>NW_026526765.1:116233103-117433103 GCF_024362965.1 Panthera pardus
TGAGAATCCTTCCTTGCTTCTCCATAGCTTCTATTGGTTTGCTGTTATTGGCAGTCTTGGGCCTTTCCTGGCTTAAAGATGCACCACTCCAGTTCCCTATCTTGACATGGTGTTCTCCCTGTGTCCTTCACATCATCTTCCCTCTCTGCCCAAATTTCCTTTTTTGATAAGAACACCACTTACATTGGACGAGGGACACCCTAAAGAACTCAATGTTACTTGATTACCTCTGTACTCTATTTCCTAATAAGGTCACCTCTGGAGGTACTCAGATTTAGGATTTCAACATATCTTTCTGGGGGAGATACAACTTAACCCATAACCCATACCAACTAAAAATGTGTATCAAAACCAATGTTTGTTGCTACTGGGTAAATAGCAGTAAATAGCTCATCTGATCTTGAGGGTATCCTACTATTTTCATATGAGTGAAAATAAAGGGGCCTACATTAAGAGCAAGGTCTTTGGATCACATAGTCCTATTTTTGAATCTGGCCTTAGTACACTAACTATATGATATTAGGCAAGTTATTCAACTCCTTCATAGCACTGTTGACTATCCAATTAGACCAAGTATACAAAATGCTTATTATCACGGTGGCCAGTGGTATGTGAACAATAAATGACAGCTCTTCATAAGTCATTAAGAAGATGATACATGTACTTTGTAGTACACATTAAATGGTTAAAAACTGTCGGTGAACAGAAAGGAGTAGGCACCTTTTGACATTAGAAAAACATCTCTCTAGTTGAGTCACTCCCACAGGCTTCAGAAAGCTGGGGATGTCACTAAGTTGGCAAGTTCATTCATCTGTCACTCAGTGATCATTGACTAAAATGATTAGCTTCAGAAAGATGTTAGTTTTTTTTTCCTATGCACTATCATCTTAAGAAAATAAAATGTAACTTCCAAGATAGTACAGTGTGTGTGAGTCAGACAAAAAGGGGAAATCTCAGCCAAGAAAGCTCTGCCAGTAACAAACTAAAGACCTTGGTTAAGACAAATACTTTTGGTTCACAACTCAGCTGCAAATAAGACCTTAATTGATGAGTATGCTAATAGCTGTTTATCACTCCTCATTGTCACAGGCTCTTTAGACAGTGCATTTTGGTCATGCCGCCTTCTTGGGGATAAATGAGTGTGTGGTAGAGAGCAAAGAAACAATGAGATCACACGTTGAAGAGCATCCTACCAGGGCTAAGAGGAAAATCATCCTAGACCCTTAGGTATGAAGGGATCATTCCTGGTCATTTAGTCAAACCTCCCCACATCTTCCTTGACAGGGGAGTTTGGGGCTATGCTTAAGGTCATAGAAGAAATTGGTGTCAGAATCTGGTACAGTACAACTTCTTTAGAGGAAGTATGGTGGACAGGCTTTATTGTGATTCCCATGATTCCCACTTCCTGGTGTTTATGTCTTGTATCATCTCCAGCCCCTGAGTGTGGGCTGGTTGTATGGCTTGCTTCTAACCAACGTTATGTAGCAAAGATGATGAGATGTCAGTCCTGTGATTGTGTTCTAATATGTAATGGTCATTCAGTGTTATATGCTCTGCCTTTCTAGCAGACTCACTCTAGAGTTTTGCTCTCCTCACTGAATTTGAAGAAACAAGCTACCATGAGTCCTGCAGCCACAAGGAAATGAATTCTGCCAACATCCTGACTGAATTGGAAGTTGACCCTTCTTTTATTCCTACTTCAATATATCTGTAATCAGAGATGAAATGTTTGCAACTCTTTGCCCTTTTGTAGCTATCTATACAAATTGCCTAATTAGAGTTTTATTGCATTCCTATAGGATTCAGAAAGTAGGGAATATATATATATAACTTGATTAGACTGGGTGGGATAATTTTTACAAAGAGGAAAAAACAATCAAATATTCCCTCACAAATGGTATTTTGATCCAAGATGACTTACTCTTGAATTTTCCTGTACAATTCACTTTATTAGTGTGGATTTGTATTTGAGTTGTCTTTAACATCTGACCAGGGAGTGAATACAAATTTGTCTTTGGACCCTAATAATTACTTTCCATCACATTATTCATTGGAGAGACTGTGGCAATCAACAAATCAAATGGTACTATCTTCATAGGAAGGAATGTAATGAGTTTTATTTTCCATGTTTTCTTAATAAAAGCAAATAATCACTGTGTCTACATTTTAAAATCTTCATTCACTGATTTAATGTAAGTTAGGGAGAATACTGAACTAGAAACTGGCCATATTTGGAAACTAATGCTGATTTTCAAGCTATCCTCATGGAAAATGTTTGACTTCTTGCTAATAAGAAAATTATCTAATTACACAATTCAAAATTAATGGTTATTGTGCAATAGGTGTCTTTCACAACAACTGCAGAAAAGAAATTTTCTAAAATTGAGGACAAGTAGCTAAGTATTATACATACTTAGGAAACTACAAAAAATTAATGCCTGTGGATTTAAAAAAATCCACAAACTACAACAAAACCCCCTTTATGTCTCTCTGGGAATTTATGAAAGAAACAGGATTAATGGTATTAAAAAAAATAAACTAGACATTGCTGGCAGTAAAGTCAACATGAAGAAAAAATTAAAAACAGAGACCATGCTATGTAAATCAGGGAGATAAGAGTGCTTTTATTCAGCATAGTACAGTTCCACTTATGTGGACTGGACTCTTCTTTCTGCTTTGGTCATTAAAATCCCTTTAAAATCCTCTGAACTCTCAAAAAATATTGTTTTGAGGGCGCCCCAGTGGCTAGGTTGGTTGAGCATCCAGCTTCAGCTCAGGTCATAATCTCGTGGTTTTTGAGTTTGAGCCCCGTGTGGGGCTCTCAGCTGTCAATGCAGAGCCTGCTTCAGATCCTCTGTCCCCCTCTCTCTGCCCCTCCCCCTCTCATGCACTCGTGCTCTGTCTCTCTCTTTCTCTCTCTCTCTCAAAAATAAATGTTTATTTAAACAAACAAACATTGTTTTGTAACCCAAAACATCATCTCGTCTGAAGTACTTCAGTCTTTCTCACACATTTTAGCTTCTAGTTGTATGCTGTTCTCTCGTCATTTGGTTCCCTGTGTCCCATCTTGGCCCATGCAGCCAGAGTGTAGACTTAAAGGCAGCGGCCATGCCTCACCTTGTACCATGCTCTCCTCAGAGCCACAATTATGCTTACCATCAGCAGTATGGAGAATGGTTAAGATCTCTGCATTTCCTTCAATGATGCCTACCTACACTTGCTAGCCATATGACTTTGGGCAAGTTGCTTCGTCTGTCTTCCTAAACCACAGTCTCCTTGGCTGTAAAATGGGGACAATGACATCCTCAGCATCCTGGTTGTGAGCAGATGAAGGAAAATAATTCACAACATGTGTTCTGCAGACCACCTGGTCCCCAGGAACCCCTAAGTAAATGGCAGCCCACTGCTACTCTTCCACACGTAGTTGCTGACTGCTGTGGATAATTCTAATCATCTACCATGTCCAGAAACAAAATGATGGTTCCAGTCTGAAATTAGGAAGTCACATATTTTATATATGCAGATGGGGTTTCCTTGTCTTAGGAATCTACTGACTTTCATTGATATTATTTCCTTCATCCACACTGTAATAACTCGGAATTCAGGATGGGTCTTATAAACAAATTTCTAAGTAGCCGAAAGATGTTTTGCCTTGTGATCTTAGATTCCATCAAATCCAGTGTAAATTTTATGGATTCTTTTAAAGGAAGATTTTAAAAAGAGAATTGAAGTGCTCACAAGCCTTCTCTTCTTCTATGTTGCTTTCACGCTTTTAACTCTGCCCCATGAGCCCTTGCCTCAGAGTGCCATCATTATGATCCTTTTAACGCCTTAGACAAAGGAACACTGTTTCTGGGTCTTCCGTTGTTACAGACAAATGTTTTTCAAGCCACTTGACAACATTTCAACTTGATATTTGGTACTCTGGGGGCAGAAAGCCACGGTTATTAGAGCACTCTCATAATTAACATGTTTATTTGGTCACTACTGTCTTGAAAAGCCTTAATGATGTGGATGCATGTCCTAATCTTTTCCCAGAACATTTATGGATTTTGCCTGTTGCTCAAGCATAATTATTGATAATGACTCCTTTTATTCTCAGGAGTACCCTGGTTTGGATGACAAATGATATGGATACCCCATGTGACGACTAAGGTATGTCTGAAAATTTTGGCTTTAATACCTTGTATTTTAATTTTGTCTTTGTTATTCACAAACCTGGCTTTTAGTCAATCATTTGTATGGTCTTGGCAGTGTTCGTTCCCTTCTATTTTTGCTGCATGCTGGTTATACAATGAAAAGCAAAACACACATGGCCTAGCTCATGAAGTTTACAGTGTAGTAGAGCCGCAGATATTCATTAATTATACATAAAAAATGTCACAGCTCCTCAGGAGAGGTACAAAATGCTACGGGTACCTATAAAATATAACACACGGGAGGTGGGGTGGAGCCTTACAGGCAATGGAAATACACCTGAATTATTTTCTGCCCTTAAGAGGAGGTCATTTTAATATAGTGCTCAAAATGTCACTGTGTTTGCCTTGCATTCGTTTACCATGGTGAGGGGACACTTCAGTACTAAGAGGCTCTTCTCAGGACAGGCATGAAGGAATAATTATGTGTGTGTGTGTGTGTGTATGTGTGTGTGTGTGTATGTGGTGTGTGTGTGTGTGTGTGTGTGTGTAAAGGGCAAAAGGCAGAAAGTTAATTCTTGGTTTCTATTTAAGTAGTAAAATGATGATGGGAGCAATAAAGAGCAAGGGAGAGAAGTGAAAAATAGCAATGTTTGGGATTACATATCATTTTGACATTTCTGGTTTGTTTGTTTTTCTCCTGGATTTCTTTTGGAACACTTTTTTAAGCATAGGGCAAAAATGCTCCAAGAATCTTGACTTGTGATGACAGAAAATGAAGCCCAGAGAAAGAAGGCACAGAACCCAGATTCAAACAGGGGAAGAAAAAAGTTAAAAGGTGCTCATAGCCATGCTGGCTCCCATAGTACCTGTCTCCTTCCTGAGATCTAGAATGTCAGCACCCCAAGCAGATTGTGAGTTGGAAATTCTGGGTCTGCTCACCCAGTTCTGAATGAGCATAAATTCTCTGCGAGGGACACGTTAGACTACAAATATGAAAAATTTCTCCTCCGAAAGAACTATGAGGGACCAGAAAGTCAGTATGGGAGAAAGTCTGCTTATGAACAGGGTTCCCAGTTACTGACAAACACCAGGTGTGTTCATTTACTTCCAAGATCCTACATGATCAACTGGCCTGCTTTGTGTTCATCTGTTGCCTGAAGAGCCCATTTCCAGCACAAATAGGTCCTCAGAAAGACAGGAAATTAAACAATGGCTATCTAAGTATACAGGGCCAAAGCCACACATGCACACACAGACTGTTCCATAGTGCCTACATAAACAATGTATAAATTATGATGATACATCTTAATCCCCAGGCTCTGCACTAATCCAGATAAATTTTAGATAAACGTCAATTTAGTGGTTGGCAAATATTTTATCTAGCCAAAGTTTTGCTAAATTGTAAAGACATAATCCTACTTAAAAACTTAGCAAATTCACCAGAGATTAGAAATAAGACAGTGGCAGTAATGTGTTGATTTTTCACTTAATGATGTGTACTTAAGACATGTGTGTATTAATGTGTGTATGATGTGTGTACACATCACGTGTGTAATTAATGCAAGTTGGTAGAGCAGACAGAGCTCTGACTTGGGGTTCAGAGACCAAGATTTAAATCCTGGCAATGTCATTTGTCACTGGTGTGTCCTTGGCAAATCTTTGAGCCACAGTTTTCTCATCTGTATAATGGAGATACTGCGATGAAATTTGGTATCTTCCCTGAGTTCTCAGAATTTAATAAGATAATACATGACAGTACTCAGTAGTGCCTGGCATATAGTAAGTCATCTATAAATTGAAGTTGCATTGATTGTGTTTAGGTTCAAAATTCTCATAAATAATTGATGATATAATTGTGGGTTTATTGCTGGGTTTTCCATTCAGTTCCAGTGATCTTTGTGTCTATTTTTATGCCAGTACCATACTGTTTTGATTATTACAGCTTTCTATTCGAACTTGAAGTCTGGAATTGTGTTAGTTCAAGTTTTGTTTTGTTTTTTTCAAGATTGCTTTGGTTATTCAGGGTCTCTTGGCTATTTGGTTCCATACAAATTTTAGGACTGTTTGTTGTAGCTCTGTGAAAAATGCTGTTGGTATTTTGATAGGGATTGCACTTAATGTGTAGATTGCTTTGGGTAGCATAGACATTTTAACAATATTTGTTCTTCCAACCCATGAGCGTGGAATGTCTTTCCGTTTCTTTGTGTAATCTTCAATTTCTTTCATCAATGTTTTATAGTTTTCAGAGTACAGGTCTTTCACCTCTTTGATTAAGTTTATTCCTAGATATTTTATTGTCCTGTTGTAATGTTTTTGTTTGTATTTGTAAATGGGATTATTTTCTTAATCTCACTTTCTGCTTCTTCATTATTGGTGTATAAAATGCAACAGATTTCTGTACATTGATTTTGTATCTTGCGACCTGACTGAATTAATTTATCAGTTCTATTAGTTTTTTTTGGTAGAGTCTTTAGGGTTTTACATATATAGTATCATGTCATCTTCAAATAGTGAAAGTTTTACTTCTTCCTTACCAATTTGGATTCCTTTTATTTCTTTTTGTTGTCTGATTGTTGTGGCTAGGACTTCTAGTACTGTGAAATGGATGGAGGTAGAGAGTATAATGCTAAGTGAAATAAGTCAGTCAGAGAAAGACAAATACCATATGATCTCTCTTGTATATGGAATTTAAGAAACAAAACAACAAACAAAGGGGAAAAAAGGGAGGGAGGGAGAGAGAGAGAGGCACAGACAGACAGACCAAGAAACAGACCCTTAACTATAGAGAACAAACTGATGGTTATCTGAGGGGAAGTGTGTGTGTGGGGGGATGGGTGAAATAGGTAAAGGGGATTAAGGAGTGCTCTTACGATGATGAACATGGAGTAATGTATGGAAGCCTTGAATCACTATACTGTACACCTGAAGCTAATATAACACTGTATGTTAACTATCTAGGAATTAAAATTAAAAACTTAATAAAAAATTCTCATATATAAACCAGATGACAACTTAATATCTCCACATCATGGTTTTCTCATATTGAATGTGGTCCAACTGCTCTGATCACTTATCACAAGTTATTATAGAGATCAAGTAAGATACTATATAAGAAATCATCATGAAAACTACCAATGTCTTTGCATCACTAAATTCTATTCCTGAGACCAATATTATACTATATGTTAACTAAGTAGAATTCAAATAAAAACTTGAAATGAATAAACCAAGCTACCAATATCTTTACAAATATAAAGCATTACCCTTTTCTGTCCATTGTCTGTTTGAGTTTATAGCAACTTGTGTTATTTGCTTGTCTTCACTTAGCACAGATTCCCCAAATGAAGGAGATACATCCCTATATGTCACCTTTTGTCTAATGCCAATATTCATTGATCTGGTATTATTGTTTACTAACTGTGACCTTGAGTGAATTAAGCTCAATGTGCTCATCTTTTTTTAACCTTCAAAATGGGGACAATAAACTTACCTCAAGGGACTGTTGCAGGAGTTCAGTGAGGGTTACCTGTCATGTTCAACAAGGACTTTGTTGACGCACCAGGTTGTGCATTCTCTCCTGCACATTCAGTACATTCAAGGCTGTCCCCTTGGACCCAACTGACCTGTGGATGATGCGCTGGCTCTGCAGGTAGTCCAGGGCCATGGCCAGCTCACAGATGAAGAGCTTCACGGTGTCTTCCTGGAAGCGGACATTCTGCTGCAGGTGATAACGCAGATCCCCGCCCAGCAGGAGGTCCACTACCATGAACATGTCCTCCTCATCTTGGAAGGAGTACCTGGAATAGAATTAGAAATGAAAGTGTATCAAATACATTTACACGCTAAAGAGGCCCAGAGGCAAATCACACCTCATAGGTCAGAACAGAGTGTTCTTGACCGAAGAGTTCAAGCTCTGGGAGCAGATGGTCTATCGCTAGCTCTGTGACCCTCGACCTTCAGTTTCCACATGTAAAAAGGGGAATAACAACAATATCTACCACACTGATCATAGTAAGGAACAAATATAACATTTAATGTCTCCTGCCTGACATATAGTAAGCACTCAGTAACTATTAGCTTACAAAGCTATAAAGCCCAGGAAGTAAAGAAAACTCCACTCATCCACTTACCAGTAACAATCAGATCCTAAACACACTATTGCAGTAGGTCCATAAAATATGAATTACAAGGTGTCCTGGAACCATTCTCATTCCCATTTTCCACACGATCAACTTCATTACCCAGCAACATTATAACAAATAATGTACCACATTAATGATAAGAAAAAGATATAAAAGGGCAATAAAAAAGTAAATGCATGGTACAAGGAAGTAATTCACTCAGTCTTTGGGATGGGGAGGTAAGGGAAAGCTTCTCAGCAGAAGTAAGACCTGAGTCACATTTTGAAGGATGGTGACAGTAATAACCACAAAATAAAGCCAGTGCCACTGATGTCTCCATTAAGTCACTTCCCCAGGGCAGGTGCTGAAGCCTTCTACAAGTGGCACCCCCAAAGTGGTCCCCAAAATGTTGGTCCTAAGCTCCTATTTTACAGATGAGGAAATCAAGGCCCAGTAATTTGCACAGTGTCAAACACCTAATAATACATGGTAGAGGTGAAGAGTTTTCCGGGTCCAAAAGTAAAATTTGACAGAGAAAAATAGCCCATATTAAGCACAGGCATGGGAAGAAAATAGTGTGAGTGGGGAAAAGAAAATAGTTTGGGTTTGCTTTAACAGCAGGTATGATGGGGCAGCTTGAGCCTAGAGAGGAACACACCGGGCAGATCCCATGACAGGTGCCTGTAAATGAGGCTGTAGGCGTCAGGATGACATTGAAGAGTTTTAAGCAGGACATAGAATCAGGCATGGACTTCACACTTGAAAGAGCATGGGGTGGAGAGTTCGAAAGAGGAAATGAGACACAGGAGAGGGGAACCCGCCTCTGCTGTTTGCAAAGAGCCTCTTGTAAAAATGCGTTCCTGCTGCTATGATTTGTTTTGTTTCCTTCAAAGCACAGACATGGTTTCTAGGCACAATAAAGCTCTCTGTATCAGGACTGTTTTGACATGTTTCTTTTGACATAATGTCACTGAGATCACATTTCCAAGTTTTATTTGAATCAAAGAAGTAAGTGCCTGCTAGCAGTGCCCAGGGATGCGGACTAATTCTTAGTGACAAATTCTTTGCTCAGGAAAGAAATGTAGAATATCAATCACTTGAAGAACCGTACTTAGTATTTTTTATTCTTCATAACATAATGATCATTGTGCTGAAGAAGGAGGGAACGTGCAAGGAAAAGAAACAAGAGAAACTCAATGAAGCATTAATCTGAGGCAGTAACAATTCTAATGGAGACTAAAAGTCCCTCATGCTTACTGGTCCAATGAACAAAATTTTGTTTACCACTGAAGACTGATTCACAAAGAAGATGACAGAAATTAAGCCCTTGGGGAGGGAGTTTAGACAGAAACACAGAAAGGGCTTTGTAAAAATCTGACAACGAATAATTTTTCATATTGTCTTTTGGAAATGATATTGTTTACCTCAGTGTCATGACTTGCTGGTCATCCCTGCTGTAGGTTTAATGAGCACCAGAAAAGATGCCTGGATCCCTGCCATCTGGTTCACAATGCTTCCCACTGCACTACTACACATTGTATTTGTTGTGTTTTATAGGTCTTCCAGTAAGTAACGATGTGCTAATTAACACCTAATCGTGCCTGGGACCTGTTGCACCTTAGGCTGCTCTCAGTTAATGAAACAGAAATGATGATCCCTCATGGGATATGAGCAAGTCTGTTGGGTTAGGAGGCAAGTGGGGTAGGGGTGGTAAGATGGGCGAGGCCTGGGTATCAAAAAAAGGAGAAGAGAGCACTAGCCATAAACATAATTAGATGCCAAGGGAAACAGCCTATATGGACAGGCTACCACACAGGTCAGCTGTTGACTGTTCGGCTCCCCATGGGAGGCAGGTGGAGGTGAGAAACCGAGCGACATACCTAAGGACGCCTCTCCCATCACTCTGCTTAACTCTAAGTAGGGGCAATGATATTATTAAATTCGCCCTGATGAACAAACTGCTTTTATGGAGACTTTAGTTATTTTTATTTCAAGAACAGACTGATAAAGGTGCCAGGCATGGCGAGTTAGCAACAGTGTTCTACTGTGCAAAGGATTATTAATCAAAGAAAGAAGAAGCCCAGGCAAGAGGCAACATGCTTCCTTTGTCCAGTAAGAATATAAATTTATTTAATCATGGAGTCATTTTGGCTGTTAAAAATCATCTTTCTCGGGGTGCCTGGGTGGCTCAGTCGGTTAAGCCTCCGACTTCGGCTCAGGTCATGATCTCACAGTTCGTGAGTTCAAGCCCCGCGTCAGGCTCTGTTCTGACAGCTCAGAGCCTGGAGCCTGCTTCGGATTCTGTGTCTCCTTCCCTCTCTGCCTCTCTCCCACTCGCGCGTGCATGCTCTCTCTCTCTCTCTCAAGAATAAAAATGTTAAAAAAAATTTTTTTTTAAATCATGTTTCTCCTGCAGCATATGAGATCTGAAGCCCTTCAGACAGATCTTAAAAACTCTCAGAGAAAGGGAAGATAAGTGTTTGATTTTCCAGAACCATATCCAGGAAAATAGGTGGGTATGATACAGTTTGGTGATAACTAGAATATGCAAGTTCATATCGTGGTATTTATTAATAAAAGAGTGAGAGCTTTCTTTTGCCTTGCCCATTTATCACAGAGACTCGCTGTTGCATTTTTATGACTTTCATTTCTTAGCTGACAGCTCCAAAATTATTAAGTCTGGTCCCAATGAATGTGAAATGCATTGCAGGGCACTCACTGGAATAAGTGCAGGGCACTACACTGGAATATGTAGCAGAAGGCTACCACCTAGTTAGCCCTGTTCCATCATGTTTGACCCAGACAACTACAATAGCTCTTCCTAGGTCTCTCTGTACCACCTTGGACCTCCCCAATCCATTCTCTACACCCTAGTTCTATTTTTATGTCATGAGTCTTGCATCATCCCGCCTCATAAAGCCCTTTCACCTCTTTCCATGGTCTGTAGGATCCTGCATGGTGTGTCTCTGTTTACTTTTTCAGACTTCTCTTTAGATCTTTCTCTTCCATTCCTCCCCTACTAGTTCATTCTCTCTTCCGCCTTAGAAGACTGTGATGTTGTGTGGCTCGCGCCTATCTTCATGATGTTGTCAGTGGCCTGGTTCTTTTCTCTTCATCTTTCACCCTCAGCCCAAGTGACACTTCTTGCAGAGACATTTCTGACATTCCATATTTAATCAGGTCCTCCTGTTATATACAATACCATATTCTTGTTCACAGAATTTAGCATAATTTGAAAATATTTTCTTGTATGCTTTTGAATTGAATATCTTCATTCCCACAATGCCATCAGGATGCAGTCCTGCTTTTACTCATCCTTGACTCCTTAGTACCTGGACACTGCCTGAAATGTACCCTCTATAAATAGTTGTAGAGAAAAATAACAAGTTAATAAATGAACTAAAGAAAGGAAGGAGATAAGATTAAAACACAAGTTTTGGGTTTGTCTGATATACATTCCCTACGTTCTATTTTTAGAAATTAGCATGGTTACCAATTAAGTTCAAAGAAGTCACTCATATGCCTAAAGGTGTCTCATGGAAGCCATCTTGAGATAAACTGGAATCTGAGCATTGGAAGAGATCTAAAATATTTCCAATGCAGTGTTTTTCAAATTGTGGCTTATAACCCATTAATGGTTGTGAAATCAGTTCTGTGGGTTCTAACAAGCACTTTTTTTTGAAGAAATAAAGTAGACTGTAAAGCATAGGAAAAAAATGTTGTTAACATGTACGACTAAACATTGTCTATGAAACTTTTGTTTTTGTGAATATAATGTGCGTCTCTGTGGGTATATCTACTGGGTTGTAATGAAAAATATATTTCTTTCTAGGGGTTGCAGTCAAAAAAGTTTGAAAAATGTGACCCTAGGAAAACCTGCTGCTTAAGGCCAAATCCCTATTCAGACTCTACCTGAGCAAGGGTCAGTTCTGCTCGTATTATCTAGAAAAGCAAGGGAAGTGAATTCCTGACATTAGTTATCACTTCTAAAAGTTCTCAGGTTTTGGAGAAAAAAAGATAGTGATTTATTCATCAAAGGAAGAATTAATTAAAAACCCAAAACACAGTTAGAAAATATGTGTCATTACGGTTGGGCTTAAATATCACATGTGAATTTGGAGCAAATCTGTTAAACGAAACAAACTCAGAGAAGATATCTGCACATTGGTAGTAATTTTACATACCATGTGGCAAAGAGTATATTAGATATGATGTTTGTAAAGTAATTAGCATAAAACATGGCACATAACATAGTAGTAAAGAACATGGCCCTGGGGCCAGACTGCTTGTGTCCAAATCCCAGGTTTTCCTCTTAATGTCTTTATAACTGGAACAAGTTAGAAAAGCCCTCACCATCCCCATGTATAATGGTACATACCTCATAGGGATATCGGGAAGATTAAGCGAGTTAATATATATTAAGTACTTAAAACAGTGCCTGGAAGATAGCTTGTAATGGGTAACTGTTAGCTCTTATTTTAATTACCTTTCTCTTTCCATCCATGAATATTAAATATAGCTCTGGTATGAAGCAGATTAATTTTATGCAGCTGTTTCCTATTATTTTATAAGAGGCAATTATATGAAGACATTTACTGCCAATGGTCTAAGCAACATGGTTCCCGTTAATTGAACTTTTACTATGTGTCTGATACCATGTTAGGTACTTTGTGTGTTAATACATTTGTTACTACAAACATATGAGGTAAATAGTATCATTTCCCCATTTTTATTGATCCTAAGGAGTCACGTTTAATCCTCAAAAAAAAAAAAATAGCAAACCAAATCCATCAACATACTAAAAAAATTCTACACCATGGCCAAATGAGATTAACACCTGGAAATCAATTAATATAATACAACATATTAATAAAATAAAGGACAAAACATATCATCCCAATAAATACAGGAAAAGCATTTCACAAGATACAACACTGATTCATGATAAACACTTTTAATGAACTTGAAATAAAAGAGAGCTTCCTTAATCTGATATAGGGCATCTGTGATAAAACCTACAGTGACCATGATACTTATTGGGAAAGACTGAATGCTTTACCTCTAGCATCAGAGGGAAAGCAAAATCATCTGCTGTCACTTCTATTTAGTGTAGTACTGGAAATTCTAGCCAGTGTAACTAGCTAAAAGAAAATAATAATAATAATAATAATAATAATAATAATAATAAATCAGTAAAAGACATCCATATCAGAAAGGAGGAAACAAAACTACTTTTAATCACATACAACATGATTCTGCATAGAAAATCATAAGGAAACCATGAAAAACTATTAGAAAAAATAAAATATGTAAGGTTGCAGAGTACTAGATTGATATGCAAAAATCAATTATATTTTTCTAAATAAGCAATAAACAGTATGAAAATGAAATTAAGTACAACTGCATTCACAAAAGTTTCAAAAACAATAAAATGCTTTGGAATAAATTTAGGAAATTTTGTACAAGACTTTGCTTAGGAAAATTAAAGAGTTCTAAATAACTAAATACTCCATGTTCATGGATTGAGAGACTCAAATATTGCTAAAATTTCAGTTATACCCAAATTGATCTATAGAATCAAGGCAATTCCTATCAAATTGCCAAAAGCTTTTTCTTTTTGCATAAATTGACAAGCAGTTCCTAAAATTTACAAGGAATGGCAAAATATCTAGAATAGCCAAGATAATTTTGAAGAGGAAAAATCCAGAAGACTTTACCTTTCCAATTTCTAAATGTCCTATAAAGCTATACTTGTTAAGACAGTGTGGTACTGCCATAGGATAGACATATAGGTCAATGGAACAGAATTATGAGTCGAGAGATAAAGTTTCATAGTCCATTGATTTTTGGCAAAAGTACTGGGAAAGGAGAGTTGGTTTAACAAATGGTGTTTGGACATTAAAAAATTAAAAAATTAAATGAATCCATCCATTAAAAAATTGATGAATTAGACATTACCACAGTTCAAAACTTTTGCACTTCAAAAGACACCATTAAGAAAATGAAAAGGCAAGCAACAGAGTAGGAGGAAAGATCTGCAAAATATATAACCAATAAAGAATTATATCCAGAATTTACAAAGGACTATTACAACTCAATAATAAGCCAATCAAAAAATGGGAAGAGACATGAACAGATATTTCACTAAGGAAAATACACATGAAAAGATGGTCAATATCATTAGGAAGTAGAAAAATGGAAATTAAAATCACAAATGTCATGCCTATCTGAATGGCTACAATAAATAAGAGATGATAAGAAATGTTGGTTTAGGATGCAGAGAAAAGGGAACCCTCATACACCTCTGGTGAAATGTAAATGGTGCAATCACTTTGGAAGGCAGTTTGTGAGTCTCTCAAAAAGTTAAACATAGTACTACCATTTCACCTAGCAATTCTACTCCAAGATATCTAAGCAAGAAAAGTAAAACATATTTCCATGAAAAGACCTGTACACAAATATTTGTTGCAGCCTTATTTGGAATTGCCAAGAACTAGAGAAAAGCTAACTATTCATTAACTGGTGAATGGACAGACAAAATGAGGCATATTCATCTAGCGGAATAGATTTCCGCACTAATTAGGAATGAGCCACTAGCACATTCTATAACACGGATGAGCCTCATGAACATAATGCTTTGTGAAAAGGAGCCTGGCACAAGAGATTACTTATTTGTAATGTCACTTACATGAAATTGCCAGAATGGGCCAATGTATAGATACAGAGAACAGATTAGTAACTGCCTGGGGCTCAGGGTGGGGCATGGGATTAACTCTAAATGGGTACAAGCAATCCTACTGGGAGGATGAAAAGATTTAGAAATCGATTTATAGCAATTATTGTACTACTCCCTAAAATTGCTAAAGATCACTGAATGGTTCCCTTGAAATGAGTGAATTTTATGACATGTAAAATATCTCAATAAAATTGTTACTTTTTTTTTTTCAACTTTTTTTTATTTATTTTTGGGACAGAGAGAGACAGAGCATGAACGGGGGAGGGGCAGAGAGAGAGGGAGACACAGAATCGGAAACAGGCTCCAGGCTCCGAGCCATCAGCCCAGAGCCCGACGCGGGGCTCGAACTCACGGACCGCGAGATCGTGACCTGGCTGAAGTCGGACGCTTAACCGACTGCGCCACCCAGGCACCCCGGAAATTGTTACTTTTAAAAAGGACAGCGAGTACGGGAAAAAAGGATGATGGTGTAGAGAAGTTATATATTTGTTCAAGAATCACACGTTAGGAAATTGTGGAGGCAGGATTGCATCCAAATCCACAAAATTAACACACATACTGTGTGAACAAGAGTCAGTGAAGTTCACGAAACAAAAAGCATCCAAAGCTTACCATAAAATCCTGCCAGGGAATAGAATAATTATTTAAATGCCTTGGGGCGCCTGGGTGGCTCAGTCGGTTAAGCGTCCTACTTCGGCTCAGGTCATGAGCTCTCGGTTTGTGAGTTCGAGCCCCATGTTGGGGCTGTCTGTGCTGACAGCTTGGAGCCTGGAACCTGCTTCCGATTCTGTGTCTCCCTCTCTCTCTGTCCCTCCCCTGCTCACAGTCAGTCTCTCTCTGTCTCTTAATAATAAATAAACGTTAAAAAAAAATGTAAATGCCCTTCGAGTCAACTTCCAGAATTCATTTGTATGCCTCTTAGGTAGTCTCATTCCACTGGTGGGACGTTTGTGATCATTGGCCAGGCATCTCTATAGAAGAGTTTTTAAGAACCAATGTGTCCTGTGCATCCAAATGATAGAACAATTAATCTGTGTGTGTGTGTTTTTTAAACGTTTATTTATTTCTGAGACAGAGAGAGACAGAGCATGAACAGGGGAGGGGCAGAGAGAGAGAGGGACACAGAATCCGAAACAGGCTCTAGGCTCTGAGCTGTCAGCACAGAGCCCGATGCGGGGCTCGAACTCACGGACCATGAGATCATGACCTGAGCCGAAGTCGGACGCTTAACCGACCGAGCCACCCAGGCACCCTAATCTGTGTTTTTTTAGACTCTGAAGGGAGTACTCACAGCGGGCTTTTCACAGTTTAGGAAGAGCATTAGCTTTTGTGAGAAGAGCTCCATCAGGAATGGGTCAAGAGGAGGTTAGGGTACACTGTCCCAGTCATTAAGTATGGATCAGAATTTTAAAATGTGTCTTTGGAGCAATGGCCCATCCTATTTCTCCTCTTGTGGCTCTGTAGCAATTTTCCTAAGTGTATCGAGTGTGAAATTCAGGGAAAAAAATAAAACCAAACAGTATTATTTCACCTCATTCATTTGCCATGACAACACAGAAAGCCCAAAGTGTACACAAGTCTGATTTCAGTAGTTGACAGAAACCATACCCAGTTGTTGCTGTGTGTGTGTGTGTGTGTGTGTGTCTGTGTGTGTGTGTGTCTGTGTGTGTGTGTGTCTGTGTGTGTAACTGAAATGCCACAGCATGGATGACAGGCTGGGGTCAAGAAAGATTAATGGTTTGGATAACACTGGAACCAACTCGAGACAACAACGTAAATTCTCTCTGCTATAGATTTAGAGGAAGTGAATTTACAATCCAAATAAGTACAGACAACTTTTAGTCATTAATGTATCAGAGTGAGAACACTTCCATCAAGGTTTGAGGAGAGTAATGGCGGGCAAGGACAGGAGAAATGGATGCTCTCTTATGCTCTGATGGAGGCCAATTTGGTGGTAGCTCCTGTGAAGACATCTTAAAAACATCTCTTCAAAACCAAAATGAAAAAAAAACAAAAAAATCCCACATGGTTTTTGACCCTGTACTTTCTTTGCCAGGAACTTTCACTGTGGATACACTTGAAAAATCATAACACGATTTACTTACAGGAACACTCATTACAGCATATAAAATAAAAAACAATTTGCATGCCTGTCAGTAGGGGAGCAAGTGAATAAATCACGGTAAACTCATACTACAGATGGCGCAACGATTTAAAAAATGAGGCAGATCTATATATTCTGATCTGAAAAGATTTCTAAGATGTATTATGGCGACAAGGTGAGGAAAAGAGCAATGTTATACTACCATATGCATTATAGGGCAGATGCTTAGTGAACAGAAAAAGGATATATTTAAAAAAGGATCGACACAACCACAAAAGGAAAATAAAGATATTACACACATATGCTGGTATATGCAACTTCAGAAAAACCTAGCAGTAGGGGAAGAAGATTTGAAATTCATTTATAAAGTGATTTTTCTCTGGCTCATAAGTAGTCTTATAAAGTTCTTCAAGGAAAAACCCACACCTTCCACATCTTCATCAAAACATCCATAAATGACCTCATCCACTCTTTATATGTTGTGTGTACAGTGTATCCAGGTTAAACACTCATGTATCTTAAATTTATAAACATGGGTAATTGGGAGTTTATGTAGATCTTTTAGGCAGTAGTTAGAATGAATTTGAGGGAACTACCTTCAAATAGCTATAATAAATACTCATGGAAACCTCCTTTTTAGTTCCAAGAAACTTCTATGTACATCTCAGGAGACATAAAGACTCTGGGTTTGGGTTCATCTCCCCTCTACCTCAGAATTTCTTGACTTCTTCTTGCCAAACATAAACGTTACCCCTCTGTGTTCCCCTCTCTGGACTTCTGCAGCAGTCTGCCATTTCTTTATAGAACACTCCAGAAACCTAAGTATGAATGGTTTCATTGTGTTATATTGTATTATAACCATCAATATATTTTTTGGCCTGAATTTGTTATTTGGCTGAACCATTTGAAGAATTTGTGTTCTGCTCATCTCAGCTTCCATCAGCGACCTCTGGAATACAACTTGGTACAGAAGGAGCACTTGTTTAGTCAGCGGCCATTTTACAAATATTTATTATATCTTTACTTACACAAGGTGCTGAGAGTAAAGAACGAAACCAAGGAACATGGTTTCCCTCTCCTTAAAGCTAATGATCTATAAGAGATAAATAATATTTACACAACAAATATGTAGTCATAAAACGTGGTAGAGGCCATGAAAGAAAAGTGCAGGATACTAGGATAGACGCTGACAGAGGACGTACTTTTGATTGATGGGCAGGGGGCGGGTGGGGTGTCAGGATAGCCTCAGACAATGTAACACACGTATTTGTCTGCTTGGAATCATAGATGGCAGACTCAAATAAAATGAGCAAAAATCAGCAAAAATCTACAATTTACACAATGAAAAACATGGTGGATGATTTTTAAAAATCACACCCAACAGCTTGAGATTATTTTCCTGATATTCTGGTATACTCGTGAATGTTCCTCAAGCCCTGACCTTTCTCTGGATAGAGCTTTGAATGCTACTTTCTGATCTGTCAGCTCATTTGTACTGGCTCTGGAGATGTTATTTATGAAGTTTCCCTAGGGAAATTTTGGCTATTATTATTTTCTACAGAATCTCTTGAGACAGTTACCTCAGAGAATGACATAGCCAGTAAACAGGCAAAGGGGAATAACACCATTTGTTACTTATATAAAAAGAAAAAGCCAAGACACCAGTTCAGATGATAATGAGGAACAATTAAATCAGACTCTTACCTATAGAATTTATCAGGGATCCAAAGGGAAAAAAAAATGATGCAAATTAAAACTTTTTGTGCTTCATGCAACCGATTTCATAGACAGTCTAGTGGGATGAGTTTGGGTCATCGATGGGATCACAAATGGCCACTTGTGATTCAGAGAGTGGCTGCAGAGGTCCTAACTGTGCTGAGAGGTCTAGGATGTGCTGAGTCACACATTCTGACTGGCTGTTTCCCAGAGGGGATGAAGTGGAGAGATGAAAAGTTCATCTGGCACAAGTTATTGTCTCTGCCTGTCTAGCCAGAAAAGCAATGTCTCCTCACTGACCAGGTTCCCTTGTCTCATAACTGCAGGGCAAGAGGAGGGCTTCTCGGCACTGCCACCCAACATGGAAATTCTTATTTGTGCCCTTCATGCCCTCCTTCTAGCCTCTTCATTTTCTTAAAGTTTATTTACTTGAGAGAGAGTGAGTGGGGGAAGGGCAGAGAGAGGAGGAGAGATTGAATCCCAAGCAGGCTCTGCACCACCAGCCAAGAGCCCAATGCGAGGCTTGAACTCATGAACCACAAGATCATGACCTGAACTGAAACTAAGAGTTGGATGCTTAACTGACTAAGCCACCCAGGCTCCCCCAGCCTCTCCATTTTTACTACTGCCCACTTGCCTTCACCTGACTAGGGCCACAGTCTCGGGGCAACAGCAGGGTCCAGCAGGTGTTCCCGGGTGCAGCCGACATTCGGCCATTGCTCATTCGGCCATTGCTTAGTGAGGCCCTTCCACAGAGGGGCGGAACCGGTCAAAGCCGCAGTCCTTCGGAAGTAAGGGGCCGGGGGAAAAGCCACATCTGAGACAAAACTTGGGAGAAAGGTACTGCCTGGGGCCTGGTCACTGAGAGTGGAAAAGCGGGGAGGGGATGAGAGTTGAAGATGGAGGACCAGTGCGCGATTGCTGATCCGGGAGAACAGACTGGGTAGCTGGGTGGCGCCATTTTCACCACTCACTTGCATGCGCACGTACTAGCACCACAACAATCCACCCCAGTAGGCTAGCAGCGCCATCTAGTGGACAGCAGAGCTGTTACACCAAGCCCTGCCCAACTGGGCCAACTTTGCTCTTCAAGAACACAACCTCACCACCGGCTTAATTTATGGACTATAAAGAGCTACATGGACTGACCTCTAGGGGAAAATGAAGCAATTTCAGTCCTACTTCAATCTGTTAGCAGGTTCATCTATTCAACTTTTTTTCTTTTTTCTTTTTTTTCCTCTTTTTCCTTTTTCTCTTTTACAATTCTTTTCTTTTTCTTGAATACAGAAAGAGAAAAGACTCATTTTTATTTTCAATTTTTATTAAAAATATCTGTCTTTAATTTTTATTACTACATTTTTTACATTTTTGTGAATTTTTTTCAAATTCTACTTTACTTCCATCATTTTATTTTAGTCTACTTCAGTATACTCACCTTTTCAAATTTTCACAGTTTCTTTTTTTCTTTATTTTTCTTTTTTTCTCTTTCATTTCTTTTCTTTTTCTTCAATACAGAAAGAGAAAAACTTCATTTTTACTTTCAATTTCTTTTAAAAATATTTTTATTTAATTTTTATTACTATATTTTTTGCTTTTATGTAAATTTTTTCGAATTCTATCTTACTCTCATCATTTTATTTCAGTCTACTACAGTGTATTCACTTTTTCAAATTTTCCAATGATTTCTTTTTTTCTTTTTTCTTTTTTTCTCTTTTTCATTTCTTTTCTTTTTCCTTAAATACATAAAATGAAAAAATTCATACTTCTTTTTAATTTTTATTAAAAATATTTTTGTTAATTTTTTTCTACTATATTCTCTACTTTTGTGTATATTTTTTCAAATTCTATTTTACCCACATCATCTCATTTTAGTCTACTTTAGTATATTCATTTTTTCAAATTCTCAAACGATTTCCTTTTTTTTCCCCTCCCCCCTTTTATTTTTGTTTCTCTAATCTGTCAAACCACTTTCAACACCCAGACGAAAACACACCTAGGATCTAGCATCATCTCTTCAATTTTTGTGTGTGTGTGTGTTTTAATTTTTAATTTTAATATTTTTAATTTTAATTTTTTTATTTCAATTTTTCTACCTCATTAATTCCTTTTCTGCCATTTGTCAAAATGACAAAATGATGGAATTCACCCCAAAAGAAAGAGCACAAAGAAACGACAGCCAGGGATTTAACCAACACAAATGCAAGCAAGATGTCTGAACCAGAATTTAGAATCACGATAATAAGAATAGTAGCTGAAGTCAAAAATACATTAGAATCCCTTTCTGCAGAGATAAAAGAAGTAAAAAATAGCCAGAATGAAATTAAAAATGCTATAACTGAGCTGCAATCACGGATGGATGCAGCGGTGCCAAGGATGGAGGAGGCAGAACAGAGAATCAGCGATATAGAGGACAAACTTGTAGAGAATAAGGAAGCAGAAAAAAAGAGGGAGATTAAGGCAAAAGAGCATGATTTTGGAATTAGAGAAATCAGTGACTCATTAAAAAGGAACAACATTAGAATCATAAGGATCCCAGAGGAGGAAGAGAAAAAAACAGGGGTAGAAGGGTTATGTGAGCAAATCATAGCAGAAAACTTTCCTAACCTGGGGAAAGACACAGACCTCAAAATCCAGGAAGCACAGAGGACTCCCATTAGATTCAACAAAACCCGACCATCAACAAGGCATATCATAGTCAAATTCACAAAATACTCAGGCAAGGAGAGAATCATGAAAGCAGCAAGGGGAAAAAAGTCCCTAACCTACGAGGGAAGACAGATCAGGTTTGCAGCAGACCTATCTACAGAAACTTGGCAGGCCAGAAAGGAGTGGCAGGATACATTCAGTGTGCTGAATCAGAAAAATATGCAGCCAAGAATTCTTTAGCCAGCAAGGCTGTCATTCAAAATAGAAGGAGAGATAAAGAGTTTCCAAGACAAACAAAAATTAAAGGAGTTTGTGACCACTAAACCAGCCCTGCAAGAAATTTTAAGGGGGACTCTCTGAGGGGAGAAAAGATGAAAAAATATATATATAAATAAATAGACACCAAAAGCAACAAAAGATTAGAAAGGACCAGAGAACACCACCACAAACTCCAACTCTACAAGCATCATAATGGCAATAAATTCATATCTTTCAGTACTCACTCTAAACATCAATGGACTCAATGCTCCAATCAAAAGACATAGGGTAACAGAATGGATAAGAAAACAAGATCCATCTATGTGCTGTTTACAAGAGACCCACTTTAGACCTAAAGACACCTACAGATTGAAAATAAGGGCATGGAGAACCATCTATCATGCTAATGGTCAACAAAAGAAAGCCGGAGTAGCCATACTTGTATCAGACAATCTAGACTTTTTTTTTTTAAATGTTTATTTATTTTGAGATTGGAAGAGAGAGAGAAAGCAAGCCGAGGAACAGAGAGAGAGAGAGAGATGGAGGGAGAGAATCCCAAGCAGGACCCGTGCTGTCAGCACAGAGCCCGACATGGGGCTCGAACCCACAAACCGCGAGATCATGACCCGAGTCGAAATCAAGAGTCAGACGCTCAACTGACTGAGCCACCCAGGCGCCCCGACAATCTAGACTTTAAAACAAAGACTGTATCAAGAGATGCAGAAGGGCATTATATCACAATCAAGGAGTCTATAGACCAAGAAGACCTAACAATTGTAAACATTTATGTGCCAAAAGTAGAAGCACCCAAATATATAAATCAATCACAAACATAAAGAAATTCATCGATAGTAATACCATAATAGTAGACTTCAACACCCCACTCAAAGCAATGGACAGATCATGTAAGCAAAAAATCAACAAGGAAACAATGGCTTTGAATGACACATTGGACCAGATGGACTTAGCAGATATATTCAGAACATTTCATCCTAAAGCAACAGAATATACATTCTTCTCCAGTGCACATGGAACGTTCTCCAGAATAGATCATATACTGGGACACAAATCAACCCTAAGTAAGCACAAAAATATTGAGATCATGCCGTGCATATTTTCAGACCACAATGCTATGAAACTTGAAATCAACCACAAGAAAAAATTTGGAAAGGTAACAAATACTTGGATACTGAAGAACATCCTACCAAAGAATGAATGGGCTAACCAAGCAGTTAAAGAGGAAATTAAAAAGTATATGGAAGTCAATGAAAATGATAGCAACCACAACCCAAAACCTCTGGGACACAGCAAAGGCGGTCATAAGAGAAAAGTATATAGCAATCCAGGCCTTCCTAAAGAAGGAAGGAAGATCTCAGATACACAACCTAAACTTACGCCTTAAGGAGCTGGAAAAAGAACAGCAAATAAAACCCAAAACCAGCACAAGACAGGAAATAATAAATATTAGAGCAGAAATTAATGGTATTGAAACCAAAAAAAAAAAACAGTAGAACAGATCAATGAAACCAGAAGCTGGTTCTTTGAAAGAATTAACAAAACTGATAAACCACTAGCCAGTTTGATCAAGAAGAAAAAGGAAAGGACCCAAATAAGTAAAATCAAGAATGAAAGAGGAGAGATCACAACCAACACAACAGAAATAAAAACAATAATAAGAGAATATCATGAGCAATTATATGCCAATAAAACGGGCAATCTAGAAGAAATGGACAAATTGCTAGAAACATATACACTACCAAAACTGAAACAGGAAGAAATAGAAAATTTGAACAGAACCAAAACCAGTAAGGAAATCGAATTATAATCAAAAATCTGCCAAAAAAACAAGAGTCCAGGACCAGATGGCTTTCCAGGGGAATTCTACCAAACATTTAAAGAAGAGTTAATACCTATTCTCTTGAAACTGTTCCAAAAAATAGAAATGGAAGGAAAACTTCCAAACTCTTTCTATGAAGCCAGCATTACCTTGATTCCAAAACCAGAGACCCCACTAAAAAGGAGAACTATAGACCAATTTCCCTGATGAACATGGATGCAAAAATTCTCAACAAGATATTAGCCAACTGGATCCAACAATACATTAAAAAAATTATTCACCACGACCAAGCAGGATTTATACCTGGGATACAGGGCTGGTTCATTATCTGCAAAACAATTCACGTGATTCATCACATCAATACAAGAAAGGACAAGAACCATATGATCCTCTCGATAGATGCAGAGAAAGTGTTTGACAAAATACAGCACGCCTTCTTGATAAAAACCCTCAAGAAAGTAGATATAGAAGGATCATACCTCGAGATCATAAAAGCCATATTATGAATGACCCAATGCTAATATCATCCTCAATGGGGAAAAACTGAGAGCTTTCCCCCTAAGGTCAGGAACAAGACAGGGATGTCCACTCTCACCACTGTTAATCAACATACTATTGGAAGTCTTAGCCTCTGCAATCAGACAACACAAAGAAATAAAAGGCATCCAAATCAGCCAGGAGGAGGTCAAACTTTCACTCTTCACAGATGACATGATACTCTACATGGAAAACCCTAAAGATTCCACCAAAAAACTGTTAGAACTGATTCATGAATTCAGCAAAGTTGCAGGATATAAAATCAATGCACAGAAATCAGTTGCATTCCTATACACCAACAATGAAGTGACAGAAAGAGAAGTCAAGGAATCGATCCCATTTATAGTTTCACAAAAAACCATAAAATACCTAGGAATAAATCTAACCAAAGAGGTGAAAAATCTATACACTCAAAACTGTAGAAAGCATATGAAAGAAATTGAAGAAGACACAAAGAAATGGAAAAAGATTCCATGCTCCTGGATAGGAAGAACAAATATTGTTAAAATGTCGATAATACCCAAAGCAACCTACATATTCAATGCAATCCCTATAACACCAGCATTCTTCACAGAGCTAGAACAAATAATCCTAAAATTTGTATGGAACCAAGAAAGACCCCGAATAGCCAAAGCAATCTTGAAAAAGAAAACCAAAG
Source organism: Panthera pardus (assembly GCF_024362965.1). Lineage (NCBI taxonomy): Eukaryota > Metazoa > Chordata > Mammalia > Carnivora > Felidae > Panthera > Panthera pardus. The sequence continues at coordinate 116,257,856 of NW_026526765.1, forward strand.
CAGGAGGCATCACAACCCCAGACTTCAAGCTATACTACAAAGCTGTAATCATCAGGACAGTATGGTAGTGGCACAAGAACAGACACTCAGATCAATGTAATAGAATAGAGATCCCAGAAATGGACCCACAAACGTATGGCCAACTAATCTTTGACAAAGCAGGAAAGAATATCCAGTGGAATAAAGACAGTCTCTTCAGCAAGTGGTGCTGGGAAAACTGGACAGCGACATGCAGAAAAATGAACCTGGACCACTTTCTTATACCATACACAAAAAGAAACTCAAAATGGATGAAAGACCTCAATGTATGACAGGAAGCCATCAAAAAACTCGAGGAGAAAGCAGGCAAAAAATTCTTTGATCTTGGCCGCAGCAACTTCTTATTCAACATGTCTCTGGAGGCAAGGGAAACAAAAGCAAAAAGGAACTACTGGGACCTCATCAAAATAAAAAGCTTCTGCACAGTGAAGGAAACAATCAGCAAAACTAAAAGGCAACCGACAGAATGGGAGAAGATATTTGCAAATGACATATCAGATAAAGGGTTAGTATCCAAAATCTATAAAGAATTTATCAAACTCAACACCCAAAAAACAAATAATCCAATGAAGAAATGGGCAGAAACATGAATAGACACTTCTCTAAAGAAGACATCCAGATGGCCAACTGACACATGAAAAAACGCTCCACATCACTCATCATCAGGGAAATACAAATCAAAACCACAATGAGATACCACCTTACACCTGTCAGAATGGCTAACATGAACAACTCAGGCAACAACAGATGTTGGCAAGGATGCGGAGTCTTTTGCATTGTTGGTGGGAATGCAAGCTGGTGCAGCCATTCTGGATACAGTATGGAGGTTCCTCAAAAAGCTAAAAATAGAACTACCCTATGACGCAGCCATTGCACTACTAGGCATTTATCCAAGGGATACAGGGGTGCTGTTTTGAAGGGACACATGCACCCCCATGTTTATAGCAGCACTATCAACAATAACAATAGCCAAAGTATGGAAAGAGCCCAAATGTCCATTGATGGATGAATGGATAAAGAAGATGTGGTACATATATACGATGGAGTATTACTCGGCAATCAAAAAGAAGGAAATCTTGCCATTTGCAACTATGTGGATGGAACTGGAGGGTATTATGCTAAGTGAAATTAGTCTGTCAGAGAAAGACAAAAAACATATGATTTCACTCATATGAGGACTTTAAGAGACAAAACAGATGAACATAAGGGAAGGGAAACAAAATTAATATAAAAACAGGGAGGGGGACAAAATAGAAGAGACTCATAAATATGGAGAACAAACTGAGGGTTGCTGGAGGGGTTGTGGGAGGGGGGGGATGGGCTAAGTGAGTAAGGGGCATTAAGGAATCTACTCCTGAAATCATTGCTTCACTATATGCCAATTTGGATGTAAATTTTAAAAAATAAAAAATAAAGTTAAAAGAAAAAAATCAACTGTATATTGCTAAACAAGCAACAAATTACTAGAAAATAAAATTTTGATAAGTAATTACCATTTGTAATCATATCAGAAATATGCATAGGCATAAATCTAAAGACAGATACGTTAGCTCTCTACAATAAAAAGTGAAACCCAGGAGAAAAATCAAGGGATACCTAAATATACAGGAAGATACATAGATATATATAAAATTTATGAAGGAAGGTTTAATTTTTTTTTAAATTTTTTTCAATGTTTATTTAGAGTACTCTAAATATTTTAATTTTAATTATTTGTGTATTTAGAGAGAGACAGAGAGTGAGTAGAGAAGGGGCAGAGAGAGAGGGAGACAAAGAATCCAAAGCAGGCTCTAGGCTCTGAGCTGTCAACACAGAGACTGACGCGGGGCTGGAACCCATGAACCGTGAGATTGTGACCTGAGCTGAAGTCAGTTGCTTAGCCAACTGAGCCACCCAGGCGCGTTTAATATTTTAAAAAGACCTTAATTCTCTCTGAATTAGATTCAATGTAACCTGCTACAAATACCAGTACTTTTAAAATGCAAGTTGACAAGGGCGCCTGGGTGGCTCAGTCGGTTGAGTATCAGACTTCGGCTCAGGTCATGATCTCACGGTCTGTGAGTTCCAGCCCTGTGTCGGGCTCTGTGGTGACAGCTCAGAGCCTGAAGCCTGCTTTGGATTCTGTGTCTCCCTCTCTCTCTGCCCCTCCCCCACTTATGCTCTCTCTCTCTCTCTTTTTGTCAAAAATAAACATTAAAAAAATAAAATAAAATGCAAGTTCACAAGCTGATTATGAAATTTACATTGAATTACAAAGGGCCAACTCCAGTCAAGATAGTCCAGAAGAATTATGTTAATGAATTCTGCTCCTTGTAGAAAGCTACAGTAATTAAGGTAGTGTAATAAATGTGTAAGTGTACACACTTAGTGTATTGATTAGTAGTAGTGTAGTGTATTGTAGTGATTAGTGTAGTGTATTGATCAGTAGATCAATAGAACAAAGTCTAGAAATCCGTACATATTTGGTGGCTTGACTAGCAACAAATGTGTTACTCCGGTGCAATAAGAAAAGGAGAAACTTTTCAGTGAATGGTGTTGGGTTAATTAGATTTCCTTATGGGGAAAAAGTGAATCTTGACCCTCGATGACAGATCTACATGTAAACGTTAAAACAGCAATGTTACTACGAAACAGGGTAGAATATTGTCACCTTGGTATAGGCAAAGATTTCCTAAACAGGACACAGAAGGCACAACTGATGAGGAAAAGATGGATAAACTATGTATACCACATTTAAATCCAAGCTTTTTGACTGTTAAAAAAATAATATCCTGGGGCGCCTGGGTGGCTCAGTTGGTTGAGCGTCCGACTTCAGCTCAGGTCATGATCTCGCGGTCTGTGACTTAGAGCCCCGCGTCAGGCTCTGTGCTGACAGATCAGAGCCTGGAGTCTGCTTTGGATTCTGTGTCTCCTGCTCTCTGCTCCTGCCCTGCTCGTGCTCTGTCTCTCTCTCTGTCTCAAAAATAAATAAACATTAAAATAAAAAAAAATAATAATATCCTTACAGAGTGAAAGGTAAGTCATAGATTGGACAAATAAATTATATTCAAAACTGGGCCATTGAGAAGAAAAGGCAACCAAGAGATGTACAAGACTCAAGCACTTTATAAAAGCGGCTTCCAAATGGCCAAAAATCATATAAAAATGTGCCCAAAGTCCCAAGTCACCAGGGAAGTTCAAACTAAACCGCAACCAGATGACAGTACACATTTACTAGAACACTGTAGAGCAACTGACAATACCAAATATTGGTAGGGTTTTATAGCAACCTGAATTACCATATATTGCTGATGTGTGTGTAAATTGGAACTTCTTTTGAAAACCATTTGCCAGCAGAACCCCCATGAATCCTAGGATCCAATGATTTAATTCTTAGGTTTACATCCCCAAATATATGTACTTTTGCTTACCAAAAAATACAAACAAGAATGTTAATAGCAGGACTATTTGTAAAAGTCTCAAACTGGAAACCACTCAAATATCCATCAGTAGTGAGATGGATAAGTAAATTATGGGATATTCATACAATGGAGTATGATAGAGAAATCACAATACATTATTGCTACCCATGACGATGTGGATGAATCTCAAAACACAACACAACCACTTTACATCCCACCCTCCCCAAATAACATCACTCACTTCCTGTGTTCTCACCAAGCCACTCCCTCTGATCCTTTGTCCAATCATTTGGACTTGGCGGTTATCAAAGTCACAATACCTGTATCTTCCCAAGTTTGCAGTCTCCTTCCTTCCCAAGGTCTTTGTCTCCTTATTTCTGACCTCTCCACGGCACTTGAAATAGTGTGCACTCCTTCCTTTGTGAAACAGTCTCTAGATTCTAGGATGCCGTACTCGCCCTAGCTTCCAGGCTGTTCCTTCTCTGTCTGGTTGCCTGAGTCTTCTTTCTCCATCAGAACTATAAGGATGCTCTGGGTCGTTACTCCTTGGCCCTTTTCTTTTAGCTATTTAATTTCTCTCCACATATGCTCCCTTCAAGTCGTGGCTTAACTAGCACCTATAAGCCGATTTTCCCCATATTTGTGTTTTGTTGGACTTTTCCTTGGACTCTGGATGTCTCTTCTGAGCTTTGGACTTGCTGCCTGTTCCGCAGCTCTACTTGGATGACTAAGAGGTAACTCAAAATTAACACAGCCAAAAGAGGTTTCTTGATTTTCACAATGAATCTGATTCTCCTCAGATCTCCCCATCTTAGTGGATGACACAATCATTCATCCAGTGGCTCAGGCCAACAATGTAGGAGTCATTATTTATTTTACTCTTTCTTTTAGCCAAGGATCAGGCATGTTTTCTGAGCAGGGCCAGTTGGACTCTCTCCCAGGGCTTTGAACCTTGAGTGGGGGACACAAGGTTAGAAAATTGGTTGGAGCTGATTCATCTCAGCTGAGACAGCCTTGAGAGCCTGTCTGTTGGTTCCTGCTGCCTAGATTCCCAGAACTGCCTTTGTCCCTCATTTTCTGGAGACATCTGCTTCTTCAGCTTTATGTCTGAGGCTGTAGACTACTCCATGTCCTCCCTCAAGTAAAATTTCTTTTTACTTGAAATTTTCTAATAGCTTCTCGTGTTGTCTGCAATAAACGAATCCTCTGCAATATTGATGAGTAAATGAGTAAGTGAATGTCTGCATTATAAAGACTCAGTTTCCTGCCTTTTGGTCCACCACTCAGTCATTCAACGACCATGTCTGCAACCATTACTGTGTACAGGCCACACAATTAACACTGTTCTCTGCTAAGTTCCTCTTCAGGGACTGCTGTCCCTTGTTCTCCAATTAGCCACACTTGTCCGGGCCATACCCAAGGACACCTTTGTCCTGTGATAGCACTGGATAATACAGGGTAACCTCTCCTTTCTCAAGATCCTTAATCACATCCCTTCCTAAGATAACAAAGCTGGACACTAAGGTAAGAAGAGTTGATTTTAGCCAATGATAGACTATTGCAATTGGAATCCAATAGTGTGGACTAAACTCAACTCTGATGTGCACAGAAGTGACTGTGTTTGGAAGGGAGGATGAGGGCATGGATAAGGGGTAAGCCAGGACCTGGTAGTCAGTGGAGTAACAGTTACGAAGAGCCAGGAACAGGGTTGGTCCATGTGAAACCCATCTGGGTTTGTTAACCTGCACTTATCAAAGTTAGGCTCCTCCCCTCCCACGGAAGCTGGGAGACAGGGGAGCCATCTTCTGGTGCTGGATGGAGCAAACTAAATTCTTGTGGCAGCTTTGCATTTCCTCAGGCAGACACTTTAAGGGGAGCTAATGCCATCCTAGGGATACAGTCCTGAGCTGTTAGAAATGGTGTTAAGTGTTTTGTTCACGTCTTTATAGACCAAGGTCGAGGCCTAGTGAAGAAGATGGTGCAGAAGAGCCTGGCTAGAATTTGGTCAAGAGGGAACTATTGTCACCAGGTAGACCCAATGTGATCAGAGGAGTCCTTTCAAGATGGACCTGACAGGCAGAGAGTCGCCGTCAGAGAGAGTGCGGAAGATGCTACGTGGCTGGCTTTGAAGGTGGAGGAAGGTGCCTGGAACCAATGAATTCAGGCAGCCTCAAAAAGCAGGAAAAGGGAAGAAAACACTCTTTTCTAGACCTCCAGGAGGAATATAGCTCTGCAGACAGCTTCATGCTAGCCTAATGGGACTGAATTTGCATTTCTGACCTCCTCTCGAATTGTAAGATACTGAGTTTGTGGTTTTTAAGCTTTTTCATTTTCTTCTGAAATAGCTAAAATTCATTTACAGTGAAATGCACAGATATTAAGTATAGAATTTAATGAATATTTACAAATCTACACCCTGATCTAAGCAGCACCACAATAACGAGAACAGAATATTTTAACCACTCCCCAAGTTTCCCACATGTGACCTTCTTGTTAATCTCTGCAACCCATAGGTAATCATTGTTCTGATTAGTTTTGTTGTTTGTGAGCTTTCAGTGCAAGCAATGCAGGGCAAAAGAAAATAATGTCTTAATTATATTGTGAAAATAGCTTTAAGTCCATTTACTCCAATTCATGTTGTTTTAGTCACTAAGTTTATGGTAATTTGCTCCAGCAGCATTAGGAACCTAATACAGCAGTTATTTCTGCATAATGAAATATGGGTATTTATTATTTTATTTAGAATGTCTGTGTTCCCATATTTTATATAAAATATGTATTATATATATTTTTAATTAAAAATTTTTTAATGTTTATTTGTTCTTTTTAAAAAAATTTAACGTTTTTATTTATTTTTGAGACAGAGAGAGAGACACAGCGTGAACGGGGGAGGGGCAGAGAGAGAGGGAAACACAGAATCGGAAGCAGGCTCCAGGCTCTGAGCCATCAGCCCAGAGCCCGACGCGGGGCTCGAACTCGCGGACTGCAAGATCGTGACCTGAGCTGAAGTTGGACGCTTAACCGACTGAGCCACCCAGGCGCCCCTATGTTTATTTATTCTTGAGAGAGAAACCACGTGAGCAGGGGACGGGGCAGAGAGGGAGGCAGAATCCAAAGCAGGTTCCAGGTTGTGAGCTGTCAGTGCAGAGCCCAACATGGGGCTTGAATTCTCGAACCACAAGATAATGACCTGAGCCGAAGTCGATGCTCAAGCAACTGAGCCACCCAGGCACCCTGTATTTTATATTTTTTAAAATTACTTAAATTTTTAAAACTTTAGAACAAATCCAAAGACTTTCTAATGCCCAGGCTAGCTCACACTCAGGTACACATGTCTACTTAAATATCTTCTCTGGGGCACCTGGGTGGCTCAGTCGGTTGAGCGTCTGTCTGATCTGACTGTTGATCTCACTTCAGGTCATGATCTCACAGTTCGTGAGTTTGGGCCCCACATTGGGCCCCGTGCTGATAGTGTGGAGCCTGCTTGGGATTCTCTCTCTCTCTCTCTCTCTCTCTCTCTCTCTCTCTCTGCCCCTCCCAGCTTGCACTCTCTCTCAAAAACAAACAAACAAACAAACAAAAACAGAATCTTCTCTGGCTATAGGGCTTGAGGGAACATTGCATTTGGGGTGGGACCTCACAGAGTTTTTGATTGAAGTCCTCATTTTTTTTTTAAATTTGTTTATTTATTTTTGAGATAGAGCATGCACACCCAAGTATGAGCAGGGGAGGGGAAGAGAGAGGAAGAGAGGGAGAGAGAGAATCCCAAGCAGGCTCTGCCCTGTCAGTGTAGCTGGGGCTTGAAGTGTGAGATCATGTGAGCCCCTTAAAGTGGGGCTTAAACTGTGAGATCAGGACCTGAGCCCAAATCAAGAGTAGGACACATAACCAAATGAGCCACCCAGGAGCCCCTGAGTCCACATTTATGAAGCACCCATTATGTGTGAAGTGTTTTATAGACATCTTCATAGCAGTACCTTCTGCCATGGCAATTGCTGTTGTTCCCAATTATGAGTGAGGAACCGAGCAAAATACATACTCTAAATGGGTCAGTTCACAGAGTTACCAAGTGGCAAAGTGAGGATTCAAACCCAAGTCCCTCTGACTTCAGGACCTGTGCAGAACCTGAGATGGCCCTGATTACATTTTTGTAAGTGTGCAGGAACTGGCAGTGGCATCATGGGACAGGAGCAAGAATCAGAAGCCTGATTCCACCACTAAACTTCATTCATTCATTCATTCACTCATTTATTCATTCCACAGATATTTGTGGAACACTTACTCTGTGTGAGGCATTATCATAGGGGATGGGGAATGAAGCAGTGAGCAGAAATACACAAACCTACCTGCCTCATGGAGTTTGTATTCTTGTGGGATATGAAAGACACTCAACAAAATAAATTCCATTTCCTTCATATTTTGTAAGAGAGTCCTACAAGATGGCCACAGGTCATGGTATAGCGTAGCAGAAAAGGCTGGGTTTTCGAAGCCGAATTCCTGGGTTTGAGTCCTGGCTCTGCTAGTTTCTGGCTGTGTGACTCTGGGAAAATGACTCACCCTCTCTGAGCCTCAGTTTCTCTGGTGTAAGATGGGACTAATAATTGCTATGAGCCTAACTTGTTAGGATGAATAAATGAGACAATATAGGTAAAACTCTGAGTAGGAGAATGCCATTGACCCGGAAGCTCCTCTTGGTTCTGTGGCTCTGTAGGCTACCCTGAATTCTCCTAGTTTACGATTCTGTGAAGAAACACTGGTGCACAGTCATAAATAATGGAGGTTGGTTCCAGGGTGTCTGTTCATCTGGCTGTGTCCAGCTACTGACAGGACCCTTTTCACACTCCCGATACAGGTGGTCCTTTCTGCTCAAAACAGACTATCTTGTCTTCTAATTTCCTGAACCCACACGTGGGTCCCTTCTGTTCCCAAAGAACAAGAGACAAGGCTGAGGGGAGATTGGAGCCCCGAGGGACTGTGTGCAGCTGCAGGCTTAATCTCAATTAACAAAAGCCACCTGGGGGACAGGGCTCTGTCGGGCAGCACTGGGGCCCATTTGTTCGCAGGCTGTGGGTTGCCCGGCTTTGTTAGCGGCCCTCAGGGAGGGACTCGCAGGAAGATTTTCTTTGCTTTTCCTGGATGCCAGCCCCTCCAGGCTGCCTTTTCCTGTATAACATGGCCTACATCTGACGATTGTGTTCCTGAGCGGGGTCAGGTCCGTGGGGCTGGGAAGGTTGAATTTTAGTTCAAAATGTGTTTTCACCCTTAACTCTGCTGCCCCAGCCCAGGATACACACACATACACACACACACACACACACACACACACACACACACACACACATACACACACACCCCTCTTCTACTTAGTCCTTCATGCACTTCTCACATTGACATATTTATGTGCCATGTGATTAATATCAGCCTTTCACAGTTACTGGGAATGTGGGGTCGATCAGGGGCTCTGTCCATGAGTACTCACCACTGCACCCTCACACTATGGATCTGTGTTACCATTAGGGTTGCCGAATTTGGTGAATAAAAATTCAAGATGCCCATTTAAAGTAGAAATTCAGAACATGAGTAATTTTCAGATAAAACAGGCACCGTGCAATATTTGGGACATAGACTAAAGATGACTGGTTATTTATCTGAACTTCAAATCTAAGTGTGCATCCTGTATTTCATCTGGCAAACTCTAATTATAACTTGTTTGTGCTGCTTGATAAATACACCCATGAATGAGGGAATGAACGGGGCTAATGCAAGATCAAAAGCAAAAAAACAAATATAGACATTTTATTGGCAAGAACATGTTAGACGTGGTTGTTTCAAGGTGATAGCACTACTGGAGAATTTTCATTTTTCTACGTGATTTTGCTTTCTTCTAGTTGACTACAATGTGCAAAGTTTTCACCTATCACATATGTATGTATTTATACCTCTACATACACACACACACACACACACACACACACATGCACGCACGCACGCACACACATATAGCCAACTTCTTAACATTAGTGTAAAGCCTGCTTAAAAGAAACAGCTTGTATTTTTCCTCAGCCTGAAAACCAGAATCTTCTGAACACATCCCAGAGGTTACAGGCACTTTGAGTATCTACGAGCAGATTACTGAAAGCAATATTGAGAGGCCTACATAGCTTATCAGTAAGATCGAGTACACGAGGGGTACGTAGGAATGAAAAAGTATTGCTGTTACATTATTAATCATACTGTGCTTTAGCCAATTTGCTCCTGAAGCTTTGGGGATGTAAAGATAAGTCTAGTTAAACCTAGGACACAAACTCTTGATTAAATTGCACATAATGGGGAATCTTTGGATATTTTTTTCCCCTTTGATTTGCAGCAGAAAGGTGGAAAACGAAACAAACATAAGCTCTTACAGAGAATGAGACTTGTCCCTCCCTGACCACATACAGCTTCCTGTGATGTTTTGAGGCTGGGCACCTTTGAAATTTGCATGTTGGATGACCACAGTGGCCTGGCGGTGGTGGGCACGTCACGAGTACTACACCTTAAGGGAGCAAGGATGGGGTGGGGGGACTCCCATTTGTGATGGGCCTACTCTGTGCTGGGAATAGCCCTTTGTCTCCTTTTGTCCATAAAAACAACCCCAGTTACACACATTAACCCTGTCTCATAATTGACTTAAAAATGATAAAGATTACTCCCAGGTCACACCTCCAGAAGCATTGCAAGGTATTTAATAGTTGGAGAAAGTCACTTACGTTGGCTATGCTGTACTTACCAAGGCAGAAAGCCTTTATTAGAAGAAATAAATATTCTTTCTGAATATTTTCATCTCAGGATTTGAAAGATTAAAACTTTTTCTTTCCGCATTTTCTTCCGCATTTCTAGCCCCCTCTAGGTTTCCAGTTCTGAAAGTGGTGGAATTAAGGTGGGGAGGGATTTCTTCTCTCCCCTATCTCTATTTTTTTGAGTTTATTTATTTATTTTGAGAGAGCGCGCATGCGTGTGAGCTGGGGAGGGGGCAGAGAGAGAGAGAGAATGAGAGAGAATCCCCAGCAGGCTCTGTGTTGTGAGCCCAGAGACCAAAGTGAGGCTTGATCCCACGAACCATGAAATCATGACCTGAGCTGAAGAGTTGAACATTCAACCGACTGAGCCACCCAGGCATCCCTCTCCTCTATCACTATTAATGGTACCTGATGTTCTGCAGAGATTCAGTGTGGGAAAAAGGGAAGACAAGGCTATACCCCATGTTATCCCCAAGCCAGCATGTATGGAGATCAGAGTGTTTCCTGGAATGACACCATGTTAATAAACAGCAAAATCTGTAAACTTTGCCCAGCTTCAAGTCTCCTAACACCCCTTATAAAAAAATTGGGAATAAACTGAAATCCATTTTGCCTACTCAGTGAGGAGAGACGGGCCTGAAAGGGAGAAATGCTAAGTATGTCCTTCTGAAGAGTTCCTGGTCTTAAAAGGAGAAAGTTAGTTGGCTGGACTTTGGAAGAAGGAAAATGTGACTTTGAACAAAGCAAGGATGTGACTTGAGAGCACCTCATCATTCTCAGGGAAGAGAGAGGGGGAGAAACAGGCAATCTGCTAATTGCTAAGGGTGGGGACGAAAGAGCTGTGTCCATGTGCCTCTGCGTGGCAGCGTTGTGAATAGGCCACTCTAAGCTACTGATTAAATCCACTGAGCATGGGTCAAAATTCGACTCCACCACATCTGAGTACTGCATGAACTCAAGGGACCTATTTCCAATTCACACAAAACCATCTTCTTTGCAACTATGGTGTAGAGTCTTTGAGCAAATTGTATATCAAGTGAATTGTATCAATTAAAGATGGAGGGAGACAGGTTTTATTCCTCCAGAGAAATGTCCTTAAACACACAGTGACATTTCAATTATTCTCCCATTAGTATTCTCTGAATAAAGACTTTTTTTTTTTTTGCCTTTGCTAGTAGAAACTTCTTGGTATGCATATTTAAATAACTGCCACACTGAATTAGCTTTAAGAACAGTATCTTAACATAATGGATGCATTAAAATGTAGAGAAAAGTAAGAGAGCCACATATAGACCTCCACGCATAAGAAAAGAGCAGGGAGTAAGAGACACTGCCAGATTCTAGCCATTTTCTGAGCCTTGGATTATGATCCTGGCTTTAGGATCACAGTCTAGCCACTGATCTAAGTTAGCTCTATCTCTGTTAAAAGCTATTTGGCAAGAATGGCAGTGCCTGTCCTGATTCTGCTCAGGAAGGATGCTCTAAGGAAACCATTTCTACTCCCAGTCATTGTAAAGAAAAAGTGGTTTTTGTCCAAGTTCTGAAGATCAACCTCACACCAGCCATTGATGACAGTTAGTAGCCATAGTCACTGCCCCACAATTAATGAGGGAAGAGTATCTACTGAATGACAAGACATCTGAACTCATTCTTTGTCCCCTATTTAGCTACAGTGTTTTGAAAAGTATGCTATCCTCCAGGCCAAGGGGAACTGTGACAAATAAACCAAGCAGTATTTATTGGTGACAGTAAAACAACAATTTGTTTCATTATAGTGTCAAATAAGTCAAGGAGAACCAAAGTCCTCAAGGAAGAGCCTACCAAAGATTTTGCAAATGCACACCTAGAAATCAGGACGGGTTTCCAGAACAATGTTTGGGGTGAGGGTGGGAGTATCTCCATTGCAAGATCCCCTACAAACACTTACCACAAATTAACCAGGAAAGGATGCTCCAGACCCTGCATGATCTGGAGCTCCTTGAAGACATTTCTCACTTCGTTGCGTTCCACACACTTTTGTTTGTTCATGTATTTCATTGCATACATCTTCTTGGTATCATTCTTCTGCACAATGCAGACCTAATGGTGCAAACCAGAGTGAGAAGGTGGTTAGGGCGTTGACAGATCATGGCTGCAAGAGACAGAACAAGACCTGTTGGGCGGCATGACCTGGAGGCCTTATCACTTGCAAATACTCTGATACTCAAGTTGCCACTGAGCTCTGATTTCGGAGTAAAAACATTCATTTTCTTCCCCTATGCCAGATCAGTTCTTGAATCTCTGTTTTCTCAAAGGAGTCTGCCTGTTTTTGGCTCTTGGGGTTTTGTTTAGACAGCATTTTGGAGAAAACGGCCGCTTCTTTGCCAGGAATCTGCCAACAGCAAATGACATCCGCACTCTGCTTTGAGTGACTTTAATGGGCATGGCTAAACTACCAAGCTGAACAATACTGTGTGAAGAATTTCTCTTTAACCATACTTGATATAACCTAAAAGGACTTAAAGCACTTGGAAAATAGGGAACACGATATCCATATTTTCAAAATTCTTTTAGAGGTTCTATATGTCTGGTAAAGTGGACAGCAGATGATTTTAAAATGCAAGCTCAATATTAATAAGAAATATTCTCGAAGTATGTCTCCACCAAGAAACTAATGATCAGGACTTGAATCTAGAATGTTCTTGCAAAAATAATTAGCTTGGTGGAGCGCCTGGGTGGGTCACAGAAGCATCTGACTTCAGCTCAGGTCATGATCTCATGGCGTGTGGGTTTGAGCCCCGTGTCGGGCTCTGTGCTGATGGACAGCTTAGAGCCTTGAGCCTGCTTCAGATTCTGTGTCTCCCTCTCTCTGTCCCTCCCCTGCTCACACCCTGTGTCTCTCTCTCAAAAAAATTAAACATTAAAAAAATTTTTTTAAATTAGACTAGATCTATCTTTCATGGTATATTTTTGAGAATAAAAACATTGGATACCTGAGGAAAAAACAGAAACGGGACAGCTTCTTTTCCACATAAGATTTAACTCTTACATTGAGAAGATAACTATTACTGAAGATACTGATACAGTTGGTCACTAAGTCCAAAAGTTTACTGTCCTCCTTATCGTGGAGAGCAAGTCTTAAAATCTAGTGAGAGTCAATGGGCATGATGATGAAATAATTCTAAGAACAACTGGTGTTCATTATATCACACACCTCAAACTGTAGTGACAATTTTATAACAACCTCTATTGTTCCTCAGGGTCCCTGTCACTGGATAATCTGAATATTCTCAGACTCTGTTCCCTGAGGCATATAACCCTGCCAGTGGTTAATCATTATGGTTCTCACCTTTCCAAAACTGCCTTTCCCAATGGCTCGCAAAATTTCAAAGTGGTCAAAGTTGACTGTAAAACAAAAAGAAGAACAATGTGAGGGATTATTAGTTAGTTGCTTTTTGATCACTAATAAATAATAAAGATTTGGCGAAATTGAAGTATCTTGTTTCAACCAGCATTCCAGATGATCTTAAAATGCCCATTCATTCAATAAATATTTCTTAAACAAGTACTATTTATTAATCACAGTGCTTAGTACTGGGGGATATAGTAATGGCAAAGTAAAAATCGAATCTCTACCTTTATGGAGCCTGTAGTCTAGTAAGGACTCCATAGAGAGAGAGATGCTCCTAGCCTAAATAGTCATAAATTAATGGACAATTAAAACTCCCCCTGAACGTTAAGGAGAGGCGTGGTGGAGCTCTAAGAGCATGTAACAGTGGATTTCACATAGGGGGTAAGGTCAGGAGGAACACTGCTGAACACTGACGATTACGGAGAGATCTGGTCCTTTATGAAGGTGGGTCTCCTCAGCATCCACATTGTAAAAATCTCTTTGCCTATTTTCTCATAACAATCACTCTGTTGTACCTAAATGATTTCTTTTTTGCCAAGAAGGATACTATTATGAGTTTATAGAATGAGCCAATTCCCAAGGCACAAATATCTTAACAGATTCCCAAGAATATGTGTGCAGGGTTTCACTGAATGGTGCTTTGAAGTTGCCATTTGAGCTTCTAGAAGTCAGAAGCAGATGTTTGTTTACATGTAGTGTGGCCTCTTGGTCAGTGCTCATGAAATTCTCAGTGATAAGAACAGCAAAGTACAGGTTCTCTCAGAAAAGTGACAACCTTTGGTTCCCTGACCTGTCGATCTTCAGGAAATGTTCCACTATGTTTCATGGTTTTTGAAATAAGGATTTAGAGGAGTAAAATTCCAAATGAGGGATTTTAAGAGTTTATTCAGAGAAGATTGCAAAACTCTAGAAGTTACCACTCTTCTCTTTAAAAAGACTATCTTGTCTGTTTTTCCAAGAATAATTACATTAGCTACTCCTGAAGGAAAAAAATATGGGTAAGGGAAACTCTTAAGGTCTTACCAAGCTTTCTGAGGGTTGAAATGTTTGAATGTGACTTAATCATTCCTTCTCCTGAACTCCCAAATCACTTTATTTCTACTGTACAACCCATTCAATCATGTGAGGCAGCATGTAACCTTGAATCAAGCAAATAACCTTGAATTCAAACACAAAATAACAATGTCATTTGTAGGGAGGGACTGAATTCTATTTTCTCAGCTATTGAAATGAGACTAATCCTCTTAGACAAGATAAACATACTTTCTACCCAGAAAGTGTTAATAAAGTTGTTTACTTAAAGCTAGTCAAGTGAATGGCTTAATTTCCAAAATTCCTGTAGTTTGAATTTCTTTCATCCACTAGATTATAAACTCTATGAGAGCAGAGATGGTAGGTCCTTTTGTCCATCCTGGTTTCCTAGCAACTCAGAAAATTCCTGGCTTGAGGTAGTTGGAAGCCAAACTCTTTGCACTTCCCACAAAGCCTTGCAAGGTGATGTGCACACGGTTGGTTCTCAGCAAAAAAATCCAACGAAGTTGTAAAGGCACACAAGAACCTCAAAACAATTGCTTCTTGTAAATAGAAGCAGCATGAGCATGAGGGTCTTCCAAGGAAGTGGTTTTTAATGGGGCCAAGCCCCATTAATGAGTTATGAAATAAATTTAGTCGTAATGAGAAGCATCCAAAATTTAAACAAAATAGAATAGGTTAGAAATGTCTCCGATGCAGCAGGAGTAGTGTTGCTTTAGGGGCACCTGGGTGGCTCAGCCATTTAAGCATCTAGCTTTGGCTCAGGTCATGATCTCACAGTTCGTGAGTTTGAGCCCCACATCTTAATCCCCATCACCTATTTCACCCATTCACAACCTCCCCTCTGGTAACCATGAGTTTGTTCTCTATAGTTAAGAGTCTGTTTCTTGGTTTGTCTCTCTCTCTCTTCTTTTTCCCCCTCTATTCATTTGTTTTGTTTCTTAAATTCCACATATGAGTGAAATCATATGGTATTTATCTTTTTCTGACTTATTTTACTTAGCATTATGCTCTCTAGCCCCATCCACATCGTTGCAAATGGCAAGATTTCACTTCTTTTTATGGCTGAATAATATTCTAATACACACACACACACACACACACACACACACACATATACATACACACACATACCACATCTTCTTTATCCATTCATCTATCAATGGGCACTTGAGTTGCTTCCATAATTTAGGGACTGGAAATAATGCTGCAATAAACATAGGGGTGCGTGTATCCCTTTGAATTAGTGTTTTCATATTCTTTCACCTCTTTGGTTAATTTTTTTCCTTAGTATTTTGTTATTTTTGTTACAATTGTAGTGGGATTGTTGTTTCTTTTTCATATCTCTTTCTGCTGCTTCATTATTAGTGTACAGAAATGCAATGGATTTCTGTACATTGATTTTTGCATCCTGCGATCTTACTGAATTCATTTATCATTTCCAGTAGATTTTTTGGTGGAACCTTTAGGGTTTTCTCTATATAGATAACATCATGTCATCTGCAAATAGTCCAAGTTTTACTTCCTTATTTTGGATGCCTTTTATTTCTCATTCTTTTCTGATTGCTGTGGCTAGGACTTCCAGTTCTACGTTGAATAAAAGTCGTGAGGGTGGACATCTGTGTTTTGTTCCTGACCTCCGAGGATAAGCTCTCGGTTTTTCCCCATTGAGGATGATATTTGCTGTGGGTTTCTCATAGAAGGCCTTGATTATGTTCAGGTATGTTCCCTGTAAACCTAATTTGTTGAGCGTGTTTTCATGAATGGATGTTGTGCTTGGTCAAATGTTTTTTTCTGCATCTGTTGAAATGACCATATGGATTTTATTCTTTCTCTTACGGATGTGATATATCACATTGATTTGTGAATATTGAACCCCCTTCGTATCCAGGTACTAAATCCTACTTGATTGTGGTGAATGATTTTCTTAAAGACATTGTTGGATTTGGTTTGCTAATATTTTGTCGAACACACATTACATCGGTGTTCATCAGCGATACTGGCCTGTAGTTCTCTTTTTTTGTTGTGTTTTTATCTGGCTTTGGAATCAGGGTAATGCTCCAACTCACTTACTGCCCCTTCTTGAATGTCCAGCAATAGGAGGGAAGCTGATTGAAAAGGCAGTGAGACCTCATAAATTCAGGCAAAATGAGAAAGAGATGAAGTCAAAATTATGGATTATTTTGTCAACAGAAACCCATTTGTATTACAGGCATATAGGATGTGCCACAGGGACTGGGTATCAAGTACCACATCCACTGTATGCTTAAACCTTTGATCACCGTGTATAGTATCAACCAGCAGATTATTTATGACCACAGGACAAAATAGGCCGACAGCCTCTTTTTGTATTGCCTACGAGCTAAGATCGGTTTTATATTTTTAAAGGATGATAAAAAAAAACAATAAAGAATATGCAACCACATAAAAATCTGTAACATTTACTAGATGGCCCTTTACAGAAAAGCGTGCCAGCCCCTGAGATGAAGAATATGGTCTCTGGAAATGGACTGCCTGCGTTCAAATCCTACCTCCTACGTTTCATAGTTGTATAATCTTGGCGGTTCACTTCTGTGTTCTGTTTCTTCATCTGTGAAATGGGTATGAAAATAATGTGCGTCTCATCGGGTTTAGAGGAAGATGAAATGAGTTCCCATACACAAAGTACTTAGACTGTCAACTTGAGTTAATCACTTTGAGTAGTATTTCTACTACTACTTCTTAGGGGAGAGCATAATTCAGACTCCCAACCAACGCTACCTTATGTTGCTGTCATAGCACATGGATATTATGAGTCAGCATGAAAAAACTGGCAATTGTCAGTGTCATTTCTACATATTTTGGGTTTTTGTAGTCAGTGGTGTGGTATTCCTGCAGTGTTTCCTCAGTTTCCACAGTTAACCTTTGCTGTCACGTTGTTGTGTGTTGTCCTTGTATCACGTTCTACAACTTTGTTCCTGATTCATGAAGGAGATCTCGTGCCAAGAAGACAGAGAGGTGCTCTAGGGGTACTTTTAGACCCTGGGTCTCTGTGGGGCCTTGAAGGCAGCCGTTGGGTGTGGAGAGAGGCAGAGCCTGGTTCTCACTTCACTCACAGACCTGGCCTATGGGATGTGGCCTGTGGAAGAACAGACAGGCAGAAGAGCTGGAACCTTCAATACCTTTCTTATCTGCTTCCGAGTTGTGTGTTCACACATGAATGCTCACCCTGGTCTTAGCAAACATCATGCCAGTTCAGTGTCCTTGATGTTGTCTGGAGGGGTGTCACATTAACCGATGGAGTTGAATGGGCCCTCGTGTTATGATATCACTTCAAATAGTTTTAAAAATACCAAGTATCGTAAAAAGGCTCATTCTCGAGTTTTTCTCTGGGGTAGGTGCACATACTCCACAAGTCAACCAGACACAGAAATTCTCTATGCATGAGGGATCTGTTTATGTATGGCTTGGTATGCATGCCATTTTTATGTCTCATTTTAGCCTCACAGAGACCTTTCAGCCTACAGAGCTAGAGATGCTTCGGCTCAGAGAGATTAAATACCTTGCAATTGTTGTAACTAGTGTAGTGACTAATGATCCTGGGATTAGGTTCTCAAGACAGAAAGTAGGATGGAACCTTGTTTAGCCAAAACTACACACAGAGCACCTGTGTGGCTCAGTTGGTTAAGTGTCGGACTCTTGATTTCAGCTTGGGTCATGATCTCATGAGTTTGTGAGTTTGAGATCCACATTGGGCTCTGTGCTGACAGTGTGGAGCCTGCTTGGGATTCTCTCTCTCCCTCTTTCTCTGCCCCTCCCCTGCTCCCACTCTTTCTCTTTCTCAAAATATAAATAAACTTAAAAAAAAACTACACATGAAAATCCTCTAGAAAGGTATCACTTTAAAAACCAAGGGAGTCTTTCAAAAAGTCCAACACAGTTTTGTTTCTCTTGTGTGAGCACTGAATGAAGTTGATGAATTGCCTTTAGGGGCTCTTGTATGGAAAACATTTAAACACTAAAATCATGCTCCGTTCATTGGCAGACTCACACTTCCTAAAGTCACGTAGAAAGTAAGACCAATTGAGGGGACAGCTGGTTGACTGTTGTCACAAAGCCACACCCGATGGTTGAGTGCAGGAGTGGGCAGAATCGACCACCTGAGTCTGCCCAGTGGCTGTCACATACACTATGTAGATGCCTTTCTGATCCTGGACCTGGGCTCTCGGCCACTATTTCTATAGTTATCTTGTGTTGTTGCTATTACTGTGGCTCGACCAATCCAGAGGCAGAGTCGGGGGAGCAAGGTGAGATTTCTTTGTCTCTGCTTTTAGGATCACGTGGGTCAAGTCAGCTTGCCCCAAATCTTCCCCTAAACATAAGGGGAAACTCTGCTCACTGCAGAGTCCAGTGCCTGATGCTTTTTCTTTTCTTTGTTCTACTTCTCTTACCATTCCCCAGCCTCAACATTCTGTGCAGTAAACAGTGTTGAAGCAAAGCAAAGGGGAAGCTCTTTTTGGAGTTTGTTATACAGGCCTGACACTGGGAATTTGGGAGAATAGAAGGTAAAGCAGAAACCCCTCCTTTTTTTTTTTTTTCTAATTTAGGTAAAACTATTTGGAAACTTTTTTACTTTTGCCATTAAAAAAGTGTTTACAGCCTAAGTAAACACCAAATCATGAACATATGTACAACTATTGAGAACTGCACTTGTTGGTGTTTATGTAGATCTTTCTATTGATGAGGGAACAAGGACACCAGCTATGGGTTCCCATCTGTAAAATGGTCCTAATTACACTTGACTCACAGGTGGTTTTGGAGATGAGCTGCTATAAACCATAAATTTAATGTCCAGCTCCCTGAAAACTAAAAATTACAAATGATAAAGTACAATTTTTCAAAGAAAATTGAGACTTCTTATTCTGAATTTTTAGTTGCATTCCCAGAAGGCAGCCTCTTTTAACGAATTCAATGTATCCTTTAAGAGAGTTTTTCTTCATATATGTGTTCCCTTTTGACAGCTATAGCAACATACTATCATTCCTATAGGAGCATAGATTATAAGCTCTTTCTGTATAATTATATTCTTTCTGTTCATTCATCCATCACACAGAGATCTATATCTAACTATTTTAAACAGCTCTTTTGTATGACATTGTGTAGAATGTCCCATAAAATATTTAGCCTTTTGATGGCAATTCAAAGATGGTTTAATTCTCAGCTGTTACCTACAATACTACCGCAAACATCCTTGGTCAGCTTTTGAGCGAAGGTTTGTAAGCTTGCTCATGAAAGCATAAATGGTGTAACAAAGAGTATGTGAATTTTCCAATTTAATAGACACTGTAAACTGGCCCTTCAAAGCTGTTGCACCATAATATGTAAGAATGCCATTCTGTCCACTGCCTCCCAGTGCTATCACACCCACAGTCTTTGACCTGATGAGTGAAAGGAAGCTGAATTATTGATCGACTTTATGTTTCTTTAATGATCAGGAAAGCCCTGTATCTTTGTATTTTTTCAGAGGACTATCTATTCATAGATTTTTGCCAATTTTTAATAAGTCATTAGTCTTTTTGCTTTGCAAGTATGCTTAAAATGTTACATAAAGTATCTCATTAGCAAATGGAGGTAGTCAAAGGCTCATGTCTACCCTTTTAAGACAGTCCCAGCAAAGTGGGAAAGAAGTTAAAGTCTCTTCTCCAGAAGCTATAGTTTTGTTAGCAGGTCAAACTGACAAATCTCAATTGAGCATCTGTGTGCCCAGGGCTCCGCTAAGCCCTCAGAAAAACAAAAGGAGCTTGAGAGTAAGTCACAGTCTCAGGAAACAGAGTATGGCTCGCTCAGCAGCATTCATGAAAACACAAAACCTGTGTAATCAAACGCCCCTTGCCTCATTTGTAATTTATCTTACTATAGTATCTTTGAAAAAAATTTTTTAATGTTTATTTATTTCTAGAAAGAGACAGAGCATGAGTGGGATAGAGGCAGAGAGAGAGGGAGACAGAATCAGAAGCAGGCTCCAGGCTTTGAGCTGTCAGCACAGAGCCTGACGTGGGGCTTGATCCCACAAACTGCAGGATCGTGACCTGAGCTGAAGTCAGATGCCCAACCGACTGAGCCACCCAGGCGCCCCCTTCTATGGTATCTTTGGAACTCAGTCTTTGATCTTTCTGGAATTAGATGGGTGTAAATAAATAAATATATAGGCAAATAGGTAGACAAATGAAAGCAATCCAGTGTTGATGTTTGGTGTAGAAAGAGACTCTGTGGACCTTGAGAGAGGGAGAGAATATTGTGGCAGTTTTGCTGCTTGGTTTTTAATGGATACTTTAATCAAAGGTTTAAAAAAAATAATGTGATGGGGCCCCTGGGTAGCTCAGTTGGTTAGGTGTCTGACTCTTGATTTCGGCTTAGGTCATGATCTCATGATTTGTGGGATCAAGCCCCTTCCTGGGATTCTCTCTCTGCCTCTCCCTCTACCCCTGCCCTTGCTCATGCTCTGTGTTTCTCAAAATAAAGAAGTAAACAGTTAAAAAAAATGATTGGAGTCAGAACTGCACTGGAATCTAGCTCTACCACTTACAGGATGAATGGAATTAGGACATTTACCTGACATTTCTGAACTTCAATTTTTTGTTCACAGATTATTTTGTATTTTTAAAATTTTTTTTGAAGTTTATTTATTTCTTTTGAGAGAGAGAGTGAGTGCAAGTGGGAAGGGGCAAAGAGAGAGAGGAAGAGAGAATCCCAAACAGGACCTGCACCACCAGCACAGAGCCCTCAAACTCATGATCCATGATGAGATCCTGACCTGAACCAAAGTTGGACGCTTAACTGACTGAGCCACCCAGGTGCCCCAAGAAGATTATTTAAAAACATTTTTTTTTTTACATTTTTTAATTTTTGAGAGAGAGAGAAAGAGAGTGTGAGTGGGGTAGGGGCAGAGAGAGAGAGGGAGACACAGAATCCAAAGCAGGCTCTAGGCTCCGAGCTGTCAGCACAGGGCCCGATGCGGGGCTCAAACCCACGAACTGTGAGATCATGACCTGAGCCGAAGTTGGACCCTCAACCGACTGAGCCACCCAGGTACCCTGAAGAAGATTATGTTTTATAGAAAGTGAATATGCTTTTGGTATCAAAAAATATAGGATTAAGTAGACAGAAGTAAGTGGAAAGAAGGAAAACAATTTAAAGATAACCTTGATTGATATTTTGATTCATTTTTCTATCTTTTGAGAACGTTTACTTTTATCAAAGTTAGGTATCTCTATATTCTTTTTCTACACAGTTTGAACAGTCCCACAGTCTAAAGGTTTATTATAAAACATGGGTTATATTCTATTTTTTTTTTAACGTTTATTTCTGAGAGAGAGAGAGAGAGAGAGAGAGAGAAACAGCATGAGCAGGGAAAGGGGCAGAGAGAGAGGGAGAGAGAGAGCAGAGTCGTGCTTAGTGCAGAGCCCAGCACAGGGTTCCATCCTACCACCCTGGTATCATGACCTGGGCCAAAAATCAAGAGTCAGACGCCTGACTCGCTGAGCCACTCAGGTGACCCTAAAACACTGATTTTAGTCCTGTGACACCCTTGTCTCACTCTCTAATTTCTCCTGGCCAAGAAGCTAACACTCACACCTCTTGTAGCTAATAAATTTGTTAGTTCCTACCATATATTCTAAATAGTATGATTTTTTGTCTTTTCAGTTTTAGCCATTACTTATTAAATCTCCAAGATTTAGCTCACTTTTCTACTCTTAGGGTCTCATCCCAACATGAGCCCATCTTTCCAATGTAGCTGTATTTGATAGAATAATTTCAATTAAATCAGCATTCAGTATTCCATTATTATGAGTCTGGCAATGGTGTAGGTCCTTGCATCATAGAGTAAACTATGATTAGTTTTCCTTTCTTGTACCATTTTTATGTTCGCTGCAGTTAATAACAGTCTTGTGTATACATGTGCTCAATTTCCTGTATCCTTTTTCCTAATTCAATTTCGAACTCTTCTCTAATTGTCTTAAATTCCCCTTCCTGAAAATGTCCCTCCCAGAGTCCTCTGGCCCAATTGCTTCTGGATCTTTTTTGCTTTATACCTTCCACCCTGGATTCCCCTTGACCATCACCCAGGGATGGATTTGATTCACTCCTTTTTAGTGATGATTCCCTGCTTCTTTCCTGCACTGTCTTCCTTGTTTTACTTCTTTGTGTTTGTGGAATACATCCCCCAATAGCTTTGTAAGAAAGATTGCAGGGAGGTTAATTTTTGAAGACTAGAATACATGAAAACTATTTTTATTCTGCTTATACTCAATTGAGAGTTCGACTGAGCATTGAATTCTAGGTTGGAAATTATCCTCCTTTAGAATTTTGAAGGCATTGCTCTCCTTAATTTCTAGCTTTATGTGTCACTGCTGAAAAGTCTAAAGTTATTTTGATGCCTGATCCTTTGATGCAACAGTTTTCTTTCTGGAAACTTACAGGATTGTATATTCGTGTTGAATGTTTTGAAAGTTCATGATGATACAGCTTTTTTTTTATTCATTGTGCTGGGTATTGAATTGGCTCATTCATTCTTGACATATGTGTCCTTAAATTTGGGGCTTTTCTTTTTTTCTTTAAATTAACTAGGATGGTATCCTCCCTTCTTTCCCTCTTTTTGAACCTTCTATTATTTAGAAACTAGAACTCCTAGACTGGCCTTTAAATTTTCTTTTGTTTACCCTGCTTTTTTCTAGCTCTGTCTGTTGACTCATTCTGGAAAATTTCCTTAAACTTATCTTCTAAACCTCCTTTGAATCTCTCCACTCATGCTGTAAATTTTTTTCCCCTAAAGCTAGTTTTTGCTCTCTGAATGTTGCTTCTTTGGTATCCTATTTTTTTCTATTAAAAAAATAGTTGTTATATTTTAACATCTCTCTGACACTTTTCCTTAAGTTGGGTTTTTATCTCTCCTATTAGAAGTCTTTCCCATGTGTTTGAAAACCCTTGGTTATCTGCTCGTATTTAAGTGTGGAGACCTAAACTCCTGTCTGGAAATGCTGAGCATGTGAGTGGGTCTTGTCAACAGTAAGCTTCACTCTAGAGAGCTCTGGCTAGGATGCTGAGTTAAAAAACCCCTACGTTGATAACTGTAGATCTTCTTTCTTAGGTTGGCCAAAATCTCCAGGCGGGGCGGGGGAGGGACAAAAATCCTCTATTATCCTCTTGTCTGGAAGGTGAGCCCCCAGCTGCCAGTGTTATCAGAGCCAATGCTGAGGGCCTGAGCACGCAGTATGTGGTCATGTACCTGCCTGTTCCCTCCATTTTCCACAAGACACCCCTGCCCTGGGTATTCTGGGTCTCCCCAGTTAGGAGACCCTCTTCCCCAGAGGATAAACCACAGTGTGGCATGGAGAGAACTAGTATTTTTCTTTTTCTTTTTCTTTTGACAAAGTGGTAGAAGGGACAGGATTGATTTTTATACAGCTATCCAAACATCTTCCTTATTTTAGTCTTCCTGCTTCACCTGTCCTTCCAGAGGCACACAGCACTTCCGGTTCTTGGGGGATGGAAGGAATGTGCTTGACTCATCATCTTACCCTGGAAGCCTTGCTTGTGTTTGTTTCTCATCCATAAAGTAGATTTAATGACACCTACCACACAGGGCTATCATGGAGATTAAATGAGATAATGTATACTGGGAATATATCAAGACTATAGTAGGTATTCAATAAACAAGAGCACTCATCCCTTCCCCCACCCCCCCTCCAAAAAAAAGAACTTAACATTAGCAGCCAGAGACAGCCATCTCTCCTTACCACTTACTGGCTTGGTGACTTTGGCTAGTGTTTTTTTTAAAACCATTTTTAGACTCGTATTCTTATCCAAATAAGGGGATGATGATTGCTTTCTCACACACATCTCAAAATTACTTTGAGAGTCAACTTACAAGAGAATAAGCAAGTACTGTGCAAATGCCAAACATGGTCCTTGGGCTTTGGAGGCAGACAGAGCAGGATGAGGATTCAGCTTTGCCTCTTCCTAGATACGTGAACATGGGCAGGTTTTCTAACCTTGCTGAGTTTCACTTCTCTGCTCTGCACATCATGGTGGTGATACTTTGCCCTCAATCTGTGATAAGCTAAGACAAGTACCACACTGGGAAAGCACTCAAGCACTGGTCTCTCTAACCCACCTGGCAGTTGCCTGTCTCTCTGACTTTGCTCTAAGTTTCCTGTACTCAAAGTTCCCTATGAACCTTCTACCCCAAGAGCATTATGAGTTGCTGAATATGAAAGTAACCACATTCTTAGATGTGAGGGGATGGCATGGGCTCCTTTGGTGAATACATGGACCCTTTCCCAGGAAAGAAAATAATGCAGATATACAAACTAATCTTGGTACAAATTACAGGGTTCCTCAGAATGCTATTTGTGGATCCCATGTTAACAGATCTCTTTAAAATTAAAGAGTTTATCATATTGTAAACCAGAATCCTAAGATAAAACGCTACCTAGAAACCCCCGTCACAAATCTAATGATAATCTGCTAGCACTTTCCAACGCTTAGTATATGAAGCAATATAGACATTTTACATGCCTTCTTTCATATAATCCTTATGAGCCCCAAAACGCAAATAAAACACTGAGACTTCAGGAGAGTAGGTAACTTGCTCAGGCTCATAGAGCTAGTGACAAATCACGGTTATTGGTTAGAAATTGAGGAATCCCAAAATGATAGATTGAAGTTATTACCTTAGTACCTCAGAATGTGACCTTATTTGAGAATGCTGTTGTTGTAAATATAATTGATTAAGTTAAGATGAGGTTATATGGAATTCAGTAAGGATTCAGTGGGCCCTTAATCCAATATGACTGGTGTCCTTGTAAGAAGAGAGAAGTTTGCACAGAGACAGAGAGATCACATGAGGTAGAGATTGGAGTGATGCTACCGGAAACATGAACTAGACAGGAAGTATGCTCCCCTGGACAATTCAGTGGGCCGTGGCCCTGCCAGTACCTTGACTTAAGACTTCTAGCATCTAGAACTGTGGGGATGTCTTCTGTTTGTAGCACTTGTTACAGTAGTCCTGGAAACTAGTAATGGGAAACTAATTTGGAGCTTCTGACTCCAAAATCGAAGCTCGTTAACACTAGACAGCGGCACATGCTTTCCATGTGCATCTCAAAACACAGGAAGAGAAAATGTGATGACATGTTAAGACCGGATAAAGACTGGCTAATTCTAACTCCAATTACGTGTTCCAAGAACATGATGAATAGATGGAAGTGTGCTCTGACTATTCAAGAAGTAAATTTGAGAAGTTTGTTGAGTAGAGCCGGAGAACAGTTGTTGAGATCCTTGAAGAGAGAGTTCTGTAATGCCCTGGGGGCTCCCTGGTGCCAAGCTTGGTAACCAGAATGGGGAGACAAAGAGGAAATAATTCTGCTGCACATTATTTCTATCCTGAACACAATCTGATGACTATTGAAATTGCCTGTTGTCAGCACATTTTGAACAAAAATTAAATGATCCTGGTCTTTTTTTTTTTTTAATCTTTTAAATTTTTTATTTTTTTATTTTTTATTTTGAGAGATAGAGTGTGTGAGCAAGAGAGGGGCAGAGAGAGAGAGAGAGAGAGAGAGAGAGAGAAAATCCCAAGTAGGCTTCACACTGATAGTGCAGAGCCCAACACGGGGCTCGAACTCATGAACCATGAGATCATGACCTGAGCGGAAATCAAGGGTTGTACACTAAACCGACTGAGCCACCCAGGTGCCCCAAATGATCCTGGTCTTTAAAACCACCCACTCCTTCAGTATGGATAAGCAAAAGCTCTGCCATGTCCAGCAGTGATGTATGGGTTAAGGACACAGGCTCATAGTTGTGAGATGACTACAGGGCTCCTTCTCAAAAGTATTCTGAAGAGAACAGAAGGCTCATTCTCTACCATCATGTAAGGGTGAATGCAGCCGCGTGTGGTAGATACCTGTAATGGTTGAACTCAAAGAGTTATCTCTGAGCCAATCCACTCCTAGATATATACACCAAAGAACTGAAAGTAGGGACTTATACACCAGTGTTCTTGCAGCATTATCCACAGTAACCCAGAGGTGGAAATAACCTAAGTGCGCATCAACAGAAAAATGGATAAGCAAAATGCGGTATACATGTACCATGGAATACAGCCACAAAAAGTGACAGATGATGTTCTAACACATGCTACAAGACAGATGAAGACCTTATGCTAAGTGAAATGAGCCAGGTTCAAAATGACAAATATTGCATGAGAGGGAGGGGGCATGGTGGGAATTACTATTTAATGGGTATAGACTTTCCATTTGGGATAATTTAAAAAATTCTGTGATAGCGGTGATGGCTGCACATACTGTGAATGTACTTAATGCCACCAAATTCTATACTTAAAAATGTTTAGAATGACAAATTTTATGTAACATATATTTTTCCACAGTTAAAAAATGCTAATGGGCACCCGGGTGGCTCAGTTGGTTGGGTATCCAACTCCTGATTTTGGCTCAGGTCATGATCTCACACTCATGAGACTGAGCTCCACTTCTGGCTCTGCACCCTACCACAGGGTAGGCCTACCCCTCTGTGGTAGGGTGCAGAGCCTGCCTGGGATTCTCTCTCTCCCTCTCTCTCTGCCTCTCCCTTGCTCATGCGCACTCTCTCTCTCTCTCTCTCTCTCTCTCTCAAAAAAAAAAAGATGAATAAACCTAAAAAAATGTTTTAAAAAGTCAGCTTTCAGCAAATGGTGCAGAATCTTCCACACTTCATTCAAGTGACTATTTATTTATTACATAATATTCATACTTAATGTTAATACTGTCTAAACAGAACAAAACTGGTTACCGTATTATTTTATATAATAATGACTTAATACTCCAAAATAAGGAATATGTATCTTTATTCCTACCACCCAAATAATTTTCAGGATTAAAAAATTTTCAACATGACATGGAGGGCCTGGGTGGCTCAGTAGTTTAAGCGTCTGGCTTCAGCTCAGGTCATGATCTGACAGTCTGTGAGTTCAAGCCCTGTGTTGGGCTCTGTGCTGACAGCTCAGAGCCTGGAGCCTGCTTCGAATTCTGTGTCTCCCTCTCTCTGCCCCTCTCCTGCTCATGTTCTCTCTTTCTCTCTCAAAAATAAACATTAAAAAAATTTTTTTTAATTATTCAGCATCACAAAAAAAGCTACTGAACTCTAAGAGAATTCCTTTCTATGTTAGTACTTCACTATATTTAAAACTGTACATTTAAATAAATTATAATATGCCCATGTTGTAGGATTTCATGTATACTAAATTACACTTTAAAGAAATCAACAAATTTTATGAAACTGGGATAAGCTACTCATGATGTAAGTGAAAATGAAGGTACAGAACTATATAGTACATCATCCCAAATATATCAGAAGTAAGAAAGACAAGACTATACAATGTATTCATTCATTCGACAGGGAGGTACTGAGTATATAAAAGTGAACAAAACAGACAAAAATCCCTGTCCTCATGAAGTTTGTGTGTGTGTGTGTGTGTGTGTGTGTGTGTGTGTGTGTGTTTTAAGTGAGAGGAAAAAACAATTAAGAAAGCAAATAAGTCAATAAGAAGTCTGAAGGAAAGTGTAGTGGCCAAGAGGAATTGAGGGATACTAGAAAGGATGCAGGATGGAGATTGCCAAGGGAAAGTCCCCCAAAATATTAGCAGTGGTTATCAATGGGCTGAGGCATTGTGGGTAATTTTTTCTTCCTAATTTTATTTTCCAAGATTTCTGTACCTCAGATGTGCTAATTTTATAGCTATAAAACTCACTATTAAACATACATTTCCTAAGAATAGCTGCAGTTAAGTTCATCTACCTTTATAGAAGATAATCCCCACAAACTGTTAACCATGAGGATTATTGGGACCATAGTCTTGAGTGTAAACCCACCAAGAAAAGGAAGCAAACCAGTTCTAGGTCCCAATTAGGAACATGGGAATTAAACAAATTCTTCCTAATGCTTAACCAAGCTTTAGTTTAGAATATTTTTCCTGGTAATTGGGGCACCTGGGTGGCTCAGTCGGTTGAGCGTCCGACTTTGGCTCAGGTCATGATCTCACAGTTTGTGAGTTTGAGCCCCACATCGGGCTCTGTGCCGATAGCTCAGAGCCTGGAGCCTGCTTTGGATTCTGTGTCTCCTCCTCTCTCTGCCCCTCCCCCACTTGGGCTCTGTCTCTCTGTCTATCAAAAATAAATAAATGTAAAAAAAAATTTAGAATATTTTTCCTAGTAACTTATGCATACCCTGGACAGAAAATGCAGAAGTTATCAAAGTGGCAGGGACTTCAATATTTTGTAAAAGTAAGTTAAAATTATCCCTCAAGGTGTCAAACAAATTAGGTTGATATAAAAAGGTTGAAGAATGAGTGATGATGATGGTGAAATGTATAGCGAAAGGCATGAATGTTATTGCAGTTTTTGTCTTTGATGGAGGAAGATGAGAAAAGCTCAGGAGTGGTGATGAACTGCAATAATTAATTCCAGATGAGAAAAGGTGTAACATACGGAACCCCTAACCATTCCGTAACCATGTCATCTAAGGGGTCAGCATGGGAGTTACAGCAGAAGCGAAGACAGATGTCACTGAGAAATGCAGTGATTCCGCTCTGTGAGAGCAGGATGCAGCAGTAGTAGATGCATTATGGACATTTGATTTTTTTTTTTTTATTAAAAAGCAGCCCCCATCTTTACTTATTTGATTTTATACATTCATTCTGATTGGGCGTCCTAAGTGGATATTTGTAACTGAACAAATTAGACTGGCTTGACATCAAGATTCAGAATCTAGGGGCTCCTCCTGGTTGGCTCAATCAGTACAGCATGTGACTCTTGATCTCGGGGTTGTGAGTTCAAGCCCCACACTGGGCCTATAGCATACTGAAAAAAAAAAAAAAAAGATTCAGGATCTAGCCACGTGGCTATCTGATTTCAGGACAGTGGTTTAATCATCCTGTGCCTCAGTGCAGCCATGGGTAAACTGCACCCTGATCCAGTGATAAAGTGCATTATGGTTGCTGGTCTCCGCTGTTGCTCCTAACGAGAATGTCACTGGTTGCTGAGCATGTTTCGCATCACTTGCTTCCACAACGAACTCTATGACACACTCAGTATCTGGATGGGAGGATGGGATGAGTGAGAGTCCAGGAGAGAGTTTCAGGCTGGCCACCTCCCAGAAAAACCACCAGCCTGGGACAATGACGGCCACCACCATGCCCCATCTGGGTATGTCACGAAGGTGCTCACCCCCACCATGTCCTCATCAACACCCAAACTTCTGTCATAGATGGAGGGTGGCAGGGATGAGGGCATCACAGGGATCGACCGACCTAGAGCACTTCCTAGGGAGGGAGCAGCATGTGAGCCAAGCCTCCAAATCCCCATGGTATGATCCATTGTCCCATCAGACCTCACAAATACAAATTCAGAGATAGAGTTAGTAAGAGTTTAGAGACGGCAACTGCAGGGCATTAGAGCCCAAGTGTGCCACTTGGATGCAGCCAGCCCTGGTAACTGCTCACATGATCTCCTAGTTTCTTCCCCTTATATTGGTAGACAGCTTAGACTTGGAGCCTCAGTCTAGTATCTCCTCTTAAAAAAATATTTCTGCCTTAACATCATATCCTGCTTCAGCTATTGGCTCATTGCTCTGCTCCCCTTTAGACAAACTTGTTGAAAGACTTGATGACACTTTCTTTGTCTATATCCTCACCTCTCATACACCCCAGCTCCCCAGAGTCTGCCTACTGCCTGCCTGTCCCTACCAAACAGCTGTTGCCTACGTCCCCAGTCTCCTCCTGGTTGCCTGATACCACAGGTATTTCTTACTTTCCTCAACCCCACATTCACCAGACCATTCAACAGAAGTAGGTACTCCCTCTTTCTTGAAATACCCTTCTCTCTTATTTAAAAAAATTTTTTCTTTAATGCCTAGTTTTGAGAGAGACAGACAGAGAGAAAGGGAGACACAGAATCCGAAGCAGGCTCCAGGCTCTGAGTTGTCAGCACAGAGCCCAATGCTGGGCTCAAACTCATGGACCGTGAGATCCTGACCTGGACCGAAGTCGGATCCTTAACCAACTGAGCCACCCAGGTGCCAGGAATTACTCTTCTGTCTTAAATTTCAGAACAAATGGTTTTTCATTCCTCACTAGCTCCTGCTTCTCATTTTTCTTAGCTGGATAGCTTTCCTCTGCCTGACTCTCAGTAATGGGATTCCTCTCTTCTTTTCTTTCCACCCTCTCCCAGTCCAGACTCATCAGTCCCCAGAGAACTAGGAACCACATCTTGAGATTGCTAGGCCAGACTTTCCCACTCACCTCTGACTGCTCAGTCCCAGTGTCCTACCTAACATCACCATTTAGTCTCCCGTCACTTTATGCACACAGACAAGAGCTTTTTTCCCCCCCTAAAAGTGTTTATTAATTTACTTTTGAAAGAGAGGGGGAGGGAGAGAGAGAGAGAGAGAGAGAGAGCGCGAGAGCAGGGGAGGAGCATGGAGAGAGGGAGAGAGAATCCCAAGCAGGCTCCGTGCTGTCAGCGCAGAGCCCAGCTCAACACGGGGCTCAATCTCATGAACCTTAGATCATGACCTGAGCTGAAAGCATGAGTCAGACACTTAACCGACTGAGCCACCCAAGCACCCCCAGACAAGAACTCCTGACTATGCCTAAGCATGTACCAATGGCTCAGTGCCCTACCTTCACTTCAGCAGTGTCCTAGCCATCTTCCTGCCTACTTACATGAACACCTAGAATTTGTTATTTTGTTCTTCCCTCTTATTCCACATTCAAACCATCAGTGAGTCTCAATTATTTTATATGGAAAATAAATGTTGAATAAATTCGCAGCTTTCCATCTACGTTCCCACTCTGCTGGCCCCAGGTATCCTTATCTTTCACTGAAAAATCCTTGTCCTAATTAAAATAGGTTATTTGGGTTTTTTTTTTTTTTTTCATTTTAGCCATGTAAGTTATCTACATAGAACTTACTGACAATTATAATCATACATTTGAATTTCACAGAAAATCCTATCACCCTAAAAAGACATTAGAGGAGAAAAGAAAACCAACACTGGGTAGCTTTTATTTATTTATTTGCCACGTAAGAACATTTAAAACCTCGTGATTATGATAATGGTATTAATAAGATTTATTGAATGACTACTGTGTGGCAGGCATTATGCCAAATACTCTTTATGGATAATCTCTTTTTATTCCCACAAAAATTGTATGAGGCAGATATAATTTATTAGCCCCCGTTTACAGATAAGAACACAGGATTGGAGAGGCAAGTCATTTCAGTGTGACTTGTGAAAAGAGTCTCACTGTGAAAAAAGTTCTATTTCTAAAATCCTTAAATACTAAACACACACAAGAAAGAATGTAATCTTATAATTGAATTTTTTTTTTTTAATTTGAGAGAGAGATGTAGCGTGTGAGCATATGAATGGGGCAGAGGTGGGGAGAGAGAGAAAGAATCTTAAGCAGGCTCCACACTCAGCCCGGAGTCCACTGCGGGGCTGGATCCCACTGTGGGGCTGGATCCCACAACCCTGGGATCACAACCTGAGCTGAAATCAAGAATCTGACACTTGGGCACCTGGGTGGCTCAGCTGGTTAAGCATCTGACTTCGGCTCAGGTCATGATCTCATAGCTTTCAAGTTTAAGCTCCATGGTGGGCTTTGTGCTGGTAGCTCAGGGACTGGAGCCTGCTTCAGATTCCTCTCTCTCTCTCTCTCTCTCTCTCTCTCTCTCTCTCTCTCCACCCCCCCCCACTCATGCTCTGTCTCTTAAAAATAAATTAAAAAAATTTTTAAAGAGTCTGACACTCAACTGACTGAGCCACCCAGGCACCCCAGAACTGAGATTTTTAATAGTATTCGCTTTATGAGAAGTTTACTACACGGCCCCCATTTTTCTCCCTTTACCACAGATAAAGAAAAGCACTGCCATAGGTTGGCATTTATCCACAGAGGGTGTCTGGGAGTCACTGGGTTAGCCTGTAATTCTCTGACACCATGAAACTAGTTAAAGTTGAAGGACAGCTCTAGAGCATATCACTTGTGATCCCCTGATGAAAAGTTACTTAGCGGGCTCACTAGCCCTTTATCATCCCAAATGGTTGGCAGCAAATGGTTGCCACTAATACATGTGGAGCTTGGCAGGTTCTTTAAGGATATTTGAACTTTCTCCAGAGAAGCAGCCTCCAAGGCCAATTGATGGCATCTGTTTGCATAGTCAGCACTTCCTTTTTATGAAACTCTGTGCCCCAGGGAGTCTGGGATTTACTGACACCCATTACTGGTGCCAAAATCAAGCAATGGGCACCAACAGCTTCTTTTCCTGCTGCCTGAACCCCAATTCATGAATATGCTCGGAAGTCAAAAATATGTTGGCTATTTCCTTAGAACAAGTTGGAAAGTAGAACGGTGGGGTAGAATGGGGGTGATCAATTGTTAGATGCCCCCTAGCTGAATAAATGTCCCTAGTAGAAAATAAATTCTACTTAGTGTTATTTCAGATGAATTACAGACTGGTACCCATTTATGTGAACCCAGTCTGTATGGCTATCAGATAATGTATATTATAAGAGTAATATATTTTATCCACTAAAACAGTAGATTTATTGGCCCAAGTATTTCCATTGGTGCACGATGACCAACCAGAAGAGAGATGGTGAAGAATGGCTTTAAGCATCAACAGAGAACAGATATCAATATCCTTGCCTGGCCTCTCAGCTTAAGGCTAGAGGGCTGTAGGTGGATACTGGGGGGTCCCTAGCGTATATGAATATATGTCTGCCAGATGCTTTGGATTAGGGGTTAGCATAATATGGCCTGCAGGCCAAATCCAACCCACCATCTATTTACATGGCTCATAAGCTAAGAATGGCTTTTGTATTTTTAAATGCTTAGAAAAAAAATAAAAAGAATATTTTGTGACAAGTGAAAATCATGTGAAATTCAAATTACAGGGCCCATAAATAAAATTTTACTGGAAGGGAGCCACCTTCATTTGTTTTCTCATTATCTGTGGCTACTTTCATGCTACAATGGCAGAGTTGAGTAGTTATGACAGAGACTGTGTGAACTGCAAAGTGTAAAATATTTACTATTTGGCCCATCACACAAAAAGTATGCCAACCCCTACGTGAAGTAATTCTCAGAAATAAAAAATACGGGCTACTCGAGCATAAAACAAGGTTAACATGACTTATTTTACTGTAAAGAGGACTCCAGAAAGGAAAGAAGAAATAGTGTAAGAGGAAGAAAATAAAGCATGTGCTGCTCTATTGAATTCAAAATCTGTCACCATAAATTTTTTCAGTTTTTCCACCATAGAAACAGGGCTCCCTGTCCTAATGTAACAAGAATATCATTAAATTATTGGCTTTTTTGTGTCCATTTCCAGATGAAATTTCCATGACTGGTCACATAGCCATGTGTGGTTGAAGCCTCTATATAATTCATAGAACCTGAATTGGTGAATTGATGACTACCACTGGTTACTTTAATTGAATAGGCATCTGCCAGGCCATACAGCAGATGCCAGATGCTCCTTCACTGCCTTGGTCATTAAAGACATTAGGCTTGGAGAAAAAAAAAGGCATTAGGCTTGGAGTTCACATGGTCTGAACACTGAAGCCAGCTTACAGATTTAGTTTTCAAACCTAGGTAGATGCAAGAAGAAAACTAAAAATGTCTATAACTTTGGATAACGTAAAAAGTTAGTCTACTTTGAGTGTTGCTTAATACTAAGTAATTCCTCCACCACAATTTATTCATAAGACAGTTTGAGCTAAAATATTCTTTACTTTAAAAGAGGAACAGGGGCGCCTGGGTGGCTCTGTTGGTTAAGCGTCTGACATCGGCTCAGGTCATGATCTCACGGTTTGTGAGTTCGAGCCCCGCGTCGGGCTCTGTGCTGACAGCTCAGAGCCTGGAGCCTGCTTCAGATTATGCGTCTCCCTCTCTCTCTGCTCCTTCTCCACTTGTGCGCGCACTCACTCTCTCTCTCTCAAAAATAAATGTAAAAAAAAAAAAGCAATAAAGAAGAAATGAACTATCTCCAAATCTCATTCCTACTTGGACCAGAAACATCCACCATCCCAGAGCTAAACAAAGCTACCTCATGTTTAACTCATTGACCTGAGTAAACCTGAATTGTGTTACATGAAGAACTCAGGATGAGTAAACCTTACAGAACATAATCACTCTTCAGCCATAGAGATTTCACATATCATCGTCTGCTGCCATTAAACCAAGGGAGGAAATCAATGGCCAGAAATCATGTTTCCAAAAGACAAAAGAGTAGATAGGATCATGACCTTTCATTTCCCAAATTGACATCCACAGAATATTATGTGTCGCAACATATTAAAAGATTTTCTACAAAATAATTTCATTTTGAATTAAGTTTAAAAAATAGAATAATACTGAGATTTCATTATTGTAGGACTTTTCAGAGTCTTTAACATGCCCATAAGCATTGTGAATCTCTGAAGGCCTGATGTAACTTGGCTACATTTGTTTGAGTGGATCCTCTCAAACATGTATTCATAACTCACCACTCAGTAAACATGCAAATTGGAAGCACTAGCTCCATCTTGGAGGTCTTTTTTCTTGCTAATTTCTCCCTTACTCTTTTTTTTTTTAAGTTTATTTATTTATTTTTAGAGAGGGAGAAGGAGGGGGGGTGGCAGAGAGAAAGAATCTCAAGCAGGCTCCACACTGTCAGCTCGGAGCCCAACGCTGGTCTTGAACTCAAGAACTGTGAGATCATGACCGAAGCTGAAATCAAGAGTCAGATGTTTAAGCCAGTGAGCCACCCAGGCTCCCCTCTCCCTGACTCTTCCAATGTCTTGGAATGGGGGAAATAAAGCCCTCATAAGTGCCTGTTCTTACAAACTGTTGGAGCCGAGGTTATTTATGACAAATGCTTTAACTAAAGGTTAGACTGTCCAAGATGCCTTTATGTTTTTAAGAAGCCAATTCTCACTAGAGAAATTTTCCTTCTACTTTCCCAGTCATTTTGATACAAAATAGTAAATAATGTAAGACAACATTTGAGAGTTTGAGAGGGGGAAGTCTGAAATTCATTTGCCTATCCAATTGGGCACAGAACGCAATGCATAGACATTACAATAACAAAGGAGATTTTCATAGTCCTTCTTGCTGGAATCAATTCAGTAACCTCCTATTTCTTTTGGATTGCAAATCTGTGGTCAATTTTTTTGGCCCAACATTTTGAAGGACCCACTGCCTCTGCCACCAAAGATGTAGGAAAACCGGAACCAGTCACATATCCTAGGAGACCAGTGTTACCAACTGAAAGTAGAACACTGAGTTTTCAGCAAGTCCTAAGAAGAACGCAATAATTTGGCTTTCCCTGCAAACTCAGGGCACTGATGAACTCTTTGAAGCAGCTTTTAATCTAAAGCCAACTTTTCTTAGTTACAGCACTGCAGAAGAAAGTGGTCTCCCAGCTTCACTAACCAATTTCATCACCTCTGCATTCTTTGTACATGTTTAGAAACACATACTACTTACAATGATTGCAAGACCCTCTCCTGTTGCCTAGACTCTGATTAGAAACCAGTCTACTTTCTCCTGTTGTTAAAGAGTTCCTTTTTCTAAATCACCTTGAAAACCTCAACGATTGGACTTTTCAAATGTTAGTATTTTTAATAAAATAAACAAGCAAAAAAACCCCAAGAAACAAAACCTGAAACAAATCAAAACAAAAACCACTGTATTCAGAGGAAACAAAACAGATTTAAAGAAAAAGAGGTTATGAACATTAAAAAGTATCACCCGCAAACTTCTTAACTTTCAGAAAAGTTACCATGTCTTTTTGTATCGTTAATTATTTCTCAGAGTTTCCATATAGTAGTTGGGGGGGGGGGGGGGAAGGGGGACATTTGCCACTGTGTCTGTTGGTCAAATGGGATTACTTAAGTAACTTTGGGTTTAAATCAGAAAAAGTAATTGATTTTTCAGCCGATTGAGTTTTTGATTTTGCCTTAAATTAAAAGACAATCACCCCAGGGGAGGGATGAAAGAGAAACCAGAGGAGATTATGTTTTTTGTGAAGTCAGTAATTTAGCTTCTTTTTAAAGGACTTTTATATAGGTTTTCACAATATCCGTAAAATCTGCCATTATGTCAGTCCAATTGCATTGACAAAATTATGAATAGGTCGTATTCACTATGGCATCTACACAGAGCTGCATTTAATCAATTTTGGTTCTTTCAGAAGCGGAAGTACCGTAAAGAGCTCATGCTAAGTGCCTCTGTGTTAATATATAATAGTATAACTAGCATCAATCAGGTACTTACTTTATATGAGACACCTCACTAAGTGTTTTACTTGCATTATTTTATTGTAACCTGACAATGACCCCAATGAAGGATCCCCAATCATTACTTACATTTTACATATGAAGAAACTGAGGTTTCCAAGGGTTCATTAACTTGAAGAATAGAAGGGTTTGTTTTTTTTTCCCCCCACATGAATTCACTAATAATTATTTAGGTTTGGGGACTTTTTTCCATGGTATTTCAAGTCCCCTTAGAACACTTTATAATTAGTCAAACTGACTCTTGTGTTTGATGATGGGCAATCAGACCACATCTCCTTTGAGTTTTCTCATAGAAACACCTAGAATGCTAGTCTGTGGCACTGCTGAGATTTAAACCTTGTAAATGTCCTTCCACCAGTGGAGCCCATGCTTTCTCCCACTATGCCAGGTGGCCTCCTCTCACAAAATGCAAAACATAATTAGGTGGATGCCAATGTAGTGCTTCCTCTAAAATTAAAGAATTACCGTATGACCCAGCAATTCCACTGCTAAGTACATACCTGGAAGAATTGAAAACAGGGGCTCAAACAGGTATTTGTACACCTATGTAAATAGCAGTGTCAGTTATAATAGTCAAAGGCAGAAAAAAGCAAATGTCCATTGACAAAACAAAAATGAACAAAATGTGATATATACATGCCATGGAATATTATTCAGCCTTCAAAAGGAATGGAATTCTGATAAATGCTGGAATATGGATAAACCTTGAAAACATGATGCTAAGTGAAATAAGCCAGACACAAAAGGACCAATCTTATATGGTCCCACTTATATAAGGTACCTAGAATAGTCAGATTCTTAGAGACATAAAGTAGAATGATGGCTGCCAAGGACTGGGGTGCTGGGGGATCAGGGTAGAGGAGAAGGGGTGTTACTGTTTAATGGCTACCAGATTTCAGTTTGTGGAGATGAAAAAATTCTCCAGATAGCTGATGGTGATGGTTGCCCAAAAATGTGAATATACTTAATGTTACTAACTATACATTTAAAAATAGTTAAAATGGTACATATTTTATTTTAAATAATTTTTTTGATGTTTATTGATTTTTGAGAGAGACAGAGACAGAGCTTGAGCTGGGGAGGAGCAGAGAGGGAAGGAGACACAGAATCCAAAGCAGGCTCCAGGCTCTGAACTGTCAGCACAGAGCCCGATATGGGGCTCAAACCCATGAACAGTGAGATCATGACCTGAGCCAAAGTCGAAGTCGAATGCTTAACTGACTGAGCCACCCAGGTGTTCCATTATTATGCATATTTTAAAACCAAAAAAGAAGTTAGGGCTTAGATTTGCATCAAATATAAACGGTGGGCCACAAAACAAAACAAAAAAATAGTACAATTTGAGATCTACTTTGAGGAATGAGATAAGCAGGTTTTATGCTATTCAGCAGCACTATAAACCTTGTACTTTGTCTTCACAAAACAAAGATCAACATAAATAACTAATAGAATGATTCTCTCAAGATCACCATCATATGGAGCAACATGAAATACAAAGTGTCAGGACGAATTCCAGCAAGAACAGCTTATTTCAGTGGACAGGATCTCAGGTAACATCTGAGTCCTTCATTACCTTCAGAGTGAACCAAAACACTTCAGCAGGAGAAATCTTGAAATATTATTTGGGAAAACTGATTCGAATTTTCTTCTCAAATCTATACATTGGAACAGCAAACATTTTGAAGGAAATATTAAGCACTTTTTCATTGCAGATTGGGATTCTTTGACACAGTATTTTTAAAATAATTAAATTGGCTCATTTAAGTGCCCTACATTCTGGCCCAGTTTGATTATTTACGTAAAAATCAGGAGAAAAAAAATGAGGTAGGCATGAATGTTCTTTGATTAGTCAGTGCTTTTTGTTGTTTTTCTTTTCTGGTCAGAAGCTTTATAGCAGTCAAATAAAATTTTATCTTGTGCTCAGTATAGAGCTATGAAAAGAGCCAAATCGAATTTATAGGATTTACTGATAAAAACAAAAATAAAAAGCTAAATGCTCAGAATGTCCTACTTTCCCTCCCAATAGTCAGTGTCTTAAAAACAAACAAGTGAATATGGCAATTAAATACAGTCCCTTTGCATTACATAAAAAACTCCTGCTCATCAGAATGTTAGGATATAGGCAACTATTCACTTCTGATTTTGTCATTATTTGGACCCTGGACTTGGTTTTCCTGTGCTTGAATTATTTTTCTCATGTCATTGCATGAGTGTCTTCTTCTCATCTTTCAGGCTTCACCTCAGATGTCACCTCCTCAGAAAGGCCAACCCTGACCACGCTCTATCTCAGGTGGTCTCTCCGCCATCATCCGGTCCCTCTCTGTAGGATAACTGAGTCATTCCCTTGGTGGTGCTTTAACACTGTCTCCAGTTATCTGGTTTATGTATTTGTTTCATTGTTCATTGTTGGCCTTCCCCCATTAGACCATGAGCTCCACAAGGGCAAGGGCCATCCTGATCCCTGCTCTTTTCCTCCTGTCCAGCAGTGACAGGCTCGTCGCAGGTGGATCTGCCCATCCATTTCTGCCTTGCAACTGTGTGTATCAACAGACTCAGAGCCTCGCCCCTAGGGAGGCTATGCTCAGCTCTTCTTTTTATGGGGCTGGAGGCTGGACAACTAAAAGGTGGTGGCCTGCAGGGGGCTAAGAAGGACCTGCTTGCTCCTTAGGCCTAACTTTACCCCAATTTACTTACACAAGAGTCCCCTGCAGGTACTTAGAAAGTGGTACCTTATTTCCCATTTGCCTCAGTCTTTTGGGTCTCTAGATTTCTTGGGAACCCCGTGAAAAGAAAGGCTGGGTCAAGTGAGGAAAATTTAGAGATCTCTGTATTTTCTCATTATAATGCTATCCTAATACCTTGAAGTGACACACATCCCTCCCAAGTGACAAACGTGAATCTAGCCTCTCTTTCCTACTCTCTGTGGCCTCCTGCATAACATAGGGAACACAGTGAACTAAACAATTGAAATCTAAGCCTACTTGTCTTTTCATTTCAGAGATGGAAAAATCAAGTAACATCACAGGTCTTTAGATTTTCACCCTAACTACTTGATACAGCAAAGCAAGGCCACAGAAACAAGCATGGGAAAATGTTGAAGACCATTTTCTAAGTGTATAAACAAGGGTTTCCATGCAACACTTTGTATAGTTAGTAAGGATGCACCTGTCAGTCAATAGCGAGTGGCTGGGAACGGGGCATCCTGAGCAGTCAGATATTTGTTTAAAAGAGTCCTTCCAGGCACACCTGGGTGGCTGAGTCAGTTAAGCATCTGACTCTTGATTTCAGCTCAGGTCATGATCTCAGGATTCAGGAGATGGAGCCCCGCATCATCACGCTCCGCACTGACGGTGCAGAACCTGCTTTAGATTCTCTCTCTCCACCTCACGTGCGCACACACACTCTCTCTCTCAGAATAAATAAATAAACAGTACAAAAATAAATTAAAAAAAAATAAAAGGGTCCATCCACAGACTCAAAAATTGAGATTGTAGCAGGCTTCTCGTTGTCCCCTGACTATGGCAAACAGCTAGTTCACCCCTTCTTTTGTAACAAAACAGAACTTATTTTTACCTATTTCTTTTTTTTTTTTAATTTAAATTCAAGTTAGTTAACATACAGCGTAGTACAGGTTTCAGGAGTAGAATGGGTAGTCATTCATCACTTACATAGAACACCCAGTGTTCATCCCAAGTGTGCTCCTTAATGCCCATCACCTGTTTAGCCCATGCCCCCACCCTCCACCCCTCTAGCAACTCCCAGTTCAGAACTTATTTTTAGAAGGTTCATGGGCACATAAGGTAACAAACTAAACTTCCCATTGTAACTTGTTACCCTTGTAACTCGGTTCGCGCATGTACACCAAAGCAATCGGCAGCGGCCAGATCACCCGCTTCAAAGGAGTGGGCTCAGTCTCCCGCCTTTACCCCTTCCCTCTGGCTGCAATGTGGATGTGGTGGGGAGCTGTCCCTAGGCAGGAGGGTGAGAGTGGCACTCGAGGGAAAGGAAGGTAAGGAAAGAAGCAGGCTTGTTGGAGCCGATGCCATTCATAGCCCTCTGGAGCCACGCAACACCTGCGTTATTATGCCTGTGTTGTTCCATGAGAAAGAAAAACGTGTCCATCTTGTTTAAGCCACTGTTATTTGTGGTTTCTGTTTCAGCAAACAAACTTACTTTCTAACACAATAAATTCTCCTTGCTGACTTAGATGCCGCTTCATCATTTTTGCCAAGTGGCTTTAGGATCTCAAAACTAAACTTTTTGAGTTAAAAATGACCTCCAAGTTTACTCTATCCTCTCATTTTATTGATGAGGAAATTGAAGACAGAGTGAGTAAATAAACTTCTCGAACCTCACAGGTAGCTCGGAGTAGGACCGGCGCTCAGAACTCCTGAATTTCAGTTCACTGTTCTTATCCTTTGTTGTCTAATTAGTAGAAACTCCCTCCCTCTGAGAGGCCTGGACAGCTTACTAGCTGGGACCCAGGACTGCCTTTTTTCCAGCTGACCTATAAGTAGCTGCCACCATGCATATACAGACAAGGCTGTCTAGTCTAGGAAGGGAGAGTGACAGGGGGTGGCCCATGCCCTCTTCTGGCATGTCTCACCGTGGGATGACAGAAGAATCAGGAAAACCCTTGCTTTCATTTCTTTTCTCGCTAAGTCCGACCTTGAAAGTGACCCTTTTCTCCAATAAAACTGATTGATTTTCCTCTGACCTAGCACTGTGAAATTTGCCTAGGACACTGAAGCATGCCCATTAGAAGCTCAGAAGACACCTACTTGCATGACTCCACTCTATAATATTATGAGTATCGATTATCATTCAGATGCAATTTGGTAATATAAGAAATTTTCCATAACAACTAGCAGTAGGGGTAACTTCAGCTGTTAAGGAAACCACATAGACAACAACAAATCATTTAATTTCAAGGTCTCCTACCCACCAGGTGCCCAACCACAGTTCCCTTTGGACAAAGGATATTGGTATAGTCATAATCAAGAAAACTGCCCACGGTCTCATAGAAAGTAGAAGATAAAATCTGGCTATTAGCTTCTAAGATCCTCGGGCTTACTCTTGTACTTCTCTCTCTTTTTTTTTCTTTTTTTTTTTTAATGTGTGATTTACTTTTAGAAGGTTCATGGGCACATAAGATAACAAACTAAACTTCCCATTGTAACTTGTTACCTTTGGAACTCGGTTCGCGCATGTACACCAAAGCAATCAGCTTTGCTGTGTAAATTTACACTGTGATTTATTTATGAAGCAAGGTGTTTATATTTGAATTCTGCAAAATTGTATATTTTATTACAGTTATCACATATTTCTTACCATCCTCATTTTCGTCAAACACTGGGGGTTTGCTTGAGGTGTTGGCTCCCATGGTCAAATATGCCCAGACCTGAAGCCTCCAGTCACACTATCCTGACAGAAACATTCATTTTCACTCCAAAGAGGTCTGGAAGCCTGAGCTCGATACCTGGGAGAGAAAAAGAAATGGTATCCTTATAATATGGTGTGCTCTAGGAACGCTGAGCACAGAACTGTGGCTGCAGTATTAGTCTAATCTGTATCCCTACATCAGAACTTTTTGTGATTGAAAAATGATACTTTCACAAGTAACAGAACATTAGGCCTCTGGGAGAACCCACCACATGGCCTCATCAGTAGTGGTCCCAGACTTACAAAGACCAAAGAGAGCAACATGTTTCCCTAAGTATGAAAACAAGTTTAAAACGTGGTCAGCCACACTTTATTTAACAAGTCCCAAAATAAAAAAAATAAAATTTTATTGTGACTCTGCACATTTTTGAGAAAATATATTGGTTCAAAATTGCTCTTTTGATGTTTGATCAACAACTTTAATATTTTTGGTCATGAAAATAGATTCCCCACCTTTTTCCTCCTACCCTGG
Source organism: Panthera pardus (assembly GCF_024362965.1). Taxonomy (NCBI): domain Eukaryota; kingdom Metazoa; phylum Chordata; class Mammalia; order Carnivora; family Felidae; genus Panthera; species Panthera pardus. The sequence continues at coordinate 116,300,792 of NW_026526765.1, forward strand.
AAAGTACTACAATGTAAAAAGAACAAGGTCTGAGTTTAGGCTTTATCACACCAGCAAATTGCTAAATTTCACTAAACGTGATTTTTATCCCCTTCCCCTGAACTTGAAGATAATGATGGTCCCCTCCTCAAAGGCAAATTAAATGTGATTTGAGACAGTATGTAAAAAAGTATTTCACAGTGGAAGTGTTCCATGATTGTTGGCCCCTCTGAAGTTCAAAGGATATATGTAAGAGCCAAAGGTCCTGAAAAATGTACATTTGAGGCTTTGTTCACTTTCAAAACTTTCCCTGAAATTGGTAAGGAGAGGCAGCATCCACAGTTCTGGTTATTTTCTTTCTTTTTTTTTTTTTCTTTAATTTTTTTAACATTTATTCACTTTTGAGAGAGCACATGCAGTGGGAGGGGCAGAGAGAGAGGGAGACACAGAATCCAAAGCAGGCTCCAGGCTCTGAGCTGTCAGCACAGAGCCCAATGTGGGGCTCAAACCCACAAACCATGAGGTCATGACCTTAGCTGAAGTCGGACCCTCAACCGCCTGAGCCCCCCAGGTGCCCCACAGTTCTGGTTCTAAAACCGAAACTACTAATGGCTGGTTACTTGATCTCTTGTCTCTAAAATGGAAGAAACAACAGGGCACCTGGGTGGCTCAGTCGTTTAAGCGCCCAACTTTGCTCAGGTCATGATCTCACAGTTCTTGGGTTCAAGCCCTGCGTCAGGCTCTGTGCTGACAGCTCAGAGCCTGGAACCTGCTTCGGATTCTGTGTCTCCCTCTCTCTGCCCCTCACCCACTCACATTCTCTCTGTCTCTCAAAAATAAATAAACATTGAAAAAAATTTAAAATGGAAGAAACAACAGGGACTTCCTCAGGAATTACAAGCTCACATGCCTACAAGAGCCAGGCAGGAATGCAGGTGACTGCCCTTCACCAGGGGGAAGACATCAGTGCCTGGTGGGGACCCTGGTGACCCGGAGAACCCAGGCTCCCTCTAGAAGAAGTCATCGCTCTCAGATCTAAAATTTTGTCACCAAGCGGAAACATGAGCCCAGGGGACAGATCTTCAGCTCTGCCAAAAATAAAGGGTAAAGATCCAGGTTTTGTACAAACAATATTTAAAAATTCATTTTAGCTGTGTATGCTTGAGCAAACCTCATGCATGGGACAAACACGACTCATAGGATATAGTTAATGAGACAATATCTGTAAGGCAATTCACACAATGCCTGGCACATAATTTACAAAGAATAGAATACTATTTTTAATAGTAGCTATATTTCCTTATACATTATTTTTTCGATACTGTATCGAAATCCACCTATTGATGGATTTCCTCTTAAACTTGTTACACAAGACAAAAATGCAGATTAGAGACAGAATTGAGCAAAGTGTCCCAAGCAAACCTGGGCGAAGGATGAGTTACTGAAAAAAACTTGCGAAGCCCTAAGCAAGTCGAGAAGTAAAGCTCATTTTCCCATTAGGAAAATGTAAGTAAAGCCTTCATTTGGAAGGCAGACTCATTAAGGAAATGCTACTTTTCATACTAAAAGCCAACTGCTGGCAAAGTGCCTTATGGACTTTAAAAAGAATCATTAAATGGAGAGCAAAGAAAGAGTCAGCAATTAGGAAGCAACCAATTAAATGGTATGGGAGGGGGAAGGTGGTAACAGGTGGCTGGAACAAGCCCAGGGGGATTATTGACATCAGGAAGACAGAAAGACCTCCACTCTATATCTACGCTAAAAAAAAAATAAAGGGCTTTTAATTTCAGTACAAAAGGGGGTGAGGAAAAAGCAAGTGGGATGCCCTTAGTGTTTCACTGTGGGCCAGGCAGAAACGAATGGGGTGCTCTGTGTTTTATTATTGCATTTAGAGCCCAGAATAAGCGGGGAATCGTGTGAGGGCTGAACCAGGGATCACATTAGAGAGCCTTGGTCCTAAAGAGAACATTGATTTTAATGAACTGAGATTCTTCACACCATAGACTGGGATCACATTGTCTTTTATTTTGTGCGTAAAACCTCAGGACACAGAATTTTCACACCATACCCCAAATCCTGTCATTCTTATATTTTTCTATATTCCTCAGGCTTTTCTCAAGTAGCCCGTGTTCCTGTAGCATAAGATGTACCAAGCATTGACCTTGCAAGTTGTCAAGACAGAGAAAGAGAGAGAAATATTATCACAATTTGCCACCATTCAGAGTTCCACCTTGATGTGCAGACAATTCGGTTCACCAAATATCCAGTGATTTTTAGCAGGAAGGAAATCTGTCAACAGGAAACCACTTTTACATATGTTTGGGGAAGGGGGAGGTATATGTTGTGGTTTCTCCATTGTACCTCATGTAGCCAATCCAGTTCAGAACTGTCTTTGCCTTTTTCTCCCCAGGGGGATAACCAACTTAGGTAACTTTCGCTCATATCCAGTTAGAAATAAACTGTCTGGCAGGAAAATGAAGGCACATCTTTCGCATTCTGCGGCATAGGGCCCAGAAGGGTTATAGGACTCTCTTCTGCCAAATCCACACCCATCCTGACCTCCTGGAACTAAGTCTGCAGGGCTACAGAGTATCATTTCAAGATGTCAAGAGGACAGTGATCACCCGTGGAAATGAACACCCTAAACATACCAACTATAAGAGAAAGAGCAATATGTCTTACAAGAACACAAGAGAAATTTCAGATTCTACCCTCACCTGCCCAGTCCTCAGATTATTAACTGCAGACTCATTCTCTAAAGCCAATGTTTGACCCCTCGCCTCTACTTTTGGGGGCTGTCAATCCGTGAGCTTTTCTAAGGAGTTAGGGCCACCTAGGTAAAGACGCCAGAAAGTTGCCACTTTGATGGGACTGTTTAGGTTCATTGTCACAGCACGTGCATAGAACTTACTTTGTTTGCATTTGAAAAACAGAACTGAAACTGAGAAACATACAGAAAAAAGGAAAGAAAGAAAATATCCTGAAAAACACCACTCTGCTCTATTGTTTATATTTCAATATTCATCAAAAATTACTGGTAAACATTATTTCCACCTTAACCCTCATGCAAAATTAATTCCCCTTTCATACTTCCCGAAGGCAGAAACGATGGCAAATCCTGTATATGTTTCACAGTCCCCTTTCCGTGATTTTACAATATGACGTGTGTTTTAAAGTAAGTCATATAAATGACATCGTGGTCTACATTGCGTCTTACTGTGACCATTGACATTTACAGCTCTCTGATTTAGGCATGCTGATCTCTGCAGCTCTGATTTCTGCTTTTTAAGCGCTGCATAGCAGTCCATGGTGTGAATACACCACACTTTATTTATCTGTGTAAAAATGTTCAAATCCTTCCGCTTTGGGGGAAAACATCCTTGTGGAGATGAAGCCAACCATCGAAAGCAGTTTTTGCTTGTTTAGAAGCTGAATAAGAGAAGCAGTCAGAAACATCTCCCGCAGTCACCTCGACCCAGCATACATTTACTGAAGTCTGACTGGGTCTGGCCCTGGGTCAGTGAGAGGCTGGGGGACCAGGTGGGGCCACAAAACAATCGATCCTAGCCCTATGTGCTGGTGGTGGGTTATCCTGACCGCCCGCCTTTGTCTCATTTCTCTTCCCCTCTAACTTCCCAGCTTCCCAACAGTGCCCTTAGTCTGCAGGTCTATTTAAAAGAAAGAAAAATCCAGACCACTACTCACCTAGATCTTGGTTCTCTCTTCTCTCCTTCAAGAAGCTGGGACGTCCGCCCGGGGAGTGGGGGCTAGCAGAGGGACTCCCAGAACCGCAGAGAGCGCAAGAGAGCCGGGAAGGGCGCCTACCTGTCTGGGCGCGGGAGGCTGCGGGCGCGGGGCTGCGCGGGGCTGCGCGGGGCTGGCCGGGGGCGGGCGGCACCTGCGGCTGCCGGGGCTCCGAGCGCCACCCGAGCGCGCGGCTCCTCTGGGAGGGGCCGAGGGCGGGGAGCGGCCAGCCCGAGGGCGTCCCCTTGTCTCCGCCCTCCCCAGAAACCGCCGGGCAGTCGCCTGGGAGAGGAGCAGTCCCCTGGGGTCCGTGCGTCGCCGGGGGAGGGCGAGACGGGGGACAGCGCCGCGGGCGCGGCTCCGAGCCGGCGGCCGGGATCCCGAGGCGCCTTGGCAAGGTCCAGAGCCGGCTGGCCGCGGAGCGCGCCCCAACTTCCCGGACCGAGGCCTGAAGTGACCCCCCCCCCTCCCCTCCGAGACACCCGGGCAGCGCCACCGAGGAAGGGGTGGGAGGGGATGGCGGGGGTGGGGGGAGCGGGTACGGGCCTGCAGCCCGGGATGGTAAGACTTTCTCCAGTATTGTGGGAAAACCAAGAGAGGATTGAGAATTTCATAGGATCCGACAGGAAGGATCTTTTGATTATGGTCTAGCAGATATCCTCCTTTCACTGCTGGGAAACTGAGGCACGAAGAAGGAAAATACTTGCCAAGTGTAACATACAATGAACCGAGAGAACCTCTTCCAGACCTAGGTCTCCTGGCTCCCAGTCCCTCATTTTCCCCCTGCATCTTTTTTAATGCTCCACCTCTGCCTGTGGAGGTGGGGCAGGAGACAGGGGCACAGAGATGAAGGCAATCTCGCTGGAAGTTTCTATGTTCTCTTCCCTTGCTGCTCTTTGTACTTCCCCTTTGTAATAATCGACACGGTCAAAATAACTTTTTATTGTTTTTTCCACCAACCCAAGAGTCACACACACTAAGACACCAGAGAATTGGTACACAGGTCGCTCTTGGACCCGAAGAGGGTATGTGATCATAGGCAGTTGAGGAGCAGGGCAGAAATGGAGGGTGTAGGTCTAGTCTGGGGGTGCGGTGGGGACAGCTTCTCTTCAGCTCCAGCATTTCCCTGCCATGTGGAAATGCCAGCTCAGTGTTGCCAAATATTCAGATTTTAAAAGAGAAGCTAGAAACGAGAACTTCTGTGTGAAATCTCCCATTATTTAAAAACATTGGCAAGTCTAAGAAATGTTAAAAAAACTGTGTTGGTCAAACAAAACGCATCTGTGGCTGAAATGTTTTTTTTCCAGACTCCTGTTTTGATCTATCTAGATGTAGAGTTGCAGAGTGTGGAAACCATTTTGGCTTTGTTCACGATGTTTAGTTACAGCTCCTAGAATGGTGTCTGCAGCATCTCTAAATATATCTGCTGAAATTTTTGGACAAGTCAGTGGTCACCTTATGGTCAAGAGCCCCATAGTTTACTCATGAAACAAAGATTTCGGAGAAGCTATGTTGTATTATAAGCTACCCTACTTTCTCTTCTCACTCTTATCTCAGCCATTGGCTACATTCTACCCTAGTTAGTAATTTGAAACTTGGAATAACCTTGAACTTCAACTGACCTATTCTGTCATGTGCATTTGGCGTCTGGAGGAAGGGATTTGCCCAAAGCTGCACAGTGAGTTAGTGGTAGAGCCAGGTAGAGACTTACCTTCTGTTGCCGACACCTTATAAAGAAACTGGGAGAGCATCAAATGCTATAAATGAACATTTAATGTGGAATTGGAGCTGAATTCCAAAATAGGGCAACCAGGTTCAAAAAAAAAAAAATCAAATTTTTAAGGAATTCAATTTTTGGAGAGGGTGTTCTTGTTAAGGCAAAAATCAGGCACCCAGCTGAAGACACACTGCTTTTGTGTAACGTCTGGTAGTTTGAAAAACCCTTGGGTTATCTTCGTGGCATTAGAGATTCACTACAGATTTGTTAGACTAGTGTTATCTACCTTATCTCCTCCCAGGAGATAATGGTAACTGTTGTATCACTGAGAATACTGAAATTGCCAGAAAACAGGCTGAGACTAGAACTGAAGCCTCTGGATACCTCTTCACTTTAGTAGTATAAAGGGCTTGGAGTCAGGCAGCCTTTTATCCAAAAGCCAGCTCCACTGCATAATTTTCTGAGATATTGGACAAGTCACTTAGAGGCCCTGAGCCCCAGTTTACCAATTTCAGTAAAGGGGGATAATGGGCACTCGTATCAGCTATGATTGGTGGAGGATTAAATGAGATAATGTATATGTTACTGCCCTTAACATGGTGCTAGGCAGCAAAGAATAAGCCCTTAGAGTGTGGTAACTGTTAAGATTGTCCTTTAAAAATTTTTTTATTTATTTTGAGAGAAAGAGAGAGCATGCAAGCCAGGAAGGGGCAGAGAGAGCACTGTCAGCATAGAGCCTGATCTGGGGCTCGAACTCACAAACCATGAGATCATGGCCTGAGCTGAAATCAAGAGTTAGATGCCTAACTGACTGAGCCACCCAGATGCCCCCCATTAAGATTGTCATTTTAATTAGCAGACTGGCAGGTTCTTCCCCAGCACTTCTCAGATCTGTCCTATAAATCTTTCTTCTGTTGGTATAGTCACTTTTGCTTAAAATAAAACTACTAATCAGTCCTAATATATTTAGTCACGCTTCGCATACGGTAGGTTTTGTACAGAAATCGTGATTCTCATTACTATCTCAGATGCACTCTATCAAATGCAGACCTGTTTCAAAGAGCTGATTGTGTATTAATCCTTTATTTATTCAGTTGTTTATTCTCTCTCAAACATAGCTGTGGGAGACACTGGGGAGGCTTCCACACCAAGAGGTTACTTGGGAAACAACCAGGCCAGATACTTCTGACAATCTCTGGAGCCCCCCAGTGGAGAGGAGAATTAAGGGAAAAGGAAACCAGTGACAAAGTTTTGTCCTAGTAGATAACCGGAATAAACGGGTAACTAAAATTAAAAAATATATATATTTATATAAATATAAATATATATCTCCAAGTAGATAATGAGAATTATATATATAATATATATAATATATATAATTATATATATAATATATAATATATATAATATATATAATAATATATAATATATATGTATACCATATATATATATATATAACATATATATAAAATATATCATGGCTTATAACATAAACGCTGATACAACACCATGCCAGCTACGTCCATTCTTGGCTTCAAGTTGTCCACTGGGTTCAACTGCATTTAGAATAAAGTGACACTCTTTACTCCAGCAGACAAGGCCTTATACTATCCATTCCCTGCCAATTTGTCCAGCTTCATTGAGAATCACTATTCCTTTGCACATTCCAGTCTGGCCACGCTGGCTTTGTGCTCTTTGGTGATCATGCTGAGTTTGTCTGTACCCCAGGCCATTTGAATGAGTTTTATTTATGCATTAACATGGTTCTGGACTTTTCACCACTCAGCTGTCAGCTCACTTTTCTTTCTTTCTTTCTTTCTTTCTTTCTTTCTTTCTTTCTCCCTCTCTTTCTTTCTTTTTTTAATTTTTTAATGTTTATTTATTTTTTAAATTTTTTAAAAATGTTTTTATTTATTTTTGAGACAGAGAGAGAGACAGAGCATGAGCAGGGGAGGGGCAGACAGGGAGACACAGAATCTGAAGTAGGCTCCAGGCTCTGAGCTGTCAGCACAGAGCCCAACGCGGGGCTCAAACTCCCGAATCATGAGATCATGACCTGAGCTGAAGTTGGACGCTTAACCAACTGAGCCACCCAGGCACCCCTTAATGTTTATTTTTATGAGAGCATGAGTGAGGGAGAGGCAGATAGAGGGAGACACAGAATCCAAAGCAGGCCCAACGCGGGGCTTGAATCCACAAACCATGAAATCATGACCTGAGCCAAAGTTGGAAGCTTAACTAACTGAGCCACCCAGACACCCCTCACTTTTCTTTAGCTCAGATAGAACTTCCCTCAACTTCTCACCTGAAGTTGTTTCCCCAACACTTCCCCATTCTCTCCTACACATTCACATTTCTTCTATCTCACCACTCACCATGAACTAGAAGTAATTTGTTTATGCAACTTCTTTGCTATGTTTTGCCCAGTGAATACAGGCTCCACGAAGGCAGGAATGACATCTATTTTATTCACTATTATATAAAGTGATGAACCAGCCTTTGGTACATAGAATGCATTTAATTAAATAAATAATGTTTCTCTTTTTCCATCATTCTTTGTATTTCTTAGTGCAGGAGGGAAGTACATAGCACTTAAATACAAAGAAGATACAATAGATCTCGAAATGACAAATATTCCTGTGACATAAACAGGCCTTTACTGGGCTGTTTAAAAGGTGAAAGGCAAGTGAGAAATGATGGCTGGACATGAGAATTTTGTGGAAACATGTTGAGTGGAAACATGAGTACAGCCTGAGATTGATGGATGCCCCAATGGGAGCCATTGGAGAGCAGTAACTGAGTCTGCTCTGCTTGGAGGCACCAGAAGCGTTAGTAAGATTTGATCTATGTCTCGAAGGATGAACAGATGGTTAGAGAGCAAGGCAGTCCAGATCTGGAGACTAAAGGCATAGAAAAGCATAATATTTGGAGAGAAATATCAAAGGTTTGGTGGAACTGGAGCATAAGGAGGTAGTGGGAGTGAGAGAGGATGGAAGAAAAGATCTGAAGAACCAACTATACTATGGAAAATAGCTTCAAGTTTAAACATGATGGCAATGGGAAGCTCTCAGATGTGTGAGCCAGGGAAGTGGATCTCATTAGAGCAGAGGTTCAGTAACATTGCTCCGTCTTCTCCACATATGACGAAGCTTTATTTTCTCTGGGTCTGATACGCAAATTATTTTGTTACTGAGAAGGTGAGTTCTCTCTTGTAACAAGAAAATTTGTGGGGCGCCTGGGCGGCTCAGTCGGCTGAGCGTCCGACTTCAGCTCAGGTCATGATCTCACAGTTCATGGATTCAAGCCCCACGTCGGGCTCTGTGCTGACAGCTCAGAGCATGGAGCCTGCTTTGGATTCTGTGTCTCCCTCTCTCTCTGCCCCTCCCCTACTTTGTCTCTCTCTCTCTCTCTCTCAAAATTAAATAAACATTAAAAATTTTTAAATTAAAAAAAAAGAAAATTCTTCTTAGTTGTAAAACAAATAATCAGATCCTAGTACAGTGTCTCATATTTAGTGAGTTCCCAAGTATTTGTTGAATTCAAGTCACTGCTGACTTTTACTTGGTTTGTCCACTCTTCTACTCACACACTTGTACTACATGCCATAACCTCCTGAATCTTTCTCTTAGACATTATCTTAAGAAAGACCCTCTCTTTTTCAATTTCATTGGATGACACATATTTACAGTGTCCAAACTGCCTTTACAAGTTCTGTAAACTCAAGTTCATGATTTCTGTAATAACCTGTTCTTGCAGTGTTTATCATGTGTCTACAGTGGGAATAGCACCATTCCAGGAGACACAAGGATAAATCAGCCCATCCCTTCTCTGGAGGTGCAAGTGTTGTACCGAGTGAGCAGTATGTGCCACACTGTCTCCACTGCTCAGCCTATGAGCACGGCATAGTTTAACCGAGAGGAAAACACTGCACGATTAACTGAGAGGAAAACACTGCACGATGTAACTGGAACACTTAATAATAGTTTAACCGAGAGGAAAACACTGCACGATTAACTGAGAGGAAAACACTGCACGATGTAACTGGAACACTTAATTTCTAGTGTCCAAAGTAACAGATAGACCCAGCATCCAAATTTTCCCACTTAGATGCTCCCTAGAAAATAATTAACTGAGAAAGAGAAAGAGAAGAAAACTGGGTACGAATTAAATCACAGGAGAAATGAACATTTATGGCTCCTACTGTATATATACTTCCATGTCCTCATTTATTCCACAACATGCACTGAGGTATGAATAATTGGGTTGCTTTCCAGAAAACTTGCACAACGGGACACTGTTGGTGAGAAAAAACGTGGTCAGTGTCATACAGACCTGGGGGTGTTTCCTGATCCCACCACCACCTGGAGCATCGTGCCCTGGAGCAAGTCATTCAGACTCTGTGAGTTTTTGTTTCTTGGTCAGTACATTATGGAGACTAGTAGTGCCTGCTCCCAAGGAGTATTGCAATGATTAAATGAGATAATGCATGAAAGCGCTTAGTGCAATGCCTGGTGCAGAGGGTTACCTAATGACACTGTTTATTATTATTATTATTATTATTGTTATTATTACTATTATTACACCAAGTATAGTATCTCTTTTTTGTACAAAAGGTGTGAAAGAATGGGCATCTCTGTACCTTCTCATCAGCACTGACTCTTGAAAAATCACCGCTAGGAGACATGGTTACAACACTGAACAAGATAGGTATTTATTTTAAGGAGCTCATCCTACTAAAGATGCAGGCAAGGTAGGTGGCAATGTCTTTTTTAAAAATCTGTTTTCAATGTTTACTTATTTTTCGGAGACAGAGAGAGACAGAGGACAAGTGGGGGAGGGGCAGGTAGAGAGGGAAACACAGAATCTGAAGCAGGCTCCAGGCTCCAGGCTCTGAGCTGTCAGCACAGAGCCTGACACGGGGCTCAAACCCACGAACTGTGAGATCATAACCTGAGCCGAAGTCGGACGCTTAACTGACTGAGCAACCCAGGCACCCCTAGGTGGCAATTTCAGCACAGGGTGATAGGGACATGATATCAGAAGTTCGGATGTTCCATGAGCACATAAGTAAAGTCTACAGTCTAGTCTAGGAGTGTCAACAAAGGTGTCACAGAAGAATAATATTCAAGGCTAGTCCTTAGGGTAGAATACAAGTTAGTTGTGCAAAGGGAAGGGGAAGAGAACATTCCAGCCCAAGGCAGCAGCAGGCACCAAGCTGTGTAGAAAGAGAGCAGGTTGTGTTCAAGGAAACCATGGGGTTTTAGTATGGCCAGCTTGTGGAAGAAGAAGGCATTATACACAGAGAAAATAGCAAGGGCCATAGCCTGGATGTGACAGAGGCAAAGCCATTTTATGTAATCTGTATGACAAACCCATAAATTATGTGGTTGTATCTTCTGTTTTCAGAACAGAAAGCAGAAGCTCAAATGATTTAAGAAACTTTCCCAAACTCCCAGCTCTGGTTTACTACAAAGTCAATATCCTTTTCATGAAACTATAGGTTTCTTCTCTGTATGGCGTGTGCATAAGTGAGCTGCAATTTTAATCCCTTCTATAGCATAAAGATTAAAAACACAACTTCAAAAGGGCGCCTGGCTGACTTAGTAGGTTGAACGACTGACTCTTGATTTTGACTCATGTCATGATCTCATGTTTTTGTGAGTTCAAGACCTGCGTTGGGCTGACAGTGTGGAACCTGCTTGAGAGTCTCCCTCTCTCTCCACCCCTCCCCCGCTCACACTTGTTCTGTCTTTCTCAAAATAAACAAACTTAAAAAAAATACAACTTTAAAGAAAGAACTTTCCCCTAAAGTTGTTTTAAAACCAAAAGATTTAAACGTGGCTTATCTGATGTCAGCTCCTCAGATTATTTGAGCAAACCATCTGTGAATGACAACTCAAAATATACAAATGATTTCATTTCTTAAACAGTCTCTGTGTATTATAAAAAAAGAAATCAGACACTCACATCTTGTCTTTATTCTCTACATCATAAGTTTTTACCTTACCCTTATGAGAGATCAGATACAAGACATCAAATACAGTGGCAGTGAGGGGAAGGAATGATCTTTATTCACCTAGTAAGAACTTAATTTGACCCCAACGCGCATATATTAGCATATTGAGGAACATGTGAGCCGTGATAGACAATAGACTTGATATGTGTGCAGAGAACAGCGCGAAGTGACAAGTGCTTATCTATTATTACTGCTGTCCTTCCCTTTTTTCAGTGCTTTTCTTTCTTTTTTGAAAAAATTATTTTCAATGTTTATTTATTTATTTTGAGAGAGAGAGACAGAGCATGAACGGGGGAGGGGCAGAGAGAGAGGGAGACACAGAATCCGAAGCAGGCTCCAGGCTCTGAGCTTCAGCACAGAGCCTGACGCAGGACTCAAACTCATGAACCACGAGATCATGACCTGAGTCAAAATCGGATGCTTAACCGACTGAGCCAGCAAGGGGCCCCTGTCTTAGTACTTTTCTATTAGGAATGTCTTTATAGTGAGCTGCTCTTACATACGACCTGGAAGTAAAGGGAAAGACTTGGGGTTATGCCCTGACAATGGAAAATATGTCTGGTGAAATTATATTTCTTTTTTTTTTAATGTCTAGTGACATATTTAAAAACTTGGAGATGTATAAATATACTTTTTCATGTTTAAGATGAATGTTAAGTTTCATCGGATCAACATATGTATTTTTCCCTGGAATCTTGTATCTGAATTTGCAGAGTTTTGGGGATAGTGTTTTTTCCCCTAACAAGATGGACCTTTTTATACAGATTGTTTCTTAGTCTAGCCTATTCTTGCTGTAATTAGAATATTTTCTCTGAGGATTGTGTGATTGTTTTCTATTTTTGGTGGCTATTTCACTGAGAAGTATAGAAAAGGCAAATATGAAACAATCCAGGGTAGCAGTCATAGTAGGAAATTATGAGATATCTTCAAGTGTCCATGAAATTGAGGGTAAAATGCTGTCCTTTACTCCTCTCAAAGCACATGTCCATTCAGTACACGTCCAGATAAGGGTGCTGTGGTCCCCAGAGGCACCTGTTTTGGTTTTCTAAAGTTCTGTTTAATTCATCATTTTGTACATTGCTGTATGTGATTTATATTCTAACAGATTACAATATTAAGCTATAGCAGAGTAACAGAAGAGAAATTGTGTGTTTTGCTTTTTTTTTTATAACCCAGAGTAGGCATTCCTACTGAATATTAGTTACATTGGTAAAGCATTACTTCTGAATCAAAATTTGGCTCTGTAAACCCTATTGTTGTATCACTGGTGTATGTAATCATTTAAAAATAGAATTCATCTTTATTTTAGGGTGCCCATCTTTTGGTGAATGCCCTTAATGATTTAGCTTCTAGAGAGAATGGCTTATGACTAGGGGGTGGTGGTAAAGATCCCGCATTTTGAAAGACGCCTTTTAGAAGAACCAAATGGAGTATCTTGAAGTTGAATTACTAAAGCAGTTTGAGTCTATTTGTGATAGTCAAAGAGGTATCTTTTCAAAAACTGTCTGTAAATTGTTCAGATCAGCATGACACAGTTCACAGTGACTTTAGAAAATTCCAAGTGTGAAGCAGTATGCTCTGATGCACTTAAAGTCCACATAATTTTAATGAAAATCTTTGGTCATGTCTCTCTTGCTCTATGTAGTAGTCCAGGGTAGTGGGGCTTAAGGAGACCAGAAACTTTGCCCAGAGTCACGGGAGAGAAGCCCAAGTAGTCTGGCATCAAGGTCTGGGCCTTTGGCCTCCATGCAATCCTTTCGCCTATATGACATTCACAAATCTGGAATTAGAATAGTGCAGTTCATCTGTCATCTGACACACTCCCAGGGTTTAGCTCTGTACCTGTGAAGATGTCGTTAGCCCATGCCTGGGATTGGACTCATCTGTTAAAGAGTTTCCATGATTCTGTACGGTGCTGCTGTTCTACGAGCATGGAAACTGTCGCTTGATGTATGGTAAGGGTGACCACCTCTGTTTGTCCGGAGTTGAAAGAGTTACTGAGATGGGGACTGTCAGTGCTAACATGAGGAGAGTTCGGGGCAAACCTGGATTGTTGGTCACCTACCACAATACTTGATACATTTACCTCATTATTCCAGGCACGACAATTTGTTGGAGAGTTCTTTGAATTCGTTTTACTAGAGCTTTCTGTTTCTTAGATAAACCCTTGAAGATCTAGAACACAGGGTAAATTATTTGACAGGACTTGGCCATGCTTTTCCCTCCCCATGCATCTTATGCTCTACGTGTTACGTTGGGATAGTTTCACCTTCCTTTCCCTTCTCTTCAAAATAATGGGCCAGTTTGTTTTGTCAAATTTGCCTTTGCACCAATACTTGAGGAATGCATGCTGACAAGATTACACCAGTTGGAATCCATTTGAAATTACTTCCACTGATTGAAGGGAATGATTACGTAATGACGATAACTTCTTTTCTGTTGAACACCTACTTGTGAAAAGGCAATTTGAATATACTAACTGAATTCTGACAGTGGGAATTTTGGGTGGCTCTTATTATCCACACTTTAAGGATAAGGAACCTGAACTAGAACTATTGAATCTGGGTAGTTTAGGCAACAAGACAGAACGTTTCAATGAAATTCAGCACTTAACAAAATTAAACTACCTATTTTAAATATACAACTACATAGTAAATCATAATTTTAAATAATATAAACTACAAAATACATCTGTTTGTATCCAGTATATATTATTAGAAAATCTTGAACTCTAAGTACAAATAAGAAGTGCAACTCTTATTTTTTTTAATGTAATGACTAATTAATATCGATGCTGTTTTTTACACTGAACAAAACTATAAAATCATGGGAATATTACAAACGTTTATTGTATGCTTACTAGGTGAATGTAGTCTTTACAGAAACCTACAGGCAGGGGCGCCTGGGTGGCTCAGTTGGTTAAGCGTCCGACTTCAGCTCAGGTCATGATCTCACGGTTCAAGAGTTCCAGCCCTACCTTGGGGTCTATGCTGACGGCTCAGGGCCTGGAGCCATTTTAGATTCTGTGTCTCCCTCTCTCTCTCTGCCCCTCCCCTGCTCGCACTCTTTCTCTCTCTCTCTCAAAAATAAATAAACATTAAAAAAAAAGAAACCTCTGGGAAAATATTTCTCCCATTGTACTAATACAGAATCTAAAGTTCAGCCAGATTAAACTTTGTGACTAAGAAACATGGGATATCATTTTATAATGATTTTTTAAATTTTTTTAATGTTTATTTATTTAAAAGAAATTTTTTTTAACGTTTATTCATTTTTGAGACAGAGAGAGACAGAGCATGAATGGGGGAAGGTCAGAGAGAGAGAGGGAGACACAGAATCTGAAACAGCCTCCAGGCTCTGAGCTGTCAGCACAGAGCCTGACGCGGGGCTCGAACTCACGGACCGTGAGATCATGACCTGAGCCGAAGTCGGACACCCAACCGACTGAGCCACCCAGGCGCCCCTAATGTTTATTTATTTTTGAGAGAGAGAGAGAGAGAGAGAGAGAGAGAGAGAGAGAGAGAGTGGGGGAGGGGCAGAGAGGAGACACAGAATCCAATGCAGGCTCTACGTTCCGAGCTGTCAGCAAAGAGCCCAATGAGGGGCTTGAACCCACGAACAGCAAGATCATGACCTGAGCTGAAGTCCGATGCTTAACCAACAGAGTCACTCAGGTGCCCCAGGAGATTGTTTTAGACACATATTGGACCTTGGTCAATCTGATATTACTTGGATATGATTGGCAACTACTGACAAGTTTGAAAACTTTCTGGATTATTAGTTCAGTTTTCCTACCTTTATTTGAGTACTATGGTATACAGGATCTCTATTCTCAACTTCTGTCTACTAAAAAACCATCTTTCTTCCAACCATGGAGAGTTAAACTTTCTTATAGAGCACATCCTTCTTCTTAATTAATTATGTAATTTTAACATTTTACTCTTACTAGACATCTAGTATGTTTCCTCTGCTGCCCAGTTATTCTTTCCTTCTGTGTTGTTCTTTTGCAGTAATAGGAACTGAATGTCACTCAAATACTAATGAGAGTTGAAGAAGTTGCACATAATACATCAGCTAATGAGATCTGTTTTCTTCCACATATGTGGAGCCCTTGATAGTTCTCAAATCCTTTAGAGCAAAAAAAACCTAGTTTGTAAAGATTATAGAAAGCCATTAGATTCCAAACTAGCTCAAATTATTTGTAGTTATATTGCTAGTTAATATTAAACAATTTTTATTTTGCATAAATCAAAATGTAATCAGGAAAATAATTATACTTAAGTTTACATAATTTATTGAGGACTCAAAGACTTGTAAAAACATGTGTAAGCACACCATTAAACATTAAAAAAATTGTTAATTTATTTATTTGAGAGAGAAAGAGAGAGAGCAAGTAGGGGAGGGTCAGAGAGAGAGAGGGAGACACAGAATCTGAAGCAGGCTCCAGGCTCTGAGCTGTAGGCACAGCGCCCGATGAGGGGCTCAAACTCATGAAATGTGAGATCACGACCTGAGCCCAAGTCAGTGCTTAACTGACTGAGCCACCCAGGTGCCTCCCATTAAACATCTTAAAAGGATTGTCATACTATCATAAATATAAATATTTAACAATAATCACACTTTGATTTAGAACTTACAGTATTCTTCCTAATGATTCCTTCCATCATTCTTGGGCGGGGAAGGAGAAACATTTCACCTTCTGAGATAGAAGTTAGAGAAATTAAATTGTTTGCTTTTTATAACTGTAAAAAAATAGTAAATAGTAAAAAATTAAAAAAAATAGACTAGAACACATCTTACAAGGCAGAGCATTCATTGAGCTTACTTTTTAGCTGAATTATGAAATATTGACAAATTTCATGTTAAATGTACATTTCAGAGTTAGCTTTATCACAGAGCCCCTACATTTAGGTACAATTCTTCTTTATAGTTCCCCATAGATTCTTGGTTTCTTTTTATTTTTATATTTGACACTACTTTCTTATAATAACTTTTTATAAGAGAATAATGAAAGTGATATACATTTTATAATAGAATTCACCTTTTAAAAATATTTATTTATTTATTTATTTATTTATTTATTTATTTATTTATTTATTTATTTATATTATTTTGATTCCAGTGTAGTTAACATACAGTGTTATTTTAGTTTCAAGTATACGATATAGTGATTCAACAATTCCATTCATCACCTGGTGCTCATCACAACAAGTGCACTCCTTAATCCCCATATCCTATTTCACCCATTTCCCACCCACTTCCCCTCTGGTAACCATCAGTTTGTCCTCAATTTAAGAGTCTGTTTCTTGCTTGTCATTGTCACTGTCTCCTTTGCTCATTTATTTTGTTTCTTAAATTCTGCATATGAGTACAATCCTATGTTGCCTTTCTCTGGCTGACATTTTTACTTAGCATTATACTCTCTAGCTCCTTCCATGTCATGGCAAATGACAAGATTTCATTCTTTTTCATGGCTGAGTAACATTCCATTTTATACACACACACACACACACACACACACACACACACACACACACATATGCACAGTTCTTCATTTATTCACCTATGGATGGACACTTAGGTTGATTTCACAATTTGGCTGTTGTGAACAGTGCTGCTATAAACATCAGGTGCATATATCCTTTTACTTAATAACTCACCCACAGGGCACAATGATTGAAGACTATGTCAAATGATTAAGGAAAGATGTTTCATTGGCACATCTAGGAGAAACTGAATCAATTTATTCCACTCCCTTGAAGTTCCAGAAGGACTTTCTATAATGGTTTTTTACTTTTTCTTTATTCTTCTTGGGCTTTGATATTTGGAGTAAAGGAATAGTCAGAATGGTCAGAGAGTATTCTTCACCTTTCTGATAACTTAATTGGATGATCAAACCATTAGCTTACCTTTGTCATTAAAATGTCTGTACTAAGTGCTCCCCCTTGTAGCCACCCTAGGAAGACATAGGATTAGACAAACAGGAGTTCAAAACATGATCCCGAACTCCAGCAGTATAAGTTCATGCTCTTGTCCTGGGTCAATCTCAGTCTATGCCTGGTTATTAGCCCATGACCATACTGATCACAGTTTATGTAGTCCCATGCTACATCTGCCATTTTTTCTTGTCAGCGTTGTTTATGTCGTAGGGAAGTTGGTTACCAAACACATATGGAACATATACAAACGCAGATACATATTAAGAATATCATTCCCCTCCTTGTTCCCAGTTTTAAATATTTCTGTAAAGCTTTCAAGGAAGTACAGAAGTGAAATATCCAAGTAAAAAGTAGAGTTATTAATAAAGGATTAAAAATACCTGGTTTTATTCAGGTTTTGCCTTATGTGCTGGTTATATTCAGCATTCTTAATCTGTGGCACAAAGACAGTATTGTATCTATCTTTCGGCAAAAGAGAACTGCAAAAATAAGTGATATACTGTGCTTCAGTATAATTCCTTAATTAATTGCAATACTATGTAAAAATTGTGCTAATAAAATTATTGCTCAATCATGGTAATTATTTGTAGTTTATGACAGATAGGCTTATTTCCCCCAATTAGTTCTAATTTGCCAGCAGATACCCTTTTCTTCTTACAGCCTGTAACTATCTGCTAAATATAGTCTTCCAAATTATTGGTTGAGTAAGAACAAAAAACCCATTGCCCTTGCTGTATATCAACTTGATAATATGGCACAAATAATCTTTGTGTTATAAATAGTTTCCTTTCACCCCAGATGCAACTAGAAAGTCAAAGAAAATAATGTTATAGATGAAGAGAAGCATTCTTTCCATTTTCTGGAGTGAATACAGTACTGCCAGTGTTCATTTTTTTTTCCTTTTCATGACTTCCACCAACACTGCCTAATTGTGTAGCTTTCATAATTTTCCACAGTGGCTTGGTAACATGTGAAGGGTTACAATTCTCTGGTGAGAAAGAGACATTACAGCTGTCCTTTAGAAACCGAAAAATTTAGTAATTTCTAATTTGTTCTGTACAAAGTGCCTGCTATAGGTTGAGGTAAATGTCGTTTTAAAATCTTAGTTTTAAGTTAGTTTTTTTTTTATTTTGGTAAAAACACATGAGATTTACCCTCTTAAATCTTTAAGTGTATAGTATTAATTAGTATAGTATTAGTATTAGTATAGTATAGTATTAATAGCTATAAGCATATTGCTGCACATGAGCTCTCTAGAAATGTTTTTATCTTGCATGACTCGATTTCTATACCTATCCCCATTTGCCCCTCCCTCAACACATGGCAACACCATTTTACTTCCTGCACGCATGACTTTAACTACTTTAGATACCTTAAATAAGTGGAATCGTTCAATACAGTCCTTCTTTGTCCTTTTTAAACTAATGTCCTCAGAGTTCACCCATGTTGTAGCCAATGACAGAATTTCCTTTTTATGGCTGAATAATATTCCATTGTGTGTATATACCACCTTTTCTTTATTCAACTCCTGATAGACATTTAGGTTGCATTTAGGGCTTACCTACTGTGAATAATGTTACCATGAACACAAGATTGCAAATATCACTTCAAGATCCTGATCTCAATTCCTTTGGATAAATACCCAAAATTGGAATTGTTGGATCATATGGTAGTTCTATTTTTAATTGTTTTGAGGACACGCCATACAGTTTTCCATAGTGGCTACACTATTTCACATTCCCCATAACAGTGCACAAGAATTCCAATTTTTTTTAAGTACTTGTCAACACTGTAATTATTTTCTTGTGTTTTGTTCTTTTTTTATATATATATAATGGACATCTTAGTAGTCATGAGGTGATAGCTCATTGCAGTTGTTTTTTAAAAAATATTTATAGGTTTAATTATTGTGAGAGAGAGAGATAAAGAGCACGAGCATGAGCAGGGGAGGGGCAGAGACAGAGGGAGAGAGAGAATCCCAGCTGGGCTCTGTGCTGACAGTGCAGCTCTGTGCTGACAGCTGTGATGTGGGCCTCAAACTCATGAACCATGAGATCATGACCTGAGCTGAAATCAAGAGCCTGACGCTTAACCAACTGGGCCACTGAGGTGCCCCTTGTTATAGTTTTGATGTGCATTTTCCTCATGATTAGTGATGCTGAAAATCTTTTCATAAACATGTTGACCATTTGTATGTCCTCTTTAGAGAAATGTCTGTTCAAGTCCTTTGCCCATTGCTTAATCAGGTGATTTTCTTTTTGCTATTAAGTTGTAGGAATTCCTTACATGTTGTGGGTATCAATCTTATAAAAATTTTATTTATTTAGTGTGTGTGTGTGTGTGTGTGTGTGAGAGAGAGAGAGAGAGAGAGAGAGAGAGAGAGAGAGAGAGATAATATGAGTGGGGAAGGGGCAGAGAGAGAGGGAGAAAGAGAGAATCCCCTGATGCAGGGCTCCAACTCATTAACCATGACATCATGACCTGAGCTAAAATCAAGTCAGATGCTTAACCAACTGAGCACACAGGTGCCCCTGGATATCAATCTTTTATCAGACGTATGTCTTGTAAATATTTTCTCCCATCCCACAGGGTGCCTTTTCACTTTGTTGATGTTTCTGTTTCTGTGCAGAAGCTTTTAAATTTGATGTTCCACTTGTGTATTTTCATTTCTGGTGTCCTAAGCAAGAAATCATTGCCGAGACCAATGTTATAAAGCTTTTCCCTATGTGTTCTTTCTGAGGGTTTTATAGTTTCAAGTCTTACATTTTAGTTTTTAATCTATTTTGTGTATGCTGTAAGACAGTGGTCCAGTTGTGTTCTTTTGCATACAGATATCCACTTTTTCCAAGCACCTTTTGTTGAAGAGACATTATATAGTGTTGTCACCATTGTTGAAGATTATTTGTATATGCAAAGATTTATTTCTGAGCTGTCTATCCTGTTCCATTAGTTATATGTCTGTATTTTTATCGGTACCATATTGTTTGGATTAATGTAGCTTTTTAATATTTTAAAGTCAGAAAGTGTAAGGCCTCCAGCTTCTTTCTCTCTCATTGTTTTGGCTATTCAGGGTTTTTGGGTTTCCATGTAACTTTTAGTATGGTTTTTTCTATTTCTTTAAAAATATATAAATGTAAAAAAATGATGTTGGAATTTTGATAAGGATTTCACTGAATCTCTAGGTCACTTTGGGTAATATGGCCATTTTAAATATATTAAGTCTTCCAGTCACAAACACAAGATATCTTTCCATTTGTGTCCTCTTGAATGTCTTCCAACAGTGTTTTCTAATTTTCAGCTTGTAAGTCTTTTGCCACATTGGTTAAGTTTATTCCTAAACATTTCATTCTTTGTGATTCTACTGTAAATGGAATTTTTTTTCCTTAATTTCCTTTTCAGATTGTTTCATGTTAGTGTATACAAATGCAACTGATTTTTGTATAATGATTGTGCCTCCTACAATTTTGCTGCATTGACTTATTAGTTCTAATAGTTTGTGTATGTTTGTGTGTGTGTGTGTGTGTGTGTGTGTGTAAAATATTTATGGTTTCAGACATACAAAATCATGTCATCTGTGAAGAAGAAAAATTTTACATCTTTATTTCTGATTTGGATGACTTTGATTTCTTTTTCTTGCCTAATTGTTCTGGCTAGTAGTCCCAGTACTAGGTTGAATAGAAGTGGTGAGAGTGGGCATCCTTGTCTTTTCTTGGTTTTAAATAGAAGGTTTTAGTTTTTCATTATTGAGTTCTGATGTTAGCTGTGGGTTTTTCATATAGGGACTTTATTGTGTTGAGGTAATTTACTTCTAGTTTCTTAAATATTTTTATAATGAAAGGGTATTGAATTTTATGAAATGCTTTTTCTCTATTGAGATGATCATATGATTTTTATCCTTCCTTCCGTTAATGTGGTGTATTTCGTTGACTGACTTGCATAGGTTGAATCATCCTTGTATCCCAGGGATAAATCCCACTTGGGCATGGTACATGATCCTTTTGATGTGCTGTTGAATTCTGTTTTCTAATATTTTCTTGAGGATTTTTACATCTATACTCATTAGGGATATGGGCCTGTAACTTTTTTTTTGTATTATCTTTTTCTGAGTGGTATTAGGATAATGTTGGCTTTATAAAATAAGTTTTGGAGTGTTTGAGAAAGATTGTTAATTTTTCTTTAAATGTCACCTGACCAGTAAATCAGGTTACTGATTCAATCTTCTTACTAATTATAGGTCTGTTCACATTTTCTGTGTCTTCATGATTAAGTCTTGGCAGCTTATATATTTCTTGGAATGTATCCATTTCTTCTAGGCTATTCAATTTGTTGTTATATAATTGTTCACAATAGTCTCTTCTAATCCTTTTAATTTCATTAGCAGCAGTTGTAATGTCTCCTCTTTTATTTCTGATTTTATTTTTTTGTTAGTCTTCTCACTTTTTTTTTCTTAGTCTAGCTAAGGGTTTGTCAATGTTGTTGATCTCCAAAAGATAACTCAATTCTCCAGTTTTTTTAAAATAGTTTTTCTATTCTCTGTTTTTACTGCTGCTCCAATCTGCGTTATTTCCTTCTGCTAATTTTGGGCTTAATGTGTTCTTTTTCTAGTTCCTTGAGGTATAAAGTTTGATTGTTTACTGAGATTTTTCTTCCTTTTAAATGTAGACATTTATTGGTATAAAGTTCCTTTTTCTCATTTACACAAATTTGAATTTTCCAGTTTTTCTTCTGCTATTGATTTCCACTTTCATTCTACTATGGTCAGATAATACACTTGGTAGATTTCAATCTTTTAAAATTAGTTATTATTTGTTTTGTGTCCTAACATGTGATCTATCCAAGAGAATGTTCTGTGTGCACTTGAGAAGAATATGTATTCTATTGTTGTTGGGTCTAGTGTTCTGTTTATGTCTGTTAGGTCCATTTAATTTGCAGTGTTGTTCAAGTCCTCTATTTCCTTATCGATCTTTTTTTTTCTAGATGGCCTTTCCATTATTGCAAGTGGGAGCATTAAAATCCTCTACTATTGTTGTACTGCTCACATTGCTACCTCCCCCTTCAGTTCTCTCAATGTTTAATTCATATATTTGGGTGCTCTGATGTTGGGTGCGTATATATTTATAGTTATTATAAACCAGAATCAATTACCCTGCAACTCCATTTCTTGCTTGCTTGGCCTAAGAAGTCCTAAATAACCAGATGGTGATTATAACTTCAAATCTGGTGTAAACTTCTCTGAACAGTGTGGTTGAAGTGTCCCCAACTCAGGGATTTGAAGTTCAAATTCAAAAAATCCTAAATATTTGGGATAGAAAACAAATTATTCAAGTAGGCGTCTAGCAGTTTGGGTAAGAATAATCCTATTTCCAATCTTTGGTTTCCAACTCATGCCTTCTAGTTGTCAGGGGACACAATAACATATGATGGACTTTAGTTCAATGTACACATGGTATTTTAGAAGCAGCACCAGTACCCCAGAGGTTGTCATATATATAATTTCCTTTGTAGCTGTGCTACTCTTATTATTAAGTCCTAGGTCTGCTTTTTAGTATTTTCTGTCCTGTGGCTGAAGGAGATAAGAATCTTAGGAAATTCTGTTATGGACCCCAAATAACTTTCACAGTATTTCTTGAGTTCATAGTTGGTTAGCCTGAGACTGTCAATTTTTTGTTCAAAGCTTTGAAAGGCTTTAGTAAAAAGCAGCTAACTCCATAATACGTATGATTACCATTGTCCCTGTATCATTCACCTGTACTACTACCACGGGAGTCAAAGCTTCACTTCCAGGTCATTGGTGAAAGTCTTAGTAATAGGTGACAGCTGCTGACAGGAGTTCTCTCCATCCACTCACCACCAGCAAAGGAGTCCTGACTGTTTTCTGACAGGTGGGTGACCTAATTCTAGAATCCCATCTTCATGTCAAGGGTCTGATTTCTAGGCCCATTTCTTATACCAACTGCCTCATCTGGGTTCTCCTCGAAAGCAAAATATAAGACAAGGCAGTTTATTTGGGGGAAGTGGTCTTAGGGAACAGGAGTAGTAGAGAGGGAGATTGGGAAGACTGAAACTTGGAAAAGGGGAAAGGTAACGGAAGAGGGGATTATTGAGTTGTCTTAACTGTGATGAGCTGAGGTTACACCTTGTAGGAGACCCCTGAGAAGCTTGTAGAATATTTCTCAGAATGGTCCACCAAAGGACAGATGAAGGAAACATTTACTCCTATATGCTGCTTCAGGACATTAGAATACCTAGTAATTTAATTCCCCCTCTAGACCATTCTTTAAGAGCATGCTCCAAGTCTTATATCCCCATTGTTGACCGCAATACTTTGGACATAGAAGGTACTTAATAAGGAATACTTACTGAATGAAACAGTCACTGAATGTGCTCTGCTCAGTAGTTATTCTGAGCAAACAAGGAGTTACTGAAGTCCAAAGTATACATTGAACCTTTCCCTTAGGAAAAAAAAAAAAAAACAACTATGAATATTAACTGTCCTAGTTTATTTGGAATGCTATAATAAAGTACCACAGACTGAGAAGTTTATGACTAACAGAAATGTATTGTCTCAGTTCTGGAGCCTGGGAAGTCCAAGATCAAGGTGCCACCATGATTGTCTTCTGCTAAGAGTCCTCTTTCTGGCTCATAGCCAGTGCCTTTTTTCTATGTGTTCACATGGTGGAAGGAGCTAGGGATCTCACTATTGAGAGATAAGGCACTAATCCCATTCTTGAGTTACACCCTCATGACTTAAGCACCTTCCAAAGGCCCCACCTACCAATACCATCACACTGGGCATTAGAATTTAGAATTAGAACATGTGAATTTGGGGGAAACACAAACATTCAGACCTTAGCATTAACCTATGTCTCCTAAAAAGTATCCCCTTATTCTCTCTTGAGAATAAGAGAGATTTCTTATTTGGATGGGAACTTCATTGTCTTCTATACTTCCTTTTTTTTTTTAACAAAATGTTTATTTATTTTGAGAGAGAGAGAGAGCATGAGTGGGGGAGGGACAGAGAGAGGAGAGAGAACATATTTTCATTTTTGATTTATGAATAAATATTATTATTTTATGGGTTCTTGTTTACCTTAAACACACACACACACACACACACACACACACACACACACACACACAGATACATTTTGCTCTGGAGTTAGATTACCTGGGTTTGAGCCCTGATATCTCTACTAATACTGTATGTGACTGAAAAACTTGCTTAATCTCTCTGTTCCTCTGTTCCTACACCTTTAAAATGGAAGTAATTCTAATACCTGCCTTATGGGACTTTTGTGAGAATTTTAGGAGATAAGCCATGTGACGTACTTGACAAATAAGTACAAGTTCCAAATGAGGCATTTTATTGATAGTATAAAATAATAATGAAAGAACTGTTTTGCAAGGAAAATATCTTCTGTGTATTTCATGGCCCTTGGCATCATTTGAATACATGTTATTATGGACAATGCTGAAAATATGTAGCAGTTGCCTGGCATTGGCATTAACCAAACACAGTCACTAGTCATTAACAATCATTATAGCCATACTGGTATGTACAGGCTGTCTGTAAGCATGCAGCCCCCTCACAACTTTCCCCAAATAGCGGACTCCTCTGATTCTCTCCTGACCCCATTCCCCATCTGCAGATTTCGTATATCCTGGGGTGGCTTAGGATTATGCATTACTCTATGAAGGCAGATTCACATGGGAGGCAGACTGCTGAGGGGTTGGTAACAGGTGAGGGATAGTTGCTTCTGGGCAATTGCATTTATTGTGGTGAGGAGGGGCTCTGACATGCCACTCTTAGCATACTTCTTTCAGTTTCACAGAGTCTAGTATGCTTTGCTGTCGAGTGGACCTTAGTGTCTTTGCTTGGGCACAACACTGGAGTCACTTGGAATGTATTCACCAGCTCTGCTGTCTCAGCTATCTGTTGGGCACTAACAGGCACAGGAACTTAACCCTCCTGATTGTATAAGAGCCAAGTATGGAGGCAGCTGGCAGGCTACTGCCATGACAGTCTGACTTTGCAAGGCTGTCAGCTGAAGAGGAATAATTTATTTTTATGAACCAAAACAATGACCACAATGAATAGCTTATAGACATCTGGATTCTGAATAATGGCAAACTTTTATCCATCGCTTCAGCTTATAAAACCAATAGCTAAAATATAGTTAATCCCCACTCCATCACTGCAGGATAAATGGATGCTTTTGAAAAGGGAAGAGGTAAACTGTTTTGCATAATTTTTTGCATTATGTAACTTTATAGTTTCTCATTCAGTGTGTAAAAGCTGAAAACTTGTGCTTATAAATGGGAATCCCCAAAGACCATTTGGGATCTGTGCTGCTGAGTTTTCTAATTCTCCTCCCACAGAGCTTATTGCATCAGGAGAGGGAATGAGATGTAGTAGAAAGAATGTGCAGTTATAAGAGAGATTTTTTCCCTGACCTGCTACATTCAAACTGTGGGACAGTCAGCAAGGCATGTCACTGTCCTGAGAACATCTGCTTCTTCATCTGCATCAAGATCTTCCTTACATAGTTTATAGCTTCACGT
The DNA here is from genome assembly GCF_024362965.1 of Panthera pardus. Taxonomy (NCBI): domain Eukaryota; kingdom Metazoa; phylum Chordata; class Mammalia; order Carnivora; family Felidae; genus Panthera; species Panthera pardus. The sequence continues at coordinate 116,326,749 of NW_026526765.1, forward strand.
CCCAACCAGTGCTCTGTGACACTTTTGAATATAGCCATATAGTTTTTGGTCACATCAAAGTGTATTCCCTTCGCCACTCCCACTCCTCAAGGCAGCTGAATAAGCTCTCAGGTGGAGGAGACCCCACAATTTGTTGCCTCTCATTCGTGGCCGCTTTCTCTTGGCACAACTTCCCATTGTAGGCAAAGAGCAAATAGAGTTGCCAGAGAATTTCCTGTTTTAGTTGTCCAAAGAGCATTGCACAGTGCCCACAATATGGCCAGTGGGGATGGGAGGACTGGAAAGCTGGACTTGGGGACCTTTGTGATTCAATCGCAATTGGATGTCAAAATCTGTCTTTGTATACATGAGGTATGTCTCTCCTTGTACAGTAGAATGTGCACCTTCAGTGTTATCCAGACTACCTTCTGAACTTCTGTAACCAAGCATATGAATTTAAGAAATGGAAATTCCATCACTCTTTGAAATATTTGATATAAAAAAAATAATAAGGTCAAAAATCTGTTTTCATTATCACAATGTGTGTCAAAAAAGATAGAGGAACTCGTAACATATTTACAAAAAATAAATTTTTGCAAATATTTGAATGGTGAAAATTATGTTCACTTTTAAATAATGTACTTGAGGAAATAGGTGTTTTATGAATAACGTGTAACTTGAATTTGAAGAGGTCATCATTCAAAAAGCCTTAATCAAGAATTGTTTCAAGCCATTATCTGGAAGTTTTACAAAGTAAATATTTAGAGAAATCTGTAATACTTTAATTTTATTTTTATAATGATACAAATAGGATTTAATAAAAATTCTCTAAGCCCATATACTCTCAAATATCTCTCAGCTTACTCTAATATCCTATATAAATATCTTGATTTTCTGTGTTCCATAATGAGAAGAGACTGGGAGCAACTGATTTATAGGGTGAATTTGAGACTCTTTTGAGAAAATTTGTAAAAATGTCTTTTGTGAATCATGTTTTTTGGGTACAACTGTCATGTATTAGCTCCTTTTATGCTGCTTTCAACCCAACACCTTCCCTTCCCAACAGGCCCGTTCAGGCTCCAATTGTTTACTAATATTTGCCCTACTGATTTAAACCACATATGCATACACATGCACACACACTATTAAAAAAAACCAAGGAAACTGGAATCTTCCAGAGTACACAGAATGCGATTTCTATCTATATAATTGCCCCAAAAGACATGGTCCACAAATTCCACACAGCAAAACCTGAACAAATACAGATTTTTTTTGTAATGAAAACTTTAATTTTTTTAATGTTTATTTATTTTTGAGAGAGAGAGAGAGGAGGGGAGGGACAGAGAGAGAGGGAGACACAGAATCTGAAGCAGGCTCCAGGCTCTGAGCTGTCAGCACAGAGCCTGATACAGAGCTTGAACCCATGGACCATGAGATCATGACCTGAGCCAAAGTCAGACGCTCAACCGACTGAGCCATCCAGGTTCCCCTTGTAATGAAAACTTTATGTGGCCAACCTGTTCAGTCCATTTTTCCTTTCTATGAATATGCTCTGTTTTAGCATGCAAGCTCCTAGAGAGCAGGAGCAAGTTTCAGAACTCTGGACAGAAGTATTTGCTTATTGGATGATGTACATTTTAGCCCTCTGCCCCAAGAGAGTCAGACAATTTATTACAATTCTTTGGGGTCTCAATAAAGTAGGTGAAAACAACAGGCCATTATAATCCTGATTTCCAGTTAAAAAAAAAAAAAAACCAAAAAAACTAAAGACACCAAAGAGACAATATATTGTAATAGCTCTCTTCATTCTACTTCTAAAACATGTACTCAACCCATTGACTTCCCTCTAACTCTGTTCTCTCCATCTCCTTTTGTGTAACCTCAGTCTAAGCCATTGGCATCTGCCACCTGGACTACAATAATAGTCTCTCACTGGTCTCTCTCTCTGCATTCCTTACACTGTGTTTTCCACAGCAACCAAATCCCATCACTCCCCTGATTAGAATCCTTCAGTGGTTTCCTACCTCACTTGGAATGAAATCCAAACTCTACCATAGTTTACTAGATTTTCTGTGCTCTGGCTCACTGCTGTCTTCTTCTACCTGCTCCTTTGTGTGATGTGTCTCAGCCACATCAACCTGTTGACTGATCCTCAAATCTGCCCAAGCTCCATTACCATCCACAGTTTTTGTCATTGTGGTTCCTTCTGCCTAGGATCTCTTTCCTCAGATCCTCACACAGCCAACTTCCCCTCATTCTTCAGCTCTTGACTCCACTGATTAGAAAGAACTTTCATGGCCATCCTGATTAAAGTAGCCCTCCAGCAGAGGCCCTGTTCACCATCTATGGGCTTGCTTTATTATCATCATAGTACCATGCTTAACAGTCATTCAAATTTGAAACATTCTTGCTCAAGTATTTGTTTCTGCACTTCTTTTCTAACTTCCTTGAGAGCAGACAACTTGTCTTCTTTTCCTACCATTAAATCCCCCCTAGCTATTAGACTACATGGCAAATAGTAGTCTCTCAATAATTACTTGCTGAATGAATAAATGAATGAATGAAATGTACCATGACAATAGTTATAGTAATTATAACAGGCTTTTAGGTAAGAAGGCCCTGATGGGAAGATAGAAATAAAAGGAGTAGAAATTGCTAAAACTCATGCTATCAAAATAATATTATTTCTCAGTTGGAAGTAGAGGCTATTAAAAGAGAAAGAAGTAAAGACAATTTTTCAGGTTCACTCTATGAGCAGTCAAGCTAGAATTCAAATCTGATACTGATACTGAAACGCATGTTCTCTTTACTGAACAGCGCTGGCTGCAAATGGCCAGGTTTCTTTCACTTAAGGCATTGTCTATTGGCATAGTGATTAATGTTATTACACAATTATTTAAGATGTCATCAAGTCTCAATTGGATATTCATGATATTTAAGAACTACATTCTTTCTTAAAAATACTACATTTCTTCCGTTGAAATTATTCCAAGTGATTTGCCAAACCATGGCTCAGCAAGATGCTAGCTCCCTAGTGAAATAAAACACTCTCTGAAGGAAATTTCCTATATTTTGGACCACAGGCATATGAGGAGAAGATAGGTTTTTAAAAAAAGGCAATTGGTTGGAAATAAGAAACAAATTCTGGGAAACCAATCTAATTGCCTGATTGGAAGCTGTCCCAGATATTTGAAAGTTACTCTTTAAGATTAAAAGAAGATGCTCTCAGAAATTAAATAGCTGCATATAAACCACAGAGATTTTGCCTCTCATCTCAGGAACCATAGGCTCTGTTGTATCAGGAGTAAATTCTCTCCCTCCAGCTAGTAAGTTCTCGGCTCAGAATCACAGCCAGGGAAGCTGTATATCAAAGTCTGCAGATGAATGCATTTGTTCATTGGGCAAGAATTGTCTCCATGTGTACTGTTGTTCATGTCATTAGCTCTAGGCAGTTCTTTTGTGCCAAGGTTGTTGCCAACTCCTCCTTATATTATCTCATTTTGTTCTCACAGACACCCTATTTTTCTTCTTTAATCAGCTATGAAATTGAATCTTAGGGACAAGTGACTTGCCCAAAGTCACAATGCTAACAGGTCTTAGATTGAGCCTCAGTCTTATGGAGCATGACTTGGGCCCATACTCTAAACCATTCCATTATACTCCTACCCTTAAGCACACTGTAGTATAATACCGTGTTCTCACAGTTGAGGAATGTGCTGACTCTTTAAATGAAGCACAAAACAAAACAAAAAACTTAGAGTTAGCTGGTTTATTTAATTTGTTTTTTATCATAAAGTTGCTCATTATAAGTCAAAATATAAATCTAAGTATATGTTATACCTATAGTTTGTATAAAACTATCAAATCAAGTATATTTGTAGATTAAACAAAGACTAAAACCAAAAAAAAATTCAAATTAACACAATTTAATGGGAACAAAATGAATCTTGTTTTACTGAAATTAAACTGCCATTCACAGCAGGGATCTGGCAGTGCTTCTGTGGCGGGAATTCTTTTCGATTGGGCATGCCTACTGTGGGCCATGATGCCTCAGTACTACCACTTTTCTCCATTAAAAGTACCATGACACCTTTGTTTGTGATGATCACTTGGCCTTCACATGCCTTGAGCATGGCAGTGACATACTGCCTTCGTGTATTCTTTTCTCATTGGCTGTGACAAATGAAATATGCCACCAAAGGCCAATGTGAGCATAAGCACAGATATGAATGCAGGTACTGAACTCATGCAGTCGTACTTGCTTAGAAAGTGGTCATCTGGATATTCCAGAAGCGCTCATAGTGTTTTAAGATACCAAGATAAATGCAAAGTTAAAAAAAAATTAGAGACGAACTTGAAGACCTCAAAAGTATATCCCTGGGCACCACCAAGGGCCTGCAGATCCCAGTTTCAGTGACCCTGTCCACAGTCTGTCTTAGTTCAAATGATGATTTACTAACTGTATGAACTGGGTGCCGGTTGTCCTACAGTTGTTGAGAACATTCATTGATACAGTACATATACACTGTTCATCTCACAAGGTGAAGGATCAGATAAAATCTCTATAAATATCTTCTAATATTGCTAATATTATTAGGTGATCATGGTGTATTGAAGACAGCAGATGTGCATACAACGCCATTTGTCACGGGGAAAAATTGCCTTGTAGCTCTATATACGAAGTGCTCTTTTAACATGGATGAGGCAGTGAGAATAGCAAATTCGCACAGCTGGTAAGTGCAAAGCTGGGATTCAATCCTGGCAGTCTGGCTTTCTGGGATGTGCTTCTGAGTTCTTGAAAGAGATTTGAAATTAACAAGTAAAGGCAGGGAGCACCAATCATCAGCAGAGCTGGTCCATCTCACCCTAAAATACCCCCGCTTAAGGACTGCGACCTATTGCCTCCTCTAGCAAATGCCACAGAAGCTTGATCATTAAAAGCTCCATTCATGAGGCACCTGGGTGGCTCAGTCAGTTAAGCATCTGACTTCAGCTCAGGTCAGGATCTCGCAGTTCGTGAGCTGGCGCCCTGTGTTGGGCTCTGTGCAAACTGCTCAGAGCCTGGGACCTGCTTCAGATTCTGTATCTCCCTCTCTCTCTCTCTCTCTACCCCTCCCACCCTCTTTCAAAAATAAACATAAAAAATTAAAAAAAAAAAGCTCCATTCATTCTTGGGCACTTTTCCCCCTCTTCCCAGAAAATACAGCTGTTGCTCTGGGTTCCTCCCACTGTACGCATGATACATTTTAAAAAGAAGATGGTGCTCCCATATCCATATTGACAGAAATCACTCAATTCCCAGGTGAGTGAGCCAGAGGACTCAAACTGGTCTTCCAATGCACTACCCCGCCCACCCCCCCACAAAGAGTCTGCTTGTTCCTGCACAAAGTTTAAGAAAGTAAATTAGTTGTTGGCATTTAAATATCAGGAGATTTTATATAAGACTTAAGGTTATTGCCATCTCCTGAAAAACCCAGAATATCTAGAAACATGGAGTCTGCATTTCCAATGACAGCAGTTGAATGGAGTTGAGCAGCAAAATGGGCACGTGAGCTACATTTTGCCATAGTCCCCTCCCCAAAACCTTCCCTCACCTCTGGTATTGACCTGGTTTCTGTAGGCATTGAAGCGTGACACCTGAAAAACAATATACATCAGCTACTATTACTGAGGCTGTTTGCTTGTTGTTGATTGGCACATTTTTGAGAATCAAGTGTGGTAGATGGCAAAACAAATGGCCACTATGCTCCTGGGTACATCCTTTTGCAGTATGACTGCCGCTCGTCTGAACAAGAGGCGTGCCCATGTGACTGGCTTTGGCTAACAGGCATTATCTAGCCTATGTGCCAAAAGCAGGGGCTTGAAAAGTGCTGCTGAGATGCTTAGCTACCAGGTAACAAGCCCCCTACCCCCTGTTAGGGGATGAGTGACATGTGGAAGGAGGGGCTCGGCCAGGTGAGCAAGGCCACTGTAGGCCAGCGGATCAGATGAACTTCCTAGCCAACCCCCAAATCAGCAGGACTAGGAAATTATTATTGTTTTAACGTGGGTTGGCTTTTCTACAGCAGCTAAATAACAAGGAGGCAAAGGCTTAGAATGCCCCCCACAGGGCACATCCTGCAGCACAAACTGTGATTCTCCGGAGGGTCTTCAAATTAGGCATTCTGTCTCCAAAAGTAAGGCATAAAGCAAATGACTCCTCTGCTTTAGTTATTATTCAGCTGTCACTGAATGAGAAAGGACAGGAATGAAAAATCAATAGTGAGAAAAGATTTAGGGTGTTTTTTAAAAGTAAGGTGTGAACAGAGGTGCCTGGGTGGTTCAGTTGTACTCAGTTGGTTAAGCGTCTGACTTCGGTTCAGGTCAAGATCTCTCAGTGGGTGAGTTCGAGCCCCACATCGGGCTCTGTACTGACAGCTCGGAGCCTGGAGCCTGCTTTGGATTTTGTGTCTCCCTCTACCTGCCCCTCTCCAACCTGTACTCTGTCTTTCTCTCTCTCAAAAATAAATAAACATTAAAATAATTTTTAAGTGAGGCATGATCATTAAGGTAAATATACCTTACCTGGGTAATTCACCCAGTGTACAGAAGTCCTAGAACATGTCAATAAAAGTACATAATCATACCATTCTAAGACAATTCCTTTGATAGTTTCTCTATCAAGATTTTATTCATGTGCCTGCGAGTTTCTTTTTCTGCAAAATTATCAAGATGGTAATAATAGAAGGGACAAAAAAAGTAAGAATAGCTGTTATATTGAGCTCTTACATACCCAACATTTTTTAAAGGATTCTTACATAGATTTTCTTCTTTAATTACTCACAATACCCTATAAGGGACGTCCTATTATTATGTCCATTTTGTAGATGAGTAAAATGAGTCTTGGAGAGATTGGGTAATATCTCCAGAGTTCCAGAGCTGGGACCTAACCTGCGGTTTTGCTGTGTGCTCATGTTACTGATGTCTAACAAGTTACCGTTTTCCTTGGGGCAATAGTCATAGTGATCAAAGGGTGTATAGCTATAAAGCTCTCCAGAGATGATGTGAATTTGAATAGAAGGCTTTTTCCTCCCCATTCTTTAAATTTAACACTTTCAAGTTCACCTTGATCTTACGGTCAGTGCTGAGCAGAGACGTTCTTATTGCAATCCACCAGAGGGCAGTATGAGGCAGAGTTTGCTTCTGAAGGCCAGTAGGTCTTCTGAGAGCTCCTGCTGCCTTACCTGGGATCCTGAACTCAAGTCTCCACCTTCATTTCTCTGGTTCTTTTTTGTGTTGTTTTTTCACTGTAAAATGCTTTGGGATGTCCCAGCTTTTCAGAGCACTGTCAAGAGCATTAAGCTGTGTGAGTCTGTGGAAACAATGCTGGATAAAATACCTGGGCTGTAGTTTACTTATGGTCCTGCATGAAAGAGAAAAGAAAGATGGGCAAGACTGGTTTTTGAAACAAAGTGATGAGTATTTAAACCAGGAGCGAAGCATGGCAGTGATCCTGGCTCCACAGCTTTCTGGCTGTGGGACTTTGGAAAAATACTAACTTCCTTCTCCACACCTCCAACATGAAGGTGTGAAAGTTTTGGATCTGGTATACAGGAATTTCCTGATGACTTGAGATTGGCTTCATACCCACCCCCCACCCCGCTCCACCACCACCCCTGGGAGAGGCTGCAGACACATTCATGTTGTCCTGCATGAACGGTCCAGCATGAGACAACCTTGGGACTTGTCTGATTCTTTGCTGGGAACTTTCTAGTTCTGTCCCTCGGTCCACCTTCCCAGACATGTCGCCCTGTAGCTGGTCCTGGGCCCCCTGTAGAACCTTCCGTGTTGATGCTCTTCTGGGACAGCTCTTTACATTGGACCCCTGCTTTACCTCTGGATATAGCTTTTCCATCCCATGCATTTGCCCATGGGATCTTACTCTGGATTCAAAAACCGTAAGCCAGATTCATAGTCCCAGGGCCCCAAAAATGGTCCATTAAGGCAAAAAATATCTTTACCAAAGTAGCTATTCCCATCTGCGTTCCCACAAGCAGTGGGGATAACGAGGGTTACCATATCCCTGTCCTCACCAAAGTTGGTATCTACAGACCTTTTATAAGCCATTCTGGGGCATTTGATGCTGCTTTTAATTGTTTTGTCGTTATTGTTCATTTTAGTAAACAACACACACAACGTGAAGTCTACGCTCTTAACAAAGTTTTAAGTGTATAGTACATATTTATTGTGTTTTTATTATACATATTAGATTACTAAGAAAATTTTGTATTTTTAACAGATTTATTAGATTTCCTCTCATGTGAATAGTCTGTTCAAAAGCTTTCCCCATATTTCTGGTTTATTTTGTCTTTTTTAATTGGGTTCTTTAGATAGCCTAGGTATCAGTGCTTTGTCAAATAAATATATGTGTGGTAAATGTGCATTTCCAGTCTACAGCTGATCTTTTCATTTTGTTTATAGATTCTTTCAACGAAGTTTGATAAATCTATCATGTTTTTTTCTTTCTGGCTTGTGCTCTTTGTGTCTTGTTTAAGAAATCCTTTATACATAGAAAAGTTGGGTGGGGTCAAATTTTATAAAGCTTTTGCATACCCACAAAAGACATTTCTAAGCTTTTTTGTAGGTATAATATTCCAGAAAGTGACAATGACCACCTTAAGGATATTAGTTGGTTAAATGCCATTGGTTCAATTAGTTAATCGTATTAAAAGCAACAAAGTTAGATTCCTACCTCCTATTGTCCTAGAAACTATGACAGGGACTCTAAAGCACTATATGTGAAAAGAAAAACTGTTTTAAAAATATAGGGATAAATAACTGCTTTTATTAAAAAATTTTCCGTTCAAAACGTGGCCCCATTCTATTTTGTCAGAAATCCAATATTATAAGTGCCATGAACTAGAAGAGTGATGTAGGGGTATCCGACAGGGGTGGCCAGGCCTGTGGCTGTCCCTGTGTCAAGGCCAGATCACAAAAGGGTCTTGAGTAACTACGCCATGATGCCGGAATTTTATTCTGAGGATAATGGACGGCCAGGAGAGGCTTTACATAGGAAACTGATGTGATCATCAGATTTGCCTTTTAAGAGAAAGTTCTGGAGCAGTAAGGTGTAGAAACTGGAAAAGGGAGAAATAAGACAGAGGGGAAATGGTGCGAAGTCTATTGCAGTAATCTGGGTGGGAGCCTTGCATTGGGACAGTAGCTGCTGGGATGGATACAAGAAGGGGCAGATTTGAGAGCATTTAAGGACAGAAATTTGCTGGGAGCTAGTTAATGCAAATTAGTTTTTTCCTGGCTGCAGGAAATCAGCCACCTGGAAATGCAAAATTGGAGGGGACACAAATGGAGAAATGCAACGTTCATATGTAAGGGCCAGTCATGGGGTGGAGTGAACCATTCCCCATTATCAACAGTTCTCCTTTCAAAGCTCCTCTATCAAGGAGATGCAAGAAATGTCTTTCTTCTGTGGGTGTCGGTGCACAAGTCTTTGACGACAGTATTTTAAAAAGAAAAAATAAGCGATTTATCTGACTTTGATAATATTTGTTATTTTACATGGAAAAAAATAACAGAGGCTTAAATAGTGGCACTTGGCAGTAAAGGAAAAGATGCTTCAAATTCACAAAGACGAAACTTAGAACAAGTCAATTTCAAGGAGTTATGCCTAACAAATTTTAATTTGCAAAATGCACACTTGAACCTGCACAAACGTGCATAACGTGAACAAATGGATTTTGTTCACCTACAGTTGGGATTCCTTTTCAAGGGGAAAGAAACGGAACTAGAAACGCAATACCAGTGCCAGGAAATGCTTCCCTATTTCCCCACTGCCTGCAAGAAGCATAAAAGGTTAGTGCCTTAGAAAATGAGACATTAACAGGGAAAAGAGGACGTTGTTTTTTCATACAATTTAGTCAAATAAAACAATGTTGGCAACTGTGGTAGCAGAGATGAGCTGGAGATGGGACATGCAGGTTTGAAGGAGAATGTCCTAGAAATGATCACCCATGAGAAGAGATGGCGTCCTCAAAGTTGGAGCAGAAATTGCCAAAAATGTTAGTGTAATAACAAATAATACTTACGAAGTTCTGAAACATCTGACGAAGTTTCGATGGTGTCGGTATTGTCCCGTGACCAGCCTCCTGTATGGACAGGACAAGCCTCCTCCTGGACAATGACTACATGGTTTCTGGCTTTTCCTGTGCATGCCATATCATCAGAACATACCTCCGTGGCCCAAATTCACTGAAACCTCCCTGGGAGGGGAATGAATACACTGCTTGTCTTAAGTCAAAGTTAACTGAAGGAATTACACTGTCTGGGGGAGCTGAGATTCCTTTGTTTGATTTAGGCCTGTCAGGGTCCAATCTTGAACCTGAACATGGAGTCAGCATTGCTTCAAAGCACAGGGCTTTATAGGCAAAGGTGGGATAATGGAAAAGTTATCTGAGCGCTGCTATGGATAGAAAGTGTGTCTTTACTCGTAGTTTTATAAACACAAATGGGAGAGATTTGACATTTTCTACTAATTGGTGCCTGATATGGGAACTTAGCAGAAATGTGGATGCAAATTTGAATTCCTTATGTTTTTTACCTTTCAGAGTTTTTTTACATTGAATCTCATTTGCTTTTCATAAAAACCGTTGAGGTTTTCAATGGATAAAATATCCCCTTTCTCTGGCAGGTGGAGAAACAGAGTGAGGTGGAGGAACTATCTCTTGGTTGTAGATCTATAGTAGAGAACGTGACCCACTGCTAAATGCACCTGTTTTGAAGTTCGTTTGCTGTGAGTGTTTGGCAAGTGATTTGATTTGTCAGAGATTCAGTCACTTCATCAGCAAACAGATTAAAATATCCACTCCTAGTGATTATGTCAGGAGCATTAAGAGGGATGATACAGGTGAAAACACTAACTCACTTAATGGCTCTGAAGACAGATGTGTAGAGATTAAGACTTCAGGCATGAGATAGGCTATCTGGGTTCAAATCCAAGCTCCATCATTTACTAGTTCTATGGCTTTGGCCTGAAATGCCTTTTCGGCAAGCCATTTAACTTCTCTGAGCTTCAGTTTCCTCATCTGTAACATGGGGCTCATAAGATAGAATCTATCTAATAGAGTTACAGGGAGGATTATTTGAAATGATGAATGCAAAGCATTTAACACAATCTTAAGCACAGGTGATCGATCACCAAATAAGCTTAAGGTATTGCAGTTGGCCATAAATTAACAATGATTCTCAATACAGGTGGTGTGCATTATATGATGGTCAGTGCTTCTTAATATTTGTAAAATGACCGATCAGACCAACAGCTGTTTCCTACATTTCCAGAACCTTTTCCTTTCCCTCCTTTCCTTTCTTCCTCCCTTCCTCCCTCCCTCCATCCTTTACTTCCTTCCTCCCTTCCTTCCTTCCTTCCTCTCTCCCACTCTCTTTCTCTCTTTCTTTCTTTCAGTAGGAGTCAAATCATGCAGAGAAATATATATCCTTTCACTGCCGTTTTATCACAAGCTGGACAAGATAGTGAATCATGGAAGTCCTGTACAACCATACTGTGCTGGTTGCTCAGAGAGGAGGCATCTACACTAAGGAGGTGAGTTAAAAACAAAACCCCAACACAAATTATGTTTCAATTATATCCATTTTCTATAGCTGAGGGAGGGCTGCAGTGCTATCTTTTCCCCGTTTGATGAAGAAAGTAGAACATTTGGTGCGAAGAAGACAGTGACAAAAAAGACATGTTTGACAACCATTTCACACTCTCATGAAAGACATTAGCTCCTCTCTGGAACTAGAAAGGCGGAGTGGGGACCATCCGCATGTCTACAGTGTCAAGGAGCACAGAAATTCAAGTGCAATTCTTTTATGCCAAACTTGTAGACCTCTTATGCTTTTTAACCATCTGTTTTTAATTGGTAAGTTCATGGAAGGCTGGGCATTGTCCTGTTTTAAACCTCTTTTCTCAAGTAGGTCAAATTAAATGTATGTAGACGTGCAGCTCTGAAGCATTTTTCTGATTATGTTTGCTTCTTAAAGACATTTCAGCACAAGTGCATCGATTGTCACTGTTACAACTGTGACATTGAAAAGTGTTCATTAATCGATGCAACAGATTCATGAAGAGCTCATTATACTCATTAGAGAAAATGAAGCAGACAACACAAATAAAACTAAAAACTATCATAATTCTAACACCAAATGTTAAGTACTGTGAACTTTATAGTCTGTATCTTTCCACTCTTTCACTGCGCATGTATGTATCCATTGAATCTTTGTCTTTAAATGGGCAGTGCGTATATGGGGTGTTTATATATTTTCACTCTGTTTACTTAGAATCTAAATGTCTTACCATGATGGTGTGAGATTTTCTCTCTTTAAAAGTTATTAATTATTTGAGATAATTTGGACATAGAAAAAGGTATAAAGAATAGTACAATACATACTATGTACCCACCACCACTTAAAAAAATGTCATGATGAATCCACTTAAAATTTTTCTTGCACCTGCAAAAGTAATACAGATCCAATTTTGGTATTTATCATTTCCATCAGCTCTCTGTATTTCTATTACACATTTATATTGCTTTAGTATTTTTAGTATTATTTTACTTGTTTTATAATTTTATGTAAATTGCATTAAATGGTAATTTTTTCTGTAACTTGCCTTTTTTTCCTCAGTGTGAATTTTTCCAGACTCATCCATGTTGACACCTGTAGCTTTGGTCATTTTCACTCTTGCATAACAATTTCATTTTATGAAATATACCACAGTTGCTTATTCACTCATCAGATGATGGACATAGTTATACAGCTCTCCTTCTTCATATGGGGGAAAGGAGGTCTATGTACCCAGAAGTGGGAGTGAATGGTCATAGGATAGGAATATCCTCAACTTAACTAGATGTCATCAAATTGTTGTGGAAGAGGTTGTATCTATTCATACCCATCAGTATGTGAAATATCCTTTTTCTTCAAATAGTCCCCAATTCTTAAAATTTTTTAAGTCTATCAGTCACCTGTGAAATGGTTTTCCATTATGGTTTTAATGATCACTTTTATGATTACTGGTCAATGTGAACACATTTTATTTTTTTATATATTTGAATTTCCTCTATCACATTGGCTTCATATACTTTATCAATATTTCAAATTTATTATTATTTATTTTATAGGTATGTATAAAATACACATCTGCTGGGGAGATATACACTTATATACATATATATGCTAATATTTTGTCATATTAACAAAATCTTTGGGTTTTGACATATATTGTATATTTTTGGTATCTTTTGATGAACAGAAGGTTTTAATTTTAATATAGTTGAATTTATTTTTCTTTATGCATTTTTGTATTTTATTTAGTAAACACTCTAAAGCCATAAAGTTTGTGTATTTTTCTCAACATTTTGAGGTTTTTGCTTTTCATATTTAGATCCTTATCATACCAAGAATTGATTTTTGGTTCAGTGTGTAGTAAGGATCCAGTTTTTATTTACCCAGATATGTCCCAGTATCATTTGTAGATACCTTGTCATTTTCCCACTGATCTTTAACAAACTTCTCTGTCTTAGATCAAGTTTCTGCATATGTATAGGTCTATTTGTGAGCTTTCTGTTTTGTTCCGTTGGTCAATTTATCTAAATCTACTAAGGCCATGGTATCTTAATTACTATAGCTTTGTGATTTTGCTACCTGGAGGTAAAAATTTCCAAAATTGATTTTTTTCCCTCAAGTTTCTCACTGCCTTCAAACTTGATTTTTTCTAAAAATTCTCTGAGATAGTCCAGGACCTTTGCATTACCCTTAATTTTAAAACTGACTTAAACTAAAGAAAACAAAACCCTGATTCAGAAAGATATATGCACCCTTATGTTTATTGCAGCCTTATTTAAAATAGCCAAGATATGAAAGCAAGATAAGTTTCCATCAGTAGATGAATGGATAAGGAATATGTGATGTATACACACACACACACACACACACACACAGAGGAATATCATGGAGACACAAAAAGGGATGAGATTGTGCCATTTGAGACAATATGAATGAACCTAGAGGGTGTTTTGCTAAGTGAAATATGTCAGACCGAGAAAGACAAATACCACATGATTTCACTCATAAGTGGAATGTAAAAAATAACCTGACTTGTGAAAAACCATAAAAAACAGTGGTATTTTAAGTGGAATTGAATTTATAAATTAAGTTTGGGAGAATTGATATTTTTATTATGTGGATATTTTATTTTGTGGAAATTATTTCTATATTTATTTAAATCTTAATCTTTTAACAAGGCTTTATGATTTTCCTTTAGACATATTACATATCTTTAGTTAAATATTTCTAAAATAGTACATTGTACTATTAAAAAATTGTATTTGCTAACTTTTTATTTCTAGTTAAATAATCTATTTAAATAACTGGGATACAAAAAATTGTATCTGCTAGCTTTTTATTTCTAGTTAAATTGAGATGAATTATTTTGTTCCCTTTTAATTTCTTAATATTATAAATTATATTAATTTTCAAATAGTAAACTATTGCTTCATTACTGGAAAAAACACAACTTGGCCACAATTAGGCAATATATATTTTTTAAAGTTTTATTTATTTAAGTAATCTCTGTGCCCAACCTGGGGCTCAAACTCATGACCCTGCGATCAAGAGTCACCTGCTTTTCTGACTGAGCCAACCATGTGCCCTAGGCAGTGTTCTTTTGTGCCATAGTTACGTAGTGCTAATATTTTCTTAGTTTATATTTATGTTCATAAGTTTCTCTAGTTATTACTTTTCCTTATTCTTACTGTTCTCATCTCAGGGTTATCCTAGTTTGATGAAATGAGTTGGGAAGTATTTTTTCTTCTCTGGAAGGAATTCTTTGGAAGTCTGGTATTTTGTGTGTGTGTAGGAATAAATTTTTAGTTACTGGTTTACTTTCTTTATTTTTATTTTATTTATTTATTTATTTATTTATTTATTTTTAATATGAAATTTGTTGTCAAATTGGTTTCCATACAACACCCAGTGCTCATCCTCAATGCCCATCACCCACTTTCACTCCCTCCCACCCCCCATCAACACTCAGTTTATTCTCAGTTTTTAAGAGTCTCTTATGGTTTGCCTCCTTCCCTCTCTAGCTTTTTTTTTTCCCCTTCCCCTCCACCATGGTCTGCTCTTAAGTTTCTCAGGATCCACATAAGAGTGAAAATATATGGTATCTGTCTTTCTCTGTATGACTTATTTCACTTAGCATAACACTCTCCAGTTCTATCCACATTGCTACAAAAGGCCGTATTTCATTCTTTCTCATTGCCAAGTAGTATTCCATAGTATATATAAACCACGATTTCTTTATCCATTCATCAGTGGATGGACATTTAGGCTCTTTCCATAATTTGGCTATTGTTGAAAGTGCTGCTATAAACATTGGAGTACAAGTGCCCCTATGCATCAGCACTCCTGTATCCCTTGGGTAAATTCCTAGCAGTGCTATTGCGGGGTCATAGGGTAGATCTATTTTTAATTTTTTGAGGAACCTCCACACTGTTTTTCCAGAGTGGCTGCACCACTTTGCATTCCCACCAAGAGTGCAGGAGGGTTCCTGTTTCTCCACATCTTCGCCAGCATGTATAGTCTCCTGATTTGTTCATTTTAGCCACTCTGACTGGCTTAAGGTGATATCTGAGTGTGGTTTTGATTTGTATTTCCCTGATGAGGAGTGACGTTGAGCATCTTTTCATGTGCCTGTTGGCCATCCGGATGTCTTCTTTAGAGAAGTGTCTATTCATGTCTTCTGCCCATTTCTTCACTGGATTATTTGTTTTTTGGGTGTGGAGTTTGGTGAGTTCTTTATAGATTTTGGATACTAGCCCTTTGTCCGATATGTCATTTGCAAATATCTTTTCCCATTCCGTTGGTTGCCTTTTAGTTCTGTTGATTGTTTCCTTTGCACTGCAGAAGCTTTTTATCTTCATGAGGTCTCAATAGTTCATTTTTACTTTTAATTCCCTTGCCTTTGGAGATGTGTCAAGTAAGAAATTGCTGTGGCTGAAGTCA
Source organism: Panthera pardus (assembly GCF_024362965.1). Classification (NCBI taxonomy): domain Eukaryota; kingdom Metazoa; phylum Chordata; class Mammalia; order Carnivora; family Felidae; genus Panthera; species Panthera pardus. The sequence continues at coordinate 116,342,784 of NW_026526765.1, forward strand.
GAGGTTTTTCCTGCTTTCTCCTCTAGAGTTTTGATGGTTTCCTGTCTTACATTCAGGTCCTTCATCCATTTTGAGTTTATTTTTGTGAATGGTGTAAGAAAGTGTTCTAGTTTCATTCTTCTCCATGTTGCTGTCCAGTTTTCCCAGTACCATTTGTTAAAGAGACTGTTTTTTTTCCATTGGATATTCTTTCCTGCTTTGTCAAAGATTAGTTGGCCATACTTTTGTGGGTCCAATTCTGGAGTCTCTATTCTATTCCATTGGTCTATGTGTCTGTTTTTGAGCCAATACCATGCTGTCTTGATGATTACAGCTTTGTAGTAGTGGGTAAAGTCTGGGATTGTGATGCCTCCTGCTTTGGTCTTCTTCTTCAATATTACTTTGGCTACTGGGGATCTTTTGTGGTTCCATACAAATTTTACGATTGTTTGTTCTAGCTTCGAGAAGAATGCTGGCGAAACTTTGATTGGGATTGCATTGAATGTGTACATTACTTTGGGTGGTATTGACACTTCAACAATATTTATTCTTCCAATCCATGAGCATGGAATGTTTTTCCATTTCTTTGTATCTTCTTCAATTTCCTTCCTAAGCTTTTTATGGTTTACTTTCTTTAATGGGTAAAGGTCTTCTCATAATTTCTGATTCTTCTAGAGTTAGTTGTGGTGAGCTATTTTTATTCTAAGAAGTCACACTTTAAAAATATATTTAAAATTGATTTGTTATAATTTTTAAAGTCTATGCTTTAATTATAGTTATAGCTTATGTGGGCTTATAACAACATTAGACTTTGAGTTCTTGTATTTTGATTGCCATCTGCCTTTATGTTTGAAAGTCAGTTTGTCTAGATATAAAATCTTTGGCTCACATTTACTTTCCTTGAGTATATTAGATATGTTACTCCGTTTTCTTTTGAGATATTGAGATTTGAGATGTTGAGACTTCTGATGGCGATTTGATTTTCCTTCATATTGACTGTCTTGTTTACATGCTCAAATAACTTTTTTTTTCCTTTGAAGTCACTAATTCTGTCAAGAATATATCTCATTCATTAAACACAGAAAAAATGTTTGCCAAAATCTACTAGCTTTTCATGATTTAAAAAGAATCTCAACAAACAAGAAATAAAATAGAACTTCCTCATTCTGATAAAAGACCTCTACAAAAAAAATCCATAGCTAATATCATACTTAATGAGAAAATACCTAATTATCTCTGCTTAAGATCAGAAACAAGAAAAAAAATGACTGTTCTCATAATTTCTATTCAACATTATATTGGAGGTTTTTGCCAGGGCAGTTAGGCAAGAAAAAGAAATAAAGACATCTAGGTTGGAAAGGAAGAAATAAAACTATTTCTATCACAGATGAACTGATCTGTACAGAAAATTCTAAGGAATCTACTAAAAAGTAATTATAAATAATAAACAAGCTCAGCAAGGTTGCAGGTCGTAAAATCAATGTGTAAAGATTGATTGTAGGGGACTCTGGCTGGTTCAGTCAGTAGAGCGTGTGACTTTTGATGCTGGGATTATAAATTCGAGCCCCACATTGGATATAGAGATTACTTAAAAGTGAAACCTTTTTTTTAAAAAAGATTGTATTTCTATACACTAATGAATATTCCAAATTAACATTTCACTTTTATGATACATTTATAGTTGCATCAAAAAAAATACTAAGGTATAAATTCAACCCACGAAATTCAAGAGTTGTACACTGAAAACTAGAAGACACTATTGAAAGAAATTAAAACTCTAAGTAGAAAGACATCCTATATTCATGGATAAGAAGATATAAATTTTAAGATGTTAGTACTTGCCAAATTGATCTAAAGATTGAATGTAATGCTTGTAAGGAAACAGCTATATTTTTTGCAGAAATTGATAAGCCATTGCTAAAATTGATATGGATATGTAAGGGATCCAGAGTAGCTAGCTAAAATAATCTTGAAAGAGGAGAACAAAGTTGGAGGACTCAGGTTTTCCAACTTCAAAACTTGTTACAAAACTGTAGTAATCAAAACCGTGCAGTCCTGGATTAAGAACTGATAGAGATCAATGGAATTGAATTGGGAATCCAGAAATAAACCTTACAACTATAATCAACCAGTTTTTCAGCAAGAGTGCCAAGCCAATTCAATGGGAGAAAGATTAGTCTTGTCAACAAATGATGCTGGGACAAATGGATATCCACATGCAGAAGAATGAAATTGGACCCCTACCACACACCGTATACAAAAATGAACTCTAAATGGATTAGGGAAATAAATCTAACTACTAGAAATATAAACTCTTAGAAAAAACACTGGGAAAAGTCTTCATGGCAGTGGACTTGGTAATGATTTCTTGGCCATGACACTAAAAGGACATTGAATTGTACACTTTACATGGATGAATTGATGATATATGAATATAACTCAATAAAGCTGTTAAAAAAGATATTACATATCTTGGTGATAATTATTTCAGTCAATTTTCTGAATTATATGGTACATATAATTAATTTGTTTCCAGGAAAGTTTCCTTGAATTATAGCTTTGGACATTGTTTTGAAAATGAAAGTCAGAATGTAATAGTAAAAGGAAAGGATATATTTAGATAAAATATAAAATCTACAGATATTATATTACCATAAATTATATGCAGGACTTTATACTTTTGGAGTCTTTATGGTTTGAAGATACAGAAACCAAAGTAAAAGTCACTTAAAAATGGAAATTAATTAATGATGGCAGTGTATTTTTTTTTTTTTTTAGGATAGTTGTAACCAGGCACTCACATCTAATCATGAATTACCTTGCTCTTCTCTGCTCTGGTTTCCTCTGTGATCTTCTTTTTTGGGCATTTCCTTACTAGTTGCGGCCGTTTAGTGGTGTTTGGTTTGAACAAAGGTAACTTAGCAGCTCACTGGAAAGCTTCTCCTTTCCAAATTTTCTCTGAATTATAAGATTTATTTTTGACTGAACAAGGTGGAACTACTTGATCACCTGTGAAGCAAACTGGAATGTATGCTTAGTCCTGCATTGTTCAATATGTGCACTGGTAAATAGTTCTGACTGGTTCCACTAAGGTCACCTGCTCACACATGGAGTGAGGTAGGGGTGGTTGGTCCCAAAGAAAGAAGGAAAGAGACGTTTTCTATCACCAGTAGAAATGGCAGAGAAGCTGGTGGGGCAAAAGTAACCCTTGTGTACAAAAGGAACTTCTCCTTATACCATCATCTGTGGTCTTGCCTCCAGCTCTCTGAGATAGGCAGAAATATCATGCATTCTCTCTCATTTGATGGAAGAAGATACATGAATAAAGTGCTCCCAGAGCCTCTCAGATGGTAAAACAGAGCTTGGACTGGATATATATTTTTATAAATATATAAAAATATTTCTATTTATTATATAAATGTAATAGCATATAAATATAAATATATAGGCAGCCAATTCCACTTGGCTTGGATAAATGGCTGCATAATAATTTTTTTTAATTTCCTTGATTTTGGTTGTCCACGATTGTGTTTTGAGTCCTTTTGGTAAGTAACTAGCTTCCTAGTTAGAGATTTCCAGAGACTGTACCACTTGAAAACCAAGACAGCTTACCACTTTGCTAGCTAGAGTCTCCAGAAACCTACAATTTTCTGTCTCATACTTTAAACACCAAGAGCATTAACTGTTTGCTTTCTTCCCATTTCTGCCCTTGCCTATCTCCATACCTGTGGCCCAGAGGCTCTCTCTTGTTTAAATTTCACCTTCTTTATTCATTGAATTACTTTTCATTTTTATAGATGGTCACTCTCCTTCTGGAGGGCTTTTCCTCCCCGCTGCAGACAGGACTAGGTACCCAAACCGGTACTCCTCTCTGCAGGTCTCTGGCTTAACATCTACCACATCTTTGTCCTCCAATCTCTAAATTTCTTGCAAAGATGGATTGTAACTTGTGTTTCCCAGGGGTCATTATAATGCCTGGTACATAGTAGGCCCCCAGGTGCTCGAAACATTTCTATTGAATAAATGAGAGACTAATGAAAGATAAAAAGTAAAGCTGCATGAACATTAGATGATAAAAAAATTAGCTACAAGACTATAAAGGGTGTAAAGGATTGGCCTGATAAAACAGGTTCATGGAAAGGTGACTCACTGAGAAAACCTGGGGAACAGTGATCCAAATAACAGATATAGTATAAAGGACAAACAACTAGGTATCACTAGTGTTTGGGCAAGAGAAAGAATGAAAGAAATACAAACATTTAAACAATTTTTTGACAGGAAAATGGATTACCCATTTAGAATTGGGCAAGCAGAAAGCTGTCACAAGAAGCTATTACACTTTCTTCAAAGATTCACTTGTTTTGTAAAATAATGATAGCTTTTGTTAGAATAGCACTTTAACATTTGAAAAGCTGTTTGGCCATATAATCTAATTCTGTCATCTAGCAAACATGTATTGAGGGCAGTGAATGAGGGAAGTGTATATGAGTGACAGTTAATATGTGAAGTACAGAGAGAAATAAGACTGTTCCTGCCTTCAAGGAGCTTAGCAGAGTCATAGAGATGAGGTAAACAGTTACATCAGCAAAAGGCATTCTAAAAGAGGTTACGTGGTGGTCCAGAGGAGACGATGAACACTACCAGGTGGAGAGGAGAATGGAAGCTTTGCAGTGGGGATGTGTCATGTAGGGTCAGTAGAGCTTGGCACATAGACAAGGAAGAGAAAGAGGATCCTGTACACAAAGAGAAATGCAAAAGTTGTAGAAATGGTGGGAATGTATTCATGGAACGGTAGACAATGATGGTAGCTGCATATCATTTGATCTTCCTCTTATTCAGAGGTGCAGCCTGGGAAGACTGGTAAGCAATAACATGCAGAAAAGTGACACTGCATAAGTTCTAATGTTGGGTCAGAAAAGGTGATGCAGTTTCCCCCTTTTTGGCTGGAATGTCAGTACATGGAGTCCTATGCTACCATGTAGGAAGTCCATCTGTTTTGAGATGGTCATGCTGAGGAAACATGTGTAGGCATTCAGTTGACACCTCAGCTCAGCCCCCATCAGACAGCATGAGTAGTCACTTTGTGAGGGAGCCATCTCAGACACCCAGCCCACTCAAGCCCCAGCTGACATCTCACTGCAACCACGTGAGAGATCCCAACCAAGAAATGCTCAGTTGGACCCTTTGTGAATTTCCATTAAAAAAAAATGTATTTATTGATCAATGAAACCAGAAGCTGGTTCTTTGAAAGAATTAACAAAATTGATAAACCACTAGCCAGTTTGATCAAGAAGAAGAAGGAAAGGACCCAAATAAATAAAATCAAGAATGAAAGAGGAGAGATCACAACCAACACAACAGAAATAAAAAAACAATAAGGGATATTATGAGCAATTATATGCCAATAAAATGGGTAATCTGGAAGAAATGGACAAATTCCTAGAACCATATACACTACCAAAACTGAAACAGGAAGAAATAAAAAATTTGAACAGACCCATAACCAGTAAGGAAATTGAATTAGTAATAAAAAATCTGCCCCAAAACAAGAGTCCAGGGCCAGACCGTTTTCCAGGGGAATTCTTCCAAACATTTAAGGAAGAGTTAACACCTATTCTCTTGAAACTGTTCCAAAAAGTAGAAATGGAAGGAAAACTTGCAAACTCTTTCTATGAAGCCAGCATTGCTTTGATTCCAAAACCAGACAGAGACCCCACTAAAAAGGACAACTATAGACCAATTTCCCTAATGAACATGGGTGCTAAAATCCTCAACAAGATATTAGCCAACTGGATCCAACAATACATTAAAAAAATTATTCACCACAACCAAGTGGGATTTATACCTGGGATGCAGGGCTCGTTCAATATCTGCAAAACAATTAACGTGATTCATCACATCAATAAAAGAAAGGACAAGAACCATATGATCCTCTCAATAGATGTAGAGAAAGAATTTGACAGAATACAGCATTCTTTCTTGATAAAAACCCTCAAGAAAGTAGGGATAGAAGGATCATACCTCGAGATCATAAAAGCCATATATGAACGACGCAATGCTAATATCATCCTCAGTGGGGAAAAACTGAGAGCTTTCCCCCTAAGGTCAGGAACAAGACAGGGATGTCCACTCTCACCACTGTTAATCAACATACTATTGGAAGTCTTAGCCTCTGCAATCAGACAACACAAAGAAATAAAAGGCATCCAAATCAGCCAGGAGGTCAAACTTTCACTCTTCACAGATGACATGATACTCTATATGGAAAATCCAAAAGTTCCACCAAAAAACTGCTAGAACTGATTCATGAATTCAGCAAAGTTGCAGGATATAAAATCAATGCACAGAAATCAGTTGCATTCCTATACACCAACAATGAAGTGACAGAAAGAGAAATCAAGGAATCGATCCCATTTACAGTTTCACAAAAAACCATAAAATACCTAGGAATAAATCTAACCAAAGAGGTGAAAAATCTATACACTGAAAACTGTAGAAAATTTATGAAAGAAATTGAAGAAGACACCAAAAAAAGGAAAAAGATTCCATGCTCCTGGATAGGAAGAACAAATATTGTTAAAATGTCGATACTACCCAAAGCAATCTACATATTCAATGCAATCCCTATCAAAGTAACACCAGCATTCTTCACAGCGCTAGAACAAATAATCCTAAAATTTGTATGGAACCAGAAAAGACCCTGAATAGCCAAAGCAATCTTAAAAAAGAAAACCAAAGCAGGAGGCATCACAACCCCAGACTTCAAGCTATACTACAAAGCTGTAATCATCAAGACAATATGGTACTGGCACTAGAGCAGATACTCAGATCATTGGAACAGAATAGAGAACCCGGAAATGGACCCACAAACGTATGGCCAACTAATTTTTGACGAAGGAGGAAAGAATATCCAATGGAATAAAGACAGTCTCTTTAGCAAGTGGTGCTGGGAAACCTGGACAGCGACATGCAGAAGAATGAACCGGGACCACTTTCTTACACCATACACAAAAAGAAACTCAAAATGGATGAAATACCTCAATGTAAGACAGGAAGCCATCAAAATCCTCGAGGAGAAAGCAGGCAAAAACCTCTTTGATCTTGGCCGCAGCAACTTCTTACTCAACACGTCTCTGGAGGCAAGGGAAACAAAAGCAAAAATGAACCACTGAGACTTCATCAAAATAAAAAGCTTCTGCACAGTGAAGGAAACAATCAGCAAAACTAAAAGGCAACCGGCAGCATGGGAGAAGATATTTGCTAATGACATATCAGATAAAGGGTTAGTATCCAAAATCTATAAAGAACTTATCAAACTCAACACCCAAAAAACAAATAATCCAGTGAAGAAATGGGCGAAAGACATGAATAGACACTTCTCCAAAGAAGACATCCAGTTGGCCAACTGACACATTAAAAATGCTCCACATCACCATCATCGGGGAAATACAAATCAAACCACAAATGAGATACCACCTCACACCTGTCAGGATGGCTAACATGAATAACTCAGGCAACAACAGATGTTGGCAAGGATGCGGAGAAAGAGGATCTCTTTTGCATTGTTGGTGGGAATGCAAGCTGGTGCAGCCACTCTGGAAAACAGTATGGAGCTTCCTCAAAAAGCTAAAAATAGAACTACCCTACAACCCAGCAATTGCACTACTAGGCGTTGTTTATCCAAGGGATACAGGGGTCCTGTTTCAAAGGGACACATGCACCCCCATGTTTATAGCAGCACTATCAACAATAGCCAAAGTATGGGAAGAGCCCAAATGTCGTCCATCAATGGATGAATGGATAAAAAAAATGTGGTAAAATATATATATATATATATATATATATATATATACACACACACATATATATATACATACACATACACATATATATGTATATATATACGCGTGTATATATTATATATACACGCGTATATATATGTTTATATATATACGCATATATATATGTGTGTGTGTATGTATGTATACAATGCAGTATTACTCGGCAATCACAAAGAATGAAATCTTGCTATTTGCAACTACATGGATGGAACTGGAGGGTATTATGCTAAGTGAAATTAGTCAGAGAAAGACAAAAATCATATGAATTCCCTCATATGAGGACTTTAAGAGAAAAAACAGATGAACATAAGGGAAGGGAAACAAAAATAATATAAAAACAGGGAGGGGGACAATAAAGAAAAGACTCATAAATGTGGAGAACAAACTGAGGGTTGCTGGAGGGGTGGTGGGAGGGGGGATGGGCTAAATGGGTAAAGGGCATTAAGGAATCTACTCCTGAAATCATCGTTTCACTATGTGCTAATTTGGATGTAAATTTTTAAAAATAAAAAATTAAATTTTTTAAATTAAAAAAATAAAAATAAAATATATTTATTTGAGAGAGAAAGAGAGAAAGAGCGAGTGAGCAGGGGAGGGGAAGAGAGAGAGGGGGAGAGAGAGAGAATCCCAAGCAGATTCCATGCTGTCAGCACAGAGCCCAATGCGGGGCTTGATCTCACAACTGTGAGATCATGACCTGAACCAAAATCAAGAGTTGGGCACTTAACCGGCTTATCCACTCAGGCACCCCCTGAATTTCTGACCTCTAAAAAACCATGGACAAAATAAAGTGGTAGTTTTAAGTCACTAAATTTTGGAGGCTTGAGTAGGAGAGAAGTTCTTGTAGGTAAGTGTCTTAAAATAGGTGTTGTTTTTGCCGTCCTAACATTCATTTCTTCTAATTTTGGTGGCAACAGTCTGATTTTTGTGGGTAACCCTATTATTAAGCCATATACCTAAGGTACAGCAGGCCCTGTCCCCCTTTTCCTGGATACACCTGCCTCATCACCATTTTCCTATTAGGAACAGTGTTTGGTTAAGGGATGGGCAAATGACCCAAGGCGGATCATTGTGATTTTGCCTTGTGTTGAAATTAGAAACATATGCCTTCTTCCCAAAGAGTTGCAAAATAATTCATAAGTAAGCCTGAAACTCCTAGGGGGCAAACTTGTTATTGAATAGGAAGAGCCTAGTCAAGAATAACCTCACTATGGAAGAAAGCAAAGCAAAGGGTGGAGAAATTTCTGCTTTCCATTGACATGTGAGCCTTCTGGTCCCATTGTACCTGGTCTATCCAGGTTTGTGTTGTTTTGTTTTGTTTTTTCAGAAGGCAATCTGCCTTTTGATTAAGCCTATTGGAGAGGTGTTTCAGCAACTAGCATCTGAATAGATTCCTGCTATTTTAAGTGGTAAGATCAAGGTCATGGAGGACTTTGTATCCTAGGCTGGTAAATTTGTACTTTGTTCTGTAAATGATGGAGAGTCATATAATAATTTTAATGAGGATCAAGGTGACAAAATGTGCACCTTAGAAAGATAACAGTCTGCCATCAGGCACGTGGGTGGCTTGGTTGGCTAAGTGTCTGACTCTTGATCTCAGCTCAGGTCTTGATCTTAGGGTCCTGAGTTCAAGCCCTCACATTGGGTTCCACTCTGGGTGTGAAGACTACTTAAAAAAAAAATTATATATATATATTTATATATATATATAATATATTACATAATAATATAATTTATATAATATATAATATTATAGAATAATGTATAATATATAATATAACATATAATGTATAATATAATAATATAATATAATAATATATTAATATATAATAACATATAATAATATAAAATAACATAACATGTAATAACATGTAATAACATATAATATATAATAAAATATAATAACATATAACATATAATATATATGTATAATATATATTATTTATCATATATAATATATAATAATATATAATGTACATTATATATATAACTGTAGTGAGAAGAAAGGATTGATGGTAGTACTTCTATAGGGAACAGAGAGATGGGCCGGGAGGACTTAGCATTAGTCTAGTGAGGACCTCATGATGCCTGACCTAACACAGCTGGTGGGACTAGGGACAAGGAGATCTGAGAGCTATTTATGATGTGGAATCAACAGAACTCAGAGACACATTGTGTGTTGGGGAAGAGAAGAGAAATAAGGAGGAATTTTAGATGTCTGGCTTACATACATGATAGATGGTACACCATTAGGAAGGGTATTACCTCCATTTTGTGTCTGAGGACACTGAGACTCAGGAAAGTTAAATGACCTACCCAAGGTTGTGCACCCAGTAAGAGATACAGCCTCCTAGGTCCTCAGGCTTCAAGATTGCTGCCCTGTCGATGATACCAGGGTACTTCTTGTGTTCGGACTGCTATGGGCATTGCAGTCCTGGGAAACAAAGTACCTGGAGCTACTTATTTGTCAGAGCATCACCAAGAAGGCAGTTTCATTAATGGTTAATCTGGGGCCCCTTGCAGTGTCTGTTTTGCTACCAAACCACATGTCTGAAGCAGGGAGTTTGTAACACTCAGGCTTCTGTGGCTGTCTTATCCATGTTTGTGAAAGACGCAAGTGACTTGTTTTCAGAGTTTTTGCATTCCAGCTTCAGAGGCTGTTTATAGACGCAGAAGCGTGAAGGGAGAGGAAATCTCTTCCCTAAGATGGGCCATTGATTGGTACTAAAGACCAAAAAGATATCTCTGCCCTCCTCTCCCCTCCTCTCCCCTCCTCTCCCCTCCTCTCCCCTCCTCTCCCCTCCCCTCCCCTCCCCTCTCCCTCTCCCTCTCCTCCTCTCCCCCTCTCCCCCCCTTTTTTTGAGTATAATCGACACACAATGTTTTATTAGTTTCAAGTTTACAACATAGTGATTTAACAAGTGTATACATGATTCTATGCTCACCACAAGTGTAGATACCATTTGTCACCATGCATCGCTATTACAGTATCATTGACTATATCCCTTTTGCTTTGGTGTGACTTTTCAACAGCTATAGGGGAGAAGGAGAAAGGCAAATAGTAAGAGGGTGATTGAATGGGAGTAAAGGCTTCATTAAGAAGAGAAAGTTAGAACACAGTTAACAGGCCAAGTTGGTTTAGAGGACAGTACAAAGAGAAGGTTTTGAACTTGATGAAAACAGCACCATAGAAGGGGAGGCAGCAAGCTGAGTGGCAGATGCTGGTTCTCAGGCTTTTCTTCTTTCCTGCTAGGGGTGGAGCTCAGGCCCACCGGGCTTGAGCTGGGCTTCACTCCTGAAAGCGAGGCTGAGTGCATGGAAGTCAGAGTTCAGACTTTAAACTTGAGCTCGACCAGAATTCTTATTCAAGATCTGCAGTTAGCTGTATGTATCGACTGTGGCAAATGCTTTCATGTCTCTAAGCCTCATTTTTCTTATCTATGATGTGTAGACATTAATAGTGTAAACCTCAAATAATCTGCCCGGTAGTGATGCCCTTGGCCAGACATTATTATCCCCTTAGGACCAAAATAGAGAAAAAATGAAAAAAAAAAAAAAAAAAACAAAACTGCATGCTAAAAAATACTCTGCTTGATTCTTGGGCTAATAACAAATGTTAGTGTTAAAATGAGTACCTTCATCCTTGTTAATTACTGTAACCAATATTTCATGACTTCCAAGAACATAATTTCATTTTTATTGTATCAATACGGATATTAGCCATAATGTCAGTAATGTTAATATCATCCTCTCCAGAGATCAATCACATGAATCCTCTACTTTGGAGATTTTCTCTTGTCTGCAATATAGAATGGGTGCAATTTGGAGGTTACAATATAGTGATTCAACCATTCTACACGTTACTCATTGTTCATCATGATAAGTGTACTCCTAATCCCTTTCACCTATTTCACTATACTGGAATTAAAAAACTTAAAAAAAAAGAATGGGTAAAATTTTAATGACCACATTATCTTTATCCTTGCCCAAGAAGATTCCATTTGATTCAATTCAGGCACTGTATCAGGTGCTAAGGAGAGAATGAGAAACAGGTTATGTACTTTGTGCTGGAGGGGATGACAGTGTAAACCAGGTAATAGAGAGGGGATCACATGCCATAATCTGAGGTTGAAAAGTATTTATGCAACTCAGAAGAAGAATGTGCTATCTTTAGGTACATGCCCAGCATAATGATTGGTTGTTACAGAAATTGATGAATCTGAGGGAGACTGATTTTTTTAATGTTTATTTATTTATTTTTGACAGAGAGAGAGCACAAGTGAGTGGAGAGAGGGGCAGAGAGAGAGAGAGAGAGGGAGAGAGAATCCCAAGTAGGCTCTGTGCTGTGTGCACAGAGCCTGACACAGGGCTCAAACCCATGAACCATGAGATCATGACCTGAGCTGAAACCAAAAGCTGGATGCTTAACTGACTGAGCCACCCAGGTAACCCTGAGGGAGACTGATTTTATATAACTTCTGAAACCCATCCATGCATTCAAGTTTAGATTTCTTGGTCTCATTCTTCACAATTAAAAAAACACATCAGCGTATTTTATATAGAGAAATATCTGCTCATTTCTGGTTCTATTTTTTAAATTCTTTACCCTCTTGGAGCCACAGTGATCTCATCAGTAATGCTCGGCACCTGAAGATTGCTGTGGATGTTAAATCATGACATGGCGTGCTTAGCCTAGTGCTTGTTATGTGGAGTCCACAAAGTTGATGCTTGTTGACCATAAAACTTATCTAATTTTTTAAAAGTAGGCTCCACGCCCTGTGCAGAGCCCGATGTGAGCTTAGACTCAAGACCCCGACATCAAGACCTGAGCCAAGATCAAGAGTTAGACGCTTAAAGACTGAGCCACCCAGGTGCCTGGACCATAAAACTTATTTAAAAATGCAATTACAAATGGCAAACTTCTGCCAAAATGATCAGTGTATATTTCATAGGTGTCAGGTAGACAGGAAAGCCAGCATCATTTGGAGAAAAAAGAACTAAAGTTCACAGGGCTTCGATGACTTACAACAGGTTGCCCAGCTCTGAAAGGACAGGAGGTGGGGGATTTTCTCCTGGGGCTCCAGCACAGGTGTTGGGGAGTTGGAGGGGCAGTGGCACCAGCAGGCAGCTTCCCCTGGGGACTTCTTTACCTCACAAGGGGATTTTTATCAGATGAGGAAGCTGACCCCCTGGATTGGTGAGACTGTGCACGAGAAGGAACAATCTCAAGGGGCCAGTAGAGAGACCATGCATGAGGCTGGGAAGAGAGGACGGCTGAGAGGTCATGGGCCGTGAGGAAAAATCACAAGTGGGAAGCCCTCAAGCTCTGGGTCAGCTGCATTCGTGCTCAAATATTGACCTCTGCACTTACTACCTGTGTGACTATGTGCAAGTTGTTCACTCTCTCAGCCTGTTTTTCAACTCCAAAATGGAGATAACAAGCCCTTACCTGATCATCAGTGTTAGGATGAATATCATAGGGTTTGTAGAGCACCGATCTAGTCCAGTTCCTTACAAGCTGTTCAGCAAACCTAATTATGGTGACTGCTGTAGTTTTGTTTTGAAGTAAGCCTTGGGTAAACATTTCACCTGTGGAGTGAGACAGCTTGGGTGAGAATTACCCAACCTGGAGGGCTTCCTAACACTGCCAGGAGGCTGTTTGGAAACTAGGGATAGTTTGACAAGGTGTGAGAGTGGATCCATTAAGCTTTCAGCTATTTTGAGAAAGAAGGTGTTGTGGGCGGTAGGCGGTGGGCAGCCCATGGCTGGTCCTTTCTGAGCCCAAAGTGGAGGTGGGGCCCAAAGTGAAAGAAATAGGGCAGTGGGTGACTGAGGTTCAGAGGTGAGGTAGGGGTCAGAAATACATTGTAAATTAATTGCTAAAAAAAAGTATCGATTAGTGAGAATGCATCTTTACCTTTGGAAGCAGCTACATCCTGATTTTTCAGAAAGGCTGTAAATTAAGAATCATACATTAGGGGCGCCTGGGTGGCTCAGTCAGTTAAGCGTCGGACTTCGGTTCAGGTCGCGATCTCGCGGTCCGTGAATTCGAGCCCCGCTTCGGGCTCTGTGCTGACAGCTCAGAGCCTGGAGGCTGTTTCAGATTCTGTGTCTCCCACTCTCTCTCTGACCTTCCCCCACTTATGCTCTGTCTCTCTCTGTCTCAAAAATAAGTAAACATTAGAAAAAAAATTAAAAAAAAAAAGAATCATACATTGGAGGTGAGGGGACAACTGATTGGAGACCTATCATTCTCTTCTCATTGTATTTTATGTTCAACTTTCTGTGCCAAAGGCAGCGACATTTGCTACATTTCATTCTTCTTGGATTGTGGATGCACAACAGACTGGTTTTGAGTTTAAGTCTATTTTTATAATGGTTCAATTTGTTATTCGTATGTGACCTTGCACAAGTCACTTAAATAACCTGTGCTCAATTTGCTCATCTGCAAAATGGGGATATTAGTAGGAACTTGTTTGTAGCCTCTTGGAGAGGATTAGATGAAATTGCTTTGCAAATAATTAAACTGTTGTCTGGCATTTAATATATGCTCAGTAAATATGAGGTCAATTTTTAAAGTTGCGGTCTTAGGAAGATAATTGAGCTTTAGTATATCCTGTGTAAAATCCCCTGTTGGTTGCATGGATTACCTGCTTGCTGTTCCCTGCCAAACATTTAAAAAGAGAAGATGCGAGGGGCTCCCGGGTAGTTCAGTTGGTTAAGCCTTCCACTGAGGCTCGGTCATGATCTCAGGGTTTGTAAGTTTGAGCCCCACATCAGGCTCTGTGCTGATGGCTCTGAGCCTGGAGCCTGCTTCGGATCCTGTGTCTCCCTCTCTCTCTGCCCCTCCCCCGCTCATGCTCTGTCTGTCTGTCTGTCTCTCTCTCTCAAAAATAAATTTGAAAAAAACATTAAGAAAGAAATAAAATAGATACATTAAAAAAATGAGCCTGGGGAGCCTGGGTGGTTCAGTCGGTTAAGTGTCCAACTCTTGATTTCAGCTCAGGTCATGATGTCATAGTTCAGGAGTTCGAGCCCTGTGTCAGGCTTCATGCTGACAGTGCAGAGCCTCCTTGGAGGCTCTAAAATTTTGTCTCTAAATAAGTAAGTAAATTTAAAACGTGGATCTTGGGGCTTTTCAAGTGGGAAGGTGGTCCCACACTAGTTTGGTGTTGGATCTCAGAGGCTGTAAAGTCTACTTTGTGCCCCTTCATGAGTAAAGAGCTACTTGAAACACTGCTTGTACCAAGTGGCATTGTAGCCTCTTCATTTGAATAACCTTTAGGGATGCCTGGGTGGCTCAGTCGGTTGAACATCTGACTTCGGCTCAGGTCATGATTTCACAGTTCATGAGTTCGAGCCCCTTGTTGGGCTCTGTGCTGACAGCTCAGAGCCTGGAGCCTGTTTTGGAATCTGTATCTCCCTCTCTCTCTTTCTGCCCTGCTGCCTCTCTCTAAAATAAATAAATATTAAAAATATTTTTTTAAATAATCTTTAGAAATTTTTTTGAATATAGTTGACACTCAATGTTCAGTTTCTCAAGAGCCACATATGAGTGAAAATATATGATATCTGTCCTTCTCTGACTGAATTTGCAGCAACATGGACGGAACTGGAAGGTATAATGTTTATTTATCTTTGAGACAGAGACGGACAGACAGAGTGTGAGGGGGGAGGGGCAGAGAGAGAGGGAGATACAGAATCCGAAGCAGGCTCCAGGCTCTGAGCTGTCACCACAGAGCCCGACACGGGGTTTGAACTCATGAACCGTGAAATCATGATCTGAGCCGAAGTCAGATGTTCAACTGACTGAGCCACCCGGGCTTAGTATTAATAAATACTAATTTATTAGTATTTTAATTAATATTTTAATTAATACATAATTAATACATAAATCTAAATACATAAATACATACATAAATACATAAATGTAATAATTAATACATAAATCTCTGTATTTATGCGTCTGATTCTGTTTTTTCATTAAACAACCTTTTTTTTAAAAAAAAATATGTTTACAGAAATATTGCAAGCATAGTATAATTTGTACTCAGTTTCCCCCACTGTTAGCCTTTTACTTTAGCTTGGCAGCTTAATCATAACCAATGAACCAAGACTAATGTCAGTGTTAACTAGACACCATACTTGATTTGGATTTTATTAGTTTTTTCCCTAATGCCTTTTTCCTGTCCCAGCATCCCATTCAGGACACTACATGACACGTAGTTGTTGTGTTTCCTTAGACTCCTCTGGGTTGTGACTCTTTCTCAGACTTTCCTTGTGTTCGATGACCTGGACAGTTTTGGGGAAAACTGGTCTTACATTTCATAGAATGTCCCTTTTACCGCAATTTTTCTGATGTTTTACTCACGGTGGGGCTGGAGTTAATGGAATTTTTGGAGGAACACCACAGAGGTAAAGAGTCACTTCATCACATTATATAGAGGGTACCTATTACCAGACTGACTTACCACTATTGACATTGACCTTGACCACAGGGGTGAGACTGTGTTTGTCAATTTCTTTCAAATTTCTTTACTATAAGGCCATTCTTCCCTTCTTCCCATACTGTACTCTTTGGACGAAAGTCCGTAAGTGTAGCCCACACTTCAGGGATGGGAAAAACACCTTCTGCGTTGAGATGTGGTAACAATATCAACCCCAACAATAAGAATATTCATGAATGTGTATGAAAGGCATATTACATGCTAATGGTTATGTTAAATCATAACCTCATCCTCATGGGGAGAAGCCAAGGCTCAGGGAGGTGACCTGCCCAGTGTCCCCCAATGTTACCCAGATAGAAATGACAAAGTCTGAGTCTCAGGTGCACATGTCTTTGATTGGCTCTCTGCTTCTCTCAGTAGGATTTCTGATCTGTCCGGTCTGGTGTTTTCTACCCAGGGAATAAAAGAGTCTCATATATTGTCAGTGATTAGGTATTAGTCTTACCAGGTTTGTGTGAGGTTGGTGTGTGTCCTTATCTACTCCCCAGGGCTAGGGGTACCTCTGACAAGGCTTCTCAGATACCTGAGGATGAGCATTGGTCCCACCACCCCTGGGCCCATCGACATGGTTTAGAATTCAGCCAGGCCTTGCCCCCCAGCCAGGCTGTCACACAGGCCCATCCTTCCACAAAGATACAACTTGTAACAGTGTCGTCTTTTGTCAGCTTTTATCTTATATCGGTGGTGTTCTTTTGCAGTATGGAATATATAACAGCTTTAGTCTTTTTCTTTCTTTTCTTTTACTGTTTTTTTTTTGTTGTTGTTTTTTTAAGACTAGCTGCCTTTCTATTAGGTTCTATAATCCCTTGAGAGAAGAGAGATAAGGTTTTCCTGGTGAAAATGCTGCAACAAATATCCTTGGAGACAAATCTTCGTACACTATTAATGACTTTCTGATTATCTTGCGTTTTTATTATCTGTTCCCCTGTATTTACAGGGGTAATTGAGAATCAACAGCGGCTTTAACTGAGGCAAAGACAATCTCTCACAGAAGATCCTCATTCTACCTGTCCCCGGTTATCTATGGCAGGTTCATAATCTTTCAGAGCCTCAGGTGACACACAGGATTAAAAAGCCTTTGGTGTTCTGTTTATTGTAAGACATGAATTGGTGATGATAATGGAGATTGCCAGGCAAGGAGCAAATAAAGAAAACCGCTTGGGTTCTGAGACCAGACACCTATTCCCCGCACAGCCCCTGGTTCACTCTGTGACTTTAATGAAGTCACCTCTGTGTACCTGTACCTGTCAGGTGTGACACTGGTCCCTTCCTGGGAGAGAAAGTTGGCTGCTATGAATGAAACCAGACTTCTAAGGCCTATGTGGCCCTTTTGGGTGTTGATGCTACAGAGAAGGAAGTATCATTGTTGCTATTCTCCGTACTTGTAGTTATAGCTCAGCTGGCTAAAAAAAAAGCATGCTTCTGGAGACAGTAAGATGCCCGTTTTGGAGTTAGAAATGGGGGGCTTCATCAATAATGTAATTTCCTCTTGACAATTATAGTTTGTTTATGACTAGAATCCTGTTTATAGGTCTGACCCAGGTTCTTACACTGGGGCAGGATTTATCTTGTGTTTCCCAGAAAAATAACACAGCTTGTAAATGAGCGAAGCTCTCTGTTGAGGAAAGGCCACAGAGCTCACAGAGCCGTGCTGGGAAGTCGGAGCTGCCTAGCCAAAACTGCCCGTAATTGCTACAGCTACACCAAGTGAAAACGGCCAGTTTCTAGGGAAATTAATGTTTAATGATAAGCGAGGTGCTTGAAAGAGTAGTTCAAGATGCAATAAATACTCCACAAAGGTAAGTTCTTTTCCCCTCTGGTTTCTCCTTCTGTTTCGAAGATATCCATTGAAGTCAGATGGCCTGGCTCCCTCCCTGCGCCCCCACAGGCCACTTGCACTTCCAAATTTTGCAGTCACTGGCCGAATGGAAGATTCCGACTTCGATCCCCATGGCTGGCTATTCCACGGTGGTTTCACTTTGGACCAGCTCATCAATTTCATGGGTGTGGATATGCTACCTTGGACTGGTCATTGATAATAAGAGTGGTGCAATACACTTATGACTTCATGCTTGGACAGCCCACATGCTTCACGTGCCTTGATCATTGTCACATAAGCATCCCCGAAGCCTCAAGGGCAAGTGGACGGAGTAAGGAGAGCGGAGTTGTGAAGTCAGGAGAGAAGGGAAGAAAGAGGAAACCTGCTTTGTAGTATCGAGATCGGGGCTTGAATCACACCCCCCTGAGGGTCTGAAAACACATACTTTGATTTTGTTGTTCTGTAAGCCTACTTTTTATCATTTACTAGTTAATCTCAAATGCAGAGGCAAAGTCCAGTTGTCACAGATGGAAAATTCAGAAGAGAAATGACTTGCACAGGTGTGGCGAATCACTGGGTCCCAGAACAGAAAACCACAGTTTCCAGAGAGAGTACTGCTGAGTGGACCACTTCTCTGAACATTCCTCAGTGACAGGAGCCATCTCCTGGCCCACCCTGTGGCAGAGATGCATCGAGAGAGGAACGCCTGATGCCTGCAGCAGAGGCCGACAAGAGGGCACGAGGTGAGTTTAGACATTAGTCGTGCCACTTAGCGGCAGCCCCAATATGCCTCCAACATTCTCTGCTTTCTGGTGGATAATAAGGCCAACCCTGCAGGGTCACTGTAAGTGTGGGCTGTGAGCAGTTGTGATTTACAGGGAAAAGCACTGCTGGGTTGTTGTTGTTGTTCAAATGGAGTATGAAATCTAAGGGGAAGACCTTGATTTCTGGGTCAAACAAGATAGACATTTTATTGTATTTTTTTAAAATGTTTGTTTGTTTGTTTGTTTATTTATTTAGAGAATGTGAGCCGGGGAGGGACAGAGAGAGAGAGAGAGAGAGAGAGAATGCCAAGCAGTCTGATGAGGGACTCAAACCCATGAACCATGAGATGGTGACCTGAGCCTAAACCAAGAGTTGGACGCCTAACTGACTAAGCCACCCAGGCACTCCCAGACGGGCATTTTAGAGGCTACGGGGACAAGAACATAAGAGGAGAGACCCAGCAACAGGGCAGGCAAGCAGAGCAAAGAGAACTGAAATGCTTCATAATGGCCTTAATTTAAATTTTGCTGTATGGAATAAGGTTCTGTAGGAAACCTTCTGTAAAAACCCCATTAATTACTAGTGCTTTTGCAGTTGTGTGTGTGTGTGTGTGTGTGTGTGTGTGTTGTGTGTAACAGGAAGGGAAGCAGTGGGACTGAGGCAGGACAGGGCTCCAGGCGGGCCTGAGGAGAGAGGAGTCAGGACACAGGAAGTCTGTTCCCAGCATGCATAATATGTTCAATGGCCTTGACACAGAGCAGGCGCTCAGGAAATGTTAGCCAATGCTGTCGTACTCAGTGTGTGGTCCTGAGTCAAGAACTGTTCAGTTACTGCAGGCATTCTATGGTTATCTTTTCAGTAGATTTAGAGAACAAGAAATCTGGCATTTGTCAAGCTTACCATGGGTCTGGGGCTGTGCTAGGCATATAGTGGAGATAAATCAACATCTGCTTCTCTGTCTCCATAGCCACACTCTTATACTAAATTGCCTTTGAAGGATTGACAGCCTGGATGTAGACAGACTGATGCAACCAAGGGGAGACCATGAGAATCAAATGAGGAATGCTGATAACAGACAGGACTCACTAGTGGCTATTATCCTCAGTCATGCTTGGCAGCCTTGCACAGTCTCCTCACCTTGCCTGAGAAAGCCAAAGTTCTTTCTGTGGAACGTGAAGTCTATATGACTGGCCCTTGGTGACCTTTTTGACTCCTTCTTCTCCTAGGTTCCCCTCACACCCTCCATTGCAGCCACTGTGGCCTCCTTCCTGTGCTGCTTTCAGAATAGAAACAGAGGTAATCCCAGATTACCTCTGCCTCAGGACCTTTGCACTCGCTGCTCTTTGCCTGCCTCAACTTTCCCTCCAAATCTAAACAGCTTACTCTCTCACTTTTTTCAGAATCTGTTCAGATTTTACCTTCTCAGAGAGTCCTTCCTTCTCGTTATCTAAAACAGGGACCCTGAGCCCCATCACTCTACACCCAAGCCTGTAGTGGTTCTTCACAATTTTTATCCCTTTTGGACATATTCTTTGCTTGCTTGTTGTTTTCTCTCTGCCTTCCCCACCAGGATGAAACCTCTGTGTGAACAGGCAGCCTTTCTTTTACCATCGAACCCTTAGCTTCCAGAAGAGTGCCATTTCAGTGTTTGGGCCGTATTCCACAGCAACACTGTAAACCTACAACTAAGGGGTTATATAAAACTGAAAAAAAATTCATAAAACAATATTCTTACTACCTGCTAGGCACTGTGATATTTTCTATTCTAGTTCTTTTTTTTAATTTTTAAATTTTATTTAAATCCAAGTTAGTTAACATATAGTGTAATAATGATTTCAGGAGTAGAATTTAGTGATTCATCGCTTACGTAGAACAACCAGTGCTCCTGGTTGGTCACACCTGACTCATTAAGAGGAACAGAAATGTCCATTTATTGAGCAACTACCATGTGCCAGAAATTTTGTGGGACATACTAAGCCCATATTTCTTTAATCTTCACAAACGAGATGTTCACCATCCACATTTTTCAGAGGAGCAAATGAGGTTAATTACATGCAGGTACCTATGAGGAATTAATCAGCAAGTCATTTCTTGGCAGCTCTGAACATATCATGGCATCCCAGGTCTCTATCTTTCTTCAGGAAAGTCCCCTTTTAACTGTCTGAGTGCTTTTCTTTGGCATTGTATAATCACTGCATCAGGATAGCGTTTCTTGGAAAAATTGATGACACTATTTCCTCAAGAAATAGTCATTGACCCAAACTTTAACACCTCTTTGTTCTTTCATCTATTTCTAAAAATCCTCAGTGTCTGTATCCGTGCAGACATATTGCCATTCCAATTTCCATACCATCTAATTCAATAAAGGTAACAATAACAGCAGCTCTGTGAGGCAGGGGATACGTAGAAATTTT
The DNA here is from genome assembly GCF_024362965.1 of Panthera pardus. Taxonomy (NCBI): domain Eukaryota; kingdom Metazoa; phylum Chordata; class Mammalia; order Carnivora; family Felidae; genus Panthera; species Panthera pardus. Next base: position 116,364,109 of record NW_026526765.1, read on the forward strand.
ATTATTTAGTCCTGAAGTGAAGATCTATGAAATCGAGTCAGTTGACATTCATATACAATAAATTAACACAGCATTTTAATAATTCACAAGAAGTTCTCAGGTGCTGTGTCCATGAGAATAATTAACACCCCCCTGCATCTATGCACTTGGCAAGCTTCTCCCACAGCCTCCTGATTCGAATTGTGAAAATACATTTCCACAACCTGCTTGCCAACATAGGGCTGTAAAATGCAGCACTAAGATTCCAAGCTTGGGCTAATATTAGCACGTGCCTCTGTGGATCCTCCTCATTCCTTCTGCAGACCACAATGGCAGGGTTCTGTGTTGTTTCCATGGGTCTTAGGAAAGAACTCATTGCTTTGCCCCAAGACTGTTCTGTCTCCATTACTTAACTTTTTCTGATAGAGCATGAAGAGACTGAAAAAGAATGTAATTGGATTGTAAACTCACAAATGATTTGGCCTTGACAAACGAAATGACTCACTCTTCCCATGTCCCATTACCTCTTCCAGCCTTGATCTTTACTCAAACTTGTTCTCCACCTGTCATGACTGTCCCTTTTCTCTGGAGGGCTTGTTAAAACACAGATTCCTGGGCTCCAGCCTGAGAAATTCTGACTGAGTAGGCCAGGCATGGGGCTCAAGAAGTTGCATCTCTAGCAAATGTGCCAGGTGATGCTGATGCTCCTGGTTCAAGATCATAAATTCAAGTAGACTTGTTCTTGCGTAGATTATAAGAATGACTCAAATGCTTGGAGAAGTCGATTCTGGATTATGGTTGTAAGATGAGGATGGTTTGAATGAGATGCAACCGTTCTGGAGGTGTCAATGAAAACATATGCACCCATGAAAATGTGCCACATATCACTTCCTAAGCTGAAGTAATTGTAAGTGAACTACAGACCATATGACACCAGAAAGCTGTAGAGAGGAAAATGAAGGTAAACAGAGTAATCCCTGAAGTCATCTCCAGAAAAATGGTGACATCGTGCTTCCATTTTCAAGATTGCCTATGAGATAGGTGACAAAACCTACAACCCATCTACGTTTGGAAACGTGATATGAGATCTCCACTCCTGGGGTCCCCAAAGGGCTATAGCTTCAAACTAAGAATAAGAACTAAGCCCACGGCTCAGGATGGAACAGCACTGAATGAGGGGGGATAAATGGACCACACAAACATTTCTCTTCGATTTCATAACTCCAAATTTGTTCTTATGTGCGTCTGTAGCAAAATTCACATTGTCCATAGGGTAAAAAAATGCCTCAAAAGGAGAATTGGATTAAAGAAGTCCCAAATGTTTAATATCCCCATGTGATTACAGGAAGAAATGTACTATCTGTCTGACAGAATGCAGCCTCAAGTCATGCTTTCCTCAAATTCCCACAGATGAAGTAGCAAGGAACACGAATTCACAGTCAGACACACACATGTACATGCATGAAATACACAGGGAAATAGGGCAGTGTGAGAAGAACCAGAAGAGCAAGCGGCAAACTAATACTCACAAAGACCTAAATAATTTTGGAATTATCAATGAAGAAAATAAGAGCTCCTTTTTAATATGTTTAACGAAAAAGTGGTTGAATGAATCTTCGTATTTCCCAATTACTTGCACATAGTAATTACTCAAGCAATGCTAGTTGACTGAATGACAAAAAACATAACTGCTTCTGTAGTACAGATGACCAAAATTAAATTCTTAAGGAAGGTTGGGAGATAAAAATCAATTACATTCTGCTGGCAACAATCAATTAGCATCAAGGAGTACTTTACCCCTGAAAGTTATTAGGTTAGTAATCCTACACCTTCTCTAAACCTGGTAGAGCACCTCTTCTCACTTATCCCTTCACAAAGTTAAATATTTAAGGGAGATTCTGAAGGATCAAGACTCTTTGTTAGCCCTGGACACACATCTATTAATCCTACAGACTTCTTTTAGACTCTGTCATAAGCTGCTAAGTCACCTGCCAGTGGAAAAGCGAGAATGTGTGCTGCCTATGTATACAAGAAATCTCAAACTTGATAATTGTTAAAAATAAGACTTTCCCCCATGAAATTGACTATAGAGAAAGTTTAGACCAAAGTCTTTAAACTTGGGATCCATAGGCTTTTGGGGACCCATTACTGGGTTTTGGGGGATTCTTGAACTTGCGTATCAAAAAATTTACATATTTCTGGGGAGAGGATTCAGAAAGGCTATTAGTCTCAGACCGGGTCATGGCCCCTGAAAAGATTATACAAAGATTGATTCTTACATGTTTCCCCTTTTTAAAGAATTGGTTGCGGGGAGGGGAGGGGGGTGGTGGGCACCTGAGTGGCTCAGTTGATTGAGTGTCTGACTTCAGCTCAAGTCATGATCTCAGAGTTTGTGGGTTCAAGCCCTGAATCGGGCTTTGCACTGGCAATGTGGAGCCTGCTTGGGATTCTCTGTCTCTCCCTCGCTCTCTGCCCCTCCCCCACTTGCTTTCTCTCTCTCTCTCTCTCCCTCTCTCTCTCTTCTGTATCTCAAAATTAAATAAACATTTAAAAAAATAAAAATAAAAATAAATGGGTAACTGAGAGCCACAATGCTAAAATGATTTGCCCAATATCACAACTTCACATGCATGTCTGCTTTCTGAGTTCCAGCCACATATATCTCAGGGGATAAGTGTATCCATTCAAAAATTATGTCTTTGGTTAAGGCACCTAAAGAGTGGGTTATGAGTATTTCCAATATTGATATCTCTCTCAACAGATGAAAACATCTCTGAAGTTTTGCAAACTTGCTCAGTAACTTGCCATTCTGAAACCTACTCATGGAATGTTTCATTTCCTTCTTTGCAAGGGCATTACTGTACAGATCAAGGTTTCTCCATTATTCTTGGGAGTATTCTGCCTCAGGCTTCCAAACCTACACATCAGACAGGTGCTAAATGTCCATCCTTCAGCAGACACTTACTTCCTCTGTCGGTATTTGTATGGGTAACCAAAACAAGGGTTTGGCTTTGGCAATTTTTCAGATTTGGCCAGACAACTCTGAAATACATATTGAGGCTTCTGAGAATCAGTAATTGTCTTCCCCAAAGAGTCATAATCAGCAGACTTGTAGTTAGCATTAGGGATACCTTAAAAGATAAGCAGCTTTCCCATAGATCTCTTTGCGAGTGGGGTTTGCTAGAAAGAGCAAGGACTGCGTCTGCCTTTTGCTACCGCTGAGACCTGAGCCGGTCTCTTTGGCTGGAAGTTTAAAGTGAAATGGAATCCCTTTGAGTGGATTGGGTATGCTTTTATGTAACACCTAGGCATTGGAAAACGTCCTTGCTTCATTGAATATCTGATGAAAAACTGCTGTGCCATAGAGTTTATGCTCTATTAAAAAATGTGTTTCACATGTGGTTTGCTCACTGAGCCCTTATAAGTGAAATTAAACATAGGTGATCCACTATGGACGTAATAGTACCCCTGGCATGCCTGGGCGGCTCAGGTGTTTGAGTGTCAACTCTTGGTTTTGGCTCAGGTCATGATCTCACTGTTTCATGAATTCAAGCCTCATGTAGGGCTCTGCACTGGCAGTACCGAGCCTGCTTGGAATTCTCTGTCTTCCTCTTTCTCTGACCCTCCCCCACTTGCATTGTCTCTGTCTCTCTCAAAAATACATAAACTTAAAAAAATTTTAAAAAGAAGAAGAATACTTATCCCACACAGGATTATTACTAAGGGGTAAATAACTTATGATACCTGAGCCTTCCCTCAGGCTGGGGCCGAGTTTTAGTTATCTTTGTATCCAGGGTCTACCCATTGCCATTTGTGAGATTCTGGCTGATTTCCTGAAACTCTCTGGGCATCACTTTCATGATCTATAACACAGGAACGGTGAGAGTATCGATCTTGTTAGAGTTGTAAGGATTGAGGTACTAAATTTAATGTCCTTAGAACAATTATTTAAGTTCTCAATCAATATTATTTTTATCACAGTCATTACAATTCATGCTCACAATGCCTAGGATAAGCCCTGACATTCATTCATTCATCCATTCAGCAAGAGAGAGAGCGAGAGATGAAGAGGGACAGAGGGAGAGAAGAGAGAATCCTAAGCAGGCTCCACACTCAGCACAGAGCCCCATGGGGAGCTCAATCCCACAACCCTGAGATCATGACCTGAGGTGAAATCAAGAATCAGATACTCAACCAACTGAGCCACCCAGAGGCACATTTTAAAAAATTTGATTGGCCTTGATATTTATAGGTGATCAATGGTATTTTTAAAATTAATGAATGTTGAACAACCACATTGGCACCCAGCACATAATAGGGGCTCAGTAAATGCATTTTGATGGAGTGGATGAGCTACTACAGTGTTTGGTGCATAGTAGGACTTGAAATGTAGACCCTGTATCCTCTAAAGACCCTATCTCCTCCTGCCCATCCTTGGTGGGGGGTCTAATCTTCCCACAGAGACATTGGTGAGAGTAGGACTCCTGAGAACTACCTGGGCAGCTAGCTTCTCAGCCTTGCCTTCACCAGTAAGAAACCTTTTGACAAAATGAAAGGGTACAACTGCTGAAAATAGAAAAGTGGAACACGATATGTGGTCCCAACGGGGCCAGGGAAAATAAGCCTGTGGTGTCGGCAGCCCCAAACTCAAGATGATGGGTGCTGGAAGATTTCCATATCCAACCACAGGCAAATGGCTTTGGACTCCTCCGCCTCATTCTGGTGAGCCAAAGGCAAAGGAGCCCTTTGTAAACCATGACCTTCCCCCCAATTTTCTACCTCTTGGGCCTGGGCTGAGGGAAGGACTTCATGATACCTTGACCACCTACAGGCTCCCTCAGTAGCTGTGTAAACCTGAGTGAGTTACTTTCAAATCTGTGTGCCTCACTCACCTCTAAACTGGCAGTAAAAATAGTACCTGCCTTAGAGTATCGTTGTGATAAATTAAATGTGTTAACGTATTATGTGCTGAGAACAGTACCTGGGTTATATAGCTGACCCTTGAACAACACAGGTTTGAACTGTGTGAGTCCACTTATAGGTGAATTTTTTTTTATAACAGATGGTTTCTTTTTTAATATTTGGGAAAGCACAAGTTGGTGAGGGGCAGAGAAAGGGGGACAGAGGATGTGAAGCAGGCACTGCACTGACAGGCTAACAGCAGCGAGCCTGATCTGGGGCTCGAACTCATGAACCACGAGATCATGACCTGAGCTGAAGTCAATGCTCAACCAACTGAGCCACCCAGGTGCCCCCAGATGATTTTCTTAATAACATTTTCTTTTCTCTAGCCTACTTTATTCTAAGAATACGGTATGTAATATGTAAATGCTACAAAATACGAGTCAGGTAGGCTATCAGTGGTCAAGTTTTGAGGGTAGTCAAAAGTTTGACTGTACAGAGGGTCACCATCCCTAACCCCCACATTGTTCAAAGGTTAACTGTAGTAAGACGGTAATGAGTAGCAGTTAATACTGGTTATTACTAATACTACTCTGTGGAGGACATAGGATCTTCAGGCAGAAATTGGGAACAGATGGGGATTGCATAGTCTCTTACTCCGGAATGGTTTTAATGGCTCAGATTTTGTAGTTAAAAGTCCCAGGTTCGGTTCCCGGCTGTTCATTTACCAGTAAATGAACTTTGATGAACTGGATACCCTTTCTGAGATTTGGTTTCACCATCCTACCTTGTCTAAGCCACCCACTTCCCTTTCTGCAGGGCTCCTGTAAGTACCAAACAGGACAACGGATGAAAAGTGTTTTCCAAACTGAAGGGGCAGGATAGTGGTACTGCCTTCCCCCCGATAGGCTCCCTCTAAACACCCTGCCTGATTCAGGGAGGATGCTATGCTGGTTATTCAGAGAAGGAAGGGCTCAGTCCCTCACAACCCTAGAGTTCTGGGAGGGATTCATTGAGCTCTGGGCCAGGTATCTTTGCCTGTGTGGTGAAAGCATGTATTATCAGCCTGGATGTGGGGAGGGAACATCATTTCTTTTAAAGAATAATGTGGCTGGTCTTGGAATCATTGCTTCTTGGATAGGCTCATAGAATGTAGTCTCTTTAGCAAAGCAAAGGATCTTATCAACTCTTCTAGTTTAACAACAACCATGTCTTTTTAAAAAAAAATTTTATTTAAATCCAAGTTAGTTAACATATAGTGTAATAATTATTTCAGGAATATAATTCAGTGATTCATCACTTACCTATAACACCCAGTGCTCATCCCAACAATTGCCCTCCTTAATGCCCGTCACCCATTTAGCCCATCCCCCCACCCAATACCTTTCCAGCAACCCTGTTTGTTCTCTGTATTTAAGAGTCTTTTGGTTTGCCTCCCTCTCTCTTTTTATCTTATTTTTCCTTCCCTTCCCCCATGTTCATCTGTTCTGTTTCCTAAATTGAACATATGAGTGAAATCATATGATATTTGTCTTTCTCTGACTGACTTATTTCACTTAGCATAATACCCTAGTTCCAACCACATTGTTGCAAATGGTAAGATTTCAACCTTTATGATTACCAAGTAATATCCCCTTGTATATATACACCACATCATTATCCATTCATCAGTCAATGGACATTTGGGCTCTTTCCATAATTTGGCTATTATAACAACCATATCTGATTTATCGATATCTACTATATATCAGGCACTCCTCTAGGGATTAAGGGTACAGCAGTCCCCATCTTCATGGCGCTCAGCTTCTCTTTAGAACCCCTTCATCTCAAATGCAAAGAAACTGAGGCCGGCAGCTCAGAGGTGGAGGGACTTGGGCATGTCATGTTTTCATTTTGCAGCTGAGCTGGGCCCACAGCTGGGTGGCTGCTGAGTAAATTATTCTCCCTTTCTTCCCTTGGAAGTTACCTGTCAGCTCCCAGCCTCCAAAGAACACGGTATGCAATGACTGTAAAGGACCATGCGCCTTTAGGAGAAGAATGGAATCATTATTTTACATTGTGCTTACTTCCCTTACATTTTGCTGACAGCACTATTTTTGCCACACAGCTTATTAACAAGAGAAGATGCTAGGGGCATGGCAGATAAAGCTACTGAAAACGTGCTCAGCACTAGGGCCGACTTGACAGCCTCTTGGGCTTCCTTCTTTGCGATTTTCAGTTGCTATCCCTTTCCATCGCTTGTTGCTATGCTTTGGGAAATTACTTACCATTCAGGGGCTTTGTGAGCCTGCCTGAGCTGGTTCTTCTTACAAGGTGGGGTTCTGGGCATGGACGTGCTTCCGCCACGAAAGGAAATGCGTTTCCCGATACACATACCAACTCCTTCCTGTCCCTCCTCCTTAGGAGTCTTCAAAGGCCTTTAGCAAAGCAGAGAACTAACAGAAAAAATAAACTCATTTTGGGCATTTTACCCCTTCAGTTTTAATATTTCACTTTCAAGTGCTTATTTACCAGGCATTTGTTTGTGTTGAGATATCTCAGTGGACGCTGTTCCTACGTGAAAGACCCTTCTCTCAGTAATGGCTGCCACTGTTGAGTACTCTTCATGGTCCAGGGGCGGTCCACGGGTTTATCTGCCTTGGCTCTTTTCATCCTGGCAAAACCTTTTGGAGTAAACACCACTAGCCCCATTTTACAGATAAGGAAATGGAGACCCAGAGAAATTAAACTCTTCTCTGAGATTATATGCTTGGTAAGTGTCAGGCCTGCGACTGGAACTCAGATCTGCCCAACTTCAGACCCTATGTTCTTGATTACTAACTGTGGCAACTACTACACAAATTTCTCTTCAGGGGCAAGCAACAAAAGGAAACGGTGTGACATAGCAATGAAGGCAATGCCCCTTCATGCTGTTCAGGCACTGAATCATCTTATTCCCTGAGTTCCTATTTTGCTCTTTCTGGAGTTCAGTTTTCCTAATTGAATGAGTATCTGCTATGTGAAACTTCATTAATGCTGAACCTATGTCATGGGAAGCCTAAGCTATCTTAGTGAAATAGAATCTAAATATGAGACTATTATAAAAGGCATAATGATAATATCCCAAGCTTCTTTATTCTTTCCAGTTTCTAGAGGGCCACCGCATATGGATATATAATTTTCTCTATCTTCCTAAGAATCTGCAGAGGTTGCCAGGGCACAGCTCAGGGCAACTTTGCTCTGAGACTGTAGGTTAGCAGTGTGTGTTTTGTAGGTAAGTGGAAGTGGCTTCAAATTACAATTTGCCCACATATCATGGTGGACCATAAGCGAATTACTTCACTTCTCTGAGCTTCAGTTTCTTTATCCATAAAATGGGCATAGTGATATCCTTTTGAGGGTTATTTAATGCATCAATAAGATAATGTAAAGACATTTTAGAATTGTTAGGGTTATGTTTGCAAAGGGTAGATGCTAAATAAACCTTGGCCGCTAGCGTTACTACTCACCCAATGCCATCTATATCACATGCACATTTTCAATCCATCTGATACCAAATATTGAATTCTGTGTATCTGGTATCATCCCCAATATTGGGCATAATCATATACATTTAATAACAATGATAATAGTAATAATAATATAGTCACTAGTTCTGTCTTAAAAATTTTTTTTTAATGTTTATTTATTTTTGAGACAGAGAGAGACAGAGCATGAGCAGGGAAGGGGCAGAGAGAGAGGCAGACACAGAATGTGAAGCAGGCTCCAGGCTCTGAGCTGTCAGCACAGAGCCCAATGCGGGGCTCGAACTCACACGCTGTGAGATCATGACCTGAGCCGAAGTCGGACGCTTAACCGACTGAGCCACCCGGGCGCCCCTAGTTCTGTCTTAGAGTATTTTTTTGAGAGAGAGAGAGACATGAGCATGGTAGAGGGGCAGAGGGAGAAAGAGAGACAGACAGAGAGAGAGAGAGAAAGAGAGAGAGAGAGAGAGAGAGAGAGAGAATATTAAGCAGGCTCCACATCCAGCATGGAGCCTGACGTGGGGCTTGGTCCCATGACCAAGGGATCATGACCTGAGCTGAAAACAGGAGCCCAACTTTCAACTGACTGAGCCACCCAGGTGCCCTAAGCCTTTACATATTGAGGAATCTGAAAAAATTGTTCTGTTTTTTATTTGCCTCTCTTTTTGATACTCACATAGACATTTTTAAGAAGCTAAGCACATGCACCTTATGCAACAGGATAAAATCCCATCATACCCTGCCTCCATCACTTCCTAGGCATGTGTTTTTGACAGTTATTTAACCACTAAGGTTGTTGTGGAAATTCAAAAAGAAAATGTACAGACAGTGCTTGGATAATAGGAATACTCATGCTTTAACCGCTATGGGTGTCATTATTATCGTCATAATTATGAAAAAAATTGATTGGGAACAGCAGATCAAATTATTGGGTCATACCTGTCCTAACTCCCTCTGTGCATATGTAGATATAACCTAAGAAAGGAGGAAAGTAAAATCCATCAAAGCCCAGCAAATGTCATTGTTTAGGTAGCTGTAAACTCCTAAAATACATCACGTTTCTCCCCTTTTTCAGCAGTTAAAATTCCTCTTGGCTGAAGCACTTGTGTATTTGTGTTTAGGCTCACTCAGACTGAATTTGTTTCCACTGTGAATAGAAGTAAATGGCATGTGAGAATCCTCTCATCTGTTTTCCTTATTAGTTATATAACATGACATTTTTAAAGAGTGAGGGCTGGGATTCTTTTTTTTTTTTTACACATCATTTTGTGCATTTCAAAATTAAACAAATAGCTTGAGAATTTATGTCTCAACTATAAAAGTTTTGATAGTTCAGAATATATAAAAAAATATTAGGAACACATCATTCGCTGAGCAAGAGGGTTTTAAGTTCCATAAGGAAAGTCCTGGTAATATCTCTCTTCCCTTTGTCTAGAGGCTGGTACAGTTTTCTGCGTTCAAAAGAGGCTTGATAAATGTATAAATGCAGGGTTTTAATTTTTTTTAGCTGAATAACGGAATAAATAAAAGAACTCACCTCAGTACTCCTAATGAGGCCTTCGCACTTAGTTTGGCAGAGCTTTAAACATTCCAGGCTTTCTGTGATTCTTTATAGGGTCTGGACTGTATAGAAGCATGCTGTCTTTATTGTTGTTATTGTGAGCAGCAAATAAAAAACAGTAGCTATCACATTTGAGTTCCTACTGTGTGCCAAGCATGTGCTGGAAGTGTTACAGATGTGATCTCACTTAGCCCTCACCTGGGCTCCATGAGGTCATTCACATATCCGTTTTGCAGGTAAAAAAAAACTGAGGCTCAGAGAGAAGCGGTTTCCGTGTTTACACAGCTGGTAAGGGGTAGGGCTGGCATTCCAAACCACGTCTGCCTGACTTTGAAACCCACATTCTTCTAGGCATGTCACAGCTCTTCTGCCTGTGTTGGCTGGATCTTTTCTGTACCAGAGTTACATTCAGAGCCCAAGCATCTCTAGGAAGGCAGAAAGGCTAAAAATACCCAACTCCGCTACTCTTTGACCGCTTGCAAGAGTCTCAGCTAGCAATGAGTGCCAGAAAAATCATTAAAATCCCATCAGTCCCCTGGAACAACCACGTCCACAGACATATTTGATCTTTGAAAAGCTTCTTATAGATCTGAATAGAAAGGAATTTAATTTGAAGCCCAGCCCACATTACATGAGATGAAAGAAGGAAGGAGCTCCCTCGTGGGTTTGAAGATGCCCTAAATGCAAACAGAACCCAGTCTAGCTCTCTTCCCTTTGTCTTCTTTTTTGGGTCGAGGATCAGTTTTGCATAGACACACCGTGGAAACTCAAATAGAAGGCCTAGTCCATGAATAAGGTTGCTGTGTATGTGTGACCCACAGTGCCTTCTGCATTTTAATTAGGAAGTTTGGAACTTATGACCATTATTTCTTCCGCTGTGCTCCCCTTGCTTAAAGTTAATTAAATTTGCTGTTCTCCAGATGCTCAGCTCCCAGTGCCCTGAGGAAGGGAAACTGTCTCTGTGTGAAGGCCCCAGAGCTGACAGGAAGAGTCACCAGATTGTTACTCAGCCGCAGGATAGCCTGGCCTCCTAAGACCTTGCCACGTCGCCACAGCTTAACACTGAGGAGCCTCTTCCTGTCAAGGACACAGAGACAGCAATTCTCTCCTCTGGGCTTCCACAAAATGTGGCAGAGCACTGAGTGAGGTGTTCCCTCTGTGTCTCACCACCAGGAGTCACACAACTACGGCATGAGTAATAAGGCTAACGTGTGCTGAGCCTTCGTTCCATGCCAGGTAGAGAATGATCTGTGATATGACTCGGGAAGTTAACTCATTGCCTTCTTTCTTATATTCCTACAGGTGGATTTTATTATCATCCTCACTGTATACTGGAGAAAATGAGACACAGACAGGTTAGTTAGTACCTTGTCTACAACAACACAGCTAGTAAGGTATCTACCCATTGATCCAACCAGCTGCTGCCCATCAATATTCCAAACTACAGTAAAAGTACACACAGAAACTCATATCCTAAAATCTCCATCTTCCCCAGAAGGGGCCTTTCCAAAGTTAATAGAGAAAACTGAATAAATAAGTAAGTAAATAAGTAAATGCTATAAAGATAATCTTGTACATACCTTCAAATCATTTCATTATTAGCAAAGGCTTACTCAGAACTCTCTGTCCGATAGAATGCTAGAACACTACTGCCCGAAAGAAATATACATTTAGGGGCGCCTGGGTGGCTCAGTCGGTTAAGCTTCTGACTTCGGCTCAGGTCATGACCTTGCCATTCATGAGTTCAAGCCCCACTTGGGCTCTGTGCTGACAGCTCAGAGCCTGGAGCCCACTTCAGATTCTGTGTCTCCCTTTCTCTCTACCCATCACCAGCTTGCACTCTGTTTCTCTCTCAAAGATAAACATTAAACAGAATTTTTTTTTTAACGTTTATTTATTTTTGAGACAGAGAGAGACAGAGCATGAACAGGGGAGGGTCAGAGAGAGAGGGAGACACAGAATCCGAAACAGGCTCCAGGCTCTGAGCGGTCAGCACAGAGCCCGACGCAGGGCTCGAACTCACGGACCGCGAGATCATGACCTGAGCCGAAGTCGGACGCTTAACCGACTGAGCCACCCAGGCGCCCCAAACAGAATTTTTTAAAAAAGAAATATACATTTAGTAGCTACACTAAAAAAGTAAGACACAGACACAAATAATTTTAACAGTATATCTTATTTGTACTAACAGACCCAAAATAGTACCATTCTGATATGCATCCCATATAAAAACTATCAGCAGCATATTTCATATTTTTATTATTCATCTAAGTTTTTAAAATCCAATATATATTTTACAGCCCATCTCAATTTTAAGTGGTCACATTTTATTTTTTTTATATGTAATTTATTGTCAAATTAGTTTCCATACAGCACCCAGTACTCATCCCAACAGGTGCCCTCCTCAATGCCCATCACCCACTTTCCCCTCTCCCCCAACCCCCATCAATCCTCAGTTTGTTCTCTGTATTTGAGAGTCTCTTATGGTTTGCCTCCTTCCCTCTCTGTAACTTTTTTTCCCCCTCCCCCTCTCCCCTGGTCTTCTGTTAAGTTTCTCAGAATCCACAGAAGAGTGAAAACATATGGTATCTGTCTTTCTCTGTATGGCTCATTTCACTTAGCATAACACTCTCCAGTTCCATCCATGTTGCTACAAAGGGCCATATTTCATTCTTTCTCATTGTCACATAGTACTCCATTGTGTATATAAACCACAATTTCTTTATCCATTCATCAGTTGATGGACATTTAGGCTCTTTCCATAATTTGGCTATTGTTGAAAGTGCTGCTAGAAACATTGGGGTACAAGTGCCCCTATGCATCAGCACTCCTGTATCCCTTGGGTAAATTCCTAGCAGTGCTATTGCTGGGTCATAGGGTAGAACTATTTTTAATTTTTTGAGGAACCTCCACACTGTTTTCCAGAGCGGCTGCACCAGTTTGCATTCCCACCAAGAGTGCAAGAGGGTTCCTGTTTCTTAAGTGGCTACATTTCAAATGATCCATAGATACATATGGCTAGTGGCTACCACATTAGACAGCACAGCTCCGGAAAGTTGCTGGAGGAGGGGTAAATAAATCGGGTTTCCACTCTCAAGGAAGCAACAGGGGAAGAAGCATTTAAGACAGTGATAATTTCAGCACAGTATGGAAAATGCAATCACAGGGAATACACAGAGTATGTTGGGAGGACACGAGAGGGGCCATGACCCAGCTTATCAAAGGGGAAACACAGGCATGTCTTCTGGAGGACCTGGTATTTGAACTGACTTTCAGATGAGGAGTAGAAGTAAGTCAGATAAAGTTAGATAAAGTGTTTTGGGAAAAAGGGGATGGTTTTGTGCTAAAGTCTGAGGAAGCATGGGCTGCTAGGGCAATGTACATAGCTGAATATGTTTGGAGGGGAGGTGCTGTGGCATGGTGATAATGGACGTGGATTTGAATCATGATTCTGTCACTTAGTTGGACAAGTGACTTTGCTTCCTTAAATTTTAAGCTCTTCTTCTGCAAAATGAGAATAATACCATCTACCTTAAATATCCTTCCAAAGATTACATCACCTAAAGTATTGAACACTCTTGGTGCATAGTAGATGGCTAAGGAAGGGTAAGTTTAATAGTTAAAGGAGAATTTGAGCCAGGTGAAGCTGTAGAAGTAAGCAATAATGAGATCATGGGAAGTTTCACAGATCATATGAAAAGCAATAAAGAGAGTTTTTAAGCAAGGAAATGAGACTTTTTTTTAATTGAATCAATTGTTTCACAAAGGTTTAATGAGCACCTACAATGAGCCCAACATTATTCTATGTTTAGAAATAAGTCATGAAATGTTATTAAAAAACTGTTATTAAAAAAAATTTTTTTTGCCCTGAAGAAGCATAGATTCTAGAGAGATGAGAGTCTAATACAAGTAGCCAAGTCAATAATAAATAAGATCAGCATGTTTTAGTTTTTGTATCTCAAGTGGAGACAATATTGGAACGAAGGCTTAATCTGTAGGATTGCAATTGAATTGAACAGCTTGATTCAAAAGCTCAAATTTACCCCCAAAGTCTTCCTTATTGTCTGGGATGTGCAGTGACTTGAGGAAGACCAAAGCTTGGTGGTAGTGACGGCAGGAGACCAAGGCCTTCTGATGACAGCAAGCTGAGGAGAGTTATTAATCATGTTAATCCATGTAAAGAGCTCCAGTTTTCCCTCAGTTGTGCTTCAAAGAAGGACTCTGTCTCTAGGGATCTGACTGACTCAGGTTAGAATCCTAGTTGTACCATAGAATACTAACCATGTTAGACAGTCTCAAAAAATGGCTGCCATCACTTCCTTCCATCCATGTCTGTGTCTGTTAACCCATCCATCAAGAGGGAGAGCCTGTTCCCCTTACCTTTGAATCTAGGCTTTCCTGCTTTGTGACTTACCTTGATCAATAGAATTTGGGAGGAATGGTGTCCTCCCACTTCTAGACATGTGATGCTTTCAAATATGTGAAGAAAAGCCTTTTGACCAGATTAAAAATCCATTCACAATAAAAACTAAAGAATTAACAATAGTAGGAAAATTCCTCATTCTTGAAAAGGGCATTTATAAAAAATCTACAGCTAACCTTATTCTTTGCTGAAATATTGAATCAGTATTAAATCTCGATCAATGTTTGATCAAGAAGGATGGAAAGATGCCCATTTCTAAATACTACCACATCTATTTAACATTTTGCCACAGGTCCTGGCTGTTAAAATATTTTAAGGAAAAGATATAAAAGATATAATAATTGGGAAGGAAAAATTAATACTGTCTTTAGAATTGAAGTAACTTTATATTGAAATTTCTAAGGAAAATTAAAAACAACCACAAGAAACAATAAGTGTATAAGCAATCGTATGTTTATATACTAGTGGAAAATATTAGAAATAATTTTAAAAAGCAATTCTGTTGGGGCATCTGGCTGGCTCTGTCAGTGGAGCATGTGACTCTTGATCTCAGGGTCATGAATTCGAGCCCCATATTGGGCTTAGAGCTTACTTTAAAAAAAAGGCAATTTTTGTTTATAGTAACATCAAATATATAGATATAGATGTAGACACAGACATAGCTATTGATAGTTATAGACATAGGTATAGATATAACACTTAGGAATAAATTTAACAAGTGACCTCTATACTATAAACAATAGAATGCTGTTGAAGAAATTAAGGAAGGCTTAAATATTCATGGATAGAAAGACTCCATATTTAAAAAAAATTTTTTTCATCCTTATTTTTGAGAGAGAGAGAGAGACAGAGTTGCGAGCAGGGGAGGAACAGAGAGAGTGGGAGACACAGAATCTGAAGCAGAGTTCAGGCTCTGAGCTGTCAGCACAAAGCCTGACTCGGGGCTCGAACTCACAAACTGCGAGATCATGATCTGAGCTGAAGTCGGACACTTAACTGAATGAGCCCTCCAGGTGCCCCAAGACTCCATATTTTTAAGATGTTAATTCTCACCAAATGGATCTACAGATAAGTATACCCAAATCATAATTACGGCAGATGTCTTTTAAAAAATTGACAAACTGATTCTGATATTTATATGAAAAAGCAAAGAACCTAAATAATGCAAATCAATATTGAAATAGAACAATGTTGGAAAACTTACACTATTGGAGTTCATGATTTATCACAAATACACAGTAATCAAGACATTGTGATGCTAATAGGAGCGCTGGCACATAGATCAATAGAACAGAACAAAGATGCAGAAAAAGACCCATATATGTATTTTTTCCCAGTAAAGACATTAAAGGAAACAAGCAGAGAAAGAAAAGTCTTTTCAACAAAGCAAGTGAGAATAACTGCTTACCCATAAGAAAAATAATGAAGCTCATTCCTTGTATAAATTGCATAAAACTTTTGAGTAAAACATAGTAGAATATCTTCTTGACTTAAGGGTAGTAAACTATTTCTTAGAAAAATAACAGAAAGGAATAACCATGAAAGAAATAGAAGATAAATTGGAGTTCTTCAATATTAAAAACTTCTGCCTGTCAAAAGACAGCATTTAAAAAATGAATAGGCAAGCCACAAACTGGAAGAAAATACTCACAAAATGTCTATCTGGCGAAAGACTGGTATCTAGGCTCCATAAATAATTCTTGGAGCTCAATAATGAAAAGATAAACACCCTCCCTAAAATTGGTAAAAGACTTGAACAGACACTTCACAAAGAAAGATATATGAATGGCCAATAAACCCATGAGAAAGTGCTTAATATCATTTGTCATCAGAAAAATACAAATATAATCACAATGAAGTGACTGCAGGCCTCCTGCAGTGGCTGAGATTAAAATGACTGACACCAAATGTTGATGCAGTTTTGGAGAAAATGCACCTCTCATTTGTTGTTGGTAAGAATGTAAATGGTACAATGACTTTGGAAACATTTGCACTGCCTCTTCTGTAACTAACCATACACTCTAGGAAAGGAAAACAGAAGCGTACCAAAGACTAGTACTAGAAGTCTTGGATTTTGTTTTAGAGGGAGAGAGAGAGTGTGAGTGAGCAAGGGAGAGGGCCAGAGGCAGGGAGGGTGAGAGAGAGAGAGAAGAGAGAATATCATAAGCGGGCTCCATACTCAGCACAAAGTCTGATGCGGGGCTCAATCCCATGACCCTGGGATCATGACCTGAGTCAGAACCAAGAGTCTGACACTTAACCAACTGAGCCACCCAGGTGCCCCTTGACAGCTTTGTTCTTAATTGCCTAAAACTGGAAGCAGTCCTGAGGGCAATCAGAGAATGAATAAACAAAGGTTGATATGCTCATGAGAAGAACACTACATAGCAGTTAAAAGAAACCACGGGGACACACAACAGCACGGTTGATTCTCAGAAACAATATCATGAGTGAAATAAGGCTTATATAAAAGAGTGCATACTATGTGATGACATTTGAATGAAATTCTGGGGGTGTCTGGGTGGCTCAGTTGGTTAAGCATCCGACTTTTTTTTAATTTGTATTTATTTTATTTTTTTAAATTTATTTTTTTAAATTTACATCCAAGTTAGTTAGCATATACAGCAATAATGATTTCAGGAGTAGAATCATTGATTCATCCCCTACATATAACACCCAGTGTTCATCCCAGTAAGTGTCCTCCTTAATGCCCCTTGCCCATTTAACCCATCCAAGCCCCTCTAGCAACCCTCAGTTTGTTCTCTGTATTTAAGGGTCTCTTATGTTTTGTCCCCCTCCCTGTTTTTATATTATTTTTGCTTCCCTTCCCTTATGTCCATCTGTTTTGTGTCTTAAATTCCTCATATGAGTGAAGTCATGATATTTGTCTTTCTCTGACTGACTAAATTCACCTAGCATGATACACTCTAGTTCCATCCATGTTGTTACAAATGGCAAGATTTCATTCTTTTTGATTGCTGAGTAATATTCCATTGTATAGTTTTACCACATCTTCTTAAGCACCCGAGTCTTAATTTTGGCTCAGGTCATGATCTCCAGTTTGTGGGATCAAGCCTTACAATGGGCTCTGTGCTGACAGAGTAGAGCCTGCTTGGGTTTCTCTCTCTCTGTATCACCCCCCCTCAAAAATAAATAGATAAAAACAAAAAATAATAAATGAAATTCTGGGCCAGACAATAGTACTCTGAGGTGGGAAAAAAATCCAAATAGTGGTTACATCTGGTAATGAGATGTGAGAATAGCTAATGGCTGAAATAAGGAAATATTCTGGGGTGAAGGCAGTGTTTTGTATCTTGACAGAAGTTTAGGTTATAAGGGTGTATGATTTTGTCAAAACTCAGCAAGTATATAGTTAAGATTTTTGCACTTTATGATGTACAGATTTTACATCAAAAGAAAAAAATGTGAACAAATACTGAAGTGTAGTTAAAGCTATACATACTGAGTCTTTAGGAAGAAGTGTTCTCATGTTGGCAATTTACTGTAAAATGCACCAAAAATGAAATGGTTTGATGAATAGATAGAAGGATGGAAAAGTTAAAGCACATATAGCATAAGATTGATGTTTTCTGGGTGGATATCGGGTGCTTACTTCAATTTACTTCAATGACTTCAACTTTCCTGTGTGTTTGAAAACTGTTATACTTTTGAGAAGCAAAGCTTGTGATTTCTCAGTATGGTAATGGAAGTACCTGAGTCTGCCACTGTTATGCTGACTTAACCATTCTGTGCCGAAGTTTCCCAAGATAAAATCAGAGGGCATTTCCTTGTAGCCAAGCAAGGAGTGTTAAAAAGTACCTATGTGTGACATTCTCAAGGATCTAGTATGAACTCACAATAAATGAGTCTTATGTTTTATTCCTTAGAGTCACTCAGTAAATTTTTACTTAAATAAAGGAATTATAGTTTGTAATAGAATAATTATAGATCTTTTCAGTCATTTCACTTCCTTTGTTTGCTCTTCTCCCATCCAAGGATAATAACATATAAACTTTTTCTACAGTTCAGATTTTATGCTCTTTATGGAATTAAAATGTGTCTGGGTAAAAAATAATAATAAATAATAAGAAAGAAAGAAAAAGAAAAAAAGAAAATGCATCCCGTTATCAGAATCATGTAAATTCAGATAAATGAGGGATGAGAGAGACCAAGTTTTCTTAGTTCTCTGTCCTGGAGACATTGAAGTATAAATACACCACAGCAGCACCATCAAGTATGTCCTATGACAGAGGACACTTAGAAAGAGTTGGATACCTAGAGTCAGAATAATGCAAAATTATGCTGGTCAGGAAAACAAGGTTCTACACAAGTCCTCTTTCCTCTGGATAGCTGGTGTCACACTAGGAAGGTAATGAAAAGGAATATGGTTCCTCTCCCACACTTTCAGGGGAGAAACAGTCACTCTGATTAACAGCCATCTCTTCCAGTCGTCAGGTTAAGATTCTGACCTTCTCCTCCTCCCGCAGTAAGGTCAGTGCAGCCATACCTGGCCCTTGTACAAAAGGGCTAATGCAGGGTCCTCACTTGAAGATGTGAAAATCTGCAATATTGCCAAGAAAGTGTTTATTTAACACAAATTAGTGTCCAGTCCTTTAAGTATATCCATTATTTAACCGTCATGCTCTTGGAAATTTTTCCTTTGTAGAGATCTTTTGGGAGGAAACACTCATTTGCAAGCTGTTGATCAGTTCATCAAAATGGATATAAAATACCATGGCAGCAGGAACTTCTGTCCTGTGTGTTTGCCAAGGGGAGAGGCCCAAAGCTTTCTAGGGCTCTAAGAGTTTCATTCAAGGATGGGCAACTTAACCAGTGAAGGAGAAGAAATGTATCACTCTACAAAGAGCTAAATATTTCCCCTAAATGCTATTGCTCCTTGAGATGATATTGCCTTAAAGCATCAGTTGTACTGATCAAAAAGCTTTACAGGTACTTGTTGAATCCATCCATCTGTCTCAATTTCACTTTAGGCTTCTTAAAGGAACAATATTACTTTTAATCATAACAGAAAAGAGCACAACAGTGATATCTTTTTCTCTTTGCAAAGGCTGCAAATGCCATTTGTGTACATGGCTTTGGGACAAAGCAGTCATTTTTAGTTTAAAAATGGGGCCGTCATCTTTACCTAATACATACTCTCTGAACGAAAGTTGACTGGTGATTCGATACAGAGTGAGTCACCTGAGACACAAAGTCTTTTCACATCTCAGGAATATACGAGAAGATGGCTCCATGAAATTCCTGGCATAAATAATACTCTACTCTTTTTCAAATATTTTGTCAAAATGTATTGATTTGCTTCATGATAATTAATCTCATTTTAATTTCTTCTCTTAACCATGGTAATATCCACAAACTCTCAAAGCTGCCTGGCCATTTAGTTATTCATTATGCAAATAGTTACTGAGTATGTAAGCACTACACCAAGAAAATGGGGATTTAAAAATGCTTAAGACATCACCCCTATCCCCAAGGAGCTCATATTCTAATTGGGGATATGACACATAAACAGTAAACTATGATGAAATATGAGATTTATAAACTTCATGTGGCATTTTATACTTTTCCAAATGATACTAGGCAGTCAAGGAAACAATTTTTTAGTACCGTTTCAAAAATTTATAACACTGAGGCCCAGGGGTATGACTTCCCCAGAGTCACACAGCTAGTTAGCAGCCAACACTGGAAGTAGAACTCAGGCCTTTTCTTTGCTAACCAAGGCCTTTTTTCTGTCAAAGCCCAGTGTCTATATTTAGTGATTATGCTTATTGCCTTAGTTAACTCTGAATATCTATTTTGTGCTTAAAAAAGAACCCAAATCATTTTTGCTTCAAGAAAAAAAGCTGACTTTCCTAATTGCAAGCTCAACCAAGTACTAGAGTATGTATGCCTTGCGCATAGATCATTACCAATTAAAGTGTGTAGAAGCAGCTGATGTAGCTAATCTTGTGGGAAGTAATGTGCAAAATTGAAGTTACACTCCTCTGGGCGCTCTAGAAAAGTAGCCATTTTGTTTTGAAAGAGTAGAACCCACAAGGGCCTTGAGGGTAGTTCTTCCTGGACGAAGTTCTTCATTTACTCAACAGGCTTATGAGTATATCCCCAGGGTAAAACCCGTCTGTGTCCAACTGGCAAGGTGAATCCTGCAGACCAAACCCAGCCCACCTCAACTTTTGTGAAGAAAGCTTTATCGCAAACAGTCCTGCCCATTTGTTTACAAATTGTCTGTAGCTGCTTTCATGCTTAAACAGCAACGTTGAATAGTTGTGACAGAAGTCATATGGCCCACAGAAGCCTAAAATATTTACTGTCTGGCCCAGTACAGAAAAATTTGGTAAAGCCCTGCTCCAGAGTAAAATGTTTTTCTCACCTTCATACTTATAGTGATAAAAATGTAAACCTGTGCTTACTTTCTGGAAAGCAATCTAACCATCCTTATAAGAGTAAAAACAGATGTGCTTTTTAATGTAATAACTCTTCTCTTGTATGACATAGCCCTGGTTGACCATTGGTAGGGTAGATGAAATTACTTCTGAGGACTTACTACATACCAAGAATGATACTAAGTGCTGAGGCATAATCTCATTTAGCTTCCCAACTGAGTAACATATATGTACCAATGAGAGAACTGTTTTGAAGAAGTTGATTTTCCGAGGTAACACCGTTAGTAAATTACAGAGTATTTTGGTACTTTAATTCTAAGGCCAAATGATCTTAAATAGCACGCAGCACTATGGACAAAAAAAGGAGAGGTGTAATGATTATCTACTGCTGTGTAACAAACAGCCCTGTATTTCATGGCATAAACAACCATTTTATTGTGCCAACGATTTTATGGTTTGGGAATTTGGGCAGCACACAGTGGGAATAGTTCATCTCGGTTCCATAATGAGTTCAGCCAGGTTTCTCAAATGGCTTGAGATATGTGGGAAAGCTTCATTGGTACCATATATCTGGAGTCCCAG
Organism: Panthera pardus; assembly: GCF_024362965.1. Classification (NCBI taxonomy): domain Eukaryota; kingdom Metazoa; phylum Chordata; class Mammalia; order Carnivora; family Felidae; genus Panthera; species Panthera pardus. Next base: position 116,385,463 of record NW_026526765.1, read on the forward strand.
TTCTGGCTGTTGGCTTGATTACTTGGTTTTACTCCAGTTGCTTCTGTTGCAGCTAAAATTTTCAAGATGGTGTTACCCACATGTCTAATGTCTGAGCTGGGATTGCTAGAACAGCTGGGGGTGGCTGATGATCTCCCTCTTTTCACAGCACCTCTCTGCATGGCTGGTTTGGGCTATCAGAGCAATTACAGGCTATTCATATGTGGCTTCTCAGTTCCCCCAAAGGGAACCTTTCAAAAGATAGGAAGTGGAATCTCTTGGTTTCTTCGCTTTTGCCCACAAACTGGTGCGGTGTCATTTATGCTTTATTCCACTGATCAAAGCACTCACAGAGCCCACCAAGACTCAGGGAGCAGACTGCTAGAGCCAAAGAATTAGAGGTCATCTTTAATCTGTCATGGGGTTTTTCAGAGAAAATATGCTTTAGAAACATTGATTACATTATTACCTCTGGTTGACTCACAGCATACATTTGTCCATAAAAGACTGTGAGAATTCCCAGAATGAAAAAGCTCGTTCCCAAATATATTTGAATGTAGGAGCTTATTTTTGCATTATAATTTTTAATATCCTATGACATTCACTTTATTAAATATTTTTGTGAAGAAATACTCTGACATGGGATAGTGTTTTATGCACAGAGACTTTTGCACTGTTGTGATATGTTAATGTTGCACACAACTCTGTGTTCAATATCTAGTATTAGGGAAACAGGTAAATGATGATCCTATACTAAGATATTATATCAGCCTTAAAATTACCTTTACAGAGAATTTTCCTATCTAAAATTATGTTTACATGGTGAGATGCTTACGCTGTGTTTTGTTTTGGTTTTTGCTTTGTTTTGTCTTAACTCTTTAAGATAATTGTAAGTTCACAGGCAGTTGTAAGAAATAGTATAAGAAAGATGCTCTGTACCTTTCACTCACATTTTTCCCAGTGGCAATATTGTGCTCAACTATGGTATAGTATCATGACCAAGAAGTTGATGTTGATATAATCCACTGATCTCATTTGGATTTTACCAGTTTTGGAGGTGCGTGCATGTGTGGTGTGTGTGTGTGTGTGTGTGTGTGTTCAGTTCTACGCAATTTTAGAGCATGTGTACATTTGTGTTAGCGCTGCCACAGTCAGGGCTTAGAATAGTTCTGACACAAGCATCTCTCCCTGCTACCCTACTGCAGTCACAGGCACCCCCTTGCCCTTCCTCTCCTGGCAACCACTGATATGTCTTCCCTCTCTGACATTTTATCATTTGAAGAATGTTCTATAAGTATATATGATGTATAACCTTTAAGATAGGCTTTTCTCTCTCTGTGTAATTAACTTGAGATTCACTCACATGTTTGCACAGAATTAGTTCTTCCTTTTTATTGCTGAGTAGTATTCTGTGACATGGATGCATCCCAGTTTGATTAACCACTCAGCCTTTGAGGAACATTTAGGTTGTGTTCCGCTTTTGGCTGTTACTGGGAAAGCTACTGTGAACATTTGTGCACAGGTTTCTGTATGAATGCAAGTTGTCATTTTTGTAGGACGACTGCCCCAGGATGAAGTTGCTGGGTTGTATGATTGCAATTAAAAAAAATTTTTTAATGTTTATTCATTTTTTAGAGACAGAGAGAACAGAGCGTGTGGGGGGGGGGGGCAGAGAGAGGAGGAGACACAGAATCCGAAGCAGGCTCCAGGCTCCCAGCTGTCAGCACAGAGCCTGACACGGGGCTCAGACTCACGAACAGTGAGATCATGACCTGGGCCAAAGTCAGATGCTTAACTGACTGAGCCACCCAGCTGCCCCTGTATGATTGTAATTTTTAAATGCAAAACCCCGGGCAGCACTGGATGTGAAAATTATGTAAACATTGATGCTAAAATACTAGAAACAAATATATCTAAAATATTAACGGTGGTGATGGCTTGCTGATAGATGTACAAGTAACTTAAAAACCTTTTTATACTTTTCTAATTTCCAAGTTTTTCCTAATAAGTGTGAATTACTTTTAGACTTAGAAAGTTTCTTTTTTAAAAAAGCAAAAAATAAATGCAGGTGAGAATAGAGGAAAAATACTGAAATACTTAAAGTAACTATTTCAGAATAATGAGACTATAATTTTAATCTTCCCTTAAATGTTTAGAGTTTTCCAAAATTTGTTTAATGAACAATTTATTACTCTTACCGAAATTGAGGATAATGTTATCTGTTTTAAATGTTGAAATTTATGGAAACCATTTTGACAATAAATTTCATATATTGAAAAAAAAATAAATAAATGTTGAAATTATTCCTGTAGATTGTATTCAGAATTTAGTCTCTGTTTTTCTATAGATCCATCAGTTGATAGCAGTTTTCAGAATCTGATTCTTTGAAAAATGCTTTATTTTTTAATTGTTTATTTATTTTATCATGAGAGAGAGAGAAAGACCAAACATGCATGTGCTTACAAGTAGGAGAGGGGCAGAGAGAGAGGGAGAGAGAGAATCACAAGCAGGTTCTGTACTGTCAGCGCAGAGCCGGACGCAGGGCTCAGTCTCACGAACCATGAGATCATGACTTGAACTGAAATCAAGAGCCAGATGCTTAATCCCCCAGGGGCCTTGTTTATTTTATTTTTATACAAAATCTGTTACTACTTCTTTCATTTCAGTAGGCATCTCATGGTACCCATTACTCTTCTCCTAAATTCTCTGCATCAAGCCAGAAAAAACTCTAGACCTGTTGGAAATTAATTACAGTGGTTTGGGCCAAGCTTCTGCTTTTAACATCAAGAAGTTAGAATCTTTCCAAAAACGGTAGTGGCAGATAATGTTTTCGCACATCCTGAGGTCCTGAGTGTAATGGAGTCATGAAACCTAAAGAAAAAACAAACAGTCAACAAGGTCCTTTTGAGTCTTTCTGTGTTATTTCCTTCTCTCACTTCCCACCTGCTTCTCTTTTGTTACCACAGAAACAGGTCAACCTCTTTACTTAGGGTGCTGTGCCCAAGCTTTTAATGACTGATAATGATTTGATAGTTACCTTAAAATAAAACTTCATAAAAGTTTGATGTTCCCATAGCTGACCTTCTATAGTTTGTTTTTTATGATACAAATAGAATATCTTACCTACTGGTGACGTTAGACTCCAACACACCCCTGTGTTGAATCTTCAACAATATGCCTTCTCCTACCTTCTAGCCTCGTGAGGCAGATAGATTTCGTTCGAGATCATTTAAATATAAAGTATACTGAATACAGGCTATTTTCTCTTCAGAAAAAAGAAAAGAAATTGAGCTCTTGAGAACTCAGACTTCGGAGGAATTTGCAGGTATTGATGGTCCTCATCAGAGGACCCTAAGCCTGTCTTTGCTTTGTAGTCAACGGGGGAGATGAGCAGGGTGCTGAAGAGTGAAGGAGGGTTAAGTGGCTTCGACAGGGGCGTAAGAAAATCAACGATTCTGAATGTGTAATTTCCAATTCCTGTGTTTGTGCTCAGATAGTCTGGTCTTTGAGGGAAAGTGAAAAAAGAAGGAGCCTCTATATTGTACCAGTGACATCTGCATGGAAGAAGCAACACTGATACTGGCTTGGTTTGTCTTCTCATCAGGCCACTAACTCCTGTGCGGAGATAACTATTATTGCCACTGAATTTTCACTGGGCCCCCAAATATAGCAAAGCTCAGAAGGGAAGGTAAATTACCTCATCAAGGCAGATGCTACTAAATCAGTTTGCCGGTTCTGTCAGTGGCGATTCAAAATTCTTTCCAAAATGGGCAATTGTTCTTCTATCACATGACTCCAGGACCCAATTTGTAATTCCAGGGGCCAAAAGTTAAGAGTTCGGCCTCATTAAGACATGAATTATTTTTTTCCCTGGTGCTTTCACCAAGAAGTATTTCAAGTAAGGGGAGCAAACAGCTAATGCTTGTGGAAAACTTTTAGTTGGCACAGGCTAATGCTAATCAAACTGATGAGTAACTTTGGATTCCCCGATTCCAAATCCCATTTCAAATATGCTTTCCCAAGGATGATCGTCCTGATTGAAGCCTTATGAAATGTCAGGAATATCTAATCAAGGGTTCACCCAGCCTTTTCTCCCTCCTTCCCTCTAATAAACAGTTAGTAAGCACCCTGTCGGCCTGTGTCACTCACAACACCAGGCATTGCCGTCAAGAGAATGAATCAATGCATTATCCAAAGGGAGAATCGGACTTCACATTTGTTGTTTCTGTGGCCTTTGCATACAATTTTCTTCCTGTTACCAGATTGGATATTCATCTGAGAATGATCCTTTCCTCATTTTCAGACTGAACTTTTACTCCACACCTAGCCCTGGGATGGAGCCTGTGACTTAGACCTCAGGTGATAGGGAGCCCCATTGCTTTGGGCAGTGACTGATCCAGTAAGAAGCAGAAGCCCCAAATAATGCTGGCGCAAAGCAATGAAATTACCATGAGAATGATGAGAAAGAGCTTCTTCCTCTTACCATTAGAGGTAAACAGGAGACAATGGCTGGAGCTGTGGCAGCTGCCTTTGAGTAATGGGACTGAAGATATAGTAAATATTAAGAATGAGGTCAACAAACAGAGAAAAACCCTATCCTGACATCATAGGTTGACATCATATGAACTTTGAATCAAGCCATTTCTGAAGGACAACTATCCCCAAACTGTGCAGTTTTGTGAACTGGTAATTTTTTTCTGAAGCCTTTTAGAATTGGGAATTTTATCGTTTAAGCAATCTTGCCTAATATACATAACAGCAAAGAACCATATGGCAAGTGCCATAGCAAATATGTGAGCTAAATCAAGTAGAAGTCCAGGGAATAGAGGGATTACTCCCCAGAGTGCAGGGGGAAAATGTACAGTATACTAAGGAGAGAAGGTGACACTGCTCATTTGAGGACTCACCACCCCTGAATTAATCTGAACTTTGTAATGATGTTGATTGTGAGCGAACTATTTCTACCTTTTTAGGATCTGGCCACAAAGCAGAAACATAAGGAAAGACAAATTAGGATTTATATCAGAGGACTGATGCACAAAAATCTATCAATCTCAAAATTGACTTTGAGCATCTGCTATGTTTTTTGTTTGTTTGTTTGTTTGTTTTTACTGTTTTTAGAGCTAATGTAGTTACACAAGATAAGACAGATCTTTATAAAGGCTTTTTCCCACCTACAGCCCATCTCCCTTATTCCAAAATTTTTTCGGGGAAACATTTTCTCCTCTTACTTGGTTCAGGTGGTTGGATGGGGCTGAGCACCCACTTGGAGGTCCAGCGTGGGCACATGACTGAAGCTTATTCACTGCAAAGCTACCTACCCTGCGACATACAGGGTAGGTGTGGCTGGAGAAGGGCCGTCTATTTTCCTCTGGATTTGTTGCTGTGAGGATGTGAGCATCAGTGACCTGTCCACCTAGAAACATCAGAGAGGGAAGTAGATCCTAGAGATACAGAGACTGGACCCTAAGGGTATCTTTTGAGCTCCTGGATCCAGCCTTCCCTGTCCTAATCTAGGACTCTGGGTTACATGAGCAATTAAATGTCTTTTTTAAAAATGTTTATTTTTGACAGAGAGAGAGAGAGAGAGAGAGAGAGAGAGAGAGAGAATGCGAGTGGGGAAGAGCAGAGAGAGGGGGAGACACAGAATCTGAAGCAGGCTCCAGGCTCTGAGCCATCAGCACAGAGCCCGAAGTGGGGCTCGAACTCACGAACTGTGAGATCATGACCTGAGCCAAAGTCAGATGCTTACCCGACTGAGCCACCCAGGCGCCCCTGAGCTATTAAATATCTTTATAGAATTTGGAATCTTGGTTTTTTTGAGTACCATTTTCAAAGATTAGTATTTTTGGAATGCCTGCTATATTTATGGTACTAAAGTCAGACTGCAGGAAGTCTATTAATTGGGAAGATAACTCTCACAACCATGAAAAAATTAGCGAATATGATAATTGTTTCAGAGAAGGGAAACATCATTGTGAGGCAAAGGCTTTGGGAAGGAGGTGGGAAATGAACTGAAATATGAATTTATTTACCCATGTTTCATTTTTTAAAGTAAACTCCATGCCCAATGTGGGGCTTGAACATAAGACCCCAAGATTAAGTGTCCTACACTCTACCAATGGAGCCCATCAGGTGCCCCATACTTCATTTTTTTTTTTTTTTCTGAAATACCTCAGCAGAACATACTGGGACCTTTTATTTAGAGTAACACTGACACATGTCTGCTCAAATAAATTAAAGTTCCAGTTCTCAAGCTCCTCACTTGGCAGGAAAAAAAACTTTATTCTTCATTTTAAACATAAAGAGCAAAAGAACACAAGAGAAAGAGAGGGTAGAAAAGATATTTTTTTCATTTATTAAAATATAATAGCTGTTGTGATTGGATAGTGGTGACAGTAGCCGTGATAGTTGGAGAAGGAGAAGGAATTGTAACAGTGGTGATAATACCAGTAGCAGGGATGTGGTGTTGGTAGTAGAGATCATATTGGTTAGTGGGTTCCCATTACTTGCTTAGCTCTTTGTCTTATGTGGCTTACATAAGCCTTACAATAGCCCTAGGAAGTTGCTGTCATCCACACGTTCATTCTGGATCTGAGGCCCAAGACGGACAGATGAAATGTGGTGGTCAAGATCACAGACCCCAAGTTTAAATCTGTGCCTACCTAATCTCAGACCCTACTACCCCGTCCTGCCCCATTTCTGATTGTAAAGAGTAAATATCCAATATGTGTATAAAAAACTATAAAGGTGCATGGAAGATTCCAGAACTCAACTGGAAATCACCTGAGATGGCTTCTGAATGCACATCTGGGCCCTGGTGACACCAGGAGCAGGCCCTGAAGAGGAGGGCATGCTGGTGGCAAGCAGGCCAGTCTCCTTGGAAAATGGGTTCACAGACGGGAACCCTCTTGCACTGTTGGTGGGAATGCAAAGTGGTGCAGCCTCTCTGGAAAACAGTGTGGAGGTTCCTCAAAAAATTAAAAACAGAGCTACCCTATGACCCAGCAATAGCACTGCTAGGAATTTACCCAAGGGATACAGGAGTGCTTATGCATAGGGGCATTTGTACCCCAATGTTTCTAGCAGCACTTTCAACAATAGCCAAATTATGGAAAGAGCCTAAATATCCATCCACTGACGAATGGATAAAGGAGATGTGGTTTGTATATACAATGGAATACTACTTGGCAATGAGAAAGAATGAAATCCTGCCATTTGCAGCAATGTAGATAGAACTGGACGGTATTATGTTAAGTGAAATAAGTCAGTCAGAAAAGGACAGATATCATATGTTTTCACTCATATATGGATCTTGAGAAACTTAACAGAGGACCATGGGGGAAGGGAAGGGGAAAAATTAGTTACAAACAGAGAGGGAGGGAGGCAAACCACAAGAGACTCTTAAATACAGAGAACAACTTGAGGGTGGATGTGGGGGTGGGGGAGAGGGGAAAGTGGCTGATGAGCATTGAGGAGGGCACCTGTTGGGATGAGCGCCGGATGTTGTATGTAAGCCAGTTTGACAATAAATTATATTTAAAAAAAAGGAAAATGGGTTCTCAGTCTTACTTCTTTCTTAATATATACATTTAATACTTCATGAGAATTGTTTGTGCACAGGAAGTTTGGGCACAAGTGCCAGGCAAATGGTTCATCACCATTTTTAAATTTGAATGCTTTCTGGAGTGCAGTTTATGTGTTTTCCTTGAGAAATACACATTGAACAGGGAAATGATGTTTTGCAGACATCTCTTACCCAGTGAGGCTGAGAAAATATAATTGAATTTCATCTTTTTTACTTTATTTGAGATCCCCTGCTTAATGAGCATTTCCAACTTCACTGTGATTTTTAGGTTCTGATTCTAGTTCTAGTACATGACAAGTAAGATCAGAGAGAATGTATTAAATTGGATTTGTAATTGCTCAACCATCTCAGTGGCTGTCTCTTGCAATTAGTTTTAATACTGTCAGTAATGAGGTTTGGGTCTGGGAATCTGTTTTACACTCTTGATTCTCTAGACTGGTGATGGTGGGGTCTTTCCTGTTGGCTGCCATGCCCTCCCTGCTCCCTGTGTATTCATACCATCTCCATGATGTGGAAAAGTTGGCCAGTGAGACGCCCTATTTCTAAGCCAAGGTGTGTAGGGGAACTCAGTAGGAGAGAACATTTCAGGAGATGAAAACAATGTTGTCGAGACCCGAATGTGCTTGGCTCTGTGGATCCCCAATATATTGGCTGCATGTGACCTTGAGCAACATACCTAGACTCGCTCAGCCTCAATTTCCACTTCTGCGGAATGGGGTAGAATAGTACCTATCTCTTAGGGCTGTGAGGAGGATTAAATGAAATCATGCTGGCCACACAGTCAGCAATTGGTAGAGATAAGTTGCTACCATCATCGGCATTATTTTTACTTCAGGAACGTGGAGATGTGAGTTTTTCAGGTCATCACTTAGGACAAAGATGCTGCCTTTTGCTTCTGCTAAGGTACCTGAAGGCCAGAGCCAACTGATGAGTCAGGCACTGAACCCAGCCACAAAAACCCAGAAGGGCAGAGAAGTTTCATTCCCACAGTAACTGAGGGAATGAAAACATGACTATAGGGGCAGATGCCCACTGTTGTGTGAATCATTCCATGGGGCAGTGGAAACAACAACCAGGAAGATTATTCTCTTTTCCATAGCCTGCAAATTAGTGTGTCCATGCCAATGTTTCCTGTGATGGTTTTGAACTTCCAGGAGGCACCTTTTCCTTTTTTCTAAAAGCAGACCAAGTATACATCATATATATAATGAATGCATAAATAAATAGTCCTTTGGGTACAGTGCCCAGCAAACAAGTGCTCAACCAATAAGACTATTGCCGATGAATTGGAACAGAAAAAAACATCTTAAGTTAATTACGAAGGTACTATGGACTGAATGATGTCTCCCCAAAATTAAGTATTAAAGCCCTAACCCCCCAGTGTGATATATTTAGAAATGTGGCCTTTGGGAAGTAATTAGATTGGGATGAGGCCATGAGAGTGAAGCCCTCGTGACTGGATTAGTGCCCCAGTAAGAAGGAATCCCAGAGGGCGTGCTCTGCCCTCCCCCCCACCTTGTGAAGAAGCAGGGAAAAGGCAGCCATCTGCAAGCCTGGAAGACGGCTCTCACCACCACCCATTGGTGCTGGCATTTTGATCTTGGGCTTCTAGCCTCCAGAACTATGAAGAATAATTTTCTGTTGCTTAAGCCACTCAGTCTATGGTGTTTTGTCATGGCCCCCTAAGCTAAAATAGGTGGGTTCTCTGCAGTCACTGATAATAGGTATAATCCCTAGATGGTCCGAAGAGAGGAGACCTGGAGAAGGAGGCAGTGTGTGACCTGGAGAGGTGGTGGTTCCTGACCTCACCCTGCAACAGCCCAGGCCTAGGATAGGGGTAGAGGCCCTGGATTTTAAACATGTTGTCTAGTTTCTTTTGATGTGTGGCCATGTGTGAGTTACTGGTCAGGTGGAAAGCACCATCTGACTTTAGGGTGGAACGGACTCAGAGGGAAGACTCTGCCAATTGTGTGGCCTGAGTTGTGTCATCCACGTTTCCAGGAGACTTTTGTTTCATCTTGTAGGAGAGGGATACTAGTAATGTTAACGTTGGTTGGGGCCCACGCCTTCTAGGTACTGTGGAAGCATTGACTGCATTATCTCATTTAATTCTCACAGCAACTTTTATTTTTATAGTGAGGAAAATTGGGAGAGAGAGAGAGAAACTATATGCCTTGTTGAAAATCCCACAGCTGGTAAATGCCGAGTTAGACACAAAAGACAGGCTGATCCGATACTGGAGCTGCGGTTTCTGTGAGGGTTTGTTATGTTAATTTTCGAGGGCTGAGACTGGTTGCTGACATAAAGTAGTTGTTCACTAAATTACAGTGGTTATTTTTATCTCGGTTGAATTAGTATCAATTGTCTCCATTATTGTTATTTTAGACAGACCTGGGATTCAAGTTTGGGTTTCCTTATGGACTGCCATGGATTGGTTATACGGCTCCCATCAAGCTCAGTGTGTTTTCTAGGAAAACAGGTGCTTCTGCTCTTTCCCAGATTGAAACAAACTCTTGCAATAGGTCATAGAGTGGTCAATTAAGGCTTGTGGTTCTGGAATCAGAAGACTACCAGTTGCCGGTGAGTTCCTTGGGCCTGTTTCCTCATCTACAAAAGGTTTCCGTGATGGTTACTCTTCGATGTCAACTTGGCTGGGCTAAGGGGATGCCTGGATCACTGGTAAGCATTATTTCTGCTCACATCTGTGAAGGTGGCTTTGAAAGAGAGTAGCATTTGCATCCCTAGGCCGAGTAAAGAACACCCCCCCCCAATGCAGGTAGGCGTCATCCAGTCCACTGAGGGCCTGAATAGAGTGAACAGGTGAAGAAAGGGCAAATTCAATCTCTGCTTGGGGAGCTGAGACATCCCTCTTCTCCTGCCTCGGACCCTGACACTCCTGCTTTTTGGACCTTCTTACTCAGACTGAGACTGATATCGGCCCTTCAGTTGTCAGTCCTTTGGATTGAGTTACACCACCAGCTTTTGGGGCCTCCGTCTTGTAAACGGCAGATGATGGGACCTCTCAGCTTCATCACCATGTGAGCCAATTCCTGTAATAAATCTCAGTCTCTCTCTCTTTCTCCTTCTCCCTCTCTCTCTCTTCTCATATTGGTTCTGTTTCTCTGGAAACATAAAACTTAATAATGATTCTGCTCTAGGAAGATGGTTGAAGGAATTAAATAAGAAAATTAAATAAGACAATTCCTGTAAAACATCCAGAATGGTGCCTGATCTATTAAGCACTCAGTATGTAGTAAAGTTGTTTATCATTTTTCAGGAAAGTTCTTGGACCTCTTTGGCTGACCCTTTTACACAGATGAGAAAAATTTAGGCTTAAAGCTATCCAAGCTTGCCTTTGATTTTTATTCTAGAATAGCAGAAAATCTGAAGCACTATGTATATGACCTTATATTTTGTAGCACATTTCCCTGAGTTGAGGCAGGATGGTGTCCAGGGAGGGCCAAAGCAGGCACCCTGCTCTCTTGCCAAGAGGGCTCTTTCCACCTCAAAAGTCTAATTAGGGCCTGTAGCTTCCCCATCCCTGTTGGGCTACGATTGAACCACATTCCCATTGTATTTGGGAATAATTGACTCCAAACACTACATGAAAGTCTCCTGTATGTAGGTATGTACAGGTATATACAGGTATACAGGTACCTCTCAAGTGAACAGAAATGTGCACCAAAGGTTAAAGCTGGAGGAGTCTATGAATTGAACCAGACAAGTAAGAGCTCAGAACCCATAGAGTATGAAGCTTGAGCTGCCATCATCTGGAGGGCTAGGCTTTGTGTCTTTAGCTTTTGTAACTCAAAACGTAAGTCTCCGTGTTCATCATTCATTAATTACAGCCACTGTTTATTGGGAATTTGCTGTGTGGAGACACGAGGCTAAGAGTGATGTATATACATCACTCTTTCTTCTAATCACTCTATGATTACTGTTCTCTCCCATGGGGAGACCAGGAAACAGAGGCCTCGTGACTAATCTATACTAGGTGGCACCTCAAAGGTATAGCAGAGCCAGAAATTGAGCCCATGAGCTGTTGGGCTCATACTTACAAAACGTGAATTATGGTTTTCTCAGAAAGTTTTCAAATTTAAGATTTTTAAAGTTTACTTTATTCTCACATGGTATTTCTTATTACACACAAAAACCCTTTTCTCCCCTCTCTGGCAACATGCCTTGTGCTTATTGTGAAAGCTAATGAGTTGACTGGAGTCACCTGACAAAAATTTGCTGTATAGACAAGCCTTGCCCACACACAGCTCTTGCTTCCGGAGAGGGCTGCGCACGGTGCCAATATCTAAGAAGATATCATTTCTCTATGTGGACACACTAATGGGAGCGCTGAGCAATCACCTGGAAAATGCAATCGATGCCAGCAGGCAATAAGAATAATTTAAACCAATAAACTCTTTCCCCTCAATTGCATGGTTTGGTGTAGGGTTTTCTTTTTCTTTTTGTTTTGTTTTCCAACGGCTGAGCTTTCCAAATAATTGTTCCATCTGTCCACTTCACTTTGCCTGAGTAATCACAGCCGGAGGGGAGTTAGAAGTCAAACGTCAGACATGCAGGGAAAAGTAATGCGTGGGAGGCTGTGGGAAGAGAGATCATTGTCTGTCCTCCTTCCCTGCAGCTAGGCCAGGGATCTGGCAGTAAATTACAAGCCCTGCTTGCCCCAGGGAGGAAGCTACAGTTTAGGAATGGGGGTTGGGGAGTGATTTGGGAGACCCCATTGTAGGGAGTGTCAGTACCAGGATCACGAATGCTTAGGGATTAAGGAGGCAGGTCGTAGCCCAGCCAACCCACGAGACAAAGAGCATGGGGACAGGAAATAAAAACCAGAGCACTCATAACAGCTTTTTGCTGTGCCATTTACTCTGTACTGTCCTTGGCTGGACACTGTTAGGGGCTTTATTATTTTTATCTTCCCAATAGCTGGGTTTCATAGATAAGAAACTGAGGCCTAGCGAGGTCAGGTAACTTGCCCAAGACCACACAGCTGTAAATAGCAGAACCAGGATTTGAACTAAACCTGTCTTCCTCTAGAGCTCTTCCTGTTAGTCGCTGCTCCTGGCCACTGTTAAACCAGAGTGCTCACCAGAGGTGAAAGCAGACTCTTGAAGAGGGCGAAGGTGAGCCCAGGTTATAGAAGCCTCATTACTATTCATTCTGTGTCATTTTACATGCTTTAGAAGTAAAAATGAATTAGATCCTCAGTTTACAAAGGCACAGAGAGGTTAAGCAACTCACTGTACCACAAAGCCAGTAAATAGTTTAGTGGAGGATTTGAACTTGGTTCTCTCGAAGCTGGTGAAAGTCTGTGCTGTGCAATGTTGGGCAGTCTCCTTTCTTTCATACTGTTAACTTCCAGATAAGGCAAATTCATGAATTTACTCTGTCTCTTATAAACTGTGTTCCAAATAAATAAATATAGGTTTGTAAAAACGTTATATGAAACAAGGTTAAACAGATTTCTAAAACGTAAGACTTCTTTCAGCTTCTAAACCACTAATGATGCCCATTGTAAATATCCAAGGCAGGGACGTGGTAAGAAGGATGCTCCCAAGTTATCTGACTATGGAACAGTTTTTCTCAGATAAAGGTCACCCAATATATCTAGCACGGATAAGATTTTAACTTCATTACCCTTGCCCTTCTGTAATGGGATGGAGGGTTTTAAAAATACTGGCACTGAAACTGTTGACCTCTGAATACCTGGACATTATGTCCCCCTAACTGCCACCCCAGGGAACTGGTGAGTCTGTCTTCATTGCTCTTCTGCTACCCCAGGACACCCCCTGCCCCCCACCAAGTTCAGTCTTAGATGCCCTTAGTGAACTATCTCCTTCTAGGTCCATTGATTCACATAGAGATCATTCTAGTTTGATAACATGTGACTAGGAAATAATGGCTTTGTTTATTTTTTTTAAGTTTATTTATTTTGAGAGAGAGAGAGAGAATACATGCATGAGGATTGGGGAGGGGCAGAGGGAGAGAGAGAATCCCAAGCAGGCTCCATGCTGTCAGAATGCAGCCCAATGTGGGGCTCAATCTCTCAAACCATGAGATCGTGACCTCAGCAGAAATCAAGAGTTGGATGCTTAACAGACTGAGCCACCCAGGCACTCCTAATGGCTTCATTTCTTAACCCATCTTGTTAAAGTGTTTTTGAAAAGGGAAAGTCAGTACAAAGAAATGCCTCTTAATGGTGGCATTCTACACATGAAGATCAGCTTTTCTTGGAGAATGTGTTGTTGCAGGACCCTTCTGGAACTAAAATACAGGCCACAGCCTGCCCTGACTGAAGGGAAAGCTAGCATGTGGATGAGTGTTCCAGGGTGTAATGTCAGAGGCACAAAAATGTATGGCTGGAATGTTCTGGTGGGTTGGGTGAGACTATGGAGGAACCGCACAATGAATTTTCAAGTTGATGTGTTAGAAAACTTGAGTTAGGCAGCCATGGTGCCATTTAAAATCAAGGAAAGAATTCTGTGGCATTTTATTTTGGAAATAGATCTTTTTGTATTCTCCTAAATTCTGTAATAGTAAAAAAAAAAATCAGCATCTGATAACCTTAAAATGAAGTGAAGGTACGATTTGAACCAATGGGAAAGAGAAAGTACCACTACGATCGTATCTGCATGGGTCCTTCCACTGGTGCAGTTCTTTGGTTCTCTGACTAGAAGTTTCCATTGGCCCAGAACCTACCCCGTGGAGGTGTTGGGAGGACTCACTGCCTCACACTTTCATCCATTCACCTATTCGTTAGTTACCAAGTGCAGGCTACTAGTCTGGCACCGTGCTTGGTGCTAGGAACACAGTGGAGATAAAACAACAACAACAAAAAAACCTATCACTGCTCTCAACAGACCACAATATAACAGGAAAGATGGCTGTCAATAAAATTCATGCATCCTATTAAATCATATAGCTTTATCATGGAGCTAGGAGTCACAGCAGTGGCAGGTGATGGTGTCTAATGCCTATTTTAATACCTGGTAGGCATGAAAGCCTAACCTATACAAAACACCTCCCATTCTCCTCCTCCCATTCTCAGTTAGTGATAACTCCATTTTTCCAGTCACTTGGGCCAAAGATATCTTAGTGTCCCTCTTTGTCACTATCTTTCTTACGTACTCAACATGCAACACTCCTCACAGCCTTCACTGTTCCCATTCTGGTCTATTTCTCTGTGGATTATTGCTCTAGCCTCCTAACTGGCTGTGTTTCTGTTTTCACTCTTGTTTTGTATACAGCCAAAGTGACTTTTTAGCTTAAAACTCTCCAGTGAGTTTCATTTATTCAGAGTTACATGGTAAAAGTCCTTTCAATGTCCTGAGTATTTCAGCCCCATGTGATCTGCCCGCCAGCATGGCCTCTCTGTCCTTGCTGCCTGCTGCTCCCTCTGTGGTCATACAGTGTTTCCTTAATGTTTCCCCAACATACCAGGCACTTACCAATCTTAAGGATTTTGCAGAGGCTGTTCCCTCTCCCTGGAATGACCTTTCCTAGCTGTCCATCTCACTTCTCTTGGTCTTTGCTCAAATGTTACTTTGTTTGAGGGGACTCACCTGACCTTATATAACTAGTTTGTATATGAACTATACAAACTAGTAGATTTTGTCCTCCTTAAGCAGTGTCTTTCTGTTTTGCAGAACTTATCCCAACCTAACTATCCATCTATTTATTTACTTATTTATTTGCATAACTTTCCATCTCCTAGAATATCAGTTTCATGAGAAAAGCTACAGCCTTGAACATAGGTGGCTCTCAATAAATATTTGTTGAACACTTTATTAGGTGAATAAATGATGCAACAAATAGCATCACGTCAGCCCTAGAGCTTGGAGAAATGGCCCAATTCCAATGACATTCTGCTCACTTCATCTTTCCTGCCATAGTAATCGTCCTTCCTCTGATTTATGACTCACACATCTTCTTTGGCACCAGCATGTAGGAGACAGAAAGTAGAGTGTTCCCTGCACAGTGACATCTCCCTTAGCAGCTCCTCTCCCTGTCTATGCTCCAGAATCTAGTTCAGTGGGGTTGTTTCAGCAGGTGAGCTATGTTGTTGTGGGGCTATCCCTGTGTCCTGTTGTTTCAGGAGACACTTTCCAGCAGCCTGGGCTCCAGTGAGAGAAAAGGTCTTTCCTTGCACAGGAGCAGTGTGACCTGGAAGAACAAGCATGAGAGGGGAAAAATTTAGGTCATCAAAAAGAGAATTGCAGGTGTTTCCTTTCTTATGCCCCTCTGCCATCTTTGTCCTTGGCATGTGTCTAGTTTTAAGAAAAATCAGAATTTACTATTTTGCCATTACTAATGAACGCTTTATTTACCAAAGGAACACTGAGATGCCTTTTAACCAGCATGCTCTGTCACACATGTTGGACAGAATTTGGGTTGTAGGAATACCATCTGCTTTTCACACAACATAGGCATCTACTGGAGAAGACGTGAGGTGGGAAGCCTGAGTTCAGGCTCATCAGACCTGATTTCTGATTGTAGCTTTGCCACACTTGGCCATTTGACCTTGGCAAGACTTTCACCTCCCCGTGCTTTAATTTCTTGACGTGTAATCACTTAACCCATGGGGCTATAGTAGGGACTATGTGAGCTGTGCTTCTGTTGGGCCAGTCACAAAGCAGAGCCCCACAGTAGTCACTGCAGACTAGAGAACATGTGTCATGTGTAAAGGGAATTCAGCGGTCATGTTTTTCCATTTCTGTATGCATGTTCCTGCTACATGTGTATGCCTCAATGGGTATATACATCAGGCAGAATTGTCACTTTGGTACAAGAAGCCGATATTGGGCATGCTTACCTGCTGTGCTCTGGGAAGCTGCCAGGGGCTGCCCTAGGATCCTGGAACACATTCAACTGTCCTTCCCTTGCAGTATTTTCCATGCCCGCAAATTCCAAGTTTTCGCTTTCTGTTTCTGTTTGCTGTCAGAGCATTATTTTAGCTATTAGCTTAGCAGGTTCTAATTGCATCTGCTTTTTTCCATAGCAAGGAAAGAATGTCCTGAAAGCGGGGCAGGGGGGGAGGGGTGAGGGGTGGTGGTGGACAAGGTTAGTAGGTAAGGCTGCCCAGATGTCCTTTCTTCCCATTTTGATGTGACGCTGTTTGATTTCCCTGTTAGCAAATGTGCTTGTTGCCTCCCATCTTCCCAACTTTTTGATCATTTTGTTCCTTCAGCAAGAAAAAAAAAAACAAACAACAAAATTTCATTTGCCATAGAGATTAATTGAATTTATGGCAACTGTCACAAAATAAAATAAAAACGCCACAAATAAGGATATAGAGAATCCTAGGATTTGGTTACCTGTGAAGTTTTGAAAAATTCCTCAAGGCATTTATTTGCAAATTGGACTCCATCTGCATGTTTCATAAGCATAATACAAATGTATTATTTATCAGGTGGTCTAGGCATGCCTTTTGAGATGAATGGTTGCAAATTCAACCTTCATTTAAAAATCTTCATTGTAAATCCATCCACCCCCTCCCCCAACTTGTAGGGAAACTGGGCTTTTCAATTCTGCTTTTCCTAATCTATTCAAAATACTCAAGGCTCTACTCGATGAGTGATCTTTCTTAGCATTGCAGCCATGTGGATTTGAAGAGAATGGTGTCCAGTATATAAAATTACAAAATAATTTTCAATGTCAAAACTGCCTACTCCCTTTGGGCAACACTCTATTTGCTCTTTCCATCACAGCAATACTAGCCCAAAGATGGTCTTGCAAGCCTTGAAGCAGAAGTATGATCTCATACCCAGGCGGTTTCATTTGTCAATGAGTCAAGGCTCGGGAGTCTCCTGCCTTGAAAATTTGTCTAACCTTTATGTACAGGGCTGAGAAGAAATCCAGTTTGAGCTGCTCCTGGTTGCTGTTGGTCTCAGACCCTCAGAGAAAACCACTCCTGCCAGATCCAAGGCAATTGATTGGTCAATAACTGGCACAGGAGAAAACAAGATTAAATGAGCAAGGATTGTTTGGCTCTTTGCCACTTGTGCTTTATAATTCACCATCCAGTTTAAGGGAAGCAGTGCAGTAAATATGACACCTCTTTTTTAATATGTTGCCCTCTTTTGGGAAATGTAATTATAGACAGAAAATGCTGGGAATGGAGGAGTATTTGCTAAAGCATCTATCAAGTCTTCTTTTTTGCAAGATATTTTTCTTCAGGATGCTAGAAGACACTTTCATCCTTGTAGGGCCACATGAGGTTCCCTGTGTTCTAGGGGATGTGACACTGGTTCATTGACAAAGTACTGGCCCTATATTCCGGCTCCCTTCTGCTTGCTTATCATATCATGTGTCTGAGCGCTGGTTTAGATCCTGTGGAAACAACTTCCTCTATGGCAGTAAAGGGCTGCTTCTGCCTCTATTCTAATCCAATTAAATAATCACTTCCTAATCTTTTAATAGGTGCCAAGAGGTGTTTTAAGTTCTAAAGGTGAAAGCATAAATAAAGCACAGGTATTGCCCTTGAAGAATTCAGAGTCTATAAACAGAGGTGTAAATAAAGAATTGTAACACAGTGCTATCCGTGCTTTCATGCTTGACATTTTGGCTAATAGTTGAAAGTGGTGAGCTAGAAGATGAGTAAAATGGATTGTTCTGAACTGATTTACCTCTTAAAATCTAAAAATGACTGCTTTTTATTGTGGCAGAAATAGAAATCGTGTAATTATGCAGCGGTAACATCCTCTTTCCCATTTGTATATGGAGGATTGGATTCAGCTGTAACTGAAGAAAGAGTATCTCTCACAAATCAAGTTGTGTTTTGTTTGGTTTGGTTTGTTTGTTTCTGCTGGGAAAAGTCAGAGACTGACAACTGCTATGCCAGTTCAGTGGCTTGAAGACCAGGGTCAAGGTCTCTGTGGTCTTGTCATTTGAATGCCAGAAGGCTGCAATAGCTCCAGTCATCACACATGACTTCAGAAAGGAAAGGGTGGAGCAGTGGTAAATGGGAGAAAAGCAGCAGGTGTATTATGGATTCATACATGTTTCCACGTACTCCTAGGAGAAGCAGATAAGAGTCATATGGACAAGTCTAGTTGCAAGGGAGTCTGAGGTTATAGGTGTTTTTGTTTGCTTTTGTTGTTGAAACAGGGGAATCTGTCAATACCTAGAAGGAATAGATGGATATGACATAAGCAACTAGGTGTCCCTGGCACACCACTTTGCCATAAGTACAAAGTAAAGATAAAAAAAAAAATGGAAGAGAGAATGATAAACTATCTGAGGAGATAGAGTCTACTACTGGAAGTGAGTTTTGGTATAGAAACAATAATCCTATTGGAAGCCAGAGCTATATCATAAATGGTTTTGACTGTGCACATAATTTTAAAGCTAGTTTCATATAAGTAAAGATTCTTCTCACCTGCCTAGTTGATAGGATGAGAATCAAAATACTCCTGTCTCTAGAAATAGTCTTGTACGGTGACTTAAATTTCTATGGAATTCTGTAAGAATTTTTGAAAGAATCTCTTAGAGTGCCGTTCATTTTAAATAATAAAATAGTGACTTTTGGCTTAGAAGAGTTGGTTTCATTGGCAGTTGGGTTTTCTGCCTTTTTCAGAAAACATGAGAGAGTGATATGCAATATAGACACAACTGAAGTCACAGGAATGATAGGCTGTCACAGTGGAAGGCAGGAACCTTCTAAGGCCAATGAGTGTTTTGATTGGATGGACACCGTAGCTGGCAAAATAATTCTGAAAGCACCTGATGAAAGGGCAAAGAGTTATGAAATATAAACATAGCCTGGTGCAGTTCCTTTTGTTTTTCCTCACTAATGAGTGACTGTATGGAACAAAATATCCAATGGTTAAAAGAAAAAAAGTGGAGAGAACAGATAAACCTGGTCCAAATATCAGTTCGGTGCTCAGTGAAGATCTACTGAAGTAGATCCTTGAACCTAGAGAAGCACTTTAAAGAATGTTACTTTAGTTTATTGGACTTCTACTTCTGACCAAGATGGAATAATAGGGACTGTGACAAATAAACCCTAGAATAAGATAGGTGAAGCAGTGACTTTTGAGACATTTTGGATATCAGACAATAAAGGACAGTGGTCTCTCAGGAAAAACAAAACAAAACACACACACACACACACACACACACACACACACACACACACACATATATATATATATATCCCACAATTGCCCCCAGCTTACTGCCTTAAGGGAATTCCCAGGCTATGGCACAGAGGAGAGGAACTCAGGCAGATCCCAGAATATTCTCTGAATTGAAGAGGTGGAACAGAGAGTCAGACCAAGGAAGCTATAGTTTGCAGGGCAAGGAACTGAAAAGAAGAGATATGCACAGAAAGAGAACTCCAGGAATGTTGGGAGGCTCCACATCAAGTACTCAGCAGAGTACTGATCAGTGTATACATATGAAGAAACTATAGGAGCCATCCAAGAGGGTTAAATTGAACAGTACCCAGTGCCTATACAGGGCTAGGAATAGCGCCTGTTCCCATCTGCCAAAATGAAACCTCATAATTCAAAATCAAACCTGTCAAAATGACATGCTATGAAGTACTCATAAAGGTGTGGCCTCAGTAGTGAGAATAATTGGCTTTAGACTAAAGTGAGCTCTGGTGCTGCCTAATAAATCTTAAAATCAAGACCTAAAAAGATCACACTGTTTCCAACTTAATTACTTCCCAGGAGAAAGATAAAAAAAATATTTATAGGAAAACAAAAATATATTACACATGACAAGGTAAAATTCACAGTGTCTGCCATCCAATAAAAAATTACCAGGAAGGCAAAGGAAAAGGAGAATATAATCTATAATGAGGAGAAGGATTAGTTGAAATCCAGAACTGACACAGATGTTAGAATTAGCAGGCAAGGACTTTAACAGTCATTATAACTCTGTTACATGCATTCAAAAATTAAGTTGAAACATGGAAGAAATAAAAGACTGCTCACAACCAGAGATAAAGGAAAAATTTAAAGCAGCCAGAAGAAAAGAGATGTATACAGAAGAAAAAAAAAATTAACAGCAGATATCTTGAAAACAATGAAGCTTCATCTTTAAAGTACTGAAGGACAAAACTTTGTCAACTTACAATTCTATACCCAGTGAAAATAGGCTGTAAAAAAATTTTCAGACATACAAAAGCTCAAAGAATTATATCCAGAAGACATGCATTGTAAGAAGTATTAAAAGAATTTTTCAGTCAGAAGGAAAATGATACAGGTGGAAATACAGATTTACCGAAAGATATTTAGGGCACCAGAAGTGGTAACCATATGGTAAAAGTGAAAGCTTTTTTATGATTTTTGAAATCACTTTAAAAGATAATTGGCTATTTGAACAAAATAATTTAAAAAGTGTGAGGATTGTAACACATAAAAGTAAATGGTGGAAGATTATATCATGGAAATGGGAGAGGAGAAATGGAAATATACTATTTAAGGTTTTGTACTATGTATGAAGTAGTATAAAATCACTAAAAGGCAAGCTGATAATTTAAGTATACTATGAAGTCTGTAGCAAACATTAAAATAAGAAAACTAAGAAGTGTAGCTCAATACTAATTAGATTAAATAACATCATGAAAATATCCAGCAAACCAAAAGAAGGCAGTAGAAGTGGAGAAAGAAAACATGAGGTGCCCGTGTGGCTCAGTTGGTTAAGTGTCCGACTTCAGCTCAGGTCACCATCTCACAGTTAGTGAGTTTGAGCCCTGTGTCATGCTCTGTGCTGACAGAATGGAGCCTAGAGCCTGCTTTGGATACTGTGTCTCCCTCTTTCTCTGCCCCTCCCCTGCTCACACTCTGTTTCTCTTTATCTCTCTCAAAAATAAAATAGAACATTAAAAAAAGAAGAAGAAACCAAAACTCAGAAAAAAAAATAGAAAACAAGATAATAGATTTTAACCTATGTCAGTAAGCACAATAACTGTTAATGTTATAAAGACTCCAATAGAAAGGCAGAGATTCTCAAATTGGATTAAAAAAAAAACAACGCAGAAGTAGATGCTGGCCACAGGAAACACACTTTAGCTATCAAGACACAAATAGGTTGACAAGATAGGATGCCCCGGGTGAGAATTAACAACAGTATTCTTATTTTCTCAGTATCTAACATACAAATATTTACATTAGTCTTCTTGATGATGTTTGACACCTGTATTTCCTTTGTTTTGTTAGAGTGAGGCTTCCAGTGAGGCATATTGCAGCATTATTACTTCTTTGAGAGTGTAAAACTCCTTTTCTTTATTCAGCAAATGAATTCTGACACTGCAGGATCAAGAAAGCAATAAAGAATGAGTAGCTGCACTGTGTCGCTGACAGCCCAAGATTTCCTCACTCAGGTATCAAATCACCTCCATAGGTCTCTATTGTTGCTACTTTCCTATTAATCAAAGTAGCCACTTTCTTCAGGTTACTTTATCTTTCTTCTATCAGATGGACTGTTGAAACAGTGAGTTTAGGCAGTTAACAGTTTGCTTCACTGTCTTTTGAATTCAGCCAGTGAATTAAATAGAGCAGAATCAAGTCAATGATGATTTTACTGTAATATCTCTAATGGTTGATTCACTTTGGTGCAAAGGAAAGCAAAAGTTTGATTTAAAAGTCTGACCTATTTATTTTTGCTGCTTGCTCCTATTTTTCATGAGCTCACTGTCAAGCTGGGGACATAGAAGTAACTGGTATTTATTAAACACAGTAGGAATTGTTAAATTCGAGCAATATACAAGGTGTTAAGGGAGGGAGTGAGAAAGTGAAAGTCTCTCTTTTATTACTTCAAGTATGGAATCCTCGTGTTTGTAACTGTCTCTGGTGCAGCTGTGTCTCTTTTTGAAATCTGGCATCTTCAATAGAAAGATTTTCACACCAAGTTTGGGCTGGTATTTTATCAAGATACCCATTCATCATGAGTGCCTGCCTGAAGTTCTCCTGCTATCATAACAACACACTCAGAGAGGATGGCACAATTATAGGCTCCTTCTAAGTAGTTGAATATACATCTATAGCCCTATAGCATAGTCAATTTCAAAACACATTCTTCTCAGAGGAAATTTCTCTGGGCAAGGATCACCTCTCTCTCTCCCTCTCTCTGCAGAGAGGAGCACATTGCTGATGCCAAGTCCATGAAAACAACTCTTTCCAGTGGCCTCCCAATCAATAAGGAGCTTTATTTGCTGCGTGTCACACCCTCTGTTCATTGTATTCACACAGCCGAGCTGGCACAGATGAGGTGGCACAAAGGCCAGCCTCGACTCTGAAGGGCCCTGCTGGGGCAGTACAAGGAGAAGAGCCTGTGCTGGGCATAGAAGCTCTGGGATCAGGCTCCCGAGGTGCCGTGATCTCACTGCATGGCCGTGCCTGCTCTGTGCCTCAGTGTCCTCTGCTTTCAAATGAGGCAATTGGACCAAATGATCTCCAAGGTCTAATCAGATTCAGAGATCAGCTATTACACATGATGCTAGGAAGAGGACAGGTGTATGCCTTCAGTGGGCTGACCTCCTGGCCTTTCAGTAGATGAGGCTCAGGACCTTCCTGAGCCATAGTTGTAGGGAGACAGGAATGAGCATCTTCCAAGATGTATAGCCACTGTATCTGCTTCAGCCTCCTGGTAGAGAATGTTGCTTATTGACACTGTTACCATAGCAACTGGAATGTCATTTGGCACTGGGGTTTAGGGAAGCTGTCAAGGTCTGTAATTTAAGAGAAACAAATTTTCCTTCCTCACTGTCTCCGCTTAATTCTCTCTGCCATCCACTTTAGCAATCAGATACCCTTCCCTAAAGAGCATTCATTAAATCTAGACAGACATCTCACCAAACCATTACCATGAGAGGTAGCTTGGAGGTAAAAGGAAATCTGGTATAAGAATTAGAATTGTCACCTTTGAGTCCTAAGTCTGCAGACACTGTGTTGTGAGTTCTTTCTCACCTTGAAACTTTGTTTCCTGATCGGCCACATGGTAAAGATGGACTGTGTATTCTCCAAGGTGTCTTTCAGCCCAAATCGTCAAGCCAGAGGTTTGCAAACCAGTGGCACAAAGACCATATTTAGCCTGCAGATGTGATGTGTTTGCCCTATGGTGTATGAGCCACACAGTGCTCTTATTTGAATTGATTGGCACCATTTAAAAATTGGGAGTTTTCACATAATAATCCTGATTTCTGGCTTATCGTGGAAAACACACAGCCAATTCGATAGCACTGGGCTAGACTCCTCCTTGGCATCTTTCAGCTGGATCTAGTAGCTACCGCCCCCATAGGCCTGTGTCCTCCAGGGTCCACCATCCCCCGCTTCCACAGCCGATCATGGACGCAGATCAAGTGTCTGTTCCTCTGGGTGTCCCACTCCTGGCCGGATTGTCACAAGAACATTTGAGTTTGGCGTTTGAGTTTCCACCTGCTGTTTGGCACTTTTAGGACAGAGATGGCATAGCCCAAACTCTCTTTACACCATTGATGGCATCATTTAGCACTGATCTTGGTGGAACAGAAACTGGGTCCAATCCAAGACTGCCCTGGACAATAAAACTGACAAAAGCTTAGGCTGCCTTGATTTCTCATACTAATTAATTGAGCTCTGATCAATCGAGCTCACAGCCCCAGGCAACCTATCCGGGGGTGATGGTCACAACTGTCACGGGTAGTGAATTGGTCACATGATTCCTCTGTGACTCACAGAAAGTTGGTAATTTTCTGTAGCTTGATTCTTCAAATCTGAAAGAAGTTGATTTCACATGTAGGCAAGGTTCCTTGTAAAGCTCAAATTCTCTGAAGCAATATTAATACCTTTTCATAGACTCATCTCAATCTGCCTAGGGGTATGTGTGCATGTATGCGTTTGTGCATGTTGTGTGTTTATGTGTGTATGTGTGTCTGCTTACTTTCAATGTTTTGTGGTCAGTAAAGTTTCTACACCCAGAATCATAACTAATGATATAAAGAACTGTGCCATGGGGTACCTGGGTGGCTCAGTCGGTTAAGTGTCCGACTTTGGCTTAGGTCATGATCTCATGGTTCGTAAGTTCAAGCTCTACATCGGGCTCTGTGTTGACAGCTCAGAGCCTGGAGCCTGCTTTGGATTCTGTGTTTGATCTCTCTTTCTGCCCCTCCCCTGCTTGCACTCTCTCTCTCTCTCTCAGAAATAAATACTAAACATTAAAAAAAAAAAAAAAAAAAACTGTGCCAGGAGGACAAAAATCAGGAAGAACCTTATCTGTAGCTGATAGCTCCCTATGAACAGACATAGACACAGTTTCAATAGCAGGATTGGCAGTTGAAAAGAGGGCCAGTGAGAGCTCACAGGAAGAGTAAGAAATTATCAGAGAAAGTCTCATGCTGAAATCCAAGTCTAGAGCAACAAGTACAAGAAAGGATCAGCGGTCGGGCAGGGGATGTGGTCTTTCTATGCACTAACAAATGCTGCCAAATGCCTTCCTTTTTCCTCCCCAGATGCTAATTTTATTGGGCAACTTTAGCCTTGTGTACTCTGAGAGGAGATACCGGTTTTGTAATAACTGACGTGGGAAATTGTATTCCCACTCAGCCCTCTGAATGCAACTACAGTTGAAACCCTGTTAAATGGGCAGGCTGACCTCAGCACCCTGGGAGATTGGGATTCAGACAGCCTGGGTGGAAATCCCAGTTCTTCCGCATCCTTGGCACGGCCTCAGATGAGTTAGTCACACTTCCTGGGTCTCTCTTTACCTGTAAAATGGGGTTAAAATTGGGCCCTCCTCACTATTTGTATGAGAACAGAATAATCTCTGTACAGTGCTTAGCACGGTGCCTGCCTTATAGCAACTGACTGAAAATTTCTCAGCTAATGTGCCTCTTCGTTTTCACTATCGAACATTTTAGAATCTTTGCCAATGATAATAACATCCTTTACTAAGTTGCTTGACTCTACTAAGCCCTTTTAGTATCTATAAAAACGGAGAGATGGGTACTATTACTGTTACTGCCATTAAAGAAAAACATCTCCTCAGGCTTGGGAACTTGTCTGAGGTCAGAGCCAAACTATAGACCCTGCCTGACTACAAAGTGTATATGCTCCTAAGGGATGATGCCACATGGCTTCCTGCAAATGTGAGGTGACCAACAGTGAGAAAAGTGTATAGGGTTTGGATCTCTTCTCACGTAGCTGAGTGAGTGAAGGTTTCCACAGAGTTCAGTGAAAAGTCTGTCATTGACAGTGAGGATAGCTCCTGTGTTTTGTGTGTGTGTTTTAAAAGGTCAGTTTGGTTTTGATGCTTGATTTTTTTTCCCTATGAATATAACCATTCTCAAACTGGTAGCCTCTCCTAAAATTTGACGATGCAATATTCCTTTTTATTTTAAAACCTCACATAATTGAAGGAACAGCCAGGCTGTTGAGAAGCAAACTGGCAGGATTCAGAAGTGTTCTGAAAACGACTTTTTCAACTTGATATGTATATTAATGAATATGTTAGTAGGTGTATCAGCATATGTATTAGCATTGGATTCATATATTTGTAGAAACCAGAAGCCAGAAAATTTAACCTCACCAATGGCTGGGTTCAGATTTGAGGCAGAAATCCCCATGGAAGGAAAGAGGCCGCATTTGTCAGGACTGCCTCCACAGTGCTGTTAGCCACCCCCGCCCCCATCCCCAACCTGTTTTCGCTTTCCTCTCCTCTCCAGTCAGCTCGGACTTTGGCAAGCCGTCAAGAAGTGAACAAGAGAGATGGACGTTCTGAGTATCTGACCCCTTACTGGCCGTGCAGCCAGGCAAGCTGTGAAACCAGTTAAAAAAAAAAAAAGTTGCCTTTCTTTTCCTCTCTCCCCTCTAGCGAACTGCCTCTTTCTCCTCCCCACCGCCAACGAAGGAAAACAATCGAAAGCATTAGTATTCCCATGAAAAGGGGCAGTCACACAGGGTGTGACTGCAGGCCGGCTCCAGGACGCTGCCAGGGGCCAGAAGGGACGAACTCCAATTGCTCCAGCTCCGAGCAGTCCCGGCGGCGTGGTCAGATGGAGGAGACAGAGCCCTGATTCACCACCGCAGGACGTGCTCCTTACAGACCGGCCATCCTCCCAGCACTCCCTAGGGTCTCCTCTCCGACGCCATGATACCTGGTGTGCAAGTCTACTTTTAGAAATGCATGGCTTACACGACGCGTTTCCTTTCTAGTTGGCCTCTTGAGGACAACAGGGAGCTCTTACCTAACCTGAAGTGTCTCCTTGTGTTGTTTTCAGGAATTGGGGCGCTCGCCCAGGACACACTATGGTGCTTCAGCCAAGTGAAAGGCACAATCGAGATCGGAGCCACGGAAGGTAGGAGAAGCTTCCTCTCCTCTTTGCCTTTGCTTCCTTGGGGGTTTGTGCTGGTTCCAGATTTGAAAACATTCACCTTTGTGTCCACGAATGGAAGGCCCCACACGTCCCAGAATAGCATTCTGAGCTCGAAATAGATTTAATGATTCCTTTCTATCCTTTTATTCTTTTGAAGCTTATTTTATTCCCACCAATGAGGCAGCACTGAAATGAACTTACAGTGAAATAGGTTTGCACAGAGAGAGGGTAGACCTGGGCAAGTGGTGTTTCGGGATGGTCGGTCAGGTCTGGAGAAGTGTGACTGCAAACGTGGCTGGATGGTCAGATGCTAATCTCTTCCTTCCCTTCTCTGTTGAAGAGCCCTTGACTCTTTATGCATGAAGCATTCAGGGAGAGTGAGGAATTCAAGTCTAGTCATATAAACTGTGGTTCAGTTGAGTCCCAGTATTAGTACATAACTTCCTTTTTCTGACTCAGTAGATTTTTCTATTCCAGACACTTTATTTGGGATAACGCCTTCATTTCCCTCCTTGTTTTTTATCCTCTTCACCTTCTTCCGTCTTAAGCCTGAGGTTGGAGACCTCCATGACTCTCGCAAAAGATGTCTGCATTTGAAAATAGCTGAACGATGGGGCGCCTGGGTGGCTCAGTCGGTTAAGCGTCCAACCCTTGGTTTTGGCTCAGGTCATGATCTCATGGTTTCGTCGGTTGGATCCTTGCATTGGGCTCTCTGCTGGCAGTGTGGAGCTGGCTTGGAATTCTCTCTGTCCCTCTCTCACTGCCCCTCTCCCAGTCATGCTATCTCTGTCTCTCTCAAAATAAATAAATAAACTTAAAAAATTAAAAAAAAAAAAAAGAAAATAACTGAGTGATAGGCAATTAGAAGGAACCAGGATGGGACTGCTCGGTGTTTTAAGTCAAGTTTTAGCTGTTGTAGAGGAATGCAGTAAGGGTGCCTGAAACAGATTGCATTGCATTGGCAATATGTACAGATAACCAGGTGTGCTATAAGACAGGTCTAAAGCTAATATCAACGAATGAGGAAGTGAATAGTTGACAGGGTTGAACTTTAATATGGAACCTAACAGGCATAGATGCGGAATTTTAGGTCATTCTACAGCATTTTAATTCTGAGTAAAAAATAATTTGAGTAAAAATTATTTTGAGGAATTTGGAGGAAGTATTTTATCTGCAATTTTGCTATAATTTATTTTTAGAAACCCAGTATAATGGTGGATACCTGCAAACCAAATGACTTACGTTTAAAGGGTGAGAGAAGACACAGTAAAATAAGTTAATAGCTAAATCTATAAAATTACACTATTGTATGGCATCTTCCATCTTTTAGAAGCACTATAAACTGGGGCTTTACAGACACTTCTCATAAAGCCTGTGGGAAGCAGACAAAGCAGGCTTTATTTAGGCCCATTTTATGCTCATCTAACCCCAAATATTTTTGAGCATCTTCTATGTGACAGCGTTGTCCTAGGCACTGGAGATGAAAAAGGGAAGGGGGGAGGGGGAGAAATGACTTACTCCCTAACCTCATGAATCTTAAGAAAACTGAAGCTCAAGTTAATCATTTGATTTAAATCTTGGCCATAATTCAAAATCATTTGTGCCTTTTAAACAAAAGAGACTTCCAGGTCCACCTAGAGTTACTGAGGTAGAGGTTTGAGGACCAGGAAGATACAGTGTGTTTTAATGAGCTCACCCAGATGATTCTAATGCAGTGGGCTGGGCTTTGGGGACCACCAGTCTGGCTGACTTCTTCCAGTTATCCATTATGCTCAGACTCTGGGCTTAAATATTGTGTTTGTGACTGGCTCCCCCCCCACCACCTCCCCCCACCCCCCAATTACAATGATCTGGATGGTACTCAAGCTATAGCTCTTACCAATCCATTACTCACTAGGTGGCCAGTGCTCTGCTAAGTGCTTAAGAGAAGTTAATAAAATAATGTCAGCACAGCATCTACCACAGTGCCTGACACTTTCAAAGTACTCAATATTTGTAAACTATTGTAAGTATCATTATAGTTAGATCTTCAGTTTAATTCAATCCCCATGAAAACCTAATGAGAGGTAGGTATTTTTATTCCCACTTTACCTATAATGAGGATACTGAAGCTAAACAAACACACCAAAGACTAGGTTCTTTGCTAAAGGCACCAGACTGAATGAATGGGTGAATTAGGTTTGGACCCAGCCCGGAGGACTGCAAAGCTGGAGCTCTTTAAACATTGCTTTGAAGTCAGAGATACTTACTTAGTAGTTTGGAATGAGGCCCAGGAGTCTGTATCTTTCATGCATGCACTGAGACGATCATCGGGGATGCAGGTGAACTGCAGATGCACTACCATGGATGCTGCCCATAATAAATAAGCAGCTCCCTTAAATTAACTGTTCGCTGAGTCACAGACTCAGAATGACACTCACTACCATCTTTTGTCTGGAAACACCACTTCACAGTAGTGAATAAAGCAATACATGTTGTTTAAGAGGAGAGTCAGATTGGACACTAACATACTGCCACTGGCATCTAGGTTCCCTGGCCAGCATATCTTTGATGTCATTTAACTTACACTAATGGTGCCTCAATGACAGTTGAGTATTTATTGAGTAAACTAATGAGTGGCTCTCATTTGATAAAAATTAAAGTTCTTAAAAATCAGGCCCTTTTTTTCACAACTGGCCTGCTCTACCCAGGTTGGTTTTCTATACTGACCAAAGTCATTAAAAATGATTCACCTTTCGGGGCACCTGGGTGGCTCAGTCAGTTGAGCGTCCGACTTCAGCTCAGGTCACGATCTCGCGGTCCGTGAGTTCAAGCCCCGCGTTGGGCTCTGGGCTGATGGCTCAGAGCCTGGAGCCTGCTTCAGATTCTGTGTCTCCCTCTCTCTCTGCCCCTCCCCCATTCATGCTCTGTCTCTCTCTGTCTCAAAAATAAATAAACGTAAAAAAAAAAAAATTTAAAAAAAATGATTCACCTTTCAACTTTCCCTTCTACTTTGCTACTTTGCTTATTTCTGCTAATGGTGTTTCCATTCCATTTCTTCCACTTTGTAGCTGGTGACCTTGACAAAGTCGCTTAATGTCTCTGTGCTTAAGTTTCTTTGTATGTCAAATGGAGATAATAATACAGATATCCATTAGGATGACAGTGAGTGCTAAGTGAATAGAGTTATGTATCTATGTATATATCATATATATGATATATATATTGTTCATATAATTTTATGTATATAATGTAAATATATATATATATATATATATATATATATATATATATAATACATAAAGTGTCTAGATTGTTCTAAGATGCTCGGATTGCATTATCTGCTAATATGGTATTATAAAAGCAGGGCTGAGGCTAGGTGAATTGGCAAAAATAAAGATAAATATTTTAATGCAATATGTTTTGAAAGCTAAAATTAATACAAAGAATTCATGGTGAACAAAATATCAGAATATTGCATAAAGACAGGATCAGTGTTATGGATTTATTTTTCCTTTACTTTATGTTCCATTATGGCTCAGCATGGCATTGTTATTGCTAATGTAATTAAATGTGTATCTTGAGTATCAGCTAATAGGCTAGGATTTTGCACATTCCAAAATTTTCAATAGGACAGTAGATAAGTAATACTGTGTGTCCAATAATTCCAAAATTTTCAATAGGACAGTAGATAAGTAATACTGTGTGTCCAATAAGAAACATAGAGTAAGTGCTTATTGGATCCAAAGCACTGCCCTATAAAGTGAAAGGGTTATAAAGATAAATAAAATAAGTTCTCAAGGAACATACCATTTAAAGGGAGACAGGAACTGGTACATAAGAATAAGGCATTACATCAATAGAAAGACTCCAAGGAAAAGGGGGCTAGAGGCAAAGTGCTGTGACTCAAGTCTAAAGTGTGTTGAGTACAAAAGAGGTAGCAATCTCCTGATTCTGGGTTATAAAGACTTAATGGGAAGAAGTCATTTAAGACAGAACCTAAACAATTTTTTAAAAATACAACCGTTATTCTGTTACATTTCTGATTACTAAAATGTATGTTCTCAGTCTAGAGAATTTTAAATAGAACTTAAAAAAATCAGAAAATAAACTTCATTCATAATGTCACAATCCACAGATCGATACTGCTAAAGTTTGTGGTATGTTTTTCTAACCTCTTGACTGTGTATATTCATGAATTAATTCAGTCAACAAACAAGTACTATGTGCCAGAAACCGTAAAATGGACTGGTGAGTTTATAATGAACAAAATCAACATTTTTTAAACCAAAATGCTCATAATGGAAATACTATTTTATTAATAGATATTTTCACTTAACAATATATAATGATCATCTTTCATATTATGAACAGTAGATATGTCCTAATTTATTTACCTCAATTTTCAAGGTTTACAACAACACAACTATGAACAGGCCTAATAGCTACTCTGCATTTATGCAGGAAAAGCTATGTGGTAGACTGATTAAGAGAGTATGTTTTATAATAAAATACCTGTTTCAAAATTTGGCCTCATTTCTTTTTTTTGTTAATTTTTTTTAATGTTTATTTTATTTTTGAGAGAGAGAGCACAGCAGAGGAGCGGCAGAGAGAGAGAGGGAGACACAGAATCTGAAGCAGGCTCCAGGCTCTGAGCCATCAGCACAGAGCCCAATGTGGGGCTCAAACTCACGAACTGTGAGATCCTGACCTGAGCTGAAGTCGGACACTCAACTGACTGGGCCACCCAGGCACCCCTGGCCTCATTTCTTGTTGGCAAAGAGCAAGTTGCCTCAAATTTTTCATTATTCCATTTCCTAGTATATAAAATCTACCTGAAGAACTGCTGTTAGAATATAATTAGATATATTAAACAGCGCAACACATAGAAAATGTTTGATAATTGTGATTAGTTACTGTGATTATATCATTGGGATACATTCTTAGAATTCTTTGGTTAAGATCTATGTAGGTATATTCTAAGATTTTTTTCAAATGTAAAGTATCACAGGGCATCTGGGTGGCTCAGTGGGTTAAGTGTCTGACTCTTGATTTTGGTTTCAGGTCATGATCTCATAGTTCATGAGATCGAGTCCCGCATTGGGCTCTGCACTGTCAGCATAGAGCCTGCTTGGGATTCTCTGTCTCTCCTCTCTCTCTCTCTCTCTCTCAAAATAAATAGATAAATAAACATCTTTAAAAAATGTAAAGTATCACTGTCCCTTTAATGAAACTAATGACTTACATATCTACTAACAATATACAACAGTGCCCATTTCCCCAACTTTCCAATTTAAAGCAATTGAAAAGTAGATTTATTTATTTATTTATTTAATATGAAATTTATTGCCAAATTGGTTTCCATACAATACCCAGTGCTCATCCCAACAGATGCCCTCCTCAATGCCCGTCACCCACTTTCCCCTCCCTCCTACCCCCCATCAACCCTCAGTTTATTCTCAGTTTTTAAGAGTCTCCTATGGTTTGCCTTCATCCCTCTCTAACTTTTTTTTCCCCTTTCCCTCCCCCATGGTCTTCTGTTAAGTTTCTCAGGATCCACAGAAGAGTGAAAACATACGGTATCTGTCTTTCTCTGTATGACTTATTTCACTTAGCATAACACTCTCTAGTTCCATCCATGTTGCTACAAAAGGCCATATTTCATTCTTTCTCATTGCCAAGTAGTATTCCATTGTATATATAAACCACATCTTCTTTATCCATTCGTCAGTGGATGGACATTTAGGCTCTTTCCATAATATAGCTATTGTTGAAAGTGCTGCTATAAACATTGGAGTACAAGTGCCCCTATGCATCAGCACTCCTGTATCCCTTGGGTAAATTCCTAGCAGTGCTATTGCTGGGTCATAGGGTAGGTCTATTTTTAATTTTTTGAGGAACCTCCACACTGTTTTCCAGAGCGGCTGCACCACTTTGCATTCCCACCAACAGTGCAGGAGGGTTCCCGTTTCTCCACATCCTCTCCAGCATGTATAGTCTCCTGATTTGTTCATTTTGGCCACTCTGACTGGTGTGAGGTGGTGTCTGAGTGTGGTTTTGATTTGTATTTCCCTGATGAGGAGTGACGTTGAGCATCTTTTCATGTGCCTGTTGGCCATCTGGATGTCTTCTTTAGAGAAGTATCTGTTCATGTCTTCTGCCCATTTCTTCACTGGATTATTTGTTTTTCGAGTGTGGAGTTTGGTGACTTGTTTATAGATTTTGGATACTAGCCTTTTGTCCGATATGTCATTTGCAATTATCTTTTCCCATTCTGTCGGTTGCCTTTTAGTTCTGTTGATTGTTTCCATTGCAGTGCAGAAGTTTTTATCTTGATGAGTTTCCAATAGTTCATTTTTGCTTTTAATTCCCTTGTCTTTGGAGATGTGTCAAGTAAGAATTTGCTGCAGCTGAGGTCAGAGAGGTTTTTGCCTGCTTTCTCCTCTAGGGTTTTGATGGTTTCCTGTCTCGCATTCAGGTCCTTCATCCATTTTGAGTTTATTTTTGTGAACGGTGTAAGACAGTGGTCTAGTTGCATTCTTCTGCATGTTGCTGTCCAGTTCTCCCAGCACCATTTGTTAAAGAGACTGTCTTTTTTCCATTGGATGTTCTTTCCTGCTTTGTCAAAGATGAGTTGGCCATACTTTTGTGGGTCCAGTTCTGGAGTCTCTATTCTATTCCATTGGTCTATGTGTCTGTTTTTGAGCCAATACCATGCTGTCTTGATGATGACAGCTTTGTAGTAGAGGGTGAAGTCTGGGATTGTGATGCCCCCACTTTGGTCTTCTTCTTCAGTATTATTTTGGCTATTGGGGGTCTTTTGTGGTTCCATACAAATTTTACAATTGTTTGTTCTTGCTTCGAGAAGAATGCTGGTGCAATTTTGATTGAGATTGCATTGAATGTGTAGATTGCTTTGGGTGGTATTGACATTTTAACAATATTTATTCTTCCAATCCAAGAGCACAGAATGTTTTTCCATTTCTTTATATCTTCTTCAATTTCCTTCATAAGCTTTCTATAGTTTTCAGCATACGGATCTTTTACATCTTTGGTTAGGTTTATTCCTAGGTATTTTATGCTTCTTGGTGCAATTGTGAATGGGATCAGTTTCTTTGTCTTTCTGTTGCTTCATTATTAGTGTATAAGAATGCAACTGATTTCTGTACATTGATTTTGTATCCTGCTACTTTGCTGAATTCATGTATCAGTTCTAGCAGACTTTTGGTGGAGTCTGTCAGGTTTTCCATGTATAATATCATGTCATCTGCAAAAAATGAAAGCTTGACTTCATCTTTGACAATTTTGATGTCTTTTATTTCCTTTTGTTGTCTTATTGCTGATGCTAGAACTTCCAACACTATGTTAAACAACAGCAGTGAGAGTGGACATCCCTGTCGTGTTCCTGATCTCAGGGGGAAAGTTCTCAGTTTTTCCCCATTGAGCATGATATTAGCTGTGGTCTTTTCATAAATGGCTTTTATGATGTTTAAGTATGTTCCTTCTATCCTGACTTTCTCGAGGGTTTTTATTAA
Organism: Panthera pardus; assembly: GCF_024362965.1. Taxonomy (NCBI): domain Eukaryota; kingdom Metazoa; phylum Chordata; class Mammalia; order Carnivora; family Felidae; genus Panthera; species Panthera pardus. Next base: position 116,419,856 of record NW_026526765.1, read on the forward strand.
GAAGGATGCTGAATTTTGCCAAATGCTTTTTCTGCATCGATTGACAGGATCATATGGTTCTTATCTTTTCATTTATTAATGTGATGTATCACACTGATTGATTTGCAAATATTGAACCAGCCCTGCATCCCAGGAATGAATCCCACTTGATCATGGTGAATAATTCTTTTTTTATGCTGTTGAATTTGATTTGCTAATATCTTGTTGAGAATTTTTGCATCCATATTCATCAGGGATATTGGCACTCTTTATGGTTCTCTTTTTTTGCTGGGTCTCTGTCTGGTTTGGGAATTAATATAATGTTGGCTTCATAGAATGAGTCTGGAAGTTTTCCTTCATTTTCTATTTTTTGGAGCAGTTTGAGAAGGATAGGTATTATCTCTACTTTACATGTCTGGTAGAATTCCCCAGGGAAGCCATCTGGTCCTGGACTCTTATTTGTTGGGAGATTTTTGATAACCAATTCAAGTTCTTTGCTGGTTATGGACCTGTTCAAATTTTCTATTTCTTCCTGTTTGAGTTTTGGAAGTGTGTGGGTGCTTAGGAATTTGCCCATTTCTTCCAGGTTGTCCAGTTTGTTGGCATATAATTTTTCACAGTATTCCCTGATAATTGCTTGTATTTCTGAGGGATTGGTTGTAATAATTCCATTTTATTCATGATTTTATCTATTTGGGTCATCTCCCTTTTCATTTTGAGAAGACTGGCTAGAGGTTTATCAATTTTGTTTATTTTTCAAAAACCAACTCTTGGTTTCATTGATCTGCTCTACAGATTTTTAGATTCTATATTGTTTATTTCTGCTCTGATCTTTATTATTTCTCTTCTTCTGCTGGTTTAGGGTGTCTTTGCTGTGCTGCTTCTATTTCCTGTAGGTGTGCTGTTAGATTTTGTATTTGGGATTTTTCTTGTTTCTTGAGATAGACCTGGATTGCAATGTATTTTCCTCTCAGGCCTGCTTTCACTGCATCCCAAAGCATTTGGATTGTTGTATTTTCATTTTCATTTGTTTCCATATATTTTTTAATTTCTTCTCTAATTGCCTGGTTGACCCACTCATTCTTTAGTAGGGTGTTCTCTAACCTCCATCCTTTTGGAGGTTTTCCAGACTATTTCCTGTGGTTGATTTCAAGCTTCATAGCATTGTGGTCTGAAAGTGTGCACGGTATGATCTCAACTCTTTTATACTTATTAAGGGCTGTTTTGTGACCCAGCAGGTGATCTATCTTGGAGAAGGTTCCATGTGCACTCGAGAAGAAATTATGTTCTGTTGCTTTGGGATGCAGAGTTCTAAATATATCCGTCAAGTCCATCTGATCAAATGTATCATTCACGGCCCTTGTTTCTTTATCGATCCTGTGTCTAGATGATCTGTCCATTGTTGTAAGTGGGGATTAAAGTCCCCTGCAATTACCACATTCTTATCAATAAGGTTGCTTATGTTTGTGATTGTTTTATATATTTGGGGGCTCCTGTATTTGGCACATAGACGTTCGTAATTGTTAGCTCTTCCTGATGGATAGACCCTGTAATTATTATATAATGCCCTTCTTCATCTCTTGTTACAACCTTTAATTTAAAGTCTAGTTTGTCTGATATAAGCATGGCTACTCCAGCTTTCTTTTGACTTCGAGTAGCATGATAGATAGTTCTCCATCCCCTCACTTTCAATCTGAATGTGTCCTCAGGTCTAAAATGAGTCTTTTGTAGACAGCAAATAGATGAGTCTTGTTTTTTTATCCATTCTGATACCCTATGTCTTTTGGTTGGAGCATTTAGTCCATTTACATTCAGTGTTATTATTGAAAGATATGGGTTTAGAGTCATGGTGATGTCTGTAGGTTTCATGCTTGTAGTGATGTCTCTGGTACTTTGTGGTCCTTGCAACATTTCACTCACAGAATCCCCCTTAGGGTCTCTTGTAGGGCTGGTTTAGTGATGATGAATTCCTTCAGTTTTTGTTTGTTTGGGAAGACCTTTATCTCTCCTTCTATTCTGAATGACAGACTTGCTGGGTAAAGGATTCTTGGCTGTATATTTTTTTCTGTTCATCACATTGAAGATTTCCTGTCATTCCTTTCTGGCCTGCCAAGTTTCAGTAGATAGGTCTGCCACTACTCTTATAGGTCTACCTTTGTAAGTTAGAGCCTGTTTATCCCTCGCTGTTTTCAGAATTTTCTCTTTATCCTTGTATTTTGCCAGTTTAATTACGATATGTCGTGCAGAAGATCGATTCAAGTTACTTCTGAAGGGAGTTCTCTGTGCCTCTTGGATTTCAATGCCTGTTTCCTTCCCCAGATCAGGGAAGTTCTCAGCTATGATTTGTTCAAGTACACCTTCAGCCCCTTTCTCTCTCTCTTCTTTTTCTGAAATTCCTATGATACGGGTATTATTCCATTTGATTGAGTCACTTAGTTCTCTAATTCTTCCCTCATACTCCTGGATTTTTTTATCTCTCTTTTTCTCACCTTCTTCTTTTTCCATAATTTTATCTTCTAATTCACCTATTTTCTCCTCTGCCTCTTCAACCCATGCTATGGCCACCTCCATTTTATTTTGCACCTTATTTATAGCATTTTTAATTCCTCATGACTATTGCTTGGTCCCTTTATCTCTGTAGCAATAGATTCTCTGATGTGCTGTATGCTTTTTTCAAGCCCAGCAATTAATTTTATGACTATTATTCTAAATTCTTGTTCTGTTATATTACTTAAATCATTTTCGATCAATTCATTAGCTGTCACTACTTCCTGAAGTTTCTTTTGAGGAGAATTCTTCCATTTTGTCATTTTGGGTAGTCTTTACGGTAGCTCCAAACTGAAGGGCACTTCCCCTGTGCTTCCCCGTAGTAACTTGTGTTGGTGGGCGGGGCCGCAGTCACACCTGATGTCTGCCCCCAGCCCACCACTGGGGCCACAGTCAGACTGGTGTGTACCTTATCTTCCCCTCTCCCAGGGCAGGACTCACTGTGGAGTGGTGTGGCCCCTGTCTGGGCTACTTGCACACTGCCAGGCTTGTGGTGCTGCTTTGATGGGATATGGCACATTAGGCAGGGTGGATCAGGATCCACAAGGTGCACAGGGGTGGGAGGGGAAGGCTTATCTTGCTTTGCAGTGGGTGGTCCCCTGTGGGAGGGGCCCTGCAGCACTGGGAGGGAGGCAGACCATCAGAGGGATGGATCCACAGAAGCACAGCGTTGGGTGTTTGTGCAGTTGCAAACATATTCGGTGATGGGAACTGATTCCCTTTGGAATTTTGCCTGGGGTATGGGAGAGGGAGACGGCACTTCCCAGTGCCTATGTTCCCCTGGCCGGCCAGTTGAGCTGTCTTCTGGGGCTCAACAGCTCTCCCTCCCTGTGTCCTCTCGCCTTCCCCACTCTCCAAGAGCAGAGCTGTTGACTTTTAACATTCCAGATGTTAAGTCCGCTGGCTGTCAGAACTCAGGCAGTCTGGCCCCTCTGCTTTTCAAGCCAGACTTTGGGGGCTCTGCCTTGCCCAGCAGGCTACCCCTCCACCGCCCTGGCTCCCTCCCGCCAGTCTGTTTAGTGCGCACAACCTCTCTGCCCTTCCTACCCTCTTCCGTGGGCCTCTTGTCTATGCTTGGCTCCAGAGAGTCCGTTCTGCTAGTCTTCTGGCATTTTTCTGGGTTATTTAGGCAGGTGTGGGTGGAATCTAAGTGATCAGCAGGATGAGGTGAGCCCAGTGTCCTCTTACGCGGCCATCTTCCTTATTTGTTTTTATCCTTTTTTCGAAAAGTGGATTTACAGTATAAATTTAATCGATACTTCTTTTTCTTCTTTTTAAAACTGAGATATAATTGACCTGTGGTATTTGTAAGTTTAAGGTGTATAAACTTTTGATTTGATACATTTATATAATTGACACTTCCTTTACTACTCAAGTGCTCAGAGGATTTCAAGAAGCAGAAATTATGAGACATGAAGAGAAAGGAAGTTGAAATGGTGAGAACGGCATGTGCAAGGTCCTGAAGTTTGTATCCTCAGAGGAAGGACTCCATTTTGCTGGCACATAGAGTACCTGCAGAATCAAGGTGAAAGACTAAACTGGAAGGGTAATTGGGGCCCCAGTTGTGAAGTGCTTGAAAGACAGTGAATGATATTCTATGTCCTGTGCCATGTGAGGCCTAATTGATATTGCTGGGGCCTAAAAAGTTATTGCTGTGCCACACAGACCTAAGTCATGTCTTCTCAGCTCATTTTGACAATGGCGATGAAACTGACTTACTGGTAAAATGGGAATCTCACTCAAATTCATTCATTTAAATATTCAGTAGGTATTTACCATACTGTTTTTATGTGCCAGGCAAATAAAATATATGATATACCAGTTAAAAAAAAAGATTTTATAATGAGAGACTTGGCCCATAGTAAAAGGGTAAAACTAGAAGATAATCTGAGGTTTTTTTTTTTAATGTTTATTTATTTATTTTTGAGAGAGAGAGAGAGAAAAAGTGAGCAAGGGAGGGGCAGAGAGGGAGAGGGAGATACAGAATCCCAAGCAGGCTCAATGCTGTCAGCACAGACTCTGATGCAGGGCTCGAACCTATGAACCATGAGATCATGACCCAAGCCGAAAGCAAGAGTTGGATGCTCAACCGACTGAGATACCCAGGTGCTCCAAGATCGTCTGAGGTTTTGATGAACACTAAGAAAGATGTAAACAGGGTGACATGAGAGAGTTCTTGGAGGAAGTCATTTCAGTGTGGGGTACCAGGAGAGGCATCTCTGAGAAGGGGGCACATGAGCCAAGGCCTGAAGGAAGGGAATATGCCAGTGTTCAAAGAACCATGCCTTGCTCATTGTAGGAAGTAATAAAACAAGGACTTACATGCACCCAGTGCCGTCTAAAAGGTGATGTTTTTGAAACACAACAGAGAGCTCAGTGTGGCAGTAGCTGGGTGAGAGAAAGGTGTCATCTTGTGCTATGTAGAAGAGAGGTAGGACACAGCCAGATTAGGCAGGACCTTTTAGGTCACCTCACAGAGTCTGGATTTTATTTTGAGAAGATTGAGTCTCCTTGCCCTTGCAGGAGTTTAAAGATTATTATATTTATACCATTTTAATAAATTCTTATTGGAATTCTGATAAGAGATAATGTGGCTTCATTACAGAAGAGAAGGTACAGATGATGAGAAGAGATTCCAAGTGTATTTTGGAGGTCATGGACTGGATTTTAGGGGAGAGATAGCGTAAGGAATCCTCCCTGGGAGTAAGATGCCTCCCAGGTTTGGGCCTTGAGTGATTGGGTGCTTTGTGGGCACCAGATGCTGAGCCTGGGGACCCTGTAAAGGAAACATGTCTGAGGTGTGGAGAAGGACAGATATTTTCTCCACACCCTCTGAAGTTCAATAACTGAGTCTGTACAATAAACTGACAATGGGCGGATTAGCAGGAGAAAGGGTATACGAATTTATTAATTTTTAATATTAACATCCACAGAGGCATCACAGGCAAAAAAAGTGAATACCCAAAAAAGCATTGAGATTTGAGAGTTTATATATCATCTTCATAGGGGAAAGGAAGGAGGGAGGGAGGCCTCTTAGATACAACATGACTTTTAGGAAGGATGAATGGACTCTTAGAACAACCAATGGGAGGTGTGATAGTCTGTGACCAAGTTCATCTGGGGGTGCTGTCTCCTCATCTTTCTTGTGATGAGTCAATCTTCCCTGGTTCACAAAACTCCTGGGGAGAAAAATCTGTGACAGTTGAGTTCCTTTTAGAGGCTCTGTCTTTAGGCAAATTAGGGGAATTCTGTGAAAGCTGCTCTCTACATTTGCTATTCTCTAAGTGACTTTAGCTCAAAATAGTCAATATATGAAAGCAGCGTATCTTGCAGTGGCGTGTCCGAACTCCATCAGGGAGAAAAATTATGAGCTTCATTTTGCACATACTTTTTTAAAGTTTATTTTATTTTGAGAGACAGAGGGAAGGGGCATGAGCAGGGGAAGGGCAGAGAGAGAGAGAGAGAGAGAGAGAGAGAGAGAGGAGAGAGAGAAGCCCAAGCAGGCTCTGTGCTGTCAACTCAAAGCCCGCAGTGGGGCTCCATCTCACACACGAGAGATCATGACCTGAGCCGAAAGCAAGAGGCAGATGCTTAACCAACTGAACCACCCAGGTGCCTCTTGTTTTACACATATTAAAGGTGAAATGTTTATAAGACGCTCAGGTATAGATGCCAAGAAGGAGGTTGTATATATGAGTGTGGCTCTTCAGAGCGAGAATGCGAGATGGAGGCGGAAATTGGAATTAGGCAGGTGTCAGTGCGTAGGAGGTATTTGAAACCACTGAGCTGGGTGACATCCCATGTCATGAACCCGTTTTGACATGCACTCAACAAACAACTTGTTAGTGGCTTAAACCTACTAGTTTGCTGTGGTTAGGATGACTGCTAATCACTGTTCACCTAGTTTAGTCCTTAGAAGACACTTACACATCGAAAGGTTCACTGTGTGTAATTCTTGAATTTGGCTTGTGCAGCATGCACATTTCATATGATTTCATCCCATGATGTTCTACACTGGGTCATCATAGGAGCGATTTACCTGGAAATTGCCCATCCTGGATATGAGACAGTTGCTTCGGATTTGGTGTGTGATTCCATACATGGGAAGAGATGAGAATTATCAGATGGGATTTCTGTTTTCTCCCCCCAGCTGTTGCATGTGGCCATCTTCTTTCTGATGCTCCAATTCTAGCGTATTTTATTTGTTCCTCATTCCACAGTCTTTCAGTATCTGTCAATGTAGGCCATTTTATCTTATTGAGAGGAAATAACTATGATAGTTATTGTGATATGTGCCACAGCCATGACCTTCTTTCCTTCCCCTTCCTCTGAAAAGATGACTCATGTAGAGGAATGGATGAGGCATTTCATTGATTCAGTTTTCTAACGAGAGAAAAATACCAATTTGGCTGCCGATGTGAGGTGCATTCCATACATCCTAGACTAAAAGCTGATGATTGTGAATGGCTTCCTCATAAAGGGGAGTCCTCTACCTAGCACATTTGCAAGAAAAATGTCTGATCTTTGCACTGATGTGTGAGAAATGCAGGGACTTGGGGAATCGTGTTTCAGGTTCCCTCTGGTGATTATGAATTTTTGCTGTCATCAAACAATCAGTCAATCTGATTGGGTTGTCTCAAAGTGGTGTAAAGACTATGACCCTCTCATTTTATTGAAAGAAGTCACTGACAGACAAATACCCTTTCTGAGCTGTCTGTGCAACATAAATGCCACAGGGAGATTGTACTGTTACCCCACAGATCTTAGCCTAAGAGATATAGAATGGAGCCTTGCTTGCTTTGTCTGCTTCCAAATACTGGGTATAGTGGTTACTGTGGTAAGAACTCTAGTTTCAGGAGGAAGAACTCTTGGTTTGGATAGAAGTTTTCTTGATCAACAAGGCCAAGACACCAACATAAGATTATTCATCAGGCACAAATCTGAAGCTGGGTTCAGCTACCTAATTGGTGACCTTAGGTCACTGAATGATTTTCAAACCTTATTGTGCATGTAAAGCACCTGGGAGAGTGTTAAAATGCATATTCCTAGGTCCTGCACCTACAGATTCTGATGCAGAGCACGTGGGATGGAGTCAAAGAGGTGGCAAATTTCATAGGCATTCCATATCATTCTAACATGGGTTGATCCAAGAGACACCCTGAGAAATTCTGTTCCTTCTTTTTTTACATCAGAAGGGAGACAGAGGCATGAGTGTATTTTGAGTGCTTTTAAAGGAAACCAGAATGCCAATAAATACAAGGTTACTGTGCAGCCCAGTTCTGCCCCAGGCACTGAGGGGAGTGAAAACCTCTCCTCTTAGGTGTCAAAAGGAAGCTCAGATCTCCTCTCTGCGTCTGTCCATAGTCAACAAAGGGATTTCCTAAGCAACTTTACTTTGTGCGGGGCTCCAATCTGCTAGAAGCAAAATTGGTCTGATTATGAACAAGTTACCACAAGATGAAAGCATTTTTCTCAGCTGTGATGGAGGATGTCTTGATGCAGAGGGCTGCAGGCTTGGAACTCTGGAGGCAGCCTGGTGAGGAGTGGACTCCCAGGAAGCTTGCAAGGCTCTGTGGGGGAGGGGAAGCAAGTTCTCTGCATAGGACCCAAGTAAAATATCCTGTTCTCTTTATAAGCATTAGGTAATTAAACATGTTACAGGCCAAGAAAGAGAGAAGGCTTTGCGGCTGATCGTTTTACCCATGCCCAAATGCCAATCACTTGAAATGTGTTTACAAAGCAAATATTTATGGAGCACCTACTATGAGCCATGCCCTGGGCTGAGGAAGGCACTGTTGCCCCCACCCCCACCCCCTCCCCCACCCCCCACTCCCCACCTTAAGCAGTTTACATTCTCCTGAGGGATATCAACAAGTGGTTGTCAATTACAATACAATGTGAGTGTGGAAAGTGCTAGAAAAAGAGTTAAGCCACACAACCCAACCCACAGTGATATAGAAGAAAGAGCAGGATGGCTCACTAGAGTAACTGGAAGCCAATCTGAGAGACCTAAAGAAGGAATAGGAATTAGGCTTTTTAAGGGATACAGACCCAAGTTTACATAGGGCTCATCTCTTCCTGTGGATAAATTACTCATCTTTTCTGGGCTATCTTGAGATGATGTTGAGGCTTTGTTCATTAGATCTGTGAAAATGCTATATACCAAGCCTGGTCATGGTCGAGTAATAATAAAGAGAATTCTATTTAATCAGACTTCACTAAGCCCGATTTTATAATAATAACTTTCACTGTGTAATCTCATTTCAACTTTGCCACAACCATAAGATACCAGGCAACTTGCCCTCAAGTGGAGGTAATTGAGACTCAGAATGTTTAACCATTTTTCCTGTTTACGCCCCTGTCTGACCTCAGTTTGTGTTCGGGAGCTCCTGGGAAGGAGCTTGGCACTAAGAAGAGGCTCAGAGAAAATTTATTGAATGAATATAACCTTCAGTAAGTAATAAATGTCAACAAATGAAAAAAAATCAGTACTACCATTAACACAACAATAATGAACACTTTCAGGAGAATAAAGGAGCTCATTCAAAACAATCCACTACAAATATACATAGCACTTCTCTGCTTTGAACATGTATGGGTCATTTATTTCTTATAACCCTCAGAGGGCATAACTAGAGTAGGTCTTATAACCCCACATTACAGAGATAAAAGGGATAGTGTAGATATTACAGATAGTAGATAGGTTATTTCTCATAGAGATGAGGAGATTAAGGAAAGCAGAGATAAATTTTAAATTGCTCAAGGTCTCACAGAAACCAGAAAGCGAACTTTTGAGTCATATACAGGCAATTTTTCTACTTCTCATCTTCTACTACACAGTATGGATTGATGGCTGTGCGTAGGGAGAACTCTGCTCTGGAAGCACTGACTCTGAATTTAAAACATGGTTGACTGTCTTGAAAATGCAGGGCACTGGTTACAAGGCACTACCATGGAAATCCATCACTCAGGATGCTTTTAGCTGCACCAGAAAATTCGTCTCAAAATATCTGGAATAGGAGAAGAATTATTTTCCCTTCCTCTGTTCCTCCGACACCCACAAATAGATGTTTGCCTACTGTGTGCCAGGCATTCCAGGCACTGGAGATTGAGTAGAAGAGGAGGTAGACAGTAGATAAAGACACAGAATATAAAGTACAGTGTTGTAAATCCCATAGGGGAAAATAAAACAATAAGGCTGCCAGGGTGTGGGTATTCCCTTTTAAATAGGAGGGTCAAGACTTAGTGCACAAAATAACATTTGACCAATGATATGAAGAAGGCAAGAGAGCAAGTCAAGTGGATATCTGGGGTGGAGAGTTTCAGAGGGAACAGGTGCAAATGCCCTGAGGCAAGAGAACTCTCTGGTGAGTTCAAGGACCAGAGCGAGCAAAGGAGATGGAAGCAGAGATAACGGCAGGTGGACACAAGTGGGGGCCTTACCACTGTAAAACCCTGCCCTTCTACCTAAATGAGGCAGAGCCACCATACTCTTTCTAGCAGCAGGTCAGTATTAAATGGTTAGGGGCCAAGGTCAGAAGCAAAGAGCCCCGTTTAGCAGTTTTTGCAGTAATCCACTTCTTCACATGAGTCCTGAGCCAGGGTGCCCCCTGAGCTGATTAGTTTCCTGACTGAAGTACAGCATGGGGGGACTCACATTTTCTCCATTTTCCTGCCTTGCTATCCTTGGAATGTCAGTTTTGTCCCCAAACAATTGATGTCATTCTGGGGGTCACGCTCAGACATGACAGTATCTAAGGAAAGGTTATTGGGTTTAAAAAAAAAGCCAGCAAAGAAACTGCCCCCAAACTGTCCCTAGAAAATTTCTCTAGATGTCACCTTGACCTCAGTATGAGTCACATGCCCGCTTCTAAACCAACATGGACACGCAGAATGCGATCAGCCTAAGTGGCTTCACAAATTAGGCTTGCATCTGAGTGTGGTTCAGGATTGCCATCTGAGCGGGATACTGCTGTGGAATCTGGGCTCCACAGCCGGGAATGTGGTCCAGTTCCAGGCAGTTCAAACACAGTGGCTGCTATGGGAACACTGGGCAGCCTCAGCCTGACCAATTCTCTTGCTGCCCCTGGGCAAAGAGTGGAGGTTCACTGGCTTGTTCTTGGTGGAACATTGAGCTCAAGCAAACCCAAATGCCAAGCTTCCCTACATTGCCTGGAAGCCGAGGTCTGGGATGTGTGAGGTTACTAGCCTTTTGTTTTCTTTTTATGTTACCAATTAAGCAGGCTCAGCCTCATTCTGCCTAGTGTCTACATTATTTGTTAATGGAATTTAAAAGCTCTGAATAAATAATTAAGCACATGGACACTGCGGTCTGGTTCCTGGTCTTGTGCTCAAGGTTTCAAATAAGTGTTACGCCTTTTCTTTAGCATGCTTATTTTTAATTAATTAGGTAGAGCTTTTGTTTGTTTTGTTTTGTTTTGTTTTGTTTTGGTTTTGAAGAGTATAGCTTTATTCAGTAAATACATATTGGGCACTAGGTGTTGGAAACAAAGCATCACTCAAAATAGCCCATGTCTCCAGTGTTAGGAAGCTCGCACTCTAGCGGGTGAGATGGACAATTAAAAAAAGCAAACTTCTTAGGGGTGCCTGGGTGGCTCAGTCGATGACGCATCTGACTTCGGCTCAGGTCATGATCTCACAGCTGGTGAGTTCAAGCCCCATGTCAGGCTCTGCGCTGACAGCTTGGATCCTGGAGCCTGCTTCAGCTTCTGTGTCTCCTTCTCTCTCTCTGCCCCTCCCCCGTTTGTGCTCTGTCTCTCTCTGTCTCTCAAAAATGAATAAATGTAAAAAAAAAAAATCAAAAAAAAAAAGCAAACTTACGAAGATGTAAGATAATTTCAGAGGGTGACATGGGCTATAAAGGATATAGAATGCGGAGGTGAGGATGCTCCATTAAACAGTTGTTCTGTGAAGGCTTTTCTGAAGAGGCAGAATTTGAGTGAAGACCCAAATGACATGCTGAAGCCAGGTTCAAAAGACTTATTGGAATAGTGTTTAGAGACAGTGCAGTAAGTAAAGAACAGTAAGTGCAAAGGCCCTGAGGCACAAGCAACATTGGCATGACCAAAAGGTAGCCCAGGATGACTGGGGCAGTGAGTGGGTGAAGGATGATGCAGTTGCAGCGGGGAGCAGAGGCAGGTTCAGGTGAGTTCTTGCACTCCTTGGTAAGCAATTTGAATTTTCCTCTGGGTACTGTGGGAGTCCATTAGAAGATCTTATGCACGGGGGACCCTGATGTTTTAAGTAGCAATAGTAAAATGAAGACCTGGTAATTTGACACTCACCACAAGCCTAGAGCCATTTCACCTCAAGGGAGAACTTCAGTAACACCACCTTCCATAGGGTCGTATCATGAAAATTATGCCTCACCTTTAAACTCAGACCTTTTTATTGTTGGTTTTGTTATTTCTTCCTACCTAGGGGTCTTTATACCTCACCTCTCAGAGCAGAAAACTGCCTGTGGTTTGGAGCTCACTGTGTGCTAATGTCTTTGCTCAGAACCATAATAGGAACTTGTAAAATTTCAGTTTTAGTGCTTAGAAATCGATTTGCAAGGCACTGTTGAGATCACTTACCTTTGGGAGCTCATAGAACTGAAAGTACCCTTTCACTCTGTAGCTTGGGCAGTGTGGGGTCTTTTTTAAAAAAAAAAATTCTTACTGTTTACTATGCATGGCATTTCCATCATTCTGTCAGCTGTTTTTTAAGAATCATTACTACCTATTGTTCTAGGAATGATTCTTCTGATTACAGTATAAAACAACCTTTCCCCAAATGATGGCACAAGGCCTGTCTCAGTGTGTTCTTCTTCCTCTACACCATTCGCCAAACATCCCAGGCAATTTCAATGCCAGCAGGGCTGTACAAATGATATTCAAGCAGTAGTGACTTCCAAATATTGATATTATTAAGTGCCTATTTTCTGAGGAAAACTCGTAGTCATTTTCCATAACTCACCGTTCACACATGCTTCAGAATTTACATTCTTACCTCTTTTACTCTGTGATTCATGTAAAGTGTAGCTTCTCATCAGTTGTACCTGAGAGCAAGTGTGTTTTGATACATAATTTATAGCTTAGAGATAAGCTGTCTCTTAAAACAGGGTTACTTAATAGCAATGTAAACACATTCCTGAAACTAAAACTAAAAAAATAATTGGTAAACTTTATCCAACCCCCTCCCCAAAACCAACAACAACAAAACACCCCAGGTATTATTTTTTAAGTGCTTGCATTTCTTTTGACAGAAAATGACACTCTTCGTGTCCCTAATAGAAACTGAAGGGCATCAGGAAGAAAAGAACTTACCATAGTTAGAAGTATGAGCATAGCATATGATGGATAGATTTGTTGAATCCCTATGTTGTACGCTAATAGAACATTATGAGTCAACTATACTAAAAAAAAAAAAAAAAAAATCCAAACAGTATATACTCTGAATAGACCGGGTTTGAGTCCCAGGGTCACCACTTCCTGTGTTGCTTTGAATAGGTTGCATAACTTTAGTTGTTTAACTTTACTTTCCTCCCCTGTAAAATGGGGAAGACAATAGCTTCTCCTTCACAGGTTGTTGTGAGAATTAAATCAAATAATCCATGTAAAGAACAGATCCGGACAGAGAGTAAATGCTAAGGAAATGTTAGCTATTACGCATACGAAAGCAGAGATCACGAGAAAAATGTAAAATTCTGTCATCCCACCCACCAGAAAATTATTTATTTTTAATGTTTAATGTCTGATAAATTTGATAAACTTGTTTCAAGATGTGTTTCAAACGGCTGGCAGACCCACGTGTTTACTGAAAGGATTACTTTCCTGGCTGCAAACAAAAACAAGCCTCCTCTCTGGAAAGAACAATAAACATCTATAGAAGATTCTAGGCTCAGGTTCTGTCAACATAATAGCAAAGCAGTTGAAAAAGAATCATGGGTAGGTAATTGCCCCTACATCATTCACAAACATGAGCAATTAATTAATGCTCATTACTCCTTTTTAAAAATTTTTTTAAAAATTTATTTACCTTTGAGAGAGAGGAAGAGACAGAGTGTGAGCAGGGGAGGGGCAGAGAGAGAGAGAGACGGAGGGAAAGAGAATGCAAAGCAGGCTCCAGGCTCTGAGCTGTCAGCACAGAGCCTGATGCAGGGCTTGAACTTGCAAACTGAGCGACCATGACCTGAGCCAAAGTCAGATGCTTAACTGACTGAGCCACCCAGGTGTCTCACTGCTTGTCACTCTGAGCTGTCAGCACAGAGCCTGATGCAGGGCTTGAACTTGCAAACTGAGAGACCATGACCTGAGCCGAAGTCAGATGCTTAACTGACTGAGCCACCCAGGTGTCTCACTGCTTGTCACTCCTAATAAAAGTATTTGTCCACATGCTCCAAATGAGCGAGTAGGTAACTATGTGATTTAAACGTATATATTCATAACATAGTGGAGTTTGAAGGAAGCTGGGAGATCATTTCCCATTTGTCCACTTTACAGATATTGGAAATGGGCTGTGGAAAGGAAGAGCGACACAACCAAAGCCACAACTGTCCTCTGCCACCTAACTACTTCGTGTCCCCACGGCTAGGTTCCTGTGTGACATTATAGGGTTAGAGTAGCTCTCAGATAGTTCTTGCAGGTAAAAAAATACCATGAACCTGTGCTCCCTGACCTCCAGCCACCAAATGGCTGTTAGGCAGATTTTTCGGACTCCACTTTCTCAGCCATTTGTTTCTTTCCCCTGCTGTGCTCCTTGCTCCTTGCCTACAGAGGGGTGCACAGAGATGGCAGAAAGGGAGGCAGCGGCCCCTCCAGGGGCCTCTGTGGGACCTTCTGGTCAGTCCTCAGCAGCTGTTTCCCCAATGCTCAGTATTTGACTCCAGACTTCATCTGGCCCCATCTGAAACCTTTCCCATAAATGACTGACATGTCCTGAGTTCTCATGGGCAGGTGGCTTGACAAGTGGTGGGTGGGGGGGAATCATAAGTGGAAATGGCTTTCCAGAATTCCAAAGAAATGCATTATAACAAGGGCCATATCTATCTTGTTTGCCTAACACAGTGCCTGGCACTTACCAAAAATTTGCTAAATGTAATCTTGAATAAAAATTTCAGTGAGCACTGAGCATGTGCGATATTCTAGGCATTAGGCTCATGGTATGCCAGGTACTTCCTAAGACCTCACTTCTTAAGAGAGGCAACATGACCCAGTGGTGAAGAATGCAGGTTTGCATCCCAGCTATGTAACTCTGAGTATGGCATTTGATCTCCCTGTGCCTCAGTATCCTCATTTGTAACATTATCATTGAAGATACTTCAAGGGCTTTTGTGAGCATTAGATTAGCTAATATACGTATGTGAATCTGTGTGTGTGTGTGTGTGTGTGTGTGTGTAAAGTTTTTTGCAACACAGCATGGATATAGTCGGAATTCAGTAAATGATTATTCTCATTATTAGTATTAGGATTTAATTTAATCATTATATCAACTTTGTAAAGGAGATGTTCTAATACACAAATTTTGGCTACATAACTTGAAATTCAAAGAGCTTAAATGATTCAGTGATTTCTTCAAAGGTGTTGTTAGTAACTGGAAGACGTACGATTTAAACATAGAAGGTAAACCCTCAAATAAATTAATAATGGTTGTATGTGGTGGTTCAGAGTGGGCCCTGGAGACAGGAAGTTGGCTATGAATCTTGGCTCTGTCATTAACAGATATGTGCCCTTGAACAGGTTATTCTGAGCCTTGATGTCCTAGGAATGATAGAATCTATATCATAGGGAGGTTGCAAGACTTACATGAGATATGCTTGTTATAGTTAGCTCAAGGACCTGTATTCAGTAGGAGCCCATAAACGTTCTTTCATTTTTTGTTACTCATGGCAATGGCTGTAGTTAACTCCAGTTGCTTTCTCTAAAAGCCCACCTAACTACCTTAGAGTCATCCTCGACCCTGCCTTCCTAACTTTCCTCAACACACGTGCTCATCTACCCAGAGTCCTATGTCATTTTTCCTCCTAAATGTCTCAAATGACCTCTCGAATTCCTTGACCTCTCTCTAACCACATTGCCGCTGTCCTCCTCTGGATGCCATCTTCTCTTCTCTCTTAGGTTTTCTGACGTTTTCCTTCTTGTCTTGATCACCTCCTTCCTGTTCGTCACACTGTACCCACAGTAGTATTCGTAGTGTGCACACATGTGGCTTGCCTCCCTGAGACGTTCAAAGGGCTTCATTGTTCTCGGGACACTCTCAGCCTGTTTCCCTGATTGCTGGCACGTATTCTGTGCTTTGTATTTCCTTTCGAGCCATCGCTCGCCTCCAGCACTGCACACATGCTCTCTCCTTTTCCAGAAACAATGCTCACCCTCTCTCCCTGTCAACCCCTCTTCATCCTTCAGACCACAGCTCTGGTGCCCCTTACCCCAGTCGGGCTCCCCTAACCCCTGTCTCTAAGCTTGGAGGCCCTTCTAGGAGGTCCACAATGTTATCCTTCATAGCACTTGCCAAATGCATTATAATTTCCTTACTCCTCGTTTGTTTTTCTCTACTAGCTTACAATCTCCATGAAGAAAGGGCCATATCTAACACGACTATTACAACTACAAGTTGTATACTCATCACTGGTGCCCGGCACGGGGCCTGACACATAGTGGGACTTAACACATATTTATGGAACAGATGCATGCATGAATGAATGGCCACCAGCTTTTCCATCAGCAGAGGCCATGAAGACAGGAGACTCTAAGAATGTTCATTTGGTGGCAAGACCGACGTATCTTACCACTACGTTCAACTCCCCATCAGTAAACTTGGTTGATGGAATGCCTTTAAATCTAAATTATTTATTTCAAAATGGAGCTGTCATTTTCCCCCATGCCAGTATCGGTGGTTGCCCCAAGACCCAGGTAAACCAAATGGTGACAGCATCATATCAGCAAATTTTCAAAAGCATTTTTACAAATATTGTTTCATAGCACTTACACCCCAGACGTGTGGGAGAGTGAGGTCAGGAAATGAAGACGTGAGGAATTAGAGACAGCACCTTGTCACCTTATTTTGTGCCCACACTCTGCGGCCTTATGTATGATTAATGCGGCCACTGGCCTAGCCCTGGTCTCTGAGGCTGTACTGCTGTAAAGCAGTGACTCTCTCTGTGTCAGTATGTGGGGGACAGTTTTCCCCCTGTAGGGGATGTTCAGCAACACCTGGAGATGGTTTTGATTGTCACAACTGAGGTCGGGAGGTGCTAGTGGCATGTTGTGGATAGAGCCCAAGGATGCTGCTAAACACCTTCGATGCACAGGGCAGCTCCCCAACCCTCCCCCACCCCTGCTCCACCCTCAGCAAATTATCCAGACCGAAATGTCAATAACGCTGACGTTGAGAAACCCAGCTGTAAAGCCAAACTCATAGACTGAACCAGAGAGGAACAGAAGTGTGTAATTCTCTCCAGATGCAGGAGCCTGGTGAGTGCATAGCCTCCTACAGGGCATAAAGTTTGAATTAAAAACTAAAATACTCTGCAGGCTAAAGAGACCTATTGCGTAGGCTTTGTGTACCTTGTGGCGCTCCCGGAGAGCGTCTCTGCTGAAGGAGCAAGTCTTTATCCATACCCCAAGAGCAAAAGGTGGACCATGTTCTCCCCTGTTGCCTCCTGAAAGGTTTACTATTATGGC
This sequence comes from Panthera pardus, assembly GCF_024362965.1. Classification (NCBI taxonomy): domain Eukaryota; kingdom Metazoa; phylum Chordata; class Mammalia; order Carnivora; family Felidae; genus Panthera; species Panthera pardus. The sequence continues at coordinate 116,437,066 of NW_026526765.1, forward strand.
TTCTCAGAATCAAGGGAAAACTTGTGTTAAAAATGTTTTCTGCAGAAGGCATTAAACCTGACCACTCAACCCCTTCTCTTCTATTTCTAAAGGGTGTCCTAAGGGTCAGAAAACTAAGATCTTGCCACCTAGATTCGTTGTGCTGGGTTGTCTTAAAACCCTCTGATGTTCTCATCTGCCCAGAAGGAATCATGCTGCCTGATGCTGGGGATGAAGACCAAAACAGACATCATAGCTGCAGAAATCCTTAAAAAGTACATTGTTAATATCCTGGCATATCGATTCCCTTTCGTATTGTTCAGTTTAATTAAAGCCCAGAGATGTGCAGGAGGGGAGCAGACAAGGCAGTTCCTTCTGAGGAATTGGAAACACATTCTGGTTTGGCGTTGGAATGGTTTCTTCTCTGAGGCATTCTATAGACTGAATAATTGGCAGTTCTTTATCCAGCTTGGATAAGGGAGGTTGAAGCCTGCCATTTCCAGATGAGAGCTAATTAGGGCATAAAGCCAAACGCTAAAGTCGGAATCTGCTTTATATGTTTAAAATGTGTTATAATTCCATTAATTCGGAGTATATAGAGTGAATTTGAGTTGTGAATAGCAATGTAGTTAAATTGAAGGAGATGTAATATTATTATTTTCATGTTCATAAAGTAGCATTAAAAACCATCTTTAAAGGTATTATGTAGACTAATAAACAAGTACTCACTATTCCCCAAATAATTCTCGCCGTTCCCTACCATCAAACCATTGTTCTAATTTTTAATTCCTACCAGAATGTTCTTCTCACTCACATCTCCATAGATTCAGATTCTCCCTGTGCTTCAGAGCATATCTCAGATATTACCACCTCCAGGAAGTCTTCATGGAATCCAACCCAATGTCCCAATTAGGTGTGAGATTTTCCTGTTCTGCACTTTATCTGTTACTCTCTTATGGCCCTTCTGTAGTTTGTAATATAGTCATCCCTTTCACTGATTTCTTTCCTGCCCACTCTACCTTTACATTCTGTGCCTTCCCTGCTCCTCCACTCCCATGGTCCTTGGCACTGTGTGTTAGAAAAAGTAACCTTTCAATGCATATTGAATCTCTGGAGGCATTGATGGGTAGGTGTGTGGATTTGGTTATAGTTTCCCCTCATGATTGTGCTAGTCATTAGCAAACCCTTTCTTTCAAATGGGGCACAAGTAACCTTGACCAGCCCTGATCAAATGCCCACAAATTCCACACAAGTAAATACAGAAGTTGAGTGTCATTCTAGGTGATCTGTCCTACATCAGATACCAGGGAAGACAATGTCAAGGTCACGTAGCCCAGGAAACAGCATAGTGTCCACACAGAGCGGGGGTAGGAGTGGGGAGTCCGCACTGGAATCTTAGCTCCTCCACTTGCTCACGCTTGGCAAGTTATTTGACATCTCTGTGCCAATTTCCTCATGTATAAACAAATAAAATAATAACATTTACTTTATTATACGTTTTTCAGGAGAGTTAAGTGAGATCTCCTGGGCATAGTGGTTAGCACAGTGACTGGGCCTACTAAGAACTCACATTTGATGGCCACTGTTATTACTGTTATCATTATGAAAATCAAGTCCAGCGCGCCTGGGTGGCTAAGTCAGTTAAGCGTCTGACTCTTGGTTTTGGCTCAGGTCATGATCCCAGGGCCGTGGGAGTGAGTCCCGTGTCAGGCTCTCTGCTGTGTGGAGCTTGCTTAAGATTCTCTCTCTCCCTCGCTCTATGCTCCTCCCCCCTAACTCTAAAATGAAAAAGAAAAAAAAAGAAAATCAAGTCATATTCATATGAGATAGAATGAAAAAATATTGCCTACTCCTCTGACATCTCTTTATAAATGAGGTGAAACTGTCTACTTTGTGTGAAGTACTATCAGTATATAAAATTTGGTGGTAAATGTGCTTGGCTTTATTATGCTTTTCGCTTTATAGTCTTTTCATTGAGAGCCAAAATCTTCTGTTGTAACCAGCGAGGTTCTATTTTTCCCTTTGCATCTGCTTTAAATCGAGCCTGTCCTCCAACTTCAAAATCCTCTTTACTCTCATCCATAGCTGCCCACCTCCCACTTGGCTTTAGTCACTTGCTGGCTGAGCAGTCAGCCCAGACTCCCCATCAACCGTGTGAATCAAGTCTCAGCTGGCCTCTCAGGAGGTCCGGGGGATGTAACAGTGAGCAACACAGCACAAGCTGTGTCCCCGCTGAACTCAGAGGAAAGCTGTGGAAGAAACAGTAAATAAACTGTTATTTTAAAAGAATTAAATCATTAACTAATTAAGATAGAAGACAAAACTGCTCTGAAAGAAAATGTACAGGTTGCAGCCAGGTTGGGTTAGAGAACCAAAACCGTTTCTTGGCCAGCAAGTTGTCTTTCAGGCCTCAGCTGAAATGTTACCTCCCCAGAGAGGCCCTCCCTGACTGTCTAAGCCAAGCAGTCTCTCTCTGCCACAACCCCCATTTTATTGTCTTCATTCTACTTTTTAAAAAATTGAGGTATAATTAACATATAGCATTAGATTAGTTTCAGGTGCACAGTATGATGATTCAGTATTTGTATATGTTGTGAAATGATCACCACAATAAATCTAGTTAATACTCATCACCATACATAGTTACAATATTTTTTCTTTTGATGAGAATGTTTAAGAGCTACTCTCTTAGCAACTTTCAAATATGAAATACAGTATTTTTAACTGTAGTCGCTCTACTGAACATTGTATCCCCATGACTTATTTTATAGCTGCAAGTTTGTACATTTAAAAAAAAAATTAATGCTTATTTATTTTTGAAGGAGAGGGAAAGATAGAGCATGAGCAAGGGAGGGGCAGAGAGAGAGGAAGACACAGAATGCAAAGCAGGCTCTAGGCTCTGAGCTGTCAGCACAGATCCCGATAATGGGCTTGAACTCACAGTCGTGAGATCATGACCTGAGCCAAAGTCAGATGCGTAACTGACTGAGCCACCCAGGTGCCCCAAGTTTGTACATTTTGACCCCCTCTACCCATGTTGCCCACCCCTCACCCACCTCACTCCGGCAACCGCCAGTCTTTGTCTGTATCTGAGCTGGGGAAGGGGTTGTTTGCTTTGTTTTGTTTTGTTTTGTTTTAGTTTCCACATATAAGTAAGATCACATGGTATTTTTCTTTGTCTTATCTCCCTTAGCCTTATATCCTTAAGATCCATCCATATTGTTGCAAATGTCAAGATTTCCTTCTTTTTTATGGCTGAATAATATTACATGGTATATATACACACCACATTTTGTTTATCCATTCATCCATCAACAGACACTTAAATTGTTTCCATATCCTGGCTTCTATAAATAATGCTGCAATGAATACAGAGGTGCAGATGTCTTTTTGAGTTTGTGTTTTTGTTTTCTTTGGATAAATTGCCAGATCATTACTCTCCTCACATTCTGAAATAACTTTGTTGATATAATGTTTACCTGTTTATTGTCTATCTCCTCCTTCTAGAATATAAACTCAGTGAGCTTAACCTCAGTGTATTATTTACGGATGTATTTCCAACACCTAGAAGCATGCTTAGTGTTTAATAACTGCTAAAAATATTATATTTTATGAATAGACGAAGGAACCAACCAAAAAGAGGTTCCTTTTCCTTCCTGATCAGAATGTACCAAGTTGTGAATTTCACTCACCACCAGCTGCAGAGTGTGTGTGTGTGTGTGTGTGTGTGTGGCGGGGGGGAGGGCGGTGAAAAGTATGTCAGAATTCTGCGCGTTTAGTTCAACTCAATTCAATTCAGCACAAACCTACTGAATTCCTGTTATGCACCAGGCAGTGAACCTCAAACTCAAGATTCAGAGAAAAGTCAGAATCCTACCCTTCTGCTACTTGGAGTCTGGCAAAGGAATTAGATACTTAACAGCAATTATCAAACTAATTGAACAGTACTTCATACCACACAGAATTTTGAACATTGTGACAAATTATGCCATTGAATCTTCACCACAACCCTGTACATGAGGAGTGATAATTATCCCTGAATAAACAGGAGGGTATCTTATCTATCTTGCTCACTCTTGCTTCTTTAGTACCTAGTACACTGCCTGACTTAAGTAGATGCTCAATAAATATGTTCAGTAATGAATGAGTGCTTTGAAAGGAGAGGATGCTATTTGAGAGTCAGTAGCAGGAGGATTTGACCCAGTCTGAGGCATTTAGAAACCTCTCCCTGAAGATGTGACATTTTATTTAAGACTTGAAGAATGGATAGGAATTTGATTTGCTCTGACTTGAAAGTGAAAACCTGGGCAGGCTCATCCGGACTGATCTTAAGTAGGCTAATTTTTGTTTTCTTGGGATTTACTTTCCTTCTTAGCAAAAAGGAAAAACTGTAATGATGAAACTTTCCCCAAAGGAGGGTGTAAGGACATGTTAAAAGAAATGATCAGGGTGACTTTCCCTGAAGGGCTGGGCTTCAGTGAGGGTAGGCAACAGGCAGGGCACCGCGGGCTGTTGGGATGTCCCAAGGCAAAGGCTCCAGCTGGGACTTTGCAGGACAAAAGCAATTGCTACTGGTCTCCCAGGAGGCCCGTCCAAAGGAAAGCTTGGAGCAGCCTGGTCCATAGTGTAGCACTCCAGAATCTCCCAATTAATTGCCTTTTCCCCCCCTGCCATTTGATGTTAGAACCTGGTGTTCGGAAATCATCTGGGGGAATTTCTCATCTCTAGGCTCTGTTCTGCAAGACGCCAGCACCCTTCTCACATGGCACCTAAAATGGGTCACCTTTATCTTTCTCTCCTCCTGGGCTCCTGGTTTCTCTGTGCTCTTGGGCCCTCCCTCCAAACACCTCTGCCAAAGCCTTTGAGCCTCCCCTCTCCTTAGAAAGACCCTTCCTCTCTTGGTAGCCCTGCTCTTATCTATGATGACATTTGTTATATCAGAGTTTAATTCCACTTATGGGGTTCATGACTACTAACCGTTCATTTGCTGTGCCTCCCAGTAAGATAACTGCCTTCTAACTGGAGCTTTTTGTAAATAATGCCTAATGCCAAATCCTGGATGTCTAGCATTGACTTTTGGGGCTCTTTAATCCCAAAGAATCTTTTCCAACCCCTTCTTCCCATCATAACCCCTATTAGCTGCATTATAATAGTTTATTAGTCCTTTTTCTTTTTTTTTCCTGGAAAATGCACTCCTTTAGAGCAGGAGTCACTAAATCACCACATCACTCACTAATGCCTAATAAAACATCTGGGTGCCAACAAAATGTTGGACCAAAGCAGTGAGGCAGATGATCTGGGAGAAGAGTATCTGGAAAACTTTCTGTAACCCTGACCTGTCAAGCTAGAACATGAAATGAAATACCTCACACCAGAGGTTCTCACACTTGAAAGTAAGAGTCACTTGGCATGTTGAATATGCACATTCCTAATCTGTCCTCAGAGAGTCTGAATCAATAGGCTTGATGGCTCTGAAATCTGCAAGGTCACCAAGTGATGTTGGTACAAAAACACTAGATCTCCTTGGGGGCTGTTTGTCTTTGGACACGTTATTATATCCTCTCAGCTTGTTTTCCCTTCTGTAAAATGGGATTCCTCAGAGAATCAAAGAGAAAAAAGATACAAAAGTACCCCAAAACACTTCACATGGTGCAGTGCAGATCACCGTGTAAATAATCATCTGATCGAGGATATTTTGTATTCTTTCTTTCTGCGCCTTGCCCATTCTACGTATAGGTGGGTGGGGTGCCCTAGGCTGGCACGAAATCAGTAATTTTTAATTGGGATTGGAAAAGATGCTTTCAATTGAGGTCAAGGGGTACTGGCTGGTTTGGAGTGCCACTTTGGAACTTAGGTGCCAGCCTCACTGATCTTTTTGTATCTAATGAAGGAGACAGGTGTTTTGTTTGTTTGTTTGTTTGGTTTTTTGCTTAGTTCTTTGGAGATAATTATGGGTAGCATAATCAGTGAATATGTTTTCACCCAGGAAGTATTTGCTAAGTGCCTCCTATTGATTCAGAAGGTATATACTAAATGCCTACTGTTTATCTATGGCCAAATTATGCCAAGTCGAAGCATATCTTTTCATGAATTCCATAATATCTTTGCCTGAATGGCATATTCCACCTTATAATGGGCTCAAATTCATTTGTGCTATGAAGGACCTCCAAAAAAAAGTATCAAACATCTTTCAAAAGTTTTTTCCCATATATATGGATTTATTCATCCATCTGTCCATCCGTCCGTCCATCCGTTTACTTTTCCAACTAATAGTTATTGAGTACCTATTTCGTGCCAGGCACTCAGAGTACAAAGATGAATTAGACATTGATATTTCCCTTAGGAAGTTTACAATTGCATCGTGTAGACAAAATAGGTAAATGCAATAAGATACTGATTCAGGGATGATATTACTGTTAAAGACATAGCAGTTAAACTAACAAAGCACTTACATTTTGCTAGGCACTGTGTTAACCCCTTCATATCAACCATCCTATTTTGCCCTCATAATATTGTGTGGCATTCTGTTATTATCCTTACTAGCTATGTAAGGAGGCTTAGAGATGTGACGTCAGTTGTCCTACATCATACAGTAAGTCAGTATCAAAGTCATGCTTAAGCTTTGGCCATCTAATTGTGGCACGACCCTCCTCACCACGCTTGTTCTGTCCCTGCTCTCAGGTTGGTGTCTGGCCAGACAAACTCAGAGAAGGTGCACAGTGACAGTATGAGTAATATTAGTACTAACAATTTGTCAAGGGGTTATGGTGTGCTAGGTGCTTCATATGCTTACTGTCTCACTCTGTCTCACTTCATCTGAGAATACACTAGTTAAACTTGTTACTGTTTTGTAGATGCAGAAAACTAAGGCCCACAGGTGTTAGAGTTTGTTTAAATCTACCCAACCGGTAAATGCACATGGATTCAAATTTGGGTCTGACTGATCCCAAAGCCCACACTCCTTCCACTCTAATGATCAGAGGTCAGATGTGCAGTATTTGTGTCAGGAAGACATTTCCGGATATGCTCTTGGGTTCTGAGATTCAGATGATCCATACAATCAGTGGAGACCATTCGGGCATTGCTTAAATAGCACCTTACTTGGGATGGCCCAAGCTTGCCAGGTATCTGGTCTAAGGAAGTGATGGGTTATAGGGCTATTGTAGGGCTAAATGTCCGGTCTCTGCCACTAGTTGTCATCATGTCACAATGGTTCAAAAGTCAGAAAACGTTTTGGTGGAAGAGTGTATTTACATACCATGGCCTAGACTGAGACTATAATTACTTTACGGCTCAAAGTCTTTGCTTTCCTGGGCAGACCAATACATTTCTCCAATGTTAAGTATATTTTTAAAGAAGAGAAGCAATATAGGGTTAAATTAAAATTATTCTACCAGATTTCAGAGCACACTTTTTTTTTAATTGAAGTAAATTGGCATGCAACATTGTATGAGTTTCAGGTGTACAACATATTGATTCAACAATTTTACACAGTTATTTTGAGCTCACCTTAAGTGTAGTCACCATCTGTTATCACGTAATGTTATTACAATATTATTGACTATATGCCCTCTGCTGTACTTTTTATCTCTGTGACTTACTTATTTTATAACTAGAAGTTTGTGCCTCTTAATCCTCCATATCTATTTCCAGCATCTCCCCACTTACTTCCTTTCTGGCAACCACCAATTTGTTCTCTGTATTTAAGACTGTTATTTTGTTTGTTTTTTTTGTTGACTTGTTTTTTTTCAGATTCCACATAGAAGTGAAATCCTATGGTATTTGTTTTTGTCTGGCTTATTTCACTGAGCATAATACCCTGTAGGTCCATCCATGTTGTCACAAACGGCAAGATCTCATTCTTTTCTGTGGCCGAGTAATATCCCATTGTATATACACATGTATATCTCCTACATCTTCTTTATCCATCCATCTTTTGATGGGCACTTGGGTTGCTTCCCTGTGTTGGTAATTGCAAATAGTGCTTCAATAAACATAGGAGTCTACGTGGCAATGAGAAAGTATGAAATATAGCAACCCTTTTGTAGCTATACTTTTGTAGCAACATGAATGGAACTGGAGAGTGTTATGCTAAGTGAAATAAGTCATACAGAGAAGGACAGATTCCATATGTTTTCACTCCTATGTGGATCCTGAGAAACTTAACAGAAGACCATGGGGGCGGGGAAGAAAAAAAATGGTTAGAGAGGGAGGGAGTCAAAACATAAGAGACTTTTAAAAACTGAGAACAAACTGAGGGTTTATGGGGGGTTGGGAGGGAGCGGTGGGTGGGTGATGGGTATTGAGGAAGGCTCCTGTTGGGATAAGCACTGGGTGTTGTATGGAAACCAATTTGACAATAAATTTCATAATAAAAAATAAAATAAAATAAAATAAAATAAAATAAAATAAAATAAAATAAAATAAAATAAAATAAAATAAAATAAACAGAGGGGTACGTATATTATTTTGAATTACTGTTTTTGTTTTTTTTAGGTAAATGCCAAGTTGTGAAATAACTGAATCATGTGGTATTTGTATTTTTAACTTTTGAGGAACCTCCCTACTGTTCCCCACAATGATCGCACCTGTTTACATTCCCATCAACAGTACACGAAGGTTCCTTTTTCTTCACATCTCTCAGATGCTTGTTGTTTCTTGTCCTTTTGATACCAGCTATTGGGACAGGGGTGAGGTGGTATCTTGCTGTCATTTTGATTTGCATTTCTCTGATGATTGGTGGTGCTGAGCATCTTTCATGTGTCTCTGGGCCATCTGTATGGGTTTATTTCTGGGCTCTCTATCTGTTCCATTGATCTCTAGGTCTGTGTTTGTGCTGCTACCATACTGTTTTGATGATCATGGCTTTGTCGTATATCTTGAAATCTGGAATTGTGATACCTCCAGTTTTGTTCTTTCTCAAGATTGCTTTGGCTATTTGAGGTCATTTGTGGCTCCCTACAAAATTTAGGATTATTTGTTCTAGTTCTGTGACAAATGCTATTGGTATTTTGATAAGGATTGCGTTGAATATGTAGATGGCTTTTTTGTAAGTATGGACGTTTTAACAGTATTAATTCTTATGATCTGTGAGCACGCCAGGTCTTTTCATTTGTTTGTGTTGTCTTCAATTTCTTTTATCAACACCTTCTAATTTCCAGAGTACAGGTCTGTCATCTCCTTGGTTAAATTTATCCCTAGGTGTTTTATTCTTTTTAGTGCATTCTTTTTAGTGGAACAAGGCATTGTATATTTTTACATTTTATACTAAGTTTTATTTTTAAACTTTATGTTAAATCTTATTTTTAAAAATCCCACTCAGAGGAATATTGGTTTTCTTTTATAGACCATTAAAATCATTTCCTCATGCCTCTAAATGCAGCACAAAGGACATTCACCTTTTCTGTGTCGTATACAATAGTGTCTTTCACAGAACTTGTAAATCCCAAACTGACATCTTGTGCTTGCCTTCCAGTGATAAGGTTTCCAAAGTCATTATTATTTCATGGGTCAAAACCAAACCACATCCCCAATCCAAATTACTTTATTTGGTGGTTATCCCTGTCTTTCGATACCGCCATCCTCTCTCTTTCTCATGTGAAATCTGAGTGAGTGTTTTGGTAAAGTTGTATAATTCTTAGATCAACTTAATTTTTCCAGCCAGTAGGGTATACCAGTTGGGAAAGAGTCTGTTTCCTTGGGCTTAGCCTCTGTTCTTGTGTTGTGGCTTTAAATTTGTACGGCAAATAACTCGAAACCAGGTTCCTACCTCGGTGTGAGGGCTGGCAGGAAAGAAGGGGCTGTAATGGAGCACAGAATCTGTCTGTGTTAGCTCTCTGTCACCGACTACTCACCCCAGCTTTTGGCTTCACCTAAATGATAAATGGTCCTATTGTTTGGGCTTTCGTACTAAGAAAACATAGAACTAAATCTAGATGAAGCAAGGACAGAGACCCATTTCATTGCACTGTACTTTAATATTCCTGAGACCCATGGCATTACGGGTGGCTCTTTTAACAGCCATCTCTCTCCAGGGCAGAACACTGTGCAGTCTTTGTTTCATCTGATCTTCCAGCTAAATAAGAGATGGTCACTTATCCTCAGTGCTCCCCTATCCTGCTGGATTTCTATTGCTAGAGGAGAAACTGACCACACGGGAAAAGGTAGAGGTTTCAGGCAGGGCATTTCAGCGTGTGTTTACAGGCAGGACTGACTTACTCAGCAAATCCTGCTCGGAGAAGCTGCAGCCAATGAAGAGGCTATATCCCGGCTTGCTTGGGGGCTTCTGAGTTTGAGCTGCACGCAGAAATGTAAGGCAGTGCTTCCTGGTGCTGATGGCAAAATGGGACCCATCTCCAGTTATTCCTCAGGCTTCTCAGCTCTGCACATCCAGGAGAGAACCTACATAAACATATTGGGGATGTAGCCAGCTTGAAAGGCCGAGAGAATCCTTATGGATTCAGGAGACTGTTTTTTTATTTAGATTTTTATTTTTTATTTTTTTTGGAAGATGAAATGCTTCTCTCGTTACCTGCCTTACATCTTCAGACCTCCGAATACCATCCTCTCTTCCAGCTGCCACACGGAAGGTACAGACCAGAGAGGGAGACTGTCTGGGTGGGTGGGAAAAAGTGGGCTGGTGTATGACTTCCCACAGGCTCTGCCGGATCCTGCTTTCGGTAGCTACTAGCTGACTGCCGTTCCTGGCAAAAGCTTGTGTCTAACAGACTTAGATCTGCTTCTAAAATCAGTCTGTCTTCTCTAAGGAAAGGGAAGTATTTTCTGAAGAGCAGGATAACATTACAAAGGTGATCTCAAAGCTGATAGAGCTGAGTCAAAAAAAAAATCAGAAATATTTTGCCAGTTTCCCTTATTCTCCTTCACAAGCAAACAAGTAATGAGAACTCCTGTTAAGGAAGAAGATTTTCAGTAAGTGCTGCCACATACATTTATCCAAGCTCTCTGTTTTGTCATTGTCTGTTTAATAACTTGGTGCATGCCCAAGAAAGCAATTAGCAAAATAGAATTAGCTTACACATGACTGTGGAGTGTCGGTTGTTGGATTGGTTTGCCCGGAGTCTGGACTTGGGTTGCAGAGCCGGAAGACACAGCTGACTTTCAGCGCTTCTGGAAATGTGGTTTGTGGGGGGTCCTAAGTTGATGCCTTCTGGCGAGGGCGAGCTGAGCCTTGTACAAACAGTCCCAGTTCCCGGTCCTTTGGGGACCTCCTCTGCTACCTTCTGACCTCGAGTGCTATGCGTCCGTGTTTGTATGCACTTTCTGTGTGCACGTGTGTGTGCCTTGTCAACGTGCTGGCAATTCACCTTCATCAAAGCACTGCAGGTATCAACATTTCTGGAGCCAGTAGCTGGCTGTGCATATTCTATGTGTGATTTGTCTGTTTCTTTTGATCTGCTACATCCTCGAAAAAGAGCAGTTTCAAGCAAAGCAGCTGGCTGGCTGCTTTTCAGGCTGAGGGTTGTCCTACAAGCAGTACTGACTGAAGAGGGCTGGGGGTGGGGAGGGGCTCCCACCACAGCTCAGTCCAGCCACACTCTACAGAAAGGAGCTGATGACCAGCCTGTTCGGAAAACCCACCTTTGTTTCTCATCCTTGGAGTAGGAACCTGGGATTGGGGGTGGTGTATATAAAACAAGAAAAGTATTTATTATACTGCAAAGTGATTTTCAGTCAATACCCCCAGGAAAAGCAAGTAGGAGTTCGAGATCACCCTTGAATTGAGTCCAAGGATGGTATTTTTCACAGACCTTGATATCTTATGGATGTTCTTTTCAATTAGATAATTCCCTTAAAAACGTTATTGGTGGCTAAAGGAGATGACCCATTGAGAAATCTTGCCCGTCACATAGAGGATCTTAGTAAGTCTCTGAGGTGGGTGGCATAGATAGAAATCTTCAGGGACATTTTCCATGTATGAAAGACCCAAACTCACACAGGAAGCTGCCTAGATGACTGTTCTATTTCTGATTGGTCCCCCGTCCTCTCCTCCTAGCTTAGACTCAGAGAACCCAAACACTTGGTCTCTTCAGTTGCTGTTCTGTGTCTTAATCAAACTAAGATCCTACCTCACACAGACAAACCACCACCACCAAGAACTTTCTTGAACTGTTTTTTAACTAAGTCTAACTGTTTTATTCCATCAAATGGAAATCACATTTTATTCCTATCAAAACAATCTCTAACTTACTAACTACCACCAGATTTAGGGGGTGGGGAGTAAGGAGACTTGTCTTTCAATCTGTTGTAAAGCTAATAGACAATGGGTAGGGAGGATAGCTTGTGGCAGACATTAAGGTGGTGAGTGAGGTCCTGGAGCTGGGTGGGGAAGGCATGAGTTAAATACCAAGCAAGCAGGGCCAAGTCGCTTAATTGCTCTGTGCTCAATTTTACCTATTAAGTGGGAATAAAAGGACTTATTCCCAGGATACTGAGAATTAAATGTGATCATTCAAGGCCTTTAGGAGGCTTGGTACATGGTAGGTGCTGTCCGTTTTGAAGTCCCGTGTACTTTCTCAGACAGTCAAGTTTTCTTTTTTTATTACAGTGTCTCCCTTAGGCAGTGAACAGTTTCCTCAAACACAAAACAGTGTCGCTCGGAACTAGTTACACTTAGAGTTTGTCCAAGGAGAAAAATATGTGAGAACGAGTCTGTGTTTTTATATTGTTAGCAATTATGTCACTCTGTAGTTTCTTCTAGAAAAGTTATGGCTGCAAACTTCATATTTTATTTAATTGAAGAGACAGAGAATGAATAATTGGTGTATATCCTTGTGAAAATCAAATAAATACAAATACCCAAACAATTCCCTTAAGAGTAATTCGAGAACAACTTTAAAAGCTTCAATAATCGCTGGGTTTCTTGGAGGGTGGAGCCACCCTACTTAAAAGACAGGTGTTCCTTCCAGTTTGTCTTGACATTGTTTTCTCAACACAGAAAGATCATGGGCTTTGAATTTTAGCTCTGCCCCTTGCCAATTGGGTGATGTTGGGTAGTCATTTAACCTCTCTGAGCCTCAGTTTCCTCATTTGTAAAACATGGATGATCATACGTTATAGGATGGCTGCAAAGAAATACATTCAGAATGCTGTGCACAGGGTGATAATCATAGTAGTAGCGATAATAATAGTTATTATTATTATTGTTATTGGCCTTCATCTGTATTGCACCTACTGTGTCCCAGACACCATCTTAACATGATGTAGTAACACATTCACACATATGTGGTCCACAAATAATAGTCCTTTTTCTTTCCTTCTCTCACTTTCAACCCTCAAGCCTGTTCCTTCATCCATCAGGTCAAGATGTTGTTCTTCCTGTTACAGTCAAAATACTTTTTAAAAAATATGATCATAGTCCCTCCCTCAACCTCCCTCAACAACATGCTTGCCTTAAAAACCTCTCAGTGGTTTCCTATGGCCCAGGGGCCCTGCCTGTTCTGACCCCTGCCTTACTTCCCTGCCTGACCTGAAGTACATTCCATCTTGCCTCATCTCCAGCCACACAGGCCTTTCTTGGTTCTTCAGGAATCTTGCTCTGGCTACAGACGTCTCTTTCTCCCCTCAGTCCCTTTCCTTATTAATCCTGGCCTTGGATTCTCAGCTCAAGTGGAGAAGCCATCCCTGCCCTGAGGTCCTCCTAGTCCTAGCTCCTAGAGAACCGGGGTGTTTCAAAACACCTGTCATAGTTTGTCATCCTGAATGGCCTGCATAACTGCTTTGGGAATATCTGTCTCCCGGATAGACTGAGGGTGTCATGGGAGCAGGACCCACATGTAGTTTTGCTCTCGGCTGTACCCCCAGCACTAGAACAATACCGAGTACTTAGTGGGCTCTCAACAAATTTTTATTGAATATGCCAAATACCAAGGCTATTATAGAATCACGTTTTTAAAACACAGGTGAAACACATTCTCCAAAGCATTAATGGCTACAGGAATGCAAGCTGTTTTAACCATTGCTGGTTGGGGAGCTTTTTGTGGACATTCTTGCGGGCATTGGTTTTATGATCATGCTCTACTTTAACTTGAAATCAGAGGATAAGAATGGGAAAAAGGTCAACTAAATAATGCTGATGCACGAACAGGGTTTGGAGAGGACAACTGAATTGTCTTCCCTTCTCTGTGGACCTCATTAAAAGGGCACATAACTCCCTCCCCCCACGGTGAGGAAGGATTCATCCAGCAAAATGATTCTAGGATTAGAGGAACAGAATCTCAATCACAAGCAGAATGAAACCATTCTGGACAGGACAGAGGGGAAGGGAAGACCCACAGGAATAAGAAAGCCAGTGAAGTATGAGGAACCTTGCCTGATATTTTCCAATGGACCTAATGTGGCACCCAACTTGGGAGGGCCTTTTCTGGGCCGGTGAACACATGAGTAAAGGCACTTCCTTTTCCTGAAGGGACAAGGGTCATGTGCCTTGCCTCGTGCCACTTCCTTTCCCTGAGTTGTCTCTGTCACGTTTTCATGCTGCAAGTCCTTGCTCATCTCTTAAAAGGTAGCTCAAGTCAGGGCTTCCCAGGACGACTTCCTTGACAACTCCAAAGATGGACTTGTTATTATGAGTCACAAGAAGCACAAGAGTTGTGGATAGAAGAGATGAGGAGAAGGAGAGTAGCACTGCAAGAATCAGTGGCTGTGTGCTCAGGGCTATGCCTGTATGATCTCATTTACTGCTCTCACATTCTCGTACCAAATGCTCTTATCTCTATGCTATAGGTGAGGAAATGGACACATGCCTGCTGTGTCCAGAGCCACAGTTAGTAAAGTCAGAGCTAAGACTCAAGTCCAAGCTGTCTGAATCAGAACTCAGTGCTCTTCACTCATGCATTACACATTTCCTTCTGAACACAGCCTGCAGATTACGTTGAAACAGTCTATTTACGTGCCTGTCTCCTGGTGGCTGGGAGCAGCTTGGGGACAGGGATTCTGTCCTGTTTGGCTTTAGTCTTTGCATCCTGGTTAGCATGGAGCTTGACTCTGAGTAGGTGATAAAGAAGCTCTTCTTAAATAAAAAACTGAATGGGAGAGTGACAAATTTGTCTATGCAGCCATAGTTCTCCTTCATAAGGAGGAAACAGGAAGCAGAATACCTTCCAGTGACACCCAAAAACAGGCTTGCTGGAAGTCTACATGCACATACAGAGGGGGGGAAGTACACGTTTTCCTGTTTATCATGTTGTAAATAATCATAAAATAATAACAAAAAACATACAGTGCTCATTACTTGCTGGGTAGAATTCTGACACGTACATGCACGTGGATGTAGGAACAGGTATATGTCTTCCTCACCACAATACTATGAGGTAAGTACTGTTATTATCCTCATTTTAGAAATAAGGAGACTAAGACACAGAGCAGTCAGGTAACCTGTCTAAGGTCACACAGCTGTTAAGTGCAAGGGTGAGGATGAGAACCCGTGCGGTCTGGTTGCAGAGTACATGCTAAGAAAGGATCCATTCCTCTGTTCCGTGCCTTTTTACGCATTTATGGAATTCTTATTTTTCTTATTTTTGGAAATCTCTTCTTAGCCCCTTCCATATATGTAGAACCAACCCACTCTTCAGGCCTACATCAAAGGCACTTCCCACCCACACCTTTCTCTGACTGTTCATCTTCTCACCTACATTTAAAGCCTTTCCCAAATGTGCATCATGATTCTCTGTAACATGGAAATAATATTATGCCACCTGACCAGGATATTGTAAGGCTTAAGTGAGACAAAATCTGATATCGCTTTAGACTAAAAAAAGGTGTTTTTTTTGTTTTGTTTTTTACGTTTTTTATATATAATACATGTCCCTGCTTTCATCCAAGGCCAGCCCTCTCCTTGGGAGCTGGATCCCATCCCTGACCCCAACCCAAGCCCTTCACTGATGCCCTTGGCCCCTCTCTGTGTGTCATCACCAAGTCTTTAAGTCTTTCCTCTAAACGGGATCATTGGTGTGCGATCGCCAGCATGCTGTCAGTCACCTGACTTTAAATACTCCTCTTGTGATCCTGTGTCCGCCTCCAGCTACTGCCATGTCCTACTCCTTTTCGCAGAAAATTGCTTTGAAAGAGTCATCCATACACAGTGGCCAAGTTGCTCTTGTGAGAGTCCTGTGGCCCCCTCACTGACCAGGGTCCTCTGCCCCACTTCTCAAGCTGCATTGGCACACACGGTCACTGCTTCTTTGGCCTCAAGGTCCACACTTTCTGTCTGTTTCCTTCTCCCACCATGGCTAGTCCTTCTCATCCTCCTAAATCGTAAACACGTGAGCCAAGGGTGCAGGCCTCTCCTTACGTGTGCTTGTTCCTAGGTGGCCTCAGCTAGCCCAGGGTGTTAGACCTCATCCCTCCAACCTGCATCCCCGCTCCAACCTCTCACCCCAAATGCAGACCTGCACATCCAACTACTTACCCAGCACTTCCTCTGGGATGCTCTACAGGTCTCAAAGCCCAGCTCTTCATTCTCCTTGAGAAAAACCCATGTGTCCGGCTTCTTCTCCAGCTCAATGAACAAGGACTCCAGTCTCCTGGTTACTTTAGCCACAAACCTTGGAGTCATCCTTCATTTCTATCATTGTTTCATATCCCTCTTCTCATTCTACAGTGAATCCTCTGGGCCCAACCTCCTAAAAATATCCAGAATCCATTCATGTCTCGTCACATCCATTTCTCAAATGCTTCTTCACCAGACAGGCCTTTCCTGGCCTTCCTGTCTAAAATCTGTCTCTCTCTCTTTCTCTCTCCCTCTTCCCTCTCCCTCTCCCTCCCTCTTCCCTCTCCCTCCCTCTTCCCTCTCCCTCTCCCTCCCTCTTCCCTCTCCCTCTCCCTCCCTCTTTCCTCTCCCTCTCCCTCCCTCTTCCCTCTCCCTCTCCCTCTCTCCCTCCGTGTCTCTCTTTCTCTCTTCCTCTCCCCACCTCTCTGTCTCTTTCTCTCTCTCACACTCACATCTACACCCACACCCCCACTCCCCAGTTACCTTTGCCCTGCTTTATTTTTATCCACAGCACTTAGCTTTACTGGCCGTGTTTTACACCCATTTGCTTATTTCTTGCTCTCCTTTGTGCTCTGTAGACTGTAAGCTGCATGAGAGCAGAGGCTCACTTCTGTATCTCCAGCACATAGAACAGCTTCCAGCACCTTGCAGACATGTAATAGATACTTGTTGATTGAATGAATGTGTGTGTGAATGGATGCTTATGTGAACTCTTAGTAATAAAGTAGGAAGAATGGCCTCTGAAACCAGCTAAACCTGAGTTCTAATCCCACACTCATAATTACTTGCTGGGTGACATTCAGTTACTTGACTGGTATATTTCTTTCTCCAACAATAACATATCAGAGTACTGTTATGAAGGAGAAAAAAATTGTAATTTTGTAAAACATCTAGCATAATGCCTATCAATAGTCTGTGAGTGAGACTTTACACAGTCACATAAAGGCATTAATAGTTCATGCCAATTGAATTGTTTTTGCCTACCGACACAGCTAGCATTGGCAGTAGCCTTGTTATCTGCCAGACCCTGTGCTAAATACTGGATAGTCACTACCTCACATAAATCTCAGAAGATCATGACGTAAGTACTGTTAACTGTCCTCATTTTACAGATGAGGTAGCAAGGCACAGAATGTTATAGTAACTTACCTGAAGCCACATGGCCATTATGTGGTAGATCAGAGTTTGCACCCAGACAGTTTGACTCTAGAGCCCAAGGTCTTATCTGCCTCATAATATACTGCATTTTGTAATACGAAGCATAAATACCATATTTTAAGCATTGTTCTCAGCATATGGGAACTTAAAAGATGTAAAGGACTCATCCTTATTTGAAGAAATCGCAGTATGGCAGGGGAGAGAAAGGCATACACGCACAACTCTAACAGTAGATTTTAACCCTGACTGTGCCTGAGGATCAGCTGTGGCAAATGAACAGGGATGTCTCCACCATGTCTACCTATTGAATCATACTTCCTGGAAGGCAGCCCTGGGAATCCTAGTTTTCAGAGCTCCCCAGGTGAATCTTGAATAGTCAGAGCTGAGAACCTGAGTCTGTGATAAACGATGCTCAGGGTTAAGGAATATAGCCAAAGGGAAGAGCTCTGGGAGAAAGAGATTGATCCATTATAGATCCCTTTGAAATGATAGAGTAAGATCTGCCGTTGAGAAGAGGTTGCTTTTGGTCAAGATGTCTGATGTCTGGCAGATAGGTGGCTGTCCTAGAAAGATTCAAGGTCAGTGTTATTTGCTTATGCTTTCAATGGACCTCTACTGAGCATTTGTCTGCTTCATGGTAGTTATGAATTTGCTTCAAGATTTTATTTTCAGGTACCAGCTAGAACATCTACCTAATATAGAGACAGTCATTCAGTTTCTTGCCCTTTACTTTTGTCATCTACATAAAGGGGAATAAAAATTATGCACGTATCATTGAACAGTTGCTTTGGTGAGTAAACATGATAATTCATGCAAAGTATATAGTGTGGTACACAGTGCATATTAAGAACTCAATAAGTTGGGGCGCCTGGGTGGCTCAGTCGGTTGGGCGGCCGACTTCAGCTCAGGTCACGATCTCGTGGTCCATGAGTTCGAGCCCCGCGTCGGGCTCTGGGCTGATGGCTCAGAGCCTGGAGCCTGCTTCCAATTCTGTGTTTCCCTCTCTCTCTGCCCCTCCCCCGTTCATGCTCTGTCTTTCTCTGTCTCAAAAATAAATAAAACATTAAAAAAAATTAAAAAAAAGAACTCAATAAGAGCTGTTGTTATTATAAATATGATCCATATTAGTGGAGGTCTCAGAAAACACCCTTGTCCTGAGTACTTCGATGAAAGGTGGCGATGGAAAGAATCCTAGGCCAGTGGTCCAGAGACGCCTACATTCTGGTCCTTTTGTGACATTGATGTCCCTTGATGAATTGTCTAATCCTGCTGTGCCTCGGAGTCAAGTGGGAATATAATAAAACCTGGCAGTGTTGATGTGAGATTAAGTGATAGAGCTTTGTGAAGTATGTCCCCCTCTTGAGGTTCCCACATTAAACCAGAAGCAGGGAGTGGTAACTGAGTTTTAGGAGTTCCTAATAAAATCCATAAAGAATTTAGCAGCTGATAAGAAATGTGGAGGGTAGGGGCACCCGGGTGGCTCAGTTGGTTAAGCATCCGACTTCGGCTCAGGCCATGATCCTCTGGCTGGTGAGTTCAAGCCCCGTGTTGGGCTCTGTGCTGACAGCTCAGAGCCTGGAGCCTGCTGTGGATTCTGTGTCTCCCTCTTTGCCCCTCCCCCTCTCATGATCTCTCTCTCTCTCTCCTTAAAAAACAAAATAATCATACAAAAAAGTGTGGAAGATAGAAAATAACGTTTGATAAAAGCCAACTGGGAGCGAGGCACTCTCCATGCATTATTATCACATGGAGATAATTATCACAAGGATGGTGCATGGCAGTAGTCACATTTTACAGGTGAAGACCTGGGAGAGGACTTGTAAGGTGAACTGTCTAGTTGGAAAAGTATTTGGCTTTGGAATCGGTTACACCAGAGTTCCAAATATGATTAAAGATATTTATCCTCTGAGTGTTTTGTCAATAGTAAAATGTAAGTAATCATGTTTCCTTTTTGGGTTTATTGTAAGGATAAAAGACGTTGAGTGAAATATACCTAATAGTCACTTAATAGATGGCCCCTGTACTTATTGTGACAGTATTTTTGTCCAGGTCATTCTAGTGGTAACACTGTGCTAGTCTGATGGCACATCCTGGGTTTCTCTTAGACCATCATGTTCCCATCAAAAAAAAAAAAAAAAAAGTTCAGTCTCACATTTTTTAATTCTTTCAACCTTTATCACTTTTGCTGCTTGCTTTTAACATGCAGTGGTTAGTGCCATTCTGATTTGTGTTTCTGAATTCATTGTTTGCTTTTGGTACTTGAGCCCCAAGGCAATTCCTTCATTTTGACTCAATTTTATAAATCTAATAGAAAAATCACCAGCAGTGAAATCATCACCATCGTTAGACTGGCCCATTAGTTTTCTGAGTCACTGTTTCTTCCCTGGCAGATGGAGCTGGGAGAAAAGATGGGCCGAGATGGCCAAAGCCTTTATCTTCCCAAGTATCTGCAAAAGCACAGTTAGCAGGAAAAGCAAACAGGAGGCAAATAAATGGGCGATTTCAAAGATATGCATGAAAGGCTTCTCTGGATCCTATTGTTGATACATGGGAATGTCACTTACCTGGAAATTTTAGGAGCAAACTGAGGAGTCAGTGAACCTCTTTGCAAGAGAAATTATTTATTCAAAAATTACAAACAAATGCCTAAAGAACATCTCTATTCCATGTCAGATATTGGCTAGACAATGGGTTCACCGGTGGTGAACGTACATTTGGTTCCCGCCTAGATGCGAGACTAATTAATCAAGTTACTATAAACAGTGACAAATGCTCTAGTGGTGAGGGCATATGAAGACAAGGTCTAATAGTGTTGCGTAATGCCCGGGAAGAGGAGGACATCATCCCTGGAGAAGTGTCCCTTGAGCTGAGATCTGAAGGATAAGTAAGACTTGCCCAGGCAGAATGAGAGGGAAGCTTCCAGGCGAAGGAGAGCATGTTTGTGAGGCCCTATTACCAGAGGGTTATGGTGAATGTGAGGTTCTGAAGGATGGCTGATGAGACCGGAGAGAGACCCAGCAAGGGAACAGTGGAGAATGAAGCTGTCAAGTGGTAGGTCCTGCACGCCTCTGTGATGTCAGTTATAGACTTAATCCAAAGAGCAACTGGAAATTACTGAAGGGTACAAATTTTGGGGAAAATTTCAGCCCAAAGTTGCAACATGAGAATATTCTCCTGACTGCTGTCAGACTAGAAGGGCTATGAGATGGGTGGATACGTTTTAAGGAGCGGGCTGCTGAAGGCAGTCTCTATCATTGCATTTTGCTAGACGTGTAGATGGCACTCTGTATGCCCCAAAGTCCTCAAGTCTGAATAGAGTGCAGAAACCTGTTCATTTTCTTGACATCCAGACAAAAAATTCTTCTTCTTCATGAGCAATGGCAGGAACACACAATGCTCTGTTTTGAAGAGGCAGTAAACCTTCAAGGCATTGAAAAATAGAGTAGTGTGCTTTTCCAGATACTTGGAAAGCATGATATTTAGAAGGAAAAGAAAGGCTGTGTTAGGACAAAGCCATTAAAGATGTTTTCATATCATGTTTATTCAGCACAAAATAGCTGCTCCATCAAAGCCTCTAGATAGAATGGTACATATTCTCAGCTGTGTGCACTCATATATAAACAGAAAGGTGACCCTCTCAGGGGAGAGTTGACCAAAAGTCAGTCTCATGAGCAAAGGCTAGAAAGCCATGTTCTACTTTAATTATTAATTCATTTTTTTCAACCAAGATGATAGAATATCTAAGCATGTGGGTAGAAGCCCCAAGTGTAAAATCCTTCAGGAGCCCAGCAGTAGCATATTAACCAAAAAAGGCATGATATTGGCTATCATGAAACTGTGTGTTTGAGCTAAGCCAACATAGTCTAGTTAAAAAAAGAAAAAAAGAAAAAAGAAAAAAGAAAAAAAGACACTGAATAAGGAAAACAAAGTCAGACCCGGCCCTCGGGACACCCATATCCATCCCATTAGATAGAATCAAAATTTCAGTTTGGGAGCAGGTCCCTGAAACCAGTAGCCCAGCCCTTTCCAGGGTCTCTGAAGCCCAGTATTCCTGACAAGAGAGCATTGGAGAACTCACTCCCTGCCAAAGCTGGCCCTTCTACCTCAGGACACTTCCGGCTATCTCTAGATCTGTTAGTTGAGCTGGAGTCTGTTTCTTAGAATAATTGAAATCTATTTCTTCTCAAATCATAAATCTGAGGCCTTTTCCTCATGACTTTTCTGCATTAGGACAATGATTTTCACACCCTGTGCAGGCTTCAGATTCCAAGTTCCTTCAAGTAGCCTCCTATGACTTTATCTAGAGTTGTGGTCAAAAGGAGACTTTAGGTGCCACATCCTGTTCTAAGTGTTTTAAGGTAGTAGCTCATTTAGTTCTAACAACATTCTGATGAAGAGGAAACTTTTATTATCCCCATTTTACAGAGACAGACACTGAGGCCCAGAAACATAAGTCACCTGCCCAAAGTCACATGGTCAGCAAGCAGCAGAGGTAGGACCTGAACCCAGGTACGCTGGCCCCAGAGCTTTGTTCTTCCACCCACAATGGAGGGGAAAACACAAGCTTTGCTGTTAGTGTCTTGCCTTTGAGTCCAAGTTCCAACACTGCCCATGGCCACCTGCTTCTGACCAAGCCTCCACTTCTTCATCCATGAGATGTCTATTGTGAACCGTACCTCAGGGCTGCTGTGGGAATACCTAAAATAATGCACGTCAAGCAGCTGCAGAGTGCCTTACACATATTGCCTTCTCATTAAAGGCTGATAGAAGAAATAAATGTGTGAGTAAATGAACGAAGACCTTCTGGGCCAGCCTCCCCTAGCAAAGCCTCCTTACTCTTTGCCCCAATTCTCAGTCGAAGCACCTACTTTATGATGCCCTCAGGAAGTCAGCCAGAAGTCACAGCATAAGCATAGGACAATAGACTGGAATGAAAATAAAACTATAATATAAATGACAATGAACCATTGCTTCATCCCCCCCCCCCCCATCCAGACTTGAGATTATTTGGCAGCCTAGAAATAAACTAAACAAGCTACAAGATAGTGACCTTTCAGATCATGTCATGTCCCTCTTCCCGTTTTATGCAGTAAAATCTACAGTCTTTTTGTGGCCTCCAAGGCCTAGGAAATCTGCACTCTGATGATCTCCTGTAACCGCCCTCTTCATTCAGCCCACACCGGCTACACTGGCCTCCTTGCTGTTTCTCAAACATCCCAAGCACATTCCCTCTCCAGGACCTCATACTTGTTCCCTCTGTCTAGAATGTTCTTCTCCCAACCATGTTGTTCTTACCCTCACTTGTGTAAGTCTTGCACAGATACCACTCTTCAGAGTCCAGAGTGCTAACCATTACACGATAGAACCCCACCAAATACCGCTCTTCAAATAGGACTACCTGCCTACCTGATCTACACCGCCCTAGCACTCCCCTTTTATTTTACTTCACAGATTGCCTCACTGCCTCACCCATTATCTATTTGCCTGTGTTCATCATCAGTTTCCCATCACTAGACCTTAACCTCCAGGAGACCAGGTGCTTTGAGCTTTTGCTCAACATCATGCCTGCCATGAAATAGTTGGTGGCACATCGTTGTTGAATAAATGGTGCATAATAGTGGTTAGTAGAGGCAGCAGGTAGGCTCAGTGACCCACAAGAGTTTTACCTCTTTAGAAGGACACTAGTTCCCAAGCGCTAGCATACGCATAAAGATCATCTGCAGTGCTTGGTTTAAGATGCAGATTCAGGGGGCTCACATGCTCCTCCTAAAATTTTGATTCAGTACATCCTGAGTGAACCCCAGGACCTCCACTTTCAAGAAGCCCTCCAGTGCCTGTTGAGGATGGAACCCCAGTGCAGTTCGTCGAGAAACACTGTCCTAGGGTAAGAGAAAGTAAGAAATATACATAAGCAACACCCCTGAATTTTGCATGGTTGCCTTCCTCCCTCCATGTCTGGCCCAAGATGTGAGAACTCTAGACTTAGCATTTAGGGTGTGATGCTGGTGGAGGCAAGCATCATGGTTCAGTGCAATGGCTCCTAATCACCCTGATCTCTCCGTTGGAGGTTGACTGGCTGCAGACTGGCTTAAGGAGGGGTTTTAGAGTAACCTCAGAAGCAAAAGGACAGCATTAATATCCTCCCTTGCCTGTGCACAGAGCCGTTTACTGAATGGCTGCTGCAATCTGTGAGTGGGGGAGGGCACCCCATCGGTCCCGGCAGTTGGCATCAAACCAGAGAGCCAGAGCTGGAAGAGTTGCAAGGTTCTGGTCAGAGCCCCACCCACTATCTTGCAGAGAGATTAAGTGAACCGCCCAAAAGCACACAGCTAATTAGTATTTAAGAGCTGGCACTGAAACCCAGCCTGTGGCTTCACTGTGGTGTTTTGGCCTCTGTACCCTTTTGAAAGTGGTTTTACTGTTCCTAACAGTCCTGTGAATATCTTAGAATAATGTGCTGACCTGACTACAGACTATGTAAAAGGAGGGAAAAACCCCTCAAGGATAAACTGTAAAGAGTCTATGCCCTCTTATACTGTGACCATGTGTACTGATAAGCCCGCAGGAGAAAACCAGCTTCATTGAGGTACTTTTAAATGGCCGAGCGAGGTATGTGTAATGGTGCTATTATTTTACACTTTTTAAAGGAAGCTCATTTTTCTTTGAAATTGGCCTTACTTACACACAGAATTGGTGGGAAAGACGATGATCAGGTATTAAGCCTTCAAGAATGTTCTCATAAGTACCATCTTCACCACATTGGGTAGCCAACCGAAGGTAATTTGGGACCAGCGTATATAATATGTGTTTCCCCATGTTGTGCCTTCTAAATAGCACTAAGCAATAGACTGACCTTGACTATCTAGAGCTGAGGGCTGGGAATTCGGGGTGGTCATATGTTGCCAGAATGGACTCTTTTATGATTCCTGCTACATCTAAAACATGCCACTGTGCCAACTTGCATTTTTTTCTTTCCCATCTAAGCAACCCGGGCTGAGCTTGCTGTACATGCTGGGAACAACCTCGTCCAAATTCACTTAATTTGCACTCATTTATGTTCTTCTGTTTGGAAATTGTATTTTTGGCTCTGATTCAGATAAATTCAACCTGAGATGATAAATGGAATGATCCTGTAGGTGAAGCAGTGATGGAGGCTTTAGTTATAATTCTCTATTGATCCTCAGATATGCTCTGGGCATCATACAAAGTTATTTATTGGACACAGCACTGTCAGGTCGTAGCATAGACCTCAGTAAATTGATTGAAGTTTGAGGCTTCCGAGGATACCCAACCTTCATTTAAAGAACCACTTCCCCAGCAAGACCTGATTTTATAATGTGGTAGGAAAAAAGGTATCTTCTGCTCTGTATATTTTATCTTCTTAAAAGTTAGGCTCTCAAAGCTTGCAACTGAACTGGGTAAACAAATAAGAGGTATGTTCCAGGCAGCTGGAACAGTGCCTGGGGCTTAGCAGGGACTCAGTAAACATTTGCTCCATTCTGTTCTCTCCACTACCTTTGTCTGCAGACACAACAGTGTTGGCTCATTTCTTGGTCCATGTATTAAATCTTTCTTGGGTGCCTACTACATGGAATAATTCTGGACAGTATCCACTTGTATAAAGTACAGCTAGATCCTTGCTGCCATGGGCCTTATATTCTGCTGTGGACAGACAGGTAATAAATCATTATAAGCAGTAGATCAACAGTAGGGTGGCAACCAAAGTAAGACTAGATCTTAACAAGGAGATTCAGATAAAATTTAAATAAAGACCTTGCATATACCTAACTTCAGAAACACCTTCCAGATTGGTCTTCCGGTACTTAGGCTTCATCCCTGGTCTCCTTGGCAGCCCTCCCAGCCAGCGTTCACAGCTCATTCTGGGTGCTTGTTGGCAAGTATTCACCAGGCCTCCTGTGCTGATCTCTTCTTTCCCATCTGGTGCTCTGATTCTGCACAGAATGGTGGGCAGATGCTGCCAGTAGCAGGGTTCTCTGCAGAAGTAAAGGCCTCTGGGAGCTGAGTCTGCAGACCCTCGGGACAGCATGAATTCATTCAAATGGTTTTAAAGCCTCTGTGAGGTTCCAGGCAGAGATCAGGCTCTAGAGAAATTTCAGGACACAAAGCAGCCACTGACCCTGACCTCAGGGTGCTTGCCTTCTAAGAGGGGAACTAGACAACCACAAGTGGACATCAAAAACTAGGACCTTGGGGCACCTGGGTGGCTCAGTCAGTTGAGCGTCCAACTTTGGTTCAGGTCATGATCTCACAGTTGGTGAGTTTAATCCCCACATTGGGCTCTCTGCTGTCAGCACAGAGCCTGCTCCAGATCCTCTGTCCCCTTCTCTCTGCCCCTATCCCACTTATGCTCTCTCAAAAATAAATAAAACAAAAAAAAAAAAAAAAAAAACAACAACCTAGGACCTTTTAAATAGTCATCAGGGGAGGGAAGAAAATAAAAATAGGATAAATAGCATAGAGAGTGACTGGGGAATGGCAGATTCCCAGGTGTAAGGTGGACAGGGAGCCCTTTCTGAAGCTGAGTCGTGACTAATGAGAAAGAGCCAGCCATGTGAAGAGCCCAGGAAAGAGCATTCTAGGCAGAAGGCCTTACAAGCGCAAAGTCCTGGAGACTGGAATAAATTTGGTATACTCAACGAATGGGAAGGTCTTGGTGAACTATTGTATGTTTTGGGGGTAGTTTTTATGCTTAGTTTAAAAAAATTCTTTCAGATATTTAAGCCCTATAATTCATTATACTTTTCAAAGAAGCAGTGTATATTCGTAGCTAAAAAATTAGATCCTAGAGACAGCTTACTTACATCCGTAAGGGGATAATCTGATGATTGAGTCCTGCCTGCAGTCAGATTGCCTTTATGGAATACTAGATTTCCCATATATTAGCTGAGTGACTTCTGCCACCTTACTTAGTCTTTCTGTGCTTCACTTGCCAGAAGGGGGATAAGAATAGTGCCTACATCATGGAATCTTTTGGTGATAAATTTCAGTGCTAACCAGGCCATAGTAAGTGTTCCAAGCATGTTGGCTATTCTAATCCCTCCATTGTTTTGCCCCTGGCAAAGAAAAGAACTTTCTTTTCTTGATCATCCTTTCCATCCTTTTATCCCCTCTGGCACGCATGAATTGATTTCTCAACAACCAAATGCAAAATAATTTCCCAAATCTTCATGTTTTGGGTACCACTGAAATCCTTGAAGTTTTCAGTGTAACTTCAAAGAGGAAGGCCTCATAAAATCTTCACCAGATTGAGTCTAGGCCCAGGACATTGCTCTCCTCAGGGGAGATGGTAGGGACTAAACTATATAAATAGTGCTCCTCTATCATTCTTTTTCTTTTTTCCCTCCTTTTTTCATAGCACTCATCACCACTAGTCATTTTATTTGTCATGTTGCTTAACCTACAAGAACAGAAGTTCTATGAGAAGGACTTCTTTGTCTTGGTCAATGCTGCCCTCAGTTCCCTCTAACAGTGTTCAAATACTATAGCTCAATAAATACTTGTTGACTGAATTATATATCTCCACAGCCCTAAAAAAATACCGGGGAGTATGTTGCTAATGGGTCAAAGAGTTATAAAAATATCCCATGTTTTTAATGCAACCTGGGTTGCCAGCTTCTCAGCGACCCAGGAGAGCAAGTCACTGGGAGGAGCTGATCCAGTAAATAAGAAATATTACATTCATTTATTATTCATTTATTCATTTAACAAATATTTTTAGGTCCTCACTTGATGCCAGGTAGCGTATTAGCTGGTGGTCTGCAGTGGTGGTAAAACAGAAATGGTCCCTGACCTCAGGGGATGGGAATCTAGTAATTAATCATTCCAATTTTTATAAAAAACATCTCCTTGCCAGCTTCAGCAGTATCATCTTTTCATATAAATCTGAAGATTAGAACCTAGAGAATAAAATAAAACCTTCTGGCAATGAGCCTGTGAGTGGGCAGTCAGGAAATGCTATTCCCGGCCTGACTCATTCCTCCTCACACCGTTCTTGGGGTACTGGTGGTTTGTAGAACTCTTCCACAGATATCACATGTGTGCATTTCCCCATGGCACACAACAGTCCTCTCTCACCCTCCACACACATGTGCATGCATGTGCACACACACCATCTCATTTGGCACCAAAAACCCATCCTGAGGAACTGGAAATAAAATTCCAAGTGGCACCAGAATCATAGGGTAGATAGGAATAAGAATTTGCCAATCTTGATCCCTCTTTGCAGCATGCACTATCACACCCTCAATTTGTCAGCTGCTTGTTTGTAAGACAAACTAGATTGTTGTGAGCAAAACTATTATTTTAGGGAAAACGACAAAGGCATCTGTTACACAAGGAAATTTCAGAGTTATGTAGCAGAGAATCGGAAGCTAGATATGTAATCTCCAGGTTCAAGGATAGGTTCCCATCCTACTTATTTTTTACCTATAGTTATCTCACATAGAGCTCACTTTCCCTTGGATCATGAGGTCAGGAGTCCCTCTGTCTTGAGTTTGGTCTGCTTTTAACAGTGCGGTGTTACCTAAGTGAACCTGTGGTGTACATTCATTCACACTATTGATCCCACATGCCCTTTTGTTGTGATTTAATGGTTTCATGCACACATGTATGTTTTTTTCCAGACAAACTGTAGGTTCCCTGAGAAGTTGCTTGTTGGCATGTTTGGATTCTTGGGTTAGACTGCTTGGGATCACCTGAGTCTTTCTCGTGCTAACTTGAGCAAAGTCACTTAACCCCTCTGATGCATAGTTTACCCCTCTATAAAACTGGGCTCATCATAGTACCTCCCCCATAGAGTTGGTGTGGAATTAAATGAGCTAATTCATAGAAAGTGTTTCCTTGCATCTTTGAAGTGCCAAATAATATTTGCTAATATTCTTTTTAATGTTTACCCTCCAATGCATCTGCCCCTGACTGATCTAGACAAAGAGTAAGTCATTGCTGAATTGTTATGATCCAGAAGATAGCTTTCCCAATGATAGGATTGTATTTAATGAATTTTAAGGTTGAAGTTGATCTTCCAAATATGTAAAAACAACCAACTTTTATACTTCAAGATATTAATATAAGAAAGTAAAATTCTAAGAAAATTTGTTGAACAGAAGCAACAATTATTAAAATGCTTTACAAAGTGCTTCAATGTGATTATAACTTCATAATGCCAAATAACCAGAAAAAAATCAAAATTTTAGCCAATTATCTAGGCATCTAAACTTTCTTTTTCCTTTAGTTTCACCAAGATATTTGAGGTTGCATAGAGACAGTCTCTTGGTCTGTGGAGACTTGTCTCTCTTCCTATGATTTTTCTTGACTAGTTTCTTGACTAGTTTCTCATTTCCTAGTCTCTCCCGTTTCAAACTGTACATTTCTTGGTGGTATGTAAATGAGTTTCTGTTTCTCCTGTAATTTTGTTTTTGGGATAACAGAATGAATTGGTCAAGTTAAGCCTCAAGATTAATTGGTCAAGCGAAGTCAGCCTTTCTGTTGTTCCTGAACTCAAAGCCTTGAAAATCCACTAGAGAGCTGTTCTAACACAAGAGGAAGAGATTCACCAACAGTGATCTGACTTTGGTTTGTCCTTCCTTCTGGGGATGATGTTAAATTAGCTGAGTTCAGAGCTTGCTACCAAAGTTTTATCCGGTCATCATGATGTGCATTGCTCGCTTGCACACATGTCTTCCTTCTGTCTCTCTCTCCCTCTCTCCCTCCCTCCCTCTTTTTCTCCCTCTCTCCTCCTCCTCCCCTACCATCACTGATAAGCAGAAAGAGTGTTGGAGGAAAAACCTAACAGTGATGCAAAATTCCTTATCCTACCTGGTTTCTTGGTTCTTGAAGTTCACTTGAGAAAGCAAGATGGAATGTTGGTTAGTTTTGTGACTCTGAGAAAATAATGGAGGCATCCAAACTTCAGATTTATTAAGTATGGATTATGATAGGATCTAATGCAGAGGGTCAGTGTAATAAATAAATGGGATAATCCAGCACATTTTCTGGCACCAGTAAGAGATCAAAATATGTTATGTCATTTTTATGACAAGAAGTTGCTGATAATTCTATAAGAAGAGAGAGAGTATAGGCAAGGGGAAAAATTACAGATTTTAAACTTTACTCCCTCCATTTCCTTTTAAGTAAAAAAAGAATAAATAAGGACTCTTCCCAAAGAAATGACTGAACAACGTAGTATGAGGGATTATCTGTCTTCAATTTACTCATTCTCTTATATATACCATAAATAAGTAATGGGGACTTACAATGTGTCATGTATTGTATTATATACTGGGAAAATGATAGTGAAAAATACAATCAAAAGAAAAAAATAACTTCATCTAGTGATAATAACTGTGAGGAAAACAATATAAGGCAATGTGATATAAGAATGCAATAATAAATATTGATTGGCCATAGATAGTGTGGCTAGGAAAGCCTAAGACTTAGAGGATATGAGGTCATTAGCATCAAACATCAAGGAAGACTCCTCCAGACAGGGGAATAACAAGTAAAAGGGACTTATTTAAGAAGCAATGAGCTTACTATGTTAACATAAAAGAAAGCAGGGCAGTGTGGCCAGAGCTTAGTGAGCAAGAGAGACAGTGGTGGGACCCACAGTCATAAAGGAAGTCAGGGATCAGACCCTTCAAGTCCTCAAAAGTTGTAAGAAGGTTGGTTTTATTTGTGTGTAATATGAGACCTTGGGTGGTTTAAAGCAGGTCAGGGACATAATATTGCTTTTTTCCCCACCAAATCTCACTTTGGCTACTCTTGGAGAATGCAGGGATGCTATCACGGGGGACTGGAAAGAGAGGAATGAGGTTGGAGGAAGAGGCGGCAGAGGTAATGGAGAGTAAGGTTGGATTTAGGATAAATTATTTTGGAGATAAAGTTGATAGGATTGCTAATGGATTTTTTAAGTGTATGTGGTGCCAATAAGAGGGTTATGAGTGGCATCCCTATACTGAATGGTTGTCTTGAGACATAGGCTTACATATAACAAAGAATGAGGATGAAAACTTTATATCTCAAACCACGCACAGTCCTCCCAACTCCATGCTGGCCAGACCTCATCTCAACAAAGTGAGACACAGTCTAGCTATGGACATCTTCTCACATTCACACCACACATAGTCACTCAGTTTCTGTTACCATGTTCTGTACCAAGTTCTGAGTAGGAAGTAATATAATATAGGCAAACCACTGTTCTAATGGAACTTGTGTTCTAATGTGAGGAAACTGAATATAAACACTAAGTAAATATCATACACTTATTGATAAAATAAGGACGGAAGGATGTGTCAGTAACTGTTGGGTTGCTATGTTAGAATAGTTGTTCAGGGGGACATCGATATGGAAATATCACAATTCTGACTGAAGCAGATTAACTTTGAGTTATGTGTTATACATCCATGAAGTGACAGCAAATAGACCATTAAATATCTGCACCTGGGATTGGGAAGAGGCCAGCGTTAAAGCAAGAGGTGGGATTTAAAACCATAGGCTTAGTTGATCATTAAGAAAAAAAGTAGAGATTGAAAATAGGAGGAGGCCAAGGACCAAGCTCTGGGAGTTTTCCAATATTTATAGGCCGTGCAAGTGAACAACCAGCAAAGGGAATTGGAGCAGCTGGACTTAAAGGCAAAAACAGTGCCCTGTGGCATTACTACAAAGATAATCCAAGCCCTCTCCACCATCTTCTTACCTCTAGCCCTTCATCCTCAGGAAATACCAGGTGATGAGTCCTTTTGGAATGTGTGTAATGGGAATTTGGGCAGGGTCCAGCATTGTGATGTAGGGTAGTACTCTCTTGACCAGAATTCATCCACCCAAGTCATCTACATGAGTAATTGCTTTGCTGTTGGAGCAAGGACAAAGTCCTGCATTGTGGGCTCTCTGACATCAATTGTGATCTTCTCACTTTTAAGCCAGCAGGCTTTTGAATCAGTGACGTTCCCCACAAGCCAGGCAGGGAGATATCTGATGTGCCAATCAGATCTAATTACTCCAACCAGGCAACATAAGGAGCTCTTTTCTAAGGGAACACAAACAAGCCAAAGCATCTAGGGACAGTAGAGCTCTGTAGAATCTACCTAAGCTCATACTTCTTGGGAGAAAAGGCACAGATGTTACAAGAATAATAAATAAGAAGGATGGTTTGGTGGAGGCAGGTGAGTAAGTAGATGGGGAAGGGGAAAAGGAAGGTAAGTTCTGAGGCCATGTAACAGCAACAGATGGAAATCTTAGGCTAAGACAATAAAAGCATATAATAATGCAAATTAAGAACTCAATCAATACAGTTAAGAGCTGCTATATTAAAGCAGTAGTGAAAATTCTTGACAGAATGGCATGTCAATAAAAAAATCCAGACAAAAACAATGAAGTAAAAAGGTATAAAAATAAGAAGATAGCCTAAAAGACACGTGAGACATAGTATATAGGTCTAACAATTGTAACTGGAATCCAAAAAGTAGAAGGGAGAGAGGTAATGAGCCAAACCTAACTTTGAGAAGACACTGGCTGAAATTTTATACATTGATGAAATTCATTGGGGGATACAGTTTCCAGAAGTGCCATTAACTCTAAGCAAGGTGAATAAAGAGAAACTTATAATTAGGTATATACCACAGTAGTACTACTAAAAACTGAAGACAAAGAAAATCTTAAAAACCACACAGACATTCACTACCATTAAAGAGCCAAAATCGCACAACTGAGTTTTCAGCAGAAATTAGGGGACCCCAGCAAATCATGGGGTGACAGTTTTAAAATGCTGAAACAAAACAACTGCCACTCTAGAATATCCTAAAACTCTCCTTCAAATATAGAGGCAAAATAAATACATTTTTAAAAGTTTATTTCTTTATCTTTGAGAGAGAGAAAGAGAGAGAGCAAGAGAGATCAGGAGAGGGGCAGAGACAAAGGGAGAGCTAGAATCCCAAGTAGGATCTGTGCTGTCAACGCAAAGCCCAATGTGGGAATTGAACTCATACATTGTGAGATCATGACCTGGGACAAAATCAAGAGTTGGACGCTTAACCGACAGAGCCACCCAGGCCCCCCAGTACAACAAGTGAACAACAATGAAAAGTGTTGAATATTCATGATTTTTTTTTAAAATTATGACATCATTTAGTTTAAAATGCAAGAAAAATTAAAAGGCAGGAGAGAGAGGGGGAGAGAGTAAGGGAATTAAAAAATATTGAAGGTCTTAGCTTTTAGAGGAAATAATGAAACTGCTCATGAAAGTTATGCTCCTCTAATTTACAGATGTACATTGTAATCACTCATGTAACCATTATTTTTAAAGGGTAGAATAATGTATATGTAACAAGTGAATAGAGGAGAAATTTTAGAGTTAAAAAATGCATGTTTGATTCAAAAGAAGACAAAAAAAAGGAGAATAAGAGACAAAACCAGAGAAACAAGTAGAATGCAAATTCTCATATGGTCAATCAGTATCATTAAGTGTAAGTGGATTGGAAACCCCTAAAAACAATGGCCCCTAGACTGGATTTTATAAATCTGTACTACAAATATGTGTGCTGAAACCTCTCAGCAGCTACCTGTAGAAAGGAAGTTTAACCTGATTAAGGGCAGCAGCAAAAACCTTCTCCCAAATAGTATATTTAATGGTGAAATGGCAGACATTTTCTTGGAGTTTGGAATAATACAAAGCTGCCCCCATCACAACTTCCATTCAATGTTTTACTAGGGTTTCTAGCCAGTAAAGTAAAACAAGAGAAAGAAATATAAAAAATGCAGATTGGAAATTAGACATTAAATGTCCTTATTAGCAGATGACATGATTGTGTAATTAGAAGATATGTATATACAGACAAACTATTAGAATAGTTATTTTGCAAGGTTTTTAGATACCTAGTTAACATGTAAAAATTAAGTTGAATTTCCACATAATAGGAACAAACATTTAGGATGACATTTTTTTTTAGCTTGTACCATTTTTAATAGCAATAAAAACATCCAATAGTTAGGAATAAATCTAAGGAAAGAATGTCAAAGCATTAACCCAAAAAGTAACTTTTAAAACTTTACCAGTTATGGGGCGCCTGGGTGGCGCAGTCGGTTAAGCGTCCGACTTCAGCCAGGTCACGATCTCGCGGTCCGTGAGTTCGAGCCCCGCGTCAGGCTGTGGGCTGATGGCTCGGAGCCTGGAGCCTGTTTCCGATTCTGTGTCTCCCTCTCTCTCTCTGCCCCTCCCCCGTTCATGCTCTGTCTCTGTCCCAAAAAAAATAAATAAAAAACGTTGAAAAAAATAAATAAATAAATAAATAAATAAAAATAAAACTTTACCAGTTATAAGAGAAGAAGACTTAAATAGAGAGATATATGTCCACAGACTTCAAAGATGCAGCATGGTAAAATTGTCTCTTCTTTCCCAAGTTAATCTATAGAGAAATGCAACTCTAATCAAAATTCTAGAGAATTGTTTTTGCAGAAATTGGAAAGTTAAACTCATCTGCAAATGCAAAAGGCGACAAATAGTCAATGCATATGGAGGTATATTGGAGGAATTTACCACTTCCTGAGATTTCTTATATACTATGGTAATTAAGACATTGGGTATTTGGCACAAGGATAAACAAATAGATCAATGGAATATTTTAGAGTCCAGAAGCAAACCCATATGTATATGGACTTACAGTTTCTCAAAAAGTGATTGCAGAGCAGTGGAGAAAAAGTGGTCTTTGTAATAAATTATAATGAAGAAATTTGCTATCTTTTTTGCAGAGAAAAAAAAAAAAGAATTGTATCCCCTAGCCCATATACCTAAAACAATTATAGGTGAAATATTATTCTAAATGTTTAAAATAAAACACTAAATTTCTTGGAAGATAATATTCATGACTTTGGGTAGGTAAAAAGTTTTTAAACAGAACACAAAAAGTTATAACCATGAAAGAAAATATGGAAAAATTGAACTAAATTAACGTTAATATTTCTTTCATCAAAGAAACATTAAGACACTGACAAGGCACACCGCAGGATAGGGAAAAAACTGGGTTAGCAAAGCTGGTAGTTAACAATGGACTCAAACCAAATTATGAATAACTCATACAAACACATAAGAAAACCCTAACAACTCAATAAAAAAAGGGGGGGCAAGGGACTTGAACAAGCACTTCAAAAAAGATAATTTGTCAATGACCAAAAGCACATGAAATATTTAAATGTCCAATAAGCATGAGAATGTACTCAATTCTATAGCCGTCAGAGAAATGCACATTAAAACCAAAATAGAATACCACTACATACTGACCAGAATGGCTAAAATTAAAAGGACTGAAAATACCTTGAGTTGTTATGAACATAGTGGAACTGGAAATTTTATATATTGCTGGTCAGAGTGTAAATTATTACAACCATTTAGAAAAACTGTTTAGCAAATCCACTAAAGCTGAAGATACACATAGACTATGATCGAGCTATTCCATATTAAGTAAATAAATGCATACATTTATACATGAAATGCATATACATGTTCACCAAAAGACATATAAGAATGTTCATAGCTGTACTGTCCATAATAACCCTAGGCTGGAAGCAACTCAATGTCTATCAACAACCAACTGAATTTGGTATATTTGTATAAAGAAATGATTATAACAAAGACAATACACTGTATTTCTCTATTTATATAAATTTCAAAATCAGAATATCAGATGTCAAGGTAGTTACCTTTGGGAGGAAAGAATAATGACTAGGGTAGTGGTCCATCGTGGCTTCTGGAGTGCTAGTTCTATTTCTTAAATTAAGAATTTTTTAAATAAATAATTATTTTTTTGATAGAGACAGAGACAGCACAAGTGGGGGAGAGGCAGAGAGGGGGAGAGAGAGAATCCCAAGCAGGCTCTGCACTGACAGCACAGCACCCAATGAGGGGCTTGAACTCATGAAACTGTGAAATCATGATCTGAGCCTAAACCAAGAGTCAGATGCTTAACTGACTGAGCCACCCATGTGCCCCTCTATTTCTTGATCTAGGAAGTGGTTATGTGAGTGGGAAAAAAAAAAAAAAAAACCATCATGGTGTGTACTTTATGTATATGTATTCCTTCTCAGTAAACACAGAACAGTCCAGTAACCAGAGGCTGAAATGTTATTAGCCTTGGGCCCTTGGAATCAAGGAGATGAGGTTACTAACACCAGAAAAGAAGTTCTATTCAGTCCTCTACTTTAAGAGGAAGCCAAGATTTTCTTTTGTTAAGAGGTAACTGAAGACCTTGTAGAAAAAAACATAGGAGTATAAATCCTCTGACCTCACTAACTTTGCTTCCTCTTCTGTCCCAGTGGGAATCCATACTGGCTAAACCCAACCAGCAATCAGAGAGCATAGGAAACCATAGATTAAGTAGACTTCAAATATCTCCTCTTCATGAAGAGGAGGAAACACAAAAGCTACCATTCCAACTGAGCTGTCTCTTGTTAAAAAGATACTCTGGAAGCCTCACCCACTGACTTCTGCTTACCTCTCACTGTCCCAGAGAGACAACGTAATCACCCATAGCTGCCCTGAAAGCTGAGAAAATGCATTTTAAATCAATTTTATTGGGACATAATTTGCATGCAATAAAATCCATCCACTTAAGAGTTTAACTCACGAAGATTTAACCAATGTATACTCCCCTTAATCACCACCACAATCAAGATACAGAACATTTCCCTCATTCCAAATGATTACTTTGTGCCCATTTATAGTGACTTTCCACACTTCCTATCCCAGTCATACACACTGATTTTTTTAAAATCAAGGCAAAATTGACATAACACAAAATCAACCATTTTGAAGTGAATAATTCATTGGGAGTTAGTACGTTCACAATCTTCTATGAACACACAGACTTAATTTCTATCACTATGGGTTAGTTTATCCTTGGAGAACTTCATATAAATGGATTTCTATGAATGTTTTTGTGTGTGTCTGATTTCTTTCACTCAGCAAAATCTTCCTGTGATTCATCTATATTGTTGCATGTGTCAGTGGTTCCTTCATTTTATTGCTGTACAGGACTTCATCATGTGGATGTACCAAAATGTGTTTCTTCATTGACTTGATGATAGATATTTCTGTTTTCTTCCAGTTTCTGACTATTACTGATAAAGCTACTCCTTTACAAAGCTTTATGCAAATACAAGCTTTGATTTCCCCTGGGTAAATACTAGGAGCAGAACTACCAGGTCATGTGCTAAGTTATGTTTAATATTATAAGAAATAGCAAAAGTGGTTGCATCATTTTATACTCTAATGAGCAATGTGTAAGAGTTTCTGTTTCTTCAAATAGTGCCAACAGTTGCATTTGCTACTCTTTTTCATTTTAGACACTCTAGCACATGTACAGTAGTAGCTTATCCTGGTTTTATTTTTATTTCCCAAGTTTCTGAGGATGTTAGGCATTTATTTGTGTGCTTGTTGGCCATTTAAATCTTTTTTTGAGAAATATTTATTCAAATAGTTTACCTATTTTAAAAACTTTATTGGGGCATAATTGACATACAGTAAATTGTACCTATGAAGGTGTACAATTAGGTAAGCTTTGACATACTTAGGCACCCATGAAACTATCACTAATTAAGAGAATGAAAATATTTATCACTCCCAAGAAGGTTCCTTGTGTTCCTCTGTACCCTCTCCCTTTCCCTGACCTGCTTTCTGACACAATTGGTTTGCATATTCTATAATTTTATGTATATAGAATCATACTGTACATTTCTTTTCTGGGTTTTTCGCTCAAAAATTTAAATTAAAGTATAAATTTTTAAAATCCTCAGTGTTGCTGTGGGTATCAGTAGTTCAATCTTTTCATTGAGAAGTGTGCCTTTGTCTGGATTTACTATACTTTGATACCTGTTGATGGACTTTTGGATTATAACAAGTGTGGGATAATTATAAATAAAGCAGTAGTGAACCTTTATGGACAATTCTTTCTATGGAGATATGCTTTCTTTTCTCTAGGGTAAATACCTAGGAGTGGGATTCCTGGGTAAAATGATAGGGGGATATTTTAAGAAACTGCCAAATTGTTCCGTAAAGTGGTAGGACCATCTTACATCCCACCAGCAATGTATCAGAATTCCAGTTCCCCCGCATTGTCTTCCACACTTCATAGAGTCAATCTTTGTAATGTTAGCCATTCTAGTAGGTGTATAGTGGTATCTCATTGTGGTTTCAATTTGCATTTCCTTAGGGACTAATGAATTTAGGCATATTTTCATGCTCTACTTTGTCATCTGTGTATCTTCTTGGGTGAAGTATCCAAATATTTTGCCCACGTTTTATTGGATTGTTTGTTTATAAGTGAGTTTTGAGAGTTTTTTTTATATATTTTCTAGTTATATAACTCTCTTGCCAGGTATGTGATATTTTTTATTAATTTTTTTTATTTGAGTTTAGCTGACCCACAAAGTTACATTAGTTTCAGGTGTACAACATAGTTAATTCCACTTCTCTCTACTATGCTATGTTTACAAGTGCTATAAGTATTTTAGTTTTTTGTTTTGTTTTGTATCAATTTTTTACTTACAATTTAGTTAATATATAGTGTAATATTGGTTTCAGGAGTACAATTTAGTGAT
This sequence comes from Panthera pardus, assembly GCF_024362965.1. Classification (NCBI taxonomy): domain Eukaryota; kingdom Metazoa; phylum Chordata; class Mammalia; order Carnivora; family Felidae; genus Panthera; species Panthera pardus. Next base: position 116,475,314 of record NW_026526765.1, read on the forward strand.
TCATCACTTGCATATTTGCAAATATCTTCTCACAGCCTGTAGCTCATCTTTGTATCCCCTTAACAGTATCTTTTAGGGACCAGAAGTTCTTAATTTTGATCAGGTAAAATTTATCAGTGCCCTTTTTAATGGCTCTAAATCAGGTAGTGTTAGTTCTTCAACTTTGTTCTTTCTTTTCAAAATTGTTTCACTCCTCTAGGTCTTTTGCATTTCTACATGAAAGAATGAAAGAATCAACTTGTTAATTTCCACAGTGAAGGCCGCTGGGCTTTTGACTGGGATTGTAGTGAGTTTATACATCAATTTGGAAAGAATTGACATCTAACACTATTGAGTCTTCTGACCCATGAATATCATACTTCTCCATTCATTTAGATTTCTTAAATTTTTCTCACAAATATTTTTACTTCAATTGTAAATGGCATTTTAAACTTTCATATTCTAATATTTTTTCTAGCATCTAGAAATAAAATGGAATTTTGTATTTTGGTCTTGAACTGCAAGAACTAGCTAAATTCACTTACTAGTTGTAGTACTTTTTGCTGAGTTCGTTAAGGTATTCTACCTCACAGTCTTATTTTTTCCTTTGAAATCTTTATTTATTTATTTTCTTCCTTTACTGATGTCTAATACAATGTTGAATATAAGTGTTGAGAGTAGATATCCTTGTTCCTAATCTTAGAAAAGAATTCATTATTTCACCACTAATATGTTAATTGTAGGTTTTTGTATATGGCCTTTATTTCATTGAGAAATTTTCTTTAATTCTGAATGCTTTTATCATGACTAGATGTTGAATTGATCAAATGGATCTATTGAGATGATCATATAATTTATTTCTTATATTTCTTTAATATGATGGATTCAATGGATTGACTTTTAAACCAACCTTGCCTTTGGTCATGATTGATCGCACTTTTTATGTATTGCTTGCTTCTATTTGCTGATATTTTGTTATGGATTGTCATACTTATGATCAGCAGGATGTTGGTGTTCAGTTTTATCTTCCTGTAATGTCTGTGTGCGATTTCAGTGTCAGGGGAATGTTGGCCTCATACAACATGTTCAAAAAAATTGTTTCCTCCTCCTCCATTTTCTGAGAGCTTATATAAGAATAGTATTTCTTCCTTAAGTATTTGATCAAAGTTGCCATTGCAGCCATTGGCCTGAGACTATGGGAAGGGTTTTATTTGTTATAAATTTAATTTCTTTAATAGAGAAAGGGATCTTCTGATTTTCTATACCTTCTTGTATCTGTTTTGTTCATTTGTGTTTTTCAGAGATTATCTATTGTCTAGGTTGGAAAATTCATTGACATAAGGTTGTTAATAATATTTACTTATTTCCCTTGTAAAGTCTGTAAGATCTGTAATGAGGTCACTTCCTTCATTCCTCATATTGTTAATTTTGTTTTTGTCTGTCTCCTTTTATCCTTCATTATTCCATCCAAAGATTTATTAATTTTATTGTTCTTTTTAAAGGGCCTATTCTTTGTTCTGTTTTTGATTCCTGCTCCTAACTTTATTATTTCCTTCTTTCTCCTCACTTTGGTTTTACTTTACTTTTCTTTTTTCTAGATTCTTCAAGTATAAGCTTACATCACTAATTTTAAGTCTTTATTATTTTCTTTTTTTTTCTTTTTTTTTAAATTTATTTTTGAAGGAGAGAGAGAGAGAGAGAGAGACAGAGCATGAGTGGGGGAGGAGCAGAGAGAGAGGGAGACTCAGAATCCGAAGCAGGCTCCAGGCTCTATGCTGTCAACACAGAGCCTGATGCGGGACTCGAACCCAGGAACCGTGAGATCATGACCTGAGCCGAAGTCGGATGCTCAATCAACTGAGCCACCCAGGCGCCCCAAGTCTTTATTATTTTCTAACATAAGCTTATAAAGCTATAAATTTTCAAGTGCTTTTTTATCTGCAAGCCATGAATTTTGTATGTTTTTCCCATTGTTATTCAGTTTAAAACATTATCATTTTTCTCTTGTGGTTTCTTTGAGCCATGGGTTATTTAGAAGAGTGTTGTTTAATTTCTAAAAATTGAGGATATTCTGGATTTATATTTGTTGTTAATTTCTAATATACTATAGTGTGGCCAGAGAGCATTTTCTGTATGATTTTAGTCCTTTTAAATTCATTGAGACTTACTTTGCAGCCCAGTATATAATTGCTTTTGGTGAGTATTCCATGTACACTTAAAAAAAATATGTATGTTTTGTGTGTTGTGTTTTTTTAGTGTCATTTAATTGAAAATTGAGTGATAACATTTTTTACATCTTCTGCATTATTATTTTTTTTAATTTTTAAAAAATATTTATTTTTGAGAGAGCATGAGTGGGAGAGGGGCAGAGAGAGAGAGAGACAGAGACAGACAGAGGCAGAGACAGAGACAGAGACAGAGACAGAGACAGAATATGAAGCAGGCTCCAGGCTTTGAGCTGCCAGTACAGAGCCTGATGCAGGGCTTAAACCCACAGACCGCAAGATCATGACCTGAGCCGAAATAGGTCACTTAACCGACTGAGCCACCTAGGCGCCCCGTCTTCTGATTATTATTGATTGTCAATCTACCTCTACCAGTTTTTGAGAGTGGAATATTGAAGTTTTCTATTACAAATGTAAATATGTCTATTTTTCCTTTTGGTTCTAGTTAGTTTTGCTTAATTTTAAGTTCTGTTACAGGACCCATAGACATTTAATATTATTATATCTTTCTGATGTGTCAGTACAAAATGCCCCCTTTGGCCCTGGAAATATAGTTTGTCCTTCACTCTGTTTTTTTCTGATATTAGGATAAGTCTCTTAGGGTTGTTTACATGGCATGACTTTTTCTATCCTTTTACTTTTGACCTATGTTTTTATATTTAAAGTGCATTTTTTAAATAGAACTACGCTACAACCCAGCAATAGCACTACTAGGAATTCACCCAAGGGATACAGGAATGCTGATGCATAGGGGCACTTGTACCCCAATGTTTATAGCAGCACTTTCAACAATAGCCAAAGTATGGAAAGAGCCCAAATGTCCATCAACTGATGAATGGATAAAGAAGGTGTGGTTTATATATACGATGGAATACTACTTGGCGACGAGAAAGAATGAAATCCTGCCATTTGCAACAATGTGGATAGAACTGGAGGGTATAAGTGAAAAAGTCAGTCAGAGAAAGACAGATATCATATGTTTTCACTCATATGTTGAATTTGGGAAACTTAACAGAAGACCATGGGGAAGGGAAGGGGAAAAAATAGTTTCAAACAGAGAGGGAGGCAAACCCATAAATGACTCTTAAATATAGAAAATACAGAAAACAAACTAAGTGTTGATAGGGCAAGCAGGGGAGAGGGGAAAATGGATGATGGGCACTGAGGAGGGCACTTTTTGGGATGAGCACTGGGTGTTGTATGTAAGCGATGAATCATGGGAATCTACCCCCAAACCCAAGAGCACACTGTATACACTGTATGTTAGCTAACTTGACAATAAACTATATTAAAAAATAAAAAATAATAAAAATAAAGCTACTTTTGGGCAACTGGGTGGCTCAATCAGTTAAACGTACAACTTCAGCTCAGGTCATGATCTTGCGGTTTGTGAGTTCGAGTCCCACTTTGGGCTCTGTGCTGACAGCTCAGAGCCTGGAGTCTTCAGATTCTGTGTCTCCCTTTCTCTCTCTGCCCCTCCCCCACTCAAGCTCTGTCAGTCTCTCTGTCTCTCTCTCACTCTCTCTCTCCCTCAAGAATAAACATTAAAAAATTAAAATAAATAAAATAAAACTACTTTTATTTCAGTGCCAAAAAACCAAAATAAAGTGCATTTTTTAAAGGCAGTATTTAGTTGGAGCTTGCATTTTTATCCAATCTGTAAATCTCTGCCTTTGAACTGGTGTTCTTACTCCATTTTTAAATTGACAGTCCTATTGTCCATCTGTTCTTTGTCCTTACTTCCTCTTTTTTTTTTTTGCCTTTATTTTTATTGACTACCTTTAGCATATTATCTCCTCTATTGACTTATTAGCTATACCTCTTCGTTTTATTTTTATGTGATTTCTCTAGGATTTAAAATATATACCTAACAGCATAGTCTAAATATTATATCGTTTATGTGTAATATAAGTAGCAATATTCTTTTCCCTGTCTAATCTTTGTGTTACTATTTCTATATAGGCTGTTTATACAGATAGGTGTACATATATGTCATAGGTGCACCCATAATGTGACACAATTCACTGGTAGGCTTTTTGGTTTAATGAGTCAAATGGTTTAGTAAGTCAAATTTTTTTTTAAAAATTAAACACTAGTAAACAAATCTTTTATGGTTACTGGTGTGTTTACCATTGCCAGTTTTCCTCATTCTTTTATGTAGATCCTAATTCACATCTACAATCATTTTCATGGCAATGAATTCACATACCTTTTTCTTTCTTCTCTCGAAAGATCTTTATGCTGCCTTCATATTTGAAAGATCAAAAGATATTTTCATTGGTTATAGAACTCTTGGTTGATAGAGTTAAAAAAAAACTTATTTCAACACTTATAGATGCTCTTCCATTATCTCAATGGTTTATACTACTTATGATGAGAAGTCAGTAGTAATTCTTAAGTGTGTTCCCCTCTATATAATGGACCTTTTTTCCTGATTGTTTTAAAGATTTTATCTTTGTAACTGTTATTAAGTAATTTTATTATTATGTACCTTACAAAGATTTTTTTTTTTAATTTATCCTAAGTGGGCTTTATTGAGTTTCTTAGTTCTATGGGTTTATACTTTGTAATGAAATTTGGAAAATTTTAGCTGTCTTTTCTATCAATACCTTTTGTGCCCACCTCTTACTCTCCTTCGAGCACTTCACTTAATGTTCCATGGCTTGATGTATTCCTACAGATCACTAAAGTTCTGTTTATTTTTTATTTTTTAGCAGTTCTACTGTGTTTCAGTTTAGGTAGTTTTATATCCTGTCTTCAATGCCAGTGATTTTTGCTTCTGTTGTGTTTAAAGTTCATCCTACTAAGGTTTTCATTTTAGACACTGTATTTTTTAGCTCTAGAAGTTCTATTAGGTACTTTTTCATAGATTTTTTTCTCTTCTCATTATGTTCTTGTTTCCTTTAAGTCCTTGAATGTTTTTTAATAGATCTTTTTACCTCCTTGACTAATAATACCATCATGTCTATAATGTTTAGCATTATTTCTTTTGACTGAATATTCTATTTTATTCTGGTAGGCAGTTAATTTATTTGTTAATAATCCCGTCCCTTTAAAGCCTTTGTTGAAGCTTTGCTTGGGTGAACCGGGATGAACTATTACTCTGTGGTTGGTTTAGCCCTGAGGCTGGGGCTTGGCCTTTCTGGGGTCTGTACTGCATGCTCCAGATAATCATATCCCATTTGGGAGGTAGTTCTCATAGGTAGTCAGTTTACACCTTCCCAATATTTTAGGCTTACTGGTCATTCTTTTCCGGGCTTGTGGAGTTTCACACTGTGCATGTTTCTCTTAGTATATAGTCTGAGACTCAAGAAGACTTCCTTTTTACACTTATTAAACTTCTCCTCTGCTTTCTGCTCCTTACCACTCTGACTCCAAATTACAGCTGGCTTAGACTCCCAGAAATACTCTGTCTCCTCAGCATAGCAAGAAGGTCATGATTTGCTTGGCTGCCCCTTTCTTACCCTGGAGTCCATCAAGTGCCTCCAGACTGAAAGGCTTTGCGTGTTTGTTTTCTTTCTCTAAGGGATAACAATTCTGTGTTAGTCATTGTTTTGTATCTGAAAATAGTTTTTTTCTCCTCACATTCTGTCTAGTTTTTTAGTGTTTATAGTAGAAGAGCTAGTCTTATATCACTTGCCCCATCATGGCCAGAAACAGAAGTCAGAAATTACTTTTTTACCTCCATATCTGTTCACGTACACTACCAACTCTGTATGGCATCAGGGAACTCACAAGTTTTGCAGTGACTGTAAGAGTTAATGACACTGTGCTACATGGAATAACACGATACCCTGGAAACTTTTGGTTGGGTAGCCTCTCCTAAAACACTTCCCTGAGCTATCAGTTTTCATGGGAATTTGCTTAGTTTGGTTTGGAAGGTTTCTTCCTTTTTCAGTAATGCACATAAATGTCTGAACTTCAAGGATATTACTAATGCTGACAAGGTATCAATCTAGTATGACAATCCCATCAGTACTGTATGCTGTATGTAGGAATTAAGAATTAAAACAAATGTATTAATACCAGGTTCTGAGAATCAGAGCTCTGAGATCTCTGTAGCATTGACTACACCTTCTCTCACAATCCCTTTCAAAACCCCATAAGCAGAAGGTATAATTAAGTAAATGTACAAGTAATGTTGACTTATTTTCAGTTTTCCTTCTATCTTTTTACCCTACCTGGTTTCATTCTTTTGACAAAGTTGATTGTGACTACTTTGTTCCATCCTTTTTAATACAGCCCCCAACTTTTTCAAGATGTGGGACCATCACTATTTTTTATTCATTTATTCACTCAGTAAACATTTATAAATAACTTGTAATCTTCTAGGTTGTTTCACAGATTCTAGAAATGAAATAGAAAGGTTTATTAATCCCAGTAGAAATCAAAAGTCTGATGGGAGGAGAATCACTTATCAAATAAGGTCACAAATAAGTATATAATTGGAAAATCTGTGAGCTTTGAAGAAAAGATACAAGGTACTTCGAGAGTATGTAATTGGGTATGTCCATTTGGGCCCTCAAGAAAGCAAATGCCAAGACTGAATTTAAAATATAGGGATGCTTGGGTAGCTTAGTTGGTTATATGTCCTGACAGTAAGGTCATGATCTCACAGTTCGTAGGTTTGGGCCCCATGTTGTGCTCTGTGCTGACAGCTCAGAGCCTAGAGCCTGCTTCGGATTCTGTGTTCCCACTCTCTCTGCCCCTCCCCTGCTTGCACTCTGTCTTTCTCTATCTCAAAAAATAAATAATAAGCATTAATTTTTAATAAATAAAATAAAATGTTAAGATATAGGGGTGCCTGGGTGTCTCAGTCAGTTAAGCCTCTGACTTCGGCTCAGGTCGTAATCTCCCAGTTGATGAGTTCGAGCCCTGCATCGGGCTCTGTGCTGACAGCTCAGAGCCTGGAGCCTGCTTCAAATTCTTTGTCTCCCTCTCTCTCTCTCTGCCCCTCCCCTACTCATGTTCTATCTCTCTCTCTCAAAAATAAATAAAACATTAAAATTTTTTTTTAATGTTGAGAGACTTATTAGACATGCTTATGGAGGAAATAAGGGAGAGTAAAAGGAGTGGGGAGAGTTGCAGGTAGTGATGGAAGTCTGATCCCTGTATAAGGAGAGAGGGGAGACTGAGTAGAAAGAACATAAGACAGCTATGCAGCTCTGAAAAAAACCTTGGCCAGATTAAAGGAAAGCTCCCGAGCAAAGATTGCATCTTAGAGGAGTCCTCTGTTAGGGCTGGAATGGACAGATCTAGTACCCATGCTACACTCAGTCACTGGCTGGGAGCAGCCCAGGGGGAGCATGGCCTCAGTATTGGTGCTCCGGTGGGTCCTAAAGGTATGGCAGTTAGAGGATTCTTCCAATTACACTGCTGACAGCATGTTTTCCCTGCAGGAAGATATGAGAAGAGCACTCCCATAGCTGCCATATATGATCACTGGCCCTGACCTAGAAGGGCGAAGAAGGCTTCTCTACGACATTTATAATTTTTTTAATGTTTTTATTTATTTTTGAGACAGAGAGAGACAGAGCATGAGCAGGGGAGGGACAGAGAGAGGGAGACACAGAATCCAAAGCAGGCTCCAGGCTCTGAGCTGTCAGCACAGAGCCCGACGTGGGGCTCGAACTCACGGACTGTGAGATCATGACCTGAGCTGAAGTCGGCCGCTTAACTGACTAAGCCACCCAGGCGCCCCTCTAAGACATTTATAAAACCAAGTTTAAGAGTCTAGCATCTCTTACATGTACAATGGAAAGACTAGGTATTCCAGTCACTTAAGGAAGATATTTCTTAGACTAGTTGTTAAGACACGAGCTGCTTTGCTGTATTTTGGTGGCAGACCCTGGATTTAAAGCCCTCTGTGTTTTTGGCATATCTCTTTTCAAACTGAAGGATAAACTAAAAAGCAAAGTAAAACTATGTAGCCAGCATTAGATCCGACTTCACCATGATTCTGTGGCTCTGTCATTTTTGTCATTGTGAAAGCTAAAATCTCTCTTCTCTCCCATCCCCACATTAGTGATAGACACCATTATACACACATCTCATTCCAAAAATATTTATTGAATACCTAATATATTAGAAGCATCACCTTATGAACTTTGCCTTGTTTTGGTTGCTGGAGCAGTACCACATACCAAGATTTACTTTGAATCTTTTGTATTTAACTTGCTTTTCTTGACCTCCGCAGATCACATTTGTATCTTCAAACAGCTACTGTTGTGAGTAGCTTTGATTGTTGAACAGCAGTTATTTAAATATTTATGGTCAATCTGTTCCAAAACAATATTGAAAGCAGCAGTGCACAGTTTAAGAAATACATAAAAATCAATGGGGCAAATTTATGTATCAGAAGATCTCCGTTTCTAACTATGTGCCAGATTTTCCATTTATAATTCTTGCAAATGAAACACTTCGGGTAATCATAAATACTGACCTCTCTGAACCTTTCTCTCTGAATTATGGTCTGTCAGTACTAAACAGAGAGCAGTATTTGATTTGTAGGCTGAACTACACAAAGCAAGAACTCAATGCTAATGCCTTTGATCATTCTAATTCATTTTAACTGGCCAACAGGGAGATGACAAAAAGTCTTTTATAAGATCATCACCTTCTGTTTGAAGTGTGCCCAGTGCCCGTCTTGACACATTTTCTTTGCAATAGCTGTACCTAGCATTGTGTCTGGCACCAGGAGAACATCATTAAATATCTGCGTATAAATCTGGTAGTCTGAAGCCAGCCCAGAACATTGCCTAATTCACCCCACAACCTTGGTTCCCTTGGGAAAAGAAGTCTAATACAAAGCAACATTCATGCTATAGGTCCCAAATAGTTTAGTCAACTGAGCCGTTTCTTTTTAACCATCACTTCAACATTCAATCTAGAAACATTCACTGTACTATATACATGGGATTTCCTATTTAGAAGGAAACTAAGAGGTAATATCATACAGGGATGACAAATACAATTTATTTTATTTTCTAGCTCAATGGGAAAAAGTGGTGTTTCCACTAAATGATGTCTTAAAGGTGGGTAAGGGTGTGAGCCCCAGGTGTTGGCCTTACCACATTGAGTCCAACTCTGCATCCTGACAGGTGGCCATCAACCTCCGCTCAATCACTTCTAAGCCAGGAAAATGCTGCCTTTCAAACTGGCCCGTGTCATGCCTGAACGATGAAAAGTCCTTCTATGTAATTAGCTGAAATCTATACTTCTATACCTTCTAGACTCTGATTTGAGTCCTGCCTTTGAAGTCGCAAAATAAATCTACTCTTTCTTATTATATATGATACTACTTTATATATTTGAACACAATTTTTATGAGCTTCTATTTTTAGTTGACTCTCAGTCTTTTAGCATCCTTGACGTTTTTATCTGTGATACTTAAAGTTTTCTGACAGAAGTTCTAAAACCGTCTTGCAGAGCATGTGTGTGTGTGTGTGTGTGTGTGTGTGTGTGCGTGCGTGCGTGTGTGCACGCACGCGCACTTGTGCGTGTGCGTCCTAGAATATAACTCATCTAGACCTGGAAGAATTACTTATCTGTTCTTCCTGTAAAACAACACAATCCTGTCTTCCCTATATTCTAATTTAGCTTGGGCTTTAACTCTCCATTAAAGCCATTGGCTCTACCTTCCGAGTTCGAAGATCATTGTCCTTGATGGAATAGATAAGCAACAGAAATGTTACATGCTTCTCCTCTCTCACTGTCATCTGTTAACATTACATCATCTTTTCCACGCATCAAGCTTAACCCTTTCTTGCTCTTATTCTTGCTCCAAGCCTAATGTGAAATGCCTTTGCCAAATCTAAGAAACACTTATTTTACACTGAAGCTGTATTTGACACTACTGATTATTCCCTCCTTCCTGATGTTCTCTACTCCCTTAGTGTCTACAAATTTATTTTCATTTGATTCTATCCTTCTCTTTCTCTCCTCATTCCTACCAAGCTTCCTCTGTGGGCTCCACCTCCTCTGCTTTCCGTGGTATGTTCACCACAGTTCTGGTGAACAGAACTACTTGAACTCTATCCTTGAGTAAGTGTATGTGTTCCAGTGGTTTAACCACTCTATGTTCTGATGACACTAAAACATTATCTCCAGCTCATATCTCTTCCCTAAGGTTAAGACTCTGAGTACTGATGTTCTAGAGTAGCTAAGACTGAATCATCATCTTCTTTCCACATGCCCAGACACTATTCTGCTCCTTCTCATCAATGCCCTGTCTTGGTGATTGGCATCACCTTCTGCTCATTCAGCTAAACAGAAACCCAAGTTCCTCCTTCCTCCCCATCCACTTTACATACCAATCACCAAATCCAGCTGATTTCTATTGCACTACTTCCCTGTTTTGTTTTTAGTTTGTTTGTTTTATTTCTGCTTTTGTTCTTATGTTCCTCATGTCTGGCCTCTACCTACAGCCAGAGAAATCTACCATGTCCCTATCCTGTCTAACCTCCTTCCAGTTTCCCCTTCACCTACAAAATAAAGTTCAGGGTGAACTGCTCAGGGTATTCTATGACTTAGCCTACAATTATCGCTCCACCTTTGTGTTTTTCTATGCCTTGCCCGGGAATGGAAGCTGTAATCATGCTAAAATGCCTGTAGGATCCAGCGTAGATCATATTATTTCAGGTCTTCTTAACTTTGCTTATGTCTTGTTTTCTGGCTGGCATTTCACTTATCTTCTTTTGACTAATTTTTACTCATCCATATAGTGTAGCTCAGGCATCATCTCCTCTAGGAAATACTTCAGACAACACAAAGGAACTGAAGATGCTCCCCCTGAGTTCTCATAGCACTCTGGGCCCCCTTCTTTTCTGTCACTTACTGAGTGTTGACTCCACAGGGTATCTGTGTATGTGACTGTCTCATCTGTAGCAGGGACCACACCTTGTTGAACTTTATTTTTTCTCTTGAACTTTCTTTCCTGACCTTACATTTCCTTGGGCTTCTTTCAGAAAGATTTAGGTTGGTATTTTCTTAACTAATGAATTCTTTATGTACACTGAGAAATACAATAAGAAAACCTAATACTAGTGAGCTACAAATTCGATGCAAACAATATCTGAGAACTAAAAGTCAGATAGGAATGGATTTACTTAATAGAATATGAGTGTAAAAATTGCTATTTTTTTAGCAAGAATCTTTAACTCAGAGGACAAAGTCACGGTCTTGATTCTCAAATTTACTCAACAAATATTTACTGAGTACCTGGGTATGTGAAGAGGTGAATTAGACATTCATTACATTTTTCAGGAAGCTTACATTTCAACAGGAAAAATTGTGTAACTATATTGCAAGGAAGAAATGATGATGTTGGTGGTGATAATGAGAAAATCACATTCGCATCCATTATCTTGTTTCACTCATAATTATAATGTAAGTAAGCTACTGTTGTCCTTGTTTTATGATGAGAGAACTAAGATTGAGAGTGCTAAAGAGCATGCTCAAGGTTACACTCTGAGATTCAAAATTCATAACTCTATGCAATACTGTCTACAATATAGTGATGTGTTCCGAGAGAGTTAGCCAAGAGTACGACTCAGAAAAAAGGGAGACAGATGGCTTCCTGATGGAGGGACCAGAGGAACTCTGTAGAGGAGATGGCATTTGATCTAGGCATTAAAATACAATTAAAATTTGGATCTTCCAAGAGACGAGGGAAGGACATTCCATGTAGAGTAAATAGTTTAAACATAGTTACAGAGGTGGTAAAATGTGTAGCACACACAATGGTAGTAAGCAAGGGAGATCAGTCTGGATGAAGCATAAAAAAGGGTAGTGAGAATATAAATTGAAATGTGGGTAGGAAGTCACTCTTCTTATTGAGCAACGTGAGCTTCCTTCTAGAGACATAGCAAGTCAATGAGAATTTAGAACAGGGCAATGACCTAAGAAATTAATGCCACCGAAGTTTGTAAAATTGATTGGAGGAAGGAGGGTCTGGGAAGGTTTATTCATTCATTCAACAAGTATCAGACACTGTTTTATGTACTGAGGCAATATCAGTGTGTCAACAATTTCTGTTTTCATAGAGTTCGTTTATTGGAAGAAATAAAGTATATATATATGTATATATATATGTGTGTATATATACGTATATATATATATGTGTACACACACAAATAATCATACAAATATATATACAGATAAATAATTCTTATCCATGTGATTCATACATATGAACTGGTTATTTTATAGTTATACATGTATGGAGGGAGAGAGACAGAGATTGGTTGAAAGTTAGAAGGTGATAATTATTATGGACAAAAACTAAGCAAGGGAAAATATAGAAAGCTCCTGTGTAAGGAAGGGAAAGCATTCATAATTTAAATAGTAGGTAAATATAAAGGTAACATTCATAATTTAAATCGTAGGTAACCTAACCCTAACCTAACACACCTAATAGTAGGTGACATGAACAACAACATAAAGTAGGTAAGAAAATGAGCCATATGGAAATGTTGGGTAAGAGCATTCAAGACACCGAGAACAACATGAAAGGCCATAAGCATGCCTGTCATATGTAAAATACAATAAAAAGGACAAGTGGCTTGGATAGGGTGAGGAAGAGGCAGTACTGGAAAAGTGTCCTGTGAGGTTATAGAGGAGGAGCATTGCAGAAACTTCCACTTTTTCTCTGAGTCAGATGGGAAGCCACTGGAGGGTTTTGCACAGAGGAGCACCATGGTCTGATAGATTTCTCAAGGACATCTTGGGTTCTGTGTGGGGCATATGTGAACAGGGACAAGGCAACAGCGAGACTTTAGTTGGGAACTATCATGATTATTATGGAGGATGGTGACTCAGTTCAGCTCTGGAGCTGGTCGGTGGCAGTCAGGTTAGTTGACCAGCTGGATGTGGAGTATGTGAGAAAGAGAGGAGTCTGGGTTGACTCCACATATAATATGTACTCAGCAGTGACTGTTACTTGGTTTTGTGTATTGCTGGTTTGTGTCAGAATATATATGCTTTATATACACTGCATTTGTAGCCCTTTTATGTTAGACCACAAAATTGGAATTTCCTTCTGACAGATAAATGAATGCCCCTGAAAGGTGTATGCTTTTGAATAAATACATATCATATTGATTTTGATGAAGACTTCTAACTTTACAAAGTGCTTTCTCGTGTCATTTTATACTCAAAACATTTCTGTATTAGAATGGCTATACTGAGTACTAGAAAAGGCATTGAATTATCCCCAGTACCAATATCTTGAGCCAAAAAAGTATATAAAAAAAAATATTCAAAAAAATAAAGTATAATTGTTTTAACACTAACCTTGCACTTGGAGCAGTTGTTAAGTTGGTGTGTCTACATATGCCAAATATCTGAATATAAACTAAATTATCTGTCCAATATTAAAAATCAGTCAGAAACCTATACAACAATATCTCTACATTTTCAGATATTCTAAAATATTTGGTGTGGTTTCCATTGTCCTAATGTTTCTTGGGTTTTTCTACTATTTGTCTAGATGTATGAATAGGTTGTAGATACTTCCACCAACAACTTTAATTTCTCCTTCATCCCATTGTTTTTCCTTTTAAAAACGCATACAGATTTGTCACATTATAGGTTTCGCTTTGGAAATACAAAACAAATAAGACATATTATCTGCCTTTAAGAAAACATTAGTCATTTAAGAAGCTACCTCCTACCTTTTTAATAAAAAATTTTGAAGTGTCTTACAGGAATGAAGAAACAAAAAAGGAAAATACTAAATAAATGGAAGTAAGACTAAAAAATAAATAAAGTTAGGAAAATAATGTGAAGCCACGAATAGGATCAATGTAAAAAACGCATTTGAGTTTGAGTTTCAGAAAGTGGAGGTGCATCAGTAATGTGTCCTCCAGACTGGAAAGACACTTAATACTGAAACATCCATCAAGCCCCTCCTTGCCATTTATGGAGTTGTATTTGGAGTAACTTAATGATAGGAGCAAGTGGGCAGGCAGGCAGATGAGATCAGGGACATTCTCCACGAGACTATTTTCCATCCCTATTCTCCACCCGTATCAGGACCTCCATCCCCAGCTTTTAGGGAATGACAAGCATGGTGGTGAAGTCACAGGATAGTAACCTGAGGTGGGGCCTTCTGTGCAGCAGTCATTTGAACTAGTTACCCAAAGTGGGCTCTCTGTGCCCTTCCTTTAGGGAAGATGAGGACAAACCTTCTCTCAATCCATTCAGGGCTTACATTACTCTGCAAGGCCTGGAACATGTAGCTCTGAGGGAGGTCATTACACAGGCATGGACAAGATGGAGGGCCAAAGATAGAGTCACTGTCATCAACACTCCTACAATTGTTTACTCAGAACTTTCTACAGCCAGGGCAAAAGAAAAAACAGGACAGGGTTTACTGCTATCAACAAGATGAAAGACCAGCAGTTGATTAGAAGAAGTACATTTTTTTTTTGTCCTCAATTATGGAAACAGTTTCCCCAGTGGTTAGTAAAGGCACAGTACAGGATTTCTTAAAGAACTTTCTGACAGTAATGTGGCAGTGGGTTTTATAGGGGTCATTATAATACTTCTTAGTTCAAGTAGATTACATATTAAAGTATGATCAGTAGAGAGGCCCAAACAGCCTGATCTAAGGATGCATCCATTTGTTGACCTGACTTGTGAATATCACTTACCATGCTCTGATGAGAATGCAACAACAAAAAAATCAAGCTCAATTCTCTGAATATAAGCTAGGGTTCTTTTCTTTTGGTTGTGGATTAAAGTTTGTCAACCAAAGTTACTTTGACAACCAACCCAACAGAAATTAGACTTGAGTGTCTCCTATGAAGGATAAACGACTTATCAAGGATGGTTTGCCAGAACGGGAAACCCAGACTTCCAAGTGCTCTGACAGAAGCTGACTGGAACAACCACAGTGACATGGAACATGGGAGATTGCGGAAAAGTCCTTTTTTAAGTCCTTTTAAGTCCTTTTAAGAGATGACACTTAAGTTAGACCTCAACAGATGAACATTATTTTGATACGGAGAAACAGAGATGGTCCATTCCAGGTGGATAAACAGCCTGAGCAGTGCAGGAAGGGGGTGACTTTACACAGTAAGTTCACAAACAGCCCTAAGTCGTATTTTTGAGGACGGATAGTGAGCATTGGCAGACCTAACGCTGGAGAGATGGTACAGACTCCAGCCTGAAGATGTCTGAATGAGGGGCCTGATTTTCCTCCCCTTTAAACCTCCCCATTCATTTCACCTGGTTCTCTAAAGAAACTAGAGCCACGCCAAAAAAATCTGCAAACTGGGAACACTCGTTTACTACAAAACTTGACAAATGGTTACTACATTTGCAGAAACCATGACTTACCTGTCAGGAGCCAGTGACTGTCATTCTCCCCTTTATACAAATATGTGTATTCCACAAAATAAATGAGAGGACTCCTGAACTCTGTTGGAGGCACTGGCTAATTATTTCATACATGTTCAAGAAATAGTGAGTGTCGGTCCACAAGTTTGTCTTGGTTTTTCTAAAGACTTTTGTACACGATGCTGCATTGCATTATGGTAACCTTATAGATGGTCTCTTTGGGATCAAGGAGAAGCCAGTTCACAAGGAACAAATTGGAAAATCATGAGAAACAATAAGCTGTATGACTGGATAAGTAATACAAAGCTTTGAAAAAAAAGTTTCCTTTCAAGTCTCAAAGAAGTCAGGGTAATCCTAATGAGAAAGGAGCTTCAAAAGCAAGAGGCATTTGCTAAGGATGGTGACTGCTCACAAGCAGTCAACCCACAAGGTGTACTGGTGTACTTTATATGCGTTATCTCAGCCAGTTACTACAAAGTTGTGTGATCTGTATTACTGTCTTGGCATTGTAGATAAGGAAAAACAGAGGCCCAGAGAGGTTTAGCAACTTCCCCAAAGCTATGCAGTTTGTCAGTGGAAGAGCCCATTTCCACCCCCCGAACACTGACAGCTTGGCTTTAGAGTCCTTCAACTTACCACCACCCTCCTTCTTGTTTAATGAAATGTTGGAGCTTGAAGTGCCCTTAGAATTCATCCAAATCCTCTTCCTGGGGTCCTTGGATAGCTGGGATCAGAATCAAGTGAATGAGGCCCACTTTTTGGGTGCCAAATGTAAAGAGGCACCAAAAACCTCAATATTCAAATAAATAATAGTTTAATGTGGTTTTTAAAAATCAAAATTAACATTTATGATGAATAAAATATCAAAATTTAAATAAAGACAGGATCTCTTTGTTAAAGACTGGATCTGTCTTAGGTTCCCTCTCTTTGCTGACGGCACCTTCATCCCAGCCTTGGTGCCTGGAGCAGCTCAGCATCACCTAGGAGGTATTCAGTAATTCAGGTTTTCAGGCCCCACCCCAGACCTACTCCATCTAATGCTCAGAGGGTGGGACTCTGCAATCTGTGTTTGAACCATGCCCCCATGTGATACTGAAGTGAGTTGGAGTTTGGGAACCTCTGGTCTAGTCCAATACTTTCACTGAAAGATGAAAAGGTTGCCTATTAGTGGCAGAGTTTATGACTTTTCTTTGAGTTTGAGTTTCTTTTTTTTGTTTTTATTTTTTTAAATATGAAATTTATTGTCAAATTGGTTTCTATACAACACCCAATGCTCATCCCAACAGGTACCCTCCTCAATGCCCATCACCCACCCAACCCTCCCTCCCACCCCCATAAACCCTCAGTTTGTTCTCAGTTTTAAGGAGTCTCTTATGTTTTGGCTCCCTCCTTCTCTATTTTTTTTCCTTCCCCATGGTCTTCCGCTAATTTTCTCAGGATCCACATAGGAGTGAAAACATATGGAATCTGTCCTTCTCTGCATGACTTATTTCACTTAGCATAACACTCTCCAGTTCCATCCACATTGCTACAAAGGGCCATATTTCATTCTTTCTCATTGCCATGTAGTACTCCTTTGTGTATATAAACCACAATTTCTTTATCCATTCTTCAGTTGATGGACATTTAGGCTCTTTCCATAATTTGGCTATTGTTGAGAGGGCTGCTATAAACATTGGGGTACAAGTGCCCCTACGCATCAGCACTCCTGTATCCCTTGGGTAAATTCCTAGCAGTGCTACTGCTGGGTCATAGGGTAGGTCTATTTTTAATTTTTTGAGGAACCTCCACACTGTTTTCCAGAGCGGCTGCACCAGTTTGCATTCCCACCAACAGTGCAAGAGGGTTCCCGTTTCTCCACATCCTCGCCAGCATCTATAGTCTCCTGATTTGTTCATTTTAGCCACTCTGATTGGCATGAGGTGGTATCTGAGTGTGGTTTTGATTTGTATTTCCCTGATGAGGAGCGACATTGAGCATCTTTTCATGTGCCTGTTGGCCATCAGGATGTCTTCTTTAGAGAAGTATCTATTCATGTTTTCTGCCCATTTCTTCACTGGATTATTTGTTTTTCGGGTGTGGAGTTTGGTGAGCTCTTTATAGAT
Source organism: Panthera pardus (assembly GCF_024362965.1). NCBI lineage: Eukaryota > Metazoa > Chordata > Mammalia > Carnivora > Felidae > Panthera > Panthera pardus. The sequence goes on from NW_026526765.1 coordinate 116,492,964, forward strand.
TTTGGATACTAGCCCTTTGTCCGATATGTCATTTGCAAATATCTTTTCCCATTCCATTGATTGCCTTTTAGTTTTGTTGATTGTTTCCTTTGCTGTGCAGAAGCTTTTTATCTTCATGAGGTTGCAATAGTTCATTTTTGTTTTTAATTTCCTTGCCTTTGGGGATGTGTCAAGTAAGAAATTGCTGCAGCTAAGGTCAGAGAGGTTTTTCCCTGCTTTCTTCTCTAGTGTTTTGATGGTTTCATGTCTCACATTCAGGTCCTTTACCCATTTTGAGTTTATTTTTGTGAATGGTGTAAGAAAGTGGTCTAGTTTCATCCTTTTGCATGTTGCTGTCCAGTTCTCCCAGCACCATTTGTTAAAGAGACTGTCTTTTTTCCATTGGATATTCTTATCTACTGCACTGCTCCCCCCTCCCTTGACCGGATGTGTTTGGCTACTTCCTAATCTGCTCTATGCCCCATTTGTCATGATTTCCTGCAAATCTGTTTCTTTCTCAGAGGCAAATCAATTTGCCTCTGAAGATCATGGTATTCTCTCTTTATGGTGAGGTATAATCATATAGAGAAGAAACCACATAAGATCCCCTAGGGGATTGTTTGGAGCAGTGGTTTTCAATGGTGGTGAGTTTTCAACCATGGTGGCATTCTATTTATTTATTTTATTTATTTTATTTTTATTTTTTTTGAGAGAGAGAGAGAGAGCGAGCGAACAAGCAGCGGAGGGGCAGAGAGAGAGGGAGACACAGAATCTGAAGCCGGTTCTAGGCTCCGAGCTGTCAGCACAGAGCCTGATGTCTGGCTTGAACTCATGAACCTTGAGATTGTGACCTGAGCTGAAGTTGGCCACTTAACTGACTGAGCCACCCAAGTGCCCCAACCATGGTGGCATTCTGGAATCACCCCCAGGAGATTGGAAAAAGCACCACTGCCCAGACCTCACCCTAGCCAAGTAAACTAGGATCTCTGGAAATAGGATTTGAATGCCACTATTTAAAAAACAACATAAGAGTGAAACCATATGGTATCTGTCTTTCTCTGTATGGTTTCACTCTTATGTGGATCCTGAGAAACTTAACAGAAACCCATGGGGGAGGGGAAGGAAAAAAAAAAAAGAGGTTAGAGTGGAAGAGAGCCAAAGCATAAGAGACTCTTAAAAACTGAGAACAAACTGAGGGTTGGTGGGGGGTGGGAGGGAGGGGAGGGTGGGTGATGGGTATTGAGGAGGGCACCTTTTGGGATGAGCACTGGGTGTTGTATGGAAACCAATTTGACAATAAACTTCATATATTTAAATAAATAAATAAATAAATAAATAAATAAACAAACAAACAAACAAACAACAACAACAACTACTTTTAGGTGAGGGGCGCCTGGGTGGCTCATTCGGTTGAGCATCCAATTTTGGCTCATTTCATGATCTCACGGTTTGTGGGTTCAAGCCCCATGTTGGGCTCTGTGCTGACAGCTCAGACCCTGGAGCCTGCTTTGGATTCTGTGTCTCCCTCTCTCTCTCTGCCCTTCCCGCACTCATGCTCTGCCTTTCTCTCCTTCAAAAATAAGTAAACATTAAGAAAAAAATTAGGTGATTATAATGTGCATCCAGGATGGAGAACTAGGTTGGCCAATATGGCAGAAACCAAAGCTGGTCTCATGGCAATAATCACTTGTCACAGTCAACAAAGTATAAACTAAGCGTGATCCTTTCCACTTTTCTTGTCCTCATCTTCAGTATCTCCTCCACTTCTAAATCCTGTCCACATTAATGCCCACATAGCTCTTAAATTTATCCATGTCTCCATGCCGACTGCCATATTCAGGATCAACTCATCATTGATCAACTTTGGCCTCCAAACTGTACTTTGTATCTGCCCTTGGACACTTCCTCAATTGATGTGCCATTCTAGATGCATGAAAATCATTATGAAACAAAATGACTAATAATATATAAATTGCCCCCTCCCCTACTTTAATTGTCCCCTCCATGACTTTCTATTCCTCTTAAGATAAGACAGACATCTTAACATGCCTCCTATAGTCCTGGATGGTCTCAGCCAGCCTACCTCTCCCCTGACTCTCTGCTTCAGTCATTCTTGCCTTTTAGTTTGTTACACCCTTGCTACATGGCCTCAGCACATGCTGTTGCCTCTGCCAGGAATGTTCTTCCATCCCTTCGTAGCCAATGAACACTTAGATTTCTGTTATAATTTTACATCTTGGGGAAACCTGACCTCTCTGAGGAGATAAAATCCTCTTGTTATAAAATTTTAAAATCATGTGTTTCCCAAAAGAACAAATAAATTGAGAAGAGAGTTGAAATTCACCTGGGACAAGCAGTCATAAATTCCTATGGCACCTTCTGCTTCACCTTCATAACATAAATAACAGTTGCAGTTTTACATTTGTGTGGCCATTTAGTGAGTATATTTATCCTGCAATAGAATCTGTCAAGACAGGGGCCACATCTTTTGCTTACCATTGAATTTACAGCAGCTAGCTAGTGCTTGGAACACAGCAGGTGTTTAATAAACAGTTGCTCCAAAAAAAAAAAAAAAAAAAAAAAGAATGAATGAGTGCCTAGAAATTATGGCAGCAAAAGGAATGACTATGGGTATTTACATATGGATTGCTCTCAGGACAAGCTCTCAGAACAAGAGATTCATCTTTAATCCAGGCTCTCTTTCTAGCACTGTTATCTTTGAAAAGGCCTTCTACCAGGACACCTGGGTGGCTCAGTCGGTTAAACATCTGACTTCAACTCAGGTCATGATCCCACGGTTCGTGAGTTTGAGCCCCGTGTAGGGCTCTGTACTGACAGTGCAGAGCCTAGAGCCTGCTTCGGATTCTGTGTCTCCCCCTCTCAATGCCCCTCCCCCACTCCTGCTCTCTCTCTCTCTCTCTCTCTCTCTCTTTCTCTCTCCCTCAAAAATAAATAAACATTAAATTTTTTTAAAAAAGAAAAGGCCTTCTACTTCTTGAGCTGTTTTTCAAACTAGGCTTTGCTGCATTCCTTAGGGTCATTGAGTCAGACAGGGAGAAGGTGGGAAGGCTGAAGGGGCAGGTGGAATGAACCGCCTTTTAATCTATTTCTGGATAACATTTATTTTGAAGAAAGAGATTAGTTCTTAAAAGAAAAATCATTCAAAACCACTGTCCTAGAAGGTGCCTAAAACCCCTTCTGGATCAACATGTCTGTAACACTGTTTTCCAAAGGACACTTGACTCACACCAAGTCTGAAAGAAATGAACAGCTGGTACAGTCAGGTTTCCGTTATTCTAGAAGGCTGTATGCATGTATACATGCAAATACAGGTGGGCTTTTCTTTTCAGGAAAAGGCCTTGGAGAAACGAAGCAGGCATATTCAGCCGCATCTGCTCCAGCAAAACACAGTGACAGACATAGACATTGAGTCACTCCCACTTCCTGGGCTGGCAATTTACTAGGCTTCTCAGATTGTCGGGCTCAATTAACGGTATTTACTGTGAGCGCATTCCTGGGCAGGTGGCTCCGTCTCTGGGCTGCAAAGATGAATGAAGCACCTGCCTTTTCATTGTGCTCACCTTGCCCTTGAAAGGGCCACTCCCTGGTGAAGTCCCCTCCCTTCTCCCTTTCCTTGGTCTTCAGGGAAAAGCACAGTCACAACAAAAACAAATTTCCTTTTTGTATTAATTAAAATGCCTGTCCCAGGAATATGATAGAATTTCCCTGAAGCCTTTGCATCGAGTATGCAATGGAAAGAGGGAATTAAAGCTATTTTCTGCAGTAATGGGCCTTGCCTGGAGCCCTGTGGGCCACTGGAGGAGGATGGGGGAGGTGAGGAGGGAAGAGGGGGGGAGGTAGAGGGAGGGAGCGTGAGGCAGCCATCTGACTTCTTCCCATTTCCTTAGAGTACAACCCAATTATCTGTTTTACATTTGGGGTTTCAGTTTAGATTTCATTTATATCAAAGGTTACATAGCTTTAAAAAAGAAAAAGAGTGGGTATAAAAACCCACACATTTAGATGATACAAATAAAAACTCAGCACTTATTTGCCTTAATTACCTGAAGTTTTAAGACCTCAGCGTCTCGGGTAATTTCTTCCTTTGTCCATAGAGATGTTGCTAGGTTTCACTAAAGTAGCTACTTTATTCATACCCACAAAAAAAAAAAGTAATAAATTCCATCCATTCTAAAATTTGTACTACATTATGTTACTGGGTCTGCCCAGCTCAAAATAATGAATATATTCATGTATTATTTAGGAGGAGTAATGCAGTGTTTTTCTCCATCTTCTAATTCATTGGCTCGCAAATGTTAGCATGCCCCAGAGTCTCCTACAGGGCTTGTCAAAGTGGGGGTTATTGGGCCCACCCTGGGATACCTTGGATGGAGCCCTAGAATTTACATTTCTAATGAGTTTCTAGGTAATGGTCATGCTAACAGTCCAGGCTGCACACTGAAAACCCCATTTTCATTCAGAAGGGTGCTAGAAATGGAGTTGTCAGAGTGGGTAAGGCACTGGGGAAAAGCCACACCTGTGGGGGCCAGGGTCTGCTGTTGGCCCAGTCTTATGCCTGACACAGAGAACCATTGTGTGTTTTGCTCAGGGCCCCTCAGTCCCACCTTGAGCGGATGGTGGACAAGTTTGATGTCCTCATCTGTGCTGAGTCATCTGTGGTTGCTCATGGAAAGCACTAGTGTCCTTAGTGGGAGCCAGAGTCCAGGGGTAGCTACAGGAAAGGATTTCAGGATCAGAAGAGTACCCCTTCCTTTCCAGATCTGCCTCTGTGGCTTCTGGTTGCAATCCACCATTACTGCTACATTCCTTTGAGAGGCACTGTGCCTTGTTTAAATACCAGCACCTGGTGGGAAGATAAGGATGCCCTGAAAACATAACTGAGTGTACTCGGCCCTGACAGAAGAAGTAAATCAGAAGAAAGTAGAACTTTAGATGTGGATGCCATCCTGTTTCAGGCTTCTGATTTTCAAAGTGGAAATGCAAGTTCAAAGAGGTTATTTTTCCCAAAGTCCTGAAGCCAGGCCTGGACAGGCCTGGAGGGGGAAACTGGTGGGGGGGGTGTGGATAATCCAGGATGGTCTAGGGGCTTGAGGGCTTGTTGGGCATACACTGAGGGAAGGAGCTACTGGGACCAGATGGAACATGAGTAACCCCCTTCCTGAGTGCCCTTTCTGTAATGGCAGTCTCAACGTGGCCCCAAACTGGAAACCTCAGGGTTGCCTTCAACTTGTTTTTCTATGTCCCCATGGAGTCACCATGTCTTTCCATCAGTCTCCTCCTTTCCATTACCTCTCCTGCTGCTGAAGGCCAGGCCCCTCTGTCACTATAGCCTTCAGATTCTGTCTGCTGTGCCTGAAATCAGTCTTCCATACAGACACCAGGGTTCTCTGACAGAGATTTTCTGTCACTGCCTAGCGCCAACAGGCAACAGTCCCATCTTCTCAGTATGGCACTCAACTTGCTGCCTTCCCTCAACTCAACTTGCCTTTTCTCTTTTATGGCCTTACATTCCCTTCCATACAAACCACGTTCCAGCTATATGCCACATGACTTAGAAGTCCCTGAACCACTTCCACGGACTGTTTTACTTAAGCTACCCTCTGTTCCCTCCTACACTCAGAATTCTCCCAATCATTTAAGGTCAAGGTCAAGCTCTCCTCTGTGAAGTGTTTCCCGATCTACCAGTAAGATCTGAAATCTCCCTCTCTTTGATGACCTGATGGCATTTTTATTTATGAATCTGTCATAGGCCTAGCTTAACTCTGTCCATAATGAAGGCCTGCTTATGAGCATGCCCATACGTGTATCCTACTCTCCTTGGTACCAAAATATAACCAAAAGTAAGCATGGTTGTTTATCCTTCCAGGATTCTGATGACTCCTGCATGAACACCGACCACATTGTTGTCATTTTCATTTATTGTGATAAGAGAGTTGAGACTTGAACCTTACCTCAGAATAAATTAAAACATGACATATTGCACAATATATACTGCTGATTTTATGAACATTGGAAAGTTAGATCCATCCAACAATGATGATTCATTCCCGCCACCAGTAGAAAGTCCAGAAGGGGAAACCTTGCCCTTCTGTGCCTCTGCCCATTGTGTGTTTTACTCATAATCCCTAAGGTCTCCCTCATTCTGGTCTTTGTTCTATCATCTTGGGTGTGTTTTCTCTGTCCTGTCTTCTGAAGCTCATGGGTCTTGCTCACTAGAATAGACACTGTATTGCATTTTCCTGAGTCCCCAGAAGATAATCTCTGGCATGTAGTAGCTACTCAGGAAATGCGGAGTTGAACTTTTCGGAAGGCAGGTAGATGGATACCAAAGGCAATCCTTATTTCCTTCCCACCTTTTGGCAGAGTATCACTGTGTGCTTCATTGAACTGGGAAGTGCCCACATCGTCTCTGACTTCAACCTACACATTCAGCCTTCGTGAATTAGTTCTCAGAAGGTGGAACTTGTCACTGGTTACACCCCCAGTTAAAGTACCTATTTCCTTGGGCCCCCAGCCTCAGCAGAGAGCGTGACTGTTTCTATGGACAGATCGTCTATTCCTTCATTCAACAGATAATTCTAACACTATTACTGTGTGTTAGAAACTGGGCCAAGGACTGAGGATACAATAGTGAAAAAGGCATGTACTCCTCCTGTTTAATGTTAATATAAATCCTGATTACTGGGAAAGCATATTGATGGGAAATAAAGACCATTGTGGAGACTCAGAAAAGCCTCTCTGAAGAAGTGACATGTAGTGGAGATATTAAGACTGTGTAGGAGACAGGCAGCTGAAGACGGGGGACAGAGTATTCTGTACAAAGGGGCAGGAGTTGTGGAAACTTCAGAAGCAAGAGAGTGGTGACTTAAACTGGAGGTACCACTGCCTACAGAAAAGTCTCCTCTGGCCCTCCCAATCTTGGGCTGAGGGACCCTCCTATATGTTCCCAAGCATAATGTACTTCTGTACTCACGGCCGTGATCACTCTGCATTGTAATTACCTATTTACCTTGTTGATCTTTCCCACTAAGTAATAAAATCCACAAGCACCAGCCAAGGACTGTTGGGGTTGATGGGTTGTAGCTCTCTTGTCCCTCAGGTGGAATAACTCTGATATATATATCCTACAGCAGGATTTAGTCCCAGTGGTCCCCAACACTGAATTGCTTAAAAATGCATTATTGGCTACCTTCTCTCTCCTTCTCACTTTCCTACTCCCTTATTAATGTTTTCTGAAATAACCTCCCAAATAAAACACTCACAGTCAGATCCTTGGCTTAGGATTGACTTCTACAGGAACCCAAACTAAGATAGTACTCACCAAATACCTATTGAATGCCTGAGTCCCCTCCTGACTTAGCTGCTTATTTGCTCAATTAGGCAAGTTATTACCTCTTCGAGCCTTCACCCTTTTCCCCTCCATCCTATAAAATGTCTTCCCTGCCTTACCAGATTGTTGCTTGGCTCTAGTGATGGATAGTTCATGAAAAGTTTGCTTGAGTTGTATTGAGTTGTTGAAATGGACCACTTCCCTGTCATATGCCCATGTGACCTAGCTGGAATGCAGCCAAGTAAGAGCCAAGCGGCTGGAAGAGATTTTCTGACTGCCTCTCTTGACCTCAAGAACCCAAAATCTGCTCAGTTATTCCTGAAGTGGGTTCATACCTAGAGGGAAAACACAGTGCTTTAATGAGAGGTAGTTTTCTGTAGGTCACACAATAGCTCTGGGGCCTATTCCTGCCTTCTGGCTTAAATAGGAGCTCTGGACCCACAGAGAATGGCTACAAACCATTCCAGTGTTCTCACATAGGGAATCAGAATTTGGTTTATATGTGACTCACATTCATGTAAAACTATGTTGGATATTTCTGGTTAATGTGACAGTGACGATAATGGCATTAATGATGATGATAGCAACTGTCATTTATAGAACCCCTGCTATGAGCTGGGAGTTTCACACTTACCACCAATGTAAAGCCTCCAAGCAGTCCTATGCAGTTGTCATTATTAACCCCATTTTGTCAATGAGAAAGTTGAGGCTTAGAGACCAAACTTCTGCTTAAGATCACACAGTGGCAACTTACAGAGTTGCATTCACATTCTCAGTCTCATACTCTGTGGGATCCTTAGTAGATTCTCCATCACAAGAACAGAGAATTAGAGTTCACTGAAGACATGGCTGCCACACCTTGTCTTGGATTTACCTCAGAGTAATATCTTGTCGGTCGTAATACACATGCCACCAGAGGCCAAGTGGGGAGCCTAGACTTCTGCCCTCAAGAGTGTGTAATGAAGTATCTCAACATCCCCACTCAGGTGAGATCACAGAAGGCCAAGTAGAAACCCATGACATTCATTCAGCCAAGTGCTACTGAGGCTCCCTGCACTGCGGGCACAGTGGAGACCACATGAGGTGCCTAGGATTCTATCCCCACCTGGCAGTAGTGATGAGGCACCCCTCCTCTTCCCTACTAGGGTTATCATTGGATACCTAGCGGAGAGTCAGAACTTCACCACCACCACCAGCAGAATCAGAAGCCACCTTCCCCTCCCCCAACATACATCAGGTGTCGTTGAAGGGAAACAGTAGCATGGAACTGTCCCTTTGATTCATGGAGGTATCAGTGGAGGCCTACCAAGGAGTCAGAACCTCTTCTTCACACTGCCACGCTTTCCCAGTAGTAATGAAGAGTCAACCCTCTCAGGTATTAATGGAGGCCAAATGAGAAACATGGACTCTAATCCCCAAAGACAGTTATAATCCTGCACCTCTCCCCATTTCTTTTCTGGAGCAGTGTCCTAAAGGAAACAAGCTAAAACAGAAGGCTTAATTAAAATGCAGAGGCTCATAGTAAACTACCCAAATGTCTGGATTTCAACTGAAAATCATTCATTGTACAAAGAACAAGATCTCAAATTGAATGAAAGGACAACAAATGCTCATACTGAGATGACAAAAATGTTAGAATTATCTGACAAAGATTTTAAAAGAAGTGATCTTAAAAATGCTTCAACAGTAATTATAAACACACTTGAAACAAATAGAAATATAGAAAGTTTCAGGAAAGAAGAAAAAGATCTTAAAAATGAACGAAATGGAAATTTTAGAACTGAAGAATATAATACACAAAATTAAAAACAAAAGCAAAAAACCCAAAGAGTGGGCTAAAAAGCAAAATGGCAGAAAAAGAGGAAACTATCAGCTAACTAGAAGATGAACAAAAGAAATCACACAATCTGAACAACAGAAAGAAATTAGCCTGAAAATAAAAAAAATGAACAGAGCCACAGGAACTTGTGGAAATGTAACAAAAGATTTAACAATCGTGTCTTGAGAGTCCCAGATAGAAGAGAAAGAAGGCAGGGTTGAAAAGGTACTCAAATAAATAATGACTTAAGACTTCATATATTTTTTAAAAAAGACACACACCCACCTTCTAATTCAGAAAACTGAGCAGATCCCAAACAGGATACGTGCTCTTTTGACAATTTGTATGCCATGAAAACTTATAGGAACTTATAATGAGAAATTAATCATCACTGAATTTTACATTCTAAATAAATCCATAGTACTTGACTAGATTTATAAAAACTATTGTTTCTAGAAACGTGAAAGAAGAAAACACACTCCCCAAATTGCCTTAGCACAAAGGCTCTAAATTATAGTAAAACAATATGTTCAGCTTTAACACCTTCCCCATTGTTAATGGGAAGTTAATATTTGTACTATTTAAGTGTTTTATCTAGTAAATAAAATATGTATTATGGGTTTCCTTACATAAAAATACTCCTTGAATACCTACAGACACACTGGCCAACACAAAAAGGTGATAACCATTTAAGAATATTGAGGAAGCTTTTAACCCTCCCCTCTCCAATTGTATTTTTTTCCATATATCTTTTTCTGTAAATATTAATGAAAATTACTTATAACCACCATTATCTGGTTCCTACCAATTCAGATGTGTAATTGAGTTGTTTGAAAGGTATATTTTTCATCATGGAGGTGTGTATCAATGAGAACATAATAGTTCCATTTGAGAACCTCAATTACAAAGAGATGTCTGTCCCAGCAAATAGTTATCTTTTTAAGTAGGCATTTTACATGAAAAAATTGGGGTTGGTAGTACAAGAGGTAGTAAGATAAAAATACAGCTTTTGAAAGTATATTTAAACTTAAATCTCTTGAAATATATGGAGTAATCAACTCCCAACTGTAGTTAATGAATTTTTACCATAAATCACTTTTAATAATAAATTATGTTTCCGGTTATGTTTTTCAAGTCCAAATTTTGTAGGAACAAAGAATAAGTGTCTATTATTCTTTAAAAAAAGAAAAAACAACTCACTTCAAATATAACAATATAGGCATGTTGAAAGTAAAAGGATGGAAAATATATATCATGCAAACAATCAGAAGGAAGAAGGACTAGCTATAATTAACATCAGATAAAGTGAACTTAGGAGTGAAGAAAATTACAAGAGACAGAGGGGGCATTATATAATGGTAAAAGAATCATTTCATCAAAGGACATAGCAATCCTAAATGCGTACTAACCAAATATATTAAGCAAAACTGATATAATTAAAAGGAGAAATAGACAGTTACAGTTAGAGCCTTCAACACCACTTTTTTCTCAATTTGATAGAACAACTAGACAGAAATAACAAGGATATGGAAGAACACAGCAACACCCTCAGCCAGTAGGGTCTAACTGATGTTTGTGGAACATGACAGCCAACAACAGTAGAGCACACATTCTTTTTAAGTGCTCATGGGAAATACATCATATCCTACACCATAAATCAAACCCCATCAAATTTAAAAGAATTAACATCATATGGAGGGTGTTATCTGACCACAGTGGAATCGAACTAGAAATCATTAGCAGAAAGATAATAGGAAACTTTCCAAACACTTGGAAACTAAACAACAAACTTCTAAATAATCCAGGGTCAAAGAGGAAGTCTCAAGGAAAATGTAAAATATATATTGAACTGAATGAAAATAAAATAGAATATATCAAAATTTATGGGATGTGGCTAAAGCTGAGAAGAAAATTTGTAGTACTGAATTCATGCATTAGAAAAAAAGAAAATTCTCAAATCAATAATCCAAGATCCTACCTCAAGAACCTAGAAAAAGAAGAACAAAATAAGCCCAAAGCAAGCAGCAGAAGAAAATAATAAAATAAGAGCTAATTAGAAGCAAGGTATGATATGTGGCTGGTTTGGGGAGCATATCTAGTTTTCTCTAGTGGGTCCTAGGTTGGAAGTATGGGCAAAATATAGGCAAAGTGTGAGTCAAGGACACAGTCCTGACCATTCCGGGCCGCTTGATGCAGAGATTATGGTTTGACTTTCCAGGTTGGATGCTGCAGAGCTCGTAGGTCAGAGTTCTGTTGTCATTGTCAGTTTGGATATTTGTTGCCTCAGTTTATATATTTAACCTCTCCATTCTATTTCTATAGTATTCTTGAAATAAAATTATAGAATTAAAGAGCAGATTCGTGGTTGTCATGGGTTAGGATGGGGTTAAACAGGGAGGGGAGTGTTGGGATGGCTATAAAAGCATAACATGAAAAAGTAAAAAAAAATAATAATAACATGAGAGATCCTTGGGGGTGATAAGAATGTTCTGTATCTTTATCATATCAATGTCAGTATCCTCCTGGTTGTGATATTATACAATAATTTTACAATAAACTGGATAAAAGGCACAAGGGCTCTCTTTCATTGCTTACAACTGCTTACGAATTTATAATTGTCTCAAAATAAAGGAGTTTAATTAAATTTAAAAATTCCCAGACAAAAAGAGAATGTCTTCCAAAGAATGACAGACAGCTGAATTCCCAATAACAATACTGAGGGTCAGAAAACAATTACCAGGATAATTGATTCAAACCACTGAAGAAAAATTAAATAATTATCAACATAGAGCACTTTATACAGCTAAACTCTCATTCAAGAATAAGGACAGAATAGAAGCTTCTGGACATGAATAGACATGTTTCCAAAGAATATATCCACATGGCCAGCAGACACATGAAAAGATGCTCAAACATCACTCATCATTAGGGAAACACAATTCAAAACTACAATGAGATATCACCTCATACCTGTCAGAATGGCTAAAAGCAACAATATAAGAAACAACAGTTGTTGGTGAGGATGTGGAGAAAGGGTAACCCTCTTACACTGTTGGTAAGAAAGTAAAGTGGTGCAGGCACTGTGGAAAATAGTATGGCGGTTCCTCAAAAATTAAAAATAGAACTATCCTACCATCCAGCAATTGTACTACTCAGTATTTACCCAAAGAATACAAAAATACTAATTGAAAGAGACACATGTACCCAGGTGTTTATAGCAGTGTTATTTACAATAGCCAAACTATGGAAACAGCCCAAGTGTCCTTCGCCTGATGAATGGATAAAGAAGATGTGGTATATATACATATGACGGCATATTATTCAGCCATAAAAAAAAGAATAAAATCTTGCCATTTGCAACAACCTGGATGGAGCTACAGAGTACTATGCTAAGCGAAATAAATCAGTCAGAGAAAGATAAATATCATATGATATCACTCATATGTGGAATTTAGGAAACAGACCAAACAAGCAAAGGAATAAAAAGAGAAAGACAAACCAGGAAACAGACTCTTGACTATAGAGAATAAACTGAGGGTTACCAGAAGGGAAGTGGTGGGGGAGGGGATGGGTGAAATAGGTGGTGGGAATTAAGGAGGGCACTTCTCCTGATGAGCACCGGGTGATGTATGGAAGTGTTGAATCACTATATTCTACACCTGAAACTAATGTTACACTGTATGTTAACTAACTGGTATTTAAATAAAAACTTAAAAAAAAAATAGAAACTTCTGATCTTAAGGGCTATGAGAATTTACTGCTCTAGACCCACCCGAAAAGAAAAATTGAAATATGAACCGCAGTAAGAAGGAAATTGAACCCATATTGAAGGAAGGGGATGACTGAATTAATTACTTGAACAAGTATTTATAGATGTGTACTCTGTCAGGCACAGTGCTGGAGGCAAAGGCATACCACAGAGAACAAAACAGGCAAAATGCTCCTTATGGAGGTTCAAGTTCTAGAGAAGAAGCCATGCAATAAGCAAGAAAAATGAGTAAGAAATAAAGTAATTTAAGTGTTCTGAAATTGCACAGGGTTCTTTCTAGATATGGATGTCTTTTTAATCATTTCAGGAATCACTGTTTCTTAGAGTACCCGTATGAAAATAAATGTAGAAATACAACACTCCCAGAAGTTACAGGGTCTAACAAAAATGCTTAGACTAGTAAGGATATAGAATATTTGATTAATACGGTTAGCTAGTGTCGTGTAATAAACATGTATGTGTACAAAATCCTGTGCTTACAAATTAGAGAAGGCGGTTCCTTTCAAGCATGTATAAACCTTCGCAAAAACTGACTGTGAATTAGCTTCAACTCACATGTGATAAAACACCCTAATAATCAGTTTCATAGAGAGCAGCGTACTGTACAATGAGAATCAGTAGCAAAACAACAGATAAAATTTTTGTTTCATATACAAGTCGACTCCCACCCCACTGAAGTCCACAGGGATTTGAGTTCAGCTCACTCTTAGCTCAGACATGGGAGCCTCCGTTCTCTCCCTTCAATCTATCTCCCACTGTTGTTTTTGTTCCCCACCCCTGTTCCTAACCTTAATCTTTAAGGTTGTTGATCATCTGGGTTTCCTTGTGGGTGGGACTATATCAGGGAGGGGAGGAAAGGTATAAAGGAGGCAAAGGTTAGAGTACCCCTCAGAGCATTAGGCCACTTATCCTGCCAAATTTGACTTTCTCTTTGCATGCCATCTCTGCTGCTTTGTAATTAAAGGATTTCTGGCTCATTCTCTCCATTATCAAGGTATCCTCCTCTCATCCTGTCTTCAAGGTATCTTTAACTCCAGTAAGGGAGTTGGTGGGGAGGGGTGAGGAAGCACAGATACATGCGTACTTTTTAATTTTTATCATAATGCAATCATACAACATACTGTTCTGAATTACTTTTTTTTTGCAAAAAATATATTGTAGACATCTCTCCTTAACAATAGATACAGGTCTACTTCAGTTTTTTTAATAAAAGGATAAAATTCTATTTTGTGGATGCTGAAGGACAAGAAAACCACAAAACTCTACTGTAGAACACAAAACAACATAAACACTACATATACTGTTGAATATGTATGATTATATTATACACATTTCAAAGTGAGAAGATGCAGGGTTAATATACTGATTCATTGAATATTTATTGATTGAGCGCTTACCACATGGCATGTACCACTCTAGGCAGTAAAGATACAGCCATAAACAAAATCGGTGAAATTTCCTGCTGTCTTGGAGCTTATATTCTGGCGAGAAGAAACAAAAAAATAAACATAATAAATAACATTACATAGAATTTTATAAGTGGCAAATGCTATGGAGAAAAAGAAAGCAGGACAAGGTGGATGGGGAGTATTGAGAAGGGGTGCAATTGTAGCTAGAGGAATCAGGGAGGACCTTGGTGGCACATATGAGCAAAACCATTCCGAGAAGGTGCAGTTACCTGGAAGAAAAGTGTTTCAGGCAGAAGAAGCAGACAGTTCAAAGGCCATGAGGTAGGAGCATATGTGGCCTATTGGAGGAACAGCAAGCAGCCCAGAGTTACTGGAGTGAGGTGACCAGAAAGGAGAGAAGTAGGACGTGAAACCATTCCTAAGGATATTAGCTTTTCTTCTAAGTTAAATGGAAGCCATTGGATGGTTTTTGAGTTGGAGAGTGATGTTCATGGACTAATGCTTTAATAGGATCCCTCTGTCTCTTGTGATGAGTGTAGACTCTAGAGAGTTAAGGGTCAATGAAGGAAGATTAGGTAGGAGGCTATTGCCAGAACCCAAGGATAAAATCATGGGAGCCAGGCCCCAGGCAACACCAGTGGAGGGCTAAGAAGTGGTTACATTCTGACTGGTTTTAAAGGGTGGACCTAATAGACTTTGCTGATGGGTTAGATATGGGATGTGAAAGAATGAGGGGACTCAAGGATGGCTCCAAAGCTTTTTTTGGCCTGAGCAAAGAGAAAGAGAAGGTTATTATCTGAGATGCAACTTACCACTGGAGGAGCATATATGGAGAGAAATATGAGAACATTTTAAAATATCAATTCTGTCCAGTCCATTTGTTTCTTAATCCCTATGCATTTTGTTTCACAGGGATGGGAAGGTGGGTTGCTGTTGATGAGGCAGCAGAGGGGTACCCGGTACCTCTGGCTCTGTGTGTCTCATGAGGTTATAGTCAAACTACCAGCCAGAGTTGTTTTGCTTCGAAGCTCCCCTGGGACTAGAGGATCCATTTCCAAGTTTATTCACAAAGTTGTTGGCAGGCCTCAAAGCTGCTTCCAAGAGAACCCACACAGGCGTCTTTGCAGGGCTGCTACGCTGTGTGGTAGCTGGCCTCCCCCGGAGGAGAGCTAAAGGGCAGGGAGAGACCCCACAGAGAGGCAGACAGAGTGCCCAGGATGGAAGCCATAGTCTTTTCTGACAAAGCTCTGGAGTGTCATCTCATCATACTGTACTGTATTTGTTGAAAGCACATTCCTAAGTCTATCTCGCATTTAAGGGGAAGAGAATATAGAAGGACATGAATACCAGGATGAGGGGATTTGGGGTCCTTTTAGAGGCCATCTACAATGGGATCCTTGTAAAACTTGAAAACGAACAAACCAGAATTCCCTATCTTAAACAATCTGAGGATCACTGTGTAACACTTTGATCATACATCCGCTATAATAATATTTCAGGTAGTCAAAATGTATTAAGCATCTACTTCATGCCTGGCCTTATGCCAAACCTGAAAATACAGAGATGACTGTGATGGACTCACAGCTCTTCCAGCGAAGAAATGAATCAATGTGACGACTGCCTGTCCACATGGAGCCCTGCAAGGAAGGCAGCGAGTCCAGTGATTCAGACCACACACCGCAAGTCTGGACTGCCCGAGCCAAATCCACCTCTGCCACTTATAAGCTCTGTGACATTTAACTAGCTACTCATTCTCTCTGGGCCTCCATTTTCTTTTCTTTTCTTTTTTAAAATATTTATTTATTTTTGAGAGAGAGAGAGAGAGACAGACAGACAGACAGAGCGTGAGCTGGGGGGGGGGGGGGGCACAGAGACAGGGACACACAGACTCTGAAGCAGGCTCCAGGCTCCGAGCTGTCAGCACAGAGCCTGATGCGGGGCTCAAACTCACGAACCACAAGATCATGACCTGAGCCAAAGTTGGACACCCAACTGACTGAGCCACCCAGGTGCCCCGCCTCCATTTTCTAATGTGTGAAAGTGAGAGAACAATGGACACTGCCCCATAGCTGGTCCTGAGGGTTAGGAAAGTCAGCATATGGTAAAGCACATAGAACAGTATGAAATACGTACTTAAGTACTGTGTTAGTGTGTGTTATTAGTAGCATGAACTAAACCTAATACAGAGGAGAACCCTTTATTTTCTGTCTACTTTGACCTTTTTGTCCTTTTTAAATGCTCTATTGCTTTCATACACCTTTAAGCTCATGTGATACTCTCCTGACCAAATTCCAAAAAGATTTACAAGGTATTTACTATTTTTAATGTCATTTGCTTGGTACTTCAAGCAAGAAAAAAAAATCTCTCTGAAAAAAAAAATCACTGTGACTCAAAAACTTAAAATCATCATTTTGCTCTTCTTCCTCCAGATAATTTATGCAGATTTAACTAAGGATGGGACCAGAATGGGTTTCTAGGGAACAAGGATCCCTTGTTCTGTCGTCTCTGCAAAGCTGGCCAGACAGCCAGACCCATTGTACTCCTTAAAGCAGTGACTATCCCTGACAGAACGTCCTCTGCAAGGACATGGCCACTTGTATTTCTCATTCAGTTCCTGTGTACAACCTTGTCAAAGTTGTTTTTAAAATATAAGTAGATTATACCACTTATCCCCTTTGTCAGTGTGCCCGTATACTGTCTTGAACCATTGCAGTATGAAGCCATAAGCCCATAGAGTCAAGTAGCCTTCCTTTCTACATTGACTCATATGTGGGGAAATCCCAGCAACAGAATCCTTTTCTTTGTTGATTTGTATATTTGGTTTTTCTTTTTTCTCTGTCTCTATGGAAAGAAGATGGGAATTTGAAATGCACAGAGCTGAGGCGTCTATGATTTTTCTTCCTGAAAAATTATCTACTGTATTTCAAATGAAATAGTGGATAATGGACTCTTCAGTAAATTGCTGTTGGGCAATGGGATGGCCATATGGACAAGAAATCAAATCAGATCCTATTCACTTTTACTCCAAAATAAACTCCAGGTTGATCAAAGACTTATTTCCAAAAAAGGAAACCATGGAACATTCCAAAAGCCATGAAACAGGCCATTTATTTCAAAGTGTGGAAGAAAATCCATGTATCATGAAGGGAGAAAAAAACTGATCAGTTTTATTACATTAAATATTTTAATCTACATTGCAAAAACAACAAAAATATAGAAAAATGGTGAAAATGTTTAATTTGCATTACAGAAAAACAGCTTATTTTTCATAGAAACTGATAATAAAAGGAATGACAATTCATGAGAAAAATGGACAAATGATAAAGGAATATTCCAAAAATACAGATGGTCCTTAAACTTAAGAGAGGACATTCGCTGTCATTCATAAGATAAATGCTAATTGCACTTTCACTAAGATTTCCCTCTTGGATTTGGACTTGACTTAGTGACTCATATCCAAAGAATGGAGTATGGAAAAGGGAAAAAGAGTCATGTTAGCATGGAGTCACCTCACAGAAGGTACTTAACCAAATAAACAAGGTCAGCATCCCTGGTCTAATCATGAGAGAAAACAAACATGACTAACCCAACGTGAGAGATACACTACAAAATACTAACTAGTTTCTCAAAATTGTCAAGGTCACATGGAACACGGGAAGACATAGAAACTGTCAGAGCCCCTAATAATGAGACACAGCTATGAAACGCAATATGCTCTCCCGGATCGTGTCCTGGAACAGAAAAGGGATGTTAGTAGAAAAATTGTGGAAATCCACATAAAATCTGGGCTCCCATTATACCAATGTTGGTTTCTTCATTTTCACAAAGGTATTGTGTTAATGTCAGATGTTACCCTGAGGAGAAACTGGATGAGGGGTATCTGGGAACAATCTTTGCTATCTTTGCAACTTTTCTATAAAATCTGAAATTATTACAGAATAAAAGGTTTATTAAAGATTTGTTTTACCAGTCAATTTGGCAAAGATAAAATGTTTCATAACATACTGTTTGGAGATGGTGTAGTTAACAGTATTTCATGTATTCTTAGAAGTGTAAATTGGGACAACATTTACGAAGGAAAATTTGGCAGTATCTGTCAAAATAACTGAAGCTACCCTTTGACTCAGCAGGTTTTTTTCCTAGGGATTTACCTGGTAAGTATACTGGTGCATGTACAAAATATACAAGATTATTCATCATGGTATTGCTTTAGCAAAAGATTGGAAATAACTTTGTTTACCAGTAGGGGACTTGTTTTTCTTTTTTAATTCCAGTATAGTTAATATACAGTGCTATACTCATTTCTGACGTATAATATAGTGATTCAACAATTTTATACATTGCTCAGTGCTCATCATGATACATGTACTCTTACTCCCCTTTATCTCTTCTACCCATCCCCCCCACCTGCCTCCCCTCTGGTAACCATCAATTTGTTCTCTATAGTGAAGAGCCCTTTTCTTGGTTTGTCTCTTTTTTTCTTCCCTTTGTTCATTTGTTTTATTTTTTAAATTCCATATATGGGTGAAATCATATATTATTTATTGGTCTTTCTCTGACTGGTTTATTTCCCTTAGCATTATACTGTCTATCTCCATCCATGTTGCTACAAATGGCAAGATTTCATTCTTTTTTATGAATAAACAATGTTCTGTTATGTGTGTATATATATACATATGTGTGTGTATGTGTATGCACACACACCCACACATATACACACATGCCACATCTTCTTTATTCATTCAACTATTGATAGACACTTGGGCTGATTTCATAGTTTGCGTATTGTAAATAATGCTGCAATAAACCTAGGGGTACATAGATCCCTTCCAATTAGTGTTTTCATATTTTTGGGTAGGTACCAAAACTCAGAGGAGTGTGATTCCTGGATCATAGGGTAATTCTATTACATATATATTTATACACACACACACACACACACACACACACATACACTCTACATAACCTAGGGCTCAACATCAAAATCCCGAGATTGAGACTTACAGGCTCTGCCAACCGAGCCAGCCAGGTGCCCCTATTTTTAATTTTTTGAGGACCCTCCATACTGTTTTCCACAGTGGTTGCACCAGTTTGCATTTCAGTAGGGAACTTCTTAATAAATTGTGATATATCCTTTCAATTGAAAATTTGCAATTGGGGGAAAAAAAAACCTTTCAACATCTATTATTTAGTTAAAAAAGAAAAGTTCAAGATACCTTACTGTGGAGTGGATAGTATGTTACCATGTACTTAGAGAGGAGGGAATATATAATCTTTTCTTGTATGTGCATTAAAATACATCTGGGAGGGCAGACAGACAACTAGAAATTTTCATCTGTCTCTAGGTAGGAACACTGGAATAGGCAGGAGTGAAATAGATGTTTTTCTGTACACTTTTTACTATATTTTGAATTTTGAAAGTTGTGACTATATTACCTACCATATTTCATCAAAGCTAAGATGTCACAGATTACAAAATGTAGCATTCTCTCATGTATCACTAAGAACAAAAAGCTGCCATTTACCTGTAAAGTACCACAGACTATAAGATAAATCCTGCATTTAAGATGTGCATCTTTAAAAGCAATAAATACATAACTTTTAAATGTGCACTCTAGAAACTATAAAATGTGCTTTCAAAATAAAACTTTAAAAACATGTTTTAAAGAAACAGCCATTTGGGATATTTTTAATGTGTCGTAAAAAAGTCTACAGGAATATGTGCCAAATAGTTTTAGCAATTATTTCTAGATGATCTCATGGTGGTGATTTTTATTTTCTTCCATGTATCTTCTGTATTTTCTAAGTCTCCTAAAAAGATATAGCATTGTTTTTCTGATCAGAAAAGAGTGTTAGCGGGGTACCTGGTTGGCTCAGTCGGTTGAGCATCTGGCTTCAGCTCAGGTCATGATCTCACGGTTCGTGAGTTCAAGCTCCACATCAGGCTCCGTGCTGCGAGCTTGGAGCCTGGAGCCTGCTTAGGATTCTGTGTCTCCCTCTCTCTCTGCCCCTCCCTCACTTGCACTTGGTCTCTCTCTATCTCTCTCAAAAATAAATAAACATTAAAAAAATTTTTTTTAAAAAGAAAAGAGTGTTAGCAAATGCAATGTGACTGTAAGCTTTAAAGGGGAAACTCAATTACCTTGTTTGTGGTGAGGGAGTATTTTAAAGGGTGACCTTAAGAATAATAAGCCTAGGGGCACCTGGGTGGCTCAGTCAGTTGAGGTTGAGCGTCCCACTCTGGATTTCAGCTCAGGTCATCATCCCAGGGTTATGGGATTGAGCCCCATGTGGGACTCTGCTGGTCCTGGAGCCTGCTTAAGATTCTCTCCCTCTGCTCCCTCCCCTGCTGCTCTGTCTCAAAAAAGAGCATTTGCACGTTCTCTCTCTCTCTCTCTCTCTCTCTCTCTCTCTCTCTCTCTCTCTCTCTCAAAAAAAAAAGATAAGCCTCAAGTTCCCCCACCTGTATCCCATGCTTTATAGTTTGCTTTTTAACTTCCTTCTCCCGCAACTTAAATATTCATTTCATGAGGTTCTGTTTTTCCAGTCTTCTCTTCTTTGTCTGTATATTTTGATACAGTAGCAGCCTGGTATTACAGTTCAGAGAATGTGTGATGGTGCTGGATGGGCCAGCTTGACATCTGGGATCTGCCTGTTACTGTGCAGTGGCCTCATCCACAAAATGGGGTAACAGTAATAGCTACGTAGTAAGGTAGTTGTAATGACAAAAGGAGCTCGTATGTGTACAATGGACAGACACTGCCAGGCCTATGAACTCTAAGTTATTCTGACTCACTCCTGGACAGTCTCATCCACACACACAGCTTTGCTTATCATCTTTTTGCTGATGGCTCTCAAATTTATTTCCCAGTCCAGATCTCTGTCCTGAGCTTCAGGACTGTACAGTCTACTGCCCCCTGGATATCCCACTTGGATATCCCATATCCTATATGGGATATCCCACTTGGATATCCCATATCCTATATGGGATATCCCACTTGGATATCCCATATCCTATATGGGATATCCCACTGCCCACTTGGATATCCCATAAAGTTAACGTGTCTAAAATGGAACTCATCATCCTTCAAGCCAACTACCTATTCTTCCTTCACTGGTTCCTTCTTCCAGTCATCTCTGGGGTTGCTTTTGTCAGAGACCTCAGGATCATTCTTGACTTAGTTTTGTTCAACACACCTGCCAACCTTGCAACACACACACATACACACACACACACAGGCACGCACACAGTCACTTTGCTTGCACATAGAGTCTCCTAAATCACTCTTGATTCCGTGTGTTCTTCTCCGTTCCCATCGCCATTACCACCACGTAGGCATCCTTTAACTCTGTCCTAGACTGTGCCACCATCCTTCGGTCTTGCCCACACCCCACCTCTTTCCCATACTGCAGGCAGAATGATCTTCCTAACAAGACTTTAATCAGGGTATCTTCGTGTATACAAGTTACCAGTGAGTGCCCACCAACCTTAGAGTAATCCTGAACACGGTTTCCATATTCTGGGTCTGCCTTCCCACTTTCCCCCATCTTATTTCATGTCACTGTCTTACCATGGACACACAATGAAATATTGCATTTTCTAAATTTTTTTTTTCAACGTTTTTTATTTATTTTTGGGACAGAGAGAGACAGAGCATGAACGGGGGAGGGGCAGAGAGAGAGGGAGACACAGAATCGGAAACAGGCTCCAGGCTCCGAGCCACCAGCCCAGAGCCTGACGCGGGGCTCGAACTCACGGACCGCGAGATCGTGACCTGGCTGAAGTCGGACGCTTAACCGACTGCGCCACCCAGGTGCCCCATGAAATATTGCATTTTCTAAAAGGTCTCTTGTCTGGCTTCCCTTAAGACCTTTGCCCAGGCTTCTTCCCGCACCTGAAATCCACTTTCCACCCTTCACATAGCTAACATTTACATTCCTTCCAGTGTCAGATGTCTGTGCCTCAGAAAGCATCCCCCAGACCCAACTCTTGACTGGACCTGCCTCCCAGATGCTCCCAGAGCACCTTGTACTTCTCACAAAGCAGCTCAGACTCTTTCTTTGTTTTTCCCCAACTCACCTGTCAGCTTCTTACTTTATGAGACTGTGTCTGAGCAGTGGTAGCTGGAACAGACAAGTACCATCTTCCAAAAGCCAATTGGTAAATGTGCAAGATTGTTGCAAACCGGTTGGTAAACATGGCCATTATCCAAAGTTAAATTTTGTAAGCTTACAATGGAGTACATTATGTTTAAAATGAGAATAGTGAATACTAAAACTCATTCCTTCCTAATTACTGCATTTTACTCTGTGCTCTGGAGATGACATACCTCTACATTGTGCATTTCTTCCCAACTCCATGCTCAGTGACCAAATACGGGTAGCTTGACATTGGCCATGGTGGGCATATTTACACACAAAAGTGTCAAGTGCCATAAACCAGGGCTTGATTTTTACTGATTGTCTAGGCTCACCACTGTGTCTAAGTGACTTTGATGTTCCCAGTACGTGGCTCTGACCTGAAACAAAGATGGTGCTTAAGAGATGCTTATTTAAAATGTGTAAATATATGAAGACATGAAGGAATGAGTATAAGGAGGCCTAGAATTTCCCTGAACCCTATCACTGCCCGTTGCTTAGGAAGAAGGGTTCAAAGAAGGGTGCAAGCTGTCTGAAGGAAAACCAATGTATTCATGTTGGCACCGTCTTTGGGGGGTTACCTGGAACCTCTTTGCTTAGGTCTGGTGAGCCAGGACAAGACAATTCAATAAGCACAGGGTCGAGTTTCCCAAACTGCCTGCAGGTGGCCCCTAAATAACTCTTCATTAACACATGATGGGCAAGGTTGGCCTAGATTCCTGGGGCCTTGGTTGCATTCCTCAGTGGTGAATGCCACTTATGTAAGCTGAGTGGGCTGTGTTTGAGGAACGTCCAAGACTTGAAGGGGAAATTTTCCTTCTTTCCATCACTAGTTTGCTTACTGCAGTGAAGATATTTTTGGATTTTGGCTGAGTCGGTCTCTCTTTTTGGCCTGTGTACCTCTAGGGAATAGCTGCTCCTACAGATGGAAACTAATTGAAGAGTAACCATGGGCCAGGTCTGCGAGCAGGAAGGGGAGGGGAGCCACAGGGTGCCCTGGTGTTCCTGTCTTGTTCCAACTTCTGCACATTTTCTGGGCTGAGACACTGCAGGAAGTGCAGTACCAAGCGAGATGCCCTGAGGTTTTCTAGGGCAGAGGGACTGCACCAGGATGAGACTCCTAGAGGGTCCACTGGTGCTGAGGACTGCGTCCTGGAGCAGACTGCCTGGGTTTAAGTCATGGCTTTGGCTTACAACCTGGGTAACCATGGAGAAAAGTACTTAACCTCTCTGTGCCTCAGTTGCCTCATTTGTAAAACGAGAATAATTATCTGTCTATCTCCTCTTTTACAGGGCTGTTGTAAGGATTAAATAAGATCACTGAACCTTGCCTGGCATATAATAAAATCTCATTAAATCTTAGCTAGTTATTTTCTTTGAAGCAAAGATGCAAGAGACATCTGTGGACCAATAAAGACCTGGCTGCAGAAAAGTCCAGCTTGCGATGCAGCTTGGGGGCAAGGTTTGTTTCAAATGCTTAGCCAAAACTCAGGTCTAGTTTTCCAAGACAGAATTAAGGAAGTCCTTTTTATCCATGTATCACATAGAAGGCATTATGTTGAAAAGAGCAGGACTTCTAGAATTAGACAAAAACTGGGTTTTAAGTAGAAGCTGAGTAGTTTTGGGGAAACCATTTCATTTCTCTGAGTCAGCTTTCAATCTATAAAATGGGTAAAACCCTGATATGGACTACAAAAGATAGAGGCTTAAATAAAATATGGCATTATAATTCTGAACAAAGAGCTGCTATGAATATTGGCCTGGGAATATCACTTCTAGGTGCCAGAAATTTATTTTTTTAAATTTTTTAATTTTTATTTATTTTTAGGGAGAGAAAGACAAAGTGTAAGCAGGGGAGGGGCGGAGAGAGAGGGAGACACAGAATCCAAAGCAGGCTCCAGCCTCCGAGCTGTCAGTCCAGAGCCTGATGCGGAGCTTGAACTCACAAATGGTGAGATCGTGACCTTAGCCAAAGTCGGACACTCAACCGACTGAACCACCCAGGCACCCTAGGCCCTAGAAATTTATGATGTTCTACGGATGGTGACACCCCACCAGCAAGGTGATTGTAAAGGCTAAATGAGATCATCTCTCTATAGAGCTTAGCCCTATGCCTGGATGATCTCTCTACAAATCTTAGTTCTGGCAAATGAAGGATCCATGAGCATTAATGCTGTGATTGTTAGCCTTATTATTGCTATTTTTTTATTCTATAGGCAACACCATTTTTGAGCACCTACTATGTGCCAGGCCTGTGTTTGTTGTGATGAATACGTAAAGGAATACAGCTTCTGAGCCCTTGCACTTAGGGAGTTTGCTTCCATTCCAGTCAGGGAGAGAAAAGAGTGAGAAACAGAAAAAGTGCCTGCATATGTTTTTAGATAATGATATGCTCTATGAAGAGAATGAGGTGACTGGGTTAGAGTGATGGAAGTGGGCTCCACTTCAGATCATGTTGTCAGAGGAGGCTTCTCTATGTCTCTCAGATCATGTGGTCGGTCAATGAAAACAACACCGTTTTCAGGTCTTTGTGTCACTTTAACAACCGCAGGAAGGTGAAGGTAAGTCTCCATAAACAGGAATATGCAGATCTCTCCATGGGCCTAGCTCCAAATGAAAATCCTGAAGCCAGTGTGGACCAGGGGGACAGAGAGAGCATCCTTGTGTGGTGGGGTAACCTCATGTAACATCCATGATTTCCCTGCCTGCATGTGCCCTGTCCATCCACCAGGTGGCAGTGTTCAATAATGAACAATGCAGCGTTAATTAAAGAGGGCCTCTGGCCAGCTTGAATATCGCAGGCCTCCTAATGAACATTTGCCAGGAACCCTAATTACAGTTACCCTTTCTGATGGCTGAGCAAGATTCCTTACCTTTACACAGCGACAGTTTTCTTTCTGGATCACCTTTCATTGTGTGTCTGAACCTAACAGATAATGTTTTTAACAGATATGACTGAGCACACACGTGTCCTGGTGATATACAGAGAGCTTTACAAAAATTATTACATTGCATCCTTGGACTAGCTTGCCAGTGACTCATATTGCTCCCACTTTGTAGATGAAGAATCTGAGGATCAGAGGGTAGCAGCTTGCCTAGGAATGCCCAGCTGGTATATAACAGTGCTGAGTTCAATTCTAGATTTGTCTGATGTCAAAGTCCAGCTATTACCATCAATCACTGTGATCCTCTGTGCTTTAAGAAGGACTTTTACTAAGATATGCGCCCTGAAACAGAGCAAACTGTCTCCCAGATTAAGGTATCATAGCCTCACCCATGTAATACTAATATTAGTACTAACAAAGGGAGTTCTTCTGTTGTGGCACCTACCTAGTTCTAGGAATGGTTGGGAACCGAAGGAAAGAAAGTGAGACCAGAAACACTTCTGAGGACTTACGCAGTGGCAGGTGTAATAGCCAGAGGACAGAGGGTTTTTGTTTTGTTTTTTTTTTTGTTTTTTGTTTTTGTTTTTGTTTTTGTTTTTACTATGACTGACAGTGCTCACAAGATGTCTTGAAAGAATCAAGGGCAAACTGTCATTATTTTCCTTTTATAGATGAAGCATATAAAAGAGAGGTACAGTTCCTGCCTGAGGTCTCACGGTGGTTTGCTAGAAGCACCCTGGAGGTTCCAGGGGCTTTCCCATTGTCCTGGAAACTGGCTGATCAAAGACAGCTTCAAAGTTCTGAAACAGTAAATGATAATGCAATTCCAGAGAATTTTACTAGCAGATGGGGGCAAATTAATATTTATATGTTTAAGATTTCTGCAGCTTGAAAAAGATTATTACTGTTTTGTCTCTGGGTGACTGAGGGAGATGAAGGAGCTATGAATGCAGTTTATCATGATATTTTGGGGTGGGACCCCACCCAAATCCATATGTTCAGGTGATGGTAGACTTGAACTGGAAGAGAAGTTAGACAATCTGGTGCAACTCCTTCATTTCACAGATGGGGACACTGTGGCCTGGAGAGGGGTGACTTGCTCCCCATCACCCAGTCAGCTGACAGCAGGATCAGGCCTAGGTTCCTAGAAGAGGACCTCCCACCAACTCCTTTCAGAGTACAGGAAGCCAGAATTCAAACCAGAAGCCTGTCCGGAGTGGGCCCTCGTGGGCTGCTGCTATAAATTCAAGGAAGGCCCTGAGACCAAATAACTCTGAGCAGCATCAAGTCGAACAAAATTCAACACATCTTAACAGGACTTGTCAGAACCTTTAATGTACTCATATTTACTATGAATCTCCAAGAGGGAACAGGGTATCTCCAGTTTGCCAAATTATTTGACCTCAACTATTTTTACTACCATGTCTAGTAACGGCTCACACTAAAATCTTCACTAGACCACAACTGGGAAAACAATGACTCAGTTTGTTACCTCTGTTTCCCAAAGTATTTGGTCATGGAACCCCACATTTAAGAGTATCTCATAGAATAAATGTTTTGGGCAACACATTCAGGAACTGCTTCACTGAGCTCTGGACAAAACAAAACCTCTTTGAGTCACAGCGTCCATCTAGCTTAAAGGCGGCATTTGGAGAGTCGCCTACCTGGGCAACAGCAAGTGTCCTCAGGAAATGTAGCCTGAAGAAAGGGAGGTTATACAGAGTAGAGAGCCATCTTTGTGAAATCTTCTGAATGAGATGTGAAAAGGTCAAGATAATGTAATTGTTCTTTTTAGGGAGTGAGTATCATTGAAGTCAGAATCGGGGGAGTCTGATAAAACATGGGTTTAAATTCAAAGTGTGCAAGGTGTTAGCAGTGACTCTGACCTCCAGACTCCTTAAAATGGGAATAGTTACATTCTGTGAAAATTGGGATAATAATAGTACCTATGGGAAAAGATGGAGAAAAACATGGAGGGTGCCATATTTGTCCAACATAATTACTCAAACTACTCAGGGAGCAAAGTGGGACTCCAAGAAGATGCTTGAGTAACAAAATATGCTCATTTGAGTGCTCTGCATAGTAAAAGGATAAGAAAATCCAACTGTGGGTAGAGAACTAATCTGGCAGAAGAGGTAGGAGCCAGTGAGAGGTGAGTCAGAGAGCACACAGCACAGGAGGGGAGGGGACCACAGCCCCTCAAATGGTCCACTCCCCCTAGTGCTTAGAGAAGGAATTCTGTAAAGAGAATTTCTGGGAGGTGTTTTTACAGGAAACTCCCCAAGTGATCCCAGCCCAAGGTGTCACCCCGCAAATCCTCAGTGAAGATGGTAATTCTTAGACAACGATTATTTATGTTGATTTTGATGTGCAGGTAACTGACATCAGGTTACAACTACCACAGAGGGGTGTTATAGAGGCCCCAGGGAAATAGCCCTAAATAGGGAGTAAAGCAAAGAGCATGGGGTGTAGTTCACTTTATAAAATGTGTTCTTGAATAATTGCCCTGATCCAGTTTGGACACACTGAATAATATTTTCTCATTAAATTGCATCATCGTCTCAAAGATGAGTCAGCACCGTGAAGGAGACTAGCTGTGGCCTTCCAGTCAGGAGCCTGTGCTCTCCACTCAGCTCTGCCAACAAAGGCTGAGTGCCTTAGGCCAGGTCCTTCGCCCACTGGACTTTGGTTCACTCACGTTATAAAACAAGAGGAAGCAGTGTGGTGGTTCACAAGACATTATGGTCCCACAGAAATGGGTTTGGAGTCATGGACACCTGAGTTCCAATGCCACGTCCACCACTATTTAGTTTTGTGGCTTCCAAAAGGTCCTTACCATCTGTGGAATGAGGGTGATCAGAATCAAGTAAGGTTATACTTGTCATTATGAAATGGTATCTCTGATTGGGTCTTTCATTGGTATTGGCTTCTAAGACTTTTGCTTTAAGTTTTTTTATCCTTAAATCTTCTTCTTGCGTGTGTGTGCGTGCGCATGCGCGCACACGCACACGCACACGCACACCTAAGCTGTGCTAGATCCTTCTTCCTTTTCCTGAAAAAAGACAAAGGGAAACATTGGAAGCCACGTGAAAACAAGGGAATAGGGAGGGGTTGGCCTGAGCAAAACCCTGGACTGACCCAAAGGAAGACCATCATAACGCTCCTCACATTTTGAATGCTTCTAGGGCTCAGAACACATGCGGGTAAGGAAGAGCATCCACCGTGCCAGTGTGGAGACCAAGTAAACACAAACCTGAAATGGGAAATAGCCGGTGGGGTTATTGACCCTTTCCTTTCTCTTCGAAGCATACAGCTGGAAGTTGCAACAGACAAATCCCAGACTAGCTGAATAAGCTTTTGCCAAACTTCTCTCTAAATCACCTTAGATGGTGAGTCCATAATTTGCTCGTTCTCTAGGGACACATATGGGCAAGGACCAGAAATTCCCAAAGCAAAAGTGGGTCACAGACCACAGATTATTATACTAACTGGGCCACCATAGAAAATCCCTTTGGTTTGTGACTCATTTCTTTTGAAAAGAGCTCTTCCGTGGGGTACTAAGGTCTTTTTGGCTGTGGATTATTAAGGCTTAAACGTCTAGTACTGATATGAGGCAGAGTTTAGGTCGGAAGCTCTCTGTAGGTGACTGGACCAAATTGTAATTTTCTGTCTATAAAATGGGTTTCAACAAACTCTTAATATATAGTTTTATTATATAAAAATACTCTTTATATTTAAATACTCTTAGTACTCTTAATATATAAAAAGCATCACCAGACAGAAATATGAATAAAGGGCGTGAAACTGCAATTTATAAAAAGAATAAATGCCTAATAATCATATGAAAATGGACTCAAGCTTACAAGTAATGAAAGAATTAAAATAACAATGTGATGTTAATTTTCACCAAATGCCTATTGTTAAAGATGGAGCAAAACACACTTTTTTTTTTTTTTTTTTTTTTTTTTTTTTGTGAAACTGTATGTAGATACCACATTTCTAGAGTGCAATTCAGCAGTGCATAGCCCATGTTTTAAATGTGCTCACCAGTTGGCTCTGCAATTCCATTTCTTGCATTTCATTAAAAAAAATTTAATGTTTATTTTTGAGAGAGAGAGAGAGCGTGGAGACCACAGGAGCTGGGGAGGGACAGAGAGAGAGGGAGAAGCAGGCTGAAGCCGGCTCCAGGCTCTGAGCTGTCAGCACAGAGCCCCATGCAGGGCTCAAACCCACAAACTGTGAGATCATGACCTGGGCCAAAGTGAACACTTCACTGACTGAGCCACCCAGGTTTCCCTCTTGAATTTTATTTTAAGTAAATAAGCATAGAAACATAAGAAGATTGAGCTATACAGTTGCTTACCATATAGCCTTCTCTCTCCATAAGCTTTTTTTAGTTATTGTGAATAATCCAAGTATGTCTGAAGAGAAGATTGATACAGTTAGGGTGTATCCAGATAATGCAATATTCTGCAGGCTTTAGAAATCATGATATAAATACATATTCACAGGAAGGTAAAAAAAAAGGCAAATCATACAACTAGTATTCCTTTAAAAGACAACAAGAACAATGGCATTATGTACATATGAGGACAAAAGCTAGGGCAAGAGTTGCTCCCAAATTTTATGCCTGGTTTACTTTGGTTGGGTGGGTGAGGGCTTGAAGAATGATTTTCACTTAGTTATTTTTCTGTATTGTTGGAATTCTTACACTAAGGACAAATTGCTTTTATAATCAGAAAACAGCAAATAAGGTAGAAAATGGGATAAAGTATGGGAGAAAATATGCGGGGTGTGGTACTACGCATGATGAGAAAGGGCTTGCAGTTTCAACGTGTTGGAGATAAAACCTGTCATTTTACTAGCTTGAGAAAGTTACTACATATCCTCCACAAACATGTGAAAGCCTGTCACCTGGGATTTAGGACTGATGCCATGCTTGAAAGATGCTGACCTGAGCTCTGAGTCTGATTTGTTTAGATTTGTCTGTGCCACTTGGTCCATTTCCATTTAGGTCTGGTGGCTTTCCATTCTAATTGCTATGCCTCTCTCTTCTGTCTGCTCAGATTCTGGGTGATTTTTGTTTAAGACAGCTTGTGCCTTGGGGACACCAGGGTGGCTCAGTCAAGTGGAGCATCAGACTCTTGATTTTGACTCAGGTTGTGATCCCAGGGTTGTGGGTTCGAGCCCTGCATCAGGCTTCGCAATGAGCTTGGAGCCTGCTTGAGATATCTTCTCTCTCTCTCTCTCTCTCTCTCTCTCTCTCTCTCTCCACCCCCCTCTGCCCCTCTCCTCAGCACTCTCTTTCTCTCCAATAAATTTTTAAAAAATTAAAAAAAAAATAAAAGAGCATGTGCCTGTCTTTTCTCCCAGTAGCTTTTATAGGTATGGAATGAGTTAGTATCTGATGGGTGGAATGCCCTTTGTAGCAGAAAAAGGGCTTGGGACTATCATGGCTACTTTAAGTAGGACCAAGGGAAACTAAGGATAACCTCAGAGGCAGATTAAGAACTGAGCTGGTGGTTGGATGACTACTACTCATGAAGTCCAGACACAAATGTCTGTATTATTATGTAACAACGCCATCCCTTTGGAGGGTAAGGAAAGAGAACTTCACATTTTATAATCAACTAAAATTGGTCATGACATTTCCCTACTTAAAACCTATCAATGACTGTGCCATGGTTTTCAGAGTCAGGTTGGAAATCCTTAGCCTGGGGAACATGATCTGGCTCCTCCTTTTGACCTCTTGAGGTCTGTCTCTCATTGTTGCCTCCCTTCTCTGTTCTAGTCTTCCTCGTTCTTCCTCATTATGTCAACTGGTTCACATTTCTGTGTGTCCCTCAGACCAAACTAGAAAGCCTTTTACAGAACTTGCCATCAGCATCACCACTTACTCTCAATGCTCTTGTCCATTTTTTAGTTCCTCGAATCCCTGTGTCTCCAACCCCTTCCCTTGCCTGGCTCACTCCTGCTAATTCTTCACCTTTCAATACCCAGCTCAAACACCACCTTCAAGGATCCAGAAGCCTTTCCTTTGTTGTCTCTGCCCCCCCCCCCCCGGCTGACTTAGCCCCTATCCCATACCTGTAGCCTCAGCATCACCTTGCTACATCTATTCTTTCACACATGCATTAATAAGTATTTCATGTTCTTGCTCTCTGCTAGGCAGTGGGCTAGGTAGAGGGTGGAGATAAAGCAAATTAAGGCAGAGACCCTATGTTTGTGAAGTTCCTAATCCATGGTAGTACTTGACACTCTGTACTATACTCACTGCCTTCCTTCTGAGTCTCCTCCATGAAACCGTAGGCTTCTTGAAGTCTGGATCAGGTCTCAACCCACTTTAATTCCCCAGTCCCAGAAACATTAGGCACTCAGTAAATATATGTTAATCACTGAACAATTGGACGAAGAAGTTAATGCCAACAAAACATGCTTGGCAGACAGGTTCTGAGCGTTTATTACAAAATTCTATTTAGTTTTCAATGGCTACCTCTGAAGACAAAGATCTTAGAATTTCTAGGTTTCTACTGCACTCTCCCTTTGAATTGAAACATAAGCCTGGATTAGTCAGTGTATTTTCCTAGATGTTGTTAAAACACCTTGAAAATGTTGGATTTAGTTGTATTGAGACTGCTATGTAAGAACATAATACAGAATTGGAGGCAGTTTTAAACAACATCTCAACAACTATTTTGAATGATTTGGATCCCACAACCAACTGCTTACTAACTGGACAATCTTGGGCATATAGTTTAATTTCTCTGTGCCTTAGTTTTCTCATCTCTGAACTGTGGGTGATAGAACCCACTGCACAAGGTTGCTGTGAGGTTTAGATGAGCTAGGACATAGAAAGAACTTAGCTCACAAAAGGTTAAGTACTATGATGATAAAACTTGCTATCTGAAGCAGAAGGGATAGAGACAGTATAACATACTGATTGAGACTATGGCCTTTGGAGGTAGACAATGCCGAGTTTGTATCCTAGCTCTGTTATTTATTAACATGTGATTCAGGATACGTTACTCAACCTCTCTGAACCACGGTGTTCTCTTCTCTATATGGTGTTCTCTTGGGGTGCCTGGGTGGCTTAGTCGGTTGAACATCTGACTCTTGATTTCAGTTCGAGTCATGATCTCACAGTCATGGGATGGAGGCCCTTGTCAAGCTCTGCACTGACAGCATGGAGCCTGCTTGGGATTCTCTTCCTCCCTCTCACCTCTGCCCCTCCTCTGCTCTCCCTCTCCCCTCCCCTCTCCAAATAAATCAATAAATAAACTTTAAAAAATAAAATAAATGGTGTTCTCTTGAATAATGGATATATCAGGGAATTCTTGTGAGGATTAAGTGAAAATCATGATTTAAAGATTGATGAGCACATGGAAAGTGGTAATTAAATGTTACTTTTAATAGTTATGATAAATAATAAGGTTGGTTATAGAAGATGGCCAACATTGTCCCTGTAGTTTCCTTATCTCTCCTTAGAAGGAAAATATGTCATACCTGAAGAGAGTGTTCATGTAGACAGATCAATTCCCTTCAAAAATGAATTCAAAACATCTCTCTAGGATTGAAGTATTTGGAATGAATATGAAGACTCAGGTCAACTGAGTGGAGGGCTGGTAAAGACACAGAGAAGGGCTAGAGACAGTGCATCCTGAGGGTTCTCATGGGAAGTGAAAAGTGTGCTCTTTATAGATGGTGTGTCTGGAGTTTGAAATGGTGAAGCCCTTAGTAGATCTGTGACTACAGCTGCTTGGTACCCTATCTGAAGAGTTATGGTTATTGGTTATTTGATTAATGTCTTGGCACCAACATTTGGAAAAAGAAAAACAGTAACTATGATGTGTGATGATTGTTTCCCAGGTCAACTTTCCCTACTTCTCCAGTTGTTTGATTCTTTTTCCCAGCCCAAAGATCCCTTTATATTTTGAGCAAGTGCATAGCCTTTGACATTCAATCAACACAGTGGGATGTAATTGTAGCCTTCCCTCTAGGATTCCCTGTGTTTCTCAAGTGGTAAGTGTGTCTATGAGATGACAACTAGGGAAGAAAGAATTTGGTCTTGAATTTCCTCTTCTCTAATCCCACCACCAGCCCACTGGTCTTGGCACAAATTAGAAACAGGTATCCTTTCTTGAAGAAATTTTGTTTCCATATGAGAGAAATTATTGCAATAAATATACAAAATTGTTATGACGGTAAGGTGTTTGATGCCCCCAAGGTTTAATAGCATATAACTTACATATAACTTACCTAATGTTGTGTCCCAACTGCCTCTCCCTTCTCCCATTGCTCCCTAACTTTATCTTCAATAATCATGCCTCAGAAGATGTGTTTATGTGCTTATATCCCATCAACCAGAACCTGATGAACTTCTCTCTCAATACTCGAGTTAAACACACCCTTTGAGGAAACCATCCCTAACAGCCTTCCGTCCTCTGGACTGAGGAAAAATTCTGCCCTTCTTCCCTGATAGCACCATACATGGTACACACTCCTGGCTTTGAATTCATCATGCTAGGTTGCAATTATTTGTTTGCTTGACTGGCTCCGATTCTAAACCCTGAGCCTCTAGAGCAAGACCGCCTCAGAGGTTTATGGAAATGGAGATTCCCGAGCCTGACTCCTCATTTCCTGAATCAGGATTGCTGGGTACAGAATCTCAAAAGCTGCATTTCTAAACAAGACTTACCTGGAGCAGCTTAATTCCTCTGCATTTTGAAGCTTAGTTCTCTGGAGAGCAAGACACGTATTTAACTGCAGTCAGTGAGATTTTGGGCATTGAGTTCCATTTGAAGAATGCCTTGGCTATTCATGTCTTCCCAGTAAGAAATAGTTGAGTCCCAAAATGTATTAGAAATTATAGGGTGTATACATACATGGCTGTATTTTTTTTTTTTTTTTGGAAGAGGTTAACTCTCAAGTCTATGAACTGGTGTGTGTTTGGCATTGGGGGAGTTAATGAGAGGAATGGAGGGCACTCTGAATTTGAAGTGGTTATTAAATTTTTTTTAAAAAAGCATGATGACAATATCCTGGGTTATTTTAAAAGCTGGCTGACTGAGTTGGACATATTTTTCTTTCCAAGATCAAAAGACTAATGTTTGGTCGAATGCAGGTTGATAAAATCATGAGCAAGCTCTTTGGGGAGTGACCAGGGCAATTAGTTTTCTGTGATGACAGCTCCACATAGTTGTGGATCAGATAGGAGAATGAAGAGTGCAAGTCAAGAATTCAGGCAGAGGTTTTCCATTCATGGGATTTGATTGTACAGGACACAAAATTGTGCATGGACCTTGTAATAATAAATAGGAGTAGTTTTGAACAACGAACATATGGAATTTTAATGCCAGAGAATTGGTTTAATTCAAGTTAATTAAAGTCTTTCTGTAAATCCTGAAAAACACATGCCATTTGCCTTTATACTGAGATCTAATGACTTTGTGGATGCCTCTTTAGAGCCCACTTTCCCAGGACTCCTGAGAAGTTTGACTCTTGTCAATTAGAACCTGTCAAGTGACGAGATACAGGGACGGAACCCATAACCTCGTCCATGTAGAATAAATCAGAGTACCTGCACTCTGAGAGCAGACTCCTTTGATCCAATTCATCTCACATTGTTTTAAAAGAGAATATTTCTCTCAAGAATTATTCAACAAGCATTCATTGCATGACTTTATTTCCATAGATCTAACACTACTATGGGTTGGAGATACTCTGCAAGATGCTTATAGGTAAGGTGCTTATATGTATCTGGAAACAAAGAACTTAGTATTAGGGGACAATTTAAAGCATTGTATAACTGAATGATTTGCTCTAGTGACTTGCTGCTCAAAATGTGACCTCAGTACCAGTAACATTGGTGTCACCTGGTGCTTGTTAGACATGCAGACAGTTGGGCTCAAATGCAGAGCTACTGAATAGGTTCCTGCTATTTAATAAGATCTCTGGGTGATTTATGTTCACATTAAAGACTTAACAGTGGATTTTTGGATCCACGTTGAGGTGGATGCATTAGAATCACCTTGGAGGTTGTAATTATTTCCATTCCTACACTTCAACCCTAGTATATTATATTTTAGCTTAATGAGTAAGAGTATGAGCTCTTGGTGAAGACTGCCTAGGTTTCAGTTGTGGTTTGCCCCTCTCTAGATGCATTAACAGCCAAACAGTCCTACCTGACTGGGTATGTTGCCTCATCAGTGAAGGAGGGAAATAACTATTTGGTAGGGCTATTGGGAGATAAGGTATTTATCATGGTCTTGGTATATAGTAAGCAATTGAAGAAATGCTACCTATTCTTACTCTAATAGTGAAGTTTGGGAACCACTGCACAACGGAAATGTACTTGGTTTATTTTACTGATCAGAAAATAGGCCTCCTTGGGAAGAGCTGAGTGCGTAAAGGAAATACTCAGTAATTCCATCACCACCATATCCTCAACCTGTGTACATGGGTATGCATTTGGTGCATGTATTTTCCTGCAGCTATGAATTCTCTTTAATTTTCCAGAGGTACAAATGATCTACTATCTTAAAAACTGGCCCAGGCATCATTTCAACAGTGATCATTCCACATTAGCAGGGCAGTATCTTTACTAGAGGGTCCTAATATACTCAGGGGTCCTAGAGAATTAAAAAAGAAAATTGCCTTCTAGAAGGAGTAAGTAGTTCCGAGGATGGAGAGAAATTGACCCCATGCTCCCTAAGTTGAAAAAAAAGTCCCTCTTGGTAAAACTAAATTATGTTATCTTTTCATCTTCAAGACATGCTTATATAGCATGGTATTTATAGGGAAAAGAAAATTACACATACACACATATTCTGATCAACCTCAGATAGCAACCAGTAGAGCATTCATACTCTAATTTAGAAATAATGGAGTCTATTATGTATGTGTATGTATATATACATATTATATGTGTGTGTATAATAATATATTATATATAATACATATAATGACTAGTCCATTATTACTGGTTGATGCTATTTAACAAAGCTTCTTCAATTCTCTTGTAACACATCTACCTGCTTTCTGGCTTTGAAAGTCTTCTTAAAATACCCACATTTGTTTTTAGATGTGTGCATTCTTACATAGAAATTTGTCATTGGATGCTATTGTTGCATGTGGTAACTATTGTCTTTTAAGTTTCTTTTTAAGAGTTCAATGGGAATAGTAACTAATTCATAAGATTATTGTAAACTTATTGGAGCTCACTGCAATGGAGCTCACAGGCTAAGTGCTCCATAAATGGTGGTCATTATACCATATTCACTTCTTCACTAGTGGGATTCATTTCCTTCTGTCACTTCATCAAATTCAGTTTTGTATCACTGAATTTCATTTCATTATTTATATGACAAGTATTTGACCAGTTCAGATAATACTTTTGAATTCATTTTTGCCTCTCTCCATCTAAATAATGGGAAGTTCCCCTCAGTTCAAAGTAAAATCCTTGTTCCATGATCAGATGTGGCAACCCAGTTGAACTCCATGCTGACAGCTGGCTGTTTCCATTGTTCTCTGGATGATAAAACTATATACTTGGAAGCCTTGGTAACATTTTTGCAAATGACTTAGTGTATTGTCTTTTAGACCTATTATAAATTGCAAATATAAGTGTGTAAGTGTATGTGTGTGTATTTTTAATGTAACAGCTATAGGTCAGGTTAATGAAGGAAGTAAACACTTTATCAGAAGCCAATCCTGTGGATTTAGTCGTAATTAGTACTTTTATTCAGATGTGGATTCATGAGCATTTCTCATTATGTTTTCTAAGTTACAACACACTGATGTGTTTTGCTCAGTGGTAAGGCATATGATTTGGCATCAGTCATTTGGCTTTTGGCTTGTGAAGCAAGGGCTTTTAAATGATGTGGGGTTTTTTTATACATTTTACCTGTTAAATTCAGGTATGGCTATTTTTAAATCTTTGTGTCTGTATCCCCCAAACTTACTGTGATTATAGTCCCCCCCCATCCCTTTTACTTATTATCTGCTGGTTCCTATTCATTTGCTATCATTGTGTCTCAAGTGTATAACAATTCAGGTCGGCCATTTTCTAAATAATGTGACTCACACACATAACAGCCAAGGTTAGTCACATAATCTCATTCCCTCACACTCCCTCCTGCCCTGGCCATAATTTACTACCAGTCCAGACAACACAGACTACTTATAACATTGTACCCTACAGAGCTCTTCATTTGCAAGCAAGGGAAACCAACTCTGGCTAACTTTAGCAAAACAGGACATTGTTGGCTGAACCTGGGTAGCTCAGCAAATGGGAGGTCTGGCTCAGCAAGGGCAGGAATCAGGGCAGTTCGGGATGTCTAGATATCTCTGTCATCTGGAAGCAGAATGAATCGGCCCCAACCTGAGTTTTTTCTTGTCCTTGCATTTCTCAGCTCAAGGTCCAAAGTCTTAAGAGAGAAAACCTGATTATCTTAGCTTGGATCACAGGCAGGGCATCCTGACTGACAGTTTCGCTAAGATCATAGACAATGGTGGAGGATAATATTACCAGTCAAATGAATGAGTGAATGGATGCAGAAAAAAAGTCACTGCAAGCACTTTATGGTATTGTTTACCTGATTCATAATGACAAATGATTATTACAGAAAATGTATCCACCCAAAAGAAGGCTAAAAAGTCAAATCAAAAGGGCAGTACATCAAGATAGAGTTAATCCCTTCCTCCTTTGGGAAGATAATGAAGATCATAATATTTTCAGATTGTTCAGGTAGGCAGAATTTTATCTGTAGAACTTCAGAATTAGGAAGTGCTAAAGATGATAAATTTCAGTGACTCTAAAACACTGGGGTAGACCAGCTGTATTAAGTCACCACCTCTATTTTAAGAAAATAGAGGTTCCAGCATCCTGCACTCAGAAATAATGTGTTATTTAGGGGTGCCCAGGTGGCTGTTGGTTAAGCGTCTCACTCTTGATTTCAGCTCAGGTCGTGATCTCATGGTTCATGAGATTGAGCCCTGTGTCAGTCTTTGCGCTGGCAGCTGAGAGCCTGCTAAATAGTCTCATTCTCCTCCCTCTCTTTCTGTCCCTCCCCACTCACTCTCTCTCTCTCTCTCTCTCTCTCTCAAAATAAATAAATAAACTTTTAAAAAGTGTGTTATTTAAATCTGGAGTTTATCTCCAAAAGTAAATTTGAAGGACTGCCAAGCTGCTAAGTGGAAACTCCAGAAAGAGGGCCATTTGCCTGGGCCTCACAATCATGAAGAATATCAAATTTATATGGTCGACCTTATTGCTACATGAAATTGTATGCTATCATAGAACTAGAGTGCCAGGAATGACAAATGACAGTAGTCACACTCTTAATGTTGCATCCAATACCACCTAAACATTTGGGCACTGAGAATAAAATATTTGTTATGTACCTGTTACTTACCAGGTACATGGCACACCTGTGTAGTAAGCTGTGTTGCACTAAAAGCATTAATTGGTTAGTTGTAAACATATGAAATATGTCATAACTTTGGGCACCCTCTTGACATATCTTCAAGCAAGAAGGTTGGTCTCTCTTGGCATCTGTGAGGTACATTCCTGATCTGTACAGGAGTACACACATCTCTGATGCTGTACCCAGTACTTAGAGCCCTCCTAGGGACACTGTGGACTGCCTAAAGGACAATTCTTTGACTGCACATTTACTACCACCTGGGAGCTTTCAAAAAGTACCAATTCTTGGCATCACTGCAGACCAATTCAATCTGAACTGGGGATGGTCCCCAAATATCTCTTTTTCAAAGGCTTTCTAGGTGACTTATGTACTCTATAGCCAGGTTCAGATCACTATATTCAAAGTAAAAAAAAAAATTATCACATACTTGAGAATCAGTGGAACAACTGTCAGGCCCTGAGTTCTCTCTTTGACAGCGGCACCAGGTAAGCTGTTCTCCGAGCACAGTTGTCCTGCTCCTGTCAAACATTAACAAACCCTAATCTGTGAGAATCCACTACATGCTTCACCTCTACCATGCAGCCTTCCAGACCTAGCCAGGCAAAGATGACCATCCTGTCTTCTATTCCAGGATTCACCCATGGAGATCTATTACAAATGGAGATCCATAACCCCCAACTTGGTATTTCAGAAGTTTCAGGGATAAGGCCTGAGATACTGTGTCTTTAGTAAACTCCTTAGACAATTCTTATGTGCAGCCATTGTGGGACACATCACTCTCTGTCCCCCATGGTATGTGTACATACTTCTCTTATTACACATTCACTTAATTATAATGACGTATGTACCTTTCAGATTCATCTGCTAAGCCATAAGCTCCTTAAAGGCAAGAATGATATGTTAATCAATTTGGATTCCCAGAGCCTAGCATAATTCTCTCAATAGATGTTTTTGCACCAAATGAACAATATGAGCAGATCTCAAAACCTTTTCTTTAATTTTCTTTAATGTCTCATGATTTCTTACAGGGATATATGGATTTAAGAAAATAAAGTTATAAGGATTCAATGACTTTTTACCTTTTCTTTTCTACATAGTGTAAGCCTTCTTCTCACAGTTGGATTTATGTTTCTGAGTACCTATTTTATGCCAGGTACTATTAGACACTAGAAACAGAATAATAATAGCTAACATTTATTGAAAAATTGCCATGATAGATTAATGCATTTCATCTTCACAGCAACTGGGATATAGGAATTACTTTTGTCCTTAATTTTACAGATGAGGTGAGGCACAGAGAGGGTAGGTAATACACTTAAGTCACACACCATAGGAGATAATGGAACCAGTGTCTGAACACCATCTGAATCCAAACACAGTTTCTGAGCCTAATGGTGCTTCTTACTTTGAATGATGTATAAAGCATGGTCCCTGATCCTAAGGAACTCACAGCCGCATGGGAGAGACGGACAATGTCAGAACATAGTATCATAATATATTAAAGTTCTATGGAGGAAGGGAAAATGTTTATAAAAATAAAACTCAATAAAAACTCAAGAAGCTTTCATTTTTGCCTTGAGGCAAGTAGGGGAAACATAGTGAGGAAGACTTCATAGAGGTGACTTGGGTTGAACCATGAAAGATCATTAGTGGAATGTGGCCAAAGGGATGGATGCATGAGAATGCATGGTGTATGTGGACAGGCTGAGAATATTTATGGTGGATCCAGAGAAGGCAGTGGTAAATGGTGAGATGTGGAAGGGCACTGTTGGCAGATAAAACAGCAAAGGTGTGCATAGCCATTAGAACTCTTACAGAAAGTGTGATTCAAACTGACTTAAGCAACAAGAGACTGTCTTGCCTCATTAAACGGGGTCACAGGATAGGGCTGGCCTTGAGCACAAGGGTATAAGACTTCAAACCATGCGCTTACGCATCTGGTAATTTTCTTATGGTCTCTCAACCTGGCTTCTGCCTCTTAGTTCCATTCCTGGCTGTGGCTCCAAAACATAATCATCTCCTGCTCAAAGTACCAAACTCACCAGCTAAGAGAGTCCACTTCTCCAACAGTTCAAGAAAACCTGCAGACATAAATTTCACTGACCCTGATTGATCAGATTTGAGTCATATGCTGGTCTCTGCCCTCCTTAACTCAATCACCAGAGGGTGGAATGCACAATTTATTTAGCCTTAGTCACATACTTCTCCTTTGGAAGTCATGCAGTAGTCATGAAGCATATGGGCACAGAAGACATATACCCCAAAGGAGAATTGGGGTATCATAGTCACAAGAAGAGGAACTCAGTGCTGAGTAGAAACATAACAAATGCCCACTAGAGTAGAAGTTCAGTTTTTGAGAGTCCCTGAATGTTCTCTGTAACCTAATCAAGGCTTTTTTGCATCTCATCTTGGAGTTTCTTTCTCAACCTCAGGCAGTGAGCTTTGTTTGGTCACTGGCCATGCAGAGACCTCTGTTTTCTTCTTTGGGGCCCAAACTGAGTTGAAAAGCAGGCTTCTGTTTCCCCTTCAGTTGTGAGGATGTTCACCATGGAACAAGATACAGGATCACAAACCATGCTTTGGACTTCCAGAGAAAGCCTCTCAGGCTCTCTCTGCTGAGTGTTTGCCAAATCTGCCTAATTAGACCACCCCCTCCCCACCTACCCAATCTCCATCCTATTGGCAGCCACTTTCGAAGGGAAGTTCCCGAGACAGGAATTGTTTAGATGGAAACAATCCTTCTGTAATAGCCTTGGCCTCCTCTGGCATGAATTGAGCATTTACAGTAGTGAAGCCATGTTTTATTTATGTTATTTCCTCGAGACCTCTGGTTAGCTTCTCTATTTGCAATGCAAATCAGAATAGAAAAGGTTTTATATATTCTACATACACTTCTCCTATACATCCACGTTCAGTGACAAGAGATTGCAATCTCTTGGCCCGGCAGTTCTAGTGTGATTTCAGATAATAAAAATACTCACCACTTACAGTTGTAACTTATGCAAATCGAGTCACAGTCTTCTGAAAAGCTGAGACTCAGCAGCAGACTTGGGGACTCAGAAAAGTAGCACCATTGATTAACACTGTCGTTTGAAGGGACAACTTCAGTGAGATACTCTAACTTACACCCCAGAACTCAGAATGGAACAGATAACCATGAATTCAAGCATCACTTAGCATGCAAGTTCTTGCTGGCGTTCCATTAGACTCAAGTGGAAAAAAAAATCAGAGCCACGTTTGAGGAAACAAACAAACAAACAAAAAAGGACCTTGTCTGTCTGCATCTGGTACTGCCTGAAAGTGGAATGCTTATGTTTGCACTGGGGCAGTTGGACTATACTAGCTACTGGCTAATTATATTCCCTTTTGTGTAAGGCATTATTTAAGTAGCTACAGTTTGGGAAATGGAATATTAGGTGAGTCGCTTCATAGAATCCACATGAGTAAAACCTGTTAGCTCAAAAACTAATGCATTAGGATTAACAACCCAAATGTAAGAAATTCCACTCAGCCTTCTGGTCACCTGTGGCCACTGCATAATCCCAATATTTGTCATCGTGTGGTAGGAGTGGCCAGCAGCTATGACACGCTCGCCATGAGGCAGGTATCCGTAGTAACACTTTGTTATCCAAAAGACCTGACACAGGTATGTGTTAACTCCCTTTCTAGCCCTCAGCTCATTCTTGGAAACAATGGTTCTTCTTCCATATTGTCAGCAATATTTTTTCTCAAATTAGGTTGCCGTGCGTGATGATTTTCTGCTTTCAAAAATCAGACTCATGTGTCCATAATATAATACCATA
Organism: Panthera pardus; assembly: GCF_024362965.1. NCBI lineage: Eukaryota > Metazoa > Chordata > Mammalia > Carnivora > Felidae > Panthera > Panthera pardus. The sequence goes on from NW_026526765.1 coordinate 116,535,542, forward strand.
TTATCCATGATGACAGGGCTGAAAATGCCTGTCCCTACTCTGTTGTAAGTTTTGAGGAAAACAAATAGCTATTTTCGTTTCCCCTTTGCTCTCCTAGTGGGTGCACCCTGGAAACATAGCACTTAAACAGCAGTAACAGCCACTACAGGAACACAGTTCACCTGGTAACTGAAAGCTTCTGGGTTGCAGTGGGGACCAAGGTAATCCATACATTGGACTTGGACAGACCCAAGCAGCTCTTATAATTCAAACCATGAATTGTGGCCTAATTCTGGGGGAATTCACTGCTTTCCATGATAGAAATCTGTTTGGCAGAGGAGAAATGTTTGTTTTAAAATGAAATTCATTTGGTTAATAATTACCCACTCAGTTAGGTTGCTTTCTACAGTTCTGTAAATAAAATTTCCTGCATTGCCTTTCCCAGTGATGGATGAAAAGTGGATTTAGCTTTTGAGGAATGGAAAAGTGGATTTAGCTTTTGAGGAATGGATCCTGAGAATATAGCCAAGTCCTCATTTCCCTGTTGGTAATAGTTGCATCTAATGTCTTCTGGCTATTTTTCCTCCTGAATAATTACATGATGCAGCACACAGAAAGCACCAAAGAGGCATTCATCAGGAGTTGGAGAGATTCAACATGGGTCACTAAGGTGCCATATGTTGGCCTAATTTAAAAAGAAATTCTACAAACTGTGGCCAACATATATTAGAAGTCAGGATGTCTATCTGGGTAATTAGGTATCTGCAAATCCTAAGTTGTCCGTTAGAACGTGTCTGTCAGATAGTCGAAGCAGCAAGTTACACAAGGGACACATTTGGTTAAATAACAGAAGTTGATCTGATCACCAATTTGCAGTACCTTTTAAATGAAAGCAAAACATTGGGCTCCTCTGAGAAACCATATCAGACGTATGTGGTTTTTTTCTCCATATCCCTCCAGATCCCTCTTTTTTTCACAGTATTTCTTTACCTTTTATTATATAAATGTATGTAATACTCTTTAAATATAATAAATACCCTTTATATATGTACATAGTTTTTATATGGTATATCTTTTTTTATTAGATATAGATATAGATATATAGTTTTTAAATGTTGACTACCAAGGTTGGAGGGAAAGCAGGGAAGAAAGGTTGAAAATAAAATTTTACTGATAATATCAGCTTTTTTAGGTGTCATCAGCTTGAAATAAATAGAGCTCTTAGACCGCCTACACAGCCTTCTTGCTTATGTGAATATTCTTCCATTTTTTTACCCTTAAATCACAGGACACAATTCTGCTTTCTCAGGGGATACCGTGAGTTTCAATCAAACTATGTAAGAACCCAACCGAATAAGATCTAGTACAGGTCAATCACTGTAATAATGTGGAAAGGCTAAGAATACTGCTTTATTTAAGCTTATTATTTCTTTAAACCTTTCAAATCATTAGGAGTTTGTCTGGGTTGCATAATTTAATAATGAAAAGAAAATAGGATTGTGAAACCCACTTTTCTCTCCCCATCTCTCTCTCTCTTTCTCTCTGATCCACAGCTTGAAAATACCTTTTCAGTCCCTTCTCTTCAATTAATGAAATAGTTTCCCACCCTACTCCCATCCTGCCTGGAGACACCATTGCCATGGTTACCTGGATACCTGTTCTCAAAGAATATATGTAGTAGCAATCAACAATTTAAACGTCTCAATGTGTTGCGCTTAGGAACAGTAATGAGACCATTATGAAACTACTTGTAGTGAAAATACCATTGATGTTACAGTCTGAAGATTAAAACTTTAATTTGTATTCATTTACTCATTTAAAGAGATAAGGATGAGGAGGCTGATCTCTGCAGCTAAATAGCAAGCCACTGACATGAAGTGCCATCCACCTGAGACAAGATATTGAGGCTGCCTCTTCTTGAATACAAGTTGATAAGACGGAGAGAATAGACAGAATCACCCAACAACCTAATGGAAAGTTAACAGGAAAAGGCCAGTGTGAAGATGGTATATTTGGAGAATAAATGTTCTTTAATAGTGAATCCATGTGAGGGTCCAGAAAAAGAGATACTCAGGGATGTTGTCTTTATTTTATCTGAAAATATTGTTTTGGTAAGCTTGATTCGAGACTTCTCATATGGGCCCATACCAGTTTTCTCTGGGGAGAAACATACTTCCCTCTGTGCTTTAGCTTTCTTGCCATCAAAAACTTTGCCTCTCTGAACCAGGGGACTTAACCTCATGTCTCTTATAAAGGCTTAGGGAGATGATTTGTAAGTAATCTGAACTAGTGAAAATTTAAGACTCACGTTTGCCAATATTGCAATTTAAAGAAAACATATTAGAATGGATTAAAGATTAACCCTGTAATTACATTTATTCTCACAATCTCATAGGCTATTTTGAGTGGGAGAGAAGGGGGGTAGTTGTAGCAAGAATGCTGGAAAATTCAATTAACTATGGTATTGAGGCTGAAAGTACTGCTTATTGACTGTGCGCTCAACATTACATCCCTGGTTCCATTTTACAAATGCATTTTTCTGTGAATTAGTATAGGGACTTTTATTAAGTAAATCTGATCCCTTGGAAAGGGAACAGGAAACACACTGATTTTACATTCCAAAACCATATAACTTTTTAGAGTGAATTAAAAATCAAGACAAAGAAATGAAACTCCATTCTATCAAAATCTCTAGATTGCAGATTCACACCTTACGTGCATGCGCGTGCACACACACACACACAATTCTGGATGAGTCAAAGTTTTAAAAACTAAAAAATCAAATTATGAAAGCACTAGATAAAAATTGTTTTATGTTTATTACCTAAGAATAAAGGAGAACCATGGTTTAGAATTTCATAAAGGGGAATATATCTTTAAATAATCATAAACTTAAAGTTTTACATCTATATATCTCATTAATAATTATTAGGAGAAGAAACTAGAACTCTCATGCATTGTTGGTAGAAGTAAATAACCCTTTACTGCATGGATAACTTGGTAATATGAATAAAAATGTATATTTTCTTTCTCTTGAGATACCTTATCCATAGGCATTTTTTCCTAAAAAGATAGTTGTTTAAGTAGAATCAAAAAAAGAGGGGAGGGGACACCTGACTTGCTCAGTTGGAGAAGAGTACGACTCTTGTTCTCGCCGTTGTGAGTTCAGGTTGCACATTGGATGTAGAGGTTGATTAAAAATAGAATCTGAAAAAAAGGAAGAAAAGAAAAAGGGAGGAAGGAAAAAGGAAAGAAGAGGTATCACAGTATCATTGACTAATCAAGTAAGTGATCAGAACTTGACTTACTTCTGATAATAGAGAAACCATTTGGTTGGTATGAGAAATATTTGAAAAGATGTTCATCACATTTTTAACATGGTTATTTTTGGTGGTAGAAACATAGATTTTTAATTTCTTCTTAATATGTGTCTTAGTAATTTTACTATTTTTGTAAGAAGCATGCATCCATATATAAATCAGGGGCAACAATAGAGCTTTTATGGGTTGAATTATGTCTCCCTAAAAGATATGTTGAAATCCTAACCAGCAGTACCTCAAAATCTGACCTTATTTGGAAATAGGATGTAATCACTTTAAAATGATTTCATACTGAGTTAGAGTGTGGCCTCATCCGGTGTCACTGGTGTCCTTAGAAGGAAGAGGAGAACCATGTGACTATGGAGGCAGAGATCGGAGTGCTGTGTCTACAAGCTGAGGAATGGCAAGGCTTACTGGCAAACACCAGAAGTTAGAAGAAGCAAGGAAAAAATCCTTCCTTATAGGTTTCAGAGGGAGCATGGCCCTTCCAACACCTTGACTGTAAGCATGTAGCCTCCAGAACTATGAGATGATCGATTCCTGTTGTTTCAATTCACCCAGTTTGTGGTACTTTGCTCCAGGAGCCCTAGAAAACCAACACAAAAGTCATTTTAAGAGGACATATCATCTACGTTGCCACACGTGGAATAATCAACCCGTGTTAACAATTCTGCATCCAATATACTGACCTGGGAGTTAATTCATGGTACTTAGAAAAAGGCAGTAAATATGTCCTACTTCTTTGATGTTATACAGACGGCACAAATGCTGAAGTGGTCTGAATGCACCCCCAGGTAACAGAAGCATTATTTTCCCAGGCCCCAGAAGCTCCGTCTTCTGTGAGCCATCATAAATATTGTGAAACATCTTGGGATATATCTCATTGAAGCACCACTTTGAAGAATTACAGTCCTGTTTATCACAATTTGCATTTTTTCCTCAACCATATTAGATATGACTGTACCAATAAGCTGAGAGGAAAACTAGGTCCCAAGTGTTTTTGGCATCTTGTCAGTACTGAAGGTCAACTACATAGCGGTGAGCCAGAATGCATTGTGAACAGACATATGGCATTTGTTTGGGAGAAGAGAAGGTGGGAGGAGGAGGGTCCTGTTTTCCAGCTGCCTTCCAAAGTCAGCCTGGATTTCTGTTAAAATCTTAATGTATCTTCTTTAGCCTCATAATCATTTTCTTTCTAAGTGGTCTTTTATAATCTTGAGAACCAAGAAGACATGATTCGAGGAAACCTATGCCTTCTGACCGTGCTGCGTCTTTGGCAGAGTGAACTAGAGGATCTAATTGCATCAGGAGTGGGTGAATGTGCCAGTTCAGGACTAGAGTCTGAACACAAGGGGAGAGGAACCAAAGACAAGGCACACTTCTCTAGTAAAGCTACAACTTATGGAAAATATAGCAACAGGGCTTAAGTCACCTGTGTTCTTTTTAGACTAACTGCAGTTCAGTCAAATTATGCCTGTTTGGATGCTCTTATGATAGAGAATTCATTTGAGCACAGACACTTCTGTGTGCATAAACAGCATGTGTATGTGCCTAGGGTGATTTGGGAGATAACCAAAAGACCAAGGATTAGTCAAGAATTTGGGCGCTTTCAAATGACAAAAACCCAACTCCAAAAAGCTTATGCTAAAAACAAGGAAAGGGATTTTTTTTGGAAATTCAGGGGTGGGGTGGGGTAGAGCATCCTGTCTCTAAGGATTCATCATTAAATGGGTCTGTTCATCACTGTACTCCTTTTTAGCTCTGGTTCTCCTTGAGTGGTGGCCTTATTTTCCCTCCTGCTAATGGGTTTCTCCTATGTGGTCAAAGCAAGTAAGGTTTAGCTCCAGACATGTGTTCCTATGGCTCATAATCCAAGATGAAAAAGAAGAGACAAAGTTCCTCTTTTTCAGTGTCCATACATAAATTATTTCAGAGAAGTTATCTGATTGTTGGTTTTGGACTAGGTGCCCATCCCTGAGTCCCCACTTATGCTTACTAGGAGGATGGGGCACTCTGCTTTCCAGGCATAGATCTGCTGCTAGGAGAGCAAGGCGGTAGCACTGGCAACCCTATTAATGGAGGGTAGAGGGGCACCTGCATGACTCAGTTGGCTAAGTGTCCAACTCTTGACTTCAGCTCAGCTCATGATCTCGAGGTTCGTGACTTCGAGCCCCATATCAGGCTTTGCACTGACGGTGTGGAGCCTGCTTGGGATTCTCTTTCCCTCTCTCTCCACCCCTCCCCATCCTCAAAATAAATAAATAAACTAAATTTAAAAAGATAATCAAGGGGAGAAAGATTACGTTAAGGTAGAAAAGAAGTCAAGGTGCTGTTATTCAGAAGAAGAACGTAGTATAAGAAAGCCAAACAGGGGCACCTGGGTGGCTCAGTCAGTTAAGCGTCCAGCTTCAGCTCAGGTCATGATCTCGTGGTTGGTGAGTTTGAGCCCCACATCAGGCTCTGTGCTGACTGCTCAGAGCCTGGAGCCTGCTTCAGATTCTGTGTCTCCCACTATCTCTGACCCTCCCCACTCCCTCCCTCTCTCAAAAATAAAGAAAAATTTAAAAAAAGAAAGACAAAGAGAAGATGAATGCTGGAATACCCAAACATTCCCCAAATACTATATCCCTCCCTGCTTTGACCTAGGCTTCCATGTCACTTGAAATCTTTGTCTTATTCTTTTAGGTTTTACAACTGTCCAATATTATACAAAAGAAAGATAGGGGCCTCTGGGTGGTTCAGTCAGTTAAGCGTCCCACTTTGGCTCAGGTCACAATCTCACTGCTCATTAGTTTGAGCCCGGCATCGTGCTCTCTGCTAACAGCTCAGAGCCTGGAGCCTGTTTCAGATTCTGTGTCTCCCTCTCTCTGCTCCTCCCCCACTCACTCTCTCTCTCTCTCAAAAATAAATAAACATTAAAAAAATTAAAAAATAAATAAATAAGTAAATACAAGAAAGATAGATAATAGATAACAAATGGATCAAAATGGCAAAGCTGACAAATGAAATGACAAGCCCAAGTCTATAAACAAGTAAATAAAAATTGATTGCACAATTAAAATTATTATATTACCTGAACTATATATTAAGGAAAAGTTAGATATATAATCCTTGAAAAGTATAAAGGACAGCTTATGTTTTAAAGCAAGCTATAAATTAATATAAAGCTATACTAAAAACATATCAAAAGGTAACTCATGAGATTGGGGATAAAAAAATACATGCAGAATGCATTCAGTCTATGGTCTTATCTGTTCAAGCAGGAGCTGTACGACTGGCTATTCAAAACCAATGTCTCCTGTGAACTTTGGGCAGACCAGTTTACTATGTAGACACAGTCAATTAGTATACTTTATCCCTAAAGGGGAATCTAAGCCACCAAGGCTTTACCTCTCAGGAAATGACTTCAGCCGTGAAGAATTATAAATGACTTGCAAAAAAAAAAAAAAAAAAAAAAAAAGAACCGGTGGATTTGTAGCAGGTGTGGTACTTAGAGACGGATCTGGTGGTTTTCCATGTTAGCCAGGATAAAAATTGAAGTCTAACCTTGACTTCTGATCATCACCCTCCCTCCCAGTTGTGGAACCTGGAACTTGTCTTGCCTGAACTCAGGATCTCATACTTTGCTCAGAGTAGGATGACATCAGACCTTTGGAGTTCCCCAGACCCTTGCATACTTGTGGTCTGCAGTATTTATTTTCTCATTTTAGATATCAGCTTTTGGGGGAAACTCCAGGTGGTAAAGTTGCATTTCCAATTGGGAATCAAACAGCCTCTTCCATATCTTTTAAACAGGGTCTCAGCTGGAACCAGCCCAGCCAGGCTCATGTAGGAAACAGGAAAGATTCAGGAGCCTACTCCACAGAAAATGAAGTTTCTAAGTCAAGCTGGTTTTCTGTTATCCACATTCATATTATCTATGTAAAAGTCTATGTCTAACTAGTGTCTGGGTTTCCAATTTTTTAAAAATTAAAACACAGAGGAAAGAAAAAGATCAACTAACATCCCTTTATCCAGACAACCCCTGTTAACATTCTGATATATGCCGGTCCAGACTTTATTCATATGTAAATACGAGATGGAACTGTATTTTTCTTTCACAGCAGTAATTTTCTCTTGTAGCACATATTTTATCACCTGAGTTGTAAAACTTAATTTACTATAACATGTTTTTCCATTTAAATAAATATCTCTCTGTCATCATTTTAATCTATTATATAACTGTAATGTTATATATATCATATTACAATAATTATATATCACAATATATTATACATTATATACTATATTATACAATGGTATATATAACATTATATATGTTTAGTTATGATTTTAGGGTATTTCTTCTTCATGACTGTATGTAGTTCTGTGATGACACCCTTAAAAACTGTTATGTTTATTTCCTTAGGTTCAATTCCTAGAGGTACAATTGCTAAATTAAAGCAGTTCCAGGGGCACCTGGGTGGCTCAGTCGGTTAAGCGTCCGACTTCAGCTCAGGTCATGATCTCGCGGTCCGTGAGTTCAAGCCCCGCATCGGGCTCTGTGCTGACCGCTCAGAGCCTGGAGCCTGTTTCGGATTCTGTGTCTCCCTCTCTCTCTCACCCTCCCCCATTCATGCTCTGTCTCTCTCTGTCTCAAAAATAAATAAATGTTAAAAAAAAAATTAAAAAAAAAAAAAAGCAGTTCCAGAATCTTTAGGGTTTGGATGGTTAGACAAGTTGGCATCTAAAATGGCATAAGAGTCTTCATTTTCTCTCATGCTCAGAGTACCATTGATTTTTAGAATTTCTGACTATTTGGTGAGGGGATAGTCTCATCTCCATAGATCATCTCTTTAAAGACACACAGTTTTTCGTATTTTAACATATCTGAAAACAGATTGCATCTTGCAGTAGATAGTGACTCAACATTGCATTTCGGTTTAATTGGCCGTGTTTTCTTCTTTCCTAGTAGCACATGGAGTAGCAGTGTGCCCTCTGATCACTGGCATCTTCGATTGAGTGAAATACCGTATTCAGTCTAAGTAATTTTAAGTTTTGGCCCTGCTTTCCTCGCCACCCACCAAGCTTCTGGGACCAGTTGCCCCTGCTAACTACTTACACTGTGCTCAAAGTATGTAAATTCAATTCAACTTTTATTCACGTTGCTGTGCATATGGCTCGGGGAATACAAAGACGAACATGACAGTGAAGAGAAAAACTTAATTAGGAAGGTCACTGCATAAAATATTGTAATGAATTTTACCTCGAAACCTTTGCGGAATGAGGCAGGATATAAATAAATAAAAACATTATCTATACAGAAGCCAAATAGACATTAATCTTAGATCATCTGTCGCACATGTTTCCTTTGTTGACACAGATAACCAAGCGCTCCTCTGAGCTTCCCACCTTTCCTGGAAGCCTTTCTCTTCTGGAAAGTATAAATGCTGCTCACTTAACTCCAAGGGTGTCTCCTTGCCTCCGGCTTTTTACCCAGCCACATACTGCTCAGCCCTCAAATCCCAGTTCAGAGACTACCTCCTTTGGGAAATGGCTCTGGCTCTATGTCTCCTTTCCTCTCTCCTGCCTTCTGTCAGTATTGCTTCCACAGTACGTAGTACACTCAAAACCACACATTGTGGTAATGCCAGAAGGTATCTGGAGCATTCCCAACTGGATCCAGGGGGTAAGACTGCCCCAGATCCTCCCAGCTCGGCCACGTGTTACCTATCTGTCCTTGGGTGAGTAACTCTTAAATCTCAGTTTTCTTATCTGCAAATTGAAGTGAGCACTGCCTTGTTCAAAGGGTTGTTTTAGAGAATCCACTCTAATAAAACATATAAAGCACTTAGCACAGGTGCTGCCATTGGAAAACATTGGGGGAAAAAATGCTAACTTACTGGTTCTCTGTCTCCCCAGCAGACCAATGCCCTCCCAGAGAGTATAAAGTGTGTCCTCTATGTCTATGATCCTAGTTACCTGGTATGGAGCAGATTCTCAGTACAGATGTGTTAAAGAGCTCATACATAAAAACTAAGCCCCCAGCCTTAGGGGTTAAAAGAAATTAGGCAACAGACTTCTCTTTTTGGCTTGGGAGAGCTCTTCTGCTTTCTGCATGGTCTGAGTACAGAGAAAGGTTTTGTTAGTTTGTGGCTAGTGATATGAAAAGTAATCAAAAGGACTGCAAGATCTCAATACACCGTTCTCTTTGTTATTTTTAGTTTGTTTATTTACTTTTTTGGGGGGGAAGGGTAGAGAGAGAGAACCCCAGACAGGTTCTGAGCTGTCAGCATAGAGCCCAATATTGGGCTAGAACTCACAAACTGTGAAATCATGACCTGAGCTGAAACCAAGAGTCAGACGCTTAACTGACTGAGCCACCCAGGAGCCCCTAAACCATTGTTTTTTTTTTTTTTTTTTTTAACAAATAAAAAAAAAAACACAGTCATAATAATTGTCTAGGGGTTGAGGTTTTTTTGTTTTTTTGTTTTTTTTTGTCCTTGCTTACCAGGATTCTTAAGGCTGCTAACAAAAACATGGTTATCTCCTGTATTAGTAACCCTTGTGTATGGCTATTTATTTCATTTACTTCCTGTGTCCCCTCGGAGGGGGATGTGATAGTAATTTAAAGATCTTATTAAGCAACATGAATGATCAGGACAGTGTACCAGCAGATGGAAAGACTGGCTAAAATGATATTTTATCAAGTGACTCCACTGCTTATATTGGGAAATCTTTGCTGTCTTAGAACTAGAGATATGACCAACCACCCATATGGAATATGTGACTGAGACACTTCAGGAAGTTATGCCACCCCACAATGTCAACACATCTAGCCTTGCTGATGCCTAAAATGATGGTGATAGAATTTATGTTCTCTGAGATATTGTTCCATGTGGAAATGCCATTTTATTTGACCATTGCAGAAGGAACAGCCATAGCTCCCATTAATTGAATACTCTGATCTGCCACGTAGAGTCATGTCCGGTTATCAATTTTTCAACCAGTCTTATGAAGTAGGTATATTTCCATTCCATTTCTAGGTAAGGAAAACAAGGCTTCCAAGTGAAGTGACTTGCCCAGGCAGTTGGGAAAGATCAGAACTGCGAATCAAACTCAGCAACATCTGACTCTAAGCCTGTGCAGACCTCAGAAGTCATGTCTCAAATCAGCATGGTTCTAAGATTTGCTCACTTCCCCAGCCATGTTTTCTACCAAACTTCACACCTAAGACACACCAAACTTCTTTTTAGTTCCTCCAATATACCAACTATCACAGTATTTTTCTTCTTCTTTGCCATCCCCCTTTGCTCTCTGGCTTATCTTTTGGGCCTCAGCTAAAATGCCACTTCCTCAGAAGATTTACTTCCTGGCAGCTCAACACCGTCCCCAGATGCTGTTGGACAGCCCCACCAAGTGCTCCCAGAGCTACTTGGCCATCCCTCATGTTGGCATGGCTCATTCGGCATAGCTGTGTCTGGTATAATTCCATCCTTCATTGGACTGTAAGTAGCACAAGGGACTGGCTGTCAGTTGCTCTGGTTTTTCCTGTTATATCTTCAGTGCCTGGTAACTGGTAGACATTTAGTACAGAGTGGTGGAATGGATGAATAAATTCACGAATGAATCAACAGTCACTGGTAGAGTAGGAACACACTGCAGCGGGAGAGTGACAAAGTCCCATCTATTTTTCCACACCAAAGGCAAGTCCTTCCCTCCTCATAATTCTGTATCCAGGCTAGCCCTGCCTCATTATGGACATTACCAATTAGCAGTCTGGTTCACAATAACACCACCTTTCACTTAAACATTTGTTGTTTCCTCTGATTTCTTTCTATTTCAACTTTGATGAAATAGGATCAAAGTTTCAAATATTTGGCTTTAAAATTTGAGCTACAGCTAAAACTAGAAAAGTTGTACATACATTCTTTGAGGCCAGAGCCTCCCCCATTCACTTACCTACACACACACATACATGCACACACACACACACACATACACACACACACACACACACACACACTTTATTTTCCCTCGCTTGTTAAAGATTACCTCCTCTGGTTTCTCATAGGTTCTGTTTCTTGCAATAAGCCGTATGCTCATAGAGTACATGTGTTTCATTTTGCTTCTATCTGAATGCTTGGAAATCTGCCTGAAGTGGAAATTTCAGAACAAAACAAAATGGTAATCAATAGCATCACAAGTGTGGTTGATAGCGGGTTTTTTTCCCTTTTGTTTTTCCTCAAAAAGTAGGCACCATAACCAAAATGCTTATGTGGCAGAGAATGAAAAAAAAAGCAACCCTCTCGAATAATCACAAAAAGCCTTCTGATTTTTAGAAGAAATAATTAAGGTGAGGTTTGACCTGCTCACTAATCAGAGAATTGGGTTCCCAGAACACAGACTTTGTGCTATTCTACTTAACCAAAGAGCAACTTGGGCATTTATCCAACGTACTCCTCAAGGATCTAATATGTTAATTGAAAAAAAAATCTTAGGAAATAACTTTACAAGCAAACAATTCATCCAATTGGAAACACATGGGATTATTTTCCAATCTCTTTTACTTGAAATCTCAGCTGCTGATTGAAAGGATTTTTTTTTAAATCAGAATTTTTCAAAGTACACACAGAATTAGTTACAATTCCAAGGTAGAATACAATTTGCTTTAATTAAAACAACATACACTGTAATTCCCACATGGACATTTTAGATTTTCGTGTGCTTAATGCTGTTACAGGTAAAGAAACATTGTTTTCTGAGCTGTCCTTCCAGATTCTCAAGGCCTCCCTCTTACCTCCACAGCTGTAATATCTCTGATGGATATAGCTTTCTCTACCAGCCCTCCTTCTCAAGGTTCTCTTGAGACGCTTCCACATTCAGTATTTCTTGACATGCACTAGGCGGTTAGCTTCCATTTTCTCACTGCTCTGTGACCTTGCTTATCCTAATCACAAATGTGATGTGCATAAAGAAGCTCTCAGCAGGGGGAAAGGGCTTAGCCACCTGGACCACTAGACCCTTCAGTCTCTTCACAGCATCTGTTGTCCAAAGATTGGATATCTTAGGTAATTTGATTGATCCCTTAACAGCAAGACAGAAAACTGAGGGGCCGGCTGATAACCTGATAACCTCTAGAACACAAAAGGATTTGAATTGGAGAATCTTGATTCCCTGGGGTCTAGACAATTGAGTCCAAACTGAACATACTAAGGAAGGACCAAAGAGTTTGGAACTCTCCCGATGCCTAGGGAGGGCCGTTGGGAAATAAACCACATTGTTGCTAATGACCAGACCTGGAGAGTGGCTGGAGGTTGGGGGAGAGAATTTGGATTAATCCTTTCCCACCTACACTACAGAGACAAAACTCACACAGAGATAGGCACACTCACGTACAACCAGAGCCCACTGTGCCTTCACACAGTTGTCTTCTAGTCTCCATTGAAGATTTGAGGACATAACTTCTTTATTAGTCATTAAGATAATTAACACAAGTTTCGCATTTAGAGTCAACTCTCGATTATTCGTGAAAGAGCAAGCCAAGGTGGGACTAATGAAAACCTATAGAGAATTCTTGAGCCTCACAATTTCAGTCCTTTGTACCACCCACCTAGGCCTTTCCCATGCCTGCTAGTGAGGAGGTAAACATGGCCCGAGTGTCCTCCCCTGTAACTCTTGCTTACCTTCTGCCAGAGTTGCTAAGAACCATGAAATGTCTCAGAAGCCAAGAATTTGATAAAAAAGGAAGATGGCATCTAAGTAAATCCCTATAGGCAAACAATCCCTAAATGTTTGAATTGGTGCCATAGCATACCCTTGACTGGGCTTAGATTCATCAAGAAAATGCTTCCCATTTAGAAAACAGATTATTGAGAGTGGGTACTGTTTCTGGACATTTCCAAGGATGTCGTGAGGAGCAGGCATTCTTGTTAAGAAACTGTTTGAAGTTGCAGGGAGGTCAACCATCCTCTTACCTCCCTTTCCCATTGTGCAGCAGAAGAATAATAAACAGGTTGGTTCTGCGTTCAGCAACATTAAGATAGTGAACAAAAGCATGCACGCATAAAACAATTTCATCACATTGTCACTTGCCAAGGTATTATTGCAAAAGGATCTGGTTTGAGTTACAGAGATATCACTTTCCCCTTTCAACTATAGTTATTGAGAAGAACACTAAAAAATTTTTTTTGGCAAAAGGGGACACAATTTTCAGGCTAGTTTGCAAGGTCAAATGAACACCAATGAAAATTTATATTCACTCAGCATGTGGGGAGTTTTATGTCTGGAAAAGGACTTAATTATGGTAGGGTAAATAATTGAGTTTTTACAAGTTAAAGTAATAGCATGCAGTATTGGCCGAGCATTTTTCTGGATGTTTAGTTATACCCAAGAGATTTGTCTCTGCCCTCAAAAAGGAGGGAGGTGGAGAAAGAGTACAGAAAAGAGAATTTTTAGACTAACATGTCAACTGAGGGAAATGAAGGTAGGCTTCAGCAAGAATGAGAGCATTTGGGGGCGGGGGGAAGCACAATACCATTAAGAGCCAAGTATGGATCTTTTCTTTGAGTTTTTAACTCATGTCTCTTTATCCTCCTAGTTGGTCAGTCACATCCACCTTAACCTCACTGCCCTTTGTGTGTGTGTTGGGGGTAGGGTACTGGAGAGCAGAGATCACTGCCCCAACCCAGAAAACCTATTCAAAACAGGCTGGTCACTTCCCCCTGAATCCCAGGACTCAAATAATTGCAACTTCCTTCTTCTCCAGACCCCTGGATCATTGCTAGAATCCCTCTAAAACCACATTCCTCTCTCTCTTCAAAAATGAAATTATAAATTGAGAGCTCATCCTCTAAATAAAGGCCCACAGGGGTTGGTGTTATTTAAAGCAGTAGAGATGCTATTTCTCTCCTATATTCCTCACAACCAGCCACATGGACTTTTCTTCTAATCCTGATCAAGCCAAGCTTGCTTCTACTGTCACACCTGTGCTTTTGATGTTCCCCTGCTGTGATGCTCTTTTTTTTCAGAAAGATCTTTGCTTGGCTGGTTCCTCACTGGTCTGCTCTCATTACAAGTGCCCCCTCCTCTGAAAAGTGTTTCTGGACTAATCAATCAGAAGCCCACCTCCTTTCCCCTCTATCACCTAAGACTGATTTGTTTCCTTCATACTACTGTTACTATCAGAAAATGTTCGCTTATTAGTTCACAAGTTTCTAGTTGGTCTCCTGCTTATATAGAACATCAGCTCTGTGAAGGGGGTCCAATTTCTACTTCTGCATCTCTGACATCTAGAATAACATGTGGACGATCATAGGCATTCAAATAATTATTTAATTAAAAAATTGTGGGGGTGCTTCTTATGTACTAGACACTATTTACATATATTATTTTATTGAATCCTCACCTCAAACTATGATATAGCTCCCATCTTGATTTTACAGATAAAAGAGCTAAGTCTTAGAGACACGAAATAACTGTTAAGAGTCAAGATATAAACCCAAGTGGTACATTTCCAGAGCTCATGCTCACAACTGTGACTCATTTTTTCTTATACATTGTATATAAACCAGTTTCCAGTTCCACATATAAGGAGCTTAGACACTGCCATTCCATCCCAACAATAGGTGAAAAGCTGAATGTACTGAAAAGTACACAACTCTTCTTGGATTTGTAGAAGAAGGGAGGGTGCAGGAGAAATGGCTGCCCCCCCAGGATTGGAGACAGAGGTGAATGTAGGGAGTGTTGGCTTACTGGAGCAGAGACTCACAAGGGGAAGCAGTTTGAGGAACCAGTGTCAGGGTAGGAGAACCTGAACTATAATTGACAAGTGCCTGGAGGCTCAGTGTGGACACCTCTGAGAGTTAAAAAGTCCAAGGGTACCCAGTCATGGAGGGGCAGGGGTACAATTTATGAAAGTTGCCTCCAAGAGGTCAACTAGGTTCTCACAGTAAATATCAGACAAAAATCCCCTTGTTCTTCCAGCAAGAGAGGGGAATAGAACCATTTTGAAATATGCCAGAGCATTCTTCTCAGCAAGACCTGCCTGGTTAAGAAGTTAACCAAACTGCAATGCACTGGAGTTTTATCAGAACTTAACTGACCTGGGGACAGGGAAATACCCACTTTTAGTCAGCTCTACCCTTCCATGTGAAAGGTGGGAAATAGTCAACTCTAGCCCACTCTAGCTATCCTGTCCCACCTAGGAGACAAGAAAAAAACTGAGAAGCACTTGTGAAGCTCACGGGCCAGAGGCATAGGCTCACTAATAGATGAATACCTAATCATAGGACTGCTGAACACATCCCTTCCCCTAACGTATTTTCATCTCATTACTAAAGAACCTGTTTTTAGCAGTTCCTTTTACCCAGTTCATCATGCCCAGCTACCAAGAAAAAATTATAAGACATACTAAATTTAAACAAACAAGCAAACAAACAAAAAACCCCACAATTTAAAGAGACTGAATAAGTATCAGAACCAGATATGGGAAGAATGTTGCAATTAACAGATTATCAGACTGGGAATTTAAAACAATGATCATTAATATAGTTGGCGCTCCCATGGATAAGGTAGACTGCATGCATGAACAGATGGATGGCAGAAGCAGAGAGATGGAAATGCTAAGAGAGAACCAAAAAGAAATGCTAGAAAAAGAAAAAAGAAATGCTAGACGGAAAAAAAAACACCATGACATAAACAAAGAATGCCTTTGATGGGCTCATTAGTAGACTGGACATGGCCGAGGAAAGATCTCTGAACTAAAGGATATAGCAGTAGAATCCTTGGAAACTGGGAAGCAAAGAAAACAAGACTGAAAAGGAAAAAAAATTGAACAGAATATCCCAGATGACTACAAAAGATGTAACATACACGTAATGGGAATACTGGAAAAAGGAAGAAAGAGAATGGAACAGAAGAAATATTTGAAACAATAATGATTGAGAAATTTCCCAAATTAATGTTAGACTCCAAACCACAGATCTAAGAAGCCTGGAGAATAACAAGCAGGATAAGTGTCTCCCCACCCCCACCCCAGACCCCTTCACCTAAGCATATACTTTTCAATCTACAGGAAATCAAAGATTAAAAAAATAGTAATTCTGAAAAAAGCCAGAGAAAAATAAAGTTGAGTCAATTTCTTGCCTTAAGGACTTCTCAGAACCTTTAATATGCTAATGTACCCCAGGACTTGTCAAGATAAGGATATTATATCCCATTCAATTTTTCTTTTAACCACTGACTCTTCTTTTTCATGAAGATTTTCTTGACATTTCTTTGAACTCTGCTACCCCTGAAGTTTCTTTGGAAATTGTTCTCACATTCAGTCTGTGTCTTCAAAAACACCTACTTAGATATCAGAACCATAGATCCGCCACTGATTCAAATATTCATTCAACAACTGTTTTTTGAATGCCTATTATGCACCACTCACTTTTCTAGGAACTATGAGATGCCAGTGGAAAAGATAAAAATCCATGCCCTTTTTGAGTTACAACATTCTAGAGAGGGGGAAGATAAATAATAAGGACAATAAATAAGTAAATTCTATCATACCATGGAAGGTGATATTCTCTGGGGGAGAAAGGGGAATATTGAAAATGATGAGATGGGGGTGGGGGTTAAAGAAGAGCCAGAAGGAATTGCAGTGAGGGAGAGGCAGATGGAAAGGATAGGTGTACAACTTGAAATAGGGTGGTCAAGGTGGGCTTTATTGAAAAGGTGGCATTTGAGCAACACCTTGAAGAAAGAGAATTAGCCACATGGATATCTGAGGAAAGAGTATTTCAGGAAGAGGAATCTGTTAATGGAAGGTATCTAGAAACCTGGCTTCATGTTTTCAAGAAGCATCAGACCAGCATGCCTGGAAAGGAATAAGAGGCCATATAGAAAAAGATGAGATTGGTAGATTAAGGGGGTTGCAGGACAGACCACGTAAGGTGAGTCATTGAAAAGGTGAAAGTATTATGCTGAGTGAAATAAGTCAGTCAGAGAAGGACAGATATCCTATGTTTTCACTCATATGTGTAACTTGAGAAACTTAATGGAGGACCATGGGGAAGGGAAGGGAGAAAAAGTAGTTACAAACAGAGAGGGAGGGAGGCAAACACAAGAGACTCTTAAATACAGAGAACAAACTGAGGGTGGATGGAGGGGGTGGGGGGGAGGGGAAAATGGGTGATGGACATTGAGGAGGACACTTGTTGGGATGAGCACTGGGTGTTGTATGGAAGCCAATTTGACAATATTATATTCATTTTTAAAAAACCAACAACAACAAAAGAAAAGAGCCTTTGGCTTTTATCCTAAGTGAGATGGGAGGTAACTGCAACGTTTTGAGCAGAGGAGTGGCACAATTAGCCTTACTTTTAAAGAGGATCCTTCTGGCCATTATGTTAAGCATAGAATAGCAGGGATCAAGGAACGCTCTGAGTATAGAATATAAAGAAACAAAGTTAGAAGTAGTGAAATCAGTTGTAATAATACCATGAGAGATGTTGTGGCTTACACCAGAATGGAGGCAGTGACGGTGGTAAGAAGGCATAGGGTTCTGATTTATTTTCAAGGTAGCCAACAGGATTTCCTCACAGTATGAGAGAGAATGAGAAGAATTGAGGATGACCCTAAGTTTTTTGGTCTGAGCATGTGAGAGAATGAATTTAACATCAGTCAAGATGGAGAAAGCCTATAGGGGTGGAAGAGGTTCCAAGTGGGAAATTAGGGGTTCAGTTTTTGGCATGGTCACTTGGAGATGTCCTTAAGACTTCCCAGTGGAGATGATATAGAGGGAGTTGGAGTCTGGGTGAGAGATCTAGTCTAAATATAGATTTGAGAGAGGCCAGTAAATGGACAGGGTTTTAAATCATGAGAATGGAGGGGCGCCTGGGTGGCTCAGGCAGTCCAGCGTCTGACTTCGACCCAGGTCATGATCTCGCAGTTTGTGAGTTCGAGCCCCGCCTCGGGCTCTGTGCTGACAGCTCCGATCCTGGAGCCTGCTTCAGATTCTGTGTCTCCTCTTCTCTCTGCCCCTTCCCTGCTCATGCCCTGTCTCTCTCTGTCTCTCAATAATAAATAAATGTTTAAAATTTTTTTTTTTAATCATGAGAATGGAGGAATCAGCATGGCAGTACTACGGAGATCCAGTAGAAAAACTGAAACAGAACTGAGCCTGAAACCCAAATAAAAAAGGACATGTTTCTCAGGAAACCAAACCCAAAGCCTTGACTGGTGAGTAGAAGCAGAGCAGACAATAGGAAGAAAAATGAACTTCAGCTTTGGGAACTTGAAGAAGGTATGTCTAAGAGGTCTTGTCTCCCACATAATGGCTGCCTTGAACTCTGTCTGAGGAAGATTCTGGGACCGTGTCTGGGTGGGGAAGAAATTAGTAATTAGTGTTATCTGTTACAGTTGTGGAGTACTGAGTGACGGCAGACAGGGCAGCATCAGATTTTTACCATTCTTTGCTGCGAGGAAAGGCCACGTGACTAAGAATAAGCAGCACCTGACATTTGGAGAGTTCACTGAACACTTTCAACTTATTGCAAGTCAACTGGCTTGGTTTATAGCAATATCAGTGTAGAACTTGTTGCTGAAATTATCTTACTTATATAAGAATAATTCTACTGCTCTTGATCCATTAGCATATGTTGGACTTAAGTGTGTGAAAGGTGATCTATGAAAAAAAGAAGAGAGTAAAAGAAGTTCTGTCCTAAGCAGGATGGTCTACATAATTTGTGGACTCAGGGCCTGAATTGGGAAAGTCAAAACCCCAGGCAGAGTGGAACATGGAAAACAGCAGCCTCTCTGCCAGTGTTGAGGAGACTCACCCAGTTTAGACAGGTGGGCAACGCAAACACTCAACAAAGCTGTCAGTAGAAATGATCATCCTTTAGGTGGACGGGTGGGAAGAATCACATTTGTGGTCAAAGACAGCATATCCCTGGCTGAGACTGTTTATGTATATAGTGGAAACTGAAGAGAGCCCAACCCCTTCACATGCTTCTGGTTAATCCTGAGTCTGAGTGTGTGAGCATAAGAGACTCAAAAGGGCCCAGAAGAAATTAAAACCCAGGAGGCTTAAAGACAGCCTGGATTTTAAATGTGTTCCCCTACCCACAAACATATCCAACAGCAATGAATGGGAGCTTTACTGGTTCAAGGTGTTAGAGCACAGTTGATGTGCAATCATTAGTTGACCACCAAGCTGCCCAGACTCAGGAGTAACACCTAGCAAGCCAGGTTTAAAAATGAAGGATATATATTTAAAATCACAACAATTTATCAGAAACACCAGTGACTCGGGACACAAATATAGCCCAGGCAAGTTATTAAACAAAGCAGTAGCAACAACAACCTCCAAGGGAAAAAAAAATACCAGCATCAAAGTAGCTGTAATATATTAATTAGAATGTCCCATTTTTTAAGAAAAAAAATTAAGAGACTTGCCAAGAAACAAAGTGTGACCCACACTCAGGTAAAAGAAGCAGTGAATAGAAATCATCTCTTCTGAATGGAAGCACTGAATAGAAATCTTCTGTTATCACCTATTAGCAGACAAAGGAAGGCAACTACTACAAATATGTTCAAAGAACTAAAGGACACTTATTTAAAGAATTAAAGGAAACTAACAATAGATCAACAAATAGAGATTCTTAATCAGGATATAAGATTATTAAAAGTACCAAGTAGAAATTCTATACCTGAGAAGAATAATAGCTGTAAAAAAGAAAGAAAATTTCACTAAAGGGGCTCATCAGTAGGTTTGAGCATGCAGAAGAAAGAATCCATGAACTATAAATTGGTAGAAATTATCTAATCTTAAGGATAAAGACAAAAACGAACAGAGCCTCTGAAAACTAGTGGGATAAGATCGAGCATAGCAACGTCCATGTAATGGGAGTCCCACACGGAGAGAAAAGAAAAGACGGAAACATTATCTGAAAAAATAATAGCCCCAAACTTCCTAAATTTGATTTTTAAAAGGCATTAATCTATATATCCAGAAAGTTCAAAGAAACCGAAGTGGGATAAATATAAATAGATCCACACCTTGACACATTGTAGTCAAACTGTGAAAAGCATAAACCAGAGAGAAAATCTTGGAAAAAGCAGCAAGAAAAAACAACTCATCATCTATAGGCAAACATCGATCCAATGACCAGCTGGCTTCTCATCTAAAACCATGGAGGCCAGCAGGCAGGAGAAGGACATATTCAGAATGCAGAAAGAAAAGTAGCTGTCAAACAAGAATTCGGTATCTACCAATACTATTCCTCAAAAATGAAGGCAAAATAAAGGCCTCCCCAGATAAACAAATATTGGGCAAATCTGTTGCTACCAGATCTGTCTTATGAAATATACTGAAGGAAAGAAGTCCTCTGGAAAAGACACCAAAAAGCCACACAAATCCACAGGAAGAAATGCAGAACACTGCAAATAATAAATATGTAGGTTAGTATAAAAGATTACATTAATAAACCTTTTTTCATCTTTCCCCAACTTCCTTAAAAGACATAAGAATGTATGAAATAATATTAACACTGTAGTGTTACATTTATAATCTGTAGACTGATTATACATGACAGTAATAGCACAAAGGCAAGAGACAATGGTATTATATTAGAGCAAAGTTCCTAAATTTTCAAATTAATATTCATCTGAGGAAGTCTGTGTTAAGTTAAAATGCATGTTGAAATCCCTAGGGTGGCCACAAAGAAAATAATTCACAAAAAATATATACAGTAAATCCACAGAAGAATTGCAATGTCACACTAAAATATTTGTTCCATGCAAAGAAGGTGGTCAAAGAGGAACAGATAGTCAAAAAGGACAAGAGACATCTAGGAAATCTAAGGCAGGTCTTTGGTAAAACTTCTCTTTTTGCTGTCATGTGATTTTGGTGAAGAGGGATCTAGAACAAACAGGGCGGCCTACTTAATTTGTGGACCCTGAAATGCAGGGTCCTTGTTCAAAAGCTATTAGGAGTTTCACGATGGTGGCAGCAGACTTTGGAAAAAAAGAAACAAGGGGTCCTTCTAGCCCAGGGCTCTGTGACTGCAGAAGTTACTTACTCATGAAACTGTCCCTCATGACAGGTAAGAAGCTACCGTATCCCAGCTTCCCGCTCTTTCAATACGTCTCCTCTGGGAACATAATACCTTCTATTCTCTCCCTGTTGTCTTTTCCTTTCCCATACTTGAATCCTGAGTCTCCAGCATTTGGGAAGAACTCAACCCTTCGCAATTAAAAGTCCACGAGATAGGATCCAAGCTCTTGTATCCACGTGAGCAGCTCTGACTACACTTTGCTACAGATTTTTTTTGTTTTTGCATTAAAACCTGTAATTCCCTGATTTGTGCTGACTCTGTGGTTTTCAAGGGCAGTTGGCATTTTCAACAAAGGCAGCAAGTCAGTCTCAAAGAAGAACATCATTCTAAGTAGCTGATATTCATTAACTCACCTGACAATGTGTAGTAAATAGGAAAGCCATGAAGGGTCTGTGTGGGATCATGCTAGTGCTAGCTGATGGACTTGTTAGGGTAGCCGTTACCTCGTGGTTCAGCTGTGCAATGATCTCATCGTGTCTTCATAATTAGGCTTTATGACTACCGCACACATAATTGACTGGGATGCAGTTCACTAACGTCAGACACAGGGAAGAGCACTCTGTGAGATCATGGCCCTTAATCAGGCCAGCCAGCTCTACTCAGGCTCTGACAGGTAAATTTTGCCTGCTTACACTTTATGATAAGCAATGGTCCCCTTTGGTCCTTCAGATCCTTGTCATACTTGCTGTTCTGAAAAAATAATAAGTGAATGTGATGATGAACATGGAACCAAGTTGTCACCCACGAATATTATGAATCTTTTGGTTTCAAGTCAGAGACAATCTAGGTCAAAACTGGCTTAATTCAAAAAGGGAACTTAGACTCTCGAGTAGCTGAAAAATAAAGAAATAGTCCAAGCTTTGAAACAAGGCTTAAGTGGCTCCGTTGTATCATCAAAAACATTTTATCTTCCTTTTTCTCCTTGGTCTTCTTGGTATCTTGTTTAACCCTAAGGTTGGGTTTCTTCAGAGTTCCAGAATGACTTCTCACACATTGATCTTTCTTATTCTGTGTAAATGTCCAGCAAGGAGAGAGAATCGCTTTCCTTAAAGTTCGCTGAGCTAGAAAGCATTCTCCCCAGAAGCCCCCAGCAGACATTTCCTCCTTTATCATTCACCTGAACCACATCTTCTGACTTGAGTTAATTACAGTGAAAAGGCCAATGGGATGTGCTGCTTGGCTTAAAGCAATCAGGGTTCTCTAGAGCTGAGTGGGCTGCAAGTTAGAAGCAGTTACCAGATAGAGAGAGAACACTGTGTGCTCAGAGGGTGAAGGCATCAAAAGGCCACTATTCCCACCAATGGTAAACATTGACTATTGTGAAGTCAGTGACCAGCAGGCCCTGAACTCCCCTCCATGTGACCGTAGAGCCAGAATGTTGAAGAGAGTAGGGAGGAGGTGCCGGGAACACTGGGCCACCTCCTACCATCTAGCTTGTAGTCCAACATGTGAGTGGCACCAATACAAATGAAAAGCCATCGATTGTGCCCAGTTGTGAATGATCATCCTGGCAGTCACTGAAGTAGGAGGTAGAGTCCCAGAAAGGTGTTTATTTTCTGATGTAAAAAAGGTAAGGGAAGCTCTTCTTGACATTTTTGGATAGCCAGTAGAAATAATAACCCTGAGCCCCATGCACACCTGGGGAAAATGCACAAGAAAGCAGAATCCATAAGGATTGAACCTCAACTACCAAGGGGATGAAGGAGTGAATTGATGTTAAGGTATTCACTGATTCCACTGACATTTATCAACACCTGCTGTGTACTTGACCTAGATGCTGCATGAGCTATGTAAAGTGTAGCATGGTGTTTCAGAACACAGGCCTCAGAGTCTCTCTGACCTAGACATGAATCCCATGCCTTTCCCTCAGTTTTTGTGGGCCTCAACTGCCTAACATCTAAAGGGAGGATGCGCCTACCTCAGGGGTCTGTTGCGAATATCACGTGACAAAAAATAAATTTAAGAAAATGAAACACTTGCCCCCAGTGACTGGAACATTTATAGTCCCAAGAAATGGTAGTTATCTCAATCACAACTAGTCGTAGTGGTAGTTATTGTTGTCATAGGGTAGTAAGACATGGCTTCTTTTCTTCAGATGCCTGTCAAGGAGAGGAGCCATGAAACATGTCCAGATACTGAATGTTGGAAGAGAAATAGAGATGAAATGACAGAAGTTTGCAGGAAGATGAAACTTTTCTGTGCGGGGAGCCGAAGAGCCTCCCTGATGGGCATTTTACATGCAGAAACTCCTGGGCTTGTGTTTAACTTTAGGAGACATCTTTTGGGTCTTTTCAAGAAACCAACTCTTTTTTTTTTTTTTTTGATGTTTTTATTTATTTTTGAGACAGAGACAGAACATGAGCAGGGGAGGGGCAGAGAGAGAGGGACACACAGAATCCGAAGCAGGCTTCAGGCTCTGAGTTTTTGGCACAGATCCCGACACAAGGCTCAACCCCCTGAGCTGTGAGATCATGACCTGAGCCGAAGTCGGACGCCCAACTGACTGAGCCACCCAGGCGCCCCAGAAACCAACTCTTAAGTGTCAGTACAAAGGCTGTAAGAGCAAGCTACATGAGTAACATTGACACTTGCTTACGAGTACATTCTCTCCAGAGAGGGCAACTTGCCGGATGTCTCCATTGCTCTGTCTTGCCTTGCGTGTGAGATGGTATTGTTGTGGCCTGTCCACGGGGTAAAAGGGAGTAGCTGCCTTATTCATGGCTCAGAATGGGGCTATTAGATTATACTCCCATAGGCTGCTGGTAATCTGTTTAACGGAGCTCAGTCGTTTGTCTTGTTTGCTGACTACTTAGCAGATGGATTTGCGATTTTCGTAATTACTGTATGAACGTTAATAAGACACGATACCTTTTATTAATTGCTATATCATGTGGTTTTCCAAAATAGCAAAAACTAGGATTTTCAAAATTAGCATTTGGAGGTTATTCATTCTGGTTTACCCCTCTCTTGAATTTTTTACTCAAGAACAAAGACCAGAACCACTGGCTAATGTGGTCTGCTTAGCCAGAAACGGTTTCATTTAGAGAACTGCTCCTTTACACATTTTCCATTTTAATTTTCGCTGAAGAGGTTTTGATGTTTAAAGGATAAAATACTTTCAGAGAATCTATGTCATGCTGTAAGAATAATTTTCTAATAGAACTGAATGAGATTTGGACCTGATTTTCAGAAGTATGTGGGCACTGCTGATATATTCATTCCAACACACACACACACACACACACACACACACACACACACACCAGAGCATAATAGGACACAATGGTATGCCAGAGGCTGCGAGCAGATTGGTAGAAGTTTCATCCGGCTCTGTGTTTCTCTCCCCTCCATACACAAATGTAATGCAAGCCATCCTGAAAAGCCATTTCCTAGTAGGGACTGGAAGTCCTGTAGTTATGTAGCAAAAAACAGCATCTCTTCTGGGGTAACTCAGTCGGAAAGTACTTCTGAACAAAGCAATCAGGTGGCATGTTGTTACTGCCCTCCCTGAAGAACTCATTTAATGACTCCTAGGAGGGTACAGTTTCCTTTAAAGATCCACTGCCTACGGTGCTTTGAACTGCCTGAACATCTCATTGTTGACAGCTTCAACAAGCATTTCTTGAGCACACACTGTGTGCCTCACACTGTATTAAGCTTGGCAAAGGCTTTCTAGTGCACAGTGAAGACAGCCTGTGCCACAAGGGGTTTATAGCCCACATCCCTGGTTATTACGGGGGTAGACATGATGCCGACTTGCTTCTGCACTAAACTTAAACTAGCGGATAGACTCAAAGGAATAGTCTGCTTCTCTCTAACAACCTTTTCAGGGACTCAAATATATTCTAATAATTACTATAACTTTCATTTATTAAGTGCTGATTATGCACCATATGTTAAGTGCTTTACATGTATTTTCTCACTGGCTCTTCACACAGACACACACACACACACACACATACACGCCATTGGTAATTATATCTATAAACCCATTTTATAGATGAACAAATTCTTGATTAACGTATAAAAATCACACAGCTGTTAAGTGGCAGAGCTGTGTCAGGGGTTGCCATTATATACAAAGTGGACTAACTTAATTTTGAATATTAATATTTAATTCAATAGCCATTTTTGTCTTATTACAAGCCACAAAATTGGGACTACTGAAATGTTTTCAGCTTTAGAGCTGCTATTCTGGCATAATCTATAAATTAAACACAAGGCTTTTCACCTGAGCATGTAGCAGGTTCTGGAGATACTGGTTAGCTGTCCATGGGGACCTCTTTACAAGCTGCGTCCTGTTGGGACAGGTGACTCTCTCAGTGATGCCTCATTGAAAAGATGTATGACAGTAATTGGTTACTGCCTCGTGGAAGTGGGCATCAGTATGGGAGAATGTGCAGATTACTGCATCATGTCTCAACTGGGTGGTCTGTCACTCTGAGTCTGTCTTTGTTGCCTGGGCAACCTCTCCCAGAATGTGAGAAACTCACTTTCCCTTTTTTCGTGTAGATCTGTGGGAAGAACTAAAAGTTGTAGCTATGGGTTGCCTGTTATCCGCTACCACCTATAGTGGAGAGACAGAAGCCATATTTGGGGAAAGCACTCCATTGTGCCCAAGGTGCAGAAAGACTCAGAATCACCCAGCATCTCTCAGGTAGATTTGAAATCAGATGAGTGGAAGACCACCTTCAAGAATCCCAGCAGCTTTCTGTACTCAATTTTTCTGTAAGATAAATACTCCATAGTAATTCTCTTTATTTTTCCTGTTAGGGTTGGAGGATATTTTGAGAAGGCAGTGCTGTGGAGTGATTGTGAACTTGGGTTTGGGCATCAGTCTTGGGTTCAAAGCTTAGCTTCACCATTGGCTCAGTGTATATCTTTGGGCAAGTTATTTAGCCCCTCTTAATCTGTTTCCTCATCTTTGAAATGGAAATACTCAAATATATATTTTGTATATAATTGATTTCCATTCATTTATTCAGGGTCTACTCATATGACAGGCAATTAGTTCAATGGTTAGGGAAACAACTTTAATAAGAAGGCATGTAGCCTGCCAGCCTTCACAAAGGTTAAATCTACTAGAAAGGTACATATCTAACTAGTTGCTACAGGTATTGAGTTACAAAAGAGGAAATAGAATGAATCATGGAAGCAACAACAGAGAACCCGACCTAGATGGAACTGGAGACAAGTCTCCCACAAAAAAAATCTTAAAATTTTGAGGGAAAGTTCCAATTAACCAGGTGAAGAGTAGAAGAAATGTGTTCTCAAGGGAATGTATTTAAAAGCCTGTAGGCAAGAGAGAGCACAAAACATAAGAAGAACCGAAAGCATTCGAGTACAGATAAAACCAAAACATTCAAGGGAGGTGCAGAGTGCACAAGGTGAGGTTGAGACATGCAAAGGTTGATGGCGTCTTAGAGGGTCTCATAAACTCTGTCATTTGGACTTTATCCTAAAGGCAATGGGGAGTCCTTGAAGCGTCTCTGTGGGAGTGACATGGGAAAGAGTTGTAAGGATTGAATAAAATAATGTGTACAAAGGCTTAGCATAGTGTTAGTACCTCATCGCCACTCGGTAAATGGTATGTGCTGTTGTTATCATCTGTGAGTTCTTCATTACTTTTGGCATTACCAACTTGAGTTAAAAGGGCAAAGTCTCGCTGTGCTCTATGGGAAGAGACTTAGGTTAGTTTGTTATGGAGCAAACACGTTAATTCTGAAAGGTTTGTAGAACCATTCTCAACACCATGGAGAAAGAGGTGGGAAGCCCAAAGGCAAATTTCACTTCATGTATATTCTTCCTCCTCTTTCTCCACGCCTCTGCCTACCACCTCCTCAGTGAATTCACATGCAGTGAAGTCATCCTACTTTCTGGCAGCTCTGTCAATTTCATAATGGTTTCTTTGCCGGGACCTAAATACAAAAATGCAGGTGGGCCAGATTGTATGTTTTTGAGAAAAGGCAGTGGGGTGGGGAAGCTCACAGTTTGAGAGCCCCTATGAAAAGCACAGGTAGGTTGCAAAGCGACACGGGTCCATACGTGCTTGAGATGATTAACTTTTGTTTTGGCTGAGGGAGATGTCAGATTGCCTGGCTCTTTACTATTAAATAAATACTTTACGTCCTCGGGTAGCAAATATAATGTCAGGGCTCAGTAAAAGCTGAGGAAAGAAGAACTTAACATTCCTCCGTTCATTAGACTGTTCACGTTCCTTGTCCTCTGGTGTGGCTACATCTAGGGTATACAGTAAGATTGGGCTGAAGGACTAAATGGTCAAAGTTGGCAGTCATTGTGGTGTTAGAATATGGACCAGCATCCAGGAGACAGATCATTTATTTGTAACCCTTTTTGTTCATAAGAGAATGTGAAGAGACCAAATCACTTAGGTTCTGAAAGTAACTCTGCCATTAACAGCATGTCCTTGGGAATAACTTTGAGCCTGTCTATAAATAAGGATTCTTATCTATAAATTGTATTTCTTAATTGCACACAGAATAATTGATGGACACTAGTGAGCGGTGATACTTGTTTTCTTGGCTCTGAGAAATGTCGTACAAGGAATGACCCCACCTGAGGCACCTACAGGCACTTGGTGAGAAAAACACCAACACAGGTAATGACAGCCAGGAGAGCATACGCCTCAAAGAATAGCACCAGAATAAACAACACAGTTACTCTGAAAAATGAAGAAAACCAATATAGTTGAGCTCTGGGACATAGGCTTGTCATTAGACAAATCTGGCTTAGAATCCTGGCTCTATCACTTATTAGCTGTGTGCATTGATTCAATTAATCCACATATCTTAGATGCCAGTCATATGCCCCATATTATGTTTGGTTATGGGGTTACAACAGCAACCAGGACATAGAAGGATGCAGAGGAATAACTTTTTTTCTCTGTCACTCTCTACTGAGTATGCATACTTATAATCATTTGATTAACTATGTATATGATGAGATCATACTATATCCTCAGAGAGATAGAATGTTCTCTGAGTGGTGAAAAAAAAAAGTAACATCTGGTTAGAATTTCCTTTTTTATTCTTCTGGGTTGGAAAGAATTTAAATAACTAAAATACCATTTTAAAATATTAACACTTTGCCTCTTTTTGTTGTGGATTATGTGGTGTTTATAACAAATATTTGAATACTAACTATGGGACAGATGCTGTATAAACCACTTCAAAGTGAATAAAATTATTGATTTCCTTTAGAGATGTTATACTAATGCACTGTCTTCAAGGAGCTTTCAGTGGAAGTCGTAGCTGGCCCCAAAGTGAAAGTCGTGTGTTTTACAAGACCAGTTTCTATAAACGACTCCTCTATCATCCCTGGAAAGACAAGAAGCTTTTAGGGTAATAAGGTCTAAGTTTTCTTAAGATGGTTGGCTTTCAAAAAAGGCATGAGGAAAGAAAGAGGCAGTGGAAGTGTGGAGATGGAGGTTTCCTTTGTTTTTGTTAATGATTTTTAAACATCAGCAAAGAGGAAGCAAGCACAAGAATTGGGGTAGAGGGGATGGAGTTAATAGAAGTTAACTTTTGGTACAGTGGCTCAGAATATATAATAATATATGAACCAAACAAAATCATATCCTGTCAGGGAACAAAGGGCAGTTAATCCATTGTTAGAGCAGATT
Source organism: Panthera pardus (assembly GCF_024362965.1). Taxonomy (NCBI): domain Eukaryota; kingdom Metazoa; phylum Chordata; class Mammalia; order Carnivora; family Felidae; genus Panthera; species Panthera pardus. The sequence continues at coordinate 116,564,569 of NW_026526765.1, forward strand.
CCTTCTCTAAGCACCTGGATGCAACAGCTAAACTCAGGTAAAGGTACAGCAGCTTGATGATATAGCCTTAATGTCTAGGGTGCTGACATTTCACAGAGAGGAAACTTATGAAGAAGTCCTAACAGTGGAGGCAGTATGTGCTGTGGGGGGGGGGGGAGGGGGAGAGGGAGGTGCGTAGGGAGGATCAATTCTTTTGATTGATGGGATGGGAGAGGGAAAAGGTACATGAATGAGAGAGAGCTAGATTTGCAAAGGGCTGTGGGAAGAATGTTTTCAGTTGAATGCCAGGATAAGCAATTTGGAATTTATTCCGAGCCCAAGGGAAGATATTGGAGGATTTTAAGCAGAAGAATGGCATGATCTAATTCATAACTGTTAAAAATGTTATTCTCTAGCTACTTGTGCAGTATAGATTTCAAGGGACAAAAGTGGAAGCAGGAGGCCCAATGAGAAGGGGATGGTGATGGTGCCTTAGACATAAAGGGGTAGCGGTGAAGATAGACAAGGGCATATTTGAGAGCTATGTAGAAAGTACATTTGCTGGATTTGCTGATAAAATAGATTTGGAGGAAAAGTAAAATGGAAAAAGAAAAATAATACCTTGGCTTTTAGCTCCAGAATGCATGCATTTTGACTGGGACATCTGAATAAGAATGGCTTTTGTGGAAGCAAATGTCAATTCTGATGCAGAGAGTGGTGGGCTAGCCAGGGAGATACTTTTGAGCTAAAGGGTGACTTGAAGACCCTTTACCCCAAATTGTACCACACAAGATGGGCCAAGTCCTCATAGGGCTTTTTGGATCTCCCATTTCACTACCAAATCTGCTTCCTGCATCATCATGTAGCCAAAGAAGATGACTTTGTTGTAAAACCCCTTCCTATGATATTTATTCATCAGCGTATGACTTTTATTCTTTCCCAGTGTCCTCATCCACTGATGTTTCATACTTCACTTAGGGCCAACCTGGTCAACAATATATTTTTGCAACAGCAACAGCTTCATTACTTCCTGTGGATATCTAATTAGTTACCACATTTGGAGGACTTTGTTAAGCAGTTTGTGCCATGAAATCAAATTTGGAGATAGTTGTGAACACACCCTGAAAATGGAAGTCACCAGAGATAAGAAATGTGCCCATGAAAACACACAGACCATTAGCTTTTGGGTGTGACCTTTGTATAAGTTGTAACAAGGCACCAGGATGCAGTCCAGTGGTATAGTTGTGTAAACAGCTACCAACCTAACCATTGCTTCCCAATGGCCCCCATGGATGGTCTAGGAACTCAAGTTACACAAGTTTGACATATGAAAACCATGTGACTTTTTTTTGCATTTCATCTAGCTTTTTTGCTCATGATAGAAGGCCCTCTTTAGGGGAAAGAGAAACTATACTTCAACAAATCTTTAAATGTATTGTAACATCCAAAATGTCAATATTGATTTGAAATGATTGCATCATTTTCTGGAATAATGATTTGTGTGAGGAATGTCATGAATTATAATTAATTTACATATGCATTAAAGTCCACTTTCAAAGAAACCCTCTTTTCTCTTTTAAACATTAGAAATTAAATATTTATACTTGTTGTGATTTCATATATACATAGCTAATATTGTCTCTCAAAGCCACCTGCTCTCCACCATATGTCATTTTCTCTGCTGATTCTTTGTAACCCATAGATTTGGAATTGGGTTAGCCCCAGCTGAAAATCCTACCAAAGACCACATAAGTGGCAAGTGCAGGGCATTAACTAACTCCATTTCAGTAGAACACAGGAGGTAAATTGGGATTAAATAGTCCCATTGCTTTTAAGGATATCTGCTTATAGTTTAAATTCATTAAGGAATTGAGGGTTTAGCTTTTAGTCCTTAAATTACTGAGTGGTAACCAAAATATATTTATTGTATTTATTTGAGATTATGGTCAAATTCCTCAAATTCTCCATGTCTCAATTCAGTTTCATCTCTTAAAAATAGAGATAATCATATAAGTCAAGAACCATGTCTTATAGGGTCCTTATGGATAATGGTAATTGGGAGATTGGGGGGCTGAGGGAGTTGTTTCAATGTGACAAATTTAGAAAAATCATTGAAAATCAGGAAATAAAAAAGGAGGCCTAGTATGCAAAGAGAATTTTTGTCTTCCTGGAAATCCATATTGGCCTCTATTTCTCTCTATTCTTACCAAGCAGAGAATGTCCTTGAGTATTTCTGCCTTGGGTAGGACTGGTTTGAAAGTTTGGTCTAAAATGACCAGTCACAGTAGTAATGGGAGATAATAGTAAGCCTCAGGGATCCTCCCTGCCTTTCTTGAACACAGGGCCTATTCCTCCAGGCCAGTTACATGTGAAGAAAACCTTTTCCAAAACTCTACTTCTTTCTCTCTGCATTCTCCCATCAGCCTAAGTGATGATAACAAGAACAAGTATTTGTTTAGCCTGGTTTTTGTGTTAAGTACTTGTCTGTATTTGTGCTTCTCAGCTCATAGCAAATGACTCTTCTAGCGAAATATAAACTCAAGCTTACCTCCAAAACAGGCTACCCTCATGAATAGACAGTCTCTACACAACAACTACACTTCAAGAATGGCTGAAATGAAGCATTAGGTAGGGATTTGCCTACTGGACTGAACACATGATATTTTCAACAACATTTCCTGCATGTTAATTGAAAGTTCCTTAGGCACAGATAGGATTTTAACATAACAGTATGCAGTCCCTCAAAGAGCATGGGACTCATCTCTTTTCCTATGATATTTCCATGCCAAGGTAATACCTAGCACATATCAGTGACTTACTAAGTGTTTGTTATGAATGAGAATGAATAAGTGAATAAATGAAGGAACAAGTGAATATTGAAAGAACAGAAAAGATTATGGACTAGGTCCCCTTTTTGCAAAAATGCAGAATGCCTCAGCATCCTTCCTCTCTTCTTGCTCTTAGTCAGTGAGAATACTGGTTTTCTCCCCTCTACTCTTCATTTTATAGCTCCTACTCATTCTTCAGGTGTTAGAGCTCAGAGTCACCTCATGTAGGAAGTGACCACTGGTTCCTCAAATGAGAAGACCATTCTCCTTAAGCTATCTTATCCCTCTCCTAGGGAACTGAAGTTATGTATACTTAAATTGGAGCTTTGTGCAATGATTTGCCTCCCACCACACTATGCTGATAACAGCCTAAGTGCAGAGAGTGTGCCTGTATTCACTGTGTATACCCAGCCGAATTTAGTGTGCTACCTGTTCTAGATGCTCAACAAACAGTGGTGAGCTAATGAACATGCAAAGAAGATGACTGTTTATGGAAGAAAATAGGAACTAAGTGTGGCCATATAGAAAGAGGAATCATTTGGGCTCACTACTTGGAAAATAAGCAATAAGAACTTGCGATTTTGTAACTTACTGTAAGAAATAGGTATATTTGGTCTTTATCCCTACTTTTGGCACTGAGTTCCCAAAACCCTGGGGATTTCCTAAACAGTGAGAGCCATAAGTGTCTTTTGTTATATAATGAGGTGACTTTTAGAAATCACTAGAGGATGGGGGCTGGTTGCCATCGAAGCCAAGCATGTGACCAGTGGTTGGAACTTTTAGTCCCAGCTCAACCTCCAGGGAGGGGGAGAGGGACTGAAGATTTATTTCAATTGCCAGCAGTCAATTATTTAATCAATGATGCCTATGTAATTAAGCTTCCATAAAAAATCCAAAAGACAGGGTTTGGGGAGCTTCCTGGTTAGTGAATACATGGAGATTTGCAGAAAGCGTTACCCTCAGAGAGTTCATGGGGGCTCTGCACCCTTTTCCCATACCTTCTTTCATCTGGCTATCCCTAAATTATATCCCTTCATAATAAACTGGTAATCTACTAAAGAAAATGTTTCTTGGAGTTCTTTGAGCTGCTATAGCAAATTAATCAAATGTAAGGAGGGAACCTCAAATGTATATGGTAGATAGTGTCAGAATTGAGTTGAATTTAACATAACCAGCTGGTGTCCAAGCATTGGTTTGTATGGAGAAACCAGTCCCCTACATCAGAATTGGTCCCAGAACCTTTTAGAACTATTAATACAAAAGGCTGAGGATAACCTTATCAAAGATGGAGCAGGGACAATATTACTTTTATACCAATCACTAAACAATTATTTATGGTACACCCATTGATTCAAAGTTACTGTGCTGAGGGCAAATTGCCAATCAAAGCAGAAAGAATTCCTGCCCTCTTGGAATTTAACATCTAGTGGGAGAGATGGTAATCAGATAAACATAAATAGATGCATAAGGACCAACTGTGATTTATTTTTTAAACCAAGAAAATGTCTGACAGATCTGCATGAAGTCCTAAGGAAATGATGGAGTGTAATATTAAGTATGAAGGGGTTAACTGTGTGGAAAAGGACACTAAAGCATTTTAGACTAGGAACAGCCTAAACAAAGGACCTGTAGCAGACAGAGGGAGATATGACATGGTGCATTCACGAACCCAAAAGACCAGTGTGATTGGTGTGCAGGGATTTGCAGAAAGAGTATTAGGAGATATGCCTGGATAGATATGCAGAGGCCTGTCCATTCTGGGTTTTAGGGACATGTTAATGATTTTCTACTTTATTCTAAAAAGAGCCTAAGAAACCACTGAAAGGCTAGGTATAGCACAATCAAATCGCATAATACGACATAACTGTTTTAGACTGTTTCAGCTGCCATAATAAAATACCATAGACTGGGTGGCTTAAACAATAGAAATTTATTTCTCACAGTTCTGGGGACTAAAAGTCCTCAAGGTAAGGGTGCTGTAATGATCACGTTTTGGTGAGAGCCCTCTTCCTGTCTTGCATACAGCTACCTTCTTGCTATGTCCTCAAATGGTAGAAAATAGAGCAAGCTCTCCTCGTCTTTTTTTTTCCCATGACTTATTTTTATCTCATGAATATGAAATATAATGAAAATATTTATTATATTTCATGAATCTGAACCTTGTGGACATGTCTTGTCTCTTGTATCAAAGAGTACGAGACATTGTACAGTCTTGTATCTTGACTCTTGTATCAAAGAGTACAAGACATTTACAGACAGAAGCTAAAAATCAATAGAGATATGTTTGTTGAAACATTCATTTGGCTAATAATTTTTAAATTCTATCAGAGTCTGGATTATGGGGCTATTATTGAATTGTCTACTTCTGTATAATAAACTCATTGTAGACTATGAAATTGTCATACTTTAGATTTTCAGGTTTCCATAGATCTCCATCCTCATTGTTCTTTTTTATTTATTTATTTAAGTCCAAGTTAGTTAACATATAGTGTAATAATGATTTCAGGAATAGAATTTAGTGATTCATCACTTACATATGACACCCAGCGCTCATCCCAACAATTGCTCTCCTTAATGCCCATCACCCATTTAGCCCATGCCTCTACCCACCACCCCACCAGAACCCTCAGTTTGTTCTCTGTATTTAAGAGTCTCTCATGGTTTGTCTCCCTGTCCATTTTTATCTTATTTTTGCTCCCCTTCCCTTATGTTCATCTGTTTTGTTTCTTAAATTCCACATAGGAGTGAACGCATATGATATTTGTCTTTGTCTGACTAATTTTGCTTAGCATAATACCCTCTAGTTCCATCCACGTAGTTGCAAATGGCAAGATTTCATTCTTTTTGATTGCTGAGTAATATTCCATTGTGTATATACATACCACATCTTCTTTATCCATTCATCAGCCAATGGGCATTTGGACTCTTTCTATTCTTTGGCTGTTGTGCTGCTATAAACACTGGGGTACATATGCCCCTTTGAATCAACAATTGTAATTGTTGGGTCATAGGGTAGTTCTGTTTTTAATTTTTTGAGGAATCTCCATCCTGTTTTCCTGAGTGGCTACACCAGTTTGCATTCCCACCAGCAGTGCAAAAGGGCCCCTCTTTCTCCGCGTAAGTTCTCATCTTATGATACTGAAAGCATCATGAGGACCTCATTCTCATGACCTCATCTAATCCTGATCAGCTCTCCAAAGTCTCACCTCCAAATACCATTGCATTGGGAACTTGGGCTTCAACATATGAATGGGGGCAGGGGACAATTCAGTCCATCACAATAACATACTATTCATAGTAACATCATTGAACATTTCTAGACACTTACTATGTGCCAGACAACTTGTTAAGGGCTTGGTGTGAATTATTTCATTTCATCCCCACTACACCACCATGAGGAAGGTTGCTAGTATCAGCACATTTTGTCAGATATAAAGCAAGGGATGCTCTGAGATCAAAGCCAGGAGTGGAAGGAAGAAAGCTGCGAGCCTATGGCACAGAAGTTAAGGAAGGAGATACTCACTCACAGGTGGTGCCACAGCCCTGAGAGTGAACACCATACGTTTTGCGTGCTAGGCACCTCGCTTGTCTCAAATCTGGGTTAAGTAAACCATCCCACGTTACTTAGAAGTTCATGAATAATCAAAGCAGGTTTCGAACTAAGGGATGAAGAGCTCTTTAAAATGTTTTCTTTTTCTAAAATTTTCTGGATTTCCAAATGAACACGCTGCTGCCTGTCTCATTGTTGGCCTCCCATAAAAATGAAATTCTTTGCAGTGAAAGATTAAATTTCACATTAGGCTTCAAAGTGTAACCAGCTAGACTCAGCTGAAATGAATTCAGAGAATGAAAACTGATAAAATATAGTATTCACCGCATGGAATGGACTATCTCAATATTATTCAGGAGATGAAAAAGAATGAGTCAAATATTTAAAAAGTAAACAGGTTTTCTCGTTAATTCTAAGCCAACAAAATGAAAATTAAATCTTCTAGCTGCAATTAGATAAATGGATGTCAATCAGATATGAAACTGCTAAAGAAATTAGCCATAGGGAAGTCCTTAATCTGTTTGGGCTTTTTTGTGGGGTGGTATAAATGCAATCTGTTATCAGCACAGGTATGATTGAATTATTAATAATATTGTGCAAGGCCACCTAGAAACCAGAGCTTGGGGACTCTTAAATCTATTCTAATTGAAACAGAGAATCAGCAGACTGGAAAAGACCCTGACTCTTCTCGAGATATGTCACAGTATGTGACACAGAGGACACGTGGGGTTTGCCACACAGTGGCAGCTGCAAGCTGACCTTTTGGCAAATTTAATCTGCAAATGGGTTCCTTTTTAAGATAGTTATTGCCTTCTGTTATTAAGGAGGAGTCCTTCCATATTTTGGAAAGGCTAGTTAAAAATATTTCATGTGAGGGTATTATGCAGATTGTCTAACTAACAGGAAGATTATGGATGCAAATAAATCAGGTTTTTAAATAAAAGGTTTTACTGACCTCTTAAGAGGATAGTAATACATGTGTAATTGTGAGGAAAATGGTCCCGGACCATCAGGATAAGAAAAGGGTCACACTGTCATTCCTGGAAGTATATGGAGGTTAGAATAAAAATCCAGGAACATCCAAGAAGCTAATGAACTGAATTCAAGAGCTGCTTGACTTAATACTAAGTTACTCCCTCTTCCTCAGGTTTTAATGGGAGTGGGATATCATACTCTAGGAGGATGGATGAGGTCCTCTTGGGACCCCAAGTAAGTCACTTAATCTCTCAGTGTAAATTTCAATTGCGGGAATAGTTGGTGGTTAGAAACAGCTGGGGTCACTGACCCTGATTCTTTCTGTGACCTCCCTCTGCCCTCTGTCACCCCCAAGGGAACTCCTGTCCCACTATTACTTCTCCATGGACCATCTGCCTTTCCTTGGGTGACTGTCTCCAGGAGCTGTACTGAAGGATCATAAAGCAGACCTAGGAGGTCACAAGCATGACTTTTATGTTGAGGGGAGCAGGGAATTAAATCCTAAATCTGGTATCTACTAGTATTTGCCCTTGGGCAAATTCTTCCATACTCAGGTTATCAGCTTCTTCAACTACAATGTGGAGACAGTAATGTGAACCTTGAAGAGCAGAGATCTCTAAACTTGCTCACTTCCCAGACCCCTTATTGTCTCAGGCATTGCTTCCTAGACAAAAGAGGTATCTAATAGTTTCTTTATTAAGTAGTTCCAAATAACTTAATACAAATTGTCATCCAAATAATTTAGTAGAATTTTGGAAAAATATATATTGAGAAAAAAAATTTAATTTTTCAGTAATAAGAGGTACCCGTTGAGCACTTAATAATTTCTTGAAACTTGGAACCAGATTTGCTCCTCCATATTAATTTTTGAGCCATAATTAGTTCAAAATAGCAATCACTGAAAACTAAGCTTTTCCAAAATATGACCTGTAACACAATCTAATGTTGAAACTGTGATCTACTTCACGCTAACAGTTTGCATGGCATCTGGCAGGTGTGTTTCCTTCAAATATTTAAAATCTGCCACAGCACCCCTGTGAGTTTGCTGTGGTGCCCAAGGTACCTTATGTCACTTTGGGTACCATGGCTTTAGGGATCCTATCATTTGATTTTAAAAGACAAAATGTGGGAATGTATAAAAAGTATTTGACTTCAGGGCATATTCATGGCTTAAAATATATAGTCACAATAGCCCACCAACTCACTGGTGCAAAAATGCAGCTTTATTGGTTTTAACTTCTACTTTTGCTGACATCAGAAGATGTACTCACCAATTCATGGTAATCCAATGACTTTCATATTTAAATGTATAATTAAAGATCTAAACATTCAATTTCACACACACGCAACCATCGTGTACCTTCCCCTTTCCCTATCAGAATGGCATCCCTGTTCTGTCCTCATGGGCATCAGCTAAGGCACATTTTACTTTTTCTGGTATTCCATATGGACCTCTATCCCTGTGGTGCTGCCTTCCAGCTGTAACTCATCTTGTCCTCACCCCAGATGGTACTTATCTTATCCCCATAAGGCATAAAGACATCAAGTCCTTCCCCAGTGTTACTCATTGTATCCTCTACTCCAGGGGTAAACTCATTTTATACCCCCCACCCCGCAAGAGTAATTCATTTCTACCCTCTCCAGAGGTAATTCATCTTGACCTGTCTTCCTGATGGTGTTGTTTGATGTATATTGTCTTTTTATTTTAATCTGTTGAATAGGGTATAATTGACATATTAAAACATTTGCTAGTTAAATGTACAGTTCAATAAATTTCAACAAGGGCATACAGTCTAATAACCATTACCACCATTGTTATATAAAATACTGCTATCCATTGGAAATATAATATAACCCACATAATTTAATTTAAAATTTTCCAGTGGCCACATTAAAAAAAATAGAAGAAATGGGTGAATTAATTTTTTAATAATATGTTTTATTTAACTTAATATATCCAAATATAATTATTTTGACATGTAATCAATATAAAAACATATCAACAAGGTGTTTTACATCTTTTTCACATTAATTCTTTGAAATTTATTGTGTATTTTACCCTTACAGGGTATCACAATTCAGACACAAAATTTTCATCAAAAACATGTGATTTGTATTTAGATTTTATATAATTCACAGTTGAAGAAACAGATGAAATGGCCTAATTTGCTCCAAACATACTTAAAAGTTTTCCATTGTAATTTTTTTTAATGTTTATTTATTTTTGAGAGAGAGAGAGACAGAGTGTGAGCAGGGGAGGGTCAGAGAGAGAGGGAGACACAAAATCTGAAGCAGGCTCCAGGCTCTGAACTGTCAGCACAGAGCCCGACATGGGGCTCAAACTCACGAACCGTGAAATCATGACCTGAGCCGAAGTTGGATGCTTAACCTACTGAGCTACCCAGGTGCCCCTCCATTGTAATTTTTAATTGTATTTATATATAAGTTTTATATAATGAAAAATCCAATCCTTCAGTCCTAGGAACCATATGTCAAGTGCTCAATAGTCCTCTGTGGCTAGGGACTACCATATTGGATGGCACAGAAGATATTTCCATTACCTCAAAAAGTTCTGCTTTTTTGAATCAACTCCCTCTTCCCACAGTCTGACACTAGGAACTGATGATCTGTCATTTGTCACTATGGTTTTGTCTTTGTAGAATATCATATTAATGGAATCATGCAGCATGTAGCCTTTTGTTTCTGGATTCTTTCACTTACCACAAGATTTTGAGATGTATCTGGATTACATTGATCAGTGGTTAGTTCCTTTTAGTTCTTGAATAGTAAGGTATTACATTGTGTGGAAGCACTACGATGTTCACCAGTTGGTAGACATTTGGATTGTTCCAATTTTTGGCTATTATGAATAAAAGCTGTTATGAACATTCAAATACAAATATTTGTGTGGACGTATGTTTTTATTTCCCCTGAATAAATGTCTATGAATGGACTGAATGGTGTGTGTTTATAGGAAACTACCAAATATTTTCCAGAGTGCAATTTTGCACTCCCACCATGACCTTGTGAGATTGCCGGTTTCTACATATCCTCACCAACACTTGATACAGTTAGTCTTAGCAATTTTAGTAGGTATGCAGCACTTTTCATTGTGGCTTTAATTTGCATTTCCCTAATGACTAATAATATTGAACATATTTGCATGTCCTTGTTTGCCATTTGTACATTTACTTCGGTTAAGTATCTTCACCTGTTTTGCTCCCATTTTTACCAGGCTGTCTTTTTATCACGGGGTTGTAGGAGTTGTTTAAAATAGGCTGGATATAAGTTCTTTATCAAATATGTTTAGTTTATACTTTCTCTTAGTCCTGGCTTGGGTGTGACTTTTTTCTGTTTCCTGCTGTTGATGTTATTATCTGCTATTGTTGAACGTGGTCCTGCAGTGACCTCCAGTCCAATGTCCACACATTCATTTGGCTCCTGGCAACTTTGGGTCTACCAGCATGTTTTTGACTGTTGCTGCTTTTCTCTCGAACTGTAGGGGTCATAGGAACTTCTAGCATTCTCTTTCTCCTGATGCTGGGATTATGGAATTCCAAGAAGATGTACTCAGCAGTCTACATGAACAATTGTCACAACTGTCACTCAGGCCCCGCATTGGTTAGACAGGAGGATTCTCCATCTCTAAGAAGTTTATAACCTCTGGACTATACTTTAGATCTTGAGGTACTGGTTCCCCCCCCCCCCGCAACCCGTGCTGTCTGTGAGATTTCCCATATCTATCTGTAATTTCTATCACTCATCTCCCCATCTCAGGACTGAGTTTAATGAGCCTTATCAGAAATTCAGGGGACATCCAATCTGTAGACTTGCCCATCTGATCTTCATGCTTCCTGCCACTTGGTCAGACTTTGGTTTCCTTTCATAATAATGCTCTTATGCAATCCACTTGCATTCTTCCCTTTTTTTTCTTCCTCATAGAATAAATGCCAAGCTTTCAATCTGCCAGGCATTGGTGCTTAGTATTAAAAGCCAAGCTTTTGATCTTCAAAAGTCCTTTTTATTCCCCTCCCAGGCTCCAGACTCTAAGATTAATATCCCTGCTCTAAGTTATAAAAGCGTAGTTGGAAACAAATAAACAAAGAATGTAACACTTTGGTTTTTGGGGTTCTGCCTTCTTTGGTTCTGAGTTGAGTGTACAGAGGGAGCTATCTCTACTGCCTGAATGATAGGTCCGAGGAGGAGTGAGAGAGAGTCACCTCCTAACTCTACAAAATGTTATCCTACCTCTGTTGGCTCTCAGTAGGTAAAAAAAAATTCACTAAGAGGACAGTCCCTACAGAGATAAGATGCACTAATAACTCAGAAGCTGGAAGGCTAGAGCACATTCGGAAAATGACAATAAAAACGATTGTTATGTTGATCATGATAATGTCAGAATCTCCCGTTTGCTGTAGATTTACATGTGCCAATTCTGGCTCAGTTATTTTGGTTCTATTAGCCTATAATGTTGATGATTATGATTCTCATTTTGCTATTGAAGAAACTCAGGATTTTTATGTAACCTTAACTTTCCTGAGGTCAATAAGTTTTTAGTACCTCCAGGCCAATCTGATTTTAAAGCATGTATTCCTAACCATTCAAACTATGGTGCTCAAGCTATTCGAGGACCCCTTTACAACCTTAAAAATGATCGAGGACCCCAAAGAGTTTTAATTATGTGAGTCACTATCTTCTTATATTTAGTTTATCAGAAATTAAAACAGATTTTAGAAATATTTATTAATTCATTTTAAAATAACAATAATAAATCCATTGCATGTTAATACCCACAATGTACTTTTACCAAAAGTTACTATATTTTTCAAAACAAAATATTAGTAAGAAGACTAACATTACTTTATATTTTTTGTAAATCTCTCTGATGTCTGGCTTACTAGAAGACAGCTGTGTTCTACTATATGCTTCTGTATTTGGTCTATTGTGATATCACACATTGTGTAGCCTCTGGAAAACTCCACTGTACACACATGAGGAAATGAGAGTAAAATGGCAAACAACTTCTAAGTATTATAAACTAGTGTTGATTTGTAGACCCTCTAAAAGGGTTTCAGGGAGCCCTAGAGGTGCTCAGACTATAATCTGAGAATTGCTGCATTAGGATAATTACAAATATATTTGATTCCAGTGTAGCAAAAATCTATTATGTGTAGACAGGAAGTGGGTTTTGAATTGGGAAGTATAGATTAGAACCAAACCATGAGGGGGTGCTAGCCAAGTTAAGGAATCGAGATGTCATTCTGAAGGAATTGAGAGATCATAGATGCCCTTCAGCTTGGTCAGAGCTTTGCGGGGAGGGGCAGAATTAGTCTGTCAATAAATGAGTAGGATGGCTTGAAGGGAGTAATGCCAACCAGTAAGAACACTGTAAAGAGGCAGTGGATCTAGACCTCTTAGGATTTAGTGAAAAATAAATGTGTTAATTTATATAAAATGCATAGAACAAAGCCTGCTCCATAGTAAGAACTGTTAGAAGCACTTATAGCTGGGGTGGCTGGCTGGCTCACTCGACAGAGCCTGCAACTCTCAATCTCAGGGTCTTGAGTTTATGACCCACGTTGGGTGTGGACCTACTTAAAAAAAAAAAGTACTGGTAGTAGTTGTAGCAATAGTGCTATGGCTACCATTACTAATATTAAATAATCAGCGAAAAATTCCAGAAGTAGGAAGAATTAGACATTTTGCAATAGGATGTGGTTTGTTAATAGGACGTAGTTGCTGATTGGATGTCGGGGTGAGGAAACTGAAAATGTTAAGTTAGTGATTTTTTGCCATTTGGCTACTTTAGGGACCCAGGTAGTATTTTGACAAAGAGTTTATTCTCAGTAAATATTTGAAAGGACTGGAGGGTGAAGGGAGGCATGGAAAGAGGTGAAGAAGCCCTTGGGGCAAGGAAGATGACGTCTGTTGGTTTTGGTGTTGAGATGCCTGTGGAAAATACACATGATGAAATCCTTAAATAGATAAAACACAAGACCATACACGATGAGTTCATGTCCCTCCTGTGCATTTAAAAAAAATATTTGTTTATTTTTGAGAGAGAGAGAACACACACAGTAGCATATATAAGCAAGAAAGTGGCAGAGAGAGAGAGACAGAGAGATTCCCAAGCAAGCTCCACGCTCAGCACAGAGCCATACGAGAGGCTCTTGAGATCATGACCTGGGCCCAAATCAAGAGTCAGATGCTTAACCTACTGAGCTACCCAGGCACCCCCTGCTGTGCTTTAAGCTCCTCAGAGGGTTTTCATCACACCTTGGATTTTACTCTAATTTCCTACAATAGCCTACAGGCCCAATGTGTTAATGGTTCTCATTACCCTTCCAGTTTCATCTTGGGCCATCCTCCCTTTCCATTACTTTGATCCAAAATGACAGATCCTTGAGTGCCCCCCTCCCCACCCCAAGCTGTTTCCCACCTTAGGGTATTTACACTACTGTTCCCTGTTTTGCACTGCACCACCCATCACACCACCCCTTCGCATAGCTGGACTGTTGAATCTGCTGAAATGTTACCTGCTTGAGAGCCCTTCCCTGATCATTCCATCCAAGTGAGTCTCCCTCCCCTTTGCATTCTTTTCTCTCATCAAATTCTCTTCATTATCTTCACAGACAGCATTTCATGACGAGACTTTCTATTTCATTCATCATCACTGGCATAGTGCCTAGGGAAGGTCCTCAGATAGAATGCGTATTTGTTTCATGAGTGAATAAATGGGATTCAGGAGATAGAGTGAAATAGAGAGTGAGCCTTAAAATGTAGGGGAGGTCTGTGCTTTGGTTTGAATTTGTTTGATATTTTAACACCATTAAGCCACCAATCTTCATTGGGAGATTCTTCATCATATTTGAGTTCAAAATTGTGTGTACCTCAATCTGTGTGATCTCTTCAGTTTTATTTACCCATGTTGTCTGCTAGAATAACCTTTGAAAGTTGCGAAGGTGGCAACAAGGACATAACGCTCCCTTAGAAGAGACCATAGCCTACTCTGCCCTAAAGTCCCAGTAAAGGATGGCTCTTCCTGCTTCCACACTGCAGCTTCTTCACCCTGTAAACATCTTTGCCTTTACTCAAAGGTCTGGTGCTATCTATATTCTAGAAAAAGAGTAGCCAATTGACTCCGGTATGTTTTCTGACTTGGCCTCTTTTTCATTGGGTTGACCTATTAGCAGATACCTTCTGGGAATTGTGAAAATAATACTTAAAAGAATCTTGATGGGCACCTGAGTTCAAGCCTCACATTGGGTGTAGAGATTACTCTAAATAAGTAAGTAAGTAAGTAAGTAAGTAGATGTTATGGCAATATATTTGGCCTCTGTTTTCTTGTAGGAAACTTTTAGAATCCTCTGTTTATCATTGGTGTTCTGAAAATTCAAGAAAATCATGCATTTGTAGGTCTTAAAAAAATAATCAATATAGATACCCAGTGGGTCCTTAATCTTGAAGACTCCTGTTATTCAACTGGGGGACATTCTCTTTAAGTATTTTTTTAAATAATTTCTTTCCTTTTGATTTCCTAATCAGAAAAGGAGCTTTCTGATACTTCTGATACTTCTGACTGTTTGGCTTTCTAGAATAATTTCCTAATTTTATTATCTAATACTTCCTTTATCTTTTTGTTCTACTTCCCACCCCACCCCCAGCTTTATTTATTGACAAATAAAACTTGTATGTATTTAAGGTGCACAAAGCAATGTCTTTATATAAATATACATTGTGAAATGATTAACCCAATTAAATTAATTATCAAACTAATTAACATATCCATTATCTCATATACTTTGTGTGTGTGTGGTAAGAGCACTTAGGATCTCCACTGTTGGCAAATTTCATGTATACGGTACACAATTGTTAACTACAATCACCTAGTAGTATAGCCACCTACTGCTTGCTCCAGAACATATTCATCTTTTTTTTTAATTTTCTAATATGTTTTTATTTTAGAGAGAGTGCACTCCAGTGGGGGGAGGGGCAGAGGGAGACAGAAAGAATCTCAAACAGTCTCCATGCTCAGTGCAGGACCCAACACAGGGCTTGATCCCAAGACCCTGGGATCATGACCTGAGCCAAAATCAAGAGTCACATGCTCAACCAACAGAGCCACCCAGACCGGCCTGAACATATTCATCTTATAACTGAAAGGTTTTACCCTTTGATCAGTATCTCTCCTGTTCTCCCACCTGCTCCCCCCCACCCAGTGTTGGGTAACCTCTCTTCTTTATTAGTATATATATATATATATATATATATATATATATATATATATAAAATTAGTATATATATATAATTAGTATATATATATAATTAGTATATATATATATAATTAGTATATATATATAATTAGTATATATATATAATTAGTATATATATATATAATTAGTATATATATATATATATATATATATATACACACACATAATATTAAGTATAAATACATTATTTTCTTTATTCATTTATTCATCAACAGACACTAGGTTGTTTCCGTATCTTGGCTACTGTGAATAATGCTGCAGTGAACATGGGAACACACATTATACCTTAGAGATAGTGATTATTTATTTTTTTGTATTATACCCAGAAGTGGAATTGCTAGATAATATGGCAGGTCTATTTTTAATTTTTTTGAGGAACCTTCATACTGTTTTCTATCAGTTTCACATTTCCCCCCACAGTGCACAGGGGTTCCCTTTTCTCCACATCCTCATTAACACTTGCTGTTGGTTGACTTTTTAAATAATAGCTATCGTAACAGGTGTGAGATGTTAACTCATTTTGGTTTTGATTTGCATCTCCTTGTTGATTAGTGATGTTGAGCACCTTTTTATGTACCTGTTGGCCATTTGTATGTCTTCTTTTGAAAACTGTTTATTCAGGTTCTTTACTCAGTTTTAATTGAGCTATTTGTTATGTTGCTATTGAGTTATAGGAGTTCCTTACACACTTTAGATATAAAGCCCTTATCAGATATATTGCTTGCAAATATTCTTTCATTCCATAGGTTGCTTTTTCATTTTTATTGTTTATTTTGCTATGTAGAGGGGCACCTGGGTGGCTCAGTCAGTCAAGCTTCTGACTTCCACTCAGGTCATGATCTATGCTGACAGCTCAGAGTTTGTAGCCTGCTTCAGATTCCGTGTCTATTTCTACCCCTCCCTTGCTCACACTTTGTCTTGCTCTCAAAAATAAATAAACATTAAAAAAAATTAAAAAATTATGGGGCGCCTGGGTGGCTCAGTCGGTTGAGCGTCCGACTTCGGCTCAGATCATGATCTTATAGCTCGTGAGTTCGAGCCCCGTGTCGGGCTCTGTGCTGACAGCTCAGAGCCTGGAGCCTGCTTCGGATTCTGTGTCTCCCTCTCTCTGTCCCTAACCCACTCGCATTCTGTCTCTCTCTCAAAAATAAACATTAAAATTTTTTTTTAATTAAAAAATTATTTTGCTGTGTAGAAACTTCTTAGTTTGACATAATCCCACTTGGTTATTTTTGTGCTTTTGTGTTGTATCCAAAAAATCATTGTCAACATCAGTGTTAAAGACCTTTCCCTTATGTTTACTCCTGAGAGTTTTATAATTTCAGGTCTTATGTGTAAGTCTTTAATCCATTATGAGTTGATTTTTGGGTGTGGTGTAAGAAAAGGATTCAGTTTCATTCTTTTGCATGTTGCTATTCAGTTTTCCCAACACCATTTATTGAAAAGACTATTTTCCCCTTGTGTATTCTTGGCACCTTAGTCATAAATTAGTTGACCATATATGCATGGGTTTATTTCTGGGCTTTCTATTCTATTCTTTGACTTCTAACCTTCCAATGATTTAAAAACAAATTAGCCATATTTTTTGTTTCATTCCATGGGTTTTTTCTTATACTCTATGTGTTCCTTTTTTATAGCATCTTCTTCTTGATTTGTTCATTTGTTCATGATCTTCATGTCTCTTTTTTAGTGTTTCTGCAAGTGCTAATTAGCGTTTATGTTCCTGATAGTATATCTGTGTCCACCAGTATCTATTGTCATGCGTTTCTTGATTTTTTTTTTACATTGTACATTTTACTCAATTATCTAGATGGTCTTATATTGCCTAGCCATATGTGAGAATGAATCAATAGAACAGCTGAATGAACACGAATAGGATTTATCACTGGCTGCTTTCATAGTAGAGTGAGCAGGCAGGGGAATGAACTTGCATTGGGGAATCTCTAAATGCCAGAATAAAGACCCTTTCACTTTGGACAACCAACTCCCAAACTCACCATCTTAGACTACCCCAAATTATTTAAATTCTTTTCAAAGGGAAGAATCTTCTGTTTTATCCTCCCAGGGTGAAGTAGGGAGAAGAGTTAAGTGGTGGGGATGGAGGGCAGATGAATTGATTTTTCTATGGATTCTACTTTAACATTCCTTCCCTTTTTTGGTCCTGATCTTCATGTCATTTTTGGTGTTCCTAAGTCCTGAATCTCTTCAGGTTTCTGCAAGGTAGAGGAGTGCTCTGTTTGGTCTGGTCACATCTCCCCTTCAGTGTCATTATCCTTCTATCTACTTTTCTTCTCCCAGGAACATGAAATCCATAGTCCTCCTAATAGTCTCTATACAATATAGTCTCTTCATTGTTGTGAGGTCACATACGCTTTGTTCCTTTACTGTCATTTAAAAGACATCTTTGGAAAAAGAGATGATAAATACATTGTCAGTTCACTGTTATCCTTTCTTTCTTTTCCCGCTTTTCCTAAATCAATGAAAACCATTATCTTCTTAAAAGACAAAGCCAGGGCACCTGGGTGGCTCAGTCTGTTAAGCATTTGACTCTTGGTTTCACCTCAGGCCATGATCTCACGGTTTGTGAGTTCGAGCCCCGTGCCAGGCTTTGTTCTGAGAGTGGAGAGCCTGCTTGGGATTCTCTTTCTCCCTCTCTTTCTGCCTCTCCCCTGCTTGTACTCTCAGTCTCTCTCTCTCTCTCAAAATAAATAAATAAACTTAAAAAAAGACAAAGCCAGCCTCCTTCACTTGGCCTACTTCTACATTCTGCAACTTTGTTTTAAAGTAGAAAAGCTTTCTTTGGGAGTTTGAACCTCCACTTTTCCCCAATCACACAGAATTTCTCTGTTTTTTTTTTTTTTTTTCGTTACTAAATCCCCCTTTTGCCTTTAAATCTTGGAATATTTCAGTACTCAATGGATAGGTATATACCATTTTGAGTACTAGAAAAGTAAATCATCAAAAAACACAGGAAAGGACTTTAAAATGTTTTTCAACAATTAGAAGTCCAATGATTTCTTTATAGTTTCCTAAGCTACCACCATCACAGGGCACTTTGAACTGAACAACATTTTTGAGAGAAAACTCATTCTGATAATGGTTTAGATGTTTTCTTCAAGAAAACAAGAAATAAGGATTACATATAGATTTTTGGTTTTTTGAAAAATTATTAAGTGTGTACTTAGTGGATAAAAGAGCTTAAACAGAGATTTCCTTGGGAAAATGTAAATGGACCCCTTATGGATCCATTGGTTAAGAGTCAAGTAAAACTGGGTTCAAATCCCAGATCTGATCCATTCTACTTGCTCTAACTTAACCTCTCCGAGTCTCAGTTGCCTCAGTAGTAAATGGTACTACTGAAACTTCCCTTGTGGGGTGGACACGAGAGAGAGAGGTAATGTGTACACAAAGACATAAGCACAATGCCTGACAGTTAGTAAGCACTCATCAAATGGCAGCTGAGGTGATCATGAGGTAAACAACCTTTAGAAAGTAATTGCTTACCATCTTCTTTAAAATATGAGGAGAAGGCCCTTTGTAAACATATCCAAGGTTGGGAAACTCCACAAGCCATAGATGTAGCTTTCTTTTATTGTGTCTCTCAGGCCCCTGCCTTTGTTTAGGTTCATTTCATTTTGCTTAGTCCTGAGTGTATTAGAAAACTGAGCCAGGTCACCACCTAGTCAGTACTATTTATACTCAATGAATTGGCAAACAGTAATGACTCCTCAGGATTATTTGTTTTGCCATTTTAATAATTACTTACTGGAGAAGCACTGGATAATCTATGACATGACAAGTTTTGACGTCTCCCAATTATGTGCATGTTGCGGAATCTGTGAGTTAGATTTGTTGTCCTTTCCTGTGGTGGAGATCAGCTTGCAGTTCTTATTTGCCTAACAAGGTACAGTCCAGGATCCAGCAGAGATCAGATTCTTTTGACAACATTCACACTTGTTTCAAGGGAAGCTACAAACATACAAACATATTACAAGGTGGTGTGGACATATGTAAATGTGCTAAATTTGTAAGAATGAATTTATTCACTTCAAGCATACTAGTTAACAACTACTTGTAAGCTAGGTAAAGAAAATCAGTTCTAGTCTTTCTTTAATAAACAATGATTTCCTTTCAAGCCCTATTCTTTTTTTTTTTTTTCAACATTTTTTATTTATTTTTGGGACAGAGAGAGACAGAGCATGAACGGGGGAGGGGCAGAGAGAGAGGGAGACACAGAATCAGAAACAGGCTCCAGGCTCCGAGCCATCAGCCCAGAGCCTGACGCGGGGCTCGAACTCACAGACCGCGAGATCGTGACCTGGCTGAAGTCGGACGCTCAACCGACTGCGCCACCCAGGCGCCCCTTTCAAGCCCTATTCTATACGCAGTACTGAAATGAACCAAAAAACTGCTGATGAGACACTGTGTTTTTTTTTAATTCATGAACCCATGTAACAAACTTTTATTTTGTGTGTCAGGCACTGTATTAAGTATTGGAAATTTAATAGTGAATAAAAAGAAGACATGATTCTCTCACAGAGTTTACTGTCTCCTGAAGGAAGCAGTTACTGAATGAGCAGTCATAGACATAGATATAGAAATACAATGCAGTGAGGAGGGTAAAGGAAAGATATACAATGCCATGAGGACAACACAGTAGAGTGCCTGACTTGGTCTGCATTGGCAAGAACTCTTCCCTGCTGAAAGGAGGGCTAATCTTAAATGTGAACGATAAGGAAGCATTAACTGTGTGTGGAAAAGAAAAGAACATTCTAGGCACATACAAAGGCCCTGCAGCTGGAGTGAAAAGGTGCTTGTGGGGAATGGACAGGACAATGAATTTTGACCTAGAAGACAAAGGCAAGCAGATAGTGCAATAAACCTCTAAATTCCTTCTCTTTTAATACTCCAAGCTGCCCTTTTAGTTTTGCTCTCATTCATCCATTTATTTATTCGTTGATTCATTCAGGAATTCAACAAATGATTAATCGATGTCATTATTCTGTCGCAGGCCCTACATTAGGTATAGGTACAACAGTAAATCCATAGTCCCAGAACCAAGATCTCACAGGAAAAAAAGGCAATGATGCCCAGGTGCTATACAGTCACAGAGGAAGAGCATGAACCTCTGTCTGTATTTAGGAAGCTTGTGGAATACAGGATGTGGATGAAAAACAAGGTAATTTCAAGAAGAAAAACTGTGTACAAAGGTCCAGAGGCAAAGGAATGATTGGCAAGGGCAGGGAAACCTTGAGAGGCTCTTTGGAGCTCCCATTGGAGACTATGAGATCCTGACTGGATGAAATAAAGGCAAAGAAGTAGGCAGTAACCAGTCCTGAAAGGGTCTTTTTTTATTTGAGAGAGAGAAAGAGAGCAGGGGAGGGGTCAGAGGAAGAATCATAAGCAGACTCCATACTCAGCACAGAGCCAGTGCAAGTCTTGATCCCATGACCTTGAGATCATGACCAGAGCTGAAAACAGTCAGGTGCTCAACTGACTGAGCCACCCAGGCGCTCCCTTACAGGGTCTTTTAAGCTGTATTAAGAGTCTTGGGTTTTCCCCCATAAGAGTGATGGGAAGCCACTGAAAGACTGTAAGCAGGGCAGTTGGCATAATCAGATCTGTACTTTAGGGTGATTGTAATTATATCAATATGGAGCATAGAAAATTTACTAGGAAGCTACTGTAGGAATTGCTGAGAGATAATAATGGCCCAAGATAAACTAGTGGTAATATGAATGGAGAGATGGGGACAGATTTTATGGCTGCCAGGGAGCTGGAATTTATAGGAATTGTCATCTGATTAGATGTAGGGGGAAAGGAAAGTTGTTAAAAATGTCTTTTGGGATTCTGGTTTGGGCAACTAGGTAGACAGTGATACCACTCAAAAGATAGAAAACACAGAAAAATGAGTGACTTTCTTAATCATTGTATTTCTTTATCTGTAAAGCATCATTTTGATTATCTTACAGAGTTGCCTGTACTATACTAAGAACTAAATCCCTAGCCTAGATGTTCAATAAACATCAGCAGTTATTTTTATGTTCAAAGTTCCAGAGAAGCAGCTAACCACTGAAATTAGAAGACAATGTGGTTACCAAGAATGTCAGAGAAGACGTTACAGGGCAATTGAGCTAGGCCCCATTGGGTAACAGATCACCAGAGCATAAATGGAGGGATGAGTGGTGGACAACATTTTTGGCAGAAAGCACAGCAGGCACAGGGCTCAAAGTCCTTCAAGAAACTGGAAGTGGTCCCCTGTTGCTGGATCATAGGACTTGTAAAGGGGATGGCAATAAATGAGCTACAAATTTAGGGATTATGGAAGCCTGATAAACCAAGCTGAAGAGTTGGCGTGTCACCTTACAGGCCAGCACTGGCCAAAGTTTTTCTACAGAATGTAAGTCTCTTATAGAAGGTCAATATGGTTCAATTAATGTAGAAAATTCTGGTTTAAACAAAGTTAAATTAACTTTTTTAATACAGGACTTCTCAGAGATTTTCAATGTACATTGTAAACCTATAATAGAGGGATACATCATGGTTTTATTTTTTCTCAAATTCCATACCTCTTTTCCCAGAACACCGATTAACACCTCAAAAGACATGGACAGTTGGCACCATCGGGTTTTGGAAACTCTGTTCTAGGCAAAGGGGAGCCATACAAGTATTTAAAACAATGAGAGAACCTGATCTGTGAGTTACAAAGATCATGCTCACTTAGTGAAGAGGATGGATTGGAAGGGGTAAAGTCTGAAGGCCTAATGACCTTAAGAAGTTAAATGAGAGAATAAGATTGAAAATTTATACATGTCAAATAGGAGGCAGCAGTGGACAGGACATGCATGAGTTCGCACAAGTGTGTGTGTGTGTGTGCATGTGTGTGTGTGTTCACTTAGAACAAACCCCACCTGGTTGTTTGTAGAAGCTAGGGAAGCCTTTATCAAAAAAAATTATGAAGCTCTTTCTCAACATGAGAAATTCTTATTCCAAAACTCTTTTGTATTTGGGATGTCTTTTGATCTTCCCATCATCCTCTGAGAGACTTTTAAAATCAGTTTCCCCAAGTGAGTGTCATAGAAGAGACTTGGCCACAGTTCACGAGCTGGTGAAAGGCAGATCCGGCCTCAGTCCTTCTCATTCCAACCCCAGGGCCATTTGCATCCTGTCATGTTCCTTTTCAGCAAAGACTTGAGCTACAGGTTGAAGGATATATAAGACTTGCATCAGTTGAAAAATAAGCAAAAACTTTTTGGTTAGGAGGAGAAATACAAGAAAAAACACAGAAGCAGAAACACACATGGCACACAGGAAGTGCCAATCTGTTGCAGGCGAGAATCTTTCTGGGAGTCACCACCATCCTTCAGGGCAGGGCCAGCTCCAAGGGCATGTGACATGTATAATTGCACAAGGTCCCATGCTTGAATTAGTGCTCTGCTGTACTCTTGAAATTCCTAATACTTTTTGAACAAAGTACCCCATGTTTTTATTCTGGATTGGGTCCCACATATTATGTAGCTAGTCCTGCTTCAGATCTCCATCAAGCGTTTGAACTGTCTATTTTACCTTTGGGGGCTGTTCTCACTCAGCTGGATGTCTCTAAATTCTTACACTGTAAACACAAGTGTTGTAACAAGTTACAAGTCTTACAGGTCAACATTTGACTAGTTTTTTATTTGCACATCAATTTCAGCATTTATCTCTCCAATCAAGTTGTGAATTCCTTACCAACACTTAAGAAGGCTGGTGCTAGGGGCCCCTGGGTGGCTCAGTTGATTAGGCATCCAGCAACCAACTCTTGATTTCAGCTCAGGTCATGATCCCAGGGTTGTGGCATTGAGGCCCACATGGAGCCCTGCATCAGGCTCAGCTCTGAGCGGGGAGCCTGCTTGGGATTCTCTCTCTCTTCCTCTCTCTCTGCCCCTCCCCTGATCATGTTCTCTCTCCCTCTCTCTCTCTCTTGCTCTCTCTCTCTCTCTCTCTCTCTCTCAAAAATAGATAGATAAAGAAGGCTGGTGCTAAGCACACAGTGGGCAGGTTGTAAATGTTTGATGTTGAATGACCATATGCCTCCATGATGCACCCACTGACATGGAGAGTTTGATACTCCCTGGTAATGAAACCATGGCTTTGAGTTTGCCTAAGAAAGGTATGGGGTGGGAGGAAATGAAGCAGAACTGCCAAAACAATTCAAGGATGAGAACCGGAGAAGTGAATAAATCTGGTTATGCGGACAACAACAGAGCATATACTCAGGACAGTATGCAGTGCCTCATACCAGCAGCTAACACTGATTGGGTGTGTATTATGTGCTCTGGATTATTTTAAATATTGTATATATATTAACCCGTTTAATGTTTACAACAACCTTATGAAGTAGATACTATTATTATCAGTATTTTGCAAATTAGATTTGAAGCACAGAGTGATTAAGTAAGTTGCCCAAGATTATACTGCTAGGAAATATCATAGCCAAGATTTGAACTGAAGCAGTGTGTTTCTCAAAAGTCATGTCTTTGACTATTTGCCTCTTACACTGAGCTGACCCATTTTAGAAAGGAGTCTCACATCTGGCATTACTATTAAGGGCTATATATGTGAGAGCTATTATTACTCTCCATATAAAAATATGCATGGGAGGTGATGGCACTATAATTCTAAACTTGCATTTAATTTTGGACATTTTTTTGGTCCTAGGTTTTTTTTCCCCTTCCTTTTCCTGTGCATGAAAGAAGATAAAATGAGTCAGCATTTGGAAGCAGAAAGTCCTCTAAACTATGTTTTGTTTTTGTTTTTTTTTCTGGGGAGAGAGTACAAATCTTCATCAAATTCTCAAAAAGGATCTGTGACCCTACAATGTTCAAGTCATTACTCAGGGCCTATTCTACTTTTCAGATACAAATTCATAAGCTTTGATTATCATACTTTGTTCACCCTTACAGCCCTGTCACATGCCAGATGGAAATTGCAGAGGTCTCTATTTGAGGCATGTTGAATATAATCATTTTCACTCTATATTTATTCCATAAATATTTATCGAGCTTTAAAACATATACAGACTTGCTTATAAATTCAAGGTCCATCTGGCTCTTGAATTTGGCTTCTATGTTTACCTTACTAGTATGGTAACACCTAGAGTATTAACCTTGTCCACATAACACTTTGAACTTTTCAGAAGGTTTTCCCACAGGATGAGCTAAGTGTATCATGTGATATGTCCTGCAGTTTCCAAAAATGCCCTATACATGGAAGTTTTCTTCTCAAGAAGGGGAAAATGACAGAATATGGTAGTGTAGGGAAAGGGTGATTTGTGCTGATTCTACGTGAACATAAAGGCTTCCTCCCCAGACTTCTGCAGCTGAGGGTCAGGAGGATTGATGCAACCCCACCTGCATCCTTGCCTGGCCCACCTCGGGCAGAAAACTGGAGATGATGAGATTGAAGAAGAGTATAGAGCTCTGGTATTCTCTTTTGTTCAGGGCTGGCCCCCATAACTTTTGAAGGAGAGTAATAGTAATTTCTCCCCTTGCTATTGACCTCAAAGTTCTGGGGAGTGACACCAACTTAATTTCCCATAACTTTAGCCTCTCAGAAAAAAGTGGCATGTCCCCCAAAACAAAGGTTGAGGAAAGTCATTGTGGAATGGTGAGCATGGGAGCCAGGACACCAGGGTCCATGCTCTCAGTCTGTCCCTGGGTGATTCAGGCAAGTCAGTTCTTTTCATGAAGCATTAGTTTTCTCTTCAGCGAAATGGTAGGCTAGACCTGCCATCTGTAAGATCTGTAGATCTGTAAGCCACCTTTTAATGTGAGACTTGCTGGGTATGTGTTTAGCATTACCTAGAGCTAGTCAAACTAAAAAGTTTAAGGGCAGAGTTCCCAAGACTGTCCTCACTTCCAGCATCTACTGCAAACTGGGGGTGGGGGTGGGGGGGTTCCAAAACTACCTTTAGTTTTAATAATTTGCTAGGACTCACAGAACTCACAGAAAGCTATTATATTTCTGGTTGCAGTTTGTTACAGGGAAAGGATACAGATTAAAAGTAACCAAAGGAAGAGATGCCCAGGGTAGAGTCAGGGAGGGTTCTAAACTTGGAGTTTGTCCTCAGGACACATTAACCCCCCTCCAGTGATGTATGACAACATGTGTAGAGTATTGCTAACCAGGGAAGCTTAACTAAGCTTGGTGTTCAGAATTTTTATTGGAGTTCTATTATATATGATTAATTGATTGATTGATTGCTCATATGGTTGAACTCCATCACCAGGTCAATTGATAGCTCATGACCCAAATCCTCAACTCTAAATCACAAGGTCTTTCTGGTGTGGACAGTGTCCCCCCCACCCCATTAAACTGTTGAATGTGGCAGCCCCCTCCCTAAAAACAAAGATATAGCTATCAGGTCTGACATACGTTACTTCCCAGGAGCCTAGGGCAAAAGCCAGGCCTCTCTTTGGGCAAGGCCAAATATTTTTTACTACATAAGCATGCTAGATTTGTTGTTCATTAAGATTCCCTCCTGATAGATCTTCATTACTAAACAAACACACGTTGACTCTTTCATTCTTTCAAAAAGTACATTCGAGTAACCATTCTGTGCCAGGCACTGTCCTAGGTGCCAGATACAGAAAAGGAGCAAAAACATTCCTGTCGCCCTGGAAATTGGGCTCTATTGACGTGATAACCAAAGCCAAATACATATGTACAGTCAGGCAGCACTATGGGGATACAGGGTGCTGGGAAGAAGGAGTGCTATTTTATTTTATATGGTCCAAGAAGGTAGCTCAGAAAAATTGATACTGGAGCAGACACTGGAATGAGGTGAAGCTCTTTGCTCTGCTGCTGTCTGAGGGAAGGCACTCAGGACAGAGGCAACAGCAGGTGTGGAGGTCCTGGGACAGGAGTGCTCTTCCTGGTGTGTTGGGCAGACAATAAGGACGCCACTGAGTCTACCTGGGAGGCTGGAAGGCGTAGGGAAGGGACTTGAAGCAAGAGTTGGTAGTGCTTCAGGTAAGAAGCAGGGGCGGGAGGAGGGGGAGGGTGTGTGGGAAGAACAAGGACAGAGCTATAGCTGGGACCAAATCTTAACAGCATTTTAAGAAAGTTTTACTCTGAATGTGTAGGAAGCCAATAAAGGGCTTTGAGTAGAAAAGTGACATGAAGTGATTTGCATTTAAAAGGACCATTCTGCCTGCTGCATAGAAACCATTCTGTAGGGGGTGAAGGAGGAATCACAGGCTCACTCAGCTGGCTCCTTCCAGTCTTGAAACAATCATGGTGATAAGAGATGGTGGTTGGCCCTCAGAAGCAGCAGTGGATGTGGTGAGAAGTGGCTGGGTTCTGGATGTGTTTTGAAGCTTTGCTGAGGGAAGGATGTGGGGAATGAGAGAGGAACCAAGTAATAGGAAGGGGGAGCCCATGGACTGGGAGTATGGTCAGTGAAATACCAGATCAGCTGTGAGTGACACGAGTCTAGAGGTCAGAGGAGATTGGTTTTCAAAATCCAAGTGTGGGGTCTTGGATGACCCCATGAGACTGGATGAGGTCCCCTGGGACCGGATTGTGGATAGAGGAATCCAAGAACTTGGAAGTCTAGGGTATGTGTACGTGTAGACGTCAGACAGTGGGTAGCAGGAGGGTGGAGAGCGGTGCCGGGAATTAATGAGGAGAGCATGTTAGGAAGGAAGAAGCTCTCAGCTGCACACACAAAACTGTTTACGTGTGTGTTAGAGGTAATGGCATATCTAATTGAGTAAAATCTTCAGAAATTAATCCACTGATCACGTGACCCCAGAATTCCATTCTCTAATCCAACGTAAAAGAATGAATCACTCTCAGCCAGATTCCTATCACTATATCTTTAAATTTCTCCACCTTTAGTGATCATGACAGAGTCCAGGTACCCAGCTATGGGAATCCTTTTTTTTTTTTTGGCAGTGAAATCTGCGATTTGGCTGGAATTGAAGCCATAGGCCTGTAAGAGCCCCTATTACAGTGGCTGAATTACACATTTCTTGCTATCTATTTTATATGGTTATATGGTGTCATTTCAGCACTTTCAGAATCTGGTTCTCTTTTTCCTCTATTCAGCTTACTAGTTTTAAGGGAAAATGCAGATTGAGTTCAACTGTACTACTGTATTTAATATATGTATATGTATATGTGCATGTGTCTACGTATTTTTATCATATTCAGTTTTATTACTTTAAATATAGTTGTGAGAGTCCTTGTATTAATGTTGCTTGGTTTGATTTTAGCATGACAATCTTATTCAAGTCTTTCGTAGATGAAAATTTCTTTTTGAAGGAATACAATAAAACTCATTTTGTGAACAGAACGTTTTGGAAAACTTTATACTTTTGCTGTAGCCACTAGGCATGTGGTGTTATTGAGCCCTAGAAATGCGGCTCCTTCTGAGAGGCATGTGTATGTAAAATACACACTAGATTTCAAAGACTTGGAATGAAAAACAGAGTAAAATTAGATCATTAATAAATTCATATTGATTATATGTGGAAGTCATAACATTTTTGATATATTAAAGAAAATATCTTTTTCCAACACTTTTTAAAACATTAAAAAATATTATTAAAATTATTTCACCTGCTTATTTTCACTTGCTAATGTAGTAACTACTTACAAATGTAGCCTGCATTACATTTCTATTGGAGAGAGTAGTTTTGTGCATTTGGTAGCATATACATTTATATCCATGTCCCAATTTTCTCATGTAGAGAAAATGATTTTTGACCTTTTCAATACAAGGTTTCACCTGAAAAAGTGTTTCTTAACATTAAAAAATACTTTAAAAATTTTCTTCTTACAAAAATAATACATGTCCTAAATTTTCTTTGACAAAAATATGAACAACAAAGATGACCACACATAACCACCACACCGTACATTTATATATTGATTTTGACAAACACATATTTTTCCACACTTTTTTTTCACCAGGAAAGGGGAAGTTGGTCAGTATACATTGTTTTTTTACTTTCTCAACAATGTAACATAGACGTCTATCCTTGTCATTACATACCTTTAAATTTTTCCTACGCCAATATTAGCCCAAAGGATATATCATCCTCCAAGAAGCAACAGTGGCTTATGATAGCAGAGATTTTTAAATCTTTAATAACAGCTTTATTGAGATACTATACCATACAAATTCACTTTTTTAAAGTATGCAAGTCAGTGGTTTTAGTATATTCAGAGTTATGCAACCGTTGCCCTTATCTAATTTAGAACTTTTTCATCATCCCGGAGAGAAAGCCCTAATCCATAAGCATTTACTCCCATTCCCCCACCCAGTCCCTGGCACCTAACCTACTTTCTATCTCTATGGATTTGCCCATCCTGAATATTTCACATAAATGGAATCATACAAGGTCTTTTGTCACTCAGTATGTTTTCACCACTGATCCATGTTGTAGCATGTATTGGTACTTCATTACTTTTTATAGCTGAATGATAATTCATCCCCTGGATATGTTTCACTTTATCCATTTATTAGCTGATGAACATTTGGACTATTTCCACTTTGGGGCTATCCTGAATAATGTTGCATCGTGAATATTCATCTATAGGTTTCGGTGTGAACAAGTGTTTTCTATTCTGTTGGGTATATACCTAGAAGTGACATTGCTGGGTCATATGCTGTGTTTTAACAATTTAAAGACCTGTCAAACCATTCATTGCTGCACCATTATACAATCCCACAAGCAGTGTGCAAAGGTTCCAATTTTGCCACAACTTCACCAACACAATAGTAAGTGATTTTCAACTTAGAGGATATTCATTCATAAGAGAGACAAATCAAAATCGCTTTCAAAAAAGAGTGACATTGGGGTGCCTGGGTGGCTCAGTTGGTTATGCGTTTGACTTCGGCTCAGGTCATGATCTCATAGTTCGTGGGTTCAAGCCCCGCGTTGGGCTCTGTGCTGACAGCTCGGAGCCTGGAGCCTGCTTCGGATTCCGTGTGTGTCTCTCTCTCTGCTCCTTTCCTGCTCATGCTCTCTGTCTCAAAAATAAATAAAACATTAAAAATTTTTTTTTCAAAAAAGAGTGACCTTAACCCACCCCAACACACACACATACACACACACACACACACACACACACAGAGTGCCAGGTTTGATTTTGGGTATCTTATTTATCTCTATCAGTCTCAGTGAAGTGGAGATAATAACAGTACTTACAAGGGCTGCTGTTAGAATTAAATGAGATGATGCTAGTAAAACCCCTTGCACAGCACCTAGTACATAATATATGCTCAATAAGTGAAGTGCTAGCTATTAATATTTTATCAATGTCTCAATATTTTTCCATTATGTGTACCCACCATAATTTGCCTAGTCAATTCTATTGTTGGACATTTAGGTGGTTTCCAGTTTTCATGACCAGAAACAATGCTCTGAGAAATGACCTGATGGCTAAATTTTTGCCCACATCTATGATTATTTTCTTAGGATAAATTCTGTAAAGTGTTATTGCTGGGGCATATTAAAGAAATTTGAAAGATATTTCCCAATATATATTCTTGTCTGAGTTATGTGAAGTTTTCTTTTCAGAAAGGTAATCAGGAACTACCCCTTGAGTATTGCCAAACTGGTTTTGTAAATCCTCACCTGTACCTAACAAATATTATGCAAATTAAAACTATCTTGAGTAAGCCTAAATTTAACTCCGAAACTATTGAATGAGAAAAGGTACAAGAGGATATTAGGTCTCATCCTCTCAGATCTGAGCTCTTGGATTTTTGTTCCTCTTCTCCCATTGTGTTAATATCCTAATAAGACATGTTGAAGAGTTATCAATGAAACCAGGCAGAATGGATGTTTCTGTTTTGCATTTTGGCAAATCCAGGCCCAAAGTAAGGAGGCAGTGGAGCTTGAACAGTAGAAAAGGATGATTCATTGAGAATGGGCGTGCACCTGACGTTGCTTATGTGGTCAGGTCCCTTATAGGGGCAGCCTCTTCCAATTGCATATCCAGCCTGGGGAGGATCAAAGGCTTCAGTTTCCTCTGATGGATATGGGAAATCTTCACAGTAAAGGTAGGATTTTAAGACATTTAGCATTATGGCTCAAGTTTGGCTGCGTGGTGGGATGCTCTGGAATTTGACACAGATTGGGAGATTTAGCATTGAGAATTGGAAGGAACTTTGTGTAGATGGCAGGGATGGGCAGGAAGATATATCAGCGAGTACTGCGTTGCTATTAGTGTGCTGGTAAATGGTTAACAATCAGCTCTCAAAGCAAACAACAAAAAACCCAAAGCCCTGATTTATATATGTTTTTTTTTTAATTTCCACAATATAAATATCCCACCAAGGCAGATTTCAGATTTTAAGCTACCAACATGATGTCCCTCACAGCAGAGCTGGAAATAGATGTGTGTAATCGGCCCTTTCGGCTCTCAATAGCCAGTACGTAGCGGTTCCAGCACACCACTGTTTATTTGCATAAATTACTCCACTTGGATAACTGAAGGAACATTTTACTCTGTGAAATCCATTAAGTATCCAGAATCTAGATTTAATACATTTTTAGAGTAAAATGTTTTGCTTTCTTTTCCTAGGTTAAATGCCATATCAAAGGTTCCCTTGTGTGGTGTTCTTACCTATGGTAGCATGCACAAAAAAGGAATTATAAACCTCACTAGAAGCTCAGGAGGTTACCCACTGGACAATCAACATATAAACCACCTGAGACAGAGAGTTGAACACTCGGTGCTTATTGATCCTAGAGAGGGATTTTGTACAATTCCACAACAGAGAAACATGATTAGGTCTGCACGTATATAGGGTAATCCTAATTCCAAAGGACTTTGTGGCTTAGAGAGGGCTTTTTGCAAGATGGTAAAATTTCCTATACCCAGTTTCTAGTTGCTCATTAAGACAGATTGATAGGTAGTGAAACTCAGGTCTCTAAGTCACTTTTGTTCACTTAAATGATGCCCTTTAGTGCGTCTCTCCAATTCTGTGCTGATGGAGACCCCAAGGAGCCACTAGGAGGGAGAAGTGGCATCTCAGCCGTAAGCAGTTAGGCTGTCTGTACAGCAACTCAACAACCCTGTGAAGGAGTTTCTATTATTTTCTTCTACTTTGCAAATACAGAGGCACAGAGATGTTAAATTACTTGCCAAAGGTCACGAAATTTATAAATGCCTGAGCTGGGATAAACCAGGACTGCCTGACACCTAAAGCCTCTATTAAGAATCTCCAGACTGGCTTAGGTCAGAGGTTTTAATAAAATTGTAGATATTTATTGTGTTAATTGGACAGGATGACCTGAAAGGTTTCAGTGTAAGGCAGCACTAACCTAACCGGGGTGAGGGTATATGACAGTGTTGGAGGAGGGGGGCCATGACAAGGGTGAGAAAAAAAAAGAACGTGTCTACATGCCTTGATGCCGAATTGTGTAATCTAAGAAGGCTGTGTATTTGTAACGGGCCTTTTTTGTGAATTCAGTCAGCCTTTCAAAGTGTTTTCTGCCCCTTTTGTAGCTTATGGCTCCCTTTACATAAACTGTAAATTAGACACTAAGTTCCATGACAGCTGACTGACTATATATTTTATGCGTGGATATTGCTGATACAGTCCCATTCTAGTGGCTGAGACAGTGGGTGCTTTTCTATTTGTTCCTTACTGATGGTGAGATGATTGTAAATATCCAACAAGTAACAACAGTATGTTCTTTCCAAGATCATTCAGTCCACGATCTCATTAAATCCTCACAGTAACTCCATGAGGTAGATATTCTTTTTCTCCCTAATTTAGAGGTTTAAAAAATACCTTAGGGGAAACTTGTAACTTACTCAAGGACACAATAATAAGTGCCAGAGAATCATCAGCTTTGCTTGATATCAGAGCCTCAGCACTTAACATTATGCTATAGTCTGTTGATTGATAACTCATTTGTTGCATCTCTAAGAAAGCTCATGTTTTAAGATCAGATGAAAGAATTTCAGTTCTGTGAAGAAAGGGACTGTTTTGTTTTAACTTGATCCCCATATATTGCTCAGTAAATATTTTTGGTCTGTATACATATAAGAATGGGTAGGACAATTACTTCCATTGGAATAGGACTTACTAGAGTAGAAGATTACTGCCTCACAACAGGTTTTGTTGTTGGGTGTTGTTTGTTTTGGTTTGGTTTTGCAAGAATTTTAATAAGGATTGAGCTATAAAACCTAAATATTACAATATTTGCTGAACTGGAGAAATTCCATAATTAATTCAGTGAAGAAATATTTATTTACATCCATTCAGCAAATATAATTGAGCACCTACTAAGCACCAGACATTTAATACAGGAGATATATTAGGAATGGTTGATAATAATGAGGAAACAACTATTACAGAATGTGGTGATCCATGAGGAAGACTCACCCCCCCCCCCACCCTCCACCAAAAATATAAAAAGATGTAGAGACCGAAAATACCTCAGGAAGAGACTGTGGTCTGGTCATGTAATGCCTCAGAGAAGTAGGGACAGTTCAGCTGACATGCTGGAGAATGCCAAGAACATGAGGAAGGAGCTTAGGGAATGGCATGTGCAACTTTCAAAAGCTTGTGGAAAGAATTTGACATATTGGAGGACTAGAAAGTTCAGCAGGTCTTCTGAGAAATGGTCTATACTATCCTCTTACCACCACAGGATTGTACGGGGCTTCTTTACCTTACCTTTACCCTTACCTCCTTTACCGCACATCATTGTGTTCAAGCACAAAGCCAACAGTCCTTTTGGTTTTGAGCCAGGGTCTAGTCTCCATTGATCATGGCAGAAAAGAGTGGTCCACAAAGTTGAAATGTTGGAGTCAACTTAATCCATGGAGATCTCTCTGTTTTTCCGGGATCGTTGAATAGAGGAGGTATTTTGCTGGAAACATGAAAAGGAAGCTTAATCTATGCAGGGGATATTTCTCCCATTGGTTAGAGTGGAAAATTACTCAAGCACAAACCTGGCCAGTGGGCCTACCCAGTTCATCATGCAGCTCTGTTCCAAGGTAGCCCACATTCCAGGAAGATAAGGGGAGAACTTGCAAATACTGTCCCAAGGTCTCCTGTCACACCTTTAAGTCATTTCAACAGAAGGCACACTGTCTTCTTACCACTCTGAGAGGAACTTAGCGTTTTCTCACCTCTGCCTGCCCCTTCCTCATAACGCTGATCGGCAAGAGAAGCTGAACTGTGTAACTGCAGGTGAGCAGACCACCGGAGACCTGGTGATGGGTCCAGTTCATCATGTGGAGGAACCAACCATGAGCTGAGGCTGAAGTGGTGGGTTAAATTGGTTACTGGAATTTCATTTGTGAAATTTGAACAAGTAGTCAAACAATTCTGTGAGGTTTAGCCACCAGACGAGCATAAAATGAAATCCATCGTAAGCTGAACTTCCCTTAAAAATTACATCAAAGAATATTTCTACTCTCTTCTTCATCTGGCTTTCTGGAGATGGGGACGGTGCCATTTTCCATCTGCCGGAAGCATCCACTCTCCGTGGAAATCTAATGGCGATTCCCAACCTTGGTTAAAAACTTGTTTTCCCCATTTTTTTGAACTGCAAATACTTCCTAAATTGTGTGAGCCGAAGCATTGTATGTATATAATTAACTCACAGATCCCTCTGGGCTCATCTAGCTCAACTTGTGGAGTTTAACTGAGCAAGACGTTTGCTGATGTCTCTTCCTGCAGCGACACCCACTGAAACAAATACCTTCTACAAGTGGAAAAATGGGCAAATTTCTTTTCCAGTTTGGCTTTACGAAGCTGTGATGTTCGTAAGTGATGTTTACTGGTTTCATAACAGTAGTGATCAAATTTTCTTTCAAGTACAGGTTTTGTAATTTTCGAAAACGTGGGGGAAAGGAGGGGGGGGAAGGTGGGGAATTTTGCATCTTCCTCCTAGGTGAAGCAGGGAGGCAGGCCTCTTTTTTTGTATTAATTGGATCCTCGAAGTCCCCTCAGGGTAGCAGTGGCTCTCTGTGGGCACAGGCCCCAAGGCACCTTCCGTGTTGGGAGCAACTGTGAGCGGTTCCTGCAGGGTTGTGCCTTGTTCACAAGCAAGACCTACAGCCGGCCTGCAGCGTTTGTCCAAAACAAAGTGC
This sequence comes from Panthera pardus, assembly GCF_024362965.1. Taxonomy (NCBI): domain Eukaryota; kingdom Metazoa; phylum Chordata; class Mammalia; order Carnivora; family Felidae; genus Panthera; species Panthera pardus. Next base: position 116,599,284 of record NW_026526765.1, read on the forward strand.
AAAGGGCTAGGGAAGGTGGACTTTTCCAGAGTGACTGTGTTGGCTAGCTTCGTAAGTCAGCCCTCTGCTTCCCTCTGCCTGTGTGGACACAGACGCCCACAGTTAGAAGCGGGTGTTGACTCTGTTTGGAATGGGGAAGTCGGACGTGGTGGCAGCAAAGTTCTGGCCCCTGCCCCGCTTTCTATTCCTAGCACAGGAGGCTTCAATTAAGCCATGGCAGCCCTTCTTCCCATTCTCTCCTCGCCGAGGCTTCCAACCCCAGGCCTCGCCCTTTAACTTGATTGAGGCACCGCAGACCTCGCACAGGGGTGAGCAGAAAGGGACCTGGATGCAATCTCCCTGCCTACCCAAGAGGGACCTACTTCTCTCTGCGGTGCTGAAGCGCAGGTGTCCGGAGCACGGCAGCGAGCGGGGGACTCCGGGGGCTAGAGAAAACCGCCGCCCTTGGCTGCGTGGCGCCGGAGGAGGGCGGGTGCCGGAGCGCGTCTCTGGTTTTCACGTGAACCCGCCAGCTCGCTGCTTTGCTGCCCAGGTGCCGGTTCGCGGCTGCGTGCGCCCCACTGCAGCAGAGAGCAGCCGCAGCCTCTGCCTCGGCCACCAGCGCGGCTGGGGAAGAGTCCTGGGGCTGCTGACGCGGTTGGGAGGAGCCTCGCCTTTAATGCACCAGCCGCCTCCAGCCTCCTCCTGCAGCAGCGGCAGCGGCTGCGAGTGCGCGCGTGTGGGTGTGAGGGCGAGTGCGCTGGCGCCGGCCGCAGCGCCCTGCCCAGCTCCCCGCCGCCTTCCTCACCCCCGCCGGCCGGAGCCGCCCTCCCGTGGGACCGGCACCCCGCTCCGGGCCGGGCCAGCCCGAATCCGGCCCCTGCCGTCTCGCCACTGCAGCTCGGGTCCAGAAAGGCACCATTTTGTCGCGGCCGCCCGCTCTCCCAGGGGGAGGAGGGACCTTTTTTGCATTTTGGAGCGGCTGCCAACGTGGGGAACCTGTTGGGCATCTCCCCAGCCCCGCTTGTGAGCGCCTCCCGGGCGGCGGGCGGGCCCGGACCCCTCGGGGCACGGCGCATCTTGGCACCCGGCGGCAGCGGAGCCGGGCGCAGCATCCTCGCTGGGAATTGGAGCTGGAGTGAGCGCACCGCGGGAGGAGCCGCCGCAGCCTCGGAGATCCCGAGTGGAGGAGGTGACAGCTCCATTGCCGGGTTTTTATTTTTTTTCTCTCCGCCTCCCCGTCTCCTCCTCAGGCTCGGACCATGGTGCAGTCCCACCGGCTCCCCTGCCCCCCTCTCCTGTGAGACTGGCTGCGGGGAGGGATCATGGATACTTGTCTGCCGGCTTCTGGTTCCCACGCAAGTAAGCCTGCTGTCAATGGAGGAGGACATTGATACCCGCAAAATCAACAACAGTTTCCTGCGCGACCACAGCTATGCGACCGAAGGTAACGCCAGCCCCGCCGCATTCCGCCGCTGGGGCCGGGGCGCAAGTTGCGGATCGCTGGGCTCGGCGGGCAGCTGGGCGCCGAGCGGCGGAGACTCCTCCGGGCCCGGGGCTGGGGCGGGGGCTCGGCCCGCGGGGGCAGCGGCCGGTGCGCCCCACATCCATCCGGGCTCCGCGAGACGAGCCCGGCGTTCAGCAGCAGGTGGACCCGGCGCCCACGGGAGTTAAAATGGCCCTCGGGGATTAGGCTTTTCAGGGTGGGGCTCCCGACTGGAAAAATGACCCCCTGAAGGCAGATAACCCCTCCCCCGAGATGTTTGCCGGAGTCTTGCGGGGGAGATGAGGAAGGGGCCCGGAAGGATCGTAGGTCTTCCCCTCCCTGAGCGGAATGATGTTGTGTCTCTCGGTGGCTGCAGGGAGGGCATGGTTTCATTTCCTGCCTGTCTCTCTCTCCGGCCGGGTTACCTGCTCAGACAATCAGAAGCCCAAAGGGCCTTTTGCAAAGGGGCGAGCCCCTCTCCCCTTGGAGGTGCATTAGCAAGAACTAAAAAGGTAGCTGGGGAGACCGCTTTCCAGCAGCGAGCGAACGAGTCCGACACGTGGGGCGAGCAATGCGATCAGTGGGGCCTTTAAAATCACCATTATGAATTCTGCAGCAGTAGTTTCTGCTGAATCAACAGCCAGCAGAAAGCAAGAGGGTTCAGTAAGCTGAGCTTTGCCAAGAGGTGAAATTGTCGTCTCTCTCTCTCTCTCTCTCTTTCTCAGCGTGTTCTGACATTAGCAGGCAGGCACGGAAAGTCAGCAGGTGGAATCTCATTCTGCCTTTTGTGTGTGAATAGAGAGTAGAGGCATTTTTCCCCCCCAAATGCCCAAACTTTTACATCTTCGCTTTCATTTTCTACCTGTAGGCCCTTTCCTTAACCGCGCATAGGAAGTGTTGCATTATCACGTTGTAATATCCACGTGAGAAAACGTGTGTGAAAGGGCTTTAGGAAAATGTAGCAAGGTATGTTAATTTAAGATGATTCTTGTTATCCTTGGATACTAAATTTTCTATAATACTTAATCAGATCAATACTCCCAGGAAAAATTTCAAACTCTGAAAGAAATAAAGAGGCACACAATTTGGGGGCAAAGGTGGCATCTTCCATAAACATCTCTGTAAATTTTAGATTAAAAAGAATGCCCAGTGCTGTTGAAATATATTCTCCATTCATCATCATTATTGGAAAGCATCCAGCCTAATATGTCCATGGTGCTAGACAGATTAAGCAGACTTGTATGTGCTCTGGCGTTCAGGAGCTTAGAGATGGCTTTTAAGATGTTCAGCCTGTCCCTCCCCCATACAACCACCATACTCGCTGATTCTTGTTATTTGAAGGCTGACAAGGTGGCTGTAAGATGTTCTTTCTCAGTCTTAAGTGCTTTGTCACTGACTCATTTATCAGGTAGATTATGACTAGCTGTGTGTCTGAGCATGTTATCCAAGACAGAAGTTGGCCTTGGGTCTATTGGTTTTTTGGGGGGATGTTTCTTTCTGTTTGTGACAACAAAGAAAAAGGGCTGTCTTCGTATTTTCTTCTGTGTTGTATTATGCCTCTAAGTGCCGACACAGGAAACTTAGTGAGCTGGGAAGATGGGCAAATTGGGGCCATGTGTATAGGGCCATGATAGGAGTATCATCTTAGTGCTTTCAGGGCCCTAGGTATTACCTAATCTCTGTTCTTATTTTATGGTGTTTTTGGGAACTCTGATTCTGGTTAAAATATCTGGGTTCATATAGTCAAAACTGAGGCATGAGTTTATAGCAAAGAGCTCTCTCAAATGTTTCTACATCAATCTCTCAGGAAATTCTATCACACACACGTAACAATGAAAACTAAACAAAACCTTTATTTCACAGTAGACCTTCAGGTTTTTTGATCTTAGTGAGAGTCTGGTAAGAAAAAAAAATGGAACTTGGAAAATGTAAATGGCAGAAGTTGGGTAGAGAGGGAAGTTCTCTTTTCCCAATAGATGTGGTCTTCATGTATTCATTTTAGGGACCATTCATGCAGTGGTGCTGGCCAGAGGGGGGATAGTCCATCCTTGTCTTCTGATGAATACCTTGGAAGTGCCAAGTACACCAGGAAAGATCACCAGATCAAAATAGTCTTTGTTCAAATCCTGTTAGTTGAGGGATTGCCCCCAAAGTTCCTTCCTCCTTTATTAACTTAAATCCACTGCCTCCATAATCTGACCTTAGTTTCTGGGTCCTTCTATGGACTTCGCTTTTCTTTTGTATTCTTTAATATTTTGGCATTTTCCTACCTAGCCAGATATGTCAGGGTTTGGTGGGTTTTTGTTTTTTTTCTTTTCCTCCAAAATCTCCTTCACATTTATCCCTGAATTTTTCTTTGCTTTGCTCAGATCATTCCACACTGCAGTATTCTATTTAAAGCTGAAAGGTTTTTGCTGTGTAGTTAGTGTGAAGGACTCTAAGCTCAATTTGCATTGTAAGTGGTAGCTGCGGGCAAGTTCCGCCAGCTAAGAGCAATGCAAATGCTAAAGGACACTTTTACCCAAGCTCTCCCCTCTTATTTTCTCTCTCTCTCCCTCCTCCCTCTCTGTCTCTCTCCCTCCCTCCCTCCCTTCCTTCCCTCCCTCCCCTCCCTCCCCTCCCTCCCATGGGGAAGAAAAAAGATTGCATGATGTGTATTTATTAAAGATATTTCCTATGACTCTTTTATTCTGGGCATCAAAGTTACCACCCTCACCAATCTTCCTCTGTCTTTTTTCCCTTTTTAAAGTTAACATCTTTGAGCATCTTCTATTTTCAGTGCACTTGCTGAGCTTTTTAAATAGAACATTTCAATATCTCCAAGTCCTGCTAAGTAGATGCTATTAACATTTTCAAATAAGGAAACTGGGCAACTGAGGCCCACAGATGGTATTCATTTGTGAGGGTCACACAGATAAGCAGAAAGCTTGTCTTCAAACTCAAGACCTTTTTTAGGCATATGCACTTCCATGAGGAAATTCTGCACTGCCTCATTTTCTTTCCTTCACCCATTAGCTCCTGTTATGAGAAGACCACAATGGTTTTATCGTTGTATGTAAATTGTGTTCCCATCTGGTGTAAAATTCTTGGCAAGGATCGTTTGAATGTGTGTATATGGGATTATATGTGAGGAAAAGTGGGGTTGGAATGACTACAAAAATAAAGTCAACACAGTGTTTTTACTGTTTTGTTTTGTTTTGTTTTGTTTCAGATATGGAACTCTGGGTTTCCTAACCAAGGCTTCATCTCTCAAATCTCTCTGATCTATATGTGGATTTCTTTCTTTCTTTTCAGACTTGTTAGAACTGACTAAAACCCTTTCTTCATTAGGGCATTTTGAGAGTTATCTACATTAATTTTCGTACTCTGACACGGGGCCACAGATAGAATAAATATTTTTTTATAGGTGAGTTTACAGAAATGGCAATCTGGTGAGAAGAGGAAGTCAGAGAACATGTTTTAAAATTATTCTGTTCTCAGTTTCCTTAACTGTAAAATGGGAATAACAATAGAACCTATGCCATAGGAAAAAAATTTAATAAAGGGAAAGCACTAAATACCATTACCTCAAGCAAAGCTAGACCTCCTTAATGTCCTCAATACGTTATAGCTATATTTGCATAGCAAACACACTTTTTCCTTGGATTGTGTGTTGATTTGGGATGATCCTGAGGGTAATGGCTAGTGGAAATGGTAGAGAAGTCACTAAAACCCACCAGTCTCTTCTCAATTCAAGTGCCCCCCATGGATCTTGCCGTTGAGTAATTTGTTTTAATGTACTTGCTGGTTGTATTCTGGCAGCTAGTAAGTTCCATCTTCTCTAAGAGGCCTTTCAAAACCTATATTGTTGACACATTGTAAAAGAAGAACAAATTTACTTATTTCATGTATTTTTTATTATTATGTATTATTATATAATTATTCATTAATTCTGCCTGTAATTTCTTCCACAAACATAGCTGACTGTCTGCACAGGTGATCCAGCATGGTCCAATACAGACATGATATTAGTCTGGTGCAGGAGGCAGACATTAAATATTTTTGCAAATAAATACATAGTTACCAATTGTGATAAGTGACAGAAAAAGCATAACATGCTTTGAGATCATATATAATGCAAGAAGGTGGATCTAATTTAGTTTGGGGGACTAGGGGAGGCTCCTCAGAGGAAGTTTTAAGTTGAGAACTAAAGAATAAGTCAGGCATTAACAAGAGCTAAAGACTGGAGTTAGAAGAGATAATAGGTACCAAGCCCAGAGATATGAAATAGTCTGACGGATTGAAAGACTAGAAGGCTGCCTGTGGCTAGAATATAGGGAACAAGAGGAAGCAGCAATGAAAACGAGACCAAAGCCTGCAGGTTACTTTGAATGCACCAAAACCAGGAAAGATCCATGCTAGGATAGAGGGATGGATGAATGGATAGATATATGATATAGCAAGTATGAAATGTTAATGGTAAAATTGAGGTGGTCTGTCAATGGATAGCCACTGTAAATTTTTTTTCCAAGTTTGATGTCGGTTTGAAAATTTTCATAATAAAATGTTACAAAAGAGAGACTGGAGAGGTATTCAGAGACCAGATCACATTGAGCCTTGACCATAAGGAGTTTGGACTTTATCCAAAGATGGATCGAAAGCCATTAAAGGATTTTGATCAAGGGGGAAATATGATCAGGTTTGTTTTTTTCAAAGCTCCCTCTAGCTGCTATGCAGGGTGGGGTCAGAGGGCTGGGTAGGAAATGAATAGGAGTGAAAGAAATAATTGGGACGCCACAGCTGTACTCTAGGATAGTGGCAGCAGTAGAGATGGAGAGAATTAGATGACTTTGATACACTGTAGAAGAAGAATGGATAGGACTTACTTGGTGTGATTCGGTGGAGATAGAGAAGTAAATGGGGATGAGTGTCAAGGACAACTTTAGGACTTTGCCATGACAATGGACACATAATGGGCCTTTTTACTGACACTGGAAAAAAGACTTTGGTAATTGGTGTGAGACATTTAGCCTCAGAGTGATACTCTCAAGCCATTGGATATCTGGGTCTAAAGCTCAGAAGAAAGATGGGGACCATGTATAATTGGGATGTCTACAGCATATTGAAAGTATTTAAAACCATGTGAATAGATGTGATGCCTAGGAGAAGAGCACACCAGGGCAGAATTTGAGCCAACAAGGATGATTATCTTGTCTTGGTATAAATTGTAACAAAAAGGGCCTCACAAGGGAATGCCTTGGTGTAAACACCATTAACCACACACTGAAATTATTCAAATAACACTCTATGGTCATTTCTCAACAATGTGGTGGCATGAGAAGAGTCCAGTCTAGGGTGAGTTGAGTTTAGAGGGTCTCCAAACTTGAATGAGACCTGTGTGATCTCTGATATGTCATAGCTTTGGAGTAACCTCAGGCTAAAGGTGAGAAACTAATAGTCCCTGCTTCCTCCACCCCACCGCCATTTCACACATGATCAAGAGGGAAGCGAAGGTGAATAAAACGAGGAAGGTACATGAAAATGGCTTTTGATATGAAGGCACTAAAAATTAAAAGGAGATGGTGTCCCATGATGGAAAGCTGCCTTGTAGTTCCTTAAGTTGCTTTGATATTTGTATGCAAATGCCAGATCAGAACAGTATTTCAAATGCATATGGATGAATGTTTGAGTTCTCTGCCATTCTCAGAAAAATCTGAAATGGAACGTGGAAAGAAGCTGCCTTATACTATTGTAAATGACCTTTCTGGGGATGGGAAATGTTCTGCTACCAAATATAATAACCAGACTGCATTGAAAATCACTAGCAAGTATTCATTATTAGCATCCAGGTCCCCAGGGGCAATCTCAAGCCCTTTATGAGGGCTGGTCAGAAACATGCCAATGAACCTGGGGTGAATAATATTAGGCCAGTCCTGTCAAAATATTGGTAAGGCTCAATGAAAAGAGCACAGCTGTAGACTGACATTCCTAGACTCTGGCATTTGCATTTACGAAGAAACTAAGAGTCTAATTTCAGCACTTAGCTGAGGGGAGAGAACTGAGGTTTCTCACGTGCTGTCCATTCCAGGCATTTTCCTAGGTGTTTTCTCATGTGTTGACTCATTTAATCTCTTTGAACAGCCATAAGAGAAGGGTTGCATTAGCCTCATTTTTCAGAATAAGGGATTTTGAGCTTTGGAGAACCCCAGAAACTTGTGTAAGTAAGGTCACATACTTGTAAGTGGTAGAACCAGATTGGCCGCCATGATTTCCTGGACTTGAGGCATGTACTCTTGGCCCACCCCTACTGCCTGTGGTCAGGATTTTAGGAAGGGAAATGAAGGTTATACTCTCTCTTTGGCATATATCCCCATGGTACATGTTCAGTGCTGCTAGATTGACTTGTCTCATCTTTTTCTAGAAGGGCAGTGCACATGTCTGGGTCTTCTCCATTATCCCACAGGGAGGAAGTTGAACTCCTCTACCTTGTGTCAGAGTCCTTAGCCAATCATCTCTTCTAGTTGTATTCTACTCTGTAAGGAAAGAAGGAAAATATTTATGGAACTGCGCAAATTGTGAGAATTAGCTGGGTTTTAATACCCTTCTCCATGTCCCTCACTCCTAGTGTAGGATGTTAATAATGCAGTTCCCAGGTTGTGCTGGGATAGCTCCACTGGGCCTTCTGGACACCCATTCTCCAGAACTGGTGGCAATTCCTATAGTTGGCTAAGGCAGGAAAAGGAATGGATAGAGGCAGCTGTTGATGGCAGTTGTCCTTTGCGTATAAATGTGGAGGTGTCTGAGGCCTTGTTTTTGGCCAGACAGGCTCACCTATGCTATTTGCCTCATCCTCCATTAGTCAGATTGCTTTCACCAAACTTGTTATCTTTACCACCAATTTGCCTTCTTTTGCCTTTCCAGTAGAACTCTAGAATTGGGCTGGAAATCAGAACAGACCAGATCTGGAGTGCTTGGATGGCTCAGTTGGTTGAGCATCCTACTCAGCTCAGGTCATGATCTTGTGGTTCATGGGTTTGAGCCCTGCATCAGACTCTGTACTGACAGCTCAGAGCCTGGAGCTTGCTTTGGATTCTATGTCTCCTTCTCCCACTTGCACTCTGTTTCTCTCTGTCTCTTTCTCTTTCTCTCACTCAAAAATAAAAGTAAAACATTCAAAAAATTAAAAAAAAAAATAGAAAAGACCAAATCTGACATAACTATTGCATCGGAAGCAAATTGTTTTTACGAGATCTCTAGGAATTTTGTCTGGAATAATCCAGGAGCCCTTGAATTCTTCTGTTGCAAGTTCACTGTGGAAAGAGTGGGGAATGATGATGGTAGGATCTCCATGTGTGAAATCCACAGAAAACTAATCCGTATTCATGTTGGAGAAGGGGTCATGGTAACAGAAAGGGATAGGTGTGCAGAGGGGGAGTCAGACTCTCAGTTCTTTGCTTCAGAAGAAAGAGACCTGATTGCTTACAGCAAATGTAGAGAAATGAAGGGGCTTCTGTGGGCAAGGGGCAGAACAATGCATGGTATCTAAGGGTCCGGAGGAACCTCAGAGGGCAGGATTTTAAGCCCAGAAAGGAGAGTCTTCTAGAAGGTATGTGCCAAAGAATACCTTACCTGTGCTAAGCTTGATGCTGGGGGACTGGCAGCCGCCTCCTGCATATGCATTTCTGATTGCACTGCTGTGAATCCATTCAGTAATGGGCCTGAAGTCATCACAGAATGGCAGGCCACCTCCTCCACTTAATGTAGGGGCTCATCTCTGGGACCCTCAGCAGACACATAAAGATGTGGAGGGTGGACAAGCTCTAAACAGTTCTCATGGAGACTATATCGGCAGCAAGATGCTGAGCCCTCGTAGGTGGTCTGAAAGACAAAACTTGGATCCTTAAGTACAAAATATTAACAGGAGGTGTTGTACCGAAGAGGAGAGCTATATAAGAAATTTGAGGAGGGTAACATTGCTCCTTTAAGTTTGCGGAAGTCAAGCTGGGGCCAGAGACACCCACATTAGGAGGTCGGTTGGTTCACAACACTGGTGTTCTTGTCATTGACATTCTCTTCTGTGTCTTTATATTAATCAGGCAAATAATACATATGTGCCTTCTTATTTGAAAGGATTCCAGCATTACAGAAGTAGACAAAGCAGGGACACCTGGCTGGCTTAGTGAGTAGAACATGTGACTCTTGATCTTGGGGAGCTGTAGGTTTGAGCCCCATGTTGAGTGTAGAGATTACCTAAAAAATTTTTTTTAAATCTTTAAGGGGTTCCGGGGTGTCTCAGTTGGTTAAGTGTCTGACTCTTGGTTTCGGCTCAGGTCACAATCTGGCGGTCTGTGAGTTCAAGCCCAGTGTCAGGCTTTGTGCCGACAGCTCAGAGCCTGGAGCCTGCTTTGGATTCTGTGTCTCCCTCTCTCTCTCCACCCCTCCCCTGCTCATGTGCTCGCTCTCTCTCTCTCTCTCTCTCTCTCTCTTGCTCTCGCTCTCACTCTCAAAAATAAATAAACATTAAAAAAGTTTAAACTTAAAACAGATATATTTTTTTAAAAAGGCAGTAGACAAAGCACAGCATGAATCACCCTCTATCCCCACACTCGTTCCACTTCCCTGCCCAGAGTTAGCACTGTGAATAGTCAAGAATGGCCCCCTTTGTATGTATTTTCATACATTTAAATATACATATGCACATGTACACTGGGAGAGGGGTTGTTTGTTTGCATAACTGAATGCATACTGCTTGTTCTGTTTACACTTTGTTTATTCTCCCACTCAGAGATGTATCTGAAAGATCTTTCCATGTCAGGACAGCTACACTGGACTTGTTCTTTTTAATGGCTACATAGTGCCCTGTGGTATGACTGTATCATAGTTGATTTAGTAGTTCCCTTGTGGAAGGATGGAAAGTTATTTTTACTCTTTATATTACATACTATGCTGTGGTGACTCTCGATCTGTCTATATACTGTTTGTGTTCAAAGGTTCTCTTTGAATCTTCCTGACTTTACCATCTTTTTTTAAAATTTTATTTTTTTAAATTTATATCCAAATTAGTTAGCATATAATGACTTTACCATCTTGAAAGCCAAAATGTTGGTTCCTATTCCTCAGCAAAGAATAAGCAAAGAAGGAATCTCTGGCCCTTCACTTCTTCTCTAGTAAACCTTGGATAAGCCATGTAACCTTAGCTGTCCTATCTACTAACATGTGCACAGCACTGTATATTCTATAACGATTTTGAATTTGAGTGTTAATAAAGAATAAGGTTGATTGGTGGCAGTTGTGGATGGCTTACTATGTGCCAGGAACAAACTTGAAGTTTTATAGTGTTTTTCTTGTTTAGTACTCACAAGTCTATAGGTTGATACTGTCCTTAGACCCCTTTAAGTAAAAAGCTGAAGCAGAATAAATTATTACTTGTCCAAGGTCACCCTCTAGTAAGTGGCAGAACAGAAGTCACTTCTGGGTCCATCATTGTGGTGTCTGGATACACCTGTTTATATTTTTTTAATGGTTATTGCTTTCTTTTGAGAGAGTGTGAGCCAAGGAGAGAGAGGGAGAGAGAGAATCCCAAGCAGCTCCATGCTCAGTGTGGAGCCCAAGGCAGGGCTTGATATCACAACTATGAGATCTTGACCTGAGCCAAAATCAAGAGTCGGACACTCAACCAATTGAGCCACCCAGGCACCCCTGGACACACCTGTTTAAAACAGAAGTCATGATGTTGACACAGGGAAAAGATCATTCATTCTTCTAAAAAAGTACTATTTTGAATCAGTACCAATACACAGGGTCCAATTATTATCAAGATTTTGAAAATAAACAGAGGGAACATTAGAAGCATCATATGCAGTGATGTAGAATGCACATCAGAAGACCTGGGTGTTATTCCCGGTCCTGCTGTCATAATTAGTTACTTATACTCTGTGGGCTTCCGTTTCCTAATCTCCTGAAGTGAGGCTGAAAATGGGGGAGGGGTGGCATGCTCCCCATAGATTTTTGTGGCTCTAAGTTTCTGTGATGCACTTTGTATTGACCCACGGTGTCATTTAGATCTCTTGGGTCTGTTGAGACATTGTGCTCAACAGTGTGGGGGACACAGGCTTAGGCTTTAAATGGCCCCAAAACTCCAGGCTTGGCTGTAGGAACTGATGGGTCAGATCATCCTTCTGGCAAGAAGTCTCTGGTGCAGCCAAGAGGTGGAGCCAGAAAGGGAAGCATGTCTTTGCCAAAAGCTGCTGCAGATGGAAGAGCCAGTCTGTCTGGGCAGCCCATGACTTTGAGAGGAGCCATTTGGCAACGTTGTTGGCAGGAGCTGCCTTGCAGCGTGAATGCTGGAGACTGTCCTGGGCTGGAGTGAATCAGGGATGCAGCAAAGGTGGCTGGTGGAACAAATAACCATCTGGTGAGCAGGGCACTGCTCATCTTGCTGCACTGACAGAGAAGAGCGAGTGCCAATTGGTGAGGCTGGGCTCTCGGTGACGTGATCTGACAGGCACACTAAAATGGCTCCCCTGCTGTTGTACACCCCACGGAGGGGGTTAGGAATCCCATGTGAACCTGTTCTTTCAGAAATCAGGAAGGCTCCAATCTCTTTGACTGTCATAGGAAAGGAAAGTCATCATGTCAAACAAAGTTGACTTTCTGTATTTATCACCAGCTGCTATGGCTGGTTGTGCTGGTGAATATGGTGAAATAAAAGTTCTTGTTGTCAAGCTTCGTTCCATCTATTTGGCAGGGGATACTCTGTCCTTCTCAAAGCTTCGGCGTCTGTGCTGCGTTTGCCTCTCAGTTACACCAGGTGGCTGAGGGGGTAGAATCAGACCCCACGTGGCTCTGGAATCACCTCCAGCAGTATTGATTCTGTGGCCTTGGACGGGTCACTCTGTCTCTGATGATTTCTTTTACTTACAAAATATGGCAGTGGTTGAAGCAACTTGCCCCTTGCTAGCATGCTATTATTTATATGCGAGAATTAAATACAAAAGAATCCCTCTCTTACTCCATGTACTTGGGACCAATGGTTGATGATCAATTGGAAGAACTAAGGCAGAAAAAAAAATTTTTAATGCTATTTTAAATTGCATTGCCTAATTTTGATAAAGAGTCTATTGAAGAATCAAGACTTCATCTTTGAATATGAGTCTGTTGACTGAGGCTTATATTTTTCTTAAACCACACCCAAAATTGCAAAGACCCTGTCTGAGTTTGGTTTCCTTGAGGCTGAATGACGGTATACACCTGAGAAGCAATCTTAGCACAGATCCTTCTAGATTTTTATGATTGTCCCCCATCTCTTCTGTCTACCATATTTAATTTGACAATTCTGTCACTTTTTGAAAGCATCCGACTTAGTTTTCATACGAAATAATCCTTTTCTTCCTTTCCACACCGTTCCTTCCATCACCTTCCATGATATTTGATTAAATAACAACTGTAACTGACATCAAGAGATATGGGAACAAACAGAACTGGCTTGGAGTAAACATGTATCTCAGCCAGAGGAAACAGGAGTATGCCTGTGTCCCAGGGATTAGCCTGCTAAGTTAGCTGTGTGTGTAGTGCATGTGAGTATAGAGTATAGAGGCCCGTTTTAGAGAGTCAGCTGAAGGCCTTTTTCATCCAGTCTGTTAAAAGGGCCTCTGTTTTAATTATGGTGAGGAGGAAGAGCCACCATGGACTGAGTGCTTCCAGTATACCAAGAATTGAGTTAAGTATGCTATGTATGTTCTACATGATGTACTACATATTATGCATGTATGTATATATTGTGCACTATATTGATGTGTATATATATATATATATATATATATATATATATATATATGATACAGATACGTGCATATGTGTGTGTGTCTGGATCATTTAATCCTCAGAGAAAACCTCAGAAGTATGTACAATTAAAGCTTAATTGAGTGAGACTTTAGGTCCTTTTCACCATTTCCCAATCCCCATTTCCCAGTGCAGAGCCTGGCAAATATCACTTCTTAGATGATTACTAAGGAAATACAGGGATAGGCTCCTATTCCACTGACAGTGAAACTGGGGCTTAGAATATTTGTGTGATCTCCCCAGGGTCAGTTGGCAAACTCAGGATTTAAAATGGTGGTGTGTCTGACACAAAAATGTACGTTCTTAAGAACAAATACAGAGATATTACAATAACCTTTTTTTACAAAACTCTCAGACATATGCTTTAGGTTAGAATAAACATCTAATAGGATAGTAATTTGGTATCATTTCCACTTTGCACAAGTATATAGATATTCTAGAACAGAAGTTGATAAACTTTCCTATAAAGAGCCAGTTAACAAACACTTTAGGTTTTGCCAACCATACAGTCTATGTCCCAGCTACTCAGCTCTGCCATTGCTGCTTATGGACATGGCTTTATTGTAGCGAAACTTGATTTACAAATTCAGGTGGTAGCCCATGCCTGGTAGTTTGCTGACCGCCCATTCTAAAGACAAAATTTGGAACCCATGAGAAATTAAAAAAACGTTGGTCTTCCAAGTCATTGGTGGCAGTAAGTGCTAGACAGAAGCTTTCCTGAATAGGAATGGCTTATGGTCAAAGCGGGGACTTGGTGGGATTCTGACAGGTGATGAGGAATGGCAAAGGCTGTCCTCATGGAGAAGGAGGTCTTGCATGACATTAGGCAAAAGTACGTGAGGAAAATGGCATGTTGTTTGAGGACATGAGCTAGAAGCTAGACACATAACAGACTGTTTAATAGCCCATTAGGAACCCTGCACATAACCACACCTCTTTTAGTGGTGTCCCACAGAGTTCATGCCGTAGTCATTAAAAAAAAATATTTATTATTGGTGCACCTGGGTGGCTGGTCAGTTAAGCATCTGACTTAAGCTCAGGTCATGACCTTGCGGTTCTTGAGTTCAATCCCCACTTCTGGCTCTGTCCTGACAGCTCAGAGCCTGGAGCCTGCTTCAGATTCTGTGTCTCCCTCTATCTGCCCTTCCCCCACTCATGCTCTGTCCCTCTTTCAAAAATAAACATTAGGGGCGCCTGGGTGGCTCAGTCGGTTGAGCGTCCGACTTCAGCTCAGGTCACGATCTCACGGTTCGGGAGTTCGAGCCCCGTGTCAGGCTCTGGGCTGATGGCTCAGAGCCTGGAGCCTGCTTCCGATTCTGTGTCTTCCTCTCTCTCTGCCCCTTCCCCATTCATGCTCTGTCTCTCTCTGTCTCAAAAATAAACATTAAAAAAATAAATAAATAAATAAATAAACGTTAAAAAATAAAAATATTATATACTAGGTACCATGCTAAAAATAGGAAAACAATAAAAAAACAAAGACCCTACCCTCATAGAACTTACATTCTGTTGGGGAGATATCCATGAAATAAACACAAATATAAGAATATGAATATAAATCTTATTAAATACTATGTAGAAAAAGTAAAAAGGCTGTGGGAACAAAATATATGCTCACTGATGAAAACATGAACTGTAAAGAAAAGTGTAATAAAGAAAACCGAATTTACCTCTAGTCCCAAACATAATCATTACAAATATTTTCATTGTATTCTCTTCCAGGCTGTGTGTGTGTGTGTGTGTGTGTGTGTGTGTGTGTGTGTGTGTGTGTGTGTGTGTCAAAGAAAAGAGAAAGGGATGGATTAATACTGGAATTATATGTAAAATGGTATCCTATCTGTTGTTTTGTTTTGGTTCCAAATAATACTGTGAGCATTCTTCCATAACATCTTATAGTTGAAACAGAATTCTGCCATTCACCTAATGCTTGAAGTGTAGATTATTTCCAATATTTTGCTGTAATAATTGTGTGATAAATAATTGCATGAATCGAAATCATCCCTAGTTATTTTCTTAGGGCAAGTTTCTAGAGTCCAGATTGCTGGGTTAAATGGTACACATAAATAAGTTTCTTGATAGGAACAATTAGGTTTCTAGATAGTATTAATAAAATGCTTTCTACAAAACTTGACCAAGGAAGACCTTTGCAGTTGCTGTGGCCCCTCGCACCATGTTTTGGTCTATATTTTGCCTCTGCCTCACATTGTCACAGTTTTCCAGAGGGAATTTGTGCAGGTGAAGATTAGAAAAAAATTGATAAAGATAGAACCATTGAACTTTAATTTTCTCCTTTGCCCTTGTCCTTCCCCAAAGCCCAAGTACTTTTACCCATTCTGAGAAGGGAGGCAATCTCAATTCTCAGCCACTACCATTAAATACATGGGTGAGTAGCTCGTTCCCTGGGATTTAGTTGCCCACCTATATTAACTAAAATGACATTCATGGTTCCAGGGCATCAGTTGTAGATAAGTATATGGAACCTGGTGACCCAGAAATGTTAATTTTCCTCAAACTGATAAGTAGGTGACTTCAAAGAAAGAGTGACCTACTATGACAACTAGCATAGTTGTTTAATGAGCTGGCCTCTCCTGGGGTTCAAATTTGTCATTTCTGAAAGCTGTGCTACCTTTTTACCCTGTTAATACCGTGTGTGGTTGAGTGCAACTTGAACTCAGATGAATATGAAGAAACTAAACTTTATCATTGGCTTAAGACTTGCAGACATCTCTAGTTTTCCTCCAAAAGTTCGGTGCATGATTTCATGGAATTGAAAAGTATAAATCTTAGAAACTACCAGTGGGATTTGATTTTTAGTGAGTGATTTTAGTCCCTTGTCAAAATATATGGGCTGTCTGCATTTCAGCAGTCACTGGAGATTATAGGTAGGAGTTGATTTGAGGTCTCAATCCATTTTGTTTGGAATTTGGGCATTTTTCTCCCTGTGAAGTATCTTGAGGTAGCGAACTGAGAATATTAAGTTCTTTGGAACGTTTTTTTTAATTTAAAATTTTTACAAAGTTTAAAGGATATATGGCTGGGTGGGTGGATGGATGGTCACTTAAATGGATAAAGATTTGTGATAGTCAATAGGGTATCCAGTTGCTTCCTCAGAGGACTAAGTATTCAAGCATCTTCTAGAAACATGAAGTTTCAATAATAATTTGGGATTGTAATATTAAAGTCTACCTCTCCTCTCCTTTCTCTTCTGCCTGGGAAGCTAGGGCAGGTGGGATGGGGTGAGAGAGTGAGTATTGATTAGGGCAACACAGATCCATGTGAGGATGCTTCCATGAATTCATCACTGGCACTAATTAAAAAAAAAAAAAAAAGAAAAAGAAATAGGACGGGGGTGGGAGGGAAATGGAGAAGAGCTGCCCTGAAACCCTGAGCCAACAGAAAAGACTGGGACAGTTCAGTGCTTCCGGCTGACATCTCTTACAGTGACCAATATCTAATCCCATCCTAGTTCTGTAGGATTAGCTGGATGAAACTAACATACTATGCTTTGAAAATCAGAGCTCTCTGGTCACTTGATAGGATGTAGGGGGAAGATTTTTGGTGCAGTGCCATGTGTGAATGAGGTGTATTTCCCTATAGGTTCTGTGACCCCTTTCAGGGTCAGAGATCAAAGACTTGCTGAGGTCTCCCCAGGACCTAAAGAACTCTGTGCACTGTGGTGAAAAAAAACCCAAAAGCAGTCTGATTATCATACTGTGCTTCTGCTGCCAGCATGCTTACTCAGTCCCTAAGCTTCCTCAGCACAATTTGAGATGGAAATTTTCTGATCAGAATTTTTCCTATAAGTCTTAGAAACTTGGATTTAAGCCCATTATGTGGGCTAGGTTTTTTCTTTTTCCAGTTATTTGACAAGCAGGTTGCTTTTGAATCACTCATTTGGACGGCCTTGATCTAGACATTGGTACGTGCTGAAAAGGCAAAACACTATTTTCCTACTTGTGCTTGGCCCTTTAAGAAGATTGGGCCATTGACCATTTTCTCCTGTGCTGTAAACCTTACCGTTTCCTGCCTGTCCCCTCATCTCCCAGCTTGCCTCCTAACTGATGTCCAAACCAACCATACGGGCTTGTGCTGCATCCTCAGTGCCCCCAGGCCATCCCTGCTCCCTGCTTCTGTATGCACCATTTCCCTTTTACTGGGACCTACATGGCCTGCTTTGAATCTTCATTTTCCTATGAATTTCTTTCTCAATTCCTTGAGTTTTTTAATCATAACAACAGTTCTGTGGTATGTAGGTATTATCCCCATTTCATGAATGTGGACACCAAAATCCAAGTTCAGGTAGCCCGCCAGAAAGAAGGGGGCCTGCACATTTTCTCTCCAGCTAGAAAGAAACTCCTGGAAGACATTCCTCACACCTTTACTTCCTTAGTTTATTCTATAGAGAACAGTGCAGTGATTTGCACACAGGTGCTTAGTAAGTGGTTTTGAACTTGATTTGAGTAGGAGAATAGATTGGTAATATCTCTGTAGTTAGGACAGCAGCCAGGTACATATTCTTTACTCAGGAGCTTAAACTTACAGCTCTATCCAGACATGTTCAAGCTAGATTCTCCTACCCCCAACTGGAATTTAAAGATGTGCTATATTGCAGCCACTTGGAAATTATACCAGCTAATTAAGAGCATAGCCTATTCTTTCACTCATTTGTTTGTTTATGTGTTTGTTTTTTTATTTTACTCTTTAACACTTCAGGCATTGATTGAGCAAATGAAACCTCATTCATGCTATCCAAGTTGGTATATGATGATATAACTATGAAAAAATATATAAAAGTTTATTAACATTGGGTTATAAGGGGAGGAGAGAAAAAATAAATACATAAATACATAAATAGGACTATTACAAAGTTGAAGGTAGCCACATCCATGATAAGAGGAGCATGTATAATATGATTCCTTTTCCATAAACTTCTGTGCGTGTACATAAAGAATTCCATGGAAAGAATGGCTAGTAGATTATTAATAATGGTTATCTCAGGCTGATGAAATCTTAATTCTTAATATTTATATTTTCTAATGTATGACAGTTTCAATATATACAAACATTGTTTACACAATAGAAACAATAAAGCTGTCATTATGGTGAAAAACAATTCATAGAGTATCTATTGGGTGCAAAGAACAAGACTGTGGGTATCAGTGTAATAAATACCTACCTGAGTTCTTCCTTTTACTTTGAAGTCAAATTAATAATTCTTCAGTTGAAAATCACTGTGAACCCTGGAAGAGTAGTGATAAGTGAAGACTAGTAACAGTCAAATTCTGTAATAAGAATTCCATTCAAGTTCTCTTACCTATAGGTCTGTGTGAAAGGGCTTTGGCAATGGAATTGGTCCTTAGGTTCAGAGCCACTGTGGTCTTGTGGTCCTGTGTCTAGGTTGAAATAGTAAAGGTAAGATGATCTCTCTGACCTCAGCCAATCGTTTCATAACGGGGCTAGGAAAGGCTCTGGATGAGTCCGTGAAAATCTGCTGCAGTTATGGAAAAGCCATCTTAGAAAAAATGTCCTAGAGCCTGCAGGTCAGAGCCAGCCCCTCTGCACATGAAAGATCTTGCAATCTGTGTTTATTGACACAGAAATTGGTTTTAATTATCCTGAAGGAATTCCTGGCATGTTTTTCCAAAGGCAGTCTTTAAATGCTTAATCAGTGGATTTCTGATGACCAGACCCTACTGGAGAGGTCTGCATATGGCGGCAGTTGGTCAAGTGTAGTATATTCCAGTGTGGCTGCTAGTGATGGATTATAGGTATGTTTTGTCAGAGAAATGTAGGCCTGAAAATCCCAACATCCACCCATGAAATGATGCTGGCTTTGGAAAGTATGGTATGTTTTATGTCTGAGAAGCCTCGGTTTCCTTCCCAGCCATTGATATGGTCTAAGCAACCTCCATAACCTCTGTTTTTGGTGTCCTGAAAGTAAATTGCTCTAGAGCCGGAGTTTAGGCAATCAATCAGTCAGCTTCACAGCCCCACAACTAGTGACTTGAAAGGAGGAACATGCCTTCCCAAGTATGGATCCAAGGAAAATATACATTCCTAATCTTTGCTTTGGCTTTACCCATTTGTGTTGACCTACAAAATATTTTAAGAAAAGAACTGTAAAAGGAAACGGAGCATGATGGTGTCACATCACAAAGCCATTTTAATCTTTCTGATACCTTGAGGGGAAACCAGGGTCCAAGATAAACATAAAAGCACCAAAGGAATTGTTTCCTTTTCACCTCTTTGCTCTTGCATCTCTAGGTTGAATCCTCCCACTAAGAGTATAAAAATAGTCTATAGTGTTGCATACTATCTTTGATTCATGTCTCCACGTGTAACTCCAGATGGAATCTCCTTTTTTTCTCCTTGCTTAAAAATGTCCTTCACACTATCCCCTTTCACTGCTGTTTCAACTAATATACATAGAGGCCAAATTCTACTCTCTCATGTAGACATGCAAAAGAGATTAAGTCAGCACCTTGAAATTGGAATAGGAACCCAAAGGCATCTTTGGCAAGATACATTGAGCCTCCCTTTGAGCTGCTGAGAGTGTCTCTGTCCTGTGTGTAGTGACATAATGGTTTGGTGGTGATCCTTTTTGCTTGCACGGGAAGGTTTCTCAGGCTATTTCATGCTGACCTTCACTGATCTGGAGATTTGCCAAGCTTATGGGGAAGTAAGGCCAATGGAAACGAGTCCCTCTTAACCATCACAACAACTGAGCAAACAGTTCCACAGATGTCCTTGGTACAGCTGATGACTATCATGTTTAAACAGTCCCTCTTCCTCTTGTCTTTTAATTTAGTGTGTAAGCTAACTTGGGTTAGCCAGGTTGATAGGTTAGTGGCCAAATTTTAGCCAAGGAAAGAGTTGCATAAAATAGTAATGCCATCTTACACCTGTGAAGGGGCTTTGTATTTCTACAAAAGGATTTTCACAGCTCTTGTTCACTCTGCACAGAAAAATTGGAGAATGAGTTTATTTCTCATTTCCTCAGTACAAAAACTGAAATTTAGTGGAATTAACTTGCCCATGATCACATACCTGGTGTGTGGTGGAGACAAAATGGAAGTGCAGAGACTCTGATCCCTGAAACAGAGCTTTTCCCATGATGTTACAACACTAAATCAACTTCCACTGAACTCCCAACTGGATGAAATTTTGCATTCTTGGGAAAAAGTGTTCATTGTTGCTGATTATCTCTGCAAGATGTTGGCCACCTACATCCTTAGCACAAGGTTATT
This sequence comes from Panthera pardus, assembly GCF_024362965.1. Classification (NCBI taxonomy): domain Eukaryota; kingdom Metazoa; phylum Chordata; class Mammalia; order Carnivora; family Felidae; genus Panthera; species Panthera pardus. The sequence goes on from NW_026526765.1 coordinate 116,619,816, forward strand.
TGGGGGAGCAACTTGGTATGTCATTGGGTGTGGGGTTTGTCTCATTTCCTTTTTTTAAAAAAGTTTTTGTTTTTTTATTTTGAGAGAATGAGTGGGGGAAAGGCAGAGAGAGAAGGAGACAGAAAATCCCATGCAGGCTCCACACTATCAGTGCAGAGCCCAATGCGGGGGGAGAACCCATGAACTGTGAGATCATGATCTGAGCTGAAATCAAGAGTTGGACCCTTAACAAACTGAGCCACTCAGGCACCCTGGGTATGTCTCATTTCTAAGGTCATTCATTGTTACTATTCCAAATGGAAGGGTGTTGAGGCCACTCTCTTCCTTGGAAGCCCCAGAGAGCTGGAGTTTGTGTGTCTAAAGATGTGGAGAAGGCAGTAGACTTAATTTTGTTTCAATACTGCATACTACACCCAAATATATAACTCTTGAATATCTGCCATTTAGAGCAAGTGAGAAAATAGATAAGAAAGAATGGATGAATTATCACTGACACCATTCTTATCCCTGGAAACATAAGGGTAGTGAAGCTCCATTTACAGAGTGATTTTTTACATGCTTATGTGTACTTCTTTTGCTTCATTTCCATTTAAATATGTGAGCAATGAATTCTTTATTAAGATGGGCTTATTACTTAAGTCCTTGAACCATAATTGCCCATATGGAAAATTGGGACAGTACTAGTAACTATCTTCTGTGGTTGTTATAAGGATTAGTGAAATGGTACAGTGGTTAGTTCAGTACCTGGCATAGATTAAACATTGAATAAGTGGTTGTTTGGCTCTCTTGAGTATTTCTAGAAGCCCTAACTGGTCATAAGTATTATTTGCACTGTACATTCTTTCTCTTTCCAAATCCCTAGAGTTTAGGCTTATACTAAAAATTATGCTTAACCAGTGGAGAACACTGACTCTGGAAACCACTAGGTTTGTATTCTGGCTCCATCACTTGCCGCTCTGTGAGCTTGGGCACGTGGTTTATCCTTCCTAAGCACAGTTGCCTCCTCTATAAAATACAGATAACAATGCTTAATTTCCCAAGGTTGCTGTGAGTATTAAATATGACAGTGTATGTGATGTACTCAGGATAATTCCAGGTGCATGGTGTGCAGTAACTGCTAAATAATGTTAGGTTGTATTTACATTAATATTAGTTCATTCATCTGTATCCTAAAAGAGAATCATTACTGTCACAAGGTGGTTGTTTTCATTACAAAACAGTGGAGGAAATAACACTCTAACCTTAATCTTTGATCCAGTACCAGATCTGGATGGTGGTGATTTATCTCTTTTAAATAATAGATATAATCTCATATAATAATATATGGAACCTTTGAGAGTCTAAGCCAAACTGCTGCTCTTTTCTGAACATGAAATAAAACACTGGGAAATGAAAACCCATTATCTACTCTATGTACCATCAATAGGATGGTTTTTAAAGGTAATAGCATTGAGATACTAAAAATTAATGATAATAAGTTAATTATAAATTTCTCTTTCTATATTAGTGGTATTCTGAAGCTTCTTTTTAAGGCTTAATTTTGTTGTTTTTTTAAAAATCTTGTAGCTTTAGTTTAGAACTTCTTGTATTGTCTTATTCATAGATTCTCTTGGAGAGAAGGGAGGCTCTTCTAACCAGTGACACCAACCAGTTCCTGTTGATGAATACGTCCAGTTGCTTAAAAGTTATGTGTACCAGAGCAGTCTTTTTTTTTTTAACCCATTGCTTTTAGCCCTACACTGTGAAGCTTTGTATCCTAGTGTACATGATCCCTCTTGAAGTACATGAAGGCTACTCCCCTAACACGGCCCCAGTCTCCTCAAAACTCCTTATATGCCTTCTGCCTTCTGTTTTCAACATTAATGCTTATTAGAATCACCTGAAGTGTCTGTTAATTGCATATTGCTAGGCTCCTCCCAGAGTTTCTAAATAAATAATACTGGGAAAGAGCCAAAAAATTTGCTTTCTAGTGGTGGCCCAGCTAGAGCCACTGCTGCTAGTTGAAAGAAAGCAACTCTTTGAGAACCCCGGGTCTGCAAAACCCAAAGACAGCCCACTTCCAGGTGAGAAGGCTGAAGCATAGAGAGTTTTTATAGTGTGGCTATGTTACCATATTAGCCCTGATTTTGACGTACGAGGAGTAACCTCAAAGAGGCTATAGTGGGGGCTTGGGGAGTGTGTAATGCACCTGTATATAACCAAAAATTGAAGCATCACTACCTCCTGGAGTCTGGATCTGAACCCCCTGTTTGTCACAGGAGCCAAGGGAGAACCCAAGACAGAGAATAGTGGCACAATAATGAAGCATGAACTATCCAGATGAAAGCACCTATGGAAATAAAGGTATTAGTATTACTATTTATACCTACTGTTCTTAATAAAATAGCAACATGGAAGTGTCGAACAGTTCCATTTGCTTAAAAGTGGTTCTGGGGGCTCTAATCAGTTCCTTCACATATTAAAAAGAAAGTATAGATAGTAAGCACTGTTGGACTTACTGTTTTAAGAACTAAGAACATGTTTTGATGAAATGTGTTGTTCGTACACAGCAATAACAAGTAATGACTGGTTATAAAATTACCAGGAAAGAGGTGTGGCTCTGTATGAATGGACCCTGCTGTATAAGATGCTAATAGTGTATGTAGAGCAAGCTAGAGAACCAGACAGATACATTAACTGCTCTAACAGAGAAAAATGGTTGGCTCAGTAGGTGAAGAAAGAGACAAGAGCTTCTTAGTTTGTGTATAATGAAGAATGAATGGCCTTACTAAATGATAATTTTTTTTAAAAAATTTTAATGTTTATTTATTTTTGAGAGAGAGGCAGAGAATTAGCAGGGGAGGGACAGAGAAAGAAAGGGAGACCCCGAATCCGAAGCAGGCTCCAGGCTCTGAGCTGTCAGCACAGAGCCCGACATGGGGCTTGAACCCACCAGGAGATCATGACCTGAGCTGAAGTCAGATGCTTAACTGCCTGAGCCACCCACGTGCCCCCTAAATGATAATTTTGAATTAGAAGGGAAATCTAGACATGACAATTTGGGAAAAACAGTAACTTCTTACCTGTATTAAATGCTTGAAGGTCCTATTCGTATAAGTAGGAGTCATCCCACATGATTGGGATGAAGTAGCAGGAAAGCTTTTCTGCTAGCTTTGTTTTATTCATTTCTTGAAACTATGTGGTGAGACTGTTGAGCTTTACAGCCTCCTCATTTGACTGTGTTTCAGGGCCCTGGGCAATAACATCTTACATAAGAACTCTAACTGTTACTGAAAAAAAAGAATCATCAGAATTCTCTCTTGAGGTGGAGTTTGTAACAGAGATAGATAACAACTGTGAGTCAGATTGAAGAGTAAGACCTTTAAGAAATGGTATGGGGAAAGAATAGTTTCCAGATAAACATTTACTCTAGGAAAATGAAATGAAAATGTGGTCAAAGACTTAAAGGGAGGGGCGCCTGTGTGGCTCACTTGGTTGAGTGTTCGACTTTGACTCAGACCATGACCTTGCGATTTGTGGGTTTGAGCTCCACATAGGGCTCTGTGCTGACAGCTCAGAGCCTGGAGCCTGCTTTGGATTCTTTGTCTCCCTCTCCCTCTGTCCCTCCGCTGCTTGCACTCTCTGTCTCTCAACAATAAATAAACGTCAAAAAAAAAAAAAAAAAGACTTAAAGGGAGAAAAAAAAAATAAGGAGCAGATGTGTGTGTGTATTTATATATGTATATACGTTTATGTATATTCTCCGTCGGCTTATAGATAAGGGTCAGGCTTTGGTGTCCCAAGGGAATCATGCGGCCTTCATGTTACCCTATATAGACTCTGGACAGGTTCTTAATGTGCTTTTTTATATAAGAGAAGAGGCTTTGTTTTCATATAATACCTTGGGGTGTTTGTGATCGGAGGTGGGGTTGAACTCTTTCCTTGCTAGAGAAAGATTCTCCACTTTTCTGTCTGACCTATTTTAATAAACAGTTTATATCTGTTGTAATTTCAATGTGCCTTTCTTACATTCCTGGTTACATACATAGCAACCAGGTAACCTTTTCAGTATGTTCTGATATGGTTTTGACCTGCGGTCTGAGTTTCATTGGATTTGGCCTCAGTTGCTGCTTTAATGAAATAAGACTAGACGGACTTCAAATGGGTTTCCCTGGAGCTGTCAACCTTGATGCCCTCCTTGCCTCCTCCAAGAGGAAAGGGAGGGGAGGGATTGAAATATTTGTGGTTTGGTCATGTTTTTCTGACCTGTGTCGTATCAGCTTAAAATTTCCAAAAGCACAAGAGCAGCAAGTGGGAAAGAGACAGTTCATAGTCAGAATTTAAAGAGCTTGTTGGGGGGTGCCTGGGTGGCTCAGTCGGTTTGGTGTCCGGCTTCGGCCCAGGTCATGATCTTGCGGTTTGTGGGTTCGAGCCCCGTGTCGGTCTCTGTGCTGACAGCTCAGAGCCTGGAGCCTGCTTCGGATTCTGGGTTTCCCTGTCTCTCTGCCCCCACCCCCAACACCTCACACTCTGTCTCTTTTTCCTTCAAAAATAAATAAACATTAAAAAAAATTTTAAAGAGCTTGTTGGGAGAGAGACTGCTTTTCACCGCACCTCATCAAGTCCAACTGTTTCTGAAAAATCCTTTCGAAGTACAAAGGCAGTGCCCTTTTCCAAATGCTGAGGGATTGTGGCTAAGCCTTGTTCATAGCTCTGTGATTGAGTGTGAGGTATAAAATGAATGAATGTGCTTGTGTTAACATAATGTAAGCATCACTTCAAGGGTTTTTTTTTTTTTTTTTTCACAAGTTCAGCTACTTTCTTCAGAAATGGAATCCATTAAAATTCAGTTAAGGTTGCCTTGAGTTTTCATCATGAGGCTAAGGTTATTTAACAGCAGTGTAAGGGCATAAAGCCATCTACGACTATCTGACTTCCCAAACGGTGCTCCGCTGGGAAACAATACTGTTGTATGTAGCAGCAGAGTGGTTTGAAAGGAGGCTGCCATATAACCTTTCATTGATTAAGTATTTATTGAGCACTTAGGTGCCCAGGGCTGAACTCTGCATTGGGATACAGAGGGGTAGTACACACACCTGGACTCTTCCCTTCAGGAACTTACAGACCAGTAGGGACACAGGACAACAAGTAAATACAATGCAGTATGAGACGTCCTGTGATGGGGATGTACAAGGGACTGTGAGATGATGTAAGAGGACTCAGTGGAGAGCTCATGAAGAAAGACATGGTCTTCTGAGGCCTGGAGGCTGAGGAGAGGGAGTCAGATGATATGAGGAAGAATGAAAAGTGTCCCCATGTAGGGACAGTGGTGTGACCAGAAGATAACGGGTTCATCCTACCTGAGTTACTTAGCAGTTGGGTGACTTCAGGGAAAAGTCCGTCTTGACATATGATATTTGTCTTTCTCTAATTTCGCTTAGTGTAATACACTCTAGCTACATCCATGTTGTTGCAAATGTCATGATTTCATTCTTTTTGATCACCGATTAATACTGCATTGTATATAAATACCACATCTTCTTTATCCATTTATCTCTTGATGGACATTTGGACTCTTTCCATACTTTGGCTATTGTTGATAGTGCTGCTATAAACAATGGGGTGCATGTGCCCCTCTGAAACAGCATACCTGTATCTCTTGGATAAATACCTAGTAGTGCGATTGCTGGGTCATAGGGTAGTTCTATTTTTAATTTTTTGAGGAACCTGCATACTGTTTTCCGGAGTGGCTGCACCAGTTTGCATTTCCACCAGCAAGTGCAAAAGGATTCCTCCTTCTCCGCATCCTTGGCAACATCTGTGGTTGCCTGAGTTGTTAATTTCAGCCATTCTGAATGGTGTGAGGTGGTATCTCATTGTGGTTTGGATAACTCATTTGAAAGAGCTTTTTAAACTGCATAGGATGCTAGAGTGTCCTTGTACATGTTGAGCTGAAGCATGAGTCATGTGCTCGGTAGTGAGCCTAGAATAAAAAATAAAAATGGCTTCGGCAGCATATGGCTGCCATTGCTTGCCTTGTTAGCAACTCCTCTCATTCTATGGCCTTTGCACATTCATAGCCAAACATGGTCTTCCCTGGGGGACATTTTTTGAAGCAACAAAACCGTAGATAACATGGACCATAGATTTGCTCCCAAATAGCAATTGGTATGTTAGAAAGTCCTCAGATGTTTCTGAGATCGTTCGTCTCTGTTAATCACTTCATGCCCCTCTGTGACTGCTTAACACAAGATGAAGTGGAGGCTTGGCAATGATCCAGTTCAAGTGTCTTGGCTTTTCGTATGGATAATCCAAAGCCTCAAGTGGACTTTTTAAAATTCTGGACCACCTAGTTGATGTGTGAGTGGATGTACTATATGCATATATATATGTCCACTTCCATACAATGCAAGTAATGTATTAATAAACCTTCATTTCATTGCATTAATAACTCATATGATAAAAAGAATATATATATGTATATATATATGTGTGTGTGTGTGTGTGTGTGTATTCTCTACCCTGCCTCCCCTTTTTTTGCCATATAGATTTTGTTCCTGTCCCTTGATATTTCTGACAATCCCCAATGTGCTCCTTGCTCTTACCTGTACTCTAATCAGCCACTGTGCTATGAATTTAGGACTGCCTGTACTGGTACCACACAAACAGGGTTGTGTTGCTGGCCAGTACAACATTAGCTGTCATTGAGAATAATTGAAAATGTTCAGAGAGGTGGTTGCTTACTCTTTGGGCCCAAAGAGCCTGTCTGCACTACAAAGGGAATGGCTAGTTCAACAGTGAACCAAAATAATGAATTCTTCTGCATCACAGTTCAATTGCAGAGGCTAATTGTTAGTTTGTTTTTAGTCCCACTTGAGGCCTGATAACGGGGTTTCCCTTTGGAAGCTTGATTGAGCTGGTGTGCGAGGCAAGACTGTAATTCAGATATACCAGTGAAATGCAAACAGTTCTGTGTATTAATGGTCACTAATGACCTGTAATGAAGCTATGATTTGTTAGGTTAAAAACAAAGATGCAATTAGTTTATTTGTTCAGGAGTGTAAACAGAAGAATTTATCAATCTGCTGATTGTTCTTCTCCATTGAAGACAATAGGCTACAGCATTAGTCCTGAGCGGTGGCTCCTCAGAGCTGCCATTTGTCTGTTCTGAGATTCTCCCAGCTTCCTGACCAACCACTTAGGAGTCCAAGGCCTTGGTCAAAAGGAAACGAAAGGGATACTGTTCTTGGGATCCTTTCTCTGTGGCTTTTCCTCTTGATAAGCCAACCACTTCAATATTAGCTTTTATCTTTCCTCTCCACTATGGTCCCATGCTTCAACTAACTAATTTTCTCAAAGTGTCATCCTTCATCCAGCAATATTTAACCCATAGTTATTGAGGACCAGTTATGCTGCCAACACTGTCCTAGGTCTCAAGGCTTATAATCCTTATGAAGAGAGTCTTGATTCAGTCTGTGTCAACTTTACTATCTCTCCATCCATGTCTTTAAGATTTCTGTGCCACTAACTACTTCTTGAATTACTTATCACTAAAACCAAATGAAAAACCTCTTGCCATGAAATAGATGCTCTGTTGAGATATACATCTTAGAGGATAAGGCACTCTGATCTTTTGGGATACATCAAAACTGGCAGTAGAGATTTTGGGGGAGTATAGCAACTCCTCAGAAAAGATACACCTTGTGTTTTCCCTAGTCATTTATTTAAATAGAGGGAGTGAATACATTTAAATCCTTATGGGAGACCGTGACATTAAAATGTAGAATCCTCTAATCACTTGTCAGGTGAAAACTCTGTGATCTACTTGATATCACAGAGCAGTAATGATGTAGGTTACCCCAATGAGACATTTGGATTGCTTAAGATCATGCTGAAACAGTGGAAATTATGTCACTCACATATAACATGACTTCTTCCTTATCAGCCTCACACTAATCTGAAATGACTATCAATCTGTGTTGGCTGTCTGCTTCCACTTGGGGCAAGCACCTTGGGTCTCTTGCTCAGTGGGGTCTAACACAGTGACTGGCATGTAATAAATATGCTCAGTAAATATTTGTTGAGTGAAAAACAGACACAATGATTAGAGTCTGAAAACCAATGGTAGCATTTGGAATATTGTGAAATAAATCAAAATTACTTGATAAAAATAATCTTAAGTATTAGTATATAATAAGCGCCATAGCTGACCTTTTCTGGGCAGGGTTGTTTTTTCACATCCCGTTAATGTCCACTTCCATACAATGCATGTAATGTATTAATAAACATTCATTTCATTGCATTAATAACTCATATGATAAAAAGGACCTCCTGTTTTTGTAGAAGCTACTAAAGCCTAGCAGAGTGTATTTCCTATACTCATCACACGGGTGACCCACCGAATTTCTGCTGTGAAATGACATATTCTTCAGAGTCTAAAGAGGAGCCTTAATGTTCACGAAAGCCTTAGCAGTAGCATGGGTGAATGCACTGGTCACTTTTCATTTGTTGATTCAGTGCATACTTTATTGGGCCCTTAGCATGTGCCAGGCATGGGGTTAGGTGCCAGGGATATGGAGTAAGAGCCCCTCTGGGGAAATACATTAATCAAGAATAATAAAGATGATTAGACAGTTGTAGCTGTGACAGGCACTGTAAAGGAAGAGTTTGTGGTACTGGGAGAGTGTGTAAAAGGCTTTTGGACCCAGACAGGGAAAGCTTCCCTGGTGAAGGGGTGATAGAATTAAATCCTAATGCCACAGTAGCAGTTGGCTGTGGAGGGATGACGCTGGTAGAGAGAACTACATGGACAAGGGCCCTATAGCAGTAGCACAGAGAGAGTGTGTGTCCAGGCAAGTGAATGATGCCCCATGTGGCTTGAGTTCCCACAGGACTGGCATTAGAAGACGTATCTTGCAGAGAGCCTTGAAGGAGTAAGAGGACTTTATTATTATTATTTTTTATCCTACGAATAAAGAAAAGCAGTAAAATGTTTAAATGTAGGACTATGAGGAGCAACAACCACATTTGTGTTTCAAAAAGATCATTGTGGCTGCAGTATAAAGAACAGATTGGAAATGCTCCAGAATAGATTTAAGGAGACGAGTGATTTGTTCATATGAAACTGACACAGAATCTACATAACATATGCCCATGTGAGGCAGTTCCCGGGTAAAGCACGTACCCTTCCAAGAGATTTGAGATGTGCTTCTCCGTGGTATAATAGAGACTTCTTCACTTTTCCTCTGTGTCATGCACACACACTTACCCAGACATAAATTAGCATCATTAATGCAGAGTGTCACATTAGAGCCCATTCCCCTTCTAGCTGATGCACTACTGTAGCACCTTCGCCTTTGTACTTTACCCTTCACCTTCAAAGGCTGTTCTCAGGTCTTATTTTCCTTCCAGAAGTGTGAGATTGGTTTTTCTGCTGTGCTATTAGAGTGATCCTCCACTTAGAGTCTAATCTGCCGTGGCTTTGTGCCTGTTTGTCAGGAACTTCGAGAATATATTAAGACATTATACAGGGTGGAAGCTCTGTTTTGACAATGATTATGCCTATTAGCTATTTTAATAAATGTAAATTGCTGTGGGGAAACAAACCATTTTATGCCACTTGAATCCCTTTCAAGGAAGCCTGAATCCTTTTTGCGTAGCTTAGATGCATTGCTGTCATTTTCCCTTCACAGAGTTGAATAAACACACTTAAATCAGACCTTTGTTATGCACCCTCTTACACTGTTGCCCTAATAAATCGTTGTGATTTTAGTCTTTGAAATCTCTATTGGGTAGCGTTTGCAAATTTATCTGTATTCCCTTCCAGAATTGAAATTATGGGGATCGCAAGTCCACGTGTGCACTCTATGTGCCAAGCATTACACTTGGGATATCACAATGAATTAAGGCACTACTGCTGTCTTTAAAAAGCTTACAATCATTTCTGATTGCTGGATCAAGAATAGGAGGTTAGATGGTCCATGTGGTGACAAATTGGAGTTGGAGACATCAGAACTCATCTTGAACTTCATAGAGAAATACCTGATTATGTAAAGAAACATTTATAAATGTGTGTATGCATGAGCTTATGTACATATACTTATTTCTTTGTCATTTGAGAAAGCCTAAAAAATGACACCCCAGTAGCAACAGTTACAACTAGCACCCACATCTTGATTTCTAAAACCATTGTCCAATGAAAGGAACCAGGAATCCTTCCAGATATGTGTGATTCTGGGACTAAGGAAAGAAATCTACAAGATGAGGCTAGAGCCTTTTTTAGTGCCAAAATGTAAGGAAGTGCTTGAAAAAAAAATACACTGATGGGAATATGTCAAAGGGACACAGGAGCCCAAGTGAAAAAGTTTCCAATGTCTCTAGTGGAATAATTTTAGCAAAAAAAAAAAAAAAAAAAAAAAAAAAAAAAGAAAAGAAAAGAAAAAAGAAAAGAAGTATTAGATTATAAACCAAAGTACAAAATAAATATCCATGAATACGTACTGATGTTAGTAAATAATTGAATAAATTAATCAAGCAGAGAGGAAAATCTCCCATGCAGAGCTCCAAATAAATTATATACATGACCCAGCCTCAAGGAACATAGCAAATGGGTGTATCTGTCTACTCTTCCCCAAGAGTGGGCATGTAGAGACTGCTATCAAAAGAGTACAGATTGGAAGAGAGGTCTGGAAGAGTAAACTTACAGAAAAGAAACCTGACCGACACTATTTCAGTTAGATGGTGAAGGTCCATATGAGTACTCATTAAGTCATGTTGATAGTAGATCGCTGTGATGTAATGAAAATGGCGCTGTACCTCTGGGATCTTTATTTATGAGAGAAACATCGGACAAATTACAGTAGAGAGACCTGCTACAATATACCTGACCATGTTCTTCAACACTGTCAAAGACACTAAAGGCAAGGGAAGTCTGAGAAACTGCCACAAACAAGCAGGGCCAAAGGAAACCTGACAGCTAAGTGTAATGTAGTGTTCTAGATGGGATTTTAAAACAGAAAAAGGACATTAGGTAAAAACTGAGGGAATATGAATTAAACTATGAGGTTTAGTTAATAACACTTGTGGTTCATTAATTATAACATGTTTATAATAGCAGAAAGTCTGCAGGACGTACATGGGAATTCTCTGTGCTATCTGTTGACTTTTTCTGTTAGTCTAAAACTGTTTTTAAAAATTAAAGACTGTGAAGCTTATAGTCTAGTAAGTGAGTAGGCAATTGTAAGACACAGTGGGGGGGGGCGGTATATAGGGTCATTGGGAGAAACATAAAGGGGCTTCTAACCGGTCTTTCAAATCCTGGCTTGACCATTTGGGACAAATTACTCAACTCTTCGGATCTTCTGTTTCATCTTCTCTAAAATAGTGATAGAACCTGCCATGAGTCCATATAGGCTGTGAGATCAACTGCAGGAGCTCAAGCCTCCAGCTACAAGATGGGTGATTTACTAAACCTATCTGGGCATTAGTTCCTCATCAGTAAACAGGATACTGTAACTCAGAGTGTTGTCCTGGGGTCTTTGATCATGTACATGAAGAGCTTGGAACAAGTCCTGGCACCCTGTGCTACATTAACGTAAGCTTCCGTCTTCTCACAGGTTTATGGTGGAGACTCAATGGGATGATCACAGAGAGTGCTTAGCACATGATGTTGTAAGCCCTCTGTTGGTGGTGGTGGTGGTGAGGGGGGCAGTGGCAGCAAGGGAAAGTTTCCTGGAGGCCAGGAGACTCTCTTTCCATGAATCCTACACAGTGGCTTTCCCTGACTCTAAACTGAGAACAGAATAAGAGCTGACCAGATAAAAGGAAGGTGATGGGTGTGGGATATAGCAGAAGGAACAAAGTTTCCCAAGCCAAAGGAAGCATGGCACCTTTCCATAATTTCAAAGAGTTCAGAATAGCTGGAATGTGGAGCCTAAGGAGGAGGAAGAGGAGAAGTAAGCAAGACCAGCATTATGTCTAGAATTGAAGGCTGAAATAAGGATTTGGACTTTGTCCTGGGGTCAGTATAAGACTTGTACAATCACTCTGGTTGTTATTTACAAAAAATGCATTGGAGATGGAACACCAGTTAGGAAGTGAATTCAGTTGTACAGGTGAGAGATCATGGTGGCCAAGTTTATGGTAGTGACTCTGGAAGTAGGATTAAAGAATGTGAAGGCTAACAATAGGACAAATACTGATCATACAATTTTGTGGAGATATCTTTCTGCCTAGGAGTCAGTATGTAATACCTGTACAGTTTCTTAATATCTGCCTAAGATTAAAAATACTGTAGGATGATAATATGAATGTAAGGCAGTGACTTTGAAACTTACACATATTTTCCACCCCAAGTATATACCATCATAGAGAGTTAAAAAAAATTAAAAAAACCATAAGCACGTAACAATCAGATTAATTCTGGAGTGCTCTAGACTAGCATCATCCTATAGAAATATAGTACAAACCATATGTGTAACTTAATTTTCTAGTAGTTACAGTAAAAAAAATGTGAAATTAATTTTAATAATACATTTAATCCAATTTATTGAAAAGTTATTTCAACATGTGATGGAGATAAAAATTATACATTAGATATTTATATTTTTCTTACATTGTCTGCAAAACTTGGTGGGTATTTTGCACTTAGGATACACCCAATTCATACTAGCCTCATTTCAAGTGTGCAAAAGTCATATATGGCTAGTGGCTATTGTATTGGACAGCACAGGTCTAAGGCTTCCAAACTCTTAGAAAATGTTTTTGGCTTTACACTTGCTGGAGAAATATTTTTTAAACAAGTTAGTCAACATTTCTACTTTCATGCATGCACATGCCAACAAACTTTAGTCTACATACTCAAAAACCTGTTTCTTTCACTCATGTTTTCACTAACTGCCCAGTATATGTTAGTTGGATACCTATTCTATCAGCCCTGGCTACGATTTACCCACTGGTGTTTTAATTGTGAGCTGACCCCTCCACTCCCGTCCTCATGGTGCCTATCCTTCATGGAGCTTACAGGTTTGTGGAAGAGACCTACAAAATGAAATAAAATGCAGTAAATTAAGTGATGGTAAATTATCTGTGATGAAAACAAATGACACAGATACTGGGAAAGATGTTGGGATGGCTTTCTATAATCTCAGTTGAGTTGACATAAACTGGGAGATAAAGGATTAAGCCACATACAATACTGGGGCAAGAGTAGATCCAGTGGAGGAAATGGCATGTGCAAAAGGCCTGAGGCTCATGGCATGTTGAAAGAATCAAAAGAAAATGAGTATGGTTGAAGATTGGTGAAGGAAGGAAAGATAAACATTCAGTCAAGTGAAAGAAGGAATAAAGTTTGTTATAGAACAAACTTTACCTCACAATGTTCTTAATGACAAAAAGATGGAATAAGGTATGTGAAAATTCTGTGGAGCCTATATCATCTATAGAGGCAAAACAATGAGAAGATTAATAGGTGCTAAACCCAGGTGGCTTTGTTGAGCTCTTCTTTGTAAGGGAATCACATTTCCCAGCATCTAGGGTATTTTATGACTGGCATCGCAAATTTTTTCCCCAAAGATTAAGTTGCACAAAGTGAGGCTAGGGATATAGGTCTTCTGTCCTCCCTGTAGTTGATGGATTTCCAGATAAGTGGTTGGCTTTTCCTGAAACAAATGCCTGCAGATCCGTAATGACATCTTGGTGGGTCCTTCCAACAGTTTGCATGTGTGGAGAAGGAACAAATATCCAAGAAGGCCAGGAAAGAAGATGACCTCTTATTTGTCTGGAATTCTGGAAAATTTCAGTATATTTTTGAAATCATTACCTCATGGTCATGGTCATGATAGCTGTAAAATAGATGAAGCAAGCAGAGCTACCTCCCAATTATAGAAGAATGAGCTGAGGCTACTTCTCAAAAGAAGTAGGGGGTCACATGGTTAGTTGTCCCAAAATGGATGGTGAGATTATATCTTCTTATTTTTTCTTTTTCTTTAAAATTTATTTTTTTATTTTGAGAAATAGAGAGAGAGCATGAGTGAGGAAGGGGCAGAGAGAGAGAGAGAGAGAGAGTCCCTGCCCTTGCAGTGTCAGTGGCAGAGCCTGATGCGGGCCTTGAACTTATGAACCATGAGATCATGACCTGAGCCAAAGCTGGATGCTTAACCCCTTGAGGTTATATTTTCTAAGTTGTATTTTCTCTGTCATGAGAGAACACCAGTGACTTTTGTGATCTTACAGGCTGTTATAAGGCCTTTTAGGAATGTATAAAATAGGATTTGAGCTCATTGGGAATATATTTCCCTTGGGACTATTTAAAACCTAATTTCCTACAGTGTATCACTGCTGGGGGAAGAAAGGGTAGGATAGTTTTATAACCTTTCTTACTGATAAAGCAATTTGATTGCAAGCTCCAAAGTAATGAGTTAATGTACTTCCCCTAATGTAGTGCACACTAGACTACTAAGTATCATTAGACAGCTAATAAAAAATGTTTGTATTAAGACCCAAGTTGGTCATTATTTACAGAGTATGATACCTGGATAATTTTTGAGCATTAGGATGGGGGGGAAATGTGCCTTTAAAAATTATTTTAATCTAATTTACCGATTGAAAGTCTATGAGCCAAACCTAACAATTAGCACTTGGTTGTTATTAGTACAGAAGAAACACTGAAGTATTCTTTTCTAAGTGTGTCATTTTTTTCTTTCTCTAAGTTTATGGTTGGAGTATAGCCATTTGGAAATGATACAAATAGAAATTTGACCATGGTAGATATAAAATAGAGGTTGTTAAACTTCTTGGTGGGAGTGTGGGTAGCGAGGATTCATGAAACCCTTAGAGAATGTTATGAAAGCTAAGGACCTTCTCCATAGGGAAAAATTGCCAAGAAAGTCATAAACATACATTGAGACATGTAATTTCACAGAAATCATAGGTTCACCTGAAGTTCATCCCTCGATGGCTGATCAAGCTTTTCACAAGATTGAAGAAAGTTGAGGTGAACAAATGTGGGGAATATAATTGAGGTGTTAACGTGAAGTACGTTAAGAAGAGACTGTTGTACTCTGTGCCAAGAGTGTAGTATGGTTGTTCTAGCTTCAGAGTGACATGGCTAGGGAATATGGCTGAAGTCCTGTCTCACAGTGCTCACCTGTGCAGCTTGTCCAGTTCAAATAGGATTTAGAATTTTAAAAGCTTTCTAACATCAGACCTCTTCATTACTAGATTTATCTGATTCCCTTTCTGGCTAGCAGGAGAGGCAGGACAGCTGTCTGGGTTGTGATCATCTCCTGCTTATGGGAAGTGTGGGAGATAGAAATGGGGGAGTCTCAGAATTAGAAATTACAATCTGCAAAAAACCTGGCCAATTATCTTTTGCTTAGGAATAGTTAATGTTGCCTTGTGTATGAGACAGAACCTGGATAGAGTTTGTAGAAGTGACTAATTGTGGAGTTGAGAGAGGGCAACATGGAATCAGGAAAAGAAAGCCTTATTGTAGGTAGATTCTGCTTTAAGTTTTGGTGCATTCTGTCTTCAAAGAGAGAGTATAAGTCCTTGAATAATTATCCTTAATCTTCAAAAGTCTCAGCTCAAATCCCACTTTCCCCTCCCCACAAAGCCTCACTCTGTCCGTGTCTTCTGAATCCCTATATTAGAGATTTATAATTTAATGCTTATAAAATAGCATATTGGTCACTTGAATTTAAAGCATGTTTGTCTTGTTTCTTCTCCTAGTCAAGGCTTCTAGCTTCCCTGAGGGCAGACATTATATCTCTCATTATATCTCAGGATAGGGACCTATTTGTACTTTTATTACTATAATCTCATCACAATGTCTCACATGTTACATGCAATCAGTAGATAATTTGGAAAGAGCTGTTCTAACATTTCAGCATTGTGTATTGCTGTGATTTTTGAGCTATATAGACCATGCTTGCTGGTAACTGAAGAGAAAAGCATTTTACTATTCTTTTGCATTAAGCCAAGTTAAAGTCAAAATAGGACTATTGCAAGTAGTTAGTATCTGTGACTGATATTTGAAGTCTGGTTATCCTAGTTGATGAACCTCCCAAAAAGACTTGGGGTATTTGGGGAGTGTCTAGATTTATGGACCTGTCTATTGGGTTTATTTTTGGTTATGTACTAGAGCTGTGCTTTTAAATCACAAGTTAACTCAAAAGACAAATTTACTTGATTATTTTGAAGACAAAAGAAAGTAAGACTTGTTAAGCAATGACTCCTATATGCTTAGGGACTGGGCTTTGTAATTTTATGTGTGCTATCTCATATTATTTATTAGAGCCCTAAACTAGTAATATGTGTTCTTCTTTTTGATTTAAAACAAATCACAGAGGTAACTAACTTAATTTAAGGTCTGTGAGGACAAAGTACTTGGCACAGAGGAGTCATTCAAGTAAATAATGAATTCAGTTCATCTAAGGGTACTCAATGAGGCAGCACCTGATCAAGTCTGAGTTGGAACTGAAAGCTTTTGGTACTTGAAGCCCATCCTCTTTCCACTCCTCTAAATAGAAATTGTTGTAGAGAAAAACAGAACCAACATTACTAGTTTTTCATTTTAGCTCTTTGCTCTTTCAGCTAAGGCTACACAAGACTCATGTTTTCAACATTTGGCCCCAAACATTATTTTCCTTTGTCTGTGTTATTTGCCCAGAGATGATGCTAAAGATAAACTTGACTTTCTGGCAACTCTTCATGATACCCCAAGGAAGCAAAAACAAACATTTGGAAAGAAGGGTGAATAAAATTGCAGAAACAGTGACACTGTATTTGCATTGTATTCTGCTCCTCCCCACCCTGGGGTGGAGGCTAGCGGCTGTCCAAACACAGCCAAGAAACGAGCAAATTACAACTCTCTCTTATTTTATAATTCCAGTTTGTAGACTTGTTTTAAATGGAATCCTGGCTCTCCAAGATGGTGACTATTTAGCATGGTCAGCAGATTTAGTAAGTCTTTTTCTAAGCTATAGTAACAATGAGAAAAATACTAAGTTTTACAAGGACAAGCTCTAGTTCTTACATTTATCCTCCTGGCTGACACAAATACAAGATTTTTAATTTTTTAGAAATCGCATCTACATTGTAGGACTCAGTTTGAATCTATGCTTTGTTTTGAGTCCTGCCTAAGTCATATTTGCTTTTCTCATCACAGAGACAAGGGATGTGATGCCTGCCTGGGTAAGAGGCTCATGTAGGGCTCTTAACTAATGAGAAGTTATAGGTAGGGAAGCTTGGGATCAGTATGTGGAACAGTTTTTGTTTTGTTTTGTTTTGTTTTGTTTTAGCATTTATCCTGTCAAGAGTGGAAGGGATGGTTATGAGAGATGATGTTTTTCACAGGGAGGATGGATACCAATTTTTCAGAAACAATGAAGAGGGTAGCATGGGGAAGACTGGGCAAAACCTTTAAAGCCTCTTCTGAAAAGAGTTTGTCTGGTTCCCATTTCCCAAAATGCCCTTTGCCTTTGGAAACTAGTAGTTTGGTTTTGTTTCTTATTTTAAGGAAACTTTTACCTGGAGAGGCAGAATAAAGGGCCAAGAGAAGATACATTGTTTAGCATTTGTTGAACAAGCTACTTAGCCATGAATATGTTAGTATGTAACTAACTGTGTGTGTGTGTGTGTGTGTGTGTGTGCGCGCGTGCGCGCGCACATGCGCGCGCGTATGCACGTGTCTCACGATGGAGCAGAGGGAAGACACTTGACATATCCTGAGCCCTGTTCCCATGCCCACCTAAACTCTATACTATGGCTCACCCCAGAGTCTAGTCTAGCCACCTCCCTGTCTCTAAATGTTCTCCCTCCTGTTAGGTCTGGCTGCACGTACCCTTCTACTTCCCTTCTTTCTAGACTGTGATCTTGGGAAATCATTTAACTCTGTGCTTTAGCTCCCTCTCATAAAATGGAGAAATTAGTGGCTTCTTGCAACTTCATTATAAATGTTAGAGATTGTACACAAAATAGCAACATGGAGTCTGGCAAGTGGTAGGTGGCTATTTTTATTTTTCTTGCATCTATTTATTCAACTGGTAAAGACATGGACACCAGAATGGGTGTATGCTAAGCTCACTGTTAGAGATACAGAATCTTTTTACTAGGGGCTCATAAAATACTGAGAAAGACATTCTTTCACTGCAGGGTGGGATATGGGACTAGGGCACAAACATACTTGGGAAATCACCTCAGATACCCAAATCTGTCACAAGTCAAATTCTCTGATTCCATTTTCCTCTATTATAAAAGCAGTTTAAAAACCTCTTTTAAATTTCTTAGTAGTATGCTATCCAGTAAGGTCACCGTATGTGTGGCTACTGTGTTTTTGGCTATTTCACTTGGGATGTCCTATAAGTGTAAGATACATACCAGACTTCAAAGATTAGTACCAGAAAGGTAAAAAGATCTCATTGGTAATGTTTTAATATTATTGTTAATGTTTTCATATTGATTACATGTAAAATGATATTGTGGATATATTGTGTTAAATAAAATAGAAGATAACTTTGGAGCACCTGGGTGGTCAGTCGGGTAAGCATCCAACTCTTGATTTCAGCTCAGATCAAAATCTCAAGGTTTGTAAGAGCCCATGTCCTGCTCCATGCTGAAAGTACAGAACCTGCTTAGCATTACCTCTGTCCCTCTGTCTCTGCCCCTCCCTGCTCCCCACCCCAACTGCTCTCAAAAAAAATTAAAAATAATAAAAAATAAATATAAGATACTTAAATAAAATACAAATTTAATAAAAGGTAATATTAATTTCATCTGGATTTTTCCCCTCCCTTTTAATATGGCTGCTAGAAAATTTAAAATTACATATGTGGCTCACATTTTATTTCTACTGGACAGTGTTGTCCTAGTACTTCACTGTGCCCTGTTATGGCCATATCAATTTATTCTGTTAGGCCCCATATGATTCTTACATACTCC
This sequence comes from Panthera pardus, assembly GCF_024362965.1. Taxonomy (NCBI): domain Eukaryota; kingdom Metazoa; phylum Chordata; class Mammalia; order Carnivora; family Felidae; genus Panthera; species Panthera pardus. Next base: position 116,638,734 of record NW_026526765.1, read on the forward strand.
ATTTGTCATATGGATTCTTTTTGCTTCTAAATTATAAGCTCTAGGATACTATTTACCATTATTAATGATGCTGCTCTTGTCACAGCACCTAACACCAAGTCTTCAATACATATCTATTGGATGGATAGATAGATAGACAGGAGCTATTTTCTGGAGCCTGTGAACTTCAGAGGAATGTAGTGTTCCATTGTCTTTGATGCATAAGGCAAGTTCACTGGCTCCCAACTGTCAAAACGTCACCATACCTCACCAAGATAGTATTGTGCCAATTACATAATAAAGCTCTAACCAGAAGGCTAATCAATATGTCCTAATACTACATCTGTGTCTGAAGCTATCTCTGTGACCTTTGGCAATGACTTGTCTCTACAAGGAACAGTTCTCAGAGTTCCACAAATGCTTATGTTTTGCAAATGACAGAAATCTGGCTGTCACTCATTAGGCAAAGCCACAGAACCTCCAAGGCATTGTCTCCTTGAAAGGTCCAGAGGTAGGGAGAGCAGCAGCCTCTAAAGGATTGATATCAGGAAAACATGCAAACAGCATTACCCAAGGAGCTAAACAGGGTCAGCTCAACTTTACAAAATAGGAGTGGAGTACACTTTGCTCAAATTTGGAACAGCATCGTCTCTCTTTCTGACTCAGTACCCTTAAACAAAGGAAAACAGACAAGAAATAAAACTTTTTCCATAGATACCAATACTATTATCTTTTTTAAATGTTTATTTTTGAGAGAGAGAGAGAGAGAGAGAGAGAGAGAGAGAGAGAGAGAGAGAATGAACAATGGAGGGAGAGAGGGGGGGGGGAGACACAGAATCTGAAGCAAGCTCTGAGTTGTCAGCACAGAGCCTGACACAGGGCTCCAACTCAAAAACTGTGAGATCGTGACCTGAGCCAAAGTTGGACGCTCAACCGACTGAGCCACCCAGGCGCCCCATCCAAAATATCCTTATATAGGATACTTGGCAGTACATCAGTACCACATCATTATGAATGGACCCTTCTTAGCTCGTTAGTTGGAGACATTTTCCAGTGAAGAGCCTTGAGAAGTTTGTGAGGGGGCACAGCCAAACTATTGATTGTTAGTGGTGCCACAGAAGCTCATACATTAAGTGGGTGGGGAGTGAATTAGAATTTTTTTTACCCATTTGAGATTTAGCAAGTGTTGTCTTGACTGCCCTGGGTTTGTTGACAACTGAATGAGGAGAGAGTAGTAGCATAATTACTTGTAGACCTAACAGTGGATTTCCTGTCACGACTTGGCAAAAAAACAATGATAATAAAAATAATATAGTGCTTATTACATGTGAGACATATAGTTGAGTATTAAGTATGAATTAATGCATGTACACATGACAAGCAACTCAGTGAGGGGGTGATGTGGTCATTACCTTCTTCTCTATGCTCAGGAAGGTTTTGTAACTTACCTAAGGTCACGCAGCTTATGACTGGTGGAGCTGGGACTCCAACCCAGATCATTAGGCTATAACTAGCATAATATACAGGCTATCTTTGATGCAGAATTAGCAGCATCTCTTTTCCTTAAATAAGGCAGTGTTTGGTGAACAACATTAAGCAGAGAGGACATTTGGTCGGCCTTATTCACAAATGATGAATCCTTTACTGCTTATCTGTATCACATGGCCTACATTTAAGAGGGAGCATGGGGTAATAGAAGATGCACAGCACTGGGACCTGAGTCTGGCCCATCTCTGCCAGCTAACCACCTTTCTGGGCCTCTCTTTGTTCAACTATAGACTACAAGGGCTGGAATACACTGAGTTCTAAGGTTTTGTACAATGTATTTCTCTAAGCATGAGAAACTTGAGGGGAAGGAGGGATGTGAAGCATTGGTCATTCCTCTCCAGGTTCATTGTGGACAGGTGACAGACCAAAGGTGAACATCTTCCTTAGAACTAACTTTGCCTTGTGAGGGTGGGGCCCAGGCTCACTCACCTGCAGAAGTGGGCTCCATGCTCCCTCAGGAAGTAGTGGACTAGAAACTCAGAACGGTCTCTGAAATTATTGATTTGGCCACATTTCACAATTTTTACTTTCTTGATATGTTCTTAAAAGAATATTTTAATGTTATTTTGTCTCCCAATAAATTAAAAATATATATATTAGATGACAGAATGATTATTAGGCATCAAATTCTTTTCTACTAGAGTATAACTACAGATGGGCAAGTAAATCCTTAGGAAATTGTTCAGATTATCTTTTATTTTGATTTCTGAAGCCCAGTTTTGGACCACAAACCAAAGCACTTGACCTTTCTGAAAATCATAAAGATTTATGACTTCTCATATGTAAAGTGTTAACAGTATTGTGGCTCCAATTGGAGGTCTGTGCCTTGCTGAGAAGCCTGAATAACAAGAATGTTAGGTGAGTTAACACAAGTAAAATATTTATAGGTAAGCCAAAACAAAAATGGTTATAGCTATACCAGAACAAAAATTCAGTCTACCAACAAAGACATGTAAAGCAGTGGTTAAGACCTCTGGCTCTTGATTCAGATAGAATAATTCTAAATTCTATTTCTGCCACTTATTTGTTACAACCTTAGTCAAGTCACACCCTATCAAAATGTCAATGTCTTCATTTGTATAAAACATAAACGAAAACAATGGAACTTACCTCCATAGAGCTGTATGAAAATGGAGTGGATTTTGTATGTAAAACACCTAAGATCTTACCTAGTGCATTCATTGCGAGCCCTCAATAAATGTTAGCTACTTTATTATTAGAAGACAAGCAATTTACCATCTATAGCAGGTATCTTTTTAAAAAGTCTAGCTATCATAAAACCATATTTTACCAAGGAAATCATTAGACAGTAGGTTAATGTAACCAGAGAAGTAGTAAGAGCATTTCCCCAGGGTTATTTTAGAGCCACATTAGCTAAGACTCTGGGATGTGTGTAGAAGTAGTAGTCATTTCTTAATCTTAAAGAGATAAACAGATTCATATAATGAGTCATCTTTAATTTCCCTGCAGTATTATGTGAAAATAAATACAGTTCTGCACATTGAATATTATTTGATTCTTTGGACGCTTACTATTGATTGTTAGGAGACAAGGGGATCAATATTAATAAATGTTTGAAGTTGTCAGCTGTGCTACTGGGGGGTGGGTAGGAAGAAAGAGAGAGAGAGAGAGAGAGAGAGAGAGAGAGAGAAGCAGGCATTACCTGCCTGACAGCGCACTTCGTGGTCCATCTCATTACTTACCATTCACCAGAGCTTAATATGAAAATGCTCGGGAGAATGGAGACTGTTTAAACATGTCATTCCCACAGTAGGTGAAGTGTCAAGATTTCATAACCATTGAATGCCCTGAAGTTAGACACTGCCTTGTCACATTGAAGGCAAAGTCAAGGTGGAAAACGCCATATTTCTCCTGCCAGTGTTCAAACAGCCTGGTGAATTTGGTGTAACAGTACAGACAGATTTTGTTTCAAGGCAGCCTCAGAACTTGGCTTGCTTAGATCCTTGCATGTACTCTTGCTGTGACTAGTGAAGGCTTAAAGTTCACAGTGAAATTATTAGCTAGTTAGTAAACATTCCAGGAGAGGGAAAGTAGCACCGCTAAGTCTCCCTGCTGTTTAGGAACGTAGGTGAAAAATCTCTTTGTAGAGTGCACTCACTCAAAGCCCTGCACACTGCACACATACATAAGGTGTTCTGTTTGATGATGGGCTTGATGCATTAGTGCTCCAAGTATTTGAAAGTGACGAGCTAATGTGGAAATTTTAGAAACGGTGATGCTAAAAGTGAAGAAATGATAAGGCTGGAACTGAAGGGAGAAGCAAAACCAGCCTGTGACCTGTGTGCTGGAAGGATCTGGGATGTTTTAAGTAGCTGGCTCTCTGATATTAACGCAGATATGACAGTGAAGATGGACAGTATCTCCTCTGTCTCGTTTGCTGGGGGCATGAGAGGCATATACCTCAGTGGCTCTGTGAAATGACAGTGTAGTAGCAATTGTCTTGGAAACAATAAATATTGAAGCTGATATACAGCAGATACTGCAATTATAATATGTGATACGTACAGCCTCGCTAACCAAGCTGGAAGAAGAATGAACTGATGTTTAAGGTTCAGGCACTGTAGTTCTTCTTTATATTCACTCTTGTGTTTAAGTGTCCCATCAACCTACTGAAAGGATTATGATGGTGAAATCAGGAGAGCTAATTTCCATACAGGAGCTAGCCTATGTCCAAGAGCATGTTAAGCATATGACATGAATTGTCTCATTTACTTCTCACATTCCTCCAAGGTAGGTAGGATTAGCTTCATTTAACAGATGAGTAAATTAAAAGGTATTGATCACAGCCTCTCCCAGTAAGGATTCAAACCCAGATCTTTCTAACTTTCAGAAGCACTATGCATGTAGTAGGAATACAAATGAAGTGTAAAAAAAATCATAAAGAAAAAGGAGGAAGAAGAAAAAAGGGCATCTTTTGAGTTTTAACATGTACCAGCCACTGACCAATATGTTTTGCATGGAATATCCATGTTTTGTGTGGATATTGTGATCCTGTGAGCAGGATCCTCACTATCCTGTTGTACCTTTTTGATCAATGAGAAAATAGTGGCTTATTGAGGTTAAGAAACTTGGTCAGTTTTAAGCAATTAGTAAGATGCAGACAAAGATTATAAACAGTGTGGCTTTAGAACTTAAACTGTTAACCAATTTGTGTTAAAAATAGATTATCTTTGGGGCGCCTGGGTGGCGCAGTCGGTTAGGCGTCCGACTTCAGCCAGGTCACGATCTCGCGGTCCGTGAGTTTGAGCCCCGCGTCAGGCTCTTGGGCTGATGGCTCGGAGCCTGGAGCCTGTTTCCGGTTCTGTGTCTCCCTCTCTCTCTGCCCCTCCCCCGTTCATGCTCTGTCTCTCTCTATCCCAAAAATAAAAAAAAAAAATAGATTATCTTTATTTTATGACTGTTTATTTATTTTAAAAAGAAAAGAGCTTCCCTGTAGATTAAGAATAGTGTATGAATAAATGAGGTTTCATGGGATAAACCCTGGATTCTTGGTACAGTTAGAGACTCCCAGATCCCTTAACCATCTGTTTGATGGTTTGTCTCTTCTGTATAGTTTGGCTTTGCTTGTCTCATTTTCAGGACTTTTTCATGGTATCCCTATGAAATATGGTATCTGTATGATATCTCTATGAAATCAGGTATCTCTTTCTTATCTCTATGAAATAGGGTGCTTAATTAACTATCCCTGTTTGCCTGGAATTTCCTCAAAGTGTGAGAACAGAGCCAAGTTCTTAGCTGAGGCTGTGCCTCTTGATTTTAGCTGTGCTTGTCTTCATGAGAACAATGCGATTCTACCCATGTTGTAGACTGAACAGGATGATGTGGTGATCCCTTGCCCAATTTTTAATGATATCGTTTTCCATTGTGTGTGAGCATTCCTATTAATCTATCCTTACTTAGAAAACATAAAACCCACATATTGTGCAACCCCACCAAAATATAATTTAGCCAAAATATAATTTAGGGGAAATAGTTTTTCCCCTTATTCACCCTACAGATTACTACAAATTAAAAAAAAAAAAAAAAGAAGAAGAAGGATTGGTATCTATAAAACTTCAGCCCCCAAGAATCATGACATAATGTTAAGTATGGTAGCTGTGTCACTCTTGTGTTCCAGTATATTTTCTTATTGTCTTTAAAATAAAGATGAATTGAGACCATAATAATATTAGATAGATCACAGTAAGCAGTTTTGGGTGGGGGGAATCTATTCTTTGTATCAAGAAATATCTGATGTTTTATGCCATTTTTTGGCCCTTTTTCTGTGTAAGGGAAAATATTTCTGATTCAGAAGACTGTCCAGTATCAAAGTTTATTTTTTTTCCTTGAGTAGCTGCCAAATTGTTTTGTTCCTGATTTTCTGTATCAGGAAACAGGATTTCTGTATCAGGATTTCATTTTAGTAAATCTGGGCTGTTAACCCATCTGGATGTTTTTGTCTTTGTAACCTATGTAAGGAGTTATTTGAACAACAGAAACAGTGATAAATCACATGTGATTTAGAACCAGTCCTGAGAATTAGAAAGGAGAAAAAAAATTCCTCAGAGGGTTTGGCTTGCAATAAAACAGGATTGTCGTCTTTTTAGTGTTGTCTGTTTTGTGTTGGAAAAAAAAATGGATCATCTTTTTGTCCATACAGTCACCCTGTGGTATTATCTCCATCTGGCTGTCTCTACAGCCCTGGGCCTCTTAGCTGTGAGTAAGTGTGTACCAGCAGCTATTAATAGCCGAACTCTACCACAGTCTGCTGTCACAGATGGAATCTGAGCTTCCAAAGACTAAGACCATAAAAACTCATTACAAAGAAAGCAGTACATTCTTTGGCACTTAATGCAATTAAGCTCTCTATAAATAAGGAACATTTTTAAAGCAATGCATCAGCCCCTGATTTTAGTTTGTGGATGTCACTTATTGATTGGGTTTTTGATACTTAAGTTTCTCCCATAGGATGTTGTATGAATCTGTAGTATTAATCCAAACACTACATGTGAAATTGCAAGAGAATGTCTTAGTTTAGAAAAAAGTAATGCTTAACTTGAGGGTCTATTTGAAAATCCCTTCACAACAAAGAAAAGAGGGGGAAAAAAAACTTTGAACCAGAGACTGTGCATCATGGATTATTGAATCCATGGAGATCTGCATGTTGATGCCAGGAAAGGGTTGCTCCTTAACCCCTTGAACTCTGAACGTTGAAGGAGCCAGGATAGCCACCATGAAAGGAAGCATCCTTGTCTATTAGGCATACACACTCCAAATATATCCAATGGAAACTCCTGATTCTTTTTCCGCTAAGCAAGGAAGAGATTGCTCTCTCTTAAGGAACTGTCTCAGTATTTCTACTTAAGAGTATAGGAAGATGATGGAAAAAGGGATTAAAGTCTATTTCTGGACCCTCTTTCTCCATGATCCCCTTGCTTTTCTAGTATTTACCAAGAGAATTAAAGGATTTATTAAATCAGATTAACTGATTGTGTCATCTGTTCTACACTCAGTAACATCAGAGATGCAGCAAGGCCAAGAAAGTAAAAACCCAATGCTGTGTATAGCATTGATTTTTTATCTATACTTATTGTATAAATGAAACAGAAAGAGATTTATTTTCTCATTATGTGTTAGAATGTAGGTTCTATGAGGTCAAAAACATAATGTTTTTGTTCACTTGTCTAACCCTAACATCTACTGCAGTAAATATTATTGAATACATGTGTAAATATATGGAGTTAAGACATCTTGCATGCCTTTGAAAAGGGTTCATACAAATTCCTTTTCAGCTCTGTGCGAAAGTGCAGTGCCCCAATATTTTCTTGATAAAAAATATTTAGAAAATAATTGAAGTATTCTAGGTGCCCTTTCTCCTTTATTCCCTTGTAAGTTTTTATGATTCATAATACCCTTTTCTTTATATACCAGGGAACAGAATTTCCAAGCATTTACCTCCTATGGTTCTTTGAAAGTGACTCTCCTGTCAAATAAGATAAATTCATTCAGGAACATAATTTATCCACTTGAACTAGATTTGAAATTTGCTACAAATAACTTTTGGAGTAGGGTTGTGGGTGTGGGCATTCAATGTGAGATGATAATCTCTGTCAATTTAGCTAACTCATTTATTCCTTACTTAATTTATCCCAATTATATACATAAGCTCCTGTGATATGTTTGGCACAAAGGATGCATTGCCGACTATGACAGAAAAAATAGGCCCAACTTTCTGGACCTAATGGGAACCACAAGAGTTTAGGTAAAATCAGAAATTCAGCAAGCAATTTCATTGAAGTATATAGTAAGTACCAAATTCCGTTCAAATAGTAAGCACCTACTATGAATCAGTCTCCACTGAGATTGGAGAAATAAAGTATAAATGTATTAATTTTATCTTGTTAATTAATGTATATTAAATAGATGTGTGAGAAAGTGGAGAGCCACCCCAGGACAGCAGGTGATTTACTGAGGAATGTTTGATATAGACAGAAGTGATATAAATACAGAGAAAGGTGAAATTACTGTGAGTTGGAACCATATGTAAATATTCATGGAGGAAGGAGAATACCAACTAGATGTTTAAGAAAGGAAAGGATTTAAATAGAAGGAGAAGGAATTGCACAATGAATGCAATTTTAAAATAATACAATCATTAAAGTTGATAAGTTTTGAGTTCTAGTAGCAAAAACAAAAAAAAAAAACCAACAATGTACATCTTATTTGAATTCCTTTATAATGCAGAGCAATAATTTCTAATTGGTTTGATGATGCTGAATTGGTCATTTGTAAGTCAATGCTCTTGTGATTCCAGTTTATTCCCCTTCTGATTTGTTGCATCATATAATCTAGGGTATTTACATCAAGTTAGAATTCACAAGGCAAAGGTTACAGTAAATTTCCATTTATCTCCTTGCTCCAAAAAAATTGTTTTCATTTTGGTTTCTTTTTTAATTTTTAATCTTTACTTTAGAGAGAGGGTGCATGAGCAGGGGAGAGGGGCATGGAGAGAGAGGAAGAATCTTAAGCAGGCTCCATGCTTAGCACAGATCCCCATGCAGGGCTCGATCCCACCACCCTGAGATCATGACCTGAATCCACATCAAGAGACAGACCCTCAACCAACTGAGCCATCCAGGCACTCCTTCATTATGGCTTCTAATATGTTAGATAACATACTCTTAAAAGTTCTGATACAGGATGAGACTCTAGAAATTCTGGCAAACTTCTAAATTAATCTACATCTAAAGGACCCATCAGATTTAGGGGTCTGTGAACATGATGACTAAGAGAATAAGCTTTGGATGCAGAATAACCTGGTTTTAAATGTTGACTCTGTCACTTTTTCTTGACTTGGGCAGGTTATTTAATTCCAAATAAGTGATATTATCCACAAAATGTGAATATTCAGATTAAATTAGATAATCTATGCTTACACAGCATGCTAACTGGTGGCATTGTTTCAGTGAATACTAAGTACTAGAAAAGAGATGATGTTGAGCCAGGAGATGCCTGCAAATTTGGATGTCAAATTTTCAGTGATTAAGTGGGGTCTGAATTTCACAGTTTCCAACTTTCTCTGCCTTCTAACACGTCATTCTCTTTGTACATTTCTTATCTCCTAAGATTCCCCAAGCATGAGATGGAATTTTAATTTTCATAGACCTGTTCTGAATTGAAGGAGACACCAAAACTTTAATCGTGAGCACTGTGTCAAGAATATCTGTGATACAGAAAAAAAGTTAAAACTTTTTGATATGATAAATGCTTACAATTTTTCTAGTATGTTATAATTTGAAGAGTACTTTGAAATACCCTGTTGCCTTTGACCCTCCCCAAAAGTTAGTGAGTGGGTGATACTCACCTGTTTTCACACAGAAGGGAACTGACCAGAGAGTAACTTAACTTAGTCAAACTACCCAGCTAATAAGTAGTGGAGCCAAATTTGAAACCATGTATTCCAACAAGTCCATAAATATTTCCACAACTTTTGTGCTTACACTTTATTTGGAGCTAGAATACTTACATTACAAAGAAAAGTGCAGGCAAGTACAAATTAATATACCTCAATATGATTATTTGAAAGAAATAAGAGTAAAATGAGAGACTTGACCAAGATAGCCTAATGAAACTAAAGCTTTCTAGGAAATCAGAGTATTGGGAGAATCTGGTTGTTTTCTTCCAAATAAACATGGACATGTGGGTAAGTGCACTATGAGATACCATGTCATTTCTGCGTATATGTCTCCTGCTGAACCAAAGGAGAAAGAACAGCTTTTTTCAGCACCGGGGACAGCTCAGCAACTCTCTAAAGGGTTGTTCCATATACAGCTTGAGCAAAGTGCTGTCTGATAGCATCAGCTCTGCGAAGCCCAGGGGAGCTGACCTGACCTTGTAATGTTCACTCAGTGAGGAACGTAAATTTAAAATAGCAGTGGAGTTGCATTAAATGCTTATTCAGGAAGTTTCATTAGTGTCAATAAGTATGACACATTTGGAATTATTGATTTTTTTATTTTTCTCAATTTAGAATGAGGAGAGGCTCAATTAATTACTGTGAAGTGCCTTCATACAGCTTCCCTGCCATCTCTGTGAAAGCCCATTTCAATAATTACCACAGTTGAGTTTCATGAGTCTTCTTTTTCTTAATGTACATTCCTCCTTTCCCCTTTTACTCAGTGCTTTTTCTTCAGTGTATGATTAACTCCCCTCTGTGATGATAGGGACCAAATGGAAACCCATACATGTTAATCCTGTAGCTTTTTTAAAAAAAATTTTTTAATATTTATTTACAAGAAAGAGAATGAGAGCGACACAGATTGCAAGCGGGGGAGGGGCAGAGAGAGGGAGACACAGAATCCAAAGCAGGCTTCAGGCTCTGAGCTGTCAGCACAGAGCCCGACGTGGGGCTCGAACTCACGAACTGCGAGATCATGACCTGAGCTGAAGTCAGACGCTCAAACGACTGAGCTACCCAGGTGCCCCATAGTCCTATAGTTTTTGAAGAAGGGACCTACGAAGTCCAAGAGCTGATTCATAAATAAGAGAAAGTACAACACAGTGCTAAACAAGCAGTATATGCCCTGACTGGCCTTAAGGAACATCCATGAGGAGCATAATCTGAGGCATTGTGATTTCTGGGCACAAATTTGGGCACATTCCCTTTGATGTTTTTTTTTATGTCATTAAACTCTATTTGATTTTTAAAACTGGGATGAGAGGATGAGACTATGTTCTAAGCTTTTGTAACAACCTCACGTTCAATAAGCTTTTTGATCTTCATAGCAAATTATACTACGTTTGACATAATTAAAATATCCAATCCAAATATTGCTTTCTGTAGATTCTGTGGCGTCTGATAAAGAAAAATATGTGGCTCAGCTGTTTAAAAATGAGGAAGAGGAAAATGGAATTTGTTGGAAATTTGTGCCTGGATTCACTTCACATGTGCACCAATATAGCCAGAGATCCAGCCCTAACCTTTCTAATAGTCCTTGCCTACTTGTAACCAAGGATCATTTCAGCATAAATTTTATTGAGTCTTTTCCAACTTTGCTTTCTAAAATTAACCTGAAATGAGGCAATAGAGACTTCTGTTCTGCTGGTTTTATGGTCACAGTGGTAGGTTACAGGGGAGCTGTGGATACTGGTTGTTTTTTTTTTTTTTCGTGTTATTAGGAGGAAAATTCAGGAGAATAGGGAGAAGAATCATCTCATCCTTCTCCTTGAGAAGAATGTGTATTTGTCATGGCTAATTAAATCACTTTTCAGGATTTTTAACTTTCAAGTGGATTAGGCAGTATAACATTAGAAATGAAGTTTCCACATCATCCTCAATTTAATCCTGGATATTAAAATACTTGAAAGATCCTCCTTTCCCTCTTGATCCACATTTTGCTCTTCATGTGGCATGTCCTATAAGTTAACTCTAACAACAGAGCAAGTCCACTATAAGCAGTAACCTGCTAGCTGTCAGATAAAATCTCCAGATTGAAACCAGATCAGGGAATTGGGCTCCAAGTTGAAGAAGAAGCATGTGTGACCTCTTGGTTCAAATGGAGGGAGTGTCTCCAGTTTCCTTTGCCAAAAGACTTAGTTCTCCTTGGACATAAATAAAAACAAGAGTCCTTTGTTCTGAAAGACGTAAGGATGATGATTAGTGTTGGCTCACATATTCCTATGGTTCTCATTTTGGGGATTGTGTTGCTTTTAGTTTCAAGAATTTGTAATCAGTCTAGATTGCAAATGCATAGAAAGATCTTTCCTGGTATTTTACTGGTGATGAAAGAAGCTTATCTATTTATCCATTTTGCAAATGTTTACTAAATACCTACTATGTACCAGGCACTATTCTAGGTGTTAAAGATAAAAGTAGTGAGCAAGATAAATATGGTCTCTTCCTGTTCTGTTGGGCATTGTATTCTCAGGGAGGTAGGATCCAAAAAGTAAATAAGAATTTTATATGCTGATAAATGGTAGAAAGAGATTAGAGCGAGTTAATGATTGTATTAGAGACTGAGGACAGTGGAGACCAACATTAGATAAAGTAGACAAAGAAGGTCTTGACACTAAGACTTAAATAACAAAATGGAACCAAGATGGGAAAAATCTAGAGAATGAGGACTCTCTGAAAGGAAACAGCAAATGCAAAGTTCCTGAGGCAGTAATGAGCTTAGAGAGTATGAGGAACAGAAGGCCAATGCGACCTGAACATAATGAATAAAGAAAGAGTAACAGGAGAGGTAGACACGATCCAGACCATGTAGATGCCTAGAGGCTATGACAGGGAGAATGATTTTATTCTGAGGGCAGTGTGAAGTTATTGGAGGCTTAGAAGCAAGGGAATGACATAATTTGATTTATGCTTTCCAAAAGATCCATTTTTCAAATTTGCATTTTCATTTGCAAAGCTCTGCTCTAATTTGGGAAGGCAGTTCTTGTTCTGGATCTTACAGATATGTTATTTTAGAAATTAATTTTCTTATAAAATAAGGATTAAAAAATTACCCAGCATAGTGCAAATGTCTGGATAGACATGCCATTTTTAGATGAACTCACTGTCTAAAATGTGAGATGATGTTATACCTGTAATATAACATTGGAAGGTAGAGTTCTAGTCTCACCAGGGCCACTGCCCTGCTCTGTGTCCTGGGCAAAGTTACTTATGTTCTCATTCTGTATTTACCCATGAGTGAAATAGGAATATTAATACCTCTTTGGTTTGCCTTGCCTAAATGTTGGGAAGCTCTGGTGTGACAGTGCACTTGAATATACTTTTTATGAAGTTGAAGGAGCCGAAAGCTAAATCTATTCATGCACCTAAACATTCGTTGAATATAGGACAGAAAAGATCTAAAAAATTTTAATAATAATGGTTGCCATTTTATTAAGTTTTAAGTAGGTGCTGGATACTGTGCGCTTTTTCATTGATTTCTGATTCCAACCTCTTCACATTAGTGCTGGGATTATCTCTATTTTTATTTTGTTATTGAAGCATAGTTGGCATACCATGGTTTATTAGTTTTCAGTGAACAATACAGTGATTTGACAATTCTGCACCCTACTCAATGCTCATGATAAGTATAGTCATGGATTATTTCTATTTTTGAAATGAGAGGATGAGGGCTCAGAATTTACTTTCCCAAGCTGGTATGAGATGGCTGGGATTTCAGCCCAGATCTGTTTGCCTCTGAAGCTCATGCTGAAATGTTATATTCTTCTGCCTTTTAGGATTTCAATGACCCCCTAGGGAGGGCAGACTAACAGACTTTGTACATTGGGATATGTATGTACAGAACGATCTGACAGCATGGAGAAGGAGTTGGGGGGACAGGGGTAACAAGTTTAGCTGGTTTCATAGAGGAGGGGTGCTTTGAATTTGATCTGGAAGGATAAGAGTTTCAAGGGACATTAATAGGTGGTGTGATAGTCAAGGAAGGACATCTTAGGAAGAAAGAGTATCCCAAGCAGAGATCTGGAAATGCAAGAGAGGGGTAGGCACCCTAGTATGATGGGAGAATGTGTGCCCCTTTATTACTGTGTACATAGGTATTGTTTGTGGATTTGGGGGGGGGTGTTGGAGAGAAGGGGGGAGAGAGAGAGGAAGGGAGAGGGAGGGAGGGAGGGTATGTGTGTATTTGTATATGTTTTCTTGTCTCTGGATTTTTATGGTGTGTGGAGAGATTGTGTGGTATGTGACATGGTGAGAAGGCAGGATGTGACTGGGAATATGACCCTGTCTAGTAGCTGGAATGACAGAGAACAGAGACCTGGTAAGGGGCTAGTTCACTAATCCAGGTAAGAGATGGTCTGGGGCCAGAATGAAGGAAGCATAGAAGGTATGGAGTGAGTGAGAGGAGACTTATGGAATGTTATTTAAGAAATAGGATCAGTAGTACTTCTATCTACATCAAGGTGCAGCTGGGAGAGGTATGCAAAGTGAATCCCGAGTCTCTAGCTTGGCAGTGGTGTACAGAGTCCTAGGAACTTAAATAAAGGAAAAGTGGGAGCAGAGGCGGATTTGGAGAATGGAGGAGGTGGAGGTAAATTTGGACTCAGTGAGTCTGAGCAGACTGACATCCACAGGGAAATGCTAGAGTTAGTGGTGGCTATGGAATGATCCAGAACTCAGAGAAGGTAGAACCTAGAGGCAAAGTAATGGGGAGGAAAGGTTACCACACAGTATGGCCTTTCCCATCTAATAGTGCAGTGGTATATTTTTGTGATCACAATGCTCTCTTACACAGCATCTAAAAAAGTGAAGATAGGAGGTTTTTTGCAGGAATATTATGTGCCCCTAAGAAAACATGCCGCTTCTCAATTATCCACAAATGAGCATCCATGGCAGTCATTTTTATTCTTAAACTGGCTGTTCCATTCTACTTAGCATATTTTTAAGGACATTTCCATATTCCCTCAAAGCAAATTCATTTTAGTACATATTTATCCAAGAAAAGCATAGTGAGAAAGGTAAACTTATAGGAAAGAGTTAGATGCCAGTTAGAGCTGGTTTTTAAATAGTGCATTTTCTGGAATATTCTTTATCTTCTTATTCTTGTGTTAATTGAGACAATCATGAATTGACACTTGGAACCAGCACATTCAGGGGCAAGTGCCATGGTGTGATCCATTCTGGTTCTGCTATGATTATGTTTCTATCCACCTACCCCCATCCCACCCCAATATTTTATTTACTTCAGATTTCTTTCTTTAGACTCTGTCTATCCTCATGTTTTTAATCTTTTGCAAAGAATTATATCATGACAAGAGGAGACCTCTCCATGTAGCCCACTGAGAAATTGTTTGTGAAGATAAAATGCCTTCATCCGACAAAACAGAAGAAGCAAGAGAGCAAGAGCCTGATGGTGAAAGTGATGAATCAGCTCCAACTTACAGATTTCTTGGCCCAAAATAGTTCATTTTCGAAATATGTTATTCAGAGCAAGGACTGAGCAAGAGGAAGAATTAGAGCTGATTTCCAGCTGGAGATTTTGTGCAGGAAAAGAAAGCCTACAATGATTTGTAGGCACAACTGACCTTGGTAGGAGTGTTTGATTTTCCAATGAGGAGAAGGCCATCTGTTGGTTCGTGAGGGTAGGGGGAATGCGGTGGGATAATTGCTCTTTATAGCATGCTGTACTTGCTTCCTATTCAGAAACTTGTGAGGCCTGGTCTTCCTTCATCTTCAGATATTATTCCTATATACAGCAAAGTCAAAACTCAGAGATAACATGCTTGGCTCAAGGTCACCCAAGGATTAGTGGCAGAAGATGGAGTAAAATTCCCATCTCGTGATTTCCAGGTCAGCATCCTTTCCATTGACTACCTGTTGAACATTGTTAGATTCCTGCCCCTACTTGTTCTATGATCTTGGCCAAGTAACTTAGTTTATCTGGCTCTCAGATTTCTCATCTGTAAAGTAAAAATAATGAAAAAACTTGATTGGGTTACTGAAAAAATCACATTACCCCAAGATGCATGGGGGATAGTACCTGCACATAGTAGGCACTCAAAATACGTGTGTTCCTTTGAAACAATGAGGCTGATACTGGTGATTATTCTGTAACATATTTTCAGTAAAAGCATGGTGGTTTATAAATCTGTGAACTGAGGATTAGTAGAAAATATCCATCAACTAAGTAAAGGGAGCCGAGACTGAGTTGGAGGCTTTGTAGAAGTCTCCAAGATTTTTCTATACCTATTTTTTTTAGCACAGTTGGATGGCCTTGGATTTCAGCTCATTTATTCACTATATATTATTTAGACATCACATGTGCCATTACATGACCTTGCCAGGTGCTAGGAATATATAGTAGCTAAATAAGAAAGCTTCTTTTCCTGCCCTCATGGAGTTTGAAATCTAGTGAGAAAGAAAACTCTTGATCAAGTAGTCATAGAAGGAATATCTACTCCAAGTCTGAAGGCTCCTTTCTAACAGAGTCATTACAAACTGTGCTGGGATAATCTGACTTAGTTTTGTGAGATCCGGGAAGACTTTCCTGAGGAAGCAAACTTTAGGCTAAGGCTTGCGAGTGGAACAGTCATGCCAGGTAGAGGGAGTAGCATAAAGTAAGGCCATGAGGTGGAAAAACACTCATGAGTTGGGAGAAAAGTTTGTGGGTCTGAGGAGCATGAATAGGTGAGAGGATGGCATCCCATGAGGCCATGAAAGAAGTGGGGGGCCGGTCAGGCAGGACCTACCCAAGACCAAGGAATAGCTTCTGTGTGGTGTTCAGCAGTGTATACACTGGTCAGATTGGATAATAGCAGAGCCAACCAAAGGGTCATGTACACAATGCCTGTCTCTTAGTCCGGGAGCCCCATGGTCTTGCAGCATCTCACCTTTCCTCCAGGTAGTAGTATGCTGGCTCTGGGGCCATGGGGAAAGTTTTTAAGTAGTAATAAGTCTGAGTTACTGGCAAAGGAGATGAACTAAGTTCCTTCATAGTCAAATATGCTGACAGGAATCCACCAACCAAGCTGTGCCTGTGCCTACACCTGCTGGTGGATTATATGTTTTTAATATTTTCTTGGAAGAAGAGGGTACAAGTGGCATCCTAATGATTCTTATTCCACATTCTTTCCCCCTCTTTGCTTTTGTATGCTTATTTGTGGATTCATGTAGTCATTCGTTCAAATATATTCATCAACTGATGTATAATCTAGTAGGAGATGTAAGATATATTCAATAAATCACAATTCAAGATTGAAATAAATGAGTGCCATAAATATAAGAAATGAAGTAGAGGTTATGGGTGACTAGAGGATCACTTCCATTTTCTTAAGAGGAGGCAAGAAGTGGGCAGTGATCACTAAGGGTTTTGTGGACAAGGCGGCTTTTGATGTGAACCTCAGAGGATGCAGGGATAAATAGGCAGATATAAGGAGTACAGGTAAGAAAGGAGGCATCTGCAGGGAAAGAGAACAATAGGAGTATAGGCACAGGGAAAGTATAGGATGAATGGAATAAAAAACTCTGGTTGAATTTTAACCCGTGTGAAGGGAGGTTCTTAGCATATTGATGAGGGTCAGGTATGAAAAACAACAGAGCCTCCTACTGAGCACTGCTAGATTTCATCTGGGAGTTTTTCAGCTAGGAAGTAATGTGACTGACAGCTGAAGAATTGGCAAAGCAGTAGAGAGGAGGCAGGACAGGGGGCACCAGAGCACCAAGCTCAAGGCCTTGGGCACATTGGCCTTATGTCAGAATGCACTGGGGCCCAGAGCTTGCTGGCCATTTGTACAGCCTAGAGTATTCATGGAGTCCTGAGGCCCGCTCCAGCTGTCCTGAGTGAGAATCACTGGGGAACATGTCTTGGGCAGCTGTTATTTGGTTAAAGCCTGCTAGCTGATCTTCACGAAGCCTAGCATTTGCGGATGACTCTTCCCTTCCGTTCATCATGCAGGCCTCGCAGGAACCATCTGGTCCAATCAAGTTGCTGAAGAACCAGCAAAAATGTAACTTGCTCTTCCTTTCATGGGTATGAACAGGGCCACTTTAGATAGATGGTGTTTTGGGAAGTAGAAATGATGAATTGATGCTTTTACAACTGATAACCAAATACAATTATTATTATGAAGTGCCAGGCAGAAACATCTATTGGTGGAAGAGAGAAAACCAAGGTTAGCAGAGCATTGCACAAAGAGCCTTCTGTATATGCCAGGTTGTTGACAATGAGCACCTCAGGGAAGCAAGTTTGGGGAGGAGGGCAGGTTTTTATTTTATGTCTTTTAATCTGTTTAAAACATGCTTTACATGTTTAGTGCTTAAAAACCCTAGTTTTTAACCCTAGTTAGAGACTTTTAAGCAGCAACAAATGACCTTTCCAAATTCTATTTTGTTGGCCAGTTTAAAAGGGGAAAGATAGGGGCGCCTGGGTGGCTCAGTCGGTTAAGTGTCTGACTTCAGCTCAGGTCATGATCTCACGGTTTGTGAGTTTGAGCCCCAAGTCCAGCTCTGTGCTGACCGCTCAGAGCCTGGAGCCTGCTTTGGATTCCATGTCTCCCTTTCTCTCTGCCCCTCCCCCGCTCATGCTCTGTCTCTCTCTGTCTCTCTCTGTCTCTGTCTCTCTCAAAAATAAATAAACATTAAAAAAATTAAAAATAAATAAATAAAAATAAAAGGGGAAAGATAGCCCTCTGTCCTTGTCATTGACAAGGCTACCCTGAGAGCACCTGTGTCAAGAAGATGTCCAGGTCAGATGGTGAAATAAAAAAAATGTCTTTGGCTGTCTGGTTGATGACATTGGGAATGTTTACCTTGAGAAAAAGGACATTTGTACAGTAACTACCTTAAATGTCATTCTGATTGAGTTTTAGGATTACTCACAGCTGGGAGGAGGAGCCAGAACAGAAAGATCTTGACAGTTTAGATTGATGGGCCAAACCTAATAATAACATGAATTGTATGGGGATCAATGCCAATATCTTCCCCGAAGTCTCACAGAGCCACCTGCACACACACAGGGAGGGGAGTAGCCCTTAAGAGCAGCTCATCAAAACAAGCCCCCAGGGTCTTAGTTAACATTAAGAGTGAGTCAAAAGAATGATGTGGCTGCCAAGAAAAGGGAAATAATGTTTGGCTGCATGAACAGCAATCTAGTGTCTGGTTTGATTTTTAACCAGTGGTATGCCTCAAAATCACCTGAGAATCTTTTTTTCCAAATGTGCTCACCACTCCCCCACTCCCACCCCTACCCCCCATCTGACTATATTCCGAACTGGAGGAGGTGGGGTAAGGACTAAACACACCGATTTTAGAAACTCTGGCCCCACTGAGGCCTCTGGTTTTTAAAACTTGACCTAGATCAAGGGAGGGGCCCTCTCAGAGGGCCTGAATAGCCCAGTCAGTTAATCCGGCTCTTGATTTTCACTTGATTTTGACCGTGAGGTCAGTATCTGATGGGTTCATGAGATTGAGCCCCACCTTGGGCTCCACGCTGAGTGTCTGCTTAAAATTCTCTCTCTCTTCCTCTGCCCCTCTTCCCCACTCTTGCATGCACGTGCTCTCCCTAAAATTAAAAAATAAAAAATAAAAAGGGAGGCACTGTCTTAGACTCTTCAGTGTTAAATTATCTGCAATCTGAAGTTTTTAGTTTCTGAAAACCACATTTAAAAAAATAACTTGTGTTTTTATTCCTGATTATGGAAGTAATTTTTGTACAATATTAGCTTTCTTTCCAATTTGCCATCTTACACAGATTGGTTTTAATTAAAATAGTTTAAATAAAAATAGGATCATGATGCATGCAATGTTTTGTAATATGACTTGTTCTAATAGGAACATAGTTCTATGCTCTTCAGCATGATTTTTAATAGGTGCATAAATCATCCATGTTAAGAAATATTTCAAAAATTACCAATTTCCTATTGGTGTGTATTTGGATCTTTACCGAAATTTCCCACAATTGTTAATCACATGCACATACTTGTGTGGAAGAGGAATACAGACAGTGCAATGGCCAGAATGGTGGGAGTTTCGTAATTTTGACAGAAGGAGCAGCTGAAAGAACTTTAATCTGGAGAAGATTTAGTGGGCTTGGAGAGGGTGGTAAATATCTTCAAATATTTGCAGAAAAATCAAGCAGAAAAGGAATTCAGTTTGTGTTGCCAGCCTCAAAGAGACAATTGGGTAAAATATACAAGGAAGTAGCTTTCAGGGGAAGGTAATGAATTTTCAAGTAATTAAGTTTTGAAGGTCTTGCCTGCCCATCCTTGGGGATGCTGGAAGTTAGCATTTGTAAAGGAAGTAATTGACCACATTCACGTTTCTAATTGCTGTGATGGGGTGGGGGGGATGTAAAATGGAGTGAGTCACAAACTCCAGTGGCCCAAGCAACAACCAACTGTAAAGGAGGTTGTTCTGCTAATAGACTCTTGTGAAAACAATTTGAATTCAAATACCTTTAGGTAACATATTCACTCCTCAGCCACAATCCACACCCCTCCACATTTATTTTACCAGCCTGGGCTCCTGAAGACACTGGAGTTTATCACCCCTAGCAGTTGATCTTTAAAACCTTTTGACGGTATGAAGACCTGTCTTTCATTCAGATGTTTATCGAGCGCCTTTGTGTGTTCAGTGTTGTGAGAGATGCTAGAGACCACAGTGAGCCTGACAGCATCTCTGCCCACCAAGAAGCCTGCAGTGAGAGTATGCAGGAGGGGGGAGGTGTTGGATGACTGGATTAGAAGATGAATACAGGGTCTCAACTCCAGAAGGTCCACTTAGGACTAGTGATTGCTACTTATAGTGAGATATGCTTTGACTTGCTAAGAAGAGCTTTCATAACCAAGTTCTCAAGGGAATGGGAACTTCCTGGAGGCACTGCCCTTCCCCCTGTACCCCCAGCAGACTAGTGCAGGCAGAGCCAGTTGGCATGTCTGTTGGGGGTACTCTGGAGGAGATTCTGGCTCTGCAGGAGAAGTAGTATAAATGGATCATCCTTGGATTTCATGTAGAGAAGAAATTACAAAGGAAGCAAGCGACATTTGAAAAAGTTGGTAAATTAGAAAGCTGACATCATCCAAAAAGGGGGGAAAGGGCCAGAAGAATGTCAGGTTCTTTTTAGCTGTCTCCCTTTGCTTCGGTATTGATTTCAGGAGCAGGGTGTTTTACCTCCATTCTGTTGCCCATAATCTATGTTAAAGCATCTCTTGAGTGCATAGTTCATACTAGACACTGTGCTAAGTGCTTTTTGTTCATTCATCCCCCTAATACTCTCCATTTTGGAGATGAAGAGACTGAGGTTCAGAAAGTCCATGCTTAGTAGGTGCTGGAGCCCAGGGCTTTAACCACCACAATCTGCTGCCTTCTGATTGTGATGATGTGTCCACTCCTAGGCCATCTAAACTCTCTAGTCTTGTTGGGACTCTTCCCTAATATTCTCTCCATTTCTCTCCTCGCTTACGCCTGGAATCTGTTCTTCTTGCCATCTGTCACCGTGCCCTTTGCCCCACCATTTACCCTTCCTGCTCCTGAAACAAGTCCCCTTGCCTTTTGATTAGTCACTTTTGGGAAGCCAAATACATTTAGGCCATAGATTTTCTCATAACCGGGTGGCAGCAGAGCAGAGCATGGAGAATGGGAGGTTTTGATTTTGAATTAGGAGGTGGAGTTTTAACAGGAAGTACTTTGCTGATGCTAAGAAGTTTAAAAAAAATTGTCTTCCCATATGATTTGTTTCAATTCACTAAGGATCTGGGCAGCTGCTAACACTCATTTGGATTTGTCCCCCCTGAACAGAGCTGTACACTGATGGAGCTTCTTAGCATGGCTGCCACTTGCCGTCTCTCAAAAAGCATCTCATTTTTGGAATGACATACTGCTTGGTACAAAGTTAGAGGGAACTGGGCTTGAAGAAGCTACTCCTGAGGTTGAGTAGGACATAATATTCATCCTTAATGACATTTCCAAAATTCATAAATAATTTAACCCCCAAATTCTTGATGTAGAATCTGAGTTGGTGTGTGGGCTCTATCTGTATAGGTGTGTGTTTAAAGGGAGGGTTTTTTAACAAAGGAAAAAGAAAAAGGCTAAGATTTCATTAGGTGCTTCCTGTATACCAGGCATTGCTTCATCTATATACTGTTTTTTACACACATATACACACACGTATAGCCATACACACAGCCATATATTAGAGTTTATTGACTGCTCATAAGAGTCCCATGAAATTAGTGCTGTTAGCCTTATTCAGTTCAGAGGTGATGACTAATGCAAACATAAATAGCTGAAGATTAGAACCAAGTCTCCTTAGGTCTGCTGGACTCCAGAATCATGACCTCTGGGACATACTAAAGGGGAATTACGTTATGTTGATGCACTAACAAATGAGGCACCATCTGTATATGCATATAGTTTTTATACCTTTCATGCCCTTGCACATGTGTTTGGATTCTATGTTTACCCCATCAGGTCAGAGAGCTGGGTTTTGATTTTCTTTGCTTTGAGCTACAAGGAAACTGAGGTCCAGAGAGGTAATGAGACATTCCATACATCAAAGAACTAACTAGTCATCAAAGCCTAAACTTACCCCAGATCTCCTAAGTCCCACTTCCTCTCAGCATGCTGATGGGAATACTCATCCAGGTTCCTGATCCCTTGGGTTAAACTGGATGAATCCTCTTCTGAAATTCACCAATGACTAGGAGTTCATTTAGTAAATGTTATTAAATTATCACTGAGTAGTTTCTGGAATTGTGCCAGGCCTTAGCAGGGCTGTGGTGGACTTGCAGTGTCCTGCATTCATAGAGCTTACAGACTAGTGGGGAAAGCAAACAATTAGGCAAGTGATTGCTATAGAGTTCATGTCCATTGAAGGAGCAAAGTCTTCCACTGAAGAATGGAAGCTATGTCTAAGTTTCAGAAGAATAAGAGTTAGCTAGGTGGAGGTGAAGGTAGGGGACAGTTTTCCATAAAGAAGGAATGTTCTGAGCAGAGAAATGAGCCAAGGACAACCCTTAATATGGACCAACACAAGAGGTATGCAACACAGAGACCAGCAACTGAGAAATGGTGGGGAGAGGCAGTGAAGTTGAAAGGGCACATGCAAGGTTTGCAGACCAGCCAAAGCTTCAAATACTGGTTTCATCATTCATAGGCTGTGTGACTTTGGGCAAGTTCCTTGATTTTTTTTAGTGTCTGCATTTGTGAAGGCTGATTTATCACAAACCTTGGCAAGGTTAATCAGGCTTGCAAATAGTAAATACAAATCATTCAACCAGTGCTGGCAAAAGGCACCACTCTGCACGAGCTGCTCCCACCTAAACTTGGGAGTCATCTTTGATTCTAGGCTTCTCCTTACTCCACACCACACAGCAGGTTGACTGGCAAGTCCTTTCTGTACTCCCCCAAAGTATGTTGCAAACTCCTCCATTTCTTCTGTCCCCACACTATAGTATGGTTTAATCTAAACCGCCTTCTTCTTACTGGACTAGAACACAGCCCCTAACCAGTCTCTGTCCCTCCTGTTTCTGTCCCACCCCTGACCCCCAATTCATTCTTCATACTTCAGCTAGGATGATCTTTGAAAAACCAAAAGGACATGTCATCCTGCTGCTTGAAACCTTCTAGTCACTTGTCCTTGTTCTTAGCAGAAAATCTAAACTCCTTGTTTATTAGGCTGGCCCTGGCCACCTCCTGGCCTCATCTCCCTGTCCTTGGTCACAAGCTCTGCCCACATTGGCTACCTGCATCATCTTTCAGGTTTTAGTTGGATGGCCACCTTCTCAGAGAGGGTCTTCTCTAACCACTATGTCTAAATAAAGTCTCCCTTGCTAACTTCTACTACAGCATTTTATTTCTTTCATTCCCCGCCAGTATTAAAATTCATCATTACAAATTTGTTTGGGTGCTTACTAGATGAATTGTCTAGCTCCCTCACTAGGTTGGGAGTTCTGCAAGACTCTGAACTATTCTATTAGGGGCCCTGATGGATCAAATCCATGTCTGGCACAAAATAGGACATGGTAAACATCTGCTAAATTAGTAGAGAAATGAAAGCGGGGTGCTCAGTAACTAATTGATCCCTATCAGAGGAACTGTTATGGTATGTCTGGGTATGAGCATTTGGTAAGAGTTTCTGTCACCCATCATTTGCCTCAATTGCCACAATAAAAAGAGTGATAGACCTCTAGAAGGTTAACAGAGAGAGGGAAGGTCATTCTGTGTCAGTGGAATCACCAGAGAGAACTCACCCCCAAACCCCTTGACACTGAATCCATATAAGACACAGTTTCTGGGAAAATCCTTGGTATATTTTTCTCTGAGACTCAGGGACTGAGGGACATTCATCACCGGAGAAGTGGGTGCTCATACACACTCTTGTGTTAGCAGCTGGCATTTCTGCCTCAAGGATTTTACATTTACAAGGTAATAATAAAAGTGGTATTAGAAACCTGCAGATGGTCTGTCCGATAGAGATAAATGTTGATTGCAAGCTCCAACATGGAAGTGGGATTGACTAGAAGTGTTCCTGGGTAATTTAAGACCCCATAGTGGGTGTCCCTGGAGATACCATGGCCAGTCAGTTCTGTTTTATTTCAGGGAGGAAATAAAACTCTGCCTGATTGGACTTTTTTTCCCCTGACAGAAATGAGTAGTTGTCACGATGAATCATAAAGGCCAAGGCTGCAAGGCTGGCAATGCACACCAAAGCCTCACTTCTTCTCTGTGAACGTGGTCTTTGAACTTGAAATCAGGGTCAAGTTTTAGGGCTCTCATCTTGTTGGATATACAAGATCTCTCAGTTCTTCCCCAGAGATCCTCTTACTTCTTAGTGGCGGGGTACTGTGATGACTTTTCAGAATGTGCATTTGAGAGTGTTCAGCACTGAGAAGTAGTAAAATAAGGGACAAGGCCAATGATGGGGTAATAATTTTCAGCCATTTGATTTTCTAAAACTATGCTGTCCAATAAAACTGGCTATGATGATTGAAATATTCCATATCTCGGCTATCCAACATGGTAGCCACTAACCACATGGGACTACTAAGTGCTTAAAATGTTGCTAGTGCAATGAAAATCTGAATTTTTAGTTTACATTTGAATAGCCATATGTGGCTCTTGGTTTCCACATTAGATAGCTCATCTCTAAAATACTGTGTGATTGGAGGAAGAGTAGCAAGCATGAAGGTGTGCAAAACACAGCAGTTAAATGGGAATACCTAGGAGAAGGTGCCTTGGGAATTTTAACCAAGCGGCTGGGGAGGGTGTGTCCCATGGTGGTTATACATGCACACTCTGGTGTGAGATCTGGGTTTAAATATCATTACTGCCAAGTTCCACCTATCTGATCTTGGGTAAGTTACTTAACATCTCCAAGATTCACGTTTTTCATCTGTAGAATGAAGATAAGAATAAAACCTACTTCCCAGGGCTGCCCTATGTCTTAAATGGAATGCTATATGAACACACTTAATATGGTATATCTGACATCATTTATGTCTCAGCAAATTTGGTATAGTATCTTTTAATGTGAACTGTGATCATCTTGCATACCTAGACACATATCTGGATAGCAGTGTTGTTGAGCTTTGTGATCAGAGGGGTAGAGGATCAACACAGAGAGCTGACCAGACTCATTTGATGAAGCAAAAATAAATTTATAAACAACAAACACCACCAGGACTCCCCAGACCTGAATATAGCAAGTTTTGCAGAATCTCAGGAAATGGGTGTTCTGGGAAACTGCAAGGCTTGGGACCATTTGTAATAAGAATTAGAGAATGACAAAGCCGGAAGGGATTTTGAAGACCAGTGATTCTCAAGCTTTAGTGTGTAAACAGATCACTGGGGTGTCTTGTGAAATGCAGGTTCTGATCTGATGGATCTGGGTGGGAGCCAAGGTTCTGCATTTTTCCAGGCCACCAGATGTTTCAGAGGCTGCTGGCCAGAGTCCACACCTAGAATATTGATGCTCAAGGATGTTGAGCATCTAGAGTCTGGGGCACAAGACCAGTACCCTCTATTTCTGAGGAGGTCTTGGAGACCCAGAGGAGGAGGCTTCCTGTCGTGGGGCCATTAGAAGTAGAACCAAGGCTGGCACTAACCCCTCCTGTTGTCTACTCCAGTGTCATATGCACTTTTGCACTTCCTTGGGCAGCTGTAGTCTCTTGTATTATGTGACACCCAACAGTTTGTAAAACGTCCTCTATCTTGTACTTCCTTCTCCATTTGCCACCCAAGATCACTCCTCCTGCCCACACTATTCCCATTAGCAACTGCTAGTGATTCTGATCAGACGTGCTGATTCTAATCTCACAGTTCCTCCCATTACACCCGTGCACCTCTGTCTCTCTTCTCCATCTTGAGGAAGCTCCAGGTTGGGACTTAGGGGCCAGTCTGCATTTAAGGTCCCACTCAGCAAAGAAAAAAAAAAAAGTGAGAAGAATCACGTGTCTCTTCTTTGTCTTTTCTCTGTCACAGACACAGGATTCTAGAGCATTTATTACAAGCTGAGGAATAGCAGTGTGCTTAAGGTGTTTGCATAAGCCATTTCCGGGAGTTAGAGGTTTTATTCCCTGAGAGTCTAAAATGAGCAACAACTCCAAGTGGGAAGGATGGAAGTGAAGTACCAAACTGTCAGAGAAGAGGAAAATTTCCTTACTAGTCATGAACCACGCAGTTGCTTAGAACAACTTGGTGAGAAGGGATTGAAACTTAGGGCAGTTACAGTCCCTGTTGCTGACTCTAGGTGACTCCAGGTAAAGGGATATGTGTGTGCACGTGTGTAACACAGGCATACACCTATGTTTACCTCCTTACTTTCCCAAAAGTTCAGTGGTTCACTCAGTTCATATTATCATTCATCTCCTTTCACTAACGTTTTGTCTGGATGAGTGAAATGACACCTGCGAGCCTGCGAGAGAATTCTGAAAGATTTGGCTTTTTGTTGACATGCTTCTCCCTGCCACCCCACCCCCTGCATGTTATCTCGTTATCTGCTTCAGTGCCAACGGTTAGGGTCAGGCAGTTTTCTAGGTCTTTGCCATCGTATGATTGGGATTCTGAGAGATAAATGTCAAGAACTAGGAATTCAGACTCATCGAGTTGCTGATAATTAAATGAATTTGTGGCCTCTGACTGTCAGGTCTGGGTCACAGATGGAGCCATGGGTTTTGGGGTCCCAGCTTGGAGGAGATGGCAAACACAGCTTTTCCCTGGAGACACATCCGTACGTGTTATCTCCATTTGTTGGTATGCTTTGTGAGCCAGTAAGGTATCCTTTAAATAAAATACCACTTGTGAACCAATCCATTTTTCTACTAAGGTATATTTTATACTGCAGGCATATTTGACTTAACATGTTCCATTACTATCAGTGAGTTCGTTCCAAAGGTTAATACCAATGCAGAACTGACTGAGTAGGAGGGCGTTGGCTAGTGCAAAAACTCCACCTTTTGCCCAAATATCTTCTTAGGCAAATGGGGAAGATCTTTCTGCTTTGCATTTTCAAAACCAATGATTTTTGCTGTAATTAGAGGAAGGAAAGCTAGACCAGGCAAGATTTTTTTCCCCACTTTTAAAAACACCATTTAAGGATCCCAGCTGTTTTATTGGGTTTCTCCAGTTCCAGGGGTGGGGGGCAAATGTTCCTTGAGTCAGCATGCCATCACTGCTGGGTAAAGAGAAGAGTGCATCTGTGGCCTCTGGGAAGGTCTGCAGAGGACTTTGTTCAGATAACTCAGGGTCCCCAAATGGTTTCCCATCTTCAACCTTCCATGTAATAAGAACCGTGGATATTTCCGAGCACAGTTTGACCTGCATTCTATTGACCTAATCATTTGGCTAATCACTGCCTGCAATTAAATCCTTCTCGATGCAATAAAGTTAATCTCTTCCCAGCACATAAAATCTGACCCCCCACAGCTTGCATGAGGAGAATTGCTCTTGTTTATGCTACCATCTTGGGATCCAACACACTTTATTCTGAGGGCTGAAGCAACTCTTGAAGCTTCAGAATTCGCACCCTCATTGAATTAAAGTGTTAGAATGCTTTGCTCTCCTGCCAGACACAAAGCCCCCACTAGTTTGCCTTATCTTTACTCAGGTTCATTTCTTCTCTCATGCCCACTGCAGATCTTAAACTACTGAACGTTAGGCTTTTTTTCAGGCATGTTGCTTTGGTTTGTTATCAAGGCCATTAGCACACATTTGACAATTATTCATTTGGCCCCTTTTTGTTCCTGCTTGAAGAGATTAGTGTCTAGTTCATAAATAACTTCACAAGGTCCACAATCTCAGCCATACTTACAGCTCAGACCGAGGGACTTGTCATTGCTTCCTAACAGAAACAACATTCGAAGACTCATTTATTCACTTGGCAAATATTTACTGGCAAGTCAAAGTGTTTACAGTGGAACTGAGAAGATAGTTGAAAAGGCAATGGGTCAAGAGTAGAGGTGTAGGGGAGAAGGCAGGCAGCACAATGATGAACGTCGTATACAGATGGGCCTGGGTTCTAGTTGCCACATACCAGGTGCGTGTCATGATACCTGGAGCAAGTTCATAATCATCACTAAGCCTCAGTTTCCTCATATTTATTTTTTTTAACTTTTTAAAGCTTATTTATTTATTTAGAGACTGTTAGAGTGGGGGAGGGGCAGAGAGAGAGAGAGAGAGAGAGAGAGAGAGAATGAGAGAGTGAGACACAGGATCTGAAGCAGGCTCCAGGCTCTGAGCTGTCAGCACAGAGCCCGATGTGGGGCTCAAACCCATGAACCATGAGATCATTACCTGAGCTGAAGTCAGATGCTTACCAACTGAGCCACCCAGGCACTCACCTCATCTTTAAAAAGAGTTTAAAAAATGGCTATTTCACTGGGAGGATTCAGTTAAAAAAATGTATCTTCAGATGCCTAGAATAATGCCTAGCACATGGTACTCTACAAGGGTTAGCTGTGATTATCCCTTTATTTCATCCTTGTAACAACTGTGTGAGGTAGGTCCTACTTTTTCCTTCACTTTGCAGATGGGAAAACTGAGTCAAGATAACTTGCCTAAGATCACACACACAGTTTATGAATGGTAGGCTTAAACATGGGGTGCTTGATACTGTTATTCACATTCCTTATCATTATTTCCTTATATTTTTAGGAGCTACATACATCACTGGCTTTTGAGAAACATAATTTGCTAGATTTGTTAATGGCTCAAATTAAGCCACATGATTTAGCTAGAATATAACATTTTTCAAACATTCGTTCTATTGTGTTTCTTTTTCTCCCAACAACCAGTATTTCTCTTCATGTAGAGAAGTTTTATTAAATGCCTAATTACAACTGGTTGGATTGTTGGATTCTCACTTATAACAGTTCTCACTTCTGAATTTAAATGTAATGATGTGTTGAAATATTAATGACCTTTATCTTTAAAAGTGTCTCAATTGTACTAAAGTTAACAAATGTGGCTGATAACACCCAGCGATATTCTCCCACACAAGGCATTTGCTCGGGCTGGTGTCATTCTAATGGGTGGGTTTTATACAGCACAGACAAATACACAATGCAGGAAAATTTTGCACCACAAATTACCTGAGAATTTAGTTTCCCTATAAATGTTTTAAAGTACTCTAACTCAGGCTAAGTAATAATAACTGTAAAGCATTTAGAAGGATAGACAGTGCTAGGCATGTATTCTATGGAGTAAATGTGTTTCTGAGGGAGAAATATAGAAGGATCATATAGTGTTTAGATCATATAGAAGGAACAACCCATAAGCTAAGCTCAGTCCTGCTGTCTCTGTGTGTCCTACCTTCTGTGGCATGAACATCCCTCTTGACTTTGGCTTTAACTCCTTGGGCATCTTAAGGTTGATAGTGAAAACAAGAGTAAAATTTATCTGAGGCTTGATTCTAATAGCCAGCTTGGACTCCTTCCAATTCCCCAGAAGTCTTTGGGGTTCAAAACACTTGTATAACTGGTGCTGGCTTCTGAGCCTTGGGGCATAACATGAAGGTTTAGTCTCTCTCTCTCTCTCTCTCTCTCTCTCTCTCTCTCTCTCTCTCTCTCCCTTTTTTTTTTTTTTTTTTTTTTTGGTGAGTGTGTCATTTGCCAAAAGACCTTGATACATTCTTGTCCCACCCCCACCATGACTTGGAGTGTCCGAACTGAGGGACGTCTGTTTACCGACATGCTGACAGAATCCTACTTACAGGAAATCCCGTGTCTCATCTGGCTAAATAACTTGGACCATATGCTCAGATCCCAAAGCTTAGGATTTCTCAGAGCAAGTTCAAATGTGCCTATTTGCATCACCTGGGGATATTGAAATTCCAGGCATAAGTTCATTTTCACATAATTCATTATCCTCCCTTGGATTCAGTACTTACTGTGAACTTTGGCAACAGATGGAAGGAGATGATATTCCAGGAGCATTTACTAATTCTTTTGTGCTCACAAATACCCACAAATAGTGATAATTTTCAGTCAAATGAAACTTGCAGGGCCAGGCAGTGCCCTCAGGTGTTCATTTGCCACCCCCTGTTGAGTTCTTGGGTAGAATTTAATTATCCAACAAATTTGGGGGTAGCTCTGCCAGATGTTGCGTGCTGACCCAGACATTTAAAATGGAAGGATCTGGCACCTTCCAGTGGCTCAGAAGGTTAAGCATCCAACTTCAGTTCAGGTCATGATCTCATGGCTAGTGAGTTAAAGCCCCACCTTGGGCTCTGTGCTGACAGCTCAGAGCCTGGAGCCTGCTTCGGATTCTGTGTCTCCTTCTCTCTCTGCCTCTCCCCCATGGTCTCCCTCTGTCTCAAGATAAATAAATAAACCCAAAACAAAAACAAGTTAGCTGAAACTATCAGATTCCTTCTTTGGGGAATTTAGACTAAAAAATACCACCAAAGTATTTGGCTTTGAGAGCTTAAGATGAAATGAAAGCAAGAGGTCAAGTCAGGCTGTGAAATAATCAGGCAGCAGTGAATAGGAGTCAGCAAAGAAGGGCATTTGATAGAGAAAGCATCGGAGAACAGACAGAGCAAAGTAGAGGGGTCATGAGAAAGGGAAAAAGTAGGCAGTGGCTAAGGATGTTTTTCTGGTTCCAGTCCACAGGGATCCTCTTAATATATAATGTGAGAGTGAAGGGGGATAATTTATGTAAATCACCCAGCAGATGCCTGATGCTTAGTTAAGTGATCAATACAAGTCAGCAGTATTATGATGTTTATTATTATTGGAATTTTAATGTGATTTGTCTTTTTGGACAAAAAGGTACATTTTGGAAGATACAAAACATCCTCTTTTTCCCAATTTACAAAGGTGCAAACAGCTAGCATTATGAAATGCCATATTCTTTCTTTTATCATTGATTTGGATTTCTTAATTGTTATAATTTATAATTCGCATTTCAGCTTATGATTATCTTAGTTTTCTTTCGAATCGATTCCACACCCACTAATGAACTATCATGTAGAGCAATGGGGAGCTATTCCCATAATCTGTTTTCCTCCAATCCCCCTTCAGATGCTAATGAGAAGTACCATGGAGACATCAGCCATTAGTATACACAGGCTGGTATAAATCATGGACTATGGATCATTGAGCATCTTTGTTGTAAAACAAATGGCCTGTGGTCAGTTAATCATACAAAGAAACATCTCTAGGGCCTCCTGGCTTTATTCATAACCCCTAAATCCAGTTGAGTTCTATAAACAGAACATCTGTTAAAATATGCAGAAATTACAGTCACAGTCATTATCAGGAAGCTATATGGCTTTGGCAGAATTTTTTTAAGCTTTTGATGTAATCTCCTCTGTCTGTGATTCATGCATTATTCCCATTCTTGCTGAATCTCTTTTATTCCCCTCTGTTCTTTTGGGTTTACAGCACTTTTAACCCAAGATTGAAAAGTCTTGGTTGTCCCAGACTCGGTTGGCACTGTGCCATTCTACAGCATAGGAGACTGTCACCCAGCCTTGCAAAACCATATATTTCAGGTATGCAGTATGCATAGCCTCAAGCAGCTGCAGAATGAGAAATCCCAATCAGTTTCACACTTGTTTTACTGTTTAAAGACTTTAAAGTTGGCTTAACCAACTGAGCCACCCAGGCGCCCCTCCTGTGTTATATTTAAATTGGCCTGGTACAGTTAACCTCTTAAGACAAAGACCAGGAGAAATATGGATAGCCAGGTAACAAGGTTTGTCCCAATAACCTAGATTGGCTCCCTCTTGTTTAGTGAGGAAACATTATTCCACCTAAAAACTAGAGAACAGGTAAGCATTCTTTAACTATGGCTTTGTTCTCTCTGCCGTGGAATGGGAATCAACAAGCAATCCTTACAGAAATTAAAAAGTCACCTCTGAGTATTCAGTGTGTCCATCACCTATCCTTACATAGAAGGTTTTATAAAGTCTCAAAGTCAGCCTGGTTGAGCCTGAATAGATGTTTCTAAATGAAACCCACAAGGAAAAAGAAGGCAGTGTGGTAAAGTTGCTAAGAGAACAAACTCTGGGACCCGACAGACATGGACCCAAATCCCAGATCTGCCAGCCATTAGCTGTGTACCTTAGAGAAACTGAACTCTCAAAGCTGCTGTCTTCATCCATAATATTAACACCTGCTTCATAAAATGGAGAGGTTCACGGAAAACCCAAGCAAAGTGCCTAGCCATGTGCCTGGCCCATTTTTCATTACTAAGTAAATATTCATTATTAACTGTTGTTATTTTTTGTTTTTGTACTTAGTGCCCACACATGGTTAGATTATGTTAGGTGTTGATTTAACATCCTAGAACTTGCTTTTTTAAGTACTTAAATACTTTAAAATAGTCATTTGTTCAGGACTATGTGCTAAGCACCTGCTCTAGGCTCAGGGCTCTGTTAAGTGTGTATTCTCTGTGAAGATTTATCCTTGTGGACATCCGTCTGTAAGGAGCTCATCATACCTATCAGCATAGGTATCAGCACAGAATGCATTAGAAGGAAGACCCAAACCAAGGACCATAGAATTTGTGGGTAAGAGAAACAAATGACCAATGGGAAGGCCTCGTGAGGGAAGGTAGAGGAAGCCCGGGTTATAAGAGACTTGACAAATCTCTCCATTGGTGTGCTGGGGAAAGGGGAGGTGAAGTCACAGTGGAAGATGAAAAGCTGAAACAAAATGAGGCAGCAGTGAACATGGGTAGGATAAAAGAGGCAAGGAATGGGCCAGTTTGCCTTCTGGGAGAATCAAAAAGATTGGAGGGTAAAAGCCCATCAGAGGATCGAAACCAGACTCCCCAAACCCCTACAGAAACCAAGGGATCAAAATGGAAAGCTCCCAAAGAGGCTAGAAATCAGACAAGTCCATGTGGAGGGTGGAGCACTCAGAAAGGGAGACGCTGACAGTCTGATGGCTTGTTTGTCCGTTTCCTGGCCTGCACCCGAGAGGAAAGCTGGTTCTCTTCTGGGTTCAGGGCCTGCCCCGGTGCTTGTGGCTGTGCAGTTCCCTGCCACCCTCCCACCCCCAGGCGCTAACTCCAGGCGTCCTTAGGCAGCAGCGTTCTGAGCTCTCAAAAGGAAAATTGCAGTCATGCGTTGGAGTCCTCAGTGCCAATTAAAGTATCAGGCTCTGAAACAAACAAATACAGATAACAAAGAGGGGGATAATGTTTTAAAATTAGGTTCTCAGGAGTCACCCATTAATTTGGAGCTCACAAGACAGTGACTGCATGTTCAATAAATACCGTTTGATGACAGTAACAGCTGGTAGTGGGAGATGCCCAGCAGATAGGTCTCTTTAAGCATGCAGCTACAAATACATCCTGTGATATCATGCTCAGCAAGAAGGCAGCATCTTTCAGCTTTATAACTCTCAAAACACGAATCCCTCCAGAGGCCAAAAAGACGGGTGTCATTCATTGTCCTCCTGCTAAAAGTAGAGAGAAGAAACAAAGCAAGAGAACTAGTTTTAAAACTTAAGAGAGTGGGTTCAGTATACACAGACCCACTGTAGAAGGCTCAGTATACTCAGTATACTCAAAACCACTGCATAATTACATAGGCTGTGTAAATACCCAGGGGTTGTTAGCAGGCTAGCTTGTGGAAATGAAAAAATTAGCAGTAGTGGCATGGATTTTTTAAAAGCAATTACTTGCTTTATGCAATGACCAGAATCTACAGATGGTGCTTGGTCAAGTTCTTGAGTGTCTTGGAAACCTTTGAAGCATGATTGTATTCACACTACAAATAATAGCCAGTAGGATGTACATGAAAGCCCTTTATTCTGTTGATTGCAGTGGAACAGTATTCGTTAATGTATGGGTCATGGTGCATCATGTCCGTGCTATGAGAACACAGCAGGGGTGTTGAGAGCTAACAAAGAATTCTGAGTTTTCACAAGAGCTGATTTCCAACTTCCACCTGAAAGGTAGGGTTCCTCTGGGATGAGGACGCAGGCTGGTGAAGGCAAACTGACCCCATTGCCAACAGTTCTGCACCAAGTCACTGTCTCTACTACAGAAGACCAGAGTAGACCTTGTCTGATGCAGTAAGTGCAAGTGAGTAGAATCAATGGCCTAAGTGAAAGCTTGGGCTTCCTGGCCAGGCTTAGAAGCTGAAAGACAAAGAATGGCTTTTCACAGCACCTTTTACCAACAGAGGTTTCCTAAAAATGACTTGATTAGTTTCATTTTCTACCCTTGTAGGACTTGTAGATGGGACCACCCAGATGATACATTTGTTCACTGGTCCAGCAAATCTTTATGAAGCATCATTTATGGCCAGGGCCTTTGCTAGGCATTTGTTGGAGAAAAAGTGCGTTCCACAGGTTATCATTACCTTGATTTCAGGGATCTTGTGTTCATTGCTTCTGTTTTACCCAGGGCATTTGGCACAGTGTATTACACATAAGGAGCACTCCATGAAGGTAAATGGAAAGAAAAAAAAAGTACTCTGTCATTTGCAGCTACCAATGCAGTCAGATGTCAGGAAAGTAGCATTTGATCTCCTAATAACCTACACTTATCCATTAATATAAATTGCATTGTACACAGTGAGACCAGGTGGGTAACTTCAAGTTCTGCTTACTCCATTCTTTATGACTCTGTTATTTTCAATGGCTTGGCTACAGGACACTTATATAGAGACTTGGAAGCATGGGAGCAGATCATTGGCTTGTACCCACTTCACCAGCACAGGTGGACGCATCATGAACATGTCCTGTGTATTTTTTTTTTCATTCCTTACTTCAGTAAGATGATGATGCTACTGGCTTTCTGAAATTCTCTCCAGATGTTAGATCACTGCATTACCGTTTTCATGTGGGTGTTATTATCCATCCGTGTACCATCATTTAAGTCAGTGGTTCTGCCACTGGATGAATGGCTGCAGTGGAAGGGGTGAAGCAGAGATGCCTGTCAGGCAGCTGAGTGTCATAGTGAATGCAAAGTGGAAAATGTAGGGATAGCCCGATTGCATGTTTATATAACCCCAATGAGCATGTGCATAGATAAAAACGATAGTCACTAATGATAGCAGAGTATGCATTGTGTGCTAGACACTATGCTAGTAATTTTATGTGTGTTATCCCACCCAGTTCTCTTAACAGTCCTCATAGATTGGGTGCTTGCACTAGCCCCAGTTATACATGAAGAAACTGATAATATATTCATGGCCATGCAGCTAAGAGTTCATGATCTTAGCCACTACCCTGTATTGTGGTGTAAATGTTTAATATAACATGGTTAAAAGAATGAATTATTGATGGACAGTTGGTTGAATGAGAAGGAGGACTTATTTCTGCTTGCCCCCATATTTTCACTTGCACAAAAATGTGAAGGGGGTTGGGAAACAGAAATCACTGTTTGTTTTCTAGGTTCTGCTGCTTTATAAATTAGTCTAGTTCTATTTGGTAGCCTCCCAATCAAACCAATAAATTGGATGAGTCAGTGGTTCTTAAAAAAAATTCTGAAATTAAAATAAAACTACAGTGTATTAATATGGTGATTAGTCACATCACCAAAATAAAGACACTTTGTAAGGACTCTTTTCAAAACCTTGAGTAGAAACAGAAAACTATAGGATATGCAGGCATTTAGCAATGGTGTTTGGTATTGGAAGAAATCATTTGTGCAATTACCTGTAGATTCTAACCAAATTGGGAGCAAATATTAGCTATGTTTCTCATGGGTTTTTGGACATACCCAACTGGTAAATTATTGGAGTTATGTGCATTTTTGAGAAGCTCTGTACTTGTCTGTTTGACAAGAGGTGAAAAGGAAATGGGCATTCACACCAATCCACTTAATTTATAGCTCTGCTTTGGCAGTGTTTTATAAAGAATAGATCCTCATTGCCTTAAGGTAAATGCTATTCCACTTTAATTGCAACTGTCATTGGGTGAAGATGTTGAACTAAGCCTGGGTCTCGGGTCTCCACTGACAAATGAGAGGCATAAATTTCTGACACATCTTATCTTTTTAATGAGTGTTTAGTAACAACCCACCATTTGCTGTGCAAAGTTCAGGCACTATTTCATTTAATAAGAATAAGTAAAGAATAATCAATTTTAGTTCAAGTATAAAATTTATTATTGGTTAATAAAGGAAGACTAAAGATTTTTGTGAAGAACATCAAACTGTTTTTCCAAGCTAAGCTATTTTTCTTCTGTCCCAGTCCCATCTGTGAGACTAAGATGAATTAAAGTCCAAAATTTATTGATCTTTTGTGGACAGCTACGACCAGAGATGAGCCAAAGTAGATTTCCTATCATAGTGTTTCTCAAAAAGGTGTTCAAGGGCACCTGGGTGGCTCAGTCTGTTAAGTATTTGATTTTGGCTCAGATCATGATCTCGTGGTTTGTGAGTTCGAGCCCCACATCAGGCTCTGTGCTGACAGCTCAGAGCCTGGAGCTTGCTTTGGATTCTGTGTCTCTGTTTCTCTCTGCCCCTCCCCCACTCACACTCTGTCTCACTCTGTCTCTCAAAAGTGAATAAACATTAAAAAAAAATGGTGTTCAGAATTCTTGAGACACTTGTCAGTACAAAATTCCCAAGCTCCATTCAGTATCTACTGAATCATGTGCACAGTGGTTACCTAGTAACCTGCATCTTTTAACAGGATCCCCCCAGTGAATCTGACTATGTATGAAGACCACTGAGCAAACTGGTCTTCCAGTGCCTGAGTTCGACTCTTGCCTTTATCTCAGCATTGTATTTGTAGCCCATTCTAGCTCTGGAGGCAGAAAACTCCATTCTTGGAGCTTAGTTGGCCACTCTTAGGTCCTACACGCTCTGTTTATTGCTAATTCTAACTATCTACCACCTAATTAAACACTTCCACTTGGGGACAGGTAGCAATATTGAGTAATATTTAAGAGCACAGACACTGGAGCTGGACTTCTCTGGTTTCTCTGGTTTAGCATGACTAAAGTGTTGATATACACAGGAGCATGTTTGTTCTTGGTCAGATTGCTGTGTGGTCTTAACATCTTGAGACTTTGATTTCCTCAAAGGTAAAGTTACAATGGCCATAATAACTGACTTCATATGGTTATCTTGGGGATTAAACGAGTTGATTAAATTAATTGGTCCTTGGATCCTCTGTTCTTGTCATCTACAATTACTCCTTTTGTTATTTTATCCAGTTTTCTGGCTTAAAATACTACCTAAATGCTGACAGCTCTCAAATTCATATCTTTAGTCCAGTCCTCTCCTGAACTCCAGATTTATATACCCACCTTCTTCAGAATCTCTACTTGGATGTTTAATAAAACATCTCAGACTTCATGTTTTCAGATTGAACTGATCATTTCCTGAACAAACCTATTCTACCTGCAGTGGTCCCTTGCTCAGGTGTTGGCAGTTTTCACCTTCTTCCTCAGGCCAAAAACCTTGGAGTCATTCTTGACTCACATTTAAATTCTGTTCAAAATCCCATGCCTCTTCATCACTTCCACAGCTACCATACTGATCCAAGCCACTATCATGCTTTGTTGCAACTGTCTCCTGCTTCTGCCCTTGACTTTGACACCCATATCTGTTCTCCATACAGTAGCCAGACTAATTCCTGTAGGAATTTAGGTAAAAATCTGTCACTCCTCTGTTCATCATTTTCCACAGACTCTCCATCTCACTCAGCATAAAAGGGTCCTTATGATGGCCTGGCAGGCTGTACATCAGTGGCCAGTCACTTTCCTCTCTGACCTCATTCCTGCTGCCTTCTCTGTCCTCAGCAGCCCACTTGCTTCTGCTTGTACTCACCAGACCTCAGGGCCTTAGTACTGGCTGTGTCTTTTGCATGGACTGCCCTTCTCCTAGATACCTGCATAACCAGTTTCCTTTAAACCTTTGACCGAGTGTTAACTTTCAATGGAGCCTTTACTAAATACCTATTTAAAACTGGAATCCTTTTCTGCCTTCGGCCCTTTTGACATGCTTTAACCCATTGTATTCTTATAGTAATCTAGTATACTATATACTTATTTAGCATTGTTTTTGTTTATTCAGTCAGTATCTCCTTTCAGTAGAATCTATGCTTCAAAAGGATATTTGTTCATTCCATTCATTGCTATACCCATAATGCTCTAACACAATATGTGTTAGAGCATATAGTAAGTGTTCAATGTGACATAGAGTGTTCAAATACTTGTTGAAGGGATGAATGCATGAACAATTTGGACTTAGCTTAGAACATGGTTTATTATTTCCCAAAGATTTCTGCCTTGGCTCTTAAACTAGTAAACATTTTTGTCATGCTGTTGGTCAGGAATATTTTGGTTACAAGGCTGTAAAATCCCATTAAAATTCTACTTAATCACAGACTTGGTACACGCAAATTAAAAGTTCAAAAGAGTGCTAACTTCAGGTAAGTCTTGACCCAGAGTTCAGCTGTGTCACCCTGGATAGATGGTCTCTCAGCTCCACTTTCGTTGTAGACCCAGCCGCTGTTTGCAGGCTCTTTGTTTGTGGTGGAAAGTTGACTGCTGTAATGCAGGGGTTTACATCTCCTTAACCCTTAGGAAATATCTCCTAACCTCTCATTTGGTTTGGATTCCATGCCCAGCCCTAAATCTATTCCCTTTACTAAGATGGACCGCCTGGCGGCTGTAAGCCAGGTAGACCCTAACTCTGATGTTGAGGGAAGGATGGGCAGTACCCGCATGACTTGAGGATGAGAAGGGGGAAATCCAGGGGACTTGTTTACAGAAGAATGGAAGAATGGTTGATGGGGAGACAGCTAATGGTCTGGTATAACAGTAATGAGTACATGCTTATTAAATTAAATATGATAGCATAAGGTTTGGGAATTCAAGCCAAAATAACATATGGAAGTACGGATGGATTTTTTTCATTCATTCAAGAAGTGGAATAGCATATGCAAAAGCACAGAGGTATGAAAATGTTTGACATGTTTGGAGAGCTGTGAGGAGTTGGTGTGAAGTGAGTGAAAGTAATATATTGAAATCTTCTCAGTGTAGCAGCAGAAGCCTGAACCTAACTCTCCTTGGTCCAAGTTGGAGAATTTTTTGGGCTTGGCCCAGGCACTGCGGAGTGGGGAATGGAGTATGCCAGTTAGCTCTGGTCTTAAAGACACACACATGCACAGACCACATTGGACTGAGAAAAAGAAAAATTAAGATTGTCTTCATAGAAAAAAGGGAAATTGATGCTGAGAAGGTGTCAGAAGCAGGAAAAGATCTGTAAATCATCTCAGAATAGACCCATGGACCAAGGTAGATCAATATGATAGGGTCACAATTTTAAAGTTCTATGGCATTGAATGTGGTGACATTGTGAGATACAGTATGAGAATTGTAAAATTCCCTGCCTTTTTTTTGTTTTTACAAACACCATTCCAATTCCACTCATCAACTGTTGAGTTATATATGTGTCCTTCCAAGGGTCACAAGCAGAGAAGCAAGTCCAGCAGGGCAGGTGACCAGGCATAGTTGAGTCCTCTCGTTAAAGGTTGACTTTTCTTTATTTTCATCTTGAGATTTAAGGGATACTTTGAGTAGAGGAAAGAAAGCCTAAATGTTAATTAAATTATGATATTGATGGTAAATTTTGTCCTTGCTTCTCTGCTTGTAGATCTAATCAGGGAACTCAGGAGTAAAATTTTAAGATCTGATCCTTCTCCTAGAGTCCATTTTATTCAGCCCCTAAGACACCACTCCACATCCTTCTTTTTTTCACTGCCACATGGAATATGATATGGACAACCATAATAAAATACTCTACTCTTCTTGGCATCCCAGATTTTGGGGGAAGAAAATGTGGCTATCTGACAAGAGGGGATTGATGGCCAGAGAAGTGGGGAGCATGAAGATAGAACCCCAATGACTTTGTCCTTGAGAAGAACATTCAGGACTGCCTACAGCTCTCAGTGCAGTTGTGCTTGTGGGTGAAAATAGACATCAGGGTGTCTCTCCGTGCTTGTTCCAAGACTCCATCGTGTGCTCACTCCATTTTGTGCACATCTCTGTTGCCTTGCTGGCATAATTAAGCACTCCCAATGCCGCTGCCCCAGTTTCTAGTCCGTGGGTATGGAGAGCTGCCCTCACCCGTGCCAGCCCCCAGCATGTTCCCTTGTTAAATTATGCATATGCTAATGAAGTGTGAAAATCAGCCAAATAACAACTCTTTCTAATCATTTAAGGTCCCAAGAGCAAAGGAGCTTTTTTCCCCCTCTTCTCTTAATTTTGGGGTGGTTGTTATGATTTGCAAGCCAATCGGAAGCACAATTCTCTGGGCGTTTCTCCTCTCCCAGTTCCCTTCCACAGAAATGAGGCTAATTGGCATTCTCACTTCTACCTCAAGTGAGAAGAGTCTTCTGGAAAACCAGTGACCTACTGTGCCCTTTTCATTTGCATCTGGGGCTGGATAATCCATAGCTTTACATGCATACACAGAGCAGTCCCGAAGGGCAATTAACTAGACTAAATTATTTCCTGCCCCCTGGAGAGCCAGTGTTTGAGAACATCCCCCCAGAGATGGTGCATGCCAAGGCCCTTGTGTTGTGATTACATTTTACCTTTGCATTCCAGTCATCAGCTCTGAGTCTTTGCCAGTCCACCAGTTATCCTCACAGACCTAGTAATCTTCTCTGACTTCCTGATCTGGCCTGTGCCTGCCTCTCTGACCATCTTGTACACCCTCCACCCCATCACTTGCCTTGTGCTTACCATGGGTCTCTTGGATGCACCTCTTACCTCTTTTTGGAAAGCTTTATCCACACATCTTCATGTAGCTGGCTTCTTCCTGTCCTTCAGTCTCAGCTCAGTTGTGACTGTTGAGAGAGGGCAACCCTGACCACCTAGTTCATGTTGAATCCCATCCATCATCATTGTATGTCACCCCCTCTTTATTCCCTTCAGAGCCCCAATTACTGATACTATCCCATTCATTTTTACTGCCTCCTCATCCTTGAGGGCAGAGGTCTTTGTCCCCTTTGCTAACATATGAGTAGGGCCCAACACAGGCCTGGTACACGGGAAATATGCAATAGATGCCATTGTTTAAATCACTGGTGTTTTTAAAGTATCTGAACAGTTTCTCGTGTCTTGGAATGTTTTGTCTCTCTGGCCATTTTATCCAAGACTATTTATTCCTCCAAGGAAGGAAATTCATTTTATTCATATTTGTTTTCCATGTTGAACATGTATGTCACCTATGCTGTTACTACAGACTGTGTTCCTTGAGTCCCAAATCATTGATGATAGTGGGCATTTCACTGTCGGTTTTACAGAGAGACTCGGGGGGAGAGGTATGTCACACCCCATCTCTTTTCTCTCTCCCGTGGCTTGCCATTTGCCCCTCAAGTTTCAGGTATATTCTCCCTCCTGTTCACCCACACATCCGCTCAGAAATCCTCTTTTCCCCCTCCTTTGTCCTAAGAAAATCAGCTGTTGCCCCAGATTCCACCCAAAACAGGAAAACAAAAGTCTCCTAGTGATCTCAACAGCAGCTACCTTTTGTTCCTCAAGCACGCTCCGTAGGGAACTGAGTTCATTCCAACATAT
Source organism: Panthera pardus (assembly GCF_024362965.1). Lineage (NCBI taxonomy): Eukaryota > Metazoa > Chordata > Mammalia > Carnivora > Felidae > Panthera > Panthera pardus. The sequence goes on from NW_026526765.1 coordinate 116,680,206, forward strand.
TTGAATGAATAAATCACAGCATAGATGTTATCTTGGTCCCAACTGATCTGAGCCCTTCTTTCATTTTATTCATTTATTCAACAAATACTTATTAATGTTTGTGCCAGGTGCTGGGGATACAACAGTGAGCAAGATTGATTTCCTGATGCTAAGGTCTCTGGTAGAAACTCAGGAGGATGAATGAATACAGAGGTTTGGGTGAGTCTAAACCTCAAAGTAGAGAGGTTCACCTCTGCTGCTGCAAGAAATCTAATTGTAAACCAAAGGATCATATTTAAAGAATACACTTCAGCACAGATTTTAAAGTGCTTTTCCAAATTACCTAATGCTAAGATTGTAGATATCTCTGCCCAATCTCAACCTCCCTAGTTTGGAGAAAAATTACTCTTACTTTTTTTTTTTTTTTTTAGGTAGGGTGTGCTAAAGAAAAAATTAGGTTTGCTGGGGGTGGAAATTACCACCACCACTAAAATGTGAACAGAGGAAGTTGAAGCTGAACTGTATTTTTCAGAGCTTCACAAGAATTTTTTTTCTTGACACTACACACACACACACACACACACACACACACACACACACACACACGCAGTGGAAGCCAGCATGTAGCTGAACTACACAAGGAAGCCAGAGGCAACTCTCAAGATGGTGCCACAGAGCCTGGAGGGGAGAGAGAGACAGATTCCCATCACCAGCTGGAAGAGCAGGCTTCTTCCAAATGTGCTCAGTTATAGCATTGCCTCCTGGAGCAGAGACTGGAAAAAGAGTTTGCTCCTCTACTTCCTGCTACAGTGACTAGAGAGAGAAAGAGATTGAGCAATTGGGTGAGAGATGTTTTTTGTTACTACAGCAGCATGATCACACCTGTCAGGGTTTGAGCTTAAAGAAAAAGGCAAGGGTTGAAAACTGCTGTCATAGGAGCTGACCTCTGCCTCTAGGTGGCTTATATTTGTCCAATAAAGAGTTGGCTCAGTGTTTAAATATTTTTTTAATGAGTTGCTAACACTTAAGCACCACAAAGTTTAAAGTTTTTATAATTTATTTTGAGAGAGAGAGAGAGAGAGAGAGAGCAGAGGAAGAACAGAGAGAGAGGGAGAGGGAGAGAGAGAGAGAGAGAGAGAGAGAGAGAGAGAGAGAGAATTCCAAGAAGGCTCTGCACTGTCAGAGCAGATCCCATGAACCATGAGACCTGAGCCAAAGTTAAGAGTTGGACGCTTAATTGAGTGAGCCACCCAGGTGCCCCTAAAAATATCTTTTCAAAATGGACACCTGGCTGGGTCAGTCGGTAGAGCATGCTACTGTTGATCTCGGGACTGTGGGTTCAAGCACCACATTGAGTATAGAGATTACTTTTTTAAAAACTAAAATCTTCAAAAAAGAAAATTTTAGTAGTCCTATAGTTTTATTGCCTTCCAGAGTCTTTTCTTTTTCTCCAAAGACTGATCTGTGGTAAAAAGGAACTTGCTAGGTCATATCATACTCAAATGTGTCTTTCCTTTTTCCTCCGCCATTCTGGGGTGTTGTGGGAAGAGACAGGGGAAAATGAAACCGAATCATACCTGTCCAGATGATACCAAGAATAATTAAGATGGGTAAAGGAGTAAAACAGGTGATTAGAGAAAAAGCACACATGCACAGTAAAGGGTTATAAACTGAGAGCTCCGAGAAAGCAGAGGGCAATATAAATATCTTCAATTGCCTGTAAGTAACCCGGCCCCCCAAGAACAGCACTTTGGTGGTGATTATCAGTAGCTCCCCAGGTGGATGGAGTGCTGTGGCAGCCAGGAGTTTCCGGAAATGGCTAGGAGTTTGTTATCAGGATGTGGGATAAACAGGAAGGTGCCAACTTCATAATTGGTATCGGGCTGACTATCTCAGGGAGCACTTAACTTGACAACCTGTGTGAACCACAATCATGCATTTAATGTTTACTGAAGCGTGTGCCACAGAAAAGTGGAGAGTCGGTGAATGGGGCTGGGGGCTGTTCTAGAGTTATTGTAAAGCTCAAACACGATCCTGGTGAGGGGGCTCTTCTCAAAAGTACTCTACGCAGTGGTGGGCTAGCTTTGTTTTCTGTTTGCCTCTCTTTGGCATCGTAACCAATCATGACTTTTACAAGTTGATTCTCCATCCCCTTTTATTCATTTCTGAATTTGCTTCTAACTTAGGTATATCCAATCCTAAAATTTCATGATTCTGACTTGTCAGTATGTCTAAGACCTAACTCATGGGGAAATTGGCATTGTGTAGTTAAGGAGGTAGAACCTTCTTTTGTGGGATGTAGATACCTAATTTTATAGAAAAATGAACAGTGTTTTAATAACTATTTGGCAGTCATTCTTATTAAGAGCAAAGATCTAGGAGAAAATAAATTGTGTTAATATATTTATCAATCAGATCTAGCACTTAATAGTAAATTAAAGACCAACATATAGTTAAATTATATATATTTGGAATTCCAATTCTGAATTGATGTTATTTCTGATTTGCCATTACCAGGAATTAGGATATTTACTAAAGATGCAAATAGGATAAATGAGACTGTAGTGGAGAAAGTGTTCCAAGGAGTGTTGTCTTGAATCAATTTTCTGCCAGAGCTCCTAGTGCTAATATGTTTCTTAATTAAGATAGGTCTAAAGCAGGGTGCCTGGGTGGCTCAGTCAGTTAAGCGTCCGACTTCAGCTCAGGTCATGATCTCACAGTCCGTGAGTTTGAGCTCCGCATCGGGCTCTGTGCTGACAGCTCGGAGCCTGAAGCCTGCTTCAGACTCTGTGTCTCCCTCTCTCTCTGCCCCTCCCCTGTTCATGCTCCATCTCTCTCTGTCTCAAAAATAAACATTTAAAAAAAATAAACAATATATAGGTCTGAAGAATTTTCATTCATGGCAGTTTTTCAGGGTGATAGGGAAACATCCTTGACATAAAAGTAATGACTACATATCTTATATGGATCCATCAAAATTCATTTTATTAGGAGACTGAGACTGTACTTACATTTTAGTTTTAGTTACTGAGATGGCATGTGGAATGACTGATAGATGATAGATAGATTGATCGATCAATCAATCTTGACTGAGAAAACCTTTGCACATATTTTCTTAATACAAATGAAAGTGGAAGTTGGATGCAATTTGGGGAGATTAGGCTGAAACATTGCATTCTCTTATTTTTGTTTAAAGAAAGAAGGGACAAAGCCTGTTGTTCTCGACGTACAATGCTTTGAGGTATTCCCATCAGTCTTTGAACATTGCAGAACATCTTCTTCCACTATGGGCCACATTCTATAGGTCCAGGAATTATTTGCCAATGGCACACAAGCAGACCCATACAGAAAGATGCACTCACAAACCCCTGTGTTATTTCTCCCTGATATTCTCTTGATGTGATGAGTTACTAAAGTGGCTCACTAAGGCAGAAACACAGTGTCTTGGTCCCTCTATCCCCCAACAAGATCATGCCAAATTTTCCCCAAGCCCTGAGAGGGAATTGATGTTTAGTGGTTAAAGTCCTTGGTCCCGAGAGACTTCGTTTCCTGTTCATAGAAAATCATCACCCCTGCTTTCACAGAGCCTGTGATGTTTCAGTCCAGCTGATAACACACTGCAGCCGGAGTCATAAATTAAACCTGGGGATGAGACTGTGACCATGTGTGCATCTGTAATAGAAAGAGATCACAAATAGCCATTAAATATTCTTCTAGCACATGTCTCTCTGTAGCTGTATAATACGCTACTCTATAAACATCCTTTAATTTACTCAACCCGGCTTCTATCCTTAGGTACTTGGTTGTTTCCAGTTTTTCCATATCTTAACCTTCACTGTACCTACATAGTTTTGCCTATCAGGGAGAAATTTCCTAAAAGCTGAATTAGGATCAGAACATGTGACAGGAGTTTATTTTTATTTTTTTTAATATTTATTTTTCAGAGAGAGAGGGAGAGACCGAGCGTGAGGGGGAGAGGGGCAGAAAGAGAGGGAGCCACACAATCCTAAGCAGCCCCCAGGCTCTGAGCGGTCAGCACAGAGCCCAGTGTGGGGTTCAAACTCATGAGCCGTGAGATCATGACCTGAGCTGAAGTCGAACACCTAACTGAGCAACCGAAGCATGCCCATGTGACAGCAGTTTTAAGGAATTTTTTCTATTTGGATATATTTTCCTATGACACTGTTATATTCACATTTCTATCCACCCTCCCCCTTTTCTGTTGTCTCTTTATCTCTTTCTTCCCCTTTTTCTTTCCTATCTTCCCTCCTCCCACCAGGCATCCGCACGCAGGCGTGCATGCACACACACACACACACCCTGACTGTCCTCAGTTAGGTCAGGCATTTGATGTGGGGAAATAACCAAGGGTTGTTCAAGCATAGGTTGGAAAACAATGAATCAACTCTATAAAAAAACAATAGACAAGAAGGAAAACACCTATTGAGGTGTTTGGTTTGGAGGCTCTCAAGCCTTTTGGTACAGTGTGATTTGTGTAATGCATGAAAGAATTGGAGGAGTAATTGGCAGGTCAGGCTAAAATATTAATTGCTACAAGCCACACCTGTGGACTTTGTAATATGACTATAAGTTGTTGAGAGATCATGGCTATGCCACAGGGCTAAGAGCTACTTTAATGGAAACTTCTGGATCCTGAGCTTCCTGGATTAATGTTGAAACTGAGATATTCAGGGTTTATAGAATAGTATCTTTATTTTGATTTGAAGTAATAGCATTAAGACCATCAGTAGCTATAAGAGAGTTCTGCTTCTATTATGACATTGGATGGTGAAGAATCGACAATGATCCAAAATTCACTTCATTCACAGCATTTTACTTCATCCTTTAGTTGAACCTCAGTTAGATTTGATCTGGCTCAAATGAATTGTTTTCATGAAGCCTCATATTAAGGCAGCATTGATTGTGTGAAACATTATGGTAGATTGAAAAGTAAACTCATTTTTCCCTTGTTAATAATTAAACAATAGACTTTTCGTCTGAAACTTTTGTCTCGTGTTTTAATTCACATCTCTATGTCCTTCTTTCAGGAAAAGTGTCTTGCCTGGGTATTATATAGAGCCAGACATTCAGATAAATTTTAAATGCTTGCCTGAACATCACTTTTCCAAATATCCAGATGTTGGCGTTCACGCAGACTAAATATCCAGGTGGTCAAGTGACTGCACACATTTGGAAAGCTGGCATCACATAGGCAACTGTAATTCCCAGGCTCTCTTCTTATGCATGTAACTCAGTAGACACACTTTCACATCTGTTCCTTATGGGAAGCAGAGAGAGAGAAAGGCCAAATAACGTGATGAATAAGAGCAGAGTTTCAGGCTTAGGCCTGGATCAACATACTGCCACTGCCTTTACTAGCTGTGTGATTTGAGGACAGGTTTAGTTTGTGTGTCTGTTTTAGTTTCCTCATTTGTAACATGGGAGAGTACTATATACATCATGGTGGCGTTGGGTGTGGGAGTGAAGTAATGCTGTATGAGGAGGTTTGCCCAGTCCAGAGCAAGTCATAAGTTCTGTGAGTAGTGTGAACTACACTGACTGTCGCCATCGGCTGGGACATGGATGAGAAGTGGAAGGAAGGTGTCCTGCTTGGGCACTGAGGACTCTGTCCTCACAAAGCCCTTGTTACTCCTATCCTTCCATGCCACTCACCCAACATAAGTGATGCCTTAACCATGGACAGTGAGATGAGATGTACATGATGGAGTAAATAAATGAATGAGTAGGGCGAACACCAGTGTTATACCACTGCGTTCTCTAGATGTATTTGAGAGAGCTTCTGAGAGAGAAAGAGTTTTAATGGCCCAGCAATCGGGAAAGAATGCCTAACTGTAGAGAATGCTAACACTAAAGGCATAGTGACTAATTCTCTTTCTTTCAAGCATTCATCAGGCCTTTTAGATTCTTTTCTGGCCAGGCACTAGAGCAAAGCTTGGGGTGTTTGAAGGAAATGAGGAGTCATCTAGTAGCAGCATAGGAGAGGGAGAGGAAGATGCCAAAGATAAGGGTAGAATACATCGTACTTAGAGTTGGGGTTTTATCTTGGCAAATTGAAGCACTTACTTTTGCTAGTGGACAGTCAGCCTGTAGAGTCTGCACCACTGCTTTTGCTGCAGCCTCCTTTCCACCCCTGGTTCCTTAGGGTTTGGGCATCGGCAGTCAGCAAACATTGGCTCTTCATTTTAGGAAGGTAGAGATGATCATTTTTGGTTGATCTTGTCATTATTTTTCTGATTACATAAATATTGTCCATATTTTCAGTAATTCAAAATATGAAATATCCCCCAATCAATTCAGTGACCCATTCATTGACCAGGTATTTATTAAACATGTACTATTTTCCAGGTTTTGTACTCTAGGTGCTGATCTCAAAGATAATGAAAACTTTGTTTCCTCCACAGCTCTATGAAATGTTGACATAATAGGACCAAAATAAATTGTGGTTCTGTAGTAAAGGAATAAGTGTTTTACTGCAGGAGAGAAAATCTCCCATAACCTCACTTTTTGCAATTACGTGTTTCTAAAGAGCAATTACATTGAGCCACTCTATGGAATACATAAAAACTACCTGTTTTTTAAAAAGCAAAAACAAAAGTTGCCTAATTGAGTGTCCAGGCTCTCCAATTCTAACAAAACCCAAACATACTGGTAGCAGACTTCACCTTCATCCCCAGCTTTGTCCATAATGCGCGTTATTAATCCAGGAAATTACCCTATCTGTTCCAGGCACTGGACTGCACGGAGGGAGGGAGGCCCACACCTGCCTTATGCAGAGCCTGTGACGTTTCCAGCAGTAGCATCTGAAAATCTTTGTATCGGTCTAGCTGATTATGCAATGCCACTTGAGCCATAAACTGAACGTGGGGATGAGACTATGACCAAGGGTACATCTGTAATGTTTATGAGCTCTAAGGTCATTGCAGGAAACAGCAAGGAACATAGTTGTAATAGACTGTTGGCCTCTAAGGAAATTATTAATTAAATTTTATCTTCTCCCTGGCATGCTTCAGTGCCACCACTGTGAGTCTTTAGACCTGGGGAAGGTACGGCTCGGTAATAACCGGGCTTATCTTTGGACTGGCAATCATTTCGTATGCTCCTTTGTCTGACACCAATCATGAACTGCAGCGTGGGATGTCAAGGTTTCTGCAAATGCCAATAGCATGCCTCACACGCCTCACTGTATATCAGGCCCAGGGTTCAGAGCTCATGATAGGAAACCCAAGAGTCAACAGTGAGCACAATAATCCATTTTCTGGAAACGATGGGTGGGCACGGTCCCCTTGCCAGCACCCCGCCCTGTCAGTTTCCAGTGGTAACTCCAAAAGAGCTACAATCACCTTCAAAAGACCAAAGGAAGAGAGGCTCAAGTGTCACTGTGTTGACACCATGTAGGTGGAATGCTATTTTTGAGTCTCTGACTTGAGGTGCGGACTTGGAAAATCAGAGCTGAAATGTCATTCCCAGCTACTTTCTTTGAGAGATTTCCCAGATGGATCGGCTCAGCCCACGAATCAAATGGCATTTTTGTTGTTGTTCATAACTGCTTGCTGTGTCAGCCAGCTGTGTTCATCCTGCCTCACACTGGATCCCTCACATTAAATGTTTTCTGATCAGCTGGCAGCCATGCTGAGGACCCACAAAGCAGATTGGAGTCTACCTCTGTTTTTCCATAGATGGGAGGCCTTGCTCCACTAATGGGGATTTAAGCATCTTCATTTGAGGCAAGACAGCAGGTAGAGAATATAAGGCACAGATGTATTTGATTAGATGCTGAGTTTTCCAAATCGGTGCTTAAACATGCCTCCCCTGGCCCCACTTTGTATTTGGATGCCTCAGTCATTTGCCCCTGCTTTTACAAGTTTGAGCCACTCACCCATCTCTGGGAAGTCTTCTTTGTTAGAGAAAACTCCTGGTAAAGTCTGAGAGGAGTGAACAAGTAACTCGGGAGATCTTGGTTGAATGCCTGAAAGGGATGATGCTGTATGCCTTTAGAAAGACCAGGAATGAATAAGACACAGTCTGTAGGAGGAAGAAATGAAGAAGTGACAATACTGACAATAGCCTTGCCTCCTGGTACACTGCATGTTTGAGGTCAGCAACCTGTCTGGAAATCACATTCCCATCTTCATCACAGCCTTCCTGATCATGCCACACCCCTGGATATTCTCCTTGGAAACCCTTTAGTGTAGATGTTTAGGGTTAGGAGAGCTTTCTTTGCTTTATTACAATTTCTTAGAGGAATCTGATTTATTCTGTAATTAAGAACTATTTTAAGGTAATCTGGTTTATAAACCCTGATCAACTCTAGGGTCATTTCAGGCAGGGGATTGATAGCAAAATATTTTCGGTGGAGACGTCACCAGACCAGGGTAGTAAATTGTCATCAGGAATGCTGGAGCCTGTAGGTTTGCCACTGCCTGAGGAAGAAAGACATAATTTAACCTTGGCAATGTTTTTGGTTGTGTACAACTCTCATAGAAGCTTAGACTCTTGCAAATGGAAGGTATTTTGAACCCTTACTTGGTCCAACACCCTGCCATTTTTATAAATTCCTTCCAATGTTTTCTTGCTGAGTGATCATCCAATTTTTCATGAATGTCCTCACTGCTGGCAAGTTTCATCCCTCATAGCATTGGAGGAGTGTATTCAATTTTTTAAACATTTATGTACCTTTATTATTAGATTAGGAAGAACTGAAGAAGTCAATTTAATCAATTAAATTTTACCTATTAGTCAAAAATATACGTAAATTCGAACATGTAAAAATCACTTTTTGTTTTCTAGATTATGTGTAGAAAAACTGTGACTGTAACAGCATAGTACTATTACTAATTTCAGCAATGATGCTTGTAGATTCTTTTTTTTAATGTTTGTTTATTTTTGAGAGAGAAAGAGCACGAGTGGGAGAGGAGCAAAGAGAGAGGAAGACACAGAATTCAAAGCAGGCTCCAAGCTCTGAGTTGTCAGTACAGAGCCCAATGCAGGACTCAAACTCATGAACTGTGAGATCATGACCTGAGCCGCAATCAAGAGTCAGATGCTCAGCTGACTAAGCCATCCAGGAGCCCCTGTAGATTCTTTATTTCCTTTTTTGTGGTAAAATATATATAATGTAGAATACACAAAATTAGCCATTTTAGCCATTTTTAAGTGTACAATTCCGTGACATTAATTAGCTTCACATTGTTGTGCAGCTATTTCAACCATTTCCAGAAATTTTCAGCATCCCAAACCCACTGTCCCTATACACACTAAGTGATAATTTGCTATTTCTCCCTCCACCTAATTTCTCATAACTTCTGATATATTTTCTGTCTCTATGAATTGACCTAGTTATTTCATAAAAGTGGAATCATCTAACAGTTGTCCTTTTGTGTGTATCTTTTCTTTATGTTAGGGAGTCTTGGAACCTTTATCAAAGACCTGTTGATCATATATGAATGAAGTTAGCTTTGGGCTCTCTCTTCTGTTCCATTGATCTCTGTGTCTGTTTTTATGCCAGTATCACACTATTTAATTATGATAGCTTTGTAATATCTTTTGAATCAGTAAGTGTTATGCCTCCAGCTTTGTTCTTTTTTCTTAAGATTTCCTTGGCTGTTCTGGACCTTTTGTGGTTTTGTATGAATTTTAGGATTGTTTTTTTCTATTTTTGTAAATGCCACTGGGATTTTGATGAAGACAGCATTGACTCTGTGTGTTGATTTTGGTATCTTGTCAGTTTGCTGAATTCATTTATTCTGTAACAGCTTCTTGTGTGAATTCTTTAGGTTTTTTTTTGTTTTTGTTTTTGTTTTTGTTTTTGTTTTAGATAAAAGATTATGTGGTCTCTGGATAGAGGTAGCTTTGCTTCTTCCTTTCTGATTTGGATGACTTGCCTTTCCTTTTCTTGCCTGATCACTCTGGCTTGGACTTCTAGTACTGTTTTGAATAGAACTGGTGAGCAAGCACCTTTGTCTTGTTCCTGATCTTAAAAGAAAAGACTTGAGTTTTTCACCATTGAGTGTGGTGCTAGCTGGTAGTTTTGCATAACATATGAACAGTCCATATGAATTTTAGAATAAGTTTTCTAAATTTATACCCAAAAAATGCCATTGGGATTTTGATAGATATTGCATTACTTTGTGTATCACTCCAGACACAAATACCACCATGTAGTGCTATCATCATAATAATATTGTCTTCCTAACCATGAACACTGAATATTTCCCTTTTTTTTTTTTTTGGCTTTTAATCTCTTTCAGCCATTTTTGTTGTTTTCAGTGTACAAGTCTTGAACCTCTTGGTTAATTTTATTTCTCAATATTTTTACTCTTAGCTTTTTAATGCTATTGTAAATGGAATTATTTTCTTAATTTTCTTTTTGGATTGCTCATTGCTAGCATATAGGAATACATCTATTTTTGTGAGTTGGTTTTGTATTCTATAACTTCGCTGAATACATTTATTAGCTATACCATTTTTTTTCTGGAATTCTTTAGGGTTTTTTTTTTAATTTTTTTTAACATTTATTCATTTTTGAAAGGCAGAGAGAGACAGAGCACGGACAGGGGAGGGGCAGAGAGAGAGGGAGACACAGAATAGGAAGCAGGCTCCAGGCTCCGAGCTGTCAGCACAGAGCCCGACGTGGGGCTTGAATCCACAAACTGAGATCTTGACCTGAGCCGAAGTCGGACACCCAAACGACTGAGCCACCCAGGTGCCCTTAGGGTTTTTTTTAGATATAAGATCATGTCATATAAGGGTAGAGGTAGTTTTACTTCTTTCTTTCCAATTTGGATGGCTTTTATTTCTTGTTCTTGTCTAATTGCTCTGACTAGAACTTTGACTGCTGTGTCAAATAGTAGTGGAACAGACTTATTTGTCTTGTTCCTGATCTTAGGGAAAAAGCTTTCAGTCTTTTACCATTGAGTATAATATAGTTACAAATTTTTCATATATGATCTTTATCCTGTTGGGGAGGTGTTTTATTTTCTGTTTATTGAAAAATTTATTGAAAAATTTTCTCAATTGAAGGTGTTAGATTGTGTTAAATGCTTTTTCTGTATTCATTGAGATGATTGATCATCTGGTTTTTTCATCCCTGTATTAATGTGGTGTATTCTATTGATAAGTTTTTAGTTGATAGGTTTTTAGTTATTGAATCACGATTGAAATCCTACAATCAATCCACTTCGTTGGGATTAATAATCTTTGAATATGTTCCTGAATTTGATTTTCTAATATATTTTTGGGCATTTTTATGTAAATATTTATAAGGAATATTGGTTTGTAACTTTTTTAGTGTTTACTTATTTTGAGAGAGAACAGGGGAGGGCCATAGACAGAAGGAAAGAGAATCTCAAGCAGGCTCCTCACTGTCAGCACAGAGCCTGACCTAACACAGGACTCAATCTCACAAACTGTAATATAATCTGATCCAAAATCAAGAGTCACATACTTAGCTGACTGAGCCACCCAGGTGCCCCATGTGGTGTCTTTGGCTTTGTTATCACAGTAATGCTGCCCTTATATAAAGAGTAAAGAAGTGTTCCCTCCTCTTCAACTTTTTTGAAAAAGTTTGAGAAGGGCTAATATATTGATTCCTGTTTAAATGTTGGGAGGAGTGCTTGGGTAGTGCAGTCCATTAGGCATCCAACTCTTGATCTTGGCTCAGGTCATGATATCACAGTTTGTGAGTCTGAGCACCCCCATCAGGCTCTGCGCTGATGGCCCAGAGCCTGCTTGGAGTTGTGTCTCTCCTTCTCTCTGCCCCTCCCCAGTTTCCACACGCTCTCTCTTTCTCTCTTTCTCTCTCTCAAAATTAATTAATTAATTAATTAATTTTTAAAAATGTTCGGTAGAACTCACCAGTGATTTTGTCTGGCTCTTCTTTCAGAGGTTTTATAGTTCCTAATTCAATCTCCTTATTTGTTACAGATCTATTCAGATTTTCTATTTCTTCTTGAGTCAATTTTGTAATTCATGTGTTCCTCAGAATTTGTCCAGCTCTCCAGGCAATCCAGTTTGTTGTGTACATTTGTTCATAGTATTCTCTTAAGTCCTTCTTATTCCTCTGGAGTTGATACTAATGTTAGTTCATTCACTTTTTGTATCTGCCTTCATTAGGAAGTTTTTCCTTGATTTTTATGATAATCTGAATCTGAGAAGCTTTTTGCTATCTGGTCCTGGATCTCAGACTGTACTGTTTTAAATTCCTTTTAGGATAAAAAGGTACTGCTGGTAGCAGTAATGGCTACTATTTAGCAAATGCTATCTACCTGCCAGGTGCTGTGGATGAAATAGTTTACCAATATCCTGTCTCTTAACTCTTCTATCAGGTTTCAGAAAAACTGAAACACAAAGTAGTTGTCACTCACCAAGTTGGAGCAGAGACCCCAAAGGATTAAAAAATGAGATTTCATCTTGCTTAGGATTAATCCAGTGCTTGAGTCCACAGGAAGTACCAAACCTACAAGATGTCCATTTTCTCTCCTGTATGCCAATTAGTACTAAGATATTTTCTTCCTGTTGTGGCTGACATGAGCCATTACCACATACTGCTCCAGGGGTGCCTTGGGGCCAGAAAAGGGGGAACATGGAAGGATGATGTATTTAAAGGAAGAGATGGTCAGTGGAGCTAGGCTGTCCCTGTGTCCTAGAAAGACAGAGTATCTGGGTATTTCACATTTAAAAAAAATCTCACAGCAATGAAGATTGGCTCCTGTGAATAAGATACTTTGGACAAAGCTGGATCAGTGGAAGACAGTCTTCCCTAAAATAGTTTAGTTGCTTTGTTTTATATATACAGAACAGAACTTAGAAGATACCACCCAACACAGAAGCAAGCAGTAAGGAAGGTAAAAGAAGGGAGGAACTTCACTTATCTGTGGGTTCTGTCATTCAGTCCACTCACTGTGTATTCTTTCAGACGTTTTTATAGGGAAGCCAGAGTGCGTGTGCTGATACAAGGAAGAATGTGCCCTGCTTGCCCCAGTCAACCAAACTAAAGAGGAGTTAGAGAAGTGAGACCATTCCCACGGCTGTAATACAGTCTGAATCCTGTAAACTGCAGTCTGAAAGAAGAGCATGGAGCTTAGCTCTGCTTTGTGCAGACCTTTTGAAAAGATGAAATGACAAGTTAAAAGAGAAAAGACGCCACCTTCCTAGAATTATATCAGACTTATTAATCATGGTAGGTCCAAAAGGAGTTCCTAGAATTCTAACGGTGGTGCACAGAATGGTCATTCCCCATAATCCATCGTGTTTTCCAAGTTGCTCTCCATCAGCTGGATAATACTGTTTAATCCTTATGCTGATTTAAAATTCCATCAGAGGGAAGTAATGTGTTTCTGTTCTGGAGGTTCGCTATGGTAAATGCATTACTGGATTAACTTTATCTTCACTATTTCAGGGGTCTTTTAGGTGCTGACACAATTTTGAAATAAAACAAAACAAAAACTCTTCTATTTGAAAATGCATTTTCCACCTCAGAACTCATTTGTGGTGTTCATTGAGTGGTATCTGACATCTGAAAAGCTGAAATCTTGTCCTTTAGAGGCAGAGGGCCTTAGCAGTCAAAGGACTGAACAATCCAAACCTTCAAATGGTCTGGGATCAGTCTAGTTTCAGGCCCAAATGAGGCTTTCACCCTTATCCCTTATTCTTTTGTGTATTAAAATAATTTTCTGATGGAGTGAGATGGGTTGTTCTTAAATTTTTGTTGCCACAGAAGCTATTAACCAAAAGAAATCTCACTGTGTGTCTAAATAAATAAAATAGATGACAGTACTGGTGGAGGAGGGAGGAGAACTGCCTTCCCCTTCTTCCCTAACAGTGGCCCCTGAGGGGTTCTGCAGAGCAGGTCTTTGGTTCCTTTATTGGAATGCATTCCTCTCAAATGAATTCAAATGCATAAACACGTTCCCATTAAAAAGAGTTCAAGTAACACAGAAGAATATAAATTTTTTTAATATTTATTTATTTTTGAGAGGGAGAGAGAAAGAGAGACAGAGTGCAGGCAGGGGAGGGGCAGAGAGAGAGGGAGAGAAAGAATCCAAAGCAGGCTTCTAGGCTCTGAACTGTCAACCCAGAGCCTGATGCAGGGCTCAAACCCACGAACCATGAGATCATGACCTGAGCCAAAGTTGGACACTTAACCAACTGAGCCACCCAGGTGCCCCAACACAGAAGAATATAGACCAAGAAGTTAATATCCCTCCTTTTACCTCCACTCTGCTCTTGAGAGGTCATCATTATGGATCTTCTCTCTATATTTAGAAATAAATATCTTTATATTACTAATTGATAGTTTTAAAATTTGTAAGTATATATTCGATATGCATTTGGCTTCATAGGGCAAGGGTTTTTGTGAATGTTGTCAATTAGTTTACCCCCAGTGTCTGGAAGAGAGCCTGACAAATAAACTATTAGTAAATGTTGGTTCGATTAGGGGCTGAGTTACCCTGCAACTTGCTTTTTGTATTCAGCAGTAGGTCTCTGTCATCCTTCCAGGTCAATACACAGAGAGCCATCTTATCTTTTTTAATGATTGTATTGTATTTTGTAGTGTGGATGCTAACATAACTCCTTTCCTATGGAATAATTTCCTATGGAGTAATTGTTTCCAGTTGGCTACTATCATAAGCAATTCTACAGTGAATGTCCATATAAATGACTCTTAGTGTATTATTTGTGTATAAATGACTCAAGGGCTTTTGTAGGGTAGATTCCTTGAAGTAGGATTTCTGGCTTAGAGGTTATACACATTCTGAGTTCATGTAGGTAAGTCTTTGGATTTCTCCTTTTTCTGGCAAGTGGGAACAGAATTTAGCTTAGGAGTTCTTATGGGTCTGAATATGGATTATACCTCCTCCACCTCCATTCCATTGGCCAGAACGTGGTCACATGGCCTCTCTTAACTGCATGGGAGATTGGGATATATTGACAGGCTGTGTATCCAAGAAAAATGGCAAAATGGTTTGGTGGGTTTCTACCATGTCTGCCACAGCAAGGGAAGCTGAAGTATGTTTCTGCCTAATCATGTGCACGCTAAAACTTGATTCCTGTTGGGACATCTGGGTGGCTCAGTTAACTGTCTGACTCCTGATTTAGACTTAGGTAATGATCTGACAGTCATGAGATGGAGCTCCATGCTGGGGCATGGACCCTGCTTAAGATTCTGTCTCTCCTTCTCTCTCGGCCCCTCCCCCGCTTGCTCATGCTGTCTCTCTCCAAACAAACAAACAAACAAACAAACAAACAAAGAATGGAAAAACTGATTTTGGTAGACAACTCATCATCTGCCATTCCTCTCTTCTTGACATTTGAGTTTGTAACCTCAGATATAAATCATTTCCAGGGCAATCCTCTGTTTTTAAACCACATGGATCTTTCCCAAAATTTATATTTAACTGAATTTTAGCCAAATCTGAGCATGCTTCAGGTCAGCAGGTTCTCATGTAATTGATATGAAAATGATTGACAGCACAAGACAGGTCTTAGAAAAAATTAGTAGCACTGGGTTTGCAAGGGATTTATTGTGTTTAGTGATCAGAAGCTGAGACCTTATCACCTGTCTCCAGGTTGTCAAGCCACTTATCATGGCCTTTGAAATTTATGTATTGGTGCTGAGCGATGAATGAGCATCACAGAGGTATTTCACTGCTCATTCAGTAATCCTGACCATTGATGATGACCAGACCATGAGATTAGACTGGCCTCTAGAATTCTGGCAGTGGGAGCTTTAAGTCTAAGATGCAAGGTTATCTTTGAATGTCCTCCTTCTTCCTCTTCCATCTGATGTTATCACATAATAATCCAGCCAGAGTGAAACCTTGGTATGGTTTCTATTTATTTGTATTATCCTTTACACAAGAAGAACGCAGTCTGTGGCTTTTCAAAATGCTGAGAATGGAGCCCTGTGGAGCATGGATGGCCCATCATGCATAAGTAAACTCTCATTTTGATTAATAAAGAATGCCACTGTCCATATGGGGCTTGGTTTCTTCTGTGAAAGTAAACAAACAGATTGCTCTCTCGAGGCTAAATTTGGTGGAGAGCTGCAAATCTCCTCTACGACTGCTTTATCCTCACAGGGCTACATCTTGTCCCCCAGATACACTGCACTTTCCTGACTCCTGCTGGTGCTGACACCTCTTCCTGATACCAACTCCCATACATTCTCACGTCCCAGCTCAAATGACACGTCCACTGTGTTGGTACCCTCCATACCACATAGCAAGTGTATGTGCTCCTTCTTCTCTGACCCAACGCCCTTGACATTCTTCTCTAACTGTAGTGCAGCCTTGTAGGGAATTGGGAAATACAGAGAAACATATAAGGAGAAAAATTAAATTACCACCTGTTATCCCACCACCTAGTAAGTTCTGAAACTATCTTGGTATGCACCTTTCCAGTAGATTTAAGTATATTTCTGTGTTCACTTATGTATGTTTCTATACAAAATAAACACACACACACACACACACACACACACACACACATAGCATTATATACTATAAAAACTATTTTATATGGCTTTTAATTTAATATTATATTGTTAAAATTTTCATATATCATTTAGAATTCAGGGGCACCTGGGTGCGTCCGTTGGTTGAGTGTCCAACTTCAGCTCAGATCATGATCTCGTGGTTCATGGGTTTGAGCCATGCATCAGGCTCTGTGCTGACAGCTCAGAGCCTGGAGCTTGCTTCAGATTGTGTGTCTCCCTCTCTCTCTGCAACCCTCCCACTCCGACTCACACTGTGTCTCTCTTTAAAAAATAAACATTAAAAAAAAATTCTTCTAGGGGTGCCTGAATGGCTCAGCCAGTTAAGTGTCCGACTCTTGGTTTCAGCTAAGGTCATGACTTTGCAGTTCATGGATTGGAGTCCCAAATCAGGCTCCACGCTGGTAGCACAGAATTTACTTCGGATTTGCTATCTCCCTTTCTCTCTGCCCCTCGCCTATTCATGCTCACTCCCTCTCTCTCTCTCCCTCTCTCTTTCAAAAATAAAAATAAGTAGACATTAAAAAAAATCTCCTTTAAAAAAAGAACTATTCTAAAACAGAATAATCTGTCTTGTGTCTAGGATAATTTTTGAATTACTCTCTTTGCTTTTGTATATAGGTTGTTTCTGATCTTTATTTTGGCTACTGTAAATAATGCTGTGATAACTATTCATTTGGCAAATCTATGTGAATATTCATGATTATTTTCTTAGAATTAATTTTTAGAATCAGAATAAGTAGGTCAAAGGCATACATGCATATATCTCATGCTTTTGATGGGTTTTGCTAGACTTAATTATAACACTTAACTGATTGAAATAATTGTGTGTTTACCTGGTTTTTAAAAATCCCCCTTGCCTCTTTTTTTTCAGAATAAGGACTTGCCCTTGTTTGTATTTCTATTGTCTGAAACAGTACCTGGCCTATAACAGATGTCAATAAATACTGAATGAATGTATGAGTGAAAGAATGAAGAGTAAGATGGGTGGCATATGGCTCATGACACTTGAAGCTTAGTCGTAAGCTAATACAGATCCTTTTTAAAGCAGCATTTCCCAAGGTGGATGCCATGCATTCATTCATTCAGGAAATATTAATTAACATCAGCTATGGTTGTGGACTAACAAGAATTGCTGGCCAAAGTCCTAGCCTTACTGTGCTCGAGTCTAGCAAGAGACTTGGACAAAACAAGGCAAATAAAGAATAATTACAGTTTGTGATAAACATGCAGGAAACAAACAGGATGCTGTCACAGAATGGTGCAAACTTTAGTGTCCTTTGGAATCCCCTCAAAGGCTTGTTAACACTCAAATGGCTGCTCCCCCTGTCTTCTCCCAGCCCCCAGAGTTTCTGATTCTGCTGCTCTGGGGCAGGGTCCTAGAACTTGCACTTCTGACAAGTTCCCAGCTGCTGTTGATGCCACTGTTGGTCTGGGGACTACACTTTGCAATCCACTGAGAATGGCAATAACACATTGAGAGGGGTGAGGGAGAGGGTTGCTTTTTTGATGGTTACAAAAGCTTTGCCCAAAGAGAGGATGGCTGAACTACCCCCGAAGGACAAGAAGCCATAAATTTGCATATTTCAGACTGAAACAAGAGCATATGTCCAGAAACAGGAAAGGTATGCCTCAGTTAGTAGCTGGGAGGACGCCAGTGAGGCAGTAAGTTACAGAGGGCGGGAATGGTAAAAGTCAAAGTTGCAGGGCTGGGCTGAGTATCAGTGCTGTGGGACGTTACAGGCCATGGCCAGGGGTTTGCATTTGACCTGAACTCAGTGGAAAGTCAGCAAGGATAGCAGGACCAAGAAGGAATGAGATGCAGTTAGCATTGTAAGGAGATCACTCTGCAGAAAGGAGAAAGGATGGAAGGGTAGCAGGAGTGATGTTGAAGAGACCAGGTTTGGAGGCCATGACCATGAACTTGGGTGACAGATGAGGTTGGCACAACCCTAGGGAGTGACAACAAAGATGGAGACCAAGTGATAGACTAAAGGTCTGTTTCACCCCCAAAAATGGTAGGGAATCATTGGCTACCACGAAATTACAACCAGTTTTTAACTGCAGAGCTTTTCAGAGCTTTTTTAAAACATTTTTAAAATGGAAATGTTCACTGTGAATCCCTAATAAGGTATTTTCCCTAGAGCGCCTAGTAATAAAGTTCTTCACTAGGAGGACTAGTTGAAGCATTCACCATCTCAAAGGTTCTGGCCCTCTGCTCCCTAGTTCAAGCTCACTCTGTCCCACATAAGAATGAGCTGCAGGGGCCCCTGGGTGGCTCAGTCCATTATGCGTCTGACTCTTGGTTTCAGCTCAGGTCATGATCTCATGGTTGTTGAGTTCGAGTCCCACTTCAGATTGGGATTCTCTCTCCCTCTCTTCTCTGGCCCTCCCCAGCTCACGCTCTTGCGCTCTCTCTCTCTCTCTCAAAATAAATAAGCTTTAAAAAAAATGAGCTGCAGAGCAGTGCAGTCCCATTTCCCAGCTAAAGCTAGAAATGGTGCCCACAGAGCATGATGTTTGGAGCTTCTCTGGCTTGGACTGCTTGCCCCGGGCGAAATAGGAATTAAGTGACATGTGCTTTTACGTTAGATGCTTGAAGATTCCTAGAACAGGTGAGATGAGCAGTGTGCAAGAGGCTTCCAATTTTGAGGATATGAGACAATTCCCTCCTCTCTCAAATATGCCTGTTTGGTGGTTGGTTCCTCAACCTAAACATGGAGTCCCAGCATCTGCAAAGAGAAACTCAGGAAGGCCACCTAAGGCGTTCTGTGCAGTTATGCTTCTGCTAAGCTCCTTGTGGGTGCCCTGGGGCCTGGGGGGCGGCCGAGGAGGGGTGTGGAGGCTCTCCCCTGGGTGGCAGGTGCCCCACAACTTCCTGTGTCTGTGACTTTGAGGATTACCTCTCTGAGCCTCAGTTTTCTCATTCAAGACTGGAAATCATAAAATTCACCTTAAGAAGTACTTAAGAGGATTAATGAAATCATTCAGGTAAAGAACTTAACGCATGAGCCATATCAGTAGTTCCTCTTGTTATTGGAAGGAATTACATGTTTTCCACTCGTGGTCAGGTGTTAACTTGGTTCTTCTCAGCTGCAGAAAGCCCCAGACAGCCTTCTTCCTCCCGGTCTGCTGCTTGTTGAAGGATTTACTCACAGCTCTTCCTACTTGGGGTGAAATTTTGCCAGGAGTGATAGTTCTGAAAAACTGTTGTCCCTCTAAGCACACATTAACTTAGAGAAATTTTCTCCTATTTTTTTTCCCAGGCATGTTATTTAAACCTAAAAAGATTATAATGAATTTTCTATTTTGGGATGAGATTTGATGGTTTCTTTATCATGAGCAAAATACATCAGAGGCTACTGTGTGATAGAGCAACTTTTCATGAGCTAATAGCTATCAAAGAGGTCCTGATGCATTTAAGTGGGGCACATGTTACAGAAGTGTGATGATGGCCTTTCAGGAAACCTCACTGGTTCCCTTATGTTTCCTCATTTCATTACTAGTGACTTAATAATACTCATTTTCTTTAAAGAGAACATGTTTGGGTACCACAATCTCAAATTAATGATTTTAATCACTAAATTATGGCAAAGGGGAAATCTAAAAAGATCCGTCCAGAAGAGCTGGTCTAAACACTTTCCCAAGGTGACTATTGGATTTGTAAGTGAGGACATGAGAAATGGTATTCCAACTGAAACCATTCTGTATGTCACCGTGACTTAATAAAAGTCTTGCTGATGGCTTTTAGGGAGGAATAATGAGTTTCTTTTATCAAGTATATTCCAAGCACTTCCTGTGGTACAAAATCTGAATTAACTATCTTCTCTATAAATCTGATGAGGAAACCAAGTTCTAAAAATAATGTATGCAGTGCAGGAAGAATCTGGATGAAAGCATATCAGCCAGCATACTAGATGTGAAGAAAGAATTTAAAGCCTTGATTCTGTCAAGCTGGGCACAATGTAACAACATAACTACCTTCTGACATGAGTGGTGCCCATGTTATCAATAAGAAGTCAGAGGCCAACATTAAGGGATTCTGGTCACTTCTCCTACTGTGAAACTTCCGTTGTTCTCTCCATGCTCTCAGTACTGCTGTTTGATGTAGACCTCACCTTAAGGCCCAGAGGAATAAAGAAAAGAGAATAAATTTCCCTTATTTCTCTTATGCTTATGAAGCCTCTTTATGAAGCTTTTCCTACCAAAATGGTAGTAATTCCAAAAGCTATCCTAGTACTAGGTAGGAACACACACACAGTGCCCAGTCATGGGTTTCTTGTGCTCCTTCTAGCTAAGGAATATGAAAGCTTTCAGATTATCACATGAAAGCTATGTCTTTTAATTTACAAATGTGGACGTTGAGGGTAAGTGATGATTATTATTTACAACTGTGCCTGACTTTTTAAAATTAATAATAAATCTTCTACAACATATAAAAAGCCATCATCATCTGTTTAGAACTTAATAAAGGATGTAGATTTCTTATAAAATAGTGTATGGTATATGACACACTTTGGATGAAATCTACTTACTCCTTCTGAAGACTGTTTACATGTGTGTGTTTTCTAGCAAGATTTTAATCATTTCCCCCAATACCTCTTATCTGAAAAGAATGAATTTCTGAAGTGTGTTGCAGTAAAATACGTGATTAAATAAAGTAGCTTAATATTTTATTAATAACTATGAACATCTACTAGGCTGGGTTAGATAGAGTATGCACATATATATGTGTTTGTTCAGTTGGGTGGTTTATTTGTCCATTTCCTTAGAAGAATGGAGAAGATGCACACAGACAGACATCTCCTGGCTGGCATGGCCGGTCACCTCCTGAGATTAGAAGGACTTTAGTTATCTTCACCTTAGCAGACACCAGCAAGGCTGGAACCTGTGACCTCCACTTTGAGCTTACTTACGACTGAGCGGAGATGCATAATGGACGCTAATGAACTCAGTCCTGCAGACACAGCAGAAGGGGACAAATGTGTGATGAAGGAATTGAGGCTCTAGGGGAACAGAGAGAGTGAACACCAAGAGAGACCTGTTTGAAACAGTTTATCTGTTAGGGACTGAGGAGGTGCCCAGAAATCATCCTTGCTTGTGTAATTACCAATTTGGTGGACCACCCAGAAGAAGCTATAGACTTAGATGTTTGCCTGGGTTGGAAACAAATGAAGAAATCACACCCTAAATACTCATGTTATAGTAGCTTTTCCCATTCTGCCCTAAAGCCAAAGTGATGTGTCTAACGCAAATCCGTCCCTACTTAAAAACTTGTGACTGTTGACATCTTTCCCAGGTACATTCCCTCAAAAATGGGCCTACAAGGCTTTTGTCACCTGGCAGCAGCCTCAGGTTCCTGTACCCCACACACCCCATATTATTTCCATCTGTCTTTCTCTTCTGTCAACCTGAAATATTCTCTCTTCCTTTCCTTGCAAGGCTGACTTTGTGCTTATCCCTTCTACTCACATCAACTTCCTCCTTCTCCATATTTATCTGGTTGCCTCTCTCTGTGCATTCTCTTTCCTGTGACGTCTCTCTTCGCAATTATATTAAGATGATTTATGTTCTTGTAGGGAAGGTCCCTTGTCTTAGTCACCTTTGGGTCCCCAGCCCTTAACAGAATGTGTAGCGCATGATCAGGGTTTAGTAGGTATTCTTTACATAGAACTGTGAAAGCCTGATTTGGTATAACATTGATCTGTGTAGTTAGTGAATGATTTTCACTGCATTTGGCCTTAATTACTTCCTTATGAGCAGCAGAAAAGCTGAACTCTCATAAGCTACCATTTATTGAAATCAACCAGGAGCCAGGCGGTATGTTGGGTGCCTTACATGCATTAATGCTTTCTGAATTGACAAAACAGTGATCACTCATTCCAAATAAGAAACCTGAGGCTCAGAGAGGTTGAGAAACATTCCTGTGGGTCCCCAGCTCACACTTAAACAGGCTGTGTTCAGGGCACCTGGGTGGCTCAGTCCGTGAAGTTTCCGACTTCGGCTCAGGTCATGATCTCACGGTTTGTAAGTTCAAGCCCCACATCAGGCTCTGCGCTGACAGCTCAGAGGCTGGAGCCTGCTTCAGATTCCATGCCTCCCTTTCTCTCTGCCCCTCCCCCACTTGCACTCTGTCTGTCTCAAAAATAAATGAACATTAAAAAATTTTTGAAAAATCAACAGGCTGTGTTCTTCCTACTCAACCACATTGGGAATCTATCCCTGTGTGTGTTGCCTTTTGTAGTATAGTGTATTTCCCTGACTCTGCCCTGGAGCCATTTCTTTTTCCTCCTCTGTGTTTGCTTAGTAGTCTCAGAGCAGATCATGGAGCAGAAACACTTTGGATGTTAGTGACAAGGGCGTGAATCCAGACTTGAAGCCTGATGTTTTAAGTGAGTGTTCAGTTCAGGTTGTATTGATTTCTCCCCTCTCCACTTTGTTATGGCCAAGTGCTCTGGGCAGAAATCTAACAAAACAGGCTCACAGAGCTGCACCTGGGGCCAGGAGGGTCAAAGGTCACTGCACTGATGTGTGGGGAAACATTAGCCAAATGACAGAGGCTCAACTAGAGAACTCTAAGTGACCACAGTCAGATGTTGGTGTATTCCACACATGTTACTTATTGCCTGACAACCTGGGACACACCAGATCTGTCACAACTGTTAAGTACATACTGTGCTTCAAACTCTCTGCTTAACTGTTTAATAGGTAGATATGAATACAATCTACTGTATTTATTGACTCTGTCCCAGAAGGATTTGCAGATGAAGAGAAAACTCCTAAAAACTGTTAGGAGAGCTCTTAGGTATTTTATTCATCTTCATACCCCAAAATTTTAGCCTAACACCTGGAATGGTGAGTTCTGTGCTAAATACTTTGTATTCATTACTTTATTTAATCCTTACAACTCTTTATATAGAGCTGCTAGTTCTAGTATTACCCACATGTAGTAGCTGGAGAAAGTGAAGCATCTGGGAAATGTTTGAGTGAACTCAGGAATAGTCAAACCATTCATCCCACATTGTTGAGTCTCACTATGTCTTCTTAATATCTCATATGAAAGATTATTCAATAGCGTGAAGTATAGTTTCCTTCTGTTTTAGCCAACATCATCAACTTTTTTTCTTTAATATTTTATCCATTCAAGGAATGCTAATTCCAAGGGCATGTTGTATGAAATCATACCATTCCATTAGGTTTAAGTGGCCTTGGATTCAGAGCTGTTTAAGAAGAACCATCAAAGATGTCTTCAGGTTGGAAAGTTTAGGTCCCAAGATACATTGAAATTACAGTGCTTGTCAGCTCCTCTGTCCCCTCCCTGTACAGCACTAGTTCTTTGCAGAGAGCTGAGTAGTTTGCAGTCTGACCTATGTCTGAGATCAGTGATTGCCACGCTCTTTCTCCCTCACCAAGCCAAGGAGCTACTACTAACATTAAGTATCATGCTTTGAACATTCACTACACACCAAGCTTTATGCTAGGAGCTTGATGTACATTTTCTCATTACTGTAATACTATTTCCCTTTTTACAGACGAGAAAACAGGTTCAAAGAGAGATTGGGCATGGCCAGACTTTGAACCCAGATGATCTGACTGCACAGTCCACCCTCCCAGTTAGTACCCTCTGAATATTTCCATCAGTGTCCATGGCAGATAACATTCTTTCTGTATGTCCATTAAGAGCACGGGGGAGAAATTTAGGAAACAGAGTATCACAGCAGAGTACGCAGACCAGACAGTTTCAAGTCCAGCTCAAGTTCTGAGGTCTTTCCCGACCTCTCCAGCCCGTTAGTCTCTCCCTTCCTTAAGCCCAGAGCACATTTAGATGAAATACTTAATTGACAGTTCACCATGTGCTGTCTTACCACTTATCAGCTTCCACTTGGGTATCTTGTCTGCCCTTTCCAACTAGACTATAATTTGCTAGAGGGCCGAGAATTCATTCCTTCCCTTTGGCACCTGCTGAACACACTATGGGGCAAGGACACTTAATCAATGCCTCTTGTTTCCTTAAAGAGTGGAAGCATAGTTTATTCAGCTCCGAAGGCAGTTAGACCCTGTTTCTCACCTGCTAGGCTGCAATGGGTTGCAGCCCAGTGAAAATTACAAAATTTCATTTATTGTGAGTACAATACAGGGATTAAAACAATACCTTATAGGGTTGTCAGGAATTAAAAAGGAATATAGGAAGCACTTGGCATAGTTCCTAGCACATAATAAGCTCTCAATAAATAGTAATTATTAATGTTGTTATTACAGGATAACTGAATTCATTGGGTGTTTGCTCTCTGTTACATGCTGTGCCAAATTCTTTGTATGCAATTATCTCATTTCATTTTTTCATAGTGTAGAAACGGTTTGTCAACTGCAAAAAAAAAAAATTCACTTCCTTTTACCCAAAAGTTATTTAAGAACACCAGTTGCTCTCACTGTCTTTGGAATCTGGTAGCAGGCCAGCCAGGCATAATGTGGTGACGTAACACACTCTTGCTACTTCACGGTAATTGTGACACTTAACACAATAATTACTAACAGCAGCTAAAGCATTGGAATTGACAGATGCTTTGCTTTCTTTTTTTTAACGTTTATTTGTTTTTCGGTGTGCCTGGGTGGCTCATTCGGTTGAATGTCTGACTTCGGCTCAGATCATGATCTCACACTTTGTGAGTTCGAGCCCCACATCGAGCTGTGTGCTGACAGCTCAGAGCCTGGAGCCTGCTTCAGATTCTGTGTCTCCCTCTCTCTCTCTACCCTTCTCCCACCTGAGCTCTATTTTGAGCTTTATTTATTTGAGCTCTCTTTCTCAAAAATAAATAAACATTAAAAAAATAAAGTAAGTGTTTATTTATTTCTGAGAGACAGTGCACGAGCAGGTGAGAGGCACAGAGAGGGAGACAGAGGATCTGAAGCAGGTTCCCAGCTGACAGCAGAGAGCCCAATATGGAGCTTGAACTCACGAACCGGGAGATCATGACCTGAGCCAAAGTCGGGCGCTTAATCAACTGAGCCACCCAGGCACCCCAATGCTTTGCTTTCTTATATAAGTTAAAGTAGATCTAAGTTGTAATGCCATCATTCCTTCTCAGTTCTGTCCCTATGCCCTCTCTTTTCAAGTCAAGAGAAAAGAAAGTCACAATGGGTTGCCAGTCAGAATATCCCATGTGGACCCTTCAGTAATATGTGTTGCTGTACAAAATAGGGTGAGAACCTCCGGTCCAGGCACTGTGTGGAGCATCAAATCTTGTAGGACCCTAAAACAGTTGTAAGGCAGACAGGAGAAGCTCTTTGGCTCAGTGTGATGCAGACCGCTATTAACCACAAGTTCTTCAGTGTGCCAGTCTGTTTCGTTTATAGGGAAATTAGAAAAGGTCAGGTTGAGAAAGTCTTGTTCTACAAGGTTTTTTGTTTTTTTTCTTTTTAAATCAATTTGGTACTAAATTGTAAGCTAAGAGTTTTCTAGCCATGCTGTATAAAGTATGCTTTGATGGCTGATAATGGAATCCTGTAAAGGAGAGGGTTTTTAGGGCTGTGAAACTCGTCTGTATGATACAATGGTGGATACGTGTCATTTTACATTTGTCCAGGCTCATAGAATATATGACACCAAGAGTGAGACCTAATGTAAACTATGGAGTTTGGGTCATAATGATGTGTCAGTGAAGGTTCATCAATTGTAACAAAGGCACCACTCTGCTGGAGATTGTTGATAATGGGGAAGGATATGCATGTGTGGGAGCAGGGGGTTAATGGGACTTCTCTGTACTTTCTCAATTTTTCTCTGAACCTAAAAAGCTCTAAAAACTAAAATCTAGTGGTACCTGGCTGGTAGAACATGTAACTCGATCTTAGTGTTTAAGTTCAAGACCCACTTTGGGTATAGAGATTACTTAAAAAATAAAATATTTTTTTAAGTTTATTTATTTTGAGAAAGAAAACGTGCACACAAGCAGGCACACGAGCAGGGGAGGAGCAGAGAGAGGGAGAGATTGAGAATCTCGAGCAGGCTCCACACTGTCAGTGCAAAGCCCGACGCAGGGCTCAAACCCACAAACAGTGAGATCGTGACCTGTGCTGAAGTCAAGAGTCAGACCCTTAACAAACTGAACCACCAGATACCCCTTAAAAATAAAATCTTTAAAAATAAACAAACATGTAAATAAATCTATGATCAAAACAGAGCAGGAATCCTCTTCAGTTAAAACCACACGTATTAAACATCTGTTACATGCCAGACTATGGGATAGATTTGGAGAACACAAAAATAATGAATTTGTATGTGTCCTTGTTGAGAAAAAATGGGTGCATAGCCTTAGTAATACTGGAGTGTAGGAAGAGAGATAAGCAAGAATACAAACTGCAGAAATTTTAATAATGGTTGTAGGAAGATACATACTAAAAAGATTGAGCTACAATGGAGGGGGGAGGAACACCTAACATGACGTGGAAGGTAGAAGTAAGGGAGGCTTCCTAGAGAAGGTGATACCTGAGTGGGTCTTGTAGGATGAGTAGGTGCTTCCTAAGCCTACAGCAGAGGAGGGGTGAAGGTGAGGACAGTTCCGTGATACAACAGACGTAGTTTTGTTACCGATGGGCTGACTCTAAATATGCTGCTTAGGCAACTTTAAATTCAGTTTTGGTTTTCTGCACTGGAGAATTCTTTTTTCCTGGAGTATTATGAGGTTGGCTTAATGAATGTTTGTAAAGCCTTCGATAACCTTTGGGTTAAAAAATGAGGTAGAAGGGAAGTATGTTCTTTATTGTCCTAGCTTTACCAGCATCTTGTCACATAAGGAACATTCCCTGAAAGGTCATTTCTTTAAAAAAATTTTTTTTAATGTTTATTTATTTTTGAGAGAGACAGAGACAGAATGTGAGTGGGTGGGTTAGGGACAGAGAGAGAGGGAGAGACATAATCTGAAGCAGGCTCCAGGCTCTGAGCTGTCAGCACAGAGCCCAATGCGGGGCTCGAACTCACGAGCTGTGAGATCATGACCTGAGCTGAAGTCGGACTCTCAACCAACTGAGCCACTCAGATGCCCCTGAAAGGTCATTTCTAAGAAGCAGTAATAGTCTGGTGGCTCTTCAACCTCATGTAATTTCCTGGAACAATGCAAGAGCCAGGGAAAAGAAGGTGACATCAGCATGGAGAGAAAAATGAATTTAAATCATAAGCCTTATTGCCTTACTGCAGCTGCTGTGGATGAGACCAGTGGAAAACTTCTAAACTTAACTCTGCCACTGCCTGGAAGATTCTAATTAAAAGTTTTCAAATAAAATCAATAAGTTTTGACAGATAAAAGAGCAGATGGCTGAAGGAAGGAACTAAAACACCACACTGGAAAAGTGCTGGGCTTGAATTCCATTTGAAAACGCACTCTGTGTAGGAGAAAGCAGAGATCTGATGTGGACAGGCTTAAGAGACAGTAGAGGCAGTATTAGGCACAGTGCCGTCTCACATTTCACTGTGAAATTTTAGTTGGTGGCACAACTGAACCTTCCTGTCGCTCAGAATCCAAACATGTGAAGTGGGAGTGATATTCTCTTCCCTGGAGTGGTTTTTCTTCATTCTTGGATCTTTCATTCACCACATGTGTATTGAGCACCTACTATTAGCTAGTGTTACTTGTCTGGATGCTGGGGATTTGGGGTGAGCCAAAATCAGACAAGAGGGTTTTTTGTTTGTTTGTTTGTTTGTTTGTTTGTTTGTTTGTTTGTTTACCTCTGATGGAGCCAACTTAGTGCAGACTTTGTGCAACTCATTAATTAGTCAATTGGCAGGGCGCCTGGGTGGCTCAGTCCATTGAGTGTCTGACTTCGGCTCAGGTCATGATCTCACAGTTTGTGGGTTCAAGCCCTGCATGGGGATCTGTGCTGACAGCCTGGAGCCTGCTTAGGATTCTGTGTCTCCCCCTCTCTCTGCCCCTCCCCTGCTCATGCTCTGTTCCTCTCTCTCTCTCTCTCTCTCTCTCTCTCTCTCTCTCTGTCTCAAAAGTAAATAAACATTAAAAAAATTTAGTCAATTGGCTAATGAAATACAGCAAGTGAAAATATATAGATATTTAAAAATGCCGTGCAAGCATTTGACATTATTTGATGATGATGACAGCACCATACTTACATTTTATTAATTTGAGAAGATACTTGGACATACGTCATAGGTAATCCCCATGACAAATCTTTGAGGTGGGTGTTGATAGATTTTGACCAAGGGGAAACTGAAATTCAAGGGATGAGGGTTCCCACCCTGAATCATACAGCTGGCCCATGACAGACCCGTTACTTGAACCCATGTCCTGGGAAGCTAGTTTGGATGTTCTTTTGCTGCTGCAGGTTGAACCTTTTGGGCAGTCGTTTGGAATTTCAGTCATCTGACCATTGTAAACCTCTAGTCCAAAGAGAGTGCTTGTATGAGCAATTCTAGAGAATGCTGACATCACTGGTGTTAATATTGAGAGGTGGGAGTGGCCTACCAGGCAGAAATATTGCATAAACAGAACTATGATGTGGGCAAAACAAGCTGAGCAGTGGTGTCACGATGTAAGCTCTTTGTTTGGACTGGTCTATTCAGCTCTCACTGGGAGTTTGACGTCTTTCCTCTGTCCTTTTCATTTGGGCCTCAGTCTGCCTGTGCTTATGCAGCTTCAGCGCATGGAAGGGTTTTCTTTTACCTTGATGCCTTGTAGAAAATGGAAGGTTCTATAGGTATCCTTGGCCTTCAGAAGCCAAGATGAGGTCAGGGAAAAGGGTTCCACTTGGATACAGATCAAGTAATGGTTGTTCTAGAAAACTCCTTGTGGTTTGATTCCACCGGCAAGTCCGAGTACTAGTATAGTTTGGGATGCAAGAGATGTTCTGACATTGCCTTTTTCATATCACATCTACCTGCAGTTTTCAGAGATCCATACATGAAATTTGGGACACTCCAGCATAGATCCGTATGGCCTCTTTGCAAGATATACAACAATTAGTGAAGCCATCTGTGTTTTTCAGACACCGTTGCATGTCTAAAAGGAGTGCCCACTTCATAGTCATCTCAAATGGTGCTCCCTTCGCCGGTTGTCCACATTTTTCCTGAGGACCCCACTGGCACTTTGTGCTTCTTGGCTGGCACGTGTCACTTCTGTTACTATGTTCCTCCTCTAGTCCTTCCATCCCACAGTCCTCACCACACACGACAGCCAGTGCTATTTTTCAATCTAGGTGTATATGTGTGTAATGAGTAATTATGTACAATAAATTTGTACAGAATGTCATATATTTACACAACGGATATGGAGCCATGTTCCTTATCTGCCTCCCACTCTTGTGTGGCTTCTGTGTACACACAGGACAAGACCGTGGCCCTTCACCATCGCCTGGGCGCCTTGCTCACCTCTCTCCCTCTCTGTCCAGTAGTCCACTCACTGTGCTCTTTGCTCCTGTGTGACGCTCACTCATCAGTTCCTGCCACCAGGACAGTTCTTCCCCATGTGTTTTGAAAGACTGGCTTTTCACATCCTCAAATCAGAAGAATACTCTGCTGGCACTCAGCGCCCAGCCCCCACTCTCTAGCTCAACTCCGCAATTTTTATCCTCTGACCACTTCATTCATTAACCTTTATTAAATTTTGGTCTTATCTACCTCCTCCACTGGAATGTAAGCCTCGTGAGGAGAAGGACACATCTGGTATAGCCTCCGAGCTTGACACTGTGCCCATCTGCTGCTCAGTAGTACCCTGAATGAATATTAATGGACGTGTCTTGTCCCCCATCCAACCTAGGACGCAGCTCATTCTGTACAACAAGAAACAGCACAGACAGTTACAAATCGTTGACTCTGTAGCACCCACTTTGCTAAGCGCTCTGCATGAACTCAGCCCTTGAATTTTCATGAAAACCCTATGAGGACTACGCAATTACTATCTGCCCCATTTTTCAGATGAGAAAACTGAGAAGTTAAATAATGTTAAATATTAAAGAGATTTAAAAAATCTGCTCAAGACAAGGTAGCTAGAAAATGACAGAGCCAAGATTCAAATGCAGGCATCTGGCTCCTGAGCTCCTGTCTTCCTAGAACAGAATCACATATATACATTTGAGATAATGGAAAGAAACTTGGAGCAAGCTGCAGCGTAGTGAAATTAATGGATCTCACACCTGCTACAGCGTACTCTTTCCCAGCCTGGGGAAGCGAGAGCTAGCATCATTATTTCTTTAGTGGGTCCATACGAAGGGAAAACCAGAGCAATCTCTGCAGATGCTAGAATTGAAAGAATCATTGTCCCCTCATCAGAAAGCATAATTAAGAGCCTCTCTGCCTATTAAATGAGGCAGTGAATGCTAACGCACTTTGTAGAGTGTAAAACGCTCTATAAATGTTAGTTATTCTTATTCTCGAGCTCCATGGGACAATGGCTTATGTTACGAACTGCTGTTTCAGAATGTTTCAGTAGTACTAAATCTACCCAGTAGTCAAGGAAAGGAAATGCCTCCAGTGTATTCCCTCCTATCATCCTGAAAACCAAACAGGAATCCATTCTTCTCCCGCATTTCCAAAATCCAGAGATATGCAAATTCAAATATGCAGGCTGCTTTTAAATGATACATGAAAGGGATTTTTGAAATGAATGTGCTGTGATTGAATTTCTGGTCAGTCACCCAGAAGGCATTTTGCACTAAGCTCCGGACCCAATTCCACTGAAAATGCATGAGGCTGTGGTGCCTGCAGCCAGTCTAGCCACAGATGGGGATCAGGGTCCTTGCTACAAAACTTATATTAAATCGTGCAGATCCCCAGGCTCAAAGTTGGAAAACAAATTAGCCCAAGCCTAAAACAATTCCAAGACAAAGTTACTTTAAAAATACGTCTTGGGTAACCTTGGTCCTACGATAAAACCCCTTTGATTTTATTTTTTTTTTATTTTTTATTTATTTTTTATTTTATTTTTGAGAGAGAGAGAGACAGACCGAGTGCAAGTGGGGGAGGGCCAGAGAGAGAGGGAGACAAAGAATCCGAAACAGGCTCCAGGCTCTGAGCTGTCAGCACAGAGCCTGATGCGGGCTTGAACTCACTGGCCGTGAGATCATGACCTGAGCTGAAGTCGCAAGCTCAACCGACTGAGCCACCCAGGTGCCCCAAAACCCCTTTGATTTTAAACTGCTTGGTAAGACCAGCCTGTGTTAATATATAACATGTCATTTTTAGTGGAGGTAACTTTTTCACTTTCAAGACATTTTGACTACTCTTTGAGAGTAAGAATATTATGAATTGATGTTGTCCAAATAAAGGTCTCTTTGAACTACTTTACCTATAGATAAGAAATACAGATAAAAATAATCATTTAATATATATGACTTAAGCAGAAATGATCTTTAATAATAACTGACAGGAGTTGGCTCTCTTAGGGAGGTTGAAAAGCCCCACTAACCACCTTGCTTATTATTAAATAAGTTTGCTAAGCAACCTTATTTCTTGGAGATGATCAAAGGTAAGCTCAGACCTACCGGACTTGCCATGACATTCCAAAGTAGTGGAATTTTATATATTTATTATTTATTTTTTTAAGGCAACGTGGTTGTTTTTTTTTTTTTAATGTTTATTTATTTATTTGGTGGGGATAGGTGCAAAGACAGAGGGAGGGAAAGAATCCTAAGCAGACTTCACGCTCAGCACAGAGCCGGACACAGTGCTCAATCCCACGAGCGTGAGATCATTACCTGAGAGGAAATCAAGAGTTGGACGTTCCACTGACTAAGCCACCCAGGCACTTTCAAAGTTCTGGGATTTTAAATTATATGTCCTCCCTTTTATTATTTTAAAAACTTTGGCCACTAGTATTTATAGAGCGTGTACAACAAAAACAGAGACAGAACAGGTGAAGCTAATTTCACCTCCACTCTCCTGACCCCAGTCTTCAGAGGTGACCACTAAATCCCTGCAGCATATCTCTTTCCAGACCTTTCTCTACACATTTGTCTCTCTATGTGTATGCATTACATTTTAAAATTTTATGCTTCTGTAAATGGTATACTAGTTGTCGACTGCAGCCATAAAATTTAATGCTTTGAAATAAGCAGAAAATCCAGGAGTGACTGAGCTGATAGGCTCTGGCTTATGGATGTAAGTTGGGACAGCAGTCATCCCAAGGCTGGACTGGGACTGCAGGATTGCTTTGCTGGTGGCTCCCCCATCTGCTGGATGGAGGACACAGCCCCTCACTGGCTGTTAGCAGGACGCTGCCACATGAACCTCTCTATGGGGCTCCTTGAGTGTTCTTACAGCATGACAGCTAGCTTCGTCTAGAGCAAGTGAGAGAGTGGAAGAGATCACGAAACCACAATGCCTTTTTATGACCTAGTCTTGGAAGTGACACATTGTCATTCCTGCCATATTCTATTTACGAGTGAGTCATTCAGTCTGACCCACAGTCAAGGAGAGGCTGGTCAAACTCCAGTTGCTATATGAGTATCAAAGAATTTCTGGACACATTTTAAAACTACCTCATGTGGCATACTGAACATATAATTCTGAAATTTCCTTCTTTTTTCACATAACGATGTCTTACTATAGACAGATTATATGTGCTGACTTAATATATGTCCTGGCTTATTCTTTTAACAGTTGCATACTTTTCCACTATCTATTTAATCATTCTCCTTGTTATAGATACCTTGAGATCTCGTA
This sequence comes from Panthera pardus, assembly GCF_024362965.1. Taxonomy (NCBI): domain Eukaryota; kingdom Metazoa; phylum Chordata; class Mammalia; order Carnivora; family Felidae; genus Panthera; species Panthera pardus. The sequence goes on from NW_026526765.1 coordinate 116,713,361, forward strand.
TTTTCCTTCCTGTAGATAACACAACAATGAGGGTGCTTTCTTAATGCCTCTTTGGTACACATACCAGCATTTCTCTAGTAAAAATGCACTGAAGTGCAGTCACTCAGTTGCAGGGTCTATTTATTGTAACAGTTGCTATCACATGGCCCTCCAGAATAACTGTTCTTATTTCCAACCATTCATTCCTCTCCCACTTGATAGTTGGAGGGACTTGTGGTAGAACCTTATTAGGTCAAATATCTTAGGGGACTTGGAGGTTATTTTGGCCTTTTTCGAGTCTGGGTTTGGGAGAAGCCTGAGAATTATCCTACTTTGCTCCTGATGGCAGCCTCCCTCCTTGAACTCTGCTTGATTTAAACAAAAAATTGAGGAGCTCATCCCTCTGGAGACAGGGAAGCTTAACGGTTGTTTACAAAGGACTCAGAGGTTCTCAGGTACAAGTTGCCCCTGGAGAACCAGGTTGATTATTGTTCATTCAAAATGACTTCCTCTGTTACGGTAGCAGCTGAGAAATCACATGCGCAAACCAGCATGTGGATTTCAATGCAAAGTTAAATGCCATTTTAGTAGCAACTATTTCTGGGCTTTGGCTGTGTCTTTTTATTGCAAGTTAGTGGTGCATAAAATCACAGAATCCTCTGAGCCTTCCCACCGTATAAATGATCCTCACTTTAAACCCAATAACCAGACTGACTTCCTTCCATTCAAGCTTCCAAGTGTCCTTGGCTGGCAAGAATCATTAATAACAGCTACCAACCCTGATCAATAATTAATAATATCAATAATTAACAGCAGCTACCAACCTGGAGACAGGTGAACCACATAAAAGGATTTGGTCTGATTAATTTCTCTTTGTTTACCTGCCCATCATGAGTGAGAAGGGTAGGAGAGATCCAAAATAGTGTATCGTTGAGACAGCCATCCTTCATTCATTCAATCTATACTAATTGAGCCGCTACTATGTGTAAGGAACTGTGCCGTTTGGTATGTGTGTGTAGGAAGAGTGTTAACGTGATTACCCGTAAGAATTTGAAATCCAGTTGTAATCATTACCAGATACTGAGTGTGTTTTAGGTACCAGAGACCGTGCTCAGCTCTTCATAGACATCAACGCCTTTCTTTCTCTCTACAGTCTTATTTAAATAGATAGCATTGCCATTTTACAAATATCACGATAAATGCAAAACCCTAGTTCTTTCATACGCCAGCTGCTCTTCTTCATCTGAGTGCCTAACCCTGCTGAACCCTAGTGCATGAGAAGGCTGGGCTAGTTCACCTTTTGCCAAAATGTGTGGTTTTTTTCCCCTCACAAGAACCTCTGTGAAAATGGTATAGTCACAGCATATACCCTGCTTAGAGATCCCCAAGGCCTGCAATGGCATTTCCAGTAGATCTCATTTCACAAAAGCTGAGCTCCCTGACAATGTCGGATCCCCAGATCACACACTGTATATTTTCCCTCCTGAATTCTTGGCACAGTGGACATCCATGTTTGTAAGATTATTTATTATGCCTCCACCAGTGTGCTGTAAGCTCCACGGGGCTGTGGTCTGTGCGTTTCCTGCAAACTTCTGTTGCCCCAGAGCCTGGCACAGAGCCTGGGCTGGATAATCAATATTATTTAGTCCGTTAACTAATTGCTTTATTAAAGGCTCAAAAAAGAACCACGCTGAAGAAACCTGGAGGCTTGTTTAACCTGTGCCACACCTTCCAAGCCTCATTCAACAAATATTTATTGACCATATTCTACGATTGAGGTACTGAATTAAGGACTGAGGATGAAGCAAAAAACAAAATAGACATGATCCTTATTCCTTGCATTCCATTGGGGGATCCCGATGAAAAATCAGTCAAATAAAATGAATAAGATAATTTCAGATATTCGTACGTCCTCAGAATTAAAATTAAACTGAGAGCAACTAAAAGGATGGGGGTGGGTAGTCAGGGAAGAATTCCAAAGAGGCCATCTCACTCTGAGACCTGAATCATGGTAAGGAGCCAGCCTTGAGAAGTTGTAGGCCCAGAATTGTCTTGATGCAAGTAAATGTATCAGTTGCTCAGGGCTGAACCCTTGCAGTCATCGCTGACTCTTACAGTCCTGTCACCCCTATCTCCAGAGTGTCCCAAGTTGGCCGGCATCTCCCTGCCCTCACTGCTGCCAGCACATCAGCGTTTCTCACCTGGACCACTGGAATAACCTCCTAATGCATTTCTCTGCTTTCACGTCTCCACCATTGTCCACTCTGTAAGTCACATCATATCACTGCCCTGTTCACATCCTCTGCTGGATTCTCCTTACATTGGGTGTAAAAATCTCAGTACTGACTGAAGCCTACACAGTCTCACGTCATCTAGCTTCCTCCCCAACCCTGTTTTACTACCACTCTCCCGATTCAGGGATGCTGTCCCTCTAGCTACTCCACAAATAGGCCAAACATGTTCCCACCTCAGGCACGTTGCACTTGTGGTTCCCTCTTGCTGGAAAACTCTCCCCCACCCACCCCATGCTTTTGTGGTTTGCTCCATCACTTAATTCAAGCTCTGTTTAAATATTAACCAGAAGCCTCCCCAACCCCTATCGAAAATGGCCATCACCATTCTTGCTGTGCCTCAGCACTTTCTAACTTCGCTTCGTAGAACTCCTCATATAGCAGAGTGGGCACATTATGTGTGTGTTTCTGTCTTTGCTATTATAACGTAAGCCCCATGAGAGTAAGAAATGAATCAGCTTTGTTTACTTTGTATTTCAAATACCTGGAATAGTGGCCCTCAACCAGTTTTTCTTGGATGGGTGGCTGGCTGGATTAATGGATGGGTAGATGGATGGCTGAGTAACAAAATGCAAAGACCTTGAGTCTTGATATCTTGGAAAAACAGAAGGAAGTCAGGAGTGAGGGAAGATAAGAGGAGGCTAAAGAGGCAGGCAGAGTCAGACCACACAAGACCCTGTAAGTGATTTTAAGAAGCTCAGAATTATTCTAAGACCATCAGGAGGCTGTTCACCTCTAGAAAGCTTTTGCTTTGTAATCCCTTCTAACAAGTGACATGGCATTTGGAGAAACACTGAACTCTATGACCTCTTTATTGCTTTCTGTGATGCCCAGAAATAGAGCTTTGCGCTGCTCTCTGATCCTACCAATGTTTGCTTGAGGTGCTATGGATTAAATAGCACATATGGAATCAGCTACTTTGAGTTGTTGTGTAAATTCACTTCCCCAGGGAGCCGTCCCTGACCTCCCAGAGCAGAGTTAAAGGTCTTCTCATGTGCTCCTACAGCTCCCGCTGATACCAGTGCATGACGTACTCCTTTGTGGTGTCTGTCTCTTGCTCTTGATGGAGTGTAAGCTCCTTGAGGCTGAGGACCTTCTCTTGTTATCCCCTCGAACTCAGAAACCACAGAGAGGCTGCTGGTCTTCTGGATTCAGCCCAGCAAGGTGTGTGTTTCACCTTTTTTGTTCTATGTTAATTCACAGTGGCTGCTGACATTTTAGATTTAAAAAAAAATGGATTTCTCACTTCTCTTGAAAATTTAGAAGATAGAGTAATGTTGTTCCCATGATCTCAACAACTAGCGGAATTGAGTAACAGTACCCTGTTCATAGGGGTCATGCTTTCTCCAGCAAGCCACAGTCCCCACTTCCCCCTAGTCATTTTTAATGCTGAGATTGAGCATTTCTTGTCATTTTAACATCTGATTGACTTATTGTTTTTGTATAGGAGAGAAATAGAATTCTGTATCCAATTTGCAACCAAAAAAATGATACATTTTGTTAAACCTGGTACATAGGGCCCCTTTTGGGCAATGGAACTTGTGACTCTAGTCCCAAAATAAAGAAGTGTTGTTACTTGGTGTTTACAAGCATAGATGTTGATTTCTTAATGCAGTAAAGATGTTAATTCTCCCCACATTGTCATGTAGGTTTGATAGAAAGCCTATCAAAATCCTACCAAGATTTTTTGTAGATACAGGCAGGATTCTTCTTAAACTTCTATAGGAAGTCAAAGGAACTAGCACAAGTAAAATAATTTTTTCAAAGAATAATAAAGGGGAGAAATAAATCTATTTAATTTCAAGACTTACTATATAGTGACTGTAGTCAAGACTAGCAAGCAATACATGGTATTAACAGGGATAGACTCCTAGATCTCTGGAACAGAATGAAGAATCCAGAAACAGATGTACACAAATAGGACCCACCGACTTGGGACAAAGGTGCAAAAGCAGTTTAATGGAGGAGAGATGATGGCCTTTCCATCCAGTGCTGCTGGAACAACTAGAAATCTATAGAGAAAACTCGAGCTGACATCTGAGTCTCACGTTTACACAAAAACTTAGTGGATCAAAGACCTAACTGTAAATTTTAAAGCTATAAATTTTTTAGGAAAAAACAATACAAAATCGTCAGGATTAGACTAGGCAAAAAAATCTTACACTTGACTCCAAAACATGATCATAAAAGGAAAGTTCAATATTGAACCTCACCACAATTAAAGCTGTTTGCTTTGCAAAAGACCCTGTTAAGAGGATGAACGGTTAAGCTACAGACTAGGAGAAAATACTTAAAAACCACCTATCAGGCAAAGCCGGTCTCTGAAATATGTAAAGAACCTTTAAAACTCATTATAAAAATGATCCAGTTAGAAAATGGGCAAAAAGCAAATGTCAATCAGCTGATGAATAGATAAAGAAGATGTGGTTTATACATACAATGGAATATTACTTGGTGATCAAAAAGAATGAAATTTTGCCATTTGCAACAACGTGGATGGAACCAGGGTGTATTATGCTAAGCGAAGTAAGTTGGTCAGAAAAAGACAAATATCATATCACTTCACTCCTATGTGGAATTTAAGAAAAAAACAGATGAATATAGGGGAAGGGTAGCAAAAATAAGATAAAAACAGAGAGGGAGACAAACCATGACAGACTCTTAAATACAGAGAGCAAACTGAGGGTTGCTGGCAGGGTACTGGGGGGGAGATGGACTAAATGTCCAGCAAGCATTAAGGAGGGCACTTGTTGGGATGAGCGCTGGATGTTACACGTAAATGATGAATCACTAAATTCCAATCCTGAAATCATTAATACACTACATGTTAATTAACTTGAATTTAAATTAAAAATAAATAAATAAAGCTTTAACTTTATATATGCTGCCGAAGTGAGCACAATAAAGCTTTAACTTTGATACAATCACACCCCCCCCCAAAAAAAAAACGGACAAAAAGAAATGTGAAGAGACATTCACAAAAGAGAACATACAGATGGCAAATAACATCAGAAGGTGTTCAATCATTAGCCTTTAGGAAAAGGCAAATTAAAACCACATTAAGATGTCACTACATACCTGTCATAGTGGCTAAAATAAAAAATAGTGACAATACCAAATCCTGGTGAGGATGTGGAGAAACTTGATCACATGTAATGTTGGTGACAATGTAAAATGGTACACCCATTCTGGAAAACAATTTGACAATTTCTTTAAAAACCTAAACATGCAACTGAGATGGGACCCAGGAACTGCAGTCCTTGACATGTATCTTTCAAAAATGAACACTTAATGCTCACACAAAAACCTGCACACACGCCTTGACACAGTGTCTATTGTTGTGTTGTAGTTGGCCAAACTTGGAAACAACTCACATGTCCTTCAGTGGGTGAAGGGTTTAAACAAGATGCCCCACCTCCATACCCATGACTCAGCAATAAAAGTTTAGGTAGTATAATGGACCTCTCCTTCACCCCTGGCAACCATTAATCTGTTCTCCATTTCTCTAATTCCGTCCTTTCAAAATTGTTATGTAGGTGAAGACAAGATTAGGGATTGCCTGGGGTGAAGGAGAGGGTAGTACCTGGAGGAAGATGAGTATGTGGCTCTAAAGAGGCAACATGAGTAATCCTTGAAAGAATGGCAATGTGGTCTGTATCTTGACCATGTCAATGTCAGTATCTGGTTGTGATACTGTAGCTTTCCAAGATGTTACCATTGGGAAGAATTGAGCGAAAAGTACATAGAAACTCTTTATATTATTAATTATAAAACTTCATGTGAATCTACAGTATTCTCAAAATTAAAAGCTTAATTAAAGTAAAATACAGGCGTTGGAGATCAAACAGCTTTAGACATAAGTGTCTGCTCTGCCACTTACTAGCTAAGTGACCCTGGGCAGTTTGTTAGCCTCCCTGAGCTTCTTTTCCTCATCTGAAAAATGGAGACCATAAAAGTTTCATGCTAGTCAAATTATGGAAAGAGCCCAAATGTCCATCACCTGATGAATGGATAAAGAAGATGTGGTTTATATATACAATGGAAGACTACTTGGCAATGAGAAAGAATGGAATCCTGCCATTTGTAGCAACATGGATGGAACTGGAGGGTATCATACTGAGTGAATTAAGTCAGTCAGAGAAAGATATCCTATGTTTTCACTCATATGTGCAACTTGAGAAACTTAACGGAGGATCATGGGGAAGGGAAGGGGGAAAAAGTAGTTACAAACAGAGAGAGAGGGAGGCAAACCATAAGAGACTCTTAAATACAGAGAACAAACTGAGAGTTGATGGGGGAGTGTGGGTGGGGCAAAATGGGTGATGGGCATTGAGGAGGCCCCTTGTTGGTAAAAGAGAGGGTGGTAAAAAATCTGACTCCAATTTCAAACCCTACTTTTTTTTTTTTAAATATAATTTATTTTCAAATTGGTTAACATACAGTGTGTAAAGTGTGCTGTTGGTTTTGGGGGTAGATTCCCATGGTTCATCACTTACGTACAACACCCAGTGCTCATCCAAAGGCAAGGGAATTAAAAGCAAAAATGAACTATTGGGACCTCATCAAGATAAAAAGTTTCTGCACTACAAGGGAAACAATCAACAAAACTAAAAGCCGTACTTCTTAAAACTGCCTATACTATATTACCTTTCTATCATGATGTTAAAAAAAAGAGAGAGAGAACAAAGTTAAAAAATAATAATAATTTCACACTCACACCATTTTGGAGATGAATTAAATGAGGTCATACATTTACAGTGCTTAAGAACTAACCTGTTATCTAGCCTGCAACTAAGAGCCCAGTGCCTGGGAAATGTTTTGTTGGCTGCCATCTTACAAGTGGGGAATCAGAGGCAGGGTCATCCCCGGTACACCTCCCAGTAAACCAGGATTGGGGGAGAGCAGAGATTGCCACACTATCTCAGTTCATGCATGCTTAGGGTTGCAGTAATTGTTTTCATGGTGTTCCTAGGGCAGAAGAAAAACCTAACATTTCTGTTAACTAGTTAGGTCCAATCTACTTATAAGTATGTGTACCTTCACAATTTAGTAACTGTTTGGAAAAAAGAATACAGATAAATTGAAAGAAACCATGTTCTATTTCATTCTTAACTGTAATTACTTATAACAAAATAGATGGCTCTGTCGGACTCTACACAGCTTTTCACCCCTTGGAATCAGATTGGACACTGCCACCCTCTGTGTCTGTTCCACCTTGATTTTGATGCAGTACTTGGTTTTAATCACATTAACTATAAAAAAAAAAGCTTAGCAAAAATATGATGTAATTAAAGGGGGAAAAACAAACACAAATGTTGAAATAGGTTAGCTAGTTTAGTTCTTACAGTATCTGACAGATGTTAAATATTGGTGTTTTGCCCTCAAAATTTAAAGCCTCTTCCAATACCCCTGTGAGTTTGCTTTGATACCACAGGGCACTTTGGTGCATAGATTGCAAACTGCAGGTATGATGATTCATTTCAGCCTCTTCCAATGCAGAATAGAGAAGACCCAGACCAAAAGCTAGCCTCCTGGATCTTCTCAATTGGAATGAGCCAGCTGCTACTGGACATACTTGTGTCCCCAGGACAAGAGTCTTTAGGGAACAAGAGTCATGTCCTCTGACTCAGCCAAGGCAGAGGAGATGATTAGAAATGGATCCTGGACCTTTTAGGTGCTCTCTTTTTAGAATGTGCTGTCCATTGTGCAAGGCTCATTCTAGAAATAATAAGCAATTTAGGAAGCTCTTCTTCTCTCAAAGTTAAATTCTACTATAAGCACTTAGAAGGTGACAAGTGCAGCCCTAGCTACTGGGGTCGTAGAAATTAGACCTGCTTCCCAGTCCTTGCATAATGGATGTTAGAATCCATTCCACAGGTGACAAGCAGCATGGTGTTATGGAAAAGTCTTGAAGTCAGAAGACCTGAATTTGAGTCCGGACTCTGTGATGTGAACTTGTTAGTTCAGCCTTCCCAAGCCTCAGTTTCCATATCTACAAAATGAGAGTTAATCTGCATAGCACTTTACCCCCCCCCCCCAGGAGCTAATGAGGTAAACCCATGTAAATTCAGAACCTTATGACCATCACATAGCAAATACTTATATTTGCCACTTTTTAAATCACTGATTATCAGCTCAGTCTCTGGGCTGAAATGAAATCCAGTCAACAAGATGTATTTTTCAGACTTCTCAGAAGAGATGGACTTACCAAGAGTTGGGGGAATGAAGAAAATTCCAGAAGGTTTTGTAGTTGATGTTAATGAGAAACTTGGGAGCATATAGAATAGTACTGCCCCAGGAGCCTCCTCCTTCTCCTCCTTTTGCAGACTAGAGAATAAATTTTTTGAGAGCTAAATTGATCTGCTCATCCTCTGTTCCTTTTTTCTCTCAAATACAGCACTTAAAAGAGATCAACTTTTTTCCCTCTGATTCTGGCTGTCATCCAGGGGCTGTTTTACCCAGCGAGTGCCACACGTGATTTTTTTTTTTTATTTTTACTCCCAGCCCAAAAGCCTTTCCAAAGCCTAATATTTCTTCACAGATGTTGTATCATTCCAAGCATCAGTGATAGATGTTGCTTCGTCAAGGTGGATCAGATTGGGATCTCTCTCCAAGAAAGTGAGATAATATGAGAGACCATAAAGCAGCTGTTAATTTCCCTCTCAAAGTGAGGAGGATTATGCACAGTGGTGGAAAGCCATTCTCTGGGTCCCCAGCCTAATTGTCTTGATTAACACGCTGCACGGCTATCACAGGTGTAGCACATAATAGCTCTATAAGATTTTCATAGCCAGGCCAATTAAAATCTGTCATTGAGCCAAGAACTAACAGTGTGTGCATCATAATGCCAAAAGTCAAAACGAGTTCTCTACATAATAACCGCTTGCATTTCTAGGACAGTTTATGATTTAAAAACACATTTACACTTCCTTTACTTCATTTTCTCCTCCTGTGGAAGGCTAGCCATCGAGGTCGGGAAACCAGCAATCGGAGAAATTTAGTGACTTATTGATTACAGACCACCAATAATTGTACCAAATTGCTCATATTACAGATAAGTCTTTGAGGAATTTCCTCCTCTCCACATGGCAAAAGTTAACATTTATATGTCACTTAACAACTTAAAAAAATGCTTCTGTAGTTACTTTCTTATTAGGTCTCCCATCCACTGTGAATCTGATCTTTATTATCCCATTTTTATGCACACAAATTTGCTCAAAACCATAGCTGAAGTCCTTTGTCTCATTTTAGAGTTGAGACAGCTGTGGTTTTGGTGAGGTCCTGTTACTTCTTCCAGGGCATACAGTTACCAAGTGGAAGAGCAAAGGTGAGAACCCAGGCCTGCAGACTCTGACCCAGCCTCCCCTGCCCGCCTACCCACACGTGCTCTCATATGCAAGGTGCCGTTCTGAGGGACAGGACGATGAAGCAGTGCAGCAGACACTGTTCCCCAAAGACACAGGTGCCTCCTCTTGCCCCAGTGCCCAGCTCTGAGCAACTGAAAGGTTTTGGTCAATGACTGATTTTTCCACTGAATTGGGAATGGGTAGTTTATAGCCTACGCTGAATATAAACTTGACCCCTAGTCTCTTAACTGCCTCATCTTGTGTGTTTGCTGATGCTACCCTTGTTGGTTTACAGGCCACCCACCAGAGGCCCAGCAATGCATTTAAAGGGCCTGAGGGCCAGGAATGGTCGTGAAGGCAGAGGATGAGTGTCTTAGGCAAGGCAGGCTCAGAAGTCGATAGCATGCCTAAAGGAAGAATGAGCTTGAAACCATTCTCAGTCAGAACCACAAACAGTTTCTGGTGGTAAAATGTGGTGTTCCTTATTTCTTAGTGATGAGGGATGGGGAGGAACCCCTCTTTGGCTCTTCTGATGATTTTTTAGGTTAAGGCTGAGCCCCTGAGTACAAATGATTGCCTGGCTGGTGTCCCAGTACTGATGGAGCACACAGGATGGCTCCCTGGTGACATGTGTGAGGGTAGGAGTGGAATTTCACATTTCTCACTGCTGGAAGGGCAGTGTTTTCCACCCATTGTTCATTCTGAAAGCTCTCTTCAGCCCCAGCCTGTGTGTTCTCACTGGAGGAGGGAAGAGAATGAATTCTGTGTTCCCTATGGTGCATTGAAGCCTAGGGCCAGGTTTCTTTAATTTAAAGAGCCAAAAATGATGATTTCCTCAAGAGCAAATGGCTCCCTTTGCCTCTTTGGCTGCAGTGGATGCTTGTCTGCTCTCCCATTCCGTCCTGAAATCTGGGGTACTGCTAAACTAGCCAAGTCGACGACATCTCAACACACATAGCTTCTTTCATTTAAAAAAAAAACACAATTGGAGGTGGGAGAGCCTTGTGTTCTGTACCATTGTGCTTCAGATTTTTAAATATTACAAAAAAGGAAGAAGGCGCAGGTATCTATGTAAATACTTAAGTATTTATTTATAAACGAGTGTATGTATCTGTACACAGATTTAAAAAAATATTCCCCATTTTCGTAAAGACGTTCCCAAGCATGGTACGAATAAATCTCCACTTGGCTTAGCTTAATGCAGTGGAATTGATTTCTGCCTGCTAACCTGTGATTCCCTCTCAGTGGGGAAGAATCGATAGGATCAGTCGGGCCCACTTTTGCACGTCATCAGGACTGGTTTTAATCTTCGTAATCCGGCTGCAGATCACTCAATATGGACGCAGGTGATTGGCAGCCATGTTGGCTGGTTGACTTGGCGACCGTATTTAGGGCACATGTTAGCTTATGACGTGGCGTTCAGCCCCTTGTCCTTTGGGTTTCATAATGTGGCGTCTGTTTTCTTCCTTGTACTGCAAAGGGCTTGTTGGAATAAAGCATGAGAAAATCAACTTGACTGGGACAGGGAGGAGAACTGAAATAGATTTTAAGCAGTGTCAGAAAGGGAAATTTAAAAACACTAAAGCACTGGAGAGCCTTAGTGCTCAGAGAGGTTTGAATCAGAATAGGCTCTGGGGAGCCGGCATTTAGTCCAGAAGTAAAGAATGCCCTCGGAGTCCCTGGGCTAAAATTCATACCACCCTTCCTCTTCTCTAGTCACACAAGAGCTGCTTCCCCTTTTCCTTCTCTTGAAAACAGCATCTGTGCTAAGGAGAGTCCTAAACATGGCATCTTCTAGTAGCCTCGTGAGAATTCTATGAGCAAAGTCACATGTGCAGGATACGAATCCTACCTCACCCTATCCCCCAAGGCCCTTGCAGCCCTGTGTGCTTTGAAAACCCCACTAGAATGTACTGTTGGTGGTAAAAAGGAAAGGAAAAGAATTCTTCCTCCATCGCCCAGCCACTCATTTCCTACCAATTAATAAGTCATGCCAATCTTCAGACCACAGGACTGATGTTAAAGAGGATTCAAAGAGGGGCGCCTGGGTGGCTCAGTTGGTTAAGCATCTGACTTCGGCTCAGGTGGTAATCTCATGCATGGTTCATGGATTCAAGCCCCACATTGGACTCTGTGCTCACAGCTCACAGCCTGGACCTGCTTCGGATTTTTTGTCTCCTTCTCCCTACCCTCACCCCCCACCCCTGCTCATGTCCTCTCTCTCTCTCTCTCTCTCTCTCTCTCTCTCTCTCTCTCTATCTCTCTCTCTTTCAAAAATAAATATTTAAAAAAAATCTTAGGGGCACCTGGTAGCTCAGTCAGTTAAGTGTCTGCTTTCAGCCCACGTCATGATCTCATGGTTCGTGGGTTCAAGCCCCACATCATGCTCTGTGCTGACAGCTCAGAGCCTGAAGCCTGCTTCAAGTTCTGTGTCTCCCTCTCTGCCCCTCCCCTGCTCGTGCATTGTCCCTCTTTGTCTCTCAAAAAAAATGTTAAAAAAATTTTTTTTAATTTTTTTAGGAAGAGGATTCAAAGATAATATAAACAGAATGCTCAGAATGGAACCTGGTTCATTTGTGACTGTGCTATAACAAAGTACCATGAACTGCATGGCTTAGACAACAGAAAATTAGTATCTTATGGTTCTGGAGTCTGGAAGTCTGAGAGCAAGATGTTGGTAGGGTTGGTCACTTCTGAGGGCAGTGATCTTATGGAACTGAGGAACAGAGAAAATGTCCCATGCCTATTTGCCAGCTCCTGTCATTCTTTGGAGTTCCTTGGCTTGTAGATGCAAGATACATCATCCCAATCGCTGCCTATGTGTTCATGTGGCCTTCTTCCTGTGCAAGTGTCTCTGTGTCCCAATTTTGCCTTTTTAGAAGGATACCAGTAACATTGGATTAGGGCCCACCCTAATGAACTCATTTTAACTAATTATATCTGCAGTGACCCTATTTTCAAATCAAATCACAATATAGAAGTCAAGACTTGAACATATGAATTTTGGGGAGGCCAATTCAACCCATCACAATTACTAATACTGTTATATTTTCATTATTTGGTTCTTGGCTTTTCATGATTTCCTCTTCACTATGGATCTACTCTCTCTGTACTCCACATTAAAATTTGCAAAACAGAGAATGAGGAAGTTGGTTGTCATCACATAGTGTGAATATCTTGTAGTAGCACTGGCTGAAAAGTTGGGATACGTGTCCACTGTGTCGGGACATTGGTGGTCCTGATGAAAGGAACCAAGACAACTGGCCAGTCCAATCCAGCAAGGCTGCAGAGCTAATCATTAGTTACACCCAGAGCCATCCAGAATTTTGGCAGTCTCTCCAACCCTTAAGATTCTGGTATCCTCCCACAGTGAGCAGGCAGCAGCCTGCCCAACCTCACCAGATGGTGTGGAGTCCCCTGTGCCACTGGCGTCATGCACATTTTAGATTTATTAAAACGCCCATGAAAAAAGAAATACCCTTTGGAGCAATAAAGTCCCAAATCCAGCAATTTCCTGCAGTATCACAGCAAAGTCCCCCCCGGCTGTTGTTGAGATGGTTAGCCAGTAATTCTTCAAAACGGTTTTCTTCTGACATGTACACAACATTTTCCTTTGTAAGAACCTGAAGGTTTGATTCCTCCAGAGCCCATTACATAGACAGATTGGCCCCTGAGATAATTACAAGAAGATAGTCTAATGGGCTCGATTAAGGAAATCCCATTACCTCCATGAAGAATCACCAGTGTAATGCAAACCCAGACAAGTCTCCCTCCACAAAAAATACAGTGTCTTACCTACAAGCATAGAAAGAGCACTCAGTCCACTTGTTTATATTTGGAAACTAGGCTGATATTGATCTGTCAAAACAGGATTGTTGAACTAGAATATTTTTACTCCATTCTCTTCCAAAAGAACGTGGGATGACATGCAATGGTGTATCAAATATAACATGATAGAATAAATTAAAATTTGGGTGACCTAAAATTGTTGTCTTAGTATTGGAATTTTCTAGCACAGGCAGGACTTGCAGCTATAAAAAAATCCACCCTTCCTGATCTTACATGATCCTCAGAGCCCTGGGGATTATCCATCACCACCTGAGAGAGGCAGCCCCTTGGAGTGTTAATACCCCCAGCTGTTGATTCCACCCTGGCATCTAGATGGATAAAAGGGTGAAAAATTCTCAGGTATCTTTAAGGAAGTATGCTGTCTACAAGGACACCATTAGTGGTTTCATCCTCTCTTCTCAGAAAGGTGGGATTTGCATGGATATACAACATTGTCAGCCCATAATTTACACTGGCTTCCTTCCCCTGCCACTATTACGTCCAACTTCAGATTATAAGCACATTTTTAAAAAATATATATGAGAATGTTTTGGAAGGTAGAAAAAAATCACTTTAGCTAAATCACTAAATAAAAAGTTAAGAGGATGTAATAAACTCACCTCTGCCCCATGCTTTCTTAGTGCCTGTGGCATGTGCATATATGGAGAAGAAAGGTTGCTTGCTGGTTCTGAAACTTCTTTACTGAGCGTGCCTCACCTTTATTGACCTGGTATTTTCAAAGTCCCTGTGGTCAGCACAGGAGTTACCTGGGGAGTTTTTAAGTTGCAGATTCACAGTTCCTGTTTCCTAAAGGGTCTGATTCAGTAGAACTGGGGCTGGGCCCAGGAATCTGCATTTTTAATGTGTTTCTTTGGTGATTATGATCTTCATGGCCTATGAAACATGAATGTGTACAATGCTTTCCTGTGACCATCATCACAATAGTTGTCTTTTTTTTTTTTTGCATTCTTTATCCTATAATTCTATCTTCAAAATGGAATTATTTTCCCCAGGTGATGCCTATAAAAGCAAAACATGCTTATTTTTTTTTAAGTTATGTGATGTAAAAAAAATAATAATTTTCTGACATCGAGACAGAATTATCATAAAATTTTAATGGCTATCTAGCAAGAAATTTTTCCCGTGTGTGTGTGTGTGTGTGTGTAATTTCTGTCTTTTAAAAATACTATTTCAAGGGGCATCTGGGTGGCTCACTCAGTTGAGTGTTCAACTCTTGGATTTCAGCTCAGGTCATGAACCCAGGGTGGTGGGATTGAGCCCAGCATATTTGGCTCCGCGCTGAGCCTGGAGCCTGCTTGAGATTCTTTCTCCCTCCCTCCCTCTCTCCTTCCTTCCCTGTCCCCGACTCACTTGCTCTCTCTCTCTCTCTCTCTCTCTAAAATATAATTAATTAACTAATTAACAAACAAATAAAACTATTTTAAGTTTGCAGACCCAAATTCACAAAAGACAAAGGGAGGGAGTTGGCTTCCACAAAATCTTTTTCTTCCAGTGATGACAATCAGTACCTTGTCTTCCTTAGGTTCTGGGCCTCTCAGGGTCCTTTGTCTACAATGGCCTGTTGCAGTAGTGACTTCACAGTTCCATACTGCTCTACCTAGAACTGTTTTCTTTAAGGACTGTAGTAGCTATTGATTGCTAACCCAGAAGACATGAGGGAAACTGCTGTTCCATCTCCAAGTTTCTTTTCCCTTTTGTTGCACATATCATCTTCCCACCATAGAACTGGTCCTTGACCCTTTCTCCATCCCCTCCACTTGGAAATCCGTATCTGCTCTTCATTTTGCTGCTTTTGCTGTGAACTGTCCTTGAGCATTTGGCCTTTGAGAGGTCTTCGCTAGCTATACCCAGGCTCAAAAACCACATTTCCCAACATTCTGTATTTATTCAGTGCTTCATAATCATTGTGAGGTCTTAGACACCTTTGAGAATCTCAAGAAAGTGATGATCCCTCACTCCTGAAAATGTGTACATATTTACATCCACATTTTTGCTTGTAATTTCAAGAGATCCAAGGAATCTAAGTTGAGGATCCCTGTGATAATACATCCTCAGCAGACTGAGTCCCCTCAAATCTACCAAGGATTCCTACAGATATCTTTCATTAAACAAGCATCAATTATCTAGTAGATACTGCATTGGTCACTCGAGATACAAAGAGAAATAAGACAGGAGCCTTGTCTTAAGGCTCGTAGTGTAATGGTAGAAGTATATAGACAAACAATGACTACAGAAAGTAAGAAGTACCATAATGAAACACAGGAAGGGCTATAATATTCTCAAAGCATAATTCTCACTTCTCTCCTTAAACCCTTGATGTCTCCTCTTCCTGTTGCCCATGAAGATCTTTGTCACGAATCTCAAGCTTTCTTCTGTAGTATCGTTTGAATACACCTCTTTCTTTTGCCCTGCCCAGCACTTCATGCTTCTATCACACTAAAGTCTCTGTTGGTCCTCAAATGTGTTGTCAGGGGTCTTAGGAGCTGTCCCCTATGCCTGGTATACTTTTGCCTTTGTTCAGGCTGACTTTGATTTATCCTTTCCCACTAGATTTAGGATACTTTCTCCAGAGGGCTTCCCCTGATAACCCCAAGTTCAAATTAGATGCTTCTCTCCTACATGTTACCATAATACTCTGTACTTTTCCTTGTTTTAGTTTCTATCATACTATACTACAGTTACCTCCTTACAAGTCCATATTCCTCACCAGACAGTGCAAGTCTCAAGGGCAGGAACTAGCATGCTCTTAGTTCTAGTCATACTGGCTAATGCATAATAGTTAATAAATTTTTGAATGAATTACTTTACTAATTAATCAATTTAATAAAAAAAAAAACTCTCAACAGAATTACTTACAAGGCTCTCTCAGGTCAGAATGGAGAGCCTTCCTACCTCTTTATTCTCTGAGAAGTACTGTCTATAATTAGAACTTTAACCGTGTCTGACCAAGCCACTCTTTGTCCATGAGGAATCTGACTCTTGGTTACTTGGTACACACAGAAGCAGAAACAGAGCTGGGCCAGTTAATTAAGAGATGGCCACCTGTCATTTACTTAGCACTCTGTAAAATACTTTGGGGAGTAAAAATGTATGAGTTTCTTCCTTCAAGAACCTCATGTTGGGAACAGCAGAGTTCCTTTTGTGGAATCTGGATAGTATATAATTTACTCCAAATTATGTAGTGCAAATTATAAGATGGTATTTATAGTCACTTCCAGCTCAGTCAGAATCTCAGGTTCTTAGTAGCACTTCACTGTATTAAACACTCGTATAACATGACTTCCAAACCAGACTAGGAGGATGGGGGTGGGATCATGTGTTGATGATCTTTGTGCATCTGGGGTTGAGCATAATCTGCTGATCTGAGTAAGTATCTAAAGACTATTTGTTAAACTAGATACCATCAAAGGGGAAGGAGACACCAGTAAATATAATACCTGGATGAAGAGTTTCACATCTAGAAATTAGTTGACTGAGATGAAAGACTTGTATATTTAACCAGCATTGGGGAATCACTTCACACTGCATTAAGGGTCTGTGACAGACCCATAGGAATTAAGGTGACATCAATGAAAGCCTACAAATCTTTGACATCAGTCAGAGTCGGTTCAAATCCCAGTCTTCTGCAGAGTTGCTAATTCATTCCATGGATATTGTTGAACCATGTTCTAGACAAGGCAATGTGCTAAGTTGAAGAGATAACATTAAATAGTTCCTATAATCTTGGGAGTCTCCACTTATTTTGCTCAGTTTCTTCACGGGTAGTGTAGGGCCAACAATACTTTCTAGGAGAGCTACTGGAAGGGTTACATGTGATGTGTATGAAAATGCTCAGTACATTCTTGGCATGTGCTAGATACTCAAACACCACTAGAAAGCACAGCTCTTATAATCTAATAGGACAGTATAACACAATATAGTTAGGATAAGATCATGAAAATTCAGAATGCAGCTAGAGCTCACTCCCTCCCATTGAGCACTTGAAATGTGGCTAGTCCAAACTGAGATGTTTTGTATGAAAAAAAGACAGAAGAAAGACCCACTAATAATTTTTTTGCTCATTACAGTTTAAAATCATAATATTTTCATTAAATTTGGTTAAATAAAATAGATTATTCTACCTGTTTTTTTTTTAATGTTGCTACTAGAAAATTTAAAATTATGTATGTGGCTCACATGACTTCTATTGGG
Source organism: Panthera pardus (assembly GCF_024362965.1). Lineage (NCBI taxonomy): Eukaryota > Metazoa > Chordata > Mammalia > Carnivora > Felidae > Panthera > Panthera pardus. The sequence goes on from NW_026526765.1 coordinate 116,731,017, forward strand.
TGGCCAGTACTGGGCTTAAGAATAAAAGAAAAGAGCCAATTAGAGATGCCAAAAGTGACCCAGAGATGTGTCCTATGGGGTTGGGGCGGAGCAGGGATGAGAACACAAAGCTAAAATCCTGATTTCATAGCCTCATGATGATGTCAGTAGTAGTTCCCAGATCACACCAGAGCCAGGACATTCTAATTCATGTTAGTTCATATAGCACTTGTGAAATGTAGCTACCTGTACACCTAGGAAAGGGGGTGATGCTGGGGTGGGGGAAAGCCAGCAGAGATGTCGTCACTCCTCACAGTGATTGCTAGGACTGACTCCGTCCTTTGGAAACAGTGTAAAAGCAGCTGACCTCTGAACAGATGAGGTATGGGTGTCAGGATTATTCTTCCTGCATGATCTTGGGCAGGTTACTTCATCTCTCTGAGCCTCAGTGTCCTCATTTATAAAATGGTGATGATAATAGTGACTGTATAAGTCGGCTCCGGCTGCCATAACAAAATACCATAGTCTGGGTGGCTTAAACAACAGGAATTTATTTCTCACAGTCTAGAGGCTGAGAAGTCCAAGATCAATGTGCTGGCTGATTCACTTTCCTAGCAAGGACTCTCTTCTTGGCTTGCAGGTGACTACTTCTCACTGTGTCCTCACACAGAAGAAAGAAAGCAAGCTGTTTGATGTCCCTCGTTTTTTAAGTCATTTTACTTTATTTTTACCTTTTTTTTTTTTTTACTGAAGCATGGTTGATATACAATGTTACATTAGTTTCAGGTATATAACACAGTAATGTGACAACTCTCAATATTATCCTATGCTCACTGCAAGTTTAGCTACCATCTGTCACCATTCAACACCACTATAGTACCATTGACTATATTCCCTATGCTGTACCTTTCATGTGACATATTCATTCCATAACTGGAAGCCTGCGCCTGCTACTCCCCTTCACCCTTTCTGCCCATTCTTCCATCTCCCTACTCTTTGCTGGCAACTACCAGTTTGTTCTCTATATTTACATGTCTGTTTCTGCTTTTTTGGTTTTTGTTCATTGGTTTTTTTATAAGTGAAATGATACAGTATTTGTCTTTCTCTGTGTGACTTATTTCACTTAGTAAAATACCTTCTGAGTCTGTTCTTGTTGCAAATGGCAAGATTCCATTCCTTTTTTATGACTGAATAATATTTCAGTGTGTGTGTGTGTGTGTGTGTGTGTGTGTGTGTGTGTGTGTATGCACATCACATCTTCTTTATCCATCTATCAACAGATGCTTAGGTTGCTTCATAATATTGCTGCTATAAACATAGGTGTGCATATATATCTTTTCAAAGTAGTGTTTTTTGGTTTCTTTGGGTAAATACTCAGTAGTAGAATCACTGGCTCATACAATATTTCTATTTTTAATTTTTTGAGGAACATCCAAACTGTTTCTCATAGTGGCTGAACCAATTTACATTCCCACCAAAAGTGCAGGAGGCTACCTTTCTCTCCACATTCTCACCAAGACTTGTTACTTCTTGTGTTTTTGATACCAGCCATTCTGACAGGTATAACGTGATATCTCATTGTGCTTTTGATTTACATTTCCCTGATGATTAGTGATGTTGAGCATCTTTTCATGTGTCTGTTGGCCATCTGTATGTCTTCTTTGGAAAAACGTATATTCACGTCCTCTGCCCATTTTTAAAATTGGGTTATATGAGGATTTTTTGTGTTGAGTTGTATAAATTCTTCATATATTTTGTATATTAACTTTTTATCAGATATGTCATTTGCAAATATCTTCTCCCATTCACTGGATTATCTTTTCATTTTATTGATGGTTTCTTTCTCTGTGCCAATAGTTTATTTTTGGTTTTCTTTCCCTTGCTACAGGAAACATATCTAGAAAAAAGTTGCTAAGGCCAGTGTCAAAGAGAATAGTACCTATGTTTTCTTCTGAGAGCTTTATGGTTTCAGGTCTCACATTTAGGTCTTTAATTTATTTTGCATTTAGTTTTGTATATTGTGTTAAAAAAGCGATCCAGTTGCAGTCTTTTGCATGTGGCTGTCCAGTTCTCCCAATACCATTTATTGAAGAGACTATCTTTTCTTCTTTGTATATTCTTGCCTGTAGATTAATTGACCATATTAAGTATGGGTTTATTTCTGGGCTCTCTATTATGCGCCAGTATCTGGTGTCTCTTCTTACAAGTCTACTAATCCCATCATTAGGGCCCTACCCTCATGACCATATCTAAACTTCATCACCTCTCAAAGTCCCCACGTCCAAATGCCATCACATTGCGGGGTAGGGCTTCTACATATGAATTCATGTCATAACAGTAAATCCTTGGATTGTCGGGATGACTAAAGGATCTAATTGAATGTGAAGAACATGGTGTGGTGTAAATGCTCAATTGCTAGCATTGTCACCATCACATGTTTTGCATAGTGATAGACCTTCAGCTCTGGAACAATCAATGCCTGGCACATATTTGGTGTTCAGTAAGTATTTGTTTAACTAATAAAATAATTCATCAACATCAAATCAAGTAATGACTTTTACAATTGCTGAGATTCCAGTGTCACTAAATACGATCCTACTTCTGTTGCCCTCAAGGCCATGTCTCCAAATGTGGGTCTAAGGATGGCTAGGGCTGCTGAGAATGGGCCATTCAGATGACTAAATTGTCTCGTGCTTTGACGTAGTACCCTCCAAGTTGACTCCACCCTGAGGCCATGCCTTAGCCACCCAGCAATGCTCATGGCTCTATGTTTCCCTAATCCTTTCCATCTCTCCACTATATCCAACCACAAGACTCTTTTTCCCCATCCAATTTAACAGTATAAAACCTGCTCTGATTTAGAATCTCTTTTGCAGCTAATCGAACCTTGCAGCTTTCTATTAGCTGTTCGTATTTGCTCTAAGCCCAAGCTGAGGCATCTGGGATTATTATGTAATAACTTGGGCTCATTTCTGGTCAGTATATACCATCCCTTTTCATTCTGAAAATCCCCTTGGGGTGCTCATTCTGTTTGCAAGGGTGAGAGAAGTAGTTGGAAGGGCTGCGGCTGGGGGGTTTGGGATGGGAGGAGTGTTTGCTTTGAGTTATTATCCCACACTTACCAGTATTAAACTGGATTTGACAACCCATAGCCTAGGATTTAAATGATCTAAATCCTTCTTCATTTGGCAGCCTGGTTTCCCTTACTATTTATTGTGCTACCCAATTTATTATCATCGGCATACTCAGAGGCTTTGGTCTGTGGTGCCTTCACAGTCAAGTGATTTATACAAATAATAAAAAAAGATGAGGGTTCCCAGCAATGAGATCCAAAGCTGTTCCCCCTCTCCCTTGCCTCTCATCTGGTACAGTCCACCTCCCACATGTTAACCCTTGGTCCTCTTACTTCCTCTCCTTGGAAATACATCCTCAACTCCCTTCTGGACCTGTGAAGGAAATGTCCCTAGCAGGGAGAGGGGAGGATGGTGAGAGCTGTAATGTGATTCCGGTAATCAGAATCAGGTCTTTATTTGGGAAGTACCAGGCAAACCCTTTCCATACATTGTAGGATTTCGGTTGTCACACCAGCCCTTTGAGTGAGGCATTGGTTTTATCGCACGTGGCAGCAGGAAGTAGACATATTGCATCTCAGTCTCACCAGAACAGGCAGAGTGAGAGAAAGGATTGGAGGCTGGAGGGGGGTGGGGGTAGGATATGGCCACAAGATCAGAGAGGAAATACTGATACCATCAGGATATCAGGGAAAAATATGAGCTTTGAAATCAGACAAACCTGGGGGTGAGTTCCAGCTCTTTTGCTTACTAGCGGTAGGCCTCTGAGCATGTAACCATTCTTGTCTCCCTTTCTTCATCTGTAAATGGGAATCGTGAATTACCGACGTAGGTAATTTGGAGGCATGAATGAAATATCACACTCAGAGCACTTAATACATTTCTCCATCTGTTAAAAGGGGATAATAATAGTACCTCACTCATTTACCTTCACAACAACCCTGTGAGGTAATATGTATAAAGCACTGAAAACAGTGTTTGGAAATGCTTACGTACGTTAGCCATTGTTACTACTGCTCCTACTACTATTATTACTAGTGATGTTGTTGTCATGATTGAAACTAAATTCAACACAGAAGGTCTGGACTGTCCAACCAGTATGTTGCAAAGACTTTGAGGTAGGGCCCTGGCAAGCAGAATTCAGCCCCGATGTCAATGGTACGTGTGTGTGCGTGCGCATGCGTGCACTTTGCTTTCGCCGCCGCAGATCTTCTCATGTGCTTTTCAAACTGGATGCCAGCCCCGGGCTTGCTGAGGAAGGTTTGGTCTAAAGCTCTAGCCCAGGCTTAGAAAGAACAGCCTTCATTTGAGAACTCAGTACATCCTACCATCTTACCTCTCTGGTCTTAAGCCTTAGTATATATGCTTCTATTAGACCATATGTTTCTTGCTGAAAACCAAATGTTGATAGATGGGCTCTAGAGAAGTTAGTCCTTTATTTAAAACATGGGGCAAGGGTAGCTCTCTTGGGAGCATCTGTTTCATTGAAACTAGACAGATGTCCACCCGTCCAATTTCATATCTTGCAAAAATATTTCTGTTGACATTGACCTCAAGCAAACATCAGCAATCCTGTAATGCCATTATAATTTTTTTGTACCAACCAGCCGTAGACTTTGAAAAGGCAATACATTTTATCCTTTGTTGCCATGTAACTTACACTGAATGTGCCACTTGCTACCTGTCTGTAGTTTATAGATTATGAAACAGCAGCCCCACTGATACACCTTTATAAAGGAAGCTATACCAAGGGCTCACAGTGACCTGGAAGTCCAAACGAGGGTGAAATTTTCTCCCATATCCTATACCTAGAGCCAAGACTAATGTGGAATACTCCAAAATGACTTTTACAGTATGTATAGATCAGTAATTTATAGGTACTGGATGGTATTTTCAACACATCCTTTGCTGAAGGATGTGGTAGCAGAAAACGGACTTTAGAAACCATCTTCATAGGTCACTGTGTGGTCTCAAGCAAGTTATTTACCTTTCTAAGCCTCCATCACGTTCCCCAGCTATAAATTTGTGTCGACGTAGAACCAGTCTCCTAGTACTGATTGAGGATTAAAGGAAAGAATGCATTTAGACTTTGTCACCCCGTCCCTGACACGAAGTACTCAAAGAAGTGTTAGTTGTCAGTACTTCCTCTTTTACTGGTTTGCATATTTCTGAACTTCTTATATTTAGTAAATTTTATAGACATTTTCTTTCTGGGTGATTATAGTGTGATAGTGATGGTGTTATGAATGCTGTTATTGTTCAGGGTAATAATCATAAATTGTACTATTCTTGTTTTAGGAAACCTTTTATATTTCCCTTTCTATCTCTGCATGGTTGCTCTTTATTCCTCATTTCAAGGCCAGAGTCGCTGTGGCACTTCCACATCCTGCCTCCTTTCTATTTCTGTCCCTCCTCCCTCTCTGTCACCTGTCACTTGGTTTTCACTTACTGTGCAGAGGAGCAGGAGTTTCTGTGAGTTTGGAGCTGGAAGCCAGAGGCACCGCTCAGAATATTGTCACTTAGCAGTTCTGTGGCATTTGTGTTAAGGAGGACTTTGCAAACCTTTTCATGAGTATATGTTTGTTAGAAATTCTTTTTTGCTGGGGTGTCCGGGTGGCTCAGTCATGTGAGTCATGATCTCACAGCGTGTGAGTTCGAGACCCGCGTCGGGCTCTGTGCTGACAGTTCAGAGCCTAGAGCCTGCTTCAGATTGTGTCTCCCTCTCTCAGTGCCCCTCTCCCCCTTTTGCTCTGTCTCTCTGTCTCTCTCTCCCTCTCTCTCTCTCTCTCTCAAAAATAAACATTTAAAAAAAGAAATTCTTTTTTCTCTTGAGGTCAAGAAGACGTTATTGAAAATCTGAGTCTTCTACTGAGCCCTGTACTGAGTGGCTTACCTCTGACCTTTCACCATAACTGAGAAGCAGAATAAATGAATGATGATTTCAGCTGCCTCCTTCCCTCCCCGGGTAACGAATGAGTCAGCATCAGGGGACTTTGCCAGGAGGCCTGAGTCATAAATATCCCTACAATTCATCAAAAATCTCCACAAAAGATTGTTTTTAAACAGTAAATGAGGAAAGAGTCCTTGGACCTTATCTTAATCATCGCATCAGTGGGAGATATTTATGGTTCTAACTTTGGGGTAGGGAAGGAAAGCTATAGCCAACAATATAGATAAAAGAAATTAGTTTGAACCCAATGTGAGATGATAAACTTCTCATGGAGGAAAGAAAGACAAAAAATCTCAATGAACATACCCACTCTGCCCCCACATTTTTGTCCCTCATGTCCTATTTTTTCCCGTCTTTCTGACCTTTATTAAGGACTCATCAGATGCCAGCTCCTTTATTCACATTATCTCACTGAATCCTCACAACTAAGCTATAAAACAGGAAAGATTTTCTTCACTGTTTACCGAGGAGGAAATTGGGACTGAGAGTGACTGACACTCCCAAGATCTTACAGTTAATATGTGGCAGAACTGTGCTTTGACCCCAGATCCTTCTGACTTCAAAGCCCAAGCTCTTAATTACTTGGTTATCCTCTCTGGGAGGCCAGGGAAAATGAAGAGGGAGAGGAGAATATATAGAAATGCAAGTTGACCTTCTCTCTGCTATATAAGATGCTAATTATTGAACAACAGATGTAGTATGGTATAAAATCTCTGGCAAAATAATTTTATTTTTCTGCCAAGGACTATAAAAAGAGAGCCCCTAAACAGATACCGTAAGACCCTGAAAAGTCACAGCAGCAGCCTGTATTCCTGGGGATGCACAGAACATCAAGCACCCAGCCGCACTGCCGATTTTGCAGACATTTATGATGCCAGTAATTGCAATAATTATATATACCTGAAGCTGCCCTGTTTTCACTTCATCCATTCTAGCTAACTTGGAGGGCAGTCTGCCATCAGAGATGCCTTTGTGATATGTATGATATTTTATTTATGAGAAGATTAGCAAAATATGATTGTTGGAGTTGCTAATAAAGAGGCAATTGGAAAAGGAGCCAGCTGGCATGCCACATGTAGCTCCGGCAGGAAGACACATCTAATCTGTGTTTTTCTCTCCAAACTCACACCTTGTAGGCGCCCTAGAGCTTTCCCCCTCCTGCTTTCCACTAAGCGCCTCAAAGACCTCATCAGTTTCTTCTGAAAATGCAGAGCATATCTCTGTCTACATTTCCTGATCAGATTCCCTGCGACTCTTCAGGCTGTTTTTTCTAATGATAAAAGTTAACCTTACACACGTGTGGGAGCATGACTTTGTCCGGTTGGGAAGGGCAGGAGGGAAGTGTGAACTGACAGGCTCTGGAATCCAACAGACCCACAGAGACTGGTGAACTCTGAGGTAAGGAGTGAGCAAAGAACATGATCTCTGAGCCCCATTCTCTCCCTTGGTGAAAACAAACACACTTCCGTTTTCACTGCCCGATAAGTAATAATCCTTGTAACTAAATATGGAAGAAGGGTCTCATTTCAAAGTATTCCATGCATGGGAGTCATGCAGGGCAGGACAGATAATGCTGGAGGTTCAACTTTGTTTTTCCTTCCTAATTCTGAGCTCTAAAAGATAACAGTCACTAAATCAATGTCTCTCTCTTCCATCTTTGCTTTCCTTTTGTTGAAAGTCATTGCATTTCTTAAGTGAGTTATTTTGTCACAGTTAAAATTATATATGCCCATTATAGAAAACTGAGAAAATTATCTCAATGAAGCAAAAAGCAAAATTTAAAGCCTCACAATCTTGCTCTTTGAGCCTTAATACACTTTCTTCCTGTTCTTTTTTAATTTAATGCATACGTTTCACATAGTGGAGGGGATCCACATTCTTTGAAATGAAGGGAAGTGTCTCGGAGTTAATACCCTGAGACCTTGTTCTTGCCACTGTGTTCTATTGAGTGAAATGCAGTATACTATTAGTAAATTTTGAATTTAGATATTCTAGAAAATGAGTTCCAGAAGGACCCCTTTGTAGAGCCGCCTCACAAATGGAGTAAGCTTTGGGTAATTTACACAGCAAAGGAAACTGTGGGAAGCGTCTCCTAGCTTTCTTAAGTGAGATCCCATGAGCCTTAGATTCAGAGGCTTGTCGTTGTTAAGATACTCAAGGATCCAACTGTCTGGGTTTGAATCTTGGCTCTACTACTGAGTGGCTTTAGGATGTTAGGCAAGTTATGTAGCCTTCCTAAGCCTCAGTTTTTTCTTTGCTAATTGAAATAATAGTACCAACTTATAGATGTGTTATGAGAATGTGTTCTGAGTGAGTTCATGCATATATGGTGCTTAAAAAACACCTAGCATACTTAGGAGTAAATATTAATTGTTGGCATCGTTATCAATAACCAAGGGTTTCTGTTGGTACTCAACTCCATCCGCTTCCACATGATCTCCCGAAATGTCTCTCTCTTGCACTCTAAATTTTCTGGGGGCAAAAAGTCTTGTGCTCACTTCTGTCACCAGGTGCAGCTAGGACGGTACCTGATTTGATATAGGTGTTTATTACCTGCCTCAAATTGGCTAACCACCCAGTTTTCCTCCAGCTATTTGGTGTCTAGTGATGATTTGACTCCAGGCCACATAGGGTAGGTGTATAATGGCAGAGAAGGAAGCCTTGTTGGATGGTACCGCTCTTTGCCCACAGCACCCCCCCCAACACCAATTCTTCCCTTTAACTCCTGAATGCCCCAAGAGAAGGAAGGAGAGCCCATGAAAACCAGGAGCTATTGCTCAGATTTATTTTTTATTTACACACGATTCCTTCTTCCTCTGACATAACAGCCCTTTGATATTTTACAAAGGAGACCTCACTGCCAAAGTTACCCATTCACAGTGTCATTTTCCTCATTTTCCTTTCCTTCATGTGCTGTGCTGGTCATAAGGGAGTGAATGGGGAAGGCACAGGTCCTGACCTTTTAGGGTCTTGTGGGGAAGCTGTATGAGTGGATGGTAATTGTTAGTGGGATAGGTTCTATGTCAGGAAATTCAGAGTGCCATGGGAAGTGTTGGGAAAGTCATCTAGCAATTTTGAAAAGTAAGGAAGGCCAGTTATTTAGCTTTGGTAGAAAGCAAGACTCTCCTTAATAAGTATAGAGTAGGGAAGGTATTATGAGTTTGAAGATGTCCTTGTTCCTACACACTCTTGTATTTTCTGTGCTGCGAAGAGGGTAGTACATTAAAAATCAAGTTATTCCTTTTAACTCAGTGTTTCGTGGTCAACTTGTACCACCTTCAACATATGGAGGAATTAAGACAATTTCCTCTCAAGACAGGCTTTCTAACATTGAGATGCACACATGCATATCCAAGCTTCCAGACACCTGCATCCATTTCCCTGTGGCTGGTTATTTTTTCCTCTGAAATGTTTTTTTTTTTTTCCTTTCAGATAGTGTAGTGACAGAAAGATATAGTTTCTTCATGCTGTGTTTTTACTTTCTATTTTCCTGATAAAACTGTATCACTGCAGAGGAACTCAAATCTAATCTTCAATATATTTAGCATGAAAGCAATAAAAAGCATTAATTCACTCCAGAAAGAGCAAAATACAGTCGGGTACTCAAAGAGAGAATCACCATGGAAACTGTTTTCTTGAGATTCTGTACTCTCCAGGCTCCAGGCACGACTAAGTGAAGAAAGGAAGGCAAAGGGAAAAGAAGAAATATCCTGCCCTTTCTGTTGTCACTAAAATGCTGCAGAGGAATTGCCATGAATTATTGATTACATGAGTAGAAGTATATATGAATTAAAATTGTTAAACTGGTGTCTTTTCAGTGAGTGTGTAAGGGTGCACGGAGAACGTGTTCCTCAGTGTTCCCCCTTCCTTGCTGTCAAATCCTATTGAGCAATCAAAGAGCTATCCTAAGGTCAAAAGTTGGCAGAGAAGCATGAGGAATTAGGATGATTAAAGAATTCTGGGAGCTGGAAGTAAAGGACCATGATTTTGCATACAACTCCCACACATACTTGCCTTTGTGTACCATGTCAAGATGGTTATGGTTTCAGAATTTTTTCAAAGATATTAAATATGTAAAGATCAGAGGCCAGCTCTTGCCTTTGGGACCGTGGTAATGGGATGTGATGGAATTTCCCAAAGGAATTTGTTTTGGATTAAATTCATTCTGTGTTTATGTACACGGGTATACATCTCACAATGCACCCACTTTTTTTTGCCTTCTCCATTTTTACCAATTCATAGGTTTTCCTCCCTGAAACTATACTCCTCCATTGAATATCTCTGATAATAATATCTGCTGTGTGTTAAATGTTCCTGTGAATTAGCCACTGGGCTGAATCCTTTGCCTGATACTATTAAGGGCATGGACTTTTATTTGGATAAGATTGTTCTTTTTAGCAAAATGACTAATTCAGTGTTCACTAATAAAATAATCATGTTCTTATGTAATTCTCACAACAACGCTAATGAGAAGGTCCCCATGATACAGATGAGGAAGCAGAGTTTGATGATGGCAGCTGAGTACGGTCGGTCACAGAGCCACTGAGTTGTGAAACCTGGATTTGAAACCATGTATGAATCCTATGTCCATGGTTTTAACAGCCACACTAAGGTTTCATCCTAGATGATACAGACAACTTGTCTTTTTAATCTCTATGCAAGCTCATAACTGCCATGGGTCTGAGCACATAGATAGGCCCTCATGATATTCATAACAAGTACATATTTAGAATCCACCATTGTACCAGGTACTATACTAAATATAAAAATTGGAAATGAGGGGGCGCCTGGGTGGCTCGGTCGGTTGAGTGTCCGACTTCGGCTCAGGTCATGATCTCGCGGGTCCGTGAGTTCGAGCCCCGCGTCGGGCTCTGTGCTGACAGCTCAGAGCCTGGAGCCTGTTTCAGATTCTGTGTCTCCTCCCCCGTTCATGCTCTGTCTCTCTCTGTCTCAAAAATAAATAAAAACGTTTAAAAAATAAAAAAACAAAATTGGAAATGAGATAAAGTCTCTGCCTTCAAAGAGCCTACAGTCTTTAGGAAGTGTTCCCCTGTATAAGTAACCAGACACAGTAGTCAGGGGTTCAGAGAAAAGAGAGGCTAATGAGGTTCATGAAGGAAGATTCATCCTGGTCCTTCCAGAATGGGGAAAGCTGTCAAAAGGTCAAAGAAGAAGGAAGAGAAATGATCAATTAGGATAAGACAGCATGATTTTAAGCATAGAGATGGGAGTGAAATGACAAGAGTTTGGAGACTTGTGAGCAGATCACAGCATGTGTTTTAGTGAAGTAAATTTGAACAAGGAACTTAACAAGTGGGCCATGAGTGAAGAACCTCAAACTCTGGAGCGAGAAGGTCCAGATATTATCCTGTCAACACAGTGAGCCTTCAAGGGATATGTTTATTTGTATTCAGGTATTAATTACTTAAAGTAGAGCATTGTTTACTCATGTTTAGCTCATTGATTTTTACATACCTATACATTCTTGTCACCATTACCAAGATCAAGGTATAGGACACTTCTAGGACTCTATGCCCCCTCTGACTGAACTGCTTCCCACCCCTGAGATACCACTATCTGACTTCCATGTGAGTATTCAAGGGAAGTAATAAAAAAGAAAACAACATGAATGAGGTTTACAGAAAAGTTTAATGACTTCTGGGATGTAGCACTGAGTGTGGAGGTGAGAGATTTCAAACAAGGAGACCAGCCAAGAGGGTGTTACAAAGTTGACAATCCGTCCCTCCATCCATCACTTTCAATATGTATTGGATCCCTATTGTGTACCATACCCTTGCATTGGGGCTACGATAGTAGTCAATGCATGCTGTCTCACTGAGGAGACCCACAAACAAAGAAGCAGTTACTTTCCACTGTAATGTGTGCTGAACTAGAAGGAAGCACAGGTTGCACTTAAAATGGCACCAAACCCAGAATAATAAAGTCAAAGAAGGCTTCTTGGAGGAAGAGGCTCCCAACCTGAGGCTTGAGGACAAATAGCAATTAGCCAGGCCAAGGAGGAGATTGAGATGGAAGGGGTTCCAGGTAGAGAAGGAGCATATAGGAAGGAATAAAGAAGGTAGGTGACTGTGTCAAGGAAGAGGCTTGGGCAAGAAAAGAATGGTCACAGACAATGGGGTTTTCAAATCAGAGAAGTAACCAGACTTAGTAAATGATATCGTATCATGAAAAACCAGGGTTTATCAGCACCAGCATGGAATCCTGACAACCTGATTGAGCAACAGTCTGCATCTATTGTTCAGAAAATTTCAGATGCTTAGTGTGGCAGGCCTGTGCACTGTTGTTTTTATCGTAAGTAGCCCACCTAGTTGTCCATCATTTCTCTTGAAAGTTGAGCCAGAAAAACCAGTCAGGCAATCAGACTTCCATCTCTCACCTACCTCTTTAAGATGGAGCAAGTTTCTTACATTTTGTACATTCTTTATCTCCTTTCTTCTGGAGTCTCAGCTCTGCTGATTTGCCAGGCCACCCTTCTCCTCTGACTTGTCCAGCAGGTTTCCTGTGTACTTTTGAGCAAGCTACAGAGGTCACACCACCTCTTTACCATATGTCTGTTAGCAGGTGATTCAGTAGGCAAAATGTGGCCTTTGCAGGCCTACAGACCTGAGTTAAAGCCTAGTCTATGACCAACCCTCCTTGTGACCTTGAAAAGTTAATGTTTCTGGGCTTCAGCTTCCCTGCTGGGAAATAGTGATACCCACTGTATTAGGTGTGAGTAATTAAAATATAAATGTACCAGATCCCCTAAGATAATGTCTAACACATAGTAAGTCTTTCATAAATGTTATCCAGACATACTAATGCAAATCAGTTAACAGCACAGGCATACTGCCTATATTGGAAGGCTCTGCCAAGGGTTTCTGGGTTATCTGGACAAGTCACAAAGGCTCTCCTTGCCTTAGTACTTTTATCTGTAAAATGGGAGTGATAATAACATCTTCCTCATGGTTTTATTGTGAGGCTTAAATGAGTGAATGCATGTAAAGTGCTTCCTATAGAGTCTGGGGTGTGTGTGTGTGCGTGTGTGTGTGTGTGTGCGTGTGTGTGTGTGTGTGTGTCTGTCTGTCTGTCTATATATCCCCTATTGGTGTTGATATTAATTTTAGTAATTATTATTTGTATAGTACTTGTTCGTAACTATGAAAATGGGAGAAGAGTGTTTGCCTACTTTCTAGGGTAGTTGCCAAGAGCAGCTAACCAAGAGGTTCAGTGGCTCCGTGCCAGACACAGTGGGCCCCCGATAATGTTTGTTGAATGAATGAGAGCAAAGTGCTTCTCTCTAAATGCTTTCTATAAATGTTTCATCTTAATGATCAGCAGGAGCCTCCACATGGAAGGAAGTGCCAAAAGAGTTCACTGGGTGTCAGCCTGGGCTCAGGCCTGGTAGATTCTGATTATGTCAAACAAAATAGATTCAGATCGGTCTATTTGGTGCCACTGAAACTGTGCCAATGAGCAGCAAAATGTGATTTCATATTGGGGGAGTGCCAGAATCCAGATTTACAGATCAAAGCAAACCCTACCTATTTCTAATACCCCCTCTCTCCCCTCAATGGGCGTTTCTTACCTCTGAAAGAGCTTCTGGATGTTTCACAAAATCAGGCCCCAGATGTTTGAAAGACTTTTGCAGACAAGGTAATCAATCCATTTGGTGGCCAGATGCTGTCTGAAAATTTTCCTGCTACAGCACTGTGAGTTTCTAAATTCATTAGAAACATAAATTAATTAAATCTAATCAACAGTGGGTGATGCAGAAGATTAAACACTGAAAAACAAATACATTTCCAACTGGCTCATATTAGATGCAGAGAAAAACACTCTACTTTTGAGGTGAAAGTCAAGTTAACCCTTTGTGTGATATTCTCAAAAAACCTTTGCCAAATCTGAGACCCCAGGTGAGCCTGTAGTTCTTCCCAAGTAAGTCTGCCCTCATGGGTCCATTGACCTTTCAAGAAATAAATTGTGTGTTTCTCTCAGTAAGAAGGGTTCTAGAGTGGTCTTACTTTGTTAAGCATTAATAGGAGAAAAATCTCCACCATTCTTTCATCATGAAGGGCCTCTGGAAGTAAGTTTTGCAAGACATAAAATGGAGTGAAGCATCGTTCTTTATTCTACACTAGAATAAGTTACCTGAATTCAGAGTTACTGTGTTTCAGCACCAAATCCCCAATACCTAGAAGAATGCCCAGTACATAGTAGGTGCTTAGTAAATAGCTGTTGAATGAATTGAGGATGAATTTCTTTCTCACAGGATTTCTGAGTTACTGACTTTCCCAGATGAGTCCCCATGACACAAGATAAGTGTAAGCAGTTTCCCAAAAGTATTTTGACTTTTTTTCACTCAAGGATCAGAATCTTGAGGGACTGATAATCCATAGGACATATTTTAGAAAACTTGGTTCTACGGCATTATTGTATAGCACCCCTAACTTTTGTCCCATATCTTTTACCCTCAGTCTAAATGGAACTGAAGAAGACTCGGGGTGAGTAAATTATGAATTTATGGGGCCGATTCTTGGATCGGAGGCTATTCTTCAAGGAGGTGCTCAGCTCAGTGGAGAAGCCAGCCTTTAGCCCTGGAATTGACTCATTCTACACTCTTGTTTGCCAGTGGAGACAAATGGCCTCGAGCTATGTGGAGAAAGGGGTTGCTTCCTTTTATGCAGGCTTATAGAGGTAACAGTGTCCAGAGGATGCCTGCAAGCCCTTAAGACCAGCCCCTGCTAACTCAGATACCTACAGAGGCCAAGTAACACCAAAAATGAAAGCAGAGCAGTAGAGAGAAGCCTTTGGAGGATAAATGGGAGCTGACATTTGGCCTCAAGGTTGGGGACCAGTAGGAAGTGGTGGGAGAAGAGGTAAATTTAAGACCTTGTTCCTTTCTAAAGGGCGCAGCCACAAGTCCCAGCTCAAGCCAGGAGTGGCCATGTGGGAATGCCAATCCAGTGGCACCCATCTATTGACTTCTAAAGAAACTGAAAATCTGGATTGTTTATATGCAATTTCATAATTTCTAAAGGTAAACATATGATTCAAAAAATTGGAAATCTTTTTGTGGACTAATATTGCAGCGTTAAATAAAACCACCCTGCTGGTCAGATGTGACCATCCACTGCGGTTGGTGTTCTCTTCCTTATCTCATCTAATCCTCCTAATGCTCTTCCAAAATGGTACCAGTATCATTTTATTTTACAAATAATGAAACTAAGATTCAGAGAATCCAGGTAATTTGTCCTAAGGCACATCTGTTATACATGGCAAAGCTGTGAATGGAGAAGTGATACTGTTTATCATTCATTATATTACTTTTGGGTAAGGTATTATTCTAATTCTTATTTAGTGTTTATGTGTGTCAAACACCATTCTAAGTGCCCTGCATAAATTTACTCATTTCATCCTCCGTATAATACCACTCCCATGTTACAGATTAGGTAAGCAGTGTGGAGAAAGACATTAAGAATTATACCCAACATTAGCTATCTCTGCCGACTAGTGGAGCTGGAATTGAAACAGGGGCTGGAAGACTGCTGTTGACTACCTCCTAGAATTACTTCTCGGAACAACGCCCCAGATTAGACACATAGAAGGTGCTCAGCAAATAGTTTTCCATTGACACCAAGCCTCATTTTTAGCTGTGTACACTTTTGGGATCCTGAGCATAAGGGTGTGGTTGGTGCCTCTGGGTAGCTGCTGTTTCACCCGTTATTCCATGTGACTCACTGGCACCTGTCACTCAAGCAGCCTTCACTCTGTCACTTTGCTAACTCCAGGCACACAGAGCAAAGACCGACAGGTCCTAGAAACTGGCTGAGCCACTAATGAACTGTCTAATCCAGAAAGCCCTTCTCAGCAATCGGGCAATCCAATTCAAACTGTGTGTTTGACTGAAATAGTTCACTGGGTCAGACTTCTTGGCATATAAAGATCTTCCCACCCAGTCTCTAGTGTTCTGTTCTTTTTCTTCCTGAAAACTGAACAGGGTGGAGACTGGTTTAGACAAGGGTAAGAATTGAAGAATCAGAAGGGTGTGTATACATTTTACAATGCATGAGCTTTCATACATATGGTTAGCTTTGGAGAATAAGGCAAATGTAGATCTTAGGAGAATGAGGGAGATTTCATCGGTTTTTAAATGTTCATGATTGTACAGATCTGCTACACCCAGTTTGACTGAAAACCAAATGTGTGTATGGTGGGTGCATGTGTGTGTAAGAACAGTATTAGAGAATATATAATGAGCGATCAGGTAATAACTATTAACAAATATTCTAGAAAACCATACTTTTAAAGAACATCTATTGTGTGTCATATATGGGGGTGCAGACCAGGAATCGCAAGGTGAAAAAATCAGTTTTGATCCCTGATTTGGTTAGCTTTATAGTCTTATAGCAGAGACAGACATTATCAATAAACACTCAAACAAATATATAATGAGGAATTCTGATAAATGCTTTAAAGGGAAAGAATAGGGTAGTACAGAGCAGTGTAGGGCAACTAGAACATAAGCTGTCAGAAAAGGTCTGTCTTGGGATATGCTGGTTAAGCTGAAATTTAAAAAATTAATAGGTGTTAGGGGCACCTGGGTGGCTCAGTCTAGTTGAGCATCTGACTCTTGATTTAGCCTCAGGTCATGATCCCCGAGTTGTGGGATCGAGCTCCTCATCAGGCTCTGTACTGAGTGTGGAGCCTGCTTAAGATTCTCTCTCTCTCTCTCTCTCTCTCTCTCTCTCTCTCTCTCTCTCTCTCTCTCCCTCCCTCCCTCCCTCCCTCCCTCTCTCTCCCTCTCCCTCTCCCTCTCTTCCCCTCCCTCCCTCCCTCCCTCCCTCCCTCCCTCTCCCTCTGCTCCTCTCCCCCCACTCATGCTTTCTCTCTCTCTAAAACATTTTTTAATTAAAAAATTAAAAACAATGCATAGATGTTAGCCAAGGAGAAGGGAGAAGGGTGAATAGTTTAAGTAGAGGGAGCTGCATGTTTGCACACCGCAGAGTGGAAAGAAGCATGGCATTTACGAGGTCATGAAAGCAAAGTGGTGGGACTAGAGCATAGTGAGATAGGGTGTCAGGGAGGTGATTTAACATGAGATTTGAGTGGTACAAAAAGGCCAGTTCCCAGTATTTCCTTAGTGATAAATTACCAAAAGGTGATACTCTCCAAAGGTTTCCTTAAAATGGCTTCTGGTGCATTTTACTGTTGATTTAATTTCAGTTGAAGAAGCAAGCAGTGTATCTGAGATTGTGACCAGTGTTAAGTCTATATCTTGAGTGTTTTATCATTGTATTTCTTCTATGACCTGATAAAATATTGACATTTAATTTCTTCCCCTGGACTTTGCAGGAAATAATCAATGCATCACAATCAAGGCTAAGAACCTGCTATGATGTGTGTTGGATAGAAAGAAATTTTTCTACTGCAGCTAATAGTTACTGGCTGTTTCAAGCCCTAAGCTTTTCCATACTCTCCAAAGGCAGTAACTTAGGTTGTTAGAATCAGTATTTGAAATGTCCCCAAAAGTAGAGTATTTAAAAGACATGGTAATAGGTTCCTATTTCCACTCCTCTCCTTTCTGCTGTGCTTGGAGGAACTGCTTCTGAAACAGTACTTGGCACTTGATTTCTCAAGCACTGGTTTTATTTCAGAGATGTCCCAGGTCAGGAACCTATGGTACTCACCCATTTGAAAAATAATAATAAACTGGAGGCAGAAATGGAGCATGTGTGATTCTCATTTTAGAGGAGAACAATGATATGCATTACACAGGCCAACAATCAGTTGTCCCCATAAGAATATGAAATCTCCAAGTGTGGACTATTTATATCACCTATGCTCTGAGATCTTAGATATTGATAAAGATGCTATTAAAGAAAGAAATATGAGTCTGTTTTCAGGGAACTCATCATCTAGTTAAAGATATATCTCTCCCCCACACACACACGCACATGTGCACGCACACACACACACACACACACACAGAGTATATCAAGCAACCTATTAACATTTGTACAATAATCCAACACGAGTCATTCCAAATACGAAAATACTAACTTAAGCGTCTTGAAGTTTTATGTGCAGTTTATTGGTAGAGCCAAAGATGAGTAAAATAGGAACTCTGCCCTTAATGAAACAGTTTCAGTAAGGAAAACAGAGCAAGTCCATTTTCAGTTATATAGCTACATAAGTGGGAAGAGCTACATAAGTAGCATATGAACAGTCCAGAGAGTTGCGGCATTGTGAGGAAGAAAGGATTGCGTTCCAATTAGGGGAGCTCATGAAAGACTTCATGGAGAAAGTGGCCCTTGAGTTGGCCTTAAAGGACTCCTGTGTTCGTTGATTCACTCAGCCAGGGAATAAGT
Organism: Panthera pardus; assembly: GCF_024362965.1. Lineage (NCBI taxonomy): Eukaryota > Metazoa > Chordata > Mammalia > Carnivora > Felidae > Panthera > Panthera pardus. Next base: position 116,749,388 of record NW_026526765.1, read on the forward strand.
ATTTTGTGCAAACCTCCTAAGTATGTGTCCCTAGGCTGGGTCCCTAGACTAAAATAGTGAGTAAGATCTTGGCCTCAAGGGGCATACATGTCAGTATGCACACGTAATGGAAAGAATGTTTTAGGAAAAATGAAATTGCTTCACAGTTGGTCAGCACAGACTGTATTTGCTGACAGTCTAAGAGTTAAACTTTGCTAACGTGCCAGGTGGGTGACAAGGAGTACAGAAAATGATGGAAAAGTTAAGGCTGAGCCCAGAAGATCCACTCTGCCATGTTAAAAAGTAACTATGAGGGAAAGATGAAGAAAGGATTAGGAAAAAATAAACAACAGACAAAAGGGAGTGGGGACAAGAATTAAAAGGTCGAAGGAAAAGAAGTGGAACACAAGAGGCAGGTCATGAACATAGGCTCTGGAACTAGAACTGGGTTCCAATCCCAGATCCCCTTGTTAGCCTTCCAAACATGGACAGTTCTCTGAGCCACCATCTCCCCACCTGAAAAATGGAGGACGAGACTGATATCATGGAGTTTGAGTGACGCTTAAACATAATATAAAACACAAGGTACAGATCCTGGCAAAGTAGGTGTTAAATAAAGGAGCCTGATAATGCAGATTGAGGAGAGTTTAGGTCAAGAGTCTAGTACTATGCCTGGCATGCAGTAGGCCCAGTTCAATAGTTCCACAGAAAAATTGCGATACTGGTGTTTTCCTAAGGCTGAAATATTTTGAGGCCAGGCTCATAGCTAGTTAATTTCAGCCAGTCTTTTGCATGACAGTTGCGATCCTCTCCGTGTAGTCATGCTGTAATAAAGGAATGTTCAGCTAGAAGAGTTTTCCATTAAAGACCGACTTCCTGGCAGGGAGATCTACAAATCACTTGGAAAGTTCCTGGCACCATCACCTGGGTCTGGCTATTTGCAAAGTGTCTATAAATCTTCCACAGGGCAAGATGAGAATGTGGGTTTTTTCTCTCTCCTCTGACAGACTTGTTTCTTTCTATGCACTATTAAGAATCATGCTGAAAGTTACCCAAGAAAGGCCATGAGGAGGTCAGGTTACCCATGTGGGACTGATCTTGCAGTAGACTTAACATTTTAAAGTGTATACAGGTGAGCAGCCTTCCATCAGGTAGGCAGACAGGAGGTAATGGACCCAGAGATGCATAGTAGTAGATGGAATGAGTCCTTTCTACAGCTGGCTTCAGAAGAAAAAGGAAAGAGAGAGGGATGGAAAGAAGAAAAAGAGAGAAAGGGAAGGAAAGAAGAAAAAAGGGGGAAAAGACAGGAGGAAGAGCAGGAAGGGAAGAAGAAACAAAAAGAAAACCAAGAGGTTTGTTTTTCATTTATTTATGGTGATTGCATGGACATCTGACATGTTGATTTATGGGAGAAATGCTTGGCCATACTAAATGTTTTGAGACTCCTGTTAAACCTTATATGAAGATAGATTTTGTGTAGCATTTTTCTTCCTAACCATCTTTTGGCTGTGGGTGGGAATTGAACCTGAACAGATTTTATTTCACCTGTCAGTGGTGGACCAGTTACTGTCTTGTTTATTCATGCATTCACTTATCCGTTCATTCTGTTCCATGTTTTTCCTTATTCATTGCTCATCTTTCCATAAGCATTGCTTGATCTTTCCATCAGCAAATACAAATGCTGCTGTTTCTCTGATACAAAAATGCTCTGTTCGCCTGACTTCCCATACCATCTTCTGCCTCATGTCTTTGCTACACTTCTCAGCAAAACTCCTTGAAGAGAAGTGTCCACAGTGACTTTCTCCCATTCGCTCTGAAGCCCAATCCATGGTTCCACCAAACCCACCCCCACTGATCCACAGAAACCACAGTTGCTAAGGTGAAAAGTGACCTCCATTGTTCAAATCCAAAGGCTACCTGAAGGCTTTGACCTTGCCTATCAGCAGTGTTTGGCATGACTGATGGCTCTCTCTTCTGCTCTTCTCTGGCATTCGGGACCCTCAGCTTTCTTGATTTTCCTACTATCTTACCAGCCTCTCCTTCTTCTGCTCCTTCTTCTTTTCCTGATTCCTCTTCTTCTCCCAACCTTTTAGATGTTGGAGTGTCCCAAAGTTCAGCCCATGGTCTTCTTCTCCTTTAATACACTCTTTCCCTGAGGTCTCATCTAATCCTGTAGCTTTAAATATCATCTGAAGTGGTAATAACTCCCAAGTTTACATCCCCAATTCACACTCCCTCCTGAACTCTAAACCCTTCTTTCCAATTATCTACTCAGTACCTTTACTTGTAAATCCCTCCTACTTCCCATGCCTGAAACTAAATGAGTGTCTGGCCTGCCCCAAAAATGCCTGAATCGCCCACAAACTTCCCATCTCAGTGATGGCAGCTTCATCCTGCCAGGTGCAGAGGGTGCTGAGGGCAGAAACCTTGGAATCATCCTCGAATTCTCTCTTTGATACCCCATAACCAGTCATGTATGTTTGATACATACATGTATGTATGTATGTACCATACATACACCTGTATGGTACATACAGGTATGTTTGATACCCCGTAACCAGTCATCTGCAAATCCTGTCATGTTGACTCCGTATGTATCCAGAATCTGACTACTGCTCTCCACCTTGACTGCCAAGGCCCTGGTCTGAGCCACCCTCCTCTCTCACCTGGATTATCTCGATAGTCTTCCTGATGATCCTGCTTTAGCCCTCCACAGTCTGTTCCCAGCTCTACAGCCAGATTGGTACTTGGAACACATCAGACTATCTCATTCCTCTGTCTAGTACCCTCCAGCAGCTTTCCGTTTCATTTTTTCCTCACTTTTTAAAAAATATTTATTTATTTTTGAGAGAGAGAGCATAAGTGGGGAAGGGGCAGAGAGAGAGGAAGACAGAGGATCCGAAGCTGTGCTGACAGGAGAGAGCTCAATGCAGGGCTCCAACTCACAAACCTTAGATTATGACCTGAGTCAAAGTTGGACCCTTAACCAACTGAGCCACCCAGACACCCCTCCTCACTTTTTAAAAAACTGTGGTAAAATGAAACTAACACAAAATTTACCAGTTAACCATCTTTAGGTATACAGTTTAGTGGTATTAAATATTTACGTAGTTGTGCCTATTTCACTTTTAGTAAAAGCCAAAGTGCCTGCTATGGTCTGTAAATAATGAACACCTCATTTTTTCCTGGTTTGCACTGCTCCAGCTACCCCGATCTGCTGACACAGGCCTGCTTCTCTCTTAGGGTCTTCTCACTGTCTATTCCCTGTCTGGAGCACTCTTCCTTCAGATACCCATAGAGTGACCTCCCTCACCGCTTTCAAATCTGCTCAGTAAGGCCTATCACAATCACCTTATTTAAAAGCTAAGCCTCCCACCTACCTCCAGAATTCATTTTTTGGTGTTTTGTTTTTGTTTTGGGTTTTTTTTTTTTATTTGGGGGGGGGGGGGTTGTTTTGTTTTGAGAGAGAGAAAGAGACAAAGAGCACACAGGAACAGAGTGAGAGAGAGAGAATCTTAAGCAGGCTCCACACCTCAGTGTGGAGCCCAACGCGGGTCTCGATCCATGATGGTGAGATCATGCCCTGAGTCAAAATCAAGAATCAGATGTTTAACCACTAAGCCACCCAGGTGCTCCATGAACTCTTAATCTCCCTTTCTCAGCTATGTTTGTTTCCCAGAGTACATTACATATGATGTGATTTATTATGCTCATTGACTATTATTTTTTCTCCACAAGTAGAAAAGAAGTTCCCTAAAGACAGATATTTAGTCTGTTTTATTAATTGATGTACACTTAATACATAATGTAGTGTTTGACACATAATATATGTGGTCCTTGAATATTTTTTGAGTGAATAAATGAACCATGAATAAGTCTATCAACATTTAGTATTTCCTGCTTTTTCTACATTTTATAGTTGATATCTAACTGCCAAGTGAACATGAAATCAAATATAATGGATTTTTTTAAATATCCAATTTTCAATGGTTATAAAAAAGCAGTAAGGATGTACCATAGTGCCTTTGCCTGATGAATATTTATTAAAATTTGGGTCATGCTGGTGAGGGAAATCAGCACTCACTTCTTTATGCTATCTTTTACTGTTTACCTACTGTATGTGATATATTCAGTGTTTTAAAATAGGGACATTATCCAAAAGAGAGTAATATTGTTTTAAAGATTTTGTTTTTAAGTAATCTCTACACCCATCGTGGGGCTCCAGCTTACAACCCTGAGATCAAGAGTGACATGCTTCACTGACTGAGCCAGCCAGGCGCCCAAGAGTAATATATTTTTATAATCTTAAAAACACCACAACTCCTAGCCAGAGAGAAAGGAAGGAATGGAGGGAGGGAGGGGAAGAGGAGAGAGAGAGGAAAACAGACAAAGAGAAATACTGATTCATAAAGTTGTAAATGGCACATTTGCTTCTAATATTTTCCATTTTCTTTGCTAAAACCATTGAAAAACCATCATTTTGTAATACCTTGTAAATTGTTAGCAGTATCTTTATTGTGTTTGACATAGAAATTTCATGGTTTAGGGGGAAAAATCCAAATCTTGTCCTACTCCATTCTTCTTTCATTCTTTAGGACCATGTAGAATTTAGCATACAGATATATTGTATTTATTGTTCAATTTGTCCTTTAGAGAAATGATAGGAGATTTCTTGAATGCAGGCATAGGGATGACATGTGAGTTATCTTAAGTTTCTGTAGTGATTCCTTTTGACTTCTAGGCCAAAACTAGGGTTCTGACTCTCTGACCCAAACATTTCCACTATAGGGTGTTTCAACACCCTCTTCTCCAACTTTGTTTTTACTATGTTCACCCATTTACCACTGCTTCCCAGTCCTCTAGATTGAACGCTTCTTGAAGGTAAAGATAGGTGTGTTGTGTTTGTAGCATATACCTGGAACCCAGTCCAGTGATGTGCACTTAGTAAGTGGTCAGTAAATAGATTCCTGGCGTTTCAGATCTGTTTGCTCCAAATCCACTTTGGGTTGTGTGGTTGCTACCTCCATGCCCTCTCCCGGTACCTTCTCTTCACCAACCCATTTGCTCTTCTCTCTTCCTGTGATTCATAGGACATTCCAATCCCTGCCAATATGACAGAGGCTTTTAGGATAAAATCTGTACTTTACTGATCAATCTATGTGGTTCTAAAGTCGTAAAATACTCATTCCAAAATAAGAGCGTGCCCTTGTCTCACACCCCTTAAAATATGTTTCTAACATTCATCCAGCATATATGTTTTGTTTGTTTACACTTTGTTCTGGGTTATTCTCTATGTGATGGTCCACTTTGGTGTTGCTTCTCTTGAGCTCTCCTTTGGTGATCGATTCAAGAAAATAATTAAGATGCATCTATTGCATATTAAGACACTAAGCTTGGCACTGAAGGTTCAGTGATGAACAAGTTCCTTATTGGGTTTTCAATTCAGAGACTAAGAAAGGCATTTAAAATGTTTCCATTACCATTGTAATTGCTAATGGTAGGTGGTGAGGACTGTTAGGAAGGGGAAGAATGGGGGGCAGTGAAGCTGCATAGTAAATGGAGGCTGCTTGGGTTTGGGGAGAAGTCATACCAGGCTCCACTAAATAAATGATATTAAAACCAACACACAAACCTGGCAAGTTCAGCTCCCACAAGGCAGGTGCCCTATCTTTCTGACATCAGAGCCTCTGGCACAGAAAAATTTTTGACCGAAGACATGCCAGACAAACTCCACATTATGTGTGTTTGGGTAACACAATGCCTGCCCAAAAACTCCTATATAGACCCCCAGATAGGATGAACTTTCCCATTTTGGACCCAGAGTCCCTCTGACTCTCGGGTCCATGCTAGATGACCTATGTTGTGTAGATAATAGCCCTGAATGATTGACAGAGTTTGCATTGCCTGAGCAGCTAATTACTCCTCTGCTTTCTGCAAGAGTGGGTGACAGATGGTAGATACCTTGACAGCAGATCCCACTATAAACCATGCAGGCTTGTAGGCAAGTCTGGACTGCTACCAATTTCCCACTGGATGTTTCTATATTTGGAGGACTTAGAATTTTTAAAACCACTTTGTCCTTTGGGCGAGTTTTGTCCCAACTATAGGAACATTCTTTCTTCTCCCCTTCTGTGTAGTAGAAACTTGTTTTGAGTGAAAGGAAGTCTCCATCAACCCACCTGTCCTGGGTTATCTCAGACCTGGCTAGTGCTGGGGATTTGGTCAGTGTGGGGAAGCTGTGTTCATTTTAATGGAAACAGCATGGCATTCATTACTCGCCTGCTTCCCACCATCTGGATTTTCACAGCTCAGTAAGCATGGTGGGCTCCCTAGACTTCAGAGGAGAACTTGACTTCTAAGGAGAGCATGGCTCGGTCCCTCTGAAGTCATAATTTTATGATGGATACCATGATAATTTGAGGGTGGGAGGATGCTTCTATCCCAATAACCTGCTTTCACTTTTGAATGGTTAAAGAGTAATGTTCCATTTCCACACAGGAGAAGGGGGGGAAAGCAAACCACCTCACTACTGAGAACTAAGCAATTATGAAGGAAAATTGGTCATGTGATAAAGTGAAATAAAAATGTGTATGTGAGAGTTTGTGCATAGAGGTTGCAAGACAAAGAACCACTTTCACTTATTTCCAATTCAATTTGTGTTAATAATCTGGCCCTGTGCATAGTGCTGTGAGGAAAACAAAGATGGAAGACATATCTATTAGTAAGTGTTGAGTTATAAATAATAGAAAATCTTTCTAACAGTGGCTTAAACCACTTGGGTATCTATTGTTTAACAAGTTCAGACACAGGCTCTTCCTGAGGCAGGTTTTTGTAGTTAAGTGATGTCACCAAAGACATTGTCCCTTTCTTCCATGTCTCATATTCAGCCTCTTGGCTTGTCACCTCATGGTCACATGATGGCGGCCACACCTTCACATATCATAACCACATAAAATCATATACAAAGGAAGTAGTATACAAGGAGTATGTCAGCATAGCCAGAAGGCTACTCCTCACTGGTTTCCCTTCTTTGATTCAGGGAGGAAAACTTTTCCCCAGAATCTCTGCCTCCTTGTCCCCCAGCAGACTTTCCTGCTTGCCTCACAGGCCATATTCAGTCACATGGCCACCCCTAAACCCAGGGGGCTGGGAAGGAAGATTCTGGATTTTACATCCTCTACACCGGGAGGCAGGCAAGGAAGAAAGGCACTGGGTAGGAGTAGCTAACCAAGAGTAACTAAGAGTATTAACCACAACGTATTACCTGCCTTTAATGAGCTTGGTCTTCATGGGCAGGCTGACATCTAAAAAACGCCCACTTTCCAGCACTCTGTCTCTATTTACATGGGAAGCAGTAGTCGTGATAAGATCTTGGGAATTGGGACTCTTGGACCCTTCTACCTGCTTTCTTTCATATAGGAGAAATACCAGCACTAGATCGAAGTTAAAACCAATGTGCACAGAATTAATTATATCCAAATGAAAGGAGAAGGATTCAGTATCTATATATCAGACACTGGTCGGCGACAAAGGAATCAATTCGGGGTCAGTCAGGAACTGTCTATCATGCACAGAAGATCAGGATAGCAAGCTTGTGGCATGTGTAATAGCTCTTCCCATACCCATGCCAGACATAGCCAGTTAATCTCAACACTCTCCCACCAAGCCCAGCTATGACCTTAGAATCCTTCTCATTAGGCAGCTCTTGCCAATAAACAAAACTGGTGAGCAAAATTAGAGTCACTTGTTATCACTACTCAGAACTTTATATTTACTACTTCTGTCTCTAGAACTGAGCTACAAGAATATAAGTAGTACCAAGTTAAGAAGCGAAGGCTACTACCAAACTAAAAACCCAAACATAGTCCTACTTCATTGCAAAGGAAACTTTGAGTCCAAGGGCAGAAAACCTCATGCCTAAAGCTAGTTTGTGATACAGGCTAACAAAGCCATATTGATGAATTTAGTTTCCCTCCACTCCAAAAACAGTAAATAGTGATGTTATCTAAACTGTAAGATTAAAAAAATAAAATCTTTGACTCTCACTAGTGAGAACTGATCGTTGCCTCCCAATTGAGCCATACCTATTGAGACCAGTAGTTATTAAGCCTCTATATTTGCATAGCATTTTTAACATTTGGAAGGTCTTAAATACCTGTCAGCTTACTTTATTCCCATAATTTTATTCTTTTTTACAAAAATTGTTCACAGGGGCAGTATGAAGGAACTTGTGGGGCGGGCTGACACTATTCTATATCATGCTGTTGGTAGTGGATACACATCTATATGCATTGATCCAAACCCATAAAACTGTAAGGCACAAAAAGTGAATTTTAATATATGTGAATTTAAAAAGAAATATTTTTAAAAGTCTACAGAATCTCTGAGATAAACGCTAAAATCTTGTATTTAGTTTGAAAGCCATTTAAAATTGTGTACCTGTCAAAAATTGTTCGAGTATTTATGGTCATAAAAAAGAGGATCCTGAAAAATTAAAAAAAACTATAAGACAATAAATTAAATCACTCATATCCTACACTAAAACATCATTTTGGACTCTCCCTGACAGACTTTGGCCTGTGACTGTTAGTGTGTGTGTATTTATAAGAGTTAACAATTGTTTTCCAGGGAGTCAGATTGTAAGGGAAATTTCATTTTATATTTTAAGTATCATCTTGGTATTAATGGAAGTTTTAACAAGTGTATATTGCTTTACCAGTTAAAAAAGATATATTTTAAAATGAAAATACTTTTTAAAGATTACAGTCATCGTACATGTACTGTGTTATTGCCTGGTTGGGTTTGTTGTTTTTTTTTTTTAATTTTACAATATACTAAACTTTTTCAAGAAGCAGGCCATTTTGACACAATCCCAGTAGCAGTATTTGGGCATATTTTGTTTGGCCATAACCAGACTTCATTTTATCCCCCCATTTTGATAGAAAGTATAGTCCAACACACTATTTCATTTATCAAATTTTACTAGAGAAAACCTTATCTGAGATAATGGAGGCTGACTTTGGGCTATGAACCAAAACTCACGAAGGAGGCCACAGTTTTACATAGACAGAAGGAGTAATTTTAATTCCCACTGGGAGCCTGAGACTCCCCTATTTATTTAATGAGGCACACAGTCACTGCCAATCTAGCTACAAGCCCCTATGTAGTGATGACAAAGGGTACGTGTGCTGTCCCCTGGTCCCCCACCATGCAATGCAGGACCCATTGGCAATTAATCACAGCACTTCAGCCTGGAAGTGACCTCCCAGATCCTCTCAGCACAAACTTTCCCACAACCAACTATATTTCACCGCTGTCCTCCACTGCAACATCTGTTTTCCACCTAGCTGAAGGTGTCCTCATCCTCACTGAAGAAGCAGACAACTCTGCCTAGAGCCGAGCTTATCATCAGGAAGATAGCCAACTCTTGAGTGGGCAGAACTAGCCAGCTGATATAAGTAGAGTAAATGACTTTATAGTATTATCTCCCAAATGTTGCTTAGATGAAAGATAAAACATTTAATGGGCTCTGAAGGCTAAATTAAATTACTCTCTCATTTGAATCCCTATGATTGATGCAGAGAGGCCAGTGCTAGTGACCTGGTCGGTAGACCTTGTCCCACTAGAGGATTTGGGTTTAGGTCCTCTCCAGGTCTAAACTGAGCCATCATTTTATCTACAGTCACCCTGCTCTGTGAATTGGGCATCACCTAATCACTGTGCCCAGCCCAGGCATTGTGTAGACGCCAGCCCAGCATGGTACTGTGAGAGACTGGGGTAGGCACTAGGGGTTCCCTCTATTTCTTCAGCCTAATCACAGGCATAAAATGGCCAAGTCAATTTCTATTATTCAGGTAAATGGAGACTGTATGTATGAATTTACTTGTCTGGAACCTTTGTAAGAAGCAGAGATTGATTTTAAAAAAGAAAAACTCCATCTTAGCAGTGCCTCTTGCACTAGAAATGGGGTTACGAGGCCACCATCTTGTGGAAATTAAATCAGCACAAATAAATGTGGAACAGGGCAAACGTCATACCTCCCAGGGTTTCCTTTAAAAAAATCATGTTAACTACATTTGACCTCCATAACTGTTTTTGGCCTCTGTTTTTTTGTTTTTAGTCAAAAAACATGCACTTTATCCACATCTCTATAGGATAGAGGGGAAATGGTCAAGTTTATAGCTTTATTAGAATGGTGTGATTCAGCTCGGCATTTGATAAAATGAGTTGTTGTATACACATACTGTTTAAAAGATGAAAGCCATGTTGAATTGATGAATTGATTTCTTTTGACCATGATTTCAGATGAAGTTTTTGTCCCAAGTTTGCTAGTTTATTGTCATGCTCAGGAAGAGTTATTTTGTCTTCAGCAGCGTGGGTTTTCTAATTTATCAAGAAATTTCTCCTCTACCACAAGCCTGTTGCAAACAAGAGTATTTGTATCAGAAGTTTCAGTATCTTGAAATTGGAATGTGGGGTGATTCATGAGGTTTGCATCAATTATTAAACAGTCATAGATGAAGATATGCAAAGATGGATGGGGCGGTAAAGTATTCTGGTTACACCTACTGGCTTAGCGATGAGAATGAGCCAGGAAACATGAAAGTTCAAAACAGGTATTAACCTGAGCTGCAGTAGCCTATGCTCTGAAGGGAGGTAGACAATAGCTAGATATAAACAAGCTTATATACAGACCAACTACCTGGCAGGATTAAAATATAAAGCTAAGGATTTGGCAAGAGGATTGAAGAATTTCAGAATCCTGCCATGTCAATCACCCTTTCTCTTGTGAGGTTCTCAAGGGAGGCACAGCACAAATAATTATAACATTTGGAAAACAAATGGGACATGTTTATTAGTTGGGGCTGTGCCTGGATCCCACATAATACAGAGTTCTAGTAACACTGGCTTGGATCATGTGGCTCAGATGTGAGCTTGAGTCTACCTTGTTTTGACCTGTGTACCTCCTAAAGGGAGAATGAATTTTTCACTCCCTTTTTCTCAGGGAGTCTGGGTAAGAAGATAAATGTGTACGTCATCCCTGGGAGGGTGAATTTTGTTTCCTGTGGAGTAACGTTTTCTTGGAATGTGAGCCAGAGGCTGACGTTAGAAAAGGCACTTAACTCTTCCTTCTGATACCCAACTTCACTAAAAGGGAAGGGCCAACTTACAAGATGAGAACTTACAAGTTCTCAGGGTACCATCTAGAACTCTGGAGTCTCTGTCAACATTGGTGCTGAGAGGAAGAGTGTAGACTGCAGTTAAGCCACTTTTTGGCCCCAAAAGGCACAAGTGTGACTCTGGTAACCTATAGGCTTGGCCTCCCCACCACTCTTTCCTTCTGGGAGGTGTTTACATCTAAAACACTTTAAGAGCTTTGCCTCATACTAAGGTACCTGATGTAAGTCTCAAGTGAGAAGAAACAGCCACGTCTACTTTAGATTCTGCCCAAGTCAGGAAACTTCGTGAATGACCACGTTGCTGACTACTCACTGAAAAGCCAGAAGCAGTAACTAGTGTTAGAAGTGCATCCTAGTGCTCGATTGATTCTCCCAAGGCATTCTGTGCCAACTGCCAACACCAAGCAGCCTTCTTGTCTCCTCTTTATGTGATAGTGCTTTGCTAAGATTCATAAACTCTGACAAAGGAAAGTGGTCCAATAATTCACTTAAGGTGCTGGCTTCCCAGCCTCACTGGGCTTTCTTCTCAATGGGCACTGGCTACAGACCTGGACTGCTAAAGTTACATCAGGATCTGAGTAACCACACAGATTATTTTGTGTTTCCTTAAGGGTAGTATTCACTTGGAGGAGTCTTCCTGAGTGAATGGACCAGATTTCTAGTTGACATCATCAATAAGGAGTGGGGTGGCCTTTTCTGAAGACTGTCTAGATCAAAGGTCATAAACTGGTGACTCAAAAAACATAGCCCACAGACAAGATGATTTTTTTAATGTCATGGCTTTGAAAAAAATAGCTGACAATATATGTAATTTAAGAGATTTGTGCATAAAATCTGGATTTATAGCTTCTTATAAAAACAACAAAATATCTAGCAACACATGTTGCTGTTCATGTCTACTATTGGCTTAAGCTGCATAGCCACTTACCCTTAAGAGGGAACCCAAGCTTTCTACTTCACCTACTGTAGTTCACTTCATGATACCTCTTGGCTCTGTAGGGCTTTGAATTTGCTACCCTGGAGTTAGTCATCCATGAGCCCAAAACAGGAAGTCATGATTTGTTCTTTTAAAGGTCCCCTGCTTTAAAGTGACAGTGACTTGGGCTTATCCTTTTTACTTCCGCACCAAGAATGGCCATTAGATGCATGTTCATATATGGAAAGGGACAGTTACATGCAAAGTGGAGAATTTTACACTACTTACCTGAATAAATCAGGCATACAAAGAAAATCCTGAAATGATGATATTAAATTGAGATTTGAGACTTGAATTATTCAGGGGTAATTGCCTTAGTTTTCCACCTCACTGTTTCTCCTTTGCTTTCCTCACATGGACATAATCTTCAGAATGTTCCTCTGTCAAAGGCCATCGTCATAATTCCCCTGCCTCTTTTTTTTTTTTTTTTTTTAACTCATTTGCACTCTCGGTAGCAATTGTTGGAGCCCTGCAGGGGAATAATTGCAGAGGAATTAACCTCTGACATTTTTCTAAAAATAGCCCTAATAAATCCAATCATAGGTAATTTACCTGTCCATGTTTCTCGGGGGTAACCAGGATTGAAGAAAGACCTGGCAGGCTGGCATTCCTTCAGCAATTATCTGTGATCTGAGTTCCCGGCGCTTGTGTATTTTCTTCGTTTTGAAATACAGAGTACAAATTGCCCTCTGTCCTCTGACCTCCTGACCCTCTTTCTCAGCACCTTGCTGTTGGGGTTGAATAAGGCCGTGCTCTTCCAGAAGAGTGTGTTGGGTTCACCAGGAAGGAGGGAGCATGGGTCAAGGGAGGATACGTGGGGTCCTTTCTGAATTCCTGACTGCTGGTGGCCCAGTGATGTCTTCAGGCTCCCTCCCTTCATTTTCCATGTCTGAGCTTCAGTGAAGTGCCCCAAGGCCGGCTTCATCACAGTCTTCAGCCACAACTGAAACCTGTTTGGGGAGGTTCTTCCTTGTAGAAGAGAGGGGAATGCAAAAGGGCCTTGGGTGGGTTAACAGTCTATGGTTGGTAGAAATTGTCCAAAAAAAAAAATGTCATTTCCAGGAGCATTATTAAGGAAATGCATTTTCTCTTGCCCCAAACAAAAAGGTCTGTTTGTGCTTTTCCCTTTTGTTCTCTCCAGACGTTCCAAGAGACCACACTGCAGTGGTCTCCTAGAAAATTTACTTTCTCAAATGCCACTTCTAGTGGCACTTAAAATACAGAACGTAAAATCCTTGTAAATTCCACTGCAGAGACAAAGCCCTGAGCCCTTAAATGCACAGAAAAGTGTATCTATTATCTATCGTTTCAAAGTAAGTGTGCAGTTACTTTAATTGCCTTTGTCTTCTCCTTTTCAGCTGACATTATCTCTACGGTAGAATTCAACCACACGGGAGAATTACTAGCGACAGGGGACAAGGGGGGTCGGGTTGTAATATTTCAACGAGAGCAGGAGGTAAGTGGCAGTGAATGCAAAATGCCCATTTTCTTCTCTTTTTAAAGGAGGCCTCCTACTGTTCCTTAATCCTCATGTGTCGCCCTTAACCTTGCTGCTTTGCTAGCAAACTAAAAACTGCCAAAAAGTCATTAACATCAACAGTTCCACATTCAGGCTCATAAAAGCACCTGATAATAGAGCCTTTCCTGGGCATGGCCTAATGTTTCCAAACCTGGGTGTTGCACATTCAAAACGACCTCACTTCCCATCTGACCTGCAAAATTCCATGGGTGCTTATTGAACAGAGAACTCCTTTTTGAGTGGAATTTATCCCCCAGCCATTGAAATTAATTCTCCTAATTTCAGGTGCTCCTGCCCAATATGTAGGAGGGGAAAAAAAATCCAGCTCTTTGCCAGTAGATGTAAAAAGGACACCGTGGGTCAGTAGAGAAGACAGTGATAGCTCACCGTACCAAAGGGAGTGAAATCCCACAAAATGACATCTGAGCAATGCACGTGGCATATGTTTTTCTAGGTGATGCAGAGGTCCCTGGAGCTCAGTGCTGCATGCATTCTGAGCAGGAGCTCGAACTTGGAGTGCATTGAATCTCAAAAATCCCATTTCCTCCTGAGACTTGAACTCCAGTAGGAATTGTTTCTCTTTTTCATATAATAGAGTTTTTTGGTGTCCGCTTCTGTTTTGCCAGAATGAAATTATGTCCCAATCTGATTTCCTGGGTCTCCCTGGCATGGTCCTGGAGCTTCCAGCAGGCCGGTGCCTGTTCTAGGACCTCTCCCATCTGTTCCCGCCTCAGAGAATCACCAGCACAGAGTAGGGGGGAGGCCCAGTGCGGGAGGAAGGTTCCACAAGAGACTTCCCTAGCAATTTAAAGCCTGCTCTGTGCCTCAAAGCCATTTATGTTACACCTCCCCCCCCAAAAAAAAGGAAAGCCTCATTTAGAGGTGATATATTTGGTAATTGCACATTATTTGCAATTAATTTCTATAAGGGCATCATAATCCCTCGGGGTTCTGTATAAATTCAAGTGTTCAGCATTAAATCAGGCACCCAGCCTATTCCATTGGCCCTGGAAACAACGAAAATGTGGTTGGCAAGTGGAAACTAATAGCTCTTCGTGACCTGGAATTTTTCCTGCTTTTCCAGAACTGCCTAGTGCTAATTGGTCTGGCACATGATACACACACTTGACAGTCTGATTTGGATGGTAGCAAATCAACACTCATAAATTTATTGTTAAGGTGGACTGGCTGTCTCTGTAGTAAGCAGGATATCAGCATTTAAAGTCCTTTTAAAACTGATTTTTAAGACCTTCAGTTTAAAAAAAAAAAATCCAATTAGGTTCATAGTGATGATAAAGAAGAACGGAGCAGCCATTTAGCATAAATTACCCAAGGCAGAGTGTTGCCAAGAATATTCCGCACCACGATTTCCGTTAGCTATTTATAGGTTTCACCTATTTTAATGGACTGAAACATTTAGGAAGCATGATTCATTGGTAGAATGAAGGGGGACACATTTTCCAAAGGAGAGTGGTTTTGTTCAATAAAAAAATAAATGTCGAGGAGAGAAACATACCGTTCAGTGGCTTTGTGGCGAGGCTTTGGGTTGGGATGAACGCTAAGCCTGAGAAACAAAGCCAGGTGACAACAGGCCCACTGCACCCCCCCACCCCGGCCCCGACCTCTGTGCATGACTTCTCACAAGTCACGCTCCTGGCAAATTTGCTCGTAAGAACCTCAGTGCCCCGCAAATACATCGAACACGGCTTTAGCACCATCACCCATCAGATGGAGTAAGTGGAGATTTTGGTTTGAATGGTCAATATCCATCCAGAAATATAATTTTTTTAATGGAGTCTTAATCCTCAGAGTCAGACTCTTACAACACATGTTCAATAAGGCCTGAATTTGAATTTGCGAGCGTGGTTTTCCAAAGCCTGAATCTGGAAGCTCCTGGTAATAAGGTCCTAAAACCCCTGAAGTAAAACCTGTCTTTTCTTTTTCCCCTTCTTCTCTTTCTTTAACACCCTCTTTTTCCTCCTCTCCACACTTCTTCTGCCCCAACCCCTTCTGCAGATTCTCTTCTCTAATTTTCGTTACCGCATTCTTTACCTAGTTCCTCCTGTTTGCACTGTGCATAATCGGGAGGGGTGAAAGCTGGAAATAGAACCTGATAAATTTCCTAGGGGTTCATGTGGCATCTCTGCACTCAAGTCTGTTTTGTCAATTACACGAGGGGGGAAAAACTGGGTGGGGGAGATCTGATGCCCAGATCTGCTGTGTATAAGCTGTGTGACCCGGAGAGGTCATTTTACTACCTCTGAACTTCTCCTGTCAATTTCCCCACCCTCCCTACTTCTCAGAGACTCTTTGAGGTTCTGGTGAGATTTTAAATGGCCAGCAACACGTGCAGATGCCATGGTTTTATAGTCTTTGTGAGGGACTGATGTATGTCACTGTGGACATCAGTGTGGGATAGATCAGTCCTGAGCATGTCCAAGACATCCATTGAGATGTAGAAAGAAAATATTAGAATATCTATTTATATGTATTTTTGAATTGTGTCCTATTGTAACATCAATTTTTACGTATATGTTATGTATACCATATATTAGTACCGAAGTTCATGTATATAATTTATAAATGTATGTATATAGGAGGTGTCAATATTCACCAATAGGGGTACATGATCAAATGCTGTGGAGGTCACTCAGCTAAGGTAAACTTGTTGCCGTGGGTCTGCCCTCATTCTACAGTGACATGACTGGCCCATCCCTCCCCATGTCTCTGCCCAGAAAAAGAAGCAATTGGCAAATTTGCAGTTGGCTTATGTGATTTCATCTTTTGTGTGTGTTGTGTGTGTGTGTCTGTTCTTTTTCCCTTCCTACAGAGTAAAAATCAGGTTCATCGTAGGGGTGAATACAATGTTTACAGCACATTCCAGAGCCATGAACCCGAGTTCGATTACCTGAAGAGTTTAGAAATAGAAGAAAAAATCAATAAAATAAGATGGCTCCCTCAGCAGAACGCAGCCTACTTCCTTCTGTCTACTAATGGTACGTGGAGGTGACTTTGCTTGTTTGGTATTTGCAGAGATGCTGTCAGCAAACCACATATTTCAATCTTTCCTGGGCTCAGTTTTTCTTTTTACCTTGTAAACTATTTGAACAACTTAGAAACAATATTTGCAAGGTGCCTACCAGAGTGCCTGGCATAGAGTAAACCCTCAGTACATAGCAGGTATTCTTTTTAAAAATAACAAATTTATAACCGAATTAGGTGAGACCCATGATCTCCAGTTTTTGGTTAGTACAGATTAGTTTTAGGTGTGTTTAGAATCTGACTTCCTTTCTTAAGATTCACTAAGTGTTTTTCTGGGAACACATTTCAGAAAACTCAACATGCCATCCCTATGCGTTTGGCATACTGATTAGAAATTATTAATCCTGAATATATGTGGGGTTTATAAAGGAGATGTTTGTGTCTTCTTACACCATCAAATTCTTGGTCAAGAAGAAGAGGGGTGGACCCTTCCAAAGTATAGACCAAGAAGTGGTTTCTTTCTCTTTCTTCCCCCATTCTCTTCTTATATCATTTATTATTTTAGGGGGAGTTGATATCAGTAGGTCAGAGAGAAAGGATATGGGGGTTGAATAGAGAGACAAATTTCATGTGAATTTGGTAAACCTTTATACAGTGAAATTACCTGCCCTAAAGGCTCATAATACCCTTCTGAAAGAATCCATCCACACTCAGAACAATTCAGAATAAAATCATATGGTAAAGGGAACTAATTGAATAGCATAAAAATTAAGAGGATTAGTGTATAAAAATTGAAAACCCCCAGGGGCGCCTGGGTGGCTCAGTCGGTTAAGCGTCCGGCTTCAGCTCAGGTCACGATCTCGCGGTCCGCGAGTTCGAGCCCCGCGTCGGGCTCTGGGCTGATGGCTCCGAGCCTAGAGCCTGCTTCCGATTCTGTGTCTCCCTCTGTCTCTGCCCCTCCCCCGTTCATGCTCTGTCTCTCTCTGTCTCAAAAATAAATAAACATTAAAAAAAATTTTAAAAAAAAATTTGAAAACCCCCTACCAAGCAAATAAGCTGGGAAGTGATTCATTTCATCTCATGTGTGAGTCTGTCTACAAGGGCTATACGTGTAAATGTAAATCAGGAAGCAAGGGGTTTGCTTTTTGTCTATCCCCAACACTTACAGGGTAATGCTCATAGGTATGTAATATGATCAAACATATATTAACATTTTTAAAGGCTGACAGGAAACACACAGAGAGCTTTATCATGATTAATTTTGGATTGTGCATTTTGAGTGTCTTGTAAATTTGTTCCTTGTATCCTTTTAACACATGTGAACCAAAAATCCTTTGGTTATAAACCCAGTGTAGAAATTTAAAACATGGCACTTCTGAAACAGCCAGTGTAGGCTTATTCAAGGATAGCTTATCTCAGATTCTAAGTCATTTAATTTTTTCTCAGAACTGTATGTATTGTTGGGTTTACTTTTTTCAACCCTGATTTCTTGAAAGTCAGACCACATGAATACTTTTTCCTCTTCCTCTTCTTCTTTCTCCTCCTCCTCCTCCTCCTTCTCCTCCTTGTTTTGTTTTGCTGTTGAAATTTTACTCAAAGGCTCTGCATACCCAACACTTGAGAATAAAAGAGACTTCTGATGATTTTGACTTAATTATTTCAGGCAGAGGAAAAGTGTCTGATTATCTTCTATGGCTAGCTTACTTGATATTATGAAACTGACCCTATTGATTATTACTATAAAATTCAAAGACTTATTAACTGCTTTGTGGGGAGGATGGGAAGGAAATCGTTGATATGCAATGAAGATTAATTATATAGCATAATGTTCTGTTAATTGAGTTTTTAAATAGTTTTTTGATTAACAAGGATATTATCTTCCCATTTGGGATGCTATTTCATATGCCAACAGCATCTCAAAATGATTCTTAGAAGAAAAATTCCCATGTTCTTTCACAATTTTCTTTTTTATACTAATATTGAGGTTGAGAATTCCCCTCAAGCCAAATAGGTTAACATGCAAAAATTAATGAAAGACAATTGGAATTACTGTACAAAAGAGAAAATGAAGATAGATGATAAGATTGTGTTTAAAAGCTGCCACAAGTAATGATAAACTACTCAGAGAGCCAGCCAGAAAAAAGAAAAGTCATTACTCACAGTAACAGCCACATGTTCCTTCGACTTT
Source organism: Panthera pardus (assembly GCF_024362965.1). Taxonomy (NCBI): domain Eukaryota; kingdom Metazoa; phylum Chordata; class Mammalia; order Carnivora; family Felidae; genus Panthera; species Panthera pardus. Next base: position 116,768,212 of record NW_026526765.1, read on the forward strand.
TTTATCCACAAAGCTTCGAGATACTGAGTCAAGAAAAATTGTGTGATAATAAAGTCGAGAATGACTCCAGGCAACCCAGCCATAGGGAATTGGATTGAATTCAGCATCAATTATCTTTTTAAAAAAATTGTACTTATCTCATTATAGTTGGGTACAGTTTTACATTCTACAAGCATATTTTGTCAACTTTACCATTTTTAATGAAAAGTAAAACCAACGCTCAATTTTCAATCTAGACTTTGAAAATATTTGCCTGGTGAAAACACCTTGCTTTATCTAGCTTTCTACTTCTGTTTTAATACTTACGATGAGAGGGAAAGGTATAATTGATTTGTTTTTGCATGCTATGAAAGAAGTATGTGCTCATTGTAAAAAAAGAAAATTTTTTTAGAAAATACTGAGAAGCAAAATGAAGATACTAAAGTGTTTACACCAAGAGAGAACTGCTATTAATGTCTTTTAATGATAAAAAGCAGAGATGTGGATAAATGGATAAATCTTTTTGCTTCTTAATGAAAATGTGATTATTCTATAAGCTGTTCTGAAACAAGATTTTTTTCCTTAATAATATAACACTTAACCACAGAAATATCTTCCTAGTTGTTAAATGTTCTTCTAAAATACCACTGCATTTTCAACGACTGCATGGCATTTCCTTGTATCATTTTTCTAATTTACTGATAAATCTCCCAATAGTAGAACTTTAAATGTTAACAAATTCTGACTATTATAAATTATATTTTTATAGGAATATATGTTAATATGGGTAGATATGGTTAGGAAAAGGCATATTATAAACTATGCATAGCATGTTACATATATGAAAAGGTTGTATAATTACACATCAAATGTAATAAAAGGATGTGCACAAAATTTCCCTAATAGTTATCTTTGTCTAGTGGAATTGAGGGAGATTTTATTTTATTTTTTTACTTTCCAGCTTATTTTCATTTTTTGCAATTATATTTACCACATGTATAATGAAAGAAGGATAAAATGAGAGAATACAAAACCAGTACATGCAGTCTTACAATAGGTTCGTACCCATCCCGCAAAAATGCATAGAAGAAAATACTGCAAATATCTGTGCAAAACAGATATTGTCCCTGACTGGAGGAGGTATAGTTGATTCTTGCTTTTTGTGTTTTACCTATGATTTCTCCGTGTAGCAATGTGTCATTCGTAGTAACAAAAATAGAAGAATTGCCTTGCAAACGGGACGGGATATATTCCAAAGCCAAGCAGTAGAAAGTATTTGGTGTTAAAAGTCACTGGTCTGTGTTGTTCTGAGTCACAGCTGACCAGTCACTAATCAAGTGACTGTATAAATACGGCCTCTGTTTCAGTTTCTGACCCTAACATGCAGTGCAGTGTTATAGCAGGATATCCAGAGAAGGGAGGCCCAGAGGAACGTTGGCATACAGATAGGACGATCTGAATTCAACTCAGTATCTAGGAAAGGCTTCCGTGCCTTCCGTCCCAGTACAAGCCAGAGGGGGCACACAGTTCAGAGCACACCAATCTTACACTTGGCCGCCATGCCATGTGTGCCAGTAGACGTGACCAGCCTGAGTCCTCCCCAGAGAACAAGAGACAGGGGCACTTACCTGTTAAAGTAGCCAAATTGTTGCTGAAAGCCTACCTCAGGATGGGATACATGTCAAACCTCTGAGGACGAGGCATTTGGTGGGGAGACATGGGGAGGTAAGATGAGGGGGGCAAAGGAGAAAGGGAACCCTGGGACAGGCTGGGTGAGGTGTGGCTCTTCTTCCAACAGTATTATGGAAGAAACAGGGTGTGCTGACATCATCACGGGATGAAGCTAATGCTGTCAGAGCAACAGGTTGTCATCAAAGAACAGTTGGCCACTTTGCGAATTCGAGTAACAGTTGCTATTTGTCAACCATTATTAGATACCCCAACCCTACGTTAAACACTGGGTTTCATTCAGTCCTTCTAAGAGCCCCATGAGGAAGACACTGTTTCTCCAAATCACAATTTAAGAAACTGAGGCATAGAGAAGTTAAGTGTCTTTATTTGTAAGGTTGAAATATTTGAGACATACTTATCCTAAAAAGTCGTTTGCTCTTCATCTGAAGTTCAGATTTAATTAGGCATTCTGTACTCTTTTTCCTGAAAAAACTATTGCGCCCATTTGTTTCTCACTGAAGAGATACTGGGCACCTACTACACAGGAATCCTGGTCCTTGGCCACGCGGCTGGCTGGAGTTGCGGTGAGGCCCAAGCTTGTCTGGTTCCAAAGCCAACCCTGGGCAGGCACAGGAAGATACAGAGAAGGCTTTTGAGTCCCTGCCCTGCACAAGAAAAGCTAGAGCAAGCACAAATAATGAATGCAGGACCTGTTCAGGAAAGCCTGCAAAGGGCACGTGACCCACACATACGTTCTGTTTGGCCCAAACACATCTTCTTAGGAAACAAATCAAAAGGCTGCAGATGGAGCTCACCATCTCCTGCCTTCCAAGCCCTCAGTCCCTCTCACTCATTCCCCTGGCCTGCCTCACCCCTGTAGACATTGGAGATCTTGCCCTGTTTTATTGCAGTGGAGAATCACCGGGATCAGCAAGTAGTGTAAAGTGCTGGAACAGAACACAGTTGCAAAAGGTCGTTTCCAGCTGGGGACTCCAAGCCTGGAGACTGCAATGGGAGAGGAGCATTTTGATGAATGATCCTACCATTTTCTAACTCTGAGTATTGCTAGCAAGATGCACTGTGTAGATATGGGGTTCATTCTTTCACCCAACTAATATTTGTTGAACATCTTCTGTGTCCCAGGCACTGTTACAGGTGCTGGATGTGTAGTGATGAACAAGACAGAATCCCTGCCTCCAGGGACTTTATGTTCTAGTGAGGGAGGCATAACAAATATGTTGTCAGATAGCGAAACGTTCTAGGAGGAAACATAAAGCAGGGGGGAGCAGCATGAGAATGGTGGGGACATTTTGATGCAGGTTGATTCAGAAAGGCCCCTCTGAGCGTGGGACACAAATAGAACCAAGTGAAGGGACAAGTCACGTGATGAGGAGGTAGAAGGCTTCCTGGCTAAAGGCACAGCTCATGGGAAGCCTAAGGCTGGAGTGGGGATAATGTGAACAGGGAGCTATAAAGAAGCCATATGGCTGGAGCGCAGGGTGACTGGGGCTCACAGGGTAAGACCAGAAAGGATGAGGAACTCCAGGTGTGGCTCACGGAGGGCCTTTCAGGTCATGGTAAGGAAGTGCTTGGTGGGATAGGACTGAAATGGGAGTATCTACCTCTCAGCGTTATTGTGAATATTAAATACATTTTCCATAGCAAATGCTGATAACATAGTTACATAGCTAATTCTGTATATGTAGCTGCTCTGATTTAGTGTTCAATAAATATTTTTACTGAATGAACCAAAATAACGTGTAAGCTCTAAATTTCATAGGCCATCGTCAGGAAAACCATTGGTCTCAGCACAGTGTATACTTTTGATTTGAAACATGAGCTCTGCCTTCCGATGATGTGAGATTTATGCTCGGAACCCTTGATATGAACCAGCTTCTGTAGCATTTCCTTCCATCCTTACCTCCACCTCTCCTTGCTCCCCAACCCCCGCCCACCACCATCCACATAGAAGACTCCTTTTCAAGCTCATTTCACTGTAATTTTGATTTGCTCTGGTTGCCCTCCACAGATAAAACTGTGAAGCTGTGGAAAGTCAGCGAGCGTGATAAGAGGCCAGAAGGTTACAACCTGAAAGATGAGGAGGGCCGGCTCCGGGATCCTGCCACCATCACAACCTTGCGGGTGAGCCCAGCGGCAGCTTTGGCCACCGCCTTTCATTTCTCTTGGCCACCAGGCTCAGGGGAAGGGTTCCCGGGTTCAGCTGCATGTGGGTTGCTGCTAGAGGTTGGTTGCAACTATAACATGTGAGTAAAGGAGGTGAAGTGGGAGCTCGACCTGTCTGAGTGTCTGGTGGCAGATGGGAGGGGGGGGTGGGCAAGATAGGGGCCAGGCTCTGATGACTACAGATTCATGCATTTCTTTTAACCCCCTAGGACTCGCCCACGTGGCCACTGCCATGCATTACTATATGCTTAGCCTCTGTGTGCTCATGTTCTCTAAAATGTTTCTGTACTCAAGGCATAGGGGATGGGATGACCCACGTGGCAAGCTGGGTCATGAAGCATGGTTCAGAACGTGAACTTCTGGATCTCATAGGCCTGGGTTTGAATTCTGCCACTCCGTAGAATCTCACGTAGTCACCTAACCCTTTTGAACTTGAGTCATGCAATTTGTTTTTAGTTTCTCTGTCTGTGAAACAGTGAACCTCATACTTACTAAACTTTAAACGGTGAACCTCATACTTCACTAAAAATGTGCCCTCCTTCCATGGCTGGTAGTCAGTATATGATCTCTGCTATCAGTCTGAGTAGCTCCCCTTCTGCCCTCCAGAAAGTCACAGTCTGGTAAGGAAAGGATTTGGAGGTCTCCTATAAAAATGCTTATGACAGTAAATAGAGTAAGTTAAATGCAGTAAGTGAGAGTTACAGTTTGATCAAAGGGTGAAGAAATTATATTTGGTTCTAGAGATCAGAAAAGGTCTCATAGGAAAGTGGTATTAAAAATGGATTTCTGGGGACACCTGGGTGGCCCAGGCAGTTAAACATCTGACTCTTCATTTTGGCCCAGGTTATGATTGCACAGTTTGTGGTATTGAGCCCCATGTCAGGCTCTGTGCTGACAGTGTGGAGCCTGCTTGGGATTTTCTCTCTCTTCTCTGTCTCCCTTCCTCTGCTCGTGCTTGCTCTCTCTTTCTCTCTTTCAAAATAAATAAATAAACCTAAAAACAATTTTTTTTTTTTTAAAAATGGATGTCTCAAGGCACCTGGGTGGCTCAGTTGATTAACCGTCCAGATCTTGATTTCAGCTCAGGTCATGATTTCTCAATTTGTGGGATCCAGCCTCCTGTCAGGCTCTGTGGTATTAGCTTGGGATTCTCTCTCTTCCTCTCTCTCTGCCCATCCCCTGCTTTTTGCACTCGCTCTCTCTCTCTCTCTCTCTCTCTCTCTCGCTCGCCCTTCTTTCAAAAATAAATAGGGGTGCCTTGGTGGCTTAGTTGGTTGAGCGTCTGATTTCGGCTTAGGTCATGATCTCACTGTTCATGAGTTCAAGCCCTGCGTCAGGCTCTGGGCTGACAGCTCAGAGCCTGGAGCCTGCTTCAGATTCTGTGTCTCCCTCTCTCTCTGACCCTCCCCTGCTCATGCTGTCTCTCTCTCTGTCTCAAAAATAAATAAACATTTTAAAAAAATTTTTTTTAATAAAAATTTTTAAGAAATGTATTTCTCAGAGCAAACTTTTAGGGGAAGGCTCTCTAAATACAAGGTAAAGTGGTTCAGGGCTTGATGGTGAGTTTGGTTTTAGATGTGCATACTGTGAATGGTACAGCATTCCCAGATCCACATCTTGAGACCAGCCCTAGCCCCAAGGGACTTTCAAACCTTTCAAATATGTGTTTTCACATACCAGCTGCCCTACTAAAGACCAAAAACTGAGATCAGAGAGACAGTGCAGTACATGTAGGGAAAAGAGGTTGTCACCATAGGTTGAGAAGCAGATATGGGAACTGAAGGATCAGCATGTGCCTGGTTACCTTGCTTGTTTATTTGTTCATTAATTCATTAATTCATTTGTTCCTCTCTTTATTCAGTGGGTACTTTTTGAGCACAGGCTCAGTGCTGGCCACAGTGCTAGGCTATCATGTGTTTACCCAGTATTTGTGGTTACCTACTTTTTCTTTGAGTTTCTTCTGAGCAAACAAGCATTGGCTTCTCAGCTTCGTCTCATCAACCTGCTTCCTCAGCCTCAAGAATGGCCATGCAAGTCCTCTGTATCAGAGTGGGCTGATGGTCTAAATGCTCAGAGGTTTTGCAGACCTGAGGGTTGAGTAGTGAAGAGTATGGACATTGAGTCAGTCTGCCCTGGATTAGAAGTTTGGCTCTATTGCTTTCCAGCCAGGGACGTTGGTCATATGAACTAAACTCTTTATGCCTCCAAAGTCCCATGTGCATTACAAGGATTCACTGCCTCCCAGGAGTTTTGCAAGGATCCCATGCTGTATTGTGTGTGATGAAATGTTAGCCGGTGCAATGTCTCACTCACACATAACACTCGATAATGTTAGTTCCCTGCTGGCCATTTAATATTATCTTCATCATTATCATTATCATGACTGTTACTACTCCCTACTGACAGGAAAAAATGTGTATTCTTGTCCTTTTCATATACTTTTTATACTGTGGTATTCATTCCACAAACTCTTCACTGATGTCTAGTAAGTGGCAGACAGTCTGCTGCCTATCCAAAGGGAGTAAGACCATCTGTAGCCCCTTGGAAGTTTGCAATCCTGTAAGGAACACAGATGGCTTAGGTGCCACTGGGGGGTTCACGACATGAACTTCTGCCCACATGTCACCTTGTCCTTGTTTTCTCTGTGAATGGACTTTCTCAGATGCCATCTGTAGTTCCCACAATGAATTCCTGTTGGCTGTGGCATCCTATGGGACTTCATACATCTGTGGTTAGCTACTCAGAGATGTTGTCCCCATGATGAAGAGAAGGCCTCTGTGCATGTTTCCTTTAGAGCAGAGATTCTCCCTAAGGTAAGACAGTGATGTTACGAAGTAGATTTTGTACATACCAGACATGGAAGGAAGCCTTGAGGTGTGGCTGGAAGTTTGAAAACCCCAGTTCTGATTCTTGCTTTCTTCTTAACCAGCTGTGTGACCCTGGGCCAGTGAATCACATTTCTTCTCTCCATGCTAGTTTCTAAGCTGCCACACAGAGGACTGCATAGTCTGTGCTTTTGTATCCATGGTCCTAGTTACAAATTCAGATCCCTGGGCCCCAGCCCCAGTGATTCCCTTTAGCAAATTGAGTGATCTTGAGGAATGGACATCTTTAATACAAGCCCCTGTAGTTAAGACAGTAGGTCTGTGGTCACTGGATTCTATCATCTTTTAAGGTTACCCTGAGCTATCATTTTTTATGAGCCTCTGCTACTTTTCAATCATTTCAATAGTTATTGTACCAACCTGAGAGACACATTTGCTATAATATTGTAATTACCCATATTCGATTTCACCCCATCTACTTTCCTAGGCTTTCAAATATACTGTGTTTCGGTGTAATCATCCACCCTGCAGCATTCTTGGATGAAAACACTGAAAAGGCCAGCCTCCTTTCCTTTTTGATCCCAGTTGTAGAAGAAAAAAAAAACCCAAGCAACTCTGAAGACCTGGGATTCAGAACAATGACTCCAAACAGAAAATGAGCTGACGTGATATTAATCAGCCTGTATTTTACTAACATGCTCCTCTCTCAAAATTTGCATTGCCAGCATTTGTAGCTTTCCCCCCCTTCCCTGTCTAATGATTACCTCTCGCTCACTTTCATAGTTTCCAGTTCTATGTGGATCTTGAGAGTGAGAACGTTTAATAATACCCGACAGCTAATTAATCCTCACTGAGTAATGAACCTGATCTGTTTCAGTGCTAGGAGGCTCAGCTTTTCAAAGCAAGAATGTGACTATTTTTTTTCCCTTTTTTCATGGAAGATAGCTTTTTCAATCCAGTCACTCATTACCCAAAGAGACTATGAGAAGCACTTCTGTGAAAACCATATCTCCTGCTCAGTATCATAACATTGAAAGCAATAATCATAATGATAATTTAATAATAACACCTTATAGCTATAAAATGCCATTTATATCACAAAGTGTTGTTTTTTTTGTTTTTTTTTTTACCTAATTCCTTGATTCATCTTCAGAACAGCCAGTGAGAAAGGATAAGTATTTGGCCGGTGAAAATGCTGGCATCTAGTATTTATTGAGCATTTGTTATATCCCATGCATCATACTGCACACTCTTTCTGCACTAGCTACCACATGACGTATGGTTCACCATTAAATACTCATTTGTACAGATGAAGCTCAGAGAGGTTAAGTAATATGCCCAAGATCATGCAGGGCTAAGAATCAAATCTTGACCTACTTTGCTCTTGGACCTGAGCCCTTAAACCTGGTGCAGACTCAGAGAAGTGACTTGTCCATTGTCTGCCAACTGGTTATTCCAGAGCTGGGACTAGAAATCTTACACTTGGACATAGACATTTGAGGATTTGAAATGTTTTTTTCTTAATTAGTGCCATTATTATTCTAGGATAGTGTCTGTCTGTCTCTCTCTCCCTTTCCACCCACTCCTCTTTCTTTCTTACCCACACGTTCATACACAGTGAGTTTCCAGATCTCTGACCTCAACATGCAGAAGCAATGACCCTGAGGTCTTCTGCAGCTCTACTTAGCATGATTCTTCCTGCCCTTCTTTCCCAGCCTCCCAATACCCAGAGGTAAGAAACCCTCAGAGCCCCTTTCTAGGCAACAGAAACTCATAGTTCAAGTAACTTCATCAGCCTGGGATGGGAGCTGAGTGGTGAGAAATCACACTTAGCATATTTCTCCCTGCAGGATGAGCCTGGAGTTATTATTCACCTCATTATGGTTGGCTGCCAGTGTCCTGGAAACCTAGGCCAGATTGGAATTTGCTTTTTAACTGGATATAAATAGAGATTTCAGAAGGTGTGATCTACCAAGCTGTGACTTGCCGTAACCTCTCCCAAAAATAAAGGGGATGTAATGAATTCCTGTTTTTAATGGATTTTATCTAAATATTCCTTACAGTTAATGTTAATAATAATAATAATAATAGCCATGTTTATTACATGCTTACTATATGCCAGGTGCTGCGTTTCACATCTCTGTACCAAGTAGTTCTAACAGTAACTCTGCCAGGGACATTCTGTTATTCTCTCTGGACCATCCAGAGCCTTCCTCCCTCAGAGAAGCTCCCCTAGAATACCAGAGGGAACATTGCACACTCACATCTTCCCATTCACTCTCGGTGGCTTCACCCTCCCCCTCTTTTGTTAGCTTGTATCCTTACCTGAGAAACCATTTGTCCATTTTCTGCTGCCCCTCCACCTCCACTCAAATGTAGGCTCCAAGAGAAAGGAACCACATTGTGTTTTCTCCCGCAGCTCCAACACCTAGAAGAGTGTGTGGCACATGGTCGGCCATGTATTTGTTAATTGAATGCATTACACAGAAGTGGAAACGGAGTCTTAGAGTAGACAAGGATTTCTCCCAAGATCTCATGGCTAGAAAATGCCAGGACTGGGACTGAAACCTAGTCTATCTGACTCCCAAGTTTTCATGATGATTTCTTATAGCCTCTGTCTTCTAAGAAAATACTAATTCATGATTGTAGGGCAGGGCACTTGCATTATTTGTGTTTCTCAGAATTCTTGGGCAAAGCTTTCTTTTTTTTTTTAATGTTTATTTATTTTTGAGACAGAGAGAGACAGAGCATGAACGGGGGAGGGGCAGAGAGAGAGGGAGACATAGAATCAGAAGCAGGCTCCAGGCTCTGAGCCATCAGCCCAGAGCCCAACGCGGGGCTCGAACTCACGGACCGCGAGATCATGACCTGAGCTGAAGTCGGACGCTTAACCGACTGAGCCACCCAGGCGCCCCAAAGGGGCAAAGCTTTCTTAATGTATGAGCTTGACTTTGGTAGGGAGGAAGGAACATGGGTGAGGGTCACAAAGGCTTTTCTGCCACAGGGTGGGCACACAATGGATGCACTGTTTTTTAGAAAGATTAAAGACAGAAAGATTAAATGACATCCTGTTTTATGCACGTACCTTTTGCTGGTGACTACTGTCTTCCTCTCAGCCTCAGGACACACACCTGTGACTTCCTAGGCTAATGTTTTTCCACATAGAATGATCCTGATGTTTGCAAATCTCATCAGTGGCTATTTGCATATCCCCCTACCCACAGTCTAAAACCATGGCCAGTCAGCAAGAGCGTTTGCTAGCTCTGAATTCTGAAAGGGTCTTCTCAGGGATTGTGGCTAACAGGTCATGGGGTTAGTAAGGCTGACTACACAGAATAGCTGTTTTCCCAGAAATGATTCTTTCTGTGAAACAACTAGTTTCACTACCTGATCTGTTTTCTAAAGAACTGATTAAATAGACCAGTGGTTTAAGTGTACTGATAGCCACTACATTTGTTCAGCCTCCCCTAGTGACAGGCTCCGGGCTGAGCTGTGTAATATATGTTTTACAATTCTTTCTTCATCACAATCCTATGCCTTAGGCATCATGCCCATTTTACAGATGTGTAAACAGAGGCTCAAGGAGGTAAGTACTGGCTTAAGGCCCCACAGATAATTAGTGGCAAAGCCAAGAATGGAGTGCAGGTCTATCTGACCCCAGAGGTCTTACCAGTTACCATTACACAGGACTATTTGTTATGTGGTCCATTATCCTGACAACAATAAGGGTGATAACATCTGACACGTAGAACTTTTAATGTATTTGTATCCTATTTACTGAGTGCCCACTGTGTGTCAAGCACCGTGCTAAGTATGTACCACCAAGTAGATCTCACAAAGATGAGCGAAACACACTCCCTTCCCTCGAGAGAAAGGAGGGGACCAATGCAAGTGGGTGCAACATGAAATTAATTGAAGCAGTAGTTATTAAACTGCAGAGTGCTTCAAGGGCACCTGGTATGCTCTGTAGCACACAGTCCTTAGCTTTATCACTAGGGATTCTGGTTTAGGAAGTCTGAATGGTACCAACTGATGTCTTTGATGAGACCCCTCCTGGAAAACCCCCAGGTGGTTCTGATGCATGAGATTCCTGGGCCACCCTTTGAGAAACACTGGGTAGGATAAATGTCCTAAGAAGAGCACAGAAATGTGCCATGTTGGGGAAAGAACAGAAGGGAAGAGGTGCAGGATTGGGATGGAGTTTCCAGGATGCATCTTGAAAGATAGATGTTCTTTCAAGCTGGGGATCTCATTTGATGCTCCCCAGGATCCTGGATGGCAAGAAGGACATGAATAGATACATTCCTCTTTCTAGTGGTATGGGTGTAATTCTCCCCATTATCAAAGGAGGAAACTGAGGCTCGAGAAGCAGACACTTTGTGCTTTGTGCAGACAGAACCCCAGGTTTTCTTGCTGCTTCTGTGATGCCCACATGGTGATGCTCACTCCAGGAGGATGGGTGAGCCCAGGCCACTTTTAGAGCAAGTTACAGGATGAGTCACGATCGGCCATCACTGCCCAGGTTTTAATTTTGGTTTTATGCTTTGATAGCCAAGGCCTCTTAGGACACAGATACAGCCTCCCCCTGCCCATTTTTAATTTTTCGAGACTTCATTTTGTGATTTATTGCTGCTCTGGGGACTTAATATCCAATCCTTTTACAGTTTCATCTCCCCTTTCCTTATATTTGTTGCAAATAACAATGAAGAGTTTAGCTACTGCAGTGAAAATCAATCAAGCCTGTTCCATATTCACAGGCCTGCAATGGCCCCCGGATGGCCCCCTGGATCAGATTAACTGTGTGAATGTGTCACTCTGGTGGGGGTCATTTCTCAGCCTTGCCTCCATCCCTCCCCCTCCTGCCTCCGCGGGTGGATATTGAGATTTCCCATTGATTGACTGCCCTGAAAGCGAATGCTGGCATGTGATGTGTGTAACTCAGCGGGACGCACATAGTCTGTGTTTATGAAAATAAATAATAATTTCTGTTATCATTATTGATTGCCATCATTATCTGATTGTATCTGTGTGTGTCATGGGGTTTCAGTTATGGGATCAGAAAGCACTCCACAGGAGCCTCAGGCACTACCCTCCTGACAAGCCTCTGTGTTTTGACATGTTTCGTCTCTTGGGGGTGAGGGTTGTGGATGTCCCTCTCCTGTTCTTTGGCTAATGTTTGGTGAGACAGTGTTAGTTGTGTGCAGTGTTAGGCGAAGGAACCAATTCCATTGGAATGGGAATAAGGGCAGCAAACATTGATTGAGCATTTGCTGTGTTCCAGGGACACTTTACCTGTATTGGCTGACTTAATCTTCGAGTTACACCTATCATGTAGCTACTGAAACAAACCTCATCTTAGAGATGTGGGACCTGAAGTCAGAGAGGTTAAGCAATGTGCCTGAGGTCACACAGCTGGTAGGTGGTAGTGTTTGGACTTGAATTCATGTTTTTACTATCCTTCCCCTCGCATTAAAGTAGAATATCTGGTATACTCATCTGACTCTTCATTGTAAAGCAAACTCTGAATAAGCAGTAACTCTAGAGAACAACCTGTCAAGGAATCTGTAGAAGCTGCTGGTGCCTTGGGCTCAGGTGAGTTTTCCATTTTGTTTTGGGAGAAGGTGGAGCAGGAAAGATACATGGAACTAGGTCACGGTTTACCAAACAGGGATGATCATCAGACTCTGGGAACGTCTTCAGTTATCCCCAGCTCACTGACTCTGAACATGCAGGAGCAAAGCCAGGGGATCTTCTCCCCTCTCAGCTGTATCCCGGGAAGTCCCAAAGACCACCTGGGTTCGAGGGCCATTGGCGTGATGACCTCAAAGGTCCGCTCCAAGGTCAAGGTTCTCTGGTTTCATTTTCTTTGTCTTCTTTGTCTTCTTCTCTCTTCCTCACCTGAAGGTTCTATACAGGATAATCTGAGGGCGATCTTTACTATCAAAATAAGGTTGGCACTACACTAAGTTTCCATAAAGTGATTTGTGATTTGATTTGGAGTAAGCTTCTGCACATCAGTGAGGTTGTGTGTGAGTGGTTCTGCCCTTTAAAACTCAAGTTCTTGGGGCACCTGGGTGACTCAGTCAGTTGAGCGTCCAACTCTTGATTTCACCTCAGGTCATGATCTTGCTATTTGTGAATTCAAGCCCTGTGGTGGGCGCCACAATGACAGTGCAGAGCCTGCTTGGGATTCTCTCTCTCCCTGTCTCTCTGCCCCTCCCCTACTCGCTCTCTCTGTCTCTCTCTCAAAATAAACTAAAAAAAAATAATTGTAAAACTCAAGTTATTTTCCCATCCTACTCCTTGTGGAATCAGGGGGCAGCCTATCTGATGGCCAGGGTACTCTAAAACTTAACACTATTGAGACATTAATTAAACACATACTGTGTGCCAGACTTTCCACTGGGCACGTTATAAACACCATCTCATTACAGCCTGACAGCAGCCCTGTGGGGTGGGTGGTGCTGTTATTCCCATTTTACAGATAAGGAGATTTAATTCAGAGAGCTGAAGTGACTGGCCCACAGGCTATAGCTGCTAAGAGGCAGAGTCGCATTTTTAACCAGATTCACACTGACTCCAGAGTCTGTGATTTTAACACTATACTGCAGTGTCTGCAGGAAAGGGCTAGGGCTCTGACCACCTGTCAGCCATCATCTGTAAAATGGAAGTCACTATACATTCTTCCTATAAAGGTCATGCTAATAAAATAGAGTAACAGGCTGACAGTGTGTAGCTTGATGCCTTGTGAACAGTACATGGTCAGCATTATTACCTTTCTCCTCTCCCCTCCCTTCTTGTCTGTCACCTGGACACCAAGAGTTTCAGGAAAGTCTCATGAATATAATTGTAAATGTTCAAAGCAATGTTACAGCTGAGACCAGTAATCCATTGTGCTTTATTCTGAACGTGTGTTTATACTGACTCTCCAAAGCTGCCTCAGATTCAGAGTGTATTCACTGACAATAAATATCTTCTTTCATCTGAAAGCTACCTTTGTTCTGCTGCATTTACAGTGTCATAATCAGATCCAACATAAATGCAAATATAAGCAGACTCCTATACCTGATTTAAGATCCAGTTCTCTTTGTCTCTCGCTCCCACCCCCTTTGGAAGGCTACCATGGCTTCTGGAATGTGGTAGGAACTAGTAAATGCCACTCCCCATATGTATACTTAATGGCAATAGGAAGCTGAGAAGTCTACTAGCATGAGAAAAAGAAAAGAACCACATTAGTGAAGAAAATCGCAGTGTTCAATGGCCTCTGATAGAGTTTATCTTGAGATTGCCTGGTCATGAGGCAGGACAGTATTCTAGACTCTGAGCCATTCTCTTCCTGACTCTGGTCATTAGCTCATCTGAATTTCAGAGATGTGGTAAGGCTAGCCAGGCGAGGCAGGCTGCTGGACTTTTTTAAGCTCTGCAAGCAAGGATGTCTCCACTGTGTCAAACCTAATTCACACTGATCCAGGTGGGTGTTTCTCAAAAGAGAAGTTATCAGTATTATTTTCCTGGTCTTTTCCTTTAAAGGGCCCTCTGTATGTTTTTACAGTAAATGGAAAATCCTAGCACAACTGGATGATTCCAAGAGAAAAGTACCTCCATTTTCTGAATTACTCAGGTGGAGTTCTCTGAATTTTCAGTGTGATGGGAAAGACATTGTCCCTGGACCAGGTCCTGGCTCACTGTTGCTAGAGGGAGAGGTGTGAGTGCCAATCCCTAAAGCGACATGTGGGCGTGTGTGGGCGTGCAGTGCTTGTGGCACAATGCCAAGCAGAGCATTGCTCAAGAAACCTTAGAATGTCAGCAAAGCCTAGAACTGATTTGTAGTTGTTTTTTGGTTAGACTTACTTAACCAGAGATCAGAAATATATGCCTAGATCCCTTTTGCTACCAGCTTATGCAAAGAACTAATTTGAATTCACAAAAATTCTAGGGCATCTGCTCATGATGCATAAGATTTTTGTAGAAAATAATTAACACAAATGGGTTTGGAATCAAGTTCAATAGAAGATATAGTCCCTTTGATCCTAGTATGTTGTAAGCCAGGCTTTACCTGGTACATAAAGGTAAGCATTTTGCATTGCTATCCTTACCTGAGAAAAAGATTTTAAATATTTCCCTAGAGGTTAATGTACAGAAAGATACTTTGGGAGTTGGGTACATAAGAAACTGGTTGGAGGAAAACCTAAGGATACTTGCATGTTAAAAGAGATGGTTATAAGCAGAAAAAAAAAATGTTTATTTAATTCTTTGGTTTCCTTAAAATAATTGAACCACAAGAAAGGAATTTTCTACCTGAAAGGTGTTAATTTGTGTTTACTTACTTAATTTGTTGTGATCAGATGATGAGTTGGGCTCATGTTCTTTACCAAAAAAATGTTAAAGGTAGTGATAAAAACCTATACACATTCATTCTCACAAATGTTTCTTGCTCAAGAATATATGGGGAAACTCTCACTTAAACACATTTAAACAGACGTATTTCAGGATTTCTCAAGACCTATATACGGATATATAGGTCAAATATACGGATACATGCTGTCAAACTCTAAGATACATGAGGTATTTTCCACCCAGCTTCATTGACCATGAAAAACCCTTTGCTCAGTTCATGGGATCCCTTTCTTTATGACATTCTCCTCAAAATGTGGTCTTTGGCCCAGTGGCAGTCTATAGATAAGGCACCAGAATATGAATCATCACATCACCAAGCCACTTCCTAGTTCAGCGGACACTTTAGTTTTCTATAGCCACACCTTTTCAGTGAATGAAGCTATGCATTGATTCGATTCTGTCTTTAGCTTCTTATGTTATCACAGACGTAACAACAAACAGCTTGTGGATCTGTTATTTCAAATAGCACATCTCTGGACCCCACTTTGGGAAATGCCCTCTGAAAGAATTGGGTCGAGCCAAGGAGAGGTTCACCTGGCAGCATTTTCATTAAGTTCTTACTGCCTTCCAGCCATAGAATGTGATGAGGAACGATTCTTAATAGAGGCTCTCTCTTGACTTTCAAGTTCATTAACATTAACTGAGCACTTACTAGTGCCTGATACAGCACCAGGCACTTTGCATGCTCCCCATTGAATTTTCACCTTAACCCCATGAGCTTAAAACTGTTGTTGCCGTTTCAGATGAGGAAACTGCTCCATGTAGAGAAAGCAATTTGTGCACATTTGCTCACTAGCAAGTGGCAGAACCAGAGTGCACCCTGGTCCTCTGACACTAGACTCCCCCACTCTTAACCACCATAGTATCTGGCTTCCCAAAAGCAATGATTTTCAACTGTCTGACGATGGAGGTTTTATCCCATTGTCATAAAGACCTCCTGAGGCAGAAATGCCGCATTAGCCAATCTAGAAACCATCACTGTTCACACATTTCCTTCTGTGTAGCTTAACATCTGTCAAATCTGCATTTATGGAAAGAAGGGTCCACATCTGTAGTTATAGATAGACATGTGTGCCCTCACGGGGATGATGATCAGTGAGAAACTAGGTGGTTATGCACTTTTATGTCAAAGCATAATGGCGCCCACTTCCTGTGTCTATGCTTGGTATTACAGTCAGTCCTGTGGTATATTTCAACTCTGCCTGAGCTCCTTCTCAGCATTTTTTATCTGCTCTGTGATTCCACTTCCTCTCATTATTTCAGGGGTTTAGGGTTCTGCAACTTTGAATTAAATAAGGGCATTGTCTGTTTAATGTCAAAACATCTAGACACAAGGGGTGCAAATTTAAATTATCCCATTTTGGTACCAAAAAGCAGATGTTTAGAAACATCTGAAAGCTTCACTT
The DNA here is from genome assembly GCF_024362965.1 of Panthera pardus. NCBI lineage: Eukaryota > Metazoa > Chordata > Mammalia > Carnivora > Felidae > Panthera > Panthera pardus. Next base: position 116,784,674 of record NW_026526765.1, read on the forward strand.
AAAAAAAAATAAAATAAAATCATTTGCTCTCCAAATTCAAAGAGCATCTGAGAAAAGCATTCTGGGTGAGGTGGGCAGGGAAGGGGGGGGGAGTGGCAGAGGAACATAAGATTATCAACGAGTGTAGGACTAATAAGGTTAGATATTGAGTCAGAAGTGACAAAGCCATATTTGGTTACCACTGTTCTTTCCCACAGTAAAGTCATCTCTGCACATGAACTCACAGTTGACTGTCACATCAGTCCTGATTAAATATGCCTTTGCCCTAGGTAATGGTCAAATCAACTAAGAACAGATGCCCCACCCAGGTCTCTTATTCATTTTCTCCATAATTCTTCAAGTACTTCTTGAGTCCCTGCTGGAAGCCAGGCACTGCGTTGGGCCCTGGACTTGAAGCAGTGAACATGAATGCCCAGTTCCTGCCCTCAAGGATCTTACTGTCTCTTTTGGTTGGAAAGGGTGTGAATCAAATGCCCCCTAATGTGAAACTGACACCAGGTGGGGCCTGCAGAAGAGAGGTGGATGGTACACAGGAGAACAGACCAGAGAATTTGATCCATTTGGAGAGAGCAGAGAATAAGGCCATGAGGTGGGAAGTTGCACAGGTGACCAGGAGATGGAATGAAGGCCATAGTGCCTGAAAAGTCTGAGCACAGGGAGATAGGTGGTACCAGCGAGGTGCAGGTGACAAGGCAGGCAGGTCATGCCCAGACCATTGGGCATCATAGACCTTACTAAGGAAGTTGCTCTTTCCTCCCAAGAGTGGTGCAAGCCCTTTCTTCTCTGCAGTGGTCATTTTTGGAAACAGCCCTTCTTTGCTCACATAGTTAAAGGTTCTGCACCCAAGACAGGGTGTACATCATGGTAGAAAAGCTGTCGGCACAAACCAGGAAGTTCCTGGAAGATAGGAAGCGTTTAAGTTGAAGAAGCAAATGGCATCTTGTCAGTGTGGCCATGTTGCCCTCCAGCCCTTTGACTGCCACTGTTTTGATACATGTCAGGGCATGGCCTCCACGGACCTTCTCCAATATGAAGGCGTCCTCCCTCCAAGGTGAATCCTCTTGTGAGTGATTGAATTGTTTGGAGGGTCATAGAACCTGACAGCTCCCTATTACACAAAGGAAAAGATAAGCTTCCGATTAGTCCTGAGGCTGGAGGAAGCCAAGACAGAGTGCACCTGTCAGAACTGCTTACGACATATAAATCATCACCTCAATTTTCCATGCAAGAGTTGGGCCAGAGAGAAAAAAGTGACCGAGGTTGGTTAGCAGTGCAGAACCATTTTAAAAAGCTCTCATCTGCCTCCAAAGCAGGATTTGCTCTGCTATCCATGCAGAGAGAATGGAGCCCCGTGCCCAGAGGAATGACAGAGACAAATGCCCACCGGCTCCAGGAAGGGGCAATTTGCTTCTCTGGCATTTACCAAGGGCTCTTATCACTCATCTAACAAGATCAGCCTCCACAGCTTTCCCAGACTCCAAAGGAGAACATGTTTGGTATTGTGCTTGTTCTTTGTGTGTTCCTCAGTTTCCCTTGATTTCCCATGTGTGGCCCTCGATTTCCCTCGATTTCTCTAATTGCCATAGTAATCATGGTTATTGTCATCATTTTCATTCTCCCATTCACTGGCCAAAAATCTCCAAGATAGTCAAGGATCAACTATGGCCACCCTGCTGCCCCCATAGTCCAGGATATCAAAGTATATCTAGGGACAGAAAACAACATAAAACTGAAAAAAATGATTGAATGAAAGACAGCAAGTCTGAAGATCCTCAATAAAAATGTAAAAGCTTAAATTGATTGGACATTACCCAAATATTCATTTCCTTTTATGTTCCCTGAATTACCAAGTAGCTAGCAAAATGTGAGGGCCTGGAACACTCCATTTGGAGAAGCCATGAGTAACCCAAAGCCCTGAGTAAACCCAAACTACTAACTTGTACAGCACATCTACAGAAAGGCTGCCTTCTGCTTCTTCTGGGTATACAAAACTGGGGTGGAAACTCATTCATTCCAGGATAGACCCAGTCCCCAGGGCTTTTGCAAGGGACTTTGGTCCCTAAGTCATCTGCATTAGAAGGGCCACTGTGTGTTTGTCCAGCTCACATATTCCTCTTGCCAGTGGGACTGTTCTTTTTTTCCATCTTCATGTATTTTAAAAAGAAGCATATCTTCAGAATCACAACACAGCCCAAAATGTGTTGGCTGCCAGTTTAAATTCCCCAGGACTTCGAAATGCAGTTTATTTTCTGTGGACAAACCCAAAATATGAGTCAAGACGGTACACAGAGGGATGTGGGAGCTGAAGGAACAAGTCACATGCATACTTTAAAATAAAACAGAATAATTGCTTGTTTGTTCAGAATGTGTGAGCAAAATGTTCTTATTGCCAGAAGAAATGTGAGGCTGACTTATTTCTACTTACCCTCTGGTAAGGGAGGGAGGCCCACGGTTGGAACTGTTCTGGGAGAGAGTCTCGTATAGCGGTATAAAAGTCTAGTGTAGCAGTCTTTAGAGTAATAGCTCTGGATTCAAATCCCAGCTCTGTCATTGTAAGGCTTTGGGCCTTTTATTAAGCTCTGAAAGTATTGATTTTATCGTCGATAACATACCTACATCATAGTACTTCTTATCAGAAAACAATACTGGCATAGGATCTGGCTTTTAGCATTAACCATTTGATAATAGGTAGCTGGCTCCAGTTTGAAAATGAGGAATCCTCACAACAGAGAGATAATGGGTAGACCCCAGTTGTTGCTTTTGGATGGAAGCATACAGTTTTTTTTTTTTAATATTTATTTATTTTTGAGAGAGAGAGACAGAGCATGAGTGGGGGAGAGGCAGAGAGAGAGGGAGACACAGAATCCTAAGCAGGCTGCAGGCTCTGAGCTGTCAGCACAGAGCCCAACACGGGGCTCAAAGCCACATACCACAATATCTTGACCTGAGCCAAAGTCAGACGCTCAACCAACTGAGCCACCCAGATGCCCCTGTAAGCATACAGTTCTGAGGACAGGTAGGAAGGGAGGGACTTCTAACTTGATCAAATGACCAGCGTTCATCTGCCTAACCACATCAACCTGAATACTTAAGGCTCATCAGTGAATGTTCCTATCACTGGCCTAAAGGATATACCCATTAAAGATTCATAAATATATACATACATGACAGACTCTGAGAAGGAAAAAAAATAAAAACCTGTAAGTAAAGATAAGGAGATAATGGAGAATAACTCCTCAATTTGAGTCTCTGTGGATAAAGTCGAGGTGTGTTCCCGTGCTGTAACACCCTTTTCTGAAAGACCAGTGAACTTTTAAGTTGTCACGGGGCTGAGAAAAGTGATGTGCTTAGCAGTAAGCACTTCTTTGTAGACAAGAAGCTGCAGCCATCTGCTGTGAGTGGCCTCTGGGATAATAGCACAATAATAGTTCCCTGCAAGGTTGCTAAAAGTTGGCTCAGGACTCTGGTGGCAAATCTTCTTTTAGATTCCCTGCCTCACCCTCCAACCATCAGTCACCAAAAGTGCAGAATTATCTCCCTAGGTCAAAGGATCCACTGTCAGATGTTAGACCTTCTCTCTTTGTTTTCTATTAGCAATGAAGAAAAACCTTCCGTGCGTGTCACGTTTCCTTAAAAAACAGCCAAAAAAAGTTCTTTTGCTATTTTCTCCTTTGTCTTCACCACCGAGAAGAGAATTCTATTTTTTTCTTCCAGCACAAGCTCATTATTAATCTATTTCACATTCACAAATTCAAATTCAACATTAGACATTAAAATTGACCTAGCAGAAATTTTCCCCTTAATTGGACTGCTTTTCTATAGAAACCACACTGCCAGCATCTGTGGTAAGATATGTTCTGGAAAAACAATGTGCCAGGCCAAATGATCAGGTGGAATTAGATTGCTCTCTCTTTCTGTTTGCTAACAACGCTATGCCTTTGCATAATTCTTACTGATTATCAGAAGGGAAAAAGCTATAACTCAGGAAGAGATGAGCTTTATTGGCATTGGTCCCTTCTAGGGAGGGGAAAAAATATATATGAGCAGAAGCATTTGCAAGTGCCTTATATGTTGAGAGATTGAAATTCCAAACAGTCTGTAAACTTAGCTTGCCTAAATCTGCAACCTTGAAAAATGAAAATGCTTCCCTATATTTGGTATCATAACTCAAGAGCTGGGTTATCTCCTTTTCTATAATTAAAGACAAAAAAAAACATATATACCTATAAATATATCTAGAAAAGAATGTCAATTTAAACCAGACAGTTCTCATGAAGGAAAAATAAATAGTCGGGGAGAGTCTTGAGTCAGACCCCTTCAAAGACTTGGAAATTAACAAGAGAGCCTTAAGTGAACACTCCAACCTGGACAGACAGCAGCAGGTTCTCCTTGTAAAGGAAGAGAGGTCTGCCTGCCACCTTTATTTGTTTACATGCTGAACTTCACTGTGGTTCCACTTTCCCTAATAGTCCTTATGCACCTCCATTTCTGCAAGTAGTTTCCCCTGTCAAGATAGATCACATAACTTTCATCTGTAACATTTGGACAAATTCTGCTTAGCCTTCCTGTGTCTTTTTTTTGTAAGGTGTTTTGTTTTTGGTTTTTTTGTTTTTTGTGTTTTTTTTTTGTTTTTTGTTTTTTTTTTTTTGAGAGAGAGAGAGAGCACAATTGGGGTAAGAGCAGAGAGAGAGGGGAACATAGGATCTGAAGCAGGCTCCACACTGACAGCAGAGAGCCTGATGCTGATGCCGGGGCTTGAGCTCAGGAAGCTTAACCAACTGAGCCACCAAGGCGCCCTGCCTTTCTGTGTCTTTTGAGGCATCCCCCACTCCAGCGCTCTCCTTGTTGAGAAGCTATTCCTTTGCCTCCAATTTTAGATCCCCCTCCTTTCTCTGGGAGAGTCCACAGAAAGTCTGCTCCCTGAACAAATCTAGGTCTCCTTTGACCCTGTCATTATGAGACTTCGTCCCAGTTTCCTATACTCCAAACAGCTTCAGGTGTCTGTCAGTATCAAGGCCAACTATGTGGTTTGATGGTTTGATGCTTGTTCGCCAACAAAACTGATGCTTTAAAAAAAGGGAGGGGGGGAGGGCTTTCCTTTGGAGGACTTGAAGAATCTTACTTCATAATCTTCTTCCCCTGTGAAATTTACATTTTTTGCCTCCTTGGACATCTCCCATTGTGAAAACTGCAGCAAATGATTTTCCTCATCTGTGTCTTTGTTCTTGGCACATTCTTACTTGTCGATCAATAAATGACCCCCTGCCAAGCCCAGCAGCCTGGCTTCCTTCTTCACCTCTTCCATTCTCTTTTTCTGTTTAAAAAAGAGCTCATTAGTTTTCTCTTAACCTCCTGTGACATCTTCTCTTTATTCTCTGCCTTTGTTTTGCTTATCATTTAACTTAATTCTCAGTCCAACTGTCCTCATCTGCACCTGCCTTGATTCTCTGCATTTTTCCCTTCAATAGCCAGAAGTTAATGAGACAACCATTGGCGTCACAAGCTCCTTTTCTGATCACGCCACGATAAGGAAACAGGATTTAAATGGCAGTGGCAGGTGACACAATAGCCATAAAACAATAGTAGGGTCATAGGTGGGTAGTTTTGTGCTCGCTAGGGTGGGTAGGACCTGGTGTCAGAGCTGTGCCTCCATTTCCTCATCTGCGAAGTAAGGTTACCCCTCCCATATTGCCCTTGTTGCATTTGGCGGTTGTGTGGATTAAAGGAGATAAATCATGTCATGTGCTTGATGGAGTGGCGTATAGTCAGCCCCCTAGAAGCATTAGGTACTATCATGATTATAGAAAGCAAGTATAAGAGACAGTCTCTCACACCTTCCTGGGTTTGGAATCTGTAGCTACAGATGTGTGAAGGAAGGATACAGTAATGGCCAGCCAAGGTACCAGCTCTCTCTTTGCGTATACAAAGAGCTTGTCAAACAAGCATTTATCACTTCCCAAGTGTGAAAAGGCACATAAAATAGCATATTGAGCAACCTAAAGACAGAGACTGTCTTATTTGTTGTCCTGTTCCAAAGACCCAGTGTTGTGCCTGACACAAAGTACATTGCCTATAAATATTTGACATCAATATATATTAGTCACATCACATATCCCCAGTACCATGCTGGTCACTGTGAAATATCACTGTGTTCCCCAAAGTCTAGGCTATGTTTTTCTGTTGGTACAAGACATAGCTTTACGTAATATTGAATCACATAGCAGAAGTTTTTCCTTTCTTATTTCTTTCTCTCTCTCTTTTTCTTTCTTTTTAGAGAGAGAAAGCATGAATGAGGGAGAGAAGCAGAGAGAAAGAGAGATAGAGAGAGAGAATCTTAAGCAGGCTCCATGCTCAGCAGGGAACTTGATGTAGGGCTCGATTCCATGACCCTGGAATCATGAACTGAGAGGAAATCAAGAGTGAGTCCCTCAATTGACTGAGCCACCAAGGTGCCCCTCCTGATTTTTTTTTTTAAATCATCCCTGATTACATCAAGCCCAAAGTCTTGCTTTGATGTACATATTTTTCAACCCCTCTAAATCTTGATTATTGAAGATTTAGAGCTAGCTAAGTCTTTCCAGGTGACCCTATATGGCTAGAATGTAAGAACTTTTTTTTTTTTATTTTGGTAAGTGTGCTCTTTAATCCCCATCACCTTTCTCAACCATCCCCCTCACCCACCTCCCCTCTGGTAATCATCAGTTTGTTCTCTGTAGTTAAGGGTCTGTTTCTTGGTTTGTCTCTCTTTTTTCTCTTCCTTTGCTTATTTGTTTCTTAAATTCCACATAGGATTGAAATCATATGGTATTTGTCTTTCTCTGACTTACTTTGCTTTGCATTACACTCTCTAGCTCCATCCCTGTGGTTGCAAATGGCAAGATTTCATTCTTTTTTATGGCTCAATAATATTCCACATCTTCTTTATCCATTCATGTATCAGTGGACACTGGGTCTGCTCCCATAGTTTGGCTATTGTAAATAAACATAGGGGTTCATGTACCCTTTGAGTTAGTGGGGTTTTTAAAATTTTGGGGGGTAAAAACTCAGAAGTGTGATTACTAGATCATAGGGTAGTTTTATTTTTAAGTTTTTGAGGAACCCCCATACTGTTTTCCAGAGTGGCTGCACCAGTTTATATTCCCACCAATAGTGTAAGAAGGTTCCTTTTTCTCTACATCCTCGCCAATACTTGCTGTTTCTTTTGTTCTTTATTTTGACACTTCTAGCGGGTGTGAGATGATAACTAAATGTAGTTTTGATTTGCATTTTCCTGATGATGAGTGATGCTGGACATCTTTTTTGTGTCTGTTAGCCATCTGTATGTTTTCTGTGGATAAATGTCTATTCATGTCTTCCACCCATTTTTAATTGGATTGTCTTTTGGGTATTGAATTTTGTATCAGTTTTTTATATATTTTGGGTACTAATCCTTCATGGGATATGTCATTTGCCAATATCTTCTCCCATTCAAAAGGTTGTTTTTTAGTTTTATTGGCTGTTTCCTTCACTGTGCAGAAACTTTTTATTGATGTAATCCCAGTAGTTGATTTTCACTTTTATTTCTCTTGCCTCAAGAAAATGTTGCTGTGACTGATGTCAAAGAAATTACTACCTGTGCTCTCACAGGATTTTTATGGTTTCAGGTCTCACATTTTGGTCTTCAATCCATTTTGCGTTTATTTTTGTAAATGGTGAAAAAAAGTGGTTTCATTCTTCTGCATGTTGCTGTCCAGTTTTCCCAACACCATTTGTTGAAGAGACTATCTTTTTCCCATTGCGTATTCATTCCTCCTTTGTCAAAGATTAATTGACCATATAATTGTGGTTTTCTTTCTGGGTTTTCTATTCTATTCCATTGATGAATGTGTCTATTTTAATGCCAGTACCATACTGTTTTAATTACTACCACTTTGTAATATAACTTGAAGTCTAGAATTATGATACCTCCAGTTTTGTTTTTCTTTTTCGAGATTGCTTTGGCTATTTGAGGTCTATACAAATTTTAGGGTTGTTTGTTCTAGTTCTGTGAATAATGCTGTTGTCATTTTGATAGGGATTACATTAAATGTGTAGATTGCTTTGGATAATATAGATGTTTTAACAATATTTGTTCTTCCAACCCATGATCATGGAATGTCTTTCAATTTCTTTGTATCATCTTGAATTTCTTTCATCAGTGTTTTATAGTGTTTGGAGTACAGGCCTTTCACCTCTTTGGTTAGGTTTATTCCTAGATATTTTATTGTTTTAGATGAAATGGTAAATGGGATTATTTTCTTAATTTCACTTTCTGTTTCTTCATTATTAGTGTATAGGAATGCAACAGATTTCTGTACATTGATTTTGTATCCTGCACCTTTACTGAATTTATATATCAGTTCTAGTAGTTTTTTGGTGGACTGTTTAGGTTTTTCTGTATATAGTATCATGTCATCTGCTAATAGCAAGAGTTTGACTTCTTCCTTAACCAATTTGGATGCCTTTTATTTCTTTTTCTTATCTGATTGGTGTGGCTGGGACTTCCAGTACTATGTTGAATAAAAACAGTTAAGAGTGGATATCCTTGTCTTATTCCTGATCTTAGGGTTAAGGCTCTCAGTTTTTCAGGATGATGTGGGGGTGTGAGTTTTTCATATAAGGGCTTTATTTTGTAAAGATATGTTCCCTCTTGACCTACCTTGCAGAGGCATTTATCATGAACAGATGTTATGCCTTGTCAAATGCTTTTTCTGCATCTATTGAAATGATCATATGGTTTTTATCCTTTCTCTTTGTGATGTGATGTATCATGTTGATTGCTTTGCAAATATTGAACCACCATTGCATACCTGGAATAAATCTCACTTGATGGTGATTCATGTTTTTTTTTTCTAATGTATTGTTGGATTTGGTTTGCTAATATTTTGTTGAGGATTTTTATATCTATATTCATCGGATATATTGGTCTGTAGTTTCATTTTTTGTGGTGTCTTTATCTGGTTTTGGTATCAGGGTAATGCTGGCCTCATAGAATGAATTTGGAAGTTTTCCTTCCTGTTCTATATTAGAATAGTTTGAAGAGAACAGGTACTAACTCTTCTTTAAATGTTTGGTGGAATTTGTCTGTGAAGCCATCTGGTCCTAGACTTTTATTTTGGGGAAGTTTTTTGATTACTGCCTCCGTTTCATTGGGGTAATTGGTCTGTTCAGATTGTCTATTTCTTCCTGCCTTAGTTATGGTAGGTTAAAAACAGTTTTTTTCATTGTGTTTATTTTTATAACATTCTTTTGGGGTTCTTTAGCAATTCACAGAAAACTTTTCTCATGCGTTGGTGTGATGTGAAGTTTCCTAACAAAATACAATTAACTAAAAAGTGGATCCATTTAAAGAAAATGTTAAGTAAGAATTTGGGCAAAGCAGGTAAGATAAAGAAAGAGGAAGAGGGGCGCCTGGGTGGCGCAGTCGGTTAAGCGTCCGACTTCAGCCAGGTCACGATCTCACGGTCCGTGAGTTCGAGCCCCGCGTCAGGCTCTGGGCTGATGGCTCGGAGCCTGGAGCCTGTTTCCGATTCTGTGTCTCCCTCTCTCTCTGCCCCTCCCCCATTCATGCTCTGTCTCTCTCTGTCCCAAAAATAAATAAAAAACGTTGAAAAAAAAAATTTAAAAAAAAAAGAAAGAGGAAGAAAGAAAGAAAGAAAGAAAGAAAGAAAGAAAGAAAGAAAGAAAGAAAAAGAAAGGAAGGAAGAAAGAAGAGAAAAGGGAAGAAAGGGAAGAAAATAAGAGAAAAGAAAAGAAAAAATTGAAGGGGAAGCTTTTTCAAAATCAAGATACTTAAGCTTTACCCCAGACTAGCTGAGTTTAAGTCTCAAAGTGTAGATGTGAGCAATCTCTATTTTCTAATTCTCTTTAAGATCTGTTAGGTGGTTCCGATTAAAAAAAAAAAAAAACAGTTTAGGAATCTCTGAATGAGAAGATCTCCAATTTTCTTTATGTAAAAATTTTTTTTTCATTCAATCAACATTTGCTAAGTACCTACAAATGTGTAGCGCTGTATTTCCTGGTTGCTGAGAATAAAATGAAAAACAGTACAGAAGTAGACCCTGCCTCGGTGGAGCTTACATTCTAGTACAAGCTCATAAATATTGTGTTCCCTGATTTTTGCCTGCTTAAGAAAGTTGCGTCTATTCTAAATTACAGCCTGAAAGAATATAAAATTGTCATAACTTGGGGACACTAGTTTCTGGCATTGAGTTTACTGGGGAGGGAAGTCTGAAGTCAGTCTTTATTTTTACTTCTCATATTTGAGTCAATTTAAAGATCTGCATAACCTATAAATATTCTTTATGCTTAAAGTAACGTAACTTCTTTACAGTACACTTTCGTACTAAACTCTCTGCCAGTTTTTCTTGAATTACTATCTTTTCAGTCTTTTCAATCTTTTCCATCTTTTCAATCTTGGATTGAAGTCTTTATTTCATGCAACTTTTATAAATTTTTTTTTCAAAATTGCTTCTTTTGTTTGTTTCATAAGCAACAATTATACATACATTGGATCCTCTGTTTTGTGTGTATATAATCTGTTCTTCATTGATTTTTATATCTTAGTACTTTTTCATTTTGTTTTCTGTGATTTCCTCAAGCCTCTAAACCATGTTGATAACTCTGATTTCTACATTTTCTCTGTTTTACGTTGTTGCTACAAAGCAACTTATGTATGTAATTGCTTTATTTTCTCCTCTGTTTTGCCTTTATGTGTTCTGCTAGTTTGTTTCTAAACTTATATCCTTCACTACCATGTTAAAAAGCCTCCCAGTTGTTCTTTGTACATTTGCTCACCTCCCACCTTCCCACCCCCCAAAGTCCTAACCATAAAGCACTTAGAAGGAGCTTTTAAAAATGCAAATAAGATCTTTCACTCCCCTTTTAACAGCCTCTGGTGGCTTCCCTTATCACTTAGAATGAATTCTCAAGTCCTTACCATGACTTATGAGGCCTATTATTGGCTCCTGCCTACAAATTATTTGAAAATTTTCTTATATTATTTGACTCTTTGCTTTATCTTCTCAATTTGTGAGCTGTTTTAGGAAAATGACTGTTCCCTACCTACAGTATAACAATAGCACCTTGCATTTAGTAGGTGCTCAACAAATACTGCTTAGAAATAGTTACACTAACTTTTTGAAGTATTAGAATATCATACTCTGTGTCATCCTTGACAAAAGAATATAGAATACCCCTAGTATAAGCCAATGAAGAACTTGAAAAGTATCAACACTTTAGATTCCTTGACATAGTGAAAAAGTATGGTCCATGAATTCAGACTGTGTTTGGACCCTATCTTTGCTGATGTTGACTGAATGACCTCATGACTTATTACATCATTTAACTTCACTGAACCTCAGTTCTTTAAATATCTGTAAAATAGTCATAAAACCATATCAACCCTGTGGGATTTTTGTGAGACTTAAAGGAGGTAATGGTACATGGAAAATAGTAGGTTATTTGTAAAAGGGTCAATAAAATGGCACTTTTGTAGAGGCAAGTTTCCAAAGTCATCCCCCTAATGCAAGAGTCAAGTTTGTTCAAAAACATCCCTGAAAAACCCCTTAAATCACCCATGAGAGATAGTATACATAGTTTTTGTAAACTCTGTAGAAAATAATATATATAACATATAAAGAATAATGTGAAATACAAAGCTATACAAAAAATCTGAATGGCCATTTCTGAAAATAGACTTCGTTAAACCTTAGTAGCTCATTCAACATATCAAGATGCTAGGAGATGAGATCCACACAATCTGTCTGAGGAAATTGCAGATTGACTCCCCCCATCTCATATTTATGTGGGGGCTTCTAACCATTGAGTGGAATGCATTTGCCACAGTCAACATTATTTAAATTTGTTTCCTTCTTTCATTTTTCTGTTTTATGCTAAGCATATATAGTTGAACCCACATATTAATGCATACGTGATGCAATTCAGTCTGTAATTATTATTCCTAGGTTAGATGCAAAATGAGTTCTCAATAGAATGTGAAATAAGTAGAAGTCAGGTAGAGTGACTTGGTGTTCAACTACAGTGATTTTAAATGAACTGCATACTTGCCTTTTTTCCCTCTGTATGATTAGTTTTCCCTTCCTTTTAACTGTTAGCCTGAGAGATTTATGGTTTTTAAGCAGGTCCCCTGCTTTGGTTATTTGAGAAAATAATTCATATTCCTCCCTTCAGGAAGAAAAGAAAATTAATAGAGTTTATAGTCCTATGAGTCAGCCTCCAAGTCTATACACTTCATCTTTTCACCCTTCTTCCTGCTCCCTACCATTGTATAGGCTCACATTTTGCAAAACTAGGGGTCAAAGAAGAGATCAGGAATGAGTAAGGAAATAGATGGGATACAGAGGGAAACTTGAGGGAAACAGATGGGATTCAGAGTTCTAAAAGGACAAAGCATAATGCTAAGTGAAATAAGTCAGTCAGAGAAAGACAGATATCCTATGATTTCACTCATATGTGGAATTCAAGAAACGAAACAGATGAACATGGAGTAGGGAAGGAAAAATAAAATAGGGAGAGAGAGGCAAACCATAAGAGATTATTAACAATAGAGAACAAACTGAGGGTTGATGGAAGGAAGGAGGTGGGGGATGGGCTAAATGGGTGATGGGCACTAAGGAGGCACTTGCTATAATGAGCACTGGGTGTTATATGTAAGGGATGAATCACTAAATTCTACTCCTGAAACCAGTGCTACAGTATATGTTAACTAACTTGAGTTTAAATAAAAATAAAAAATAATAAATCAATAAATGACAAAACGTAGTGCTGGTGCCTGTGGAGAGAAAATTCAACCATTTATATGGAGAATATGAAAAGAGGAAGTGAATATGTGGAAAAACATGTCAGGGTCTTAGTGAATAATAATTTAAATGTGTTAGAACCAGACCAGGCATAAGTCATCCAGAATAGCATATTGTTCCAGAAGAAGTAATTATCAAGTTTTATTCAGGATAAACTTTTATTCTAATACACTTTAACAGTATAGTCTTAGAAAGTGTGTGATTGCTATGGAAATGTCAGAACTTGTAAGATTATTAGGGAATGGGGGGAAATTAGAGAATTAGAGAAAAGTGTTCATTGCCTGAAAAAGATTGAAAGGCAGTAATAGTGACCAGTTGTGTTTCAGTCTTCTTGAAACAGAGACTGTTAGAAGTCTAAATTATAATACTAGGAGCTTTAGTCAGGAATTGATTCCAAGAAGGCTAGGAAATAGTGCTAGGTTAAAGGAGGAAGCTAGAAAATTCATTCCTTTCTATGGGACTCTTAAAATATCAGATTTTCCAGTGGACTGAGTACATACATGGCATGAGTAAGGTGGGGGTAGGGGAGTTCTATTAACTGGCATGGTCAGGATCTGGGAAGACTTAAGGAAAGAAGGGAGTAATTAGAAGTGGGGCATGGAGGTGATTATGAACGTGATATGTTCACGAGAAGAGAAGAGCCTTCATTGGAGGGGTTTGACTCTTACATTCTTCCTACTTTGTCCTCCCCACTGTTTGTTCCCTTTTCTCCTTTCTAATAGTGTTGAGCACTTGGTTTGAAAGCGTAATTGAAATAGAACTAGAAGAACTCACTGGAATCCATGGTCACACTCCTCAACAGATGGAATTAACTTTTGGTGGTAAGGAGAGGAGAAAGGCCCAGACATCCAGGGAGAAGCAAAAGACCAGGTGGCCCTGGAAAGACACAGAGACCAAAAGACAACGATAGTCCCCAGGTCCCTCACAGCTTGCCATGTCCCTGTTCTATTTCACACACTCCATTTTCAGTCCTGATAATCTCCCAGATTTTTCTGTCCTACAATAATCCTTTCGTTTTTTGTCTTTTAGGAGTTTTTTTTAAAGTAAGTTTGAGGAGGTTTCTGTTTCTTGACATCTAAACTGTCCAGACTAGATGATTACCTGCCCCTGACTGCTGCTCCCACTTTCTTCTCTTTCCCCCTTCCTGTTTTGGAGGCTTGCCATGCTTTTTCTCTTTGAAGTCCTGTGTGCTGCTGCTTTTCTCAGATACCCTCTTCTCTTTCTCATTCCCCCCCCTTCACCTCTGTTCTTTGCCTAGTCATGCTCTCTCTCCTTGGAACTAGCAAAACTTCTCCTCTAGAGATAACCTATTCCCTCACCCACTTCATGTAATAGTTTTACTTGCCAGAAATATTATATTTCAAATTCAGCCCTGACACTGGGGAAATGGAAGATTTAAGGTATCTTCCACCGTGCAGCCAGACTACAGGACACTATCTTGTCTTCTCCACTTTCCTAACTCATTCACCCATCTTCATTATATGGAAAAATCCAAATAGCCAGAATCCATAATTCATTAATTTCACACACACACACACACACACACACACACACACACACACACACACACAATTTCCCATTCCTGTATTTCACTTTTAAAAGGAAAGGATAAATCTGGAAGAGAACTTAGGAAATCATATTCAGGTTAAAAACAGTCAATAGTATAGAAGATATTTTGACATTTGTTTATTTGGGAAAAAAAAAAAAAGACCTGGGAATTTTAATTGAACTCGCAATATAGACTATGACAGAGGTAAATCAGTTTTAAGCTACATAAGTAAAAACACATGTCTTGCATAGGAGAATGCAGGTCCCTCTATGTTTCGAACTGGTAGATGTGTTCAGTAAAGAAAAGCATCAGTAGATGTGAAGCAGCACTGACCCTTGGTGGGATATGAAGATTGGAGGCCGCGTCTTGGTATAATTTGCCTAATGAGGAATGGGGTGGGTTGAGAGCTGTCCTCAAATATCTTAAGTGCTTTTGCAAACGAAGGGAGTGGACTGGCTCTCTGGTCACCTGGGGAACTAACAGGCAGACAGTTCAAAAAAGCAGATCTGGGCTTATAGGAATGAGGAAATCGTGCTCATTAGAGCCGCTTTAGTTTTCCCAGGAAGAATCTGGTGCAGACAGAAGAATCCTAAGAATCTTGCCAGGACATTAGACCTAAGGATTTTGCTACTTTTTCTTTTACAGTCCAAAATTAATGCATGGTTACAGCAACAAGTCAAATAATACAAAATTGTGGACCCACATCTCAATGTAATTCGTGTTACTAGTTTGGTGTGTGTCTTTCCATACCTTTCTCTTTGCCCACACAAACACATACTAGCATTAATAGATGGATATGATTTTGTTTTTACAAAATTGAGACCATATTATGTACATTACTCTGCTCAGTAGTATTAGCGCCCTTTCAGGTCAATTCATCTTCTTTGAAATAGCTACAGATATTTTAAAGTACAGGTGTACTATAACTTATTAAATCATCCCCCCATTGGTAGACATTTGGGTTATTTCCACATTTTGCTAGAGTGCAATTATAACTAACAATGCTGCAGTAAATGTTCTCCAACAGGTACTATCACAAACTAATGTTTTGTATTTGTAGAATAGTTTCCATTAAAGTGGGATTTGCTACATCAAAAGGTGTGTATGTTATTTTGTTTTAATAGCCTCTTCCGAATCACCTTCTGAAAATCTTTTTGTCATTCATAATCCCACCAGCAAGTCCATGTCTTCATATCATTTCCAGGATAAGGTGTTAGTAGTCATTATCATTTTTGCCTATTCACATAGAGGTACTGCTGACAAGGGAGCATAGTGTAGTCGTTAAGGTTGAGGATGCTCTCAGCATCTCAACTATAGCACACACAACCTGTGCAACTTTAAGCTACGACACATAGCTGCTTCATGCCTCTGTTATCCTCATTTGTAACAAGATATGACATGAATACCTACCTCATAAAATTGTTATGAGTATTAAATGAATTAATAGTTATAAAGACTTAGAACACTGACAGGCATATAGTAAAATTTTTATAAGTAAAAATTAAAGATTAATAAGATTAATCTTCTATAAGATTGAAGATTCGCAAATTTAACTTGCATCTCCTTGACTACTAATAAGGTTGGGCATATTTCTACATATTTCTTGATCGTTTGGTTTTCCTTTTCTCTGTTTTCTGTTTCTATCCTTTGCCAATAGGTTTACTGAGTTGTCTTTTTATGAATTTTTAGTAACTCTTTGTAGATTTTGAATAGTAACCTTTTTCCTGTCATTTGTATCTTCCATAAATGATTTCCTTTTTATTTGTGTATTTTAAAAATCAAAGTGGTTTTAAGTTAACACAAAAACCTCAGTCTACCCAAAACTATAAAACTGATTTTAAACTCATATAATCTCATACCCTGAAATACATCCACTATTACAAGTTTGTTGTATGGAAACTCTTCCATCTACCCCCCTCAGATTCATTGGCTGTCAGCCTTGGCTCTACCTATTGGTCATCTAGGGGACTTTTAAAACCCAGTACTTGAGTTCCACTTCACAGGCGTTCTGACTTAACAGCTCAGTGGTCAGACCCAGACATCAGTTTTTAATAAGAGACCTCATTTGATTCTGATGTGCAGCCAGGAATGAGAACTACAGGATGCAATTCTGAAAGGTGATTCAGAAGCCAATTTGTTACTAAATTATAGTGTCCTTAGTAATCACTACCGCCATCTGTTGGCGGGAGGCAGAACTGACACCAGTTAGCTAATTTGTATAGCTTTGTCCATATCTATGAAAGGCCATGTTTCAAAGTTCTTTGTACACTTCTACATCTTTTTAGTGTCATGAATTCTCAGATGTAATTTTGAACTCTAAGATTCTTGAAGCAAATATCAAATTTATATTTATCTTCTGGGTTCTGTATATTCTGCATTAATAAATGACAGATATGTTGATCCTTGGTCATTGAAGTTTCCATATTTATGCTAATCATGGATAGGAGAAACTGTGTGGACACATTTTAGAAATACTTTTATCAATAGCAGTTGAAAAACAAAACAAAAACAATTTTGGGATTAATCCTTCCCAAACTAACCAAGAAATTAAACCACTGCCTCTCCCCATCCCATTCTCTTCTCCACCTATAGGTGTTAATTGAAATTTTCCCCTACTGGGATATTTTAAGATGTCTCCTTTCTTCCTGTGGAATTACACAATGTGAAACATCAAGGGAAATAACAGGAAAGGCAGTGAACAGGGAAACATGCTTTGAGAAATAGCAATGTTGGCAGAAAATGGAAGTGTCTGGGAGGAAAAAAAGTAAGATAAAACTGGCAGAATTACAGGCTGCTGCATGGACTGGTAATTAGATAGTGAGTTTATCTTCTGAGAGAAAGATATTTTTCGTGTCTTTTCCATAGAGAGGCCAAAAGAAGTCAAAGACACCAAGAGCATGAAATTGTTCATCTGCCATAAAAACCATCTTTGATGCATTGGATTTAAAAAATATATAATAATTCCTCAGGCAGTTTTTATGGATTGTGTGTTGTTCTTATAGCTGGCGGTAGAAGATAAGTCTTGCATGTGTATAAAAGTATTTATATATAAAATATATATGTGTGTATGTATATATATGAGTGTATATCTATGAGTGTGTGTGTGTATGCATACATACATATACTCTTTAATTCTAAACCTCTCTATGAACAGGAATTCTTTGCTGCCTATTGTGCACATTAACACTGGGTTAATTTTCTCTATCCTAAATTTAGACATTGTGTCTGAAGGATTTCCTTAGGAGCTTGGTTTCTCATCCTCAGAACTGTTGATATTTTGGGCCAGATCATTATTTCTTGCTGGGGACTAGTCTGTACCTTGTAGGGCAGTTAGCATCATTCTTGGCCTCTGCCCACTAGATGCTGGTAGCATACACCCAGTCGCAACAACCAAAAATATCTCCAGACTTGTTAAAAGGCAAAATTCTCCCCAGTTAAGAACCACTGATTTAGAGGATGCTATGCCCCTGCTTTTGGGAGGTGAGTTTTCACGTCCTTAAAAACAGTTCACCTAATTCCCCAATCTACATTAGAGGCCCTATTTTTTTTTTACTGAAGCAGTATTTTTTTCCTCTCTTGAAACAATATACATCTCTTTATAGCATTAGTGGCAGTTGGAACAATATATCTACCTTGAGACCTTAATGCCTTTTTTCTCTATTAGACTTTAAGTGCCACAAATAATCTGTTTTGTTCACTCTGTACACGTACAACCTAGAGCAGTGATTGGCACTTAATAAATGTTTGTCAAATGAAAGAACATAATTCTCAAATATTTAAGAACCTGCAGCACAAAGCCTGACTTGGTCCAAAGGGGTTTTTCCTCTAAGGCTTATTTCATTCTACATGACAAAGCCAGTAAAAGAAATCAGGGACATATTGAGGCTGTTGAAGGGTGTGATCGGGAAATCTAAAAATTATATTATTTGGATAGGATTCCCTGGGGTTTTTGGCGGATTGCTATTGAGTGGCAGTTTCATTCTGGAAACAACAACTCTGATATGTCACTGTTAGCCAGAGCCAACCCATCGCTCTTGCTTTTTGAACTCCATCCACCATTGGTCCATGGAGGAAACAAGTTTTTTGACCAGGGTGAGGCTTAATGCTTCATTAATTCTCTGAAAGAACATGCCTCAGGACCAGGAAAGATGTGCCTGTGGAAAATAAACCTCAGTGCAGACAGCACAAGAGACCTTTAAATGCTTCTTTTCATGTTTTTTTTAAAAAATGGAATTAAGATGCATATTTTTTAAAATGAAAAATGACTGGCATTCTTCCCACTGAAAATGGGAAGTAATTTAATTTGTTAGTGGTTTATTTTATTTGACAGTCTTTGTACATACTCGATTTGGTTTGTTACACTGAATTACCCTTTAATAATGGGCACACATAATGCCAGACTCTGCCCCCCAGGTTGGTTTGATAATTGGATGAACAACCATATTGTTCCAAGGTTTTCGTGACAATGTGGACAGAAGCTATTTGGAAAACTCCTAACCAGAAAAGCCTTAAGCTGTTTTTTTGTTTTTTTGTTTTTTTCCGATGAAGTTAATTGCTACCCGGTGAACAGTCATTCCACTACCCAATTTTCCTGAGCAATGCTGAGTTCTGTAATCATGGCTGAATTCCCTGAGTGGATAGAAGGGATGCCTAAACCCCATAGCCAATAGAAAAAGTCTGAAAATCTTCCCCAGGCAATCTCTCAGAATGAACCATTTTCCACAAATGGAAGTTAATGGTAAAAATTCTAAGAATAGCAACCATAAAGGCAGAAGCAAGACTGCCAAGTTCAAGGGCAGCTTCACAGCTTAATAACTGTGCATCCTTGAGCAAGCATTATGGTCTCCTTTGCTTCAGCATCCATATCTGGGAAATGGGAACAGTATCAGTACCAACCTCTTAAGATCATTGTGAAGATTCAATAAATGCTATGCCTAAAGTGCTTAGCACAATTCTGGCCAAAGTAGGTTCTCTGTAATTTTTTTTTCTTATTAGATTGCATATATCAGGCACTGTGCTAAGTTTTCTCAACAACAACAAAAAAAGCTACTGAGAGAGTTGCTCTCTCTAACATCATGGAAGGGAGCACTGACAGGGCAAAAGGTAAAGTAACAAGCCGAAGGCCAGATGGCTAGAAAATGGCCCGCCCAAGATTCAAATCCAGTTTGGTTTTAAAAATTTTCTTACACCATGCAACTTCAGATTTTGTGTTTGTGTACCCCCCAGAAGTTTGAAAACTCATGTTCTTTTCTGAGCATTTCTAAATAGATGAGAAAGCATTTTCCATCGTAATGGTAAATAATTCCAAAAGATGATTTCAGGAGTATTTTGAACATAGGCAGTTTAAAATAAAACTTTTACATCACCTTTTTAATGCATCCCCTGGAATTTAAATACCATCTTAACTGAATACCCACCAATATCCATTAAAAGAGTATGTGAATTGAGGCCCCTGGGTGGCTCAGTCGGTTGAGCTTCCGACTTCCGCTCAGGTCATGATCTCACTGTCTGTGAGTTCGAGCCCACGTAGGGCTCTGTGCTGACAGCTCAGAGCCTGGAGCCTGCTTTGGATTCTGTGTCTCCCTCTATCTCTAACCCTCCCTTGCTCATGCTCTGTCTCTCTCTGTCTCAAAAATAAAATAAAACATTAAAAAAAATTTTTTTAATAAAAAGAAGTATGTGAACTTCTTAAAAAGTCAGAACTTTATATTCTTTTTCTTCTTGAAACATATATATTCATTTAACTCCCCCCAAATAAATGTTAAAAACTTTCTTTGATCATTTCTGAACAAAAATAGATTCCTAGCCCCACCCCATCTGTGTGTGACTGTAAGGGTTTAAAATTCTCGTGGATATAATCATTGCTAACATTATTACTAGAACACAGTTGACCTGAACAACATAAGTATATAATTCTGACAAATAATGATTAAACATAAATAGTAAAACTTTATTAGAAATTCATATTGTATCGAGCTGGGGGTGGTGGCATTTGTGGGGCATTGATTAAAGGCATCATCCAATTACCCCTCCCAGAAGTGTTTATACCTTGGATAGTGCACCATCATAAGATTGAAGATGGGTTAATGAATGTCTTTTGTGTTTTTCTTTCACAAAGAGGAGAAGGAGAACTTAGGCTGTGGGAATCTCCTGGGATGATTTTGTTTCAGAAAGGAAAATATGTGGAGGCTAGTGATAGGGGAATGGTTGCCTTTTAAACTGTTCCATATAGTTCTTGGGAAGCCATTACATAACTCCTGTTTTTTGAAGATGGCCGCTCTGCCACAAAGCTGTGTTGCTTTGGAATAAGGATACTTACAGGAGGACCCAATGGCTCTCCCTTTTTGAAGATGACCTACTCTCTTCCTTGACAATGAAGTCTTGGTTGTCTGTAGCTATTGGCTTTATCCTTGACTTAAAATAGTTGTCATTGGAAAGTCACGAAGGATTTTTCATTAAGAAAGCCCAGAGAAGGGCATGGTGGCAATCTTCAAGTGATGCTGGAATTTGTAACTTCCTAGATTCTGCATTTTCTTAATTGTGTATTGCTTCTAGATGGGATAGTATAACCACCCTAGATCCTCCATTCAGCCTTATACCTAGAGCACCAAGGTCACGGTTTCCTTGCACCAAGGAGGAGGTAGACAGCTCTCATCTGTTTCTTTTCTATGTTAAACAGACATGGTTTCAGCTTCCCAAAAGGGCTTGTTAGGAACAAAAAGAAAGGGTAGGAAGTTGTGTGTTAATCTGTCTCCACTAAGCTTCCTAAGGAGCTTCCTCTGTGTGGTAAGTGCTTAGCATGTAATAAATGCTGAATACATGTCCTTTTTTTAATGTTTTATTTTTTTATTTGAGATAGAGAGAGAGAGCAGGGGAGGGGCAGAGAGATACAGAATCTGAAGCAGGCTGCAGGCTCAAGCTGTCAGCATAGAGCCCAATGCAAGGCTCAAACTCCCAAACCGTGAGATCATGACCTGAGCCAAAGTCAGATGCTTAACCAACTGAGCCCCCCAGGTGCCCCTCAATATGTGTTTATTGAAGGTTTTATCTGGGTCCAATATATGGTCATAACATTCCTACATGTACTTCTTAACTGATGATATGGAGACCTCCTAACCCATGATGTTAATATAGCCTATCAGTCCCAATATAAAGTAATCTCAACTATTGGGACAGAGGTGGAAGCATCTGTCACACATTGACAAGGAGATATGGATAAATCCAAGCATGGATTTAAATGGACAGAAATTTTTTCAAAAGGCTCCATAATGTCAATCATGTTAATTGTACTTAACAACCAAGGGTATTCAAATGTTGGTCTACCAAACTCAAACATATTTGACCCAAGGTTACTGAACAGCTGAAATCCATTCACATCCTTCTACATATGATCTTCTCTCCCTCTTTCTTCTCCATGACTCCATCTTCTTTCTGTTCTTTAGCTCCTATCAGGCCATCTCTTCTCTCTCAGCCTTGCCTTGAATCTGTCAACTTGCTGGGGCACTGGAGGTTGCCATGGTAAACACAGCTGTTGTTTTTTCTCTGTGAAGAGTCGGTGCATGAAGACACTTGAGTCCTCACCTCTAGCCTCTTCCCGCTGTGCATTTTCACAGATGTCGTTTCAAGTGGGGGCTTCAGGGGCTTCAGGATTCTGCACAGCTTTCCTTGTGTATCTCTGAGGGGGTGATTTGTGACCAATGGCACCTGCTTAGGTGCTCTGGAAGATTGTGAAGAATCGCCTGCATGGTCACCAAATAAGCCAAGTGACAGCAACATTCATTTTGTTAGTAAATGGCTTCTGGGAACTGAAAGATGATCTTGTATTTTCCAAGAGGAAAGGCAGGAAAGATAATTAGAAAATAGCCGGGGCAGGAGGACTGAAGGAAGGGTGGGGAGAGACAGAAGGAGTGGTGACAGACAGAGCAAGCAAGGGGTTGCTGAACCAGAAGGGGAGTCTGTATTGGACAGCTATCCCTGCTCCCTGAATCCTCCCTGTCCTCACAGTCACATCTGTCATCCAGTGCTCACTACTGAGCCAACATCTGCTGCTGTTCGCTTACAAACCACTGCAGCACAAAGATTCCTTGCTGTTCCTCCTATACTGTAAGCACAAGCCACTCTCAGGTGCTCCAACCTTTGTACTTGTTCTTCCCTCCTCCAGGAATGCTCTTCTCCAGACAGCAGTAAGGCTCCCTCCCTCACTGCATTCAGATCTCCCCTCAAAAGTCATTCCCTGAGAGACATCTTCCAGAATCACCCCACCTCAAGTAGAAGCCCATCCACTGTCTACCCCCTTACCCAGTTCAGGTTTTCTTCATGTCTGGTACAGAGTAGGGACTTCAGTATTTGTTGAGTGAATAAATCACGGACACCTTCCCCCAGAAACACATGGAATCATACAGTTGTACACATGTTCTTTGCTCTCTTCCTCCTGAGCTTTTGCGTGTGCTGGTCCCTCTGACTAGAGCACCCCCCACTCTGCCTGATCGAGTCCTACAAACCCTTTGTACCCTGCCTGCTTTCATAGCCCTCTCCTTTTGAGGTCTCTGTTGACCTCCCCAGGTGGACACATAACCCATTTGGCCAACACGGCCTGGGCAGTGCCCACCGACCTCCGTCACAGCACAGATGCCCTGCACTGAAATGTCTCTTCACTTGTCTCTTTCCCACACACCCCAGTGGGCTCTTCCAGGGCCTACAATAGAGAGCCACCAAGGGCTTAGACTCCAGAATCAAGAGTGCCATGTGTGTGTACCAACTGTGTGACTTTACACAAATTACTTAACCTTTCTGCCCTCAGTCCCCTCATCTGTGCAAAAGGGATCATAATATCTACCAACATAAATCACAGGATATTGATGAGAATTCTCTGATGAATTGCTGGAGTGTTTATATTTTTCTTTTTTCTTTTTAATTAATTTATTGTCAAGCTAGCTAACAGTGTAGTCTTGTAATTGCTGAAGTGTTTAAAACATCCTAAGCTGTTAGCTGGGGAAGAGGATAGTGAGTGGAGGGTGTCCTGTTTGAGGTGGGCTGGGCATGGAGGGCCTCCCTCAGGGGAGATAACTGAACAGAGACCTCGCTGCTGAGAGAGAGGCAGTGGTGTGGTTCTCTAGGCTCCTTACATCCCACTAACATTACAGATGAGATCTATTTCTATAAGCTTTATGGCAGGTTAGACTCTGAGACCCCTCTCTTGGGACCTGAGATGTTATCATCTGATTTTCTAACATGATGCTGGTGGTCTTGCCCACTGGGCTAGTGTGTTCATCCTTTGGAATCAGGCTTAGCACAATGAGCTGTAACTGAATCAAGGTCCAGAAGGAATATGAGGCACCTGAGGGAGGGACATGACCAAAACCCAGCAGTGCACTGCAGAACCACCTTTGAGGGCCAAGGACTCTCTTCTCATTGCAGGCACAATGCAGCACTGGCCTTGTCTCACAGTTGATTCTAGCCTTGTCAGCTACAGCCAACATTGCTCAGAAAAGAGGCTTTGAACTACAAACTAAAGGTCCTGGCTTGGTCCTGGGTTTTGTCCAATTCTGGTCCTGTCATTTGGCAAGAAGGGGTCTCTGGTCCTGTGGAGAACAGTTCAGGAACATGGTATGGGGAAGGGGCAGAGGAAGCTCTGGGATGAGAGGTAGAAAGCTGGGTGACCATGGACAATGTACATCTGCTGATTTTAGGTACTGCCTGGGCCAGTCATTTTCAAACTTTCCTTATCCACAGAAATATTTATTTAAGCATGATATAAATGAGAATCCAAACGTACTACCAAGAGCAGTGAAGAGGGTAAAGCCTTGACAACCACAGCTTCCCATTAAATTCCACATCCCCATCACACAAACACACACACACACACACATACACACACAGGCACACGCACAGACACACACACACGATGGCCCTTCCAAGATTTATTGTTCCGTGATTCAGTGTCACATCTCTATAGCACAGAGTCCTTCCAAAATATTAGGCTGAACCAGAGGCAATAACTGAGATTTGATGATTTTGGACCTGCAAAAATGGCAAGATCACATTTCACACTAATAGTTTCGTCTGCACCATTGTGCTCACTCAGGAACCAAATAGCCTCGGTTCAGCTCCTCACTGTACTGTATGTGTGCCATTGGACAGGATACTTCACCTCCTTGATCCTCCCCTGTAAAATGGACAAGCAGAATAGTCTTCCCCAGTGCTCTGCCCAAAGAAGTCAGAAGGCTGAATGAAGCAGAGCCCTGGCGTTGGGGCTGGTGAGCTCTGACACAGTGCTTGGCCAATAGCACAGAAGCCCTCCATCAGTGTCTTACAGAGAAAGCCCTAATGAGGGCCTGTGGGCCCAACTCAGAGAACAGTGTCCTATTCTTCTCCCTGCCTGGCCTTGAAGGGAGTATGTAGCCAGTGCAGTTGGAAAACACAGTCCCAACAAGGCTTCCCAATCAGTCATCCCGTCCAGTTTGAACCAGACCCCCACTCTTCCTTCCTGTGAGGGGCATCACTAGGCAGTGGGCAGGTCTTGACCTGGACATGAGAATGGTGCTGGCATACCATGAATGACATTCCTCCCTCTGCCTTATCTAGGTAAGGCATTAGAGGCTCCCTCCCCAGATACCTACGCGGAGCCTTCCCTATTAAGTGGTACATCATGGAATATGTCAGCCTGAATTAGCAGGCAGGCCCATCACGTTAAGCTGACGCTCTGGGCTGGCAGTTCCCACTTTGTAATGCCTCTTGATCCTGGCCGTCACGCTCCCTCCCTGTCACCACAGCCACGGGAAGCCTCCGCCGACAATGCACAGTAATGAAGGAGGCTCAGGGAAGAGTTTAGGAGGAGCCACAGGAAGTCCTTGCAGATTCCATTTCTTCTGGGGCCCTGGGGAGCCCGCTTTGAGCTCTGCTACCTCTGGGAGGGGGCTGGTGGGGAGGCAGAGGAAGCGCAGGTAGCACTCAAAAGCTCCAGGTGGGGCGTTCCTTTATGACAGACTACAAAAGCATGGCATGTGTTTTTGGAAGTACACGGAATAGTCACTCCTATTCAAATACCAGGTACACCTACATCACCTAACTGAGGTTTGTAGAGGCAGCTCAACTACAAAACTCTGACTACTGCTACCGTTATTATTATCAGTAATAGTGTTGATTCCATAAATTCCCCTGGCAGCTTATTCGTGTCACTTACAGAGCATTTATTACTTCCTGCCACGTATGATATTTGCATGTGGTGTGATACATTGGAAGGAGCACTAGGTTTGCAGTCAGGTAGGCTCTGGTATTAAATTCTGACAATGCCCCGTAGCTCATAGCTGGGCAACCCTGGGCCACTGACTTAGCCTCTCTGAGCCTGAGGTTTCTCTTCGTATTAATACTCACACCACAACCTATTTCACAGAGCTGTTGAAAGAATTACCATAAATAACATCCGCAGAATGATTGACACAGAGGAGTAAATGCCCAATAAATACTTTCAGGTAGAGTTCCCAAGAACAGAGTCACTTTTTTTTATCCATTACAAAGTCTTAATTCAGATGCACCCTTAACTGGTGTTGGATGGTATATCACCTTCCTTTCCAAAATTTACCTCATTTGCCCTCTAACTTGTTCTCCCCTGTACATCAAGAATCATCTAATCAAACTTTATCATACCACAATCATTGGAAATCTTTTTAGTTCTGCCCATTTCTCTAAGGATAATGGCAAAAATTTGGGGGGTGGGGGCTTGCCTGTGACCTACCCTATCACTTCATCTCTTACCATGGTTCCCATCACTCTCTCTGTCTTAACCACATTGATCTATTGACCCTTCATTTTGCTTTACCCCCACCCTAGGACCTTTGCACATGCTCTTGTCCCTGACTGGAACATTCTTTCCTCCCCTCCTGGCCTAGTAAACCTGTTCTCATCCTTCACAGTCATCCATCCAATACTTCTTCAGCAACAGCTCTCCAGGCCTCCCTGACCATGTTAAATTCCCTTTGGCATGATATCATCTATGTGGGGGCACTTACATTTTGTTGTGACATGACTTCCTATATCCCTCCTCCGTCTAGCCCTGCTCTATGAAGGCAGGAAATGTCTGGTTTGGTTCACTGGTTGGATTCTCTAGGACATTGTATGGAGCCCAGTAGATGTTGCTCAAAGAACAAGAAGGCAGGTGAACCAGAGGGCATGTTATCTCCACAGATCCCAATGACCTTTCCTGATAACTAGGGCACAATGGGTGTTACTGGTTTTTCAAATAGTATGGCCCAGAGCTCAGGAGGGCCAAGTTAATAACCCATGGTCACACAGCCTTTCACTATGTGGTCAGTCTGTGATGAGAACCAAGGTCTTTGAGTTCTCTCCATTCCTGAGCTTATGCTCTAAAACCATCATCCATAATTGGCATAGGGGGCACATGAAGGCTTGCCTTCCCCTCCCTGTTCTGGTGTTCACAGGATCCCCACCACATCCTACATCCACATCTCAAGCCAACTCTGTCTTCCAGGGTGTCTGGCACCAGAGCTGTATAGGACTCTGAGTTCTCTGAATTGCTTACTTATTTAAATTATTTAATTTAAAATCTCCTTCAGAAGTGATCTGAACTCCCTTCAAGACTGAACTGGGAGAACTATGTTTTGTCAAAGGTTATACCATTGAAGTGAGTACACTTCACAAAATGTAACCTTTGTTTCTGCCCTCTTCCCCTCACCCCTTGGGTTGAAACAAATTCAGAAGTTGAAGCCTTAATCAACTACCTGGTAGCAAATTAGTCAACAAGTTAGCTCAGCTGCAAGAGGTGACTTCCTCATAAAGGAAATTTTGGTCCTTTTTTTTTTCTTCTTTCTCTTAAAGGACAACATCTGTGTTTTGTGTTTGTTTTGTTTTGTTTTTAGTCTGTCCCCGGCCAGGCATTGCTGTTCTCCCTCACCTTCTCAGGAACCAGTTCACCCAGGAGTTGTCAGAAGTGCCCTTGAATTCACAGAGAGAGTCAGGGGGTGTGCCTGGGTGGCTCAGTCGGTTAGGCATCCAACTTGGACTCACGTCATGATCTCATCGTTTGTGGGTTTGGGCTCCGCGACATGCTCTGTGCTGACAGCTCGGAGCCTGGAGCCTGTTTCAGATTCTGTGTCTCCCTCTTTCTCTGCCCTTCCCCTGCTCATGCTTGCTTGTTCGCTCTCTCTCTCAAAAATAAATAAACATTAAAAAAAGAGAATCAGAAGAGTCTGGGTCTTCTTGTTCGTATTTGCCTGGAAGACCTTCATGTGTGGGAAATGATTTAACTGCCTGATTCTTTGACCTGTGGAGAACAAAACATTTTCTTACATATTCTTATTCACTCTTTCAACAAATAATCACTGAGGACCCTTTAGATATCAGTAAGCTGACCATATAGTTTATTGTCCAAATGAGGATAGTACCTGGTTGGTACACCGGGTAGTAAATATAAACCAAGATTTTCCCAGGTAAAACAAGTTGTCAATGAGTGCCATGTATGATCATGGCTGAATTTTAGAATTAACTGTTAGAATCTTGGGTGATTATATATTTTCACAAAATGCCCTTAAAGATTGGGGGAAAAAGCCAGGATGGGGTCTAGACCTCCAAAGCCATGAAGTATATACATGTAGGTCAAAGTTGAACTACATATTCCTAAAATTTTCCCACAACTTCCTTTTCAAAATACATTTCATGTTTAAAACAAACAAGCAGCTTGGAACAACAGCTCTGGAATCTAATGCCTGGTCAGTAGCTTCTAAGCGCACTTTCTCTAAGATGAGGCCACCTAGAAGGTCCAGGGAAAATGCTTAGAATCTATAAAGTATGAAATTGCCCATGAAGGCTAAGTGATGATGACATCTTTTGAGAAAAAAGTAAAACTAAAAGTAGCAGAGGGAAAAATAAAATAAAAAAAAAAAACTAAAAGGAACTGAGGAAACAGGAATATGTGATTTATCAGTCTGCTTATCTAACTTCAAGCTTTTTAAATGTGATTATGATTTTGTGTTGTGATGATGAAGGACATAAACGTGCGGACGTTTTCCCTAGTGAAGAACTTTGGTTCTGAAGTGATTTGTTTCTCTTGCATCCCAGGTGCCTGTTCTGAGACCCATGGACCTGATGGTGGAGGCCACCCCGCGAAGAGTATTCGCCAATGCACACACGTATCACATCAACTCCATATCAGTCAACAGCGACTATGAAACCTACATGTCAGCTGATGACCTGAGGATTAACCTTTGGAACTTTGAAATAACCAATCAAAGTTTTAGTATCCTTTCCTTGGGGTCAATAACCAGTTGGCTTGAATCATATGTATTCAGGTATGAGCAGGCTTGGGGGGAAATAGAAGAGAGAGGAGCAGTCATAACCACAGACTCCTAGCACTTGTGGAGAAAGAACTATGCTCTTTTAAATTACATTGGTGCCCATCTTTCATCGTAACAAAGTTAGAGAAGTATTGAATTACTAAAATAGTGGTCCAGGACTAGCTCTGGATAGGAAGTCTGAATCACTTCCTTTATGCAGAGGCATTTGTGTGTCGTGAATTAAAATCAGTTGTGACTGTATCAACTATAAGACCCTAGAATTCAGTTAAGATTCCTTTCTCTTGTTAAAGGATCTATAAATGGCCTGTATGGACAGCATGGACCACAGGTACACATGAGATGGTTTTCATCATACCATAATAGTGGAAATAATACTGGCTGCCACTTATTGCATTCCAAGCACTGCAATAGGAACTTTATGCATAGAATCTCATTGTTTAAAGTATTATTTATTTGTTTTGAGAGAGAAAACATGCGCAAGCAGGGAAGGAGCAGGGGGAAGGAGAGAGAGTGTCCCAAGCAGGATCAACACTGTCAGTGAAGAGCTCAATGCAGGGCTAGAATCCATGAACTGTGAGGTCATGACCTGAGCCGAAATCAAGAGTTAGACGCTCAACTAACTGAGCCACCCAAATGCCCCACATAGAATCTCATTTTGAGAAGTACACATAACATAATATTACAGCTTGATGAATTTTCACCCAACACACACCTGTGTAACCAGCATCCGGATCAAGAGACACCAAACTTTACTAGCAGTCCTCAAGTCCCCAACACACTTCCTTCTAGTCTGCATACACCGAAACCCTAATGTAAGGTTTCTTTCTTATATCAAAGAAACCCTGATGTAAGTATTACTATCTCTTCTGTTAGCTAAAATCCACAGATATCAAGAAGATGTTGAATGAATGTCTGAGCCAACATTCTTACTCCATTATGATGACCCGCTCTTTAATAATATGGATCGGTCATTTATTCACTACCTGCCCTGTGGTCTGTGCCACCACAAACCTGACTGTTCACTTGAATTTCCATTCCGTTCATGGTTTCTCAACCCAGGAAGCTGAGCAGCTGACCTAGGAGTCAGTATGGATTATTTTCTCTCCCTCACCAGCCTCCATGCCCCCAGCCCAATCTGTCTATGAGGGCTGCCAATGCTTCCTCTGAAATATATCTCTCATCAACTCATTTCTTTCCATTCTGCTCCTCCTGCCCTATGGTGCTGTAGGCCATTATTCCTTCCTCTGTGTGACTGCAGCAATCTCCTGTTCAGTCTCCATTTTTTCTTGATCTCCTGCATACTTCATGTTCTCATAACAGAGTGGACCTTTCAGTATTTAATTTAGATATCATTCTCCCCCTGCTTAAAACAGTCTAGTAGCTTCCCAATGAATTTGGAATAAAATCCAAGTTCTTTACCTTGAACTGTAAGATTCTAAGTGAAATGGGCCCTGGCTCCCTCTTTGATATCCTATCATGTCACTCTCCCCGAAATCACTCTGATTCAGCCAACTAACCTCTTTTCTGTTCCTGGGTAACCTTGTTCTTATATCTCTTCTTTGTATTTGCTGTTCCCTCTTTCTGGAATACTCTGTCCCTGGAGTTTACTTGGCTAACTACAAGCCATCATTCAGACTTCCATCTAATGTCATCTCCTCAGAGGTCCTTTTCCAGTAACTTGCCAGTAGTCCCCAGTAGCCCTCTCTCCTTGTTATCTTCACAGCACTTATCACTATTTGAAATTGCTTTTTTACTTGTGTATTGGGGTTTCCCCATATTTGAGTATAAATTCTATGAGAGAAGGGACTTTGTATGATCCATTCCTGTAGCCAGTACCTAGAACATTCTCAGACACAGAAAATACCATTTTGGTTGGATAGGTCAAGTTTGAAGTGCGATAAAGTCACTGAAGTGCAACTATCCAGTAGATAGTCGATGGTGAAATGTAACCAGGAAATCTCACTTTAAGAGTATGTTGGTTAAAGTAAAGCTCTGAAGGTTGTGATATAAATAGACCTCATAGTGGCTCAAACACATAAAAGATGACTTCTGTTATAATGGAGTCATTATGATGATCACCACCAGCAAGCATCCTTCTCCAATCAGTTAATCAGAGAATTAGGTCCTTCCACCCTGCAGCTCCCCAGTGTCACCAGGCTTACTTGCAATCAGGACAGCAAAAGGAGAAGATCGTAGAGAACCACACATGGGAGACTCTTTTGAGCCAGGCCCTCAAATAGCATGAATTCCATTGGTTAGAAGTCAGTTACATGGCTACCTCTAACTGCAAAGCAGGCTGGGAAACGTAATATAGCTATGCATGTAAAAAAAAAAAAAAAAAAAGATTAACCTGGTTTGGTACACAGTTAGCTAGTCTAGTCTCCACCACAGAGGAGTGCTAGATACTTGCCCAAGGCTTTTTTTTTTTAAGTTTTTATTTAAATGCCAGTTAGTTAACATACAGTGTAACATGAGTTTCAGGTGTATAATAGAGTGATTCATCACTTCCATACATCACCTGGTGCTCCTCACAACAAGTACACTCCTTAATCCCCATCACCCATTTTACCCCTCGCCCACCGCCCTCCCCTCTGGTAACCTTCAGTTTGTTCTCTGTAGTTAAGAGTCTGTTTCTTGGCTTGCCAAGGTTTTTTAAGGAAGGCAGCTTTAAGCAAGTAGTGGCAGTGATGGAGGCACTAAGACCTGACCCTCACGACCATGACTGTCATCTCTTGTCGTTCACAGAGTAGATTCTACATACTGTCTGAGCCTCCAACAACCTGCCTACAGATTGTGCATAGAAGTGTGGCTGCTAATAGAATGAATGTGGGTGGTGGTTCCCTTTCTCCTTTTACATCTTTTCCAAGAGCCAGAAATCTGCTCAGACTTAGCTGCTGTCACTCTGAGTGCCGGCTGTCCCCAGTCTAGATGACATGTTTTCTGGATTTGCCCCTAGGCCTTCAAGAGGGAGGGGGGGTTTCTTTAGGCAATTTGGGAGACAGATGCCTGGGGGAGAATGCAAAGGGGAAATATTAATAGCACAATTTAGGTTATATTCTGCAGATGTGTGACAGCCTGCCAGATGCTGGCATACAAATGAGACTGTGCCATTCACCCTTAAAACAGCCATATGTAAAATAATTATTGTCATCATGAGGATGATGATCACTGATATCTATATAGTTCTTTTCAACCAAACCGCCTTAAGCACTAAGCTGACTGTACAAACTGGGCCCCTTTTGCCTCTCGTCACTGAAGTGAAGCCACCTCTGGGGTAGGAAGCGGCCATCTTTCAAAACACCCTCAGAAAAAACACCAACCACCAGGCAGGTCTTTTTGAATCATACATTGTTTACTACCATTTCTATAATGCCATTTATCCACTAAGAAGGCTGTCAAACATGGCTCAGGATAGAATAATGTGGGGTTCCCAAAGCGTGGTATGAGTACCACTGGGGTGGTAGGAACACTACGTGGACTTTTTTCATTTTTATGGTTAGGTATTTACAGTCATGAATACTAGAAAATACAGCTATCATATCAGTCTGATGACTTCATACATACTGAAAACACTTAAATTACAAAGTAAGTTATATGTGAAGAAAAGTAGATAGTAAGACAAGTGGTCTTGCAGTCTTGTTTAAAAAATAAAGTCACAACTTCCAGTGCCTGGCATTTTGTGTGACATTGGTCATTGGCATTATGGTTGAGAACACAGGCTTTGGAGTCTCAAAAGTCCTTGAACTTCTGAAAGTCCTAAAGCCTAAAGTTCACACTCAGCTCTACTGCTTACTGGCTGTGTAAGCTTTAATGTGGTTCTTAACTTATCCAAGCCTCTGTTTCATGATCTTGAGAGAGAAGCTTTATAAAAGAGGATTGTGAGAATTTTTTAAGGTGTTTTATATATATATATATATTTTTTTATCCATATATACATATACACATATATATGGATAAAATTATCCACATATATAAAACATTTATATTTTAATACGTATATGTGGATAAATTTTGTATATACAGTTGACTCTTGGATCATGGGTTTGGACTGCACAGGTCCACTTACATGCAGATTTTTTTTTTATAAATGCAATACAGTACTATAAATGTATTTTCTCTTATGATTTTCTCAATAATGTTTTCTTTTCTCTAGTTTACTTTATTGTAAGAATACAGTGTATAATATATATGGCATACAAAATATGTATTAATCAACTTATGTTATTGGTAAGGTCAACAGTAAGGTATTAATCATTAGGTTTTAAGGGAGTCAAAAGTTACATGTGGGTTTTTTATTGCATGGGAGTCAATGACCCTAGTCCCCACATTGTTCAAGGGTCAACTGTATATAAAGTATATTCGTGTGTGTGTGTGTATGTGTGTGTGTGTGTGTGTATAGAAAGAGAGATACACATATGCTTGTGTGTGTATACATATACACACATAAACACATATGCTTAGGCCAGTACCCTGCTAAATAAATTATAAACAGGCTTAAACAAGCATGATTATCATTAAAAAGATTAGGAAACTAGAAAAATTGAATGTTAGTATGGTGGATGCTAGTCTGCTAAATTTATTTCTGGGTCCTCTTCTTAGTTCTTGATGTCTCCTTTGGTTCTGCAGTTGGATGCTCTTCTCAAGATGTTGCTCTTTATACCCTAGTTACCACATATTTGAAGGATCTCTGAGGTCCAGGGTTTTGCGTTTAATACCAAATCAGATTAAGGCATTCCTAGCCCCTTGACACCTGGTCTTGAGTCCTCTCCCTTCCTTCCATAGCTAGTCTGTCTTTGTCTTATGTAACAGGTGGTTACAGGTGGTTACCTTATGTAACAGGTGTATAAGTGGTCAAACTTTGGCCTTAATGGGTTAACTATTTCAGGACAATAATAACTCATTTCTAGATTAGTGATATTCTAGGGCAAGAAGCAGCCATAACTTTTCAAACTGTTTTCTGTGGTATACTTAGGATCCTTTGAACTCTCTTCCCAGGACTAAGAATGGGTTGACCTTGGCTCTTACCCTGTCCAATATAAGAGCTATTAAATAGGCTCCTATCAAGTAAAAGTAAAGGTACAGCTCTTGACAACTGTATACTGAGTACCTATTCTGTTCCAGGCACTGCACTAAGCCATGGGGATACAAAAGTGAAAAGAAATTTTCTGCCTTCAGAATGACATTCATCAGATAATCACACTAATGAGCATATCATTACAAACAGAAGTAAGTCCTTTGAGGAAAGGAAATACAGTCCTGTGTATGCTTCTTTTTTGAACTCTGATACAGATTTCAGGGAATAAAAGGAGACTTTGCAGAGGAACTGATTACTGAGTTAAGATCTGAAAGAGGAAAAAAGGTGTGGAGAGATTGGTCTAGCATGTACAGAGGGCGTGTGACAGGAGGGAGTGTGGCAATGTTGGAGAAACTCTAAAAAGTCCATTGTGACTGAAGGCCAGAGAATGTGGTGGAGCATGATGCAAACAAGGCTAGAAAGGTTAGCCACATCTTATTCAAGTCTGGTCTCTGGTCATGAAACAGAGGATTTCTCTGATAGAGGACATCTGAACTCTAGAGGTACTTCATCATTGGCCTTGGTCTTAGCTCCCCTGTACAACAGCTTCATTTGTCAACTGAGCTGAGGCCCTTTGGAACTTATTCCCTGATGAGGGGACCATATAACCTCAATTCTTGGCTTCTGTCTCTTCATAGTACCATGGACAGCGGCCCTCCTTTTAATCTGGTGGGATTCTGCCAGGCAGGCTTTGAAGGAAGCTGTGGGGCCTAATACAAGTTTGTCTCCCTTGTTGCTGCTGTGGCTTTCATCCACAAATGTACATATCAATCTGAGGCTGGCATTTAGTGTAAAAGGAGAGTATTCCATTGACACATCCAGAACATTGGTCCGTGTGTCCCAGGGCAGCCTCCTCCTCCCCATTAATAAATGCAGCCTTGGTAGGTTTTCCAAGTTTTCCAAGGCCTAGTGTTTTGCTTGACCCTCTGTGCCTGCCATACCTAAGACTTCTTGAGACAAGGTATTTATCTATGCACAGGGAAAGCCCTTTGGATCTCATGTTGTCAGGGAAGAGGGCAAGAATGAAACTGCATACTTCTTGGGCTTTTTGAGCTTCCTCAGAGCAGTAGGTATAGCTTCATAATCAGGAGTGCTTAGTAGTTAGTAGTAGTTAGCTTAGTAGTTAGACTCCAGAGTCAGATTCACTGGATTGGAATCCAATTTTGTCTCATAAAATCTTTGTGACTTTAATAAGCT
This sequence comes from Panthera pardus, assembly GCF_024362965.1. NCBI lineage: Eukaryota > Metazoa > Chordata > Mammalia > Carnivora > Felidae > Panthera > Panthera pardus. The sequence continues at coordinate 116,819,642 of NW_026526765.1, forward strand.
GCTTAACACCTCTCTGCCCCTTCATTGTCTCATCAGTTAATGGAGATAATAAATACCATCTATCTTATAAGGTTGTTGTGGGTATTAAAGGAAATAATCATGTAAATTTCTTAGCCAAGTGCCTGGCACAGAAAGAAGGCCTAATAAATAGTAGCTATTATATTTGAAACATTTCCCCAGCCCCTTGTTCTTCTAACCTTGTTGCTTGAATCCCATTCTCTCCTAAGAAAACCACAAGCTGAGGTGATTTACAGTATCTAGGCCTGGCATCTTGACCTATTACTGACCTACTGTGGATTTTCTGCATTTTAAAAAACTAGGCCTTGAGAAGGCTGCTAAGTCACAACAAATGAAAGTAATTTATTGAAATTTAATAACTTAAATTTATTGAGCATCTACCATGTGCATGAGAAATGCCAAGATGCATAAAACTCCATCCCTGATATTATGATTTTTGTAATCTGAAAGGGTAGATGTATCATGCAGAGTTCAATCAGAGAAGCAAAACTGTTGGGAGAGGTGTGTGTGTGTGTCTGTCTGTCTGTCTACAGAGGCGGGGGGAGATAGAAGGGAGAGGGAGAGAGACTGACTTATTACAGTGAGTTAGCCTTGCAATTGTGTGACTGGCCAAGCAAGTCCAGGGTCTGTAAGGCAGTTAGGCAAGAATGAAAAATCACAAGGAAGCTGGAAGAACGTGAGCGTGAGTTGAAGCTTGCCCACACATGGACAGTGAGGAGGGAGAACAACTGTGGACCCAGCAGCCTTTTGGAGTCTCTTCCTTTAGGAAAGTCAAAGCTTTCCTTTAAATGTCTTCCAAACTGATTAATTCAGGCTCACCCAGGATCATCTTCCTTCGATTAACTGAAAGTCGACTCATTGGGACCTTTAATCACATCTGCAGAACTTCTTACAGCACCTAGATTACAGTAGCACATAGATTAGTGTTTGATGGAATAAGTGGCAGAAGGTGTGTGTGTACTGCAGAGCAACTGCTTCTTCCCTTTTGTCCTCCAACCGTCCTGAGCCCGTGTTAGCCCACGGCAACCAGCAACATCCTAGAAAGGGAACTCTAAGGATTGTAGTTCAGCCTAACCGAGTTAACATTCCTCAAAACCAGCGAAGTGATTAGGTGGACAGAGGGAGACAGTCATGTGACCATACTAGGGAAGATCAGACTAACAATTTTCAGAGCCTGTATTAAATACCAGGTATGTGATACACATCATCTACTGTAATTTTCTTCCTCTTTTTGTAAATGAGTTAACAAATTTAAAGGCTTTCAAGATTAGGTAACGGGTCACAGAATTTGGGATTAACATTTCAGTCTCATTTCATACTCCAATATAATGTACTCTATCACACCATCTCAAATTACTCAAATCTAGTAATATGGGTTACCTGTTAGGTGTATTCAAGGTTCTATGGAGGCATGGAACAGGAAGAATGATGAAGGAAAGGCTAGACTGCTTCATAAAGAAAGTAACATCTGAATTGACCTTTGAAGGGGTATTGGGTGTTTCCTAATGGTGGAATTCAAGCTCTGTGTCACATGAACAGGGAAGGGTCTGTGGTTATGGGATTTTCAAGTGCCCCCTTCCCCAAATCATGGAGGCCATCTCAGCCCAGTATCTTTTGTAGCTCAGTACATACTTATAAGCAGTAAGTAAGATGGCACCGCGATATATTTTTTGTCAGCCTCTCCTGTTAAGCCTAGCAATTGGCAAACCCTCCATAAATATTTTCACATTAGCTTTTTTTAAGCTCTTAAAAGAGGAATATCCCTTAGAGTCCTCTTCAGAGGTTGCCAGTATCTTATCATCAAGTAACATGTCCCTTCAGCTAACAAGATCTTGATGCTTTGTAATCAATACTTAATATCCAGAGATTACATTCAGACTTTAGAAAGAAAAAAAAAAACTCAAAGCAATTCATGTCCCCTAAAAGGAAATCGTACTTTATTATGATTAGTTCTCAGGGCCAAAATAAGGCTGTTCTCCGCCTTCAGTATTGGCAGACTCTAAGTGCAGAAACATGAAAAGCCTCAACTGCTCTTGAAGATAGGTATCTTTCCCAGGCAAACATAGATTTCACTCACCAACCTGGCCTGCAGAAAGGCCTCTTTTTTGGCTTTCCAATGCTTGATTGGCTTAGGCAGGGCTTAGAAAGGAAACAAAACAAACAAACAAACAAAAATCTTGTCGGTATCAGCAAAATCAGCATGGATAAAGACAGAAGCATATGAGGACATCCCCTTCAAAAGCCCACAAAACTAATGCATATAAAGCTATCTGTGGAAAAATAGGTGCTTTCTGTGAGGGATGGGATTATTCAGTCGACTATAAAGCTATAATATCTTTCTCCATGAAATTATTTCGTAATCGAAATTCTCAGAGGCTTTCAGAGTAAATAGAATGATGCCCATTCAAAGGCCAAAAAAAAAAAAAAAAAAAAAAAAATTGAAGCCTAGAGAGAGAAAATGACTTTCCCACATTCTCTGAGCAAGACAGACTTGGAATCACTATTGACTCCCAACCTCCTGACCCAGTTTTGTTATAATCACAATATTTATCACAGTATTATCTTAAACTTGACCCATGGTGATGAGGCTTCTGCTCTCTTAATTTTCTCACAGATGAGAAAAATTAGATGGTTCTAACACAAGCAAACCACTTTTTTAATGTTTATTATTTAAAAATATGTATTGTGGAGATTATAAAATCACCTATAATCTCACCACCTAATTTTGGTGTAAATACAGGGGCTTTACATCACACTTGTAACATACTGCTAGCTAACTTAACTATAAGGGCTCAGAAAAGCAAGTAAATAATAAAAGGAGAAAAATTAATTTATCCAGGAAGCTTTCTCCTTTTCGATGTAAGACATACACATACCTTGTCCCCCCCACACACACACACATGTATCATTTTTCTCTCTCTTCCCTCCTTTTTCTGCTTTGCATTTGTTACTATCTGATTTATATTATATTTATCTGCCTTGCTTAGTGACCATGTGACCTGCTGGAATATAGGCTCCACGAATCAGGGGGATTTGGGTCTGCTTCAGCCATGGTTGTCCCCCCTGTGGTGAGAAAAGTATTAGCAGGTTCTTTGTGAACATTTGTGGATTACATCAATGGATGGATGGATGGATGGATGGATGGATAGATGGATGGTAAAGATAAGTTACCCTTTGTAAACTAGAGTTTCTAAAGGGTAGCTTACCTGCTGACTTTCCATTTAATCCCCTGTAAGATGTTAATCACATCTCCTCCCATTCTATATTTTCTCTCTCTGTCTCTCTCTGATTTTTTTACATGACTCTGGTCAGAGTGTATATATATTTATATATATGTATAATAAGATATATCTTTATAGATACCTCTCTATATGTGAGATATATCTTTTTCTATCCTAACATACTACTTGATTAGAAGAAAATGTGGAAATGAGAACTGATAATTGAAAATTCATAGACCTGCTCAGATCGAACTATTACTAACATTTAATATCTTGCCTTTAGCTCATTATTTTCACATTGTAAGTTTCAAACGATAGTATGATCATAGTATAGATACAATGTTTCATGGTTTTTAACAGACTTGGAATTTCATTGCAAAAACAATTTAATGAGATTGATCAAAATTTATATAATCATTTCCCTTTCTCTGTATATGTATGTTATAGTCAATATATTTCTTTTATCATGTTGCCGTAGACATTTTTTTTTTTTTTTTTTGGTAGAAAGCTTTTTCCAAATTGGGGATTAAGGAAAGACTTTTGAATGGCCTCCATGCTACCCCTTAGCATCCTGCCATTACCCTCTCCATTCCCTCACCCCACTGCTGATGTAATTTATGACTCTGGCTTCGTATTTGTTTGAAGCCAATCCCTTAAGGGGTGACCTCCCAGTGTCTTCAATTATTATTTTAAATGACGCCTTAGGCCCTGCCTGGCACAGTGATGCCCTCACCTTCCCTCCTGCCTTCCAAGCACTGAGCTCAGCTGCCAAACTAGCTATGCCCCCTCCTGTCCTCAGAGCTGCCTCCAGAGTCCCAGCAGAGAAGCAGATTAACCCCTTTTGTTAGCAGAGGTAATTTGTCTGGGCTCAGCATTAATAAGGAATGCCATAAGCAGTTGGGGTCAGGAAGAACAGATCTGTCAAGCCCCAGGGTTAATTTAATAGCAATCTGTTGGCTGTCTGCCTTGTATATTAGCTGCGAATCCAGTGCTATGTTTTGCTTTCACCACTTAGTTCTTTGGGACAACAGGGAAATAATTTGGATAGAGAGCTCTGAAGGATAGAGAGGGGAAAATTGACTGTCAAAATGCATCATTCTTTTCCAAGATAGTACAGTGCTTATCTTTTTTCGCTTTCCCTTCCAACATGAAGGGCAAAACCACAAAAGCTGAAGGTGTGCATCTCCCTTTAAAAAAGAGTGAGAAGAAAGGCCTGAGATGATACAGATCTGAACTATCCTGTTCCCATCATTCCCATAAAGCCATTGAATTTGGTAACTAGTCTCCTCCCAAGTGTTTTTAGAACTCAGCAAATCCTCCATCAGTTAACAACTCAAGAAATCCCATATGTTTCTGTCCCAGTTTATGGTTCAGAAAAGAGGAAAATAATTACCAAATCATAGGACACAGAAGTCCTGAGTCAGATGCTATGTCCAAATTCTGATTCTGAAAAGTGTGGCCACCAAAGTGATCAGTGAATTAAAAGAACACAGTCTGCCCTCTCAGATTAGCCAGGGGAAGTTTCAAGACAGCCAGAATTACCGCACTGAGAAAGGCTGGCTCTGTAAAGGCCTTTTCTCGGGGGAGGAAAATAGCATATGGTCAAGAACCCAGGCTCTGAAGTCAGACAGGGTGGGTTCAAATCCCAGCTCTTCTCTCTGCTAGTCCTATGACCTTGATTAATTTACCTCAGTTACTGAATAGTACTGACCTCGTTAGGCTGAGATGAAGGTCAAATGAGACAATACACGGCACTTGGTGAACATTAACTGCTGGTTATTACTATCGTCCTTGTCCCTGTCATCGCGGTTGTTAAAAAGAGGACTAGAGTCATCCTTAAACACCCACAGAGTCAGACATTCTAGTCAAAAGAGAGATGCTTGGGGATGAGGGATGATGGGGAGGCTTGGGCAGAAGGGAGGGAGCAAGTGAATGAGGGAAGGAGAGAAGATGGACCCAGAGGAAGCAGCCCTAAGCAGACTCAGTGCGCACATCCGTGTTGGTGTTCTTGGTGGTGGGGGATGTTCCTTCCTGCTTTCAAAGATATCTTTAAGCACTTCGTTTTCACACATTCTGACTTTGGGGCTTTATTTTTAGGTGAGAAAAAAATAACAGTAGATGTGGCACCTCCCCCTCCCACACAGCAAAGATCCCTTCCAGTGAAGCTTGTTTTTAGAGCTATCCTGGTAGAGGTTGAGAAAGCTGACACCAGATTTTCTTTCCCTATTTTAGGAAAAGAGAAACATGCTCACTGGTATGGTAGGCTTTGGAGGCTCTTTCTGGAGGGTGATGAAATCTGACAGCAGCTGAACACTAACCTCTGCTCACCCCATCCCGTGTCGTGGCCACAAAGCCCAGGGCAAGGGTCAGGGGGGCTGGAGAAAACATAAATGCAGCTTGGGGCCTTCCAGGGGGCTCAGCCTCCTGTTCCCCAGCGTGTGGTGCTACCTGCAATAATATTTATAACTCTGGTAGCAGTTGAGTTGAAAGGTAATGTTTTGTGAATCCAGGGGACCCACATGCTTTGGAGACCCAAGTAGTATTTACATCTGGGTTTGGCGGGGGAAATTGTAGTACAATGTAGTGTCAGTTCAGTCGCAGACTCATTTGAGAAAGAAACAACAGGACTTCGCAGAGATCATTGAAGGGGAAAGAGGCACGACCAGATACAGAGCCATTATTGCACCAGAGTGCCTGCTGGAGCACAGGTGATGTTTGATAATAGATGGCTGTGTTGGTGCTGGTATGACTACAAATACAGGTGCATTCACTTGTACCTCATGTAAACTTTAAGGAGGAGACTATGAAAAGCATAAGAAACTTTCATCCATCCCAGACTAATAGCATAGTCTGTATCAAGTTAGTTCTTGTTGAATCGATGCATTGTTTCCCAAAATGGGATATATAAGCTCCCGGCACAGGTATAAACATGTTTATTTTAATTATGTATTTATTACATGTACATTATTCAAAATGTAACTAGCTTGTTAAATCTATGATTTTATGAATATTGGATTACAGCTTAGACGAGGCTAAGGAAACAAAGTGAGTCGATAGAAGCTGATCTGAAGAAAGTGTGTTAAGCATATACCACCTGGTGATATACACATGGGGCCAAATCACAAAGGCGGCTCAGAAGTGGTGAAGTCTAGGAAAAGTGGGCAACGTTTTGGTCAGCTTTCCTATGTAACAGCATCTGCATCACGAGGCCTGTGGGGTCCTCAGACAGCACGTCAGCCCCAGCCAGATGCCTCCCATCTGTACGTGGGTCCCCCAAGCTCTGGGTAAGGGTATCAAGGAATCGACACAAACCTAGCCCCTCACCCATGCCAGACCTCCTCCTGAAGGTCCTGTGTCCACTGAGTCACCTCCTTAATTAAAAGGCCAGATGTTTCATTTCAATATACAAGGATGTGGTCTTTAAAAATGGAGCTATAATAATTCTTGATCAGAATGGAAAACATTGAGGAAGAAGAAAACAGATGATAAAGGTATATTCCCTAGGAGGCTAAAACTGTCCCACCATACAACTGGATGGCTTTTTTTTTTTCTGGTGCTTAAACTCCCACACAAGCTCTACAGCAAATCACAGCTTATAGAAACATGAGGTCCTTTATATCTCTAATAAGACAAATTTTGCACAGTTAGCAAAATCTTGTACCTGAGATAAAATCCTGTTGCTTCCACTCTAGCCATGTGACTTGGAGCCAGCTTCCATCTCCACCTCTGATAAATGAGGATAAGAAAAGGACTGGTTATAGAGCTGTTATAAGGATTAAATGAGATAAAGTACATGGTATGCTTTGCACAGCAGTTGACCTATAGTCAGTGTTCACTAAATGGTAGCAGCTCTTAGTATTGTCACCCATGTGTTGTTAAAGCAGATCTCAGGGGGCACCTGGATGTCTCAGTAAGCATCTGACTTTGGCTCAGGTCATGATCCCACAGTTCCTGAGTTCAAGTCCAACATTGGATGAGCTCGAGCCCCGCTTCAGGTAAAAGACAAGCCCCACTTCCTCCCTCCCTCCCTCCCTCCCTCCTTCTCTCTCTCTCTCTCTCTCTCTCTCTCTCTGCCCCTTCCTCACTTGCATTTTCTCTCTCAAAAAAAAAAAAAAAGAAAAGAAAGAAAAAAAAAGGAAGATCTCAGGGATTTCGTAGAAGAGCATTCACAGTCTATCATAGATACCTTTTATCAGCCCAGGAGTCTGGGGAAAGATTCAAGTAAACTGAACTATTTAGTTGGAATGGGACTAGTTTCTTCACCACTGTTGTCAAATGAGAAATGAAAGTCTTTCATAAAACGCAGCTCGGCACATTTTAGCATGGTTGCATGTGCAGATAACTTTGATGGGTTGATGGAATATGTTCTATATGCTATGGAGGATGAAATGCATGTAAGGGGCCAGGGAGACCTGAGTTCTAATGGTGCCTCTGATTCCTGGGCATCTCTGGGCCTCATCTGCCAAGCCCAGTAATACCCTCACATTTGCTCGCACAGTACCTGTGAGGATCTACTGTGTGTGGTAAACGCTCGCCTGTTACAGGAAATGCAGGCAGTGCTGCTACGAATCACCCCCGCGGGTCTGCCCCCTTCTGGTCCCTGCCTTGACTCCTCCGTGCCAGATATCGTTGACATTAAGCCGGCCAACATGGAGGAGCTCACAGAGGTGATCACAGCAGCCGAGTTCCACCCCCATCACTGCAACACCTTCGTGTACAGCAGCAGCAAAGGGACAATCCGGCTGTGTGATATGAGGGCGTCGGCCTTGTGTGACAGGCACACCAAATGTGAGTAGCAAGCAGCACGGAATAGCTGGGGGTGGGTCACTGGGCCCTGACATGCAGGAGGAGGAGGGGAGAGCCCAGGGGATTTGGATCCCCTTCCCCGCCTTCCACACCCTGGCAGCCAAGTTCACGTGTTGGCCTGACTCAGGACTCAGCTCCATGTGAGGTATTTCGGTACAGATGGAACCTCATGTCCAATGCCACAAACATTCGCTAAAGGCGAATGTGGAATCCAGAGGTGAGTGAGACATGAGCTGTGTCACATCACGTTGTGACATGATCTGAAGTATGTTTTAAGATCATTGTTGCTGCTGTGGGGAAAATGAATCTGAGGAGCTCCCTGAAGGGAGACCAGGTAGGGGATCATTGCAGTACACTGGCAGGGAATGGGCATGGCCGGGACAGGGGCGCCGGTTGGAGGTGGAGAGACACTGGTGCGTTCTGGACAGATCTCGTGGTAGAGTTAACATGGCCTGCTGGACTGTGCGAGAAGCTGTCCTGAATGGCACCTGGGGGTGGTAACTAAGTTAATAATACTGTAGTGCATATTTAAAAGTGGCTAAGAGAGTAGATCTTAAAAGTTATCATCACCAGAAAAAGAATTTGTAACTGTGCGTGGTGATGAATGTTAACCCGGCTTATTGGTGATTATTTTGCAACATATACATATATCAAATCATTATGTCATGTACTTGAAACTAATATAATGTGTTTTGGTTATATATCAATTAAAAAAAAAAAAAAGAATTGGCGTGCCTGGGTGGCTCAGTCGGTTGAGCGTCCGACTTTGGCTCAGGTCATGATCTCGTGGTTCATGGGTTACAGCCCCACGTTGGGCTCTGTGCTCCTATCTCAGAGCCTGGAGCCTGCTTCAATTCTATGTCTCCCTCTCTCTCTGCCCATCCCCAACTCGTGCTCTGTCTCTCTGTCTCTCTCTCAAAAATAAACACTTAAAAAATAATAATTAAAAAAAATAAAAAAGAATACCACCTGCTGCAGGAAGGGGTTAGTGCTTTTAGAGAGGTTGTAGCTCTGGAAGCCAGAACTCTCAAAGTCCCAATGGCCATAGTGGGCACCAGAGGATAGCTTCAGAGAAAGGGGATGGGTTACATAAAGGGCAGCCAGACTCACAGGCCCTTGGGTCATGCTGGTTTTCAGGCCACTGTTGGAGAGAAAAACAGCTCCAAACTAGTAGGGACTGAGTGCTTCGAAGCCAAAGGCTCTAAGACCCATGTGAGCAGGTGAAGCCTGCTGGCCCTGACAGCAAGTGCTGTGGTAGAAGAGATGGGCCTGGAGCTTTCTGGAAAAGGAACTGCTCCCCAGAGTAGAAGTGCCTAAAGGCAGTGATAATCCATGTCTAGTGTTGGACTAAATAATATGCAGCTGCCAAGATGTTCATGGGGGACTAGAGCTCTGTTTGTTTCCCCACTACCTTCTGATTGGTGTTATTTAGCCTCTGCAGTTTGCTGTGGAGACCCAGAAATTAAGACCTTTCTCTCCCATAGTCCCTCCTTCCACTTTCAATCCCTGTGTGACATGAGTGATGTGATGGCTCTGCCAGGATAGGGGTGAATGTGTGGGTCGTTTTGATAATCTTTGCTCACTTATTTGGTGTAAGAAGTATCACACGGGGAAGCTGGTTTGTAGAGTGCAGTGCTGTATAAACTGTGTGGGTTCTGGAGCCACACGGACCCAGGTCAAAACCAGACGCAAATGGGTAAAACAATAACTTCTACCTCATGAGTTTGTCATGGGACTGAGGTGAGGTAACTATTCAGAATTGTTAGTGTGAGGGGCAGCTGGCTGGCTCAGTGGATAAACATGCAACTCAATCTCAAGGTCATGAGTTCGAGACCCCTGTAGGGCATAGAGCCTACTTAAAAAAACTGTTAATGCGACGTTTTACTTTTTTTTGTGTGTATTTTACACTTAAAGCAGATTTCATTTCGGAGTATCTACCTTTCAAGTGCTCAGTAGCCACATGTGGCTCATAGCTATCCTATTATTAGTACCTGTTTAAGACATTTCCATCATGGCAGGATGTTCTTTTGGAGAGGACCTGTCTAGGCTATTAGCTCTATGGACCTATTTTGTTTTGCTCATAGCTGTTTCCCCACACTAAACCAGGGCCTGGCGCATGATAGACAATGAATAAATATTTGCTCGTGTGTGTGTGCTGGCACTGATCTTTGAGCAGTACTTACTTCTGTAAGCCAACAAGAGGAGGAGTGTTCAGTGCAGAAGGACCAGCATGTGCAAAGGTGCCGAGCCACGAAAGATCGTAATGTTGGTGGAACTGCAGGATGAATGATGTGGATGGTACATAGGGAATGACTGGGAGACAGAAGTGATTTGAAGCTGAGGAGGAATACAGGAGCCTGGGCATATGGCCATGATGAAGAACTTGAATGTTTTCTCAAAGTCAGTGAACAGCCATTTACGTAACCAGGAGAATATGATCAGAATTACTTGTTACAGAAGTTGCTTAGACAGAAGGCAGAAGGATGGAGGCTGGGTTATGACTGGGAGAAAAAAACAGGCAAGGAAATAGGTTAGGAAGATACTATAATGTAGACAAGGATTTCTTAACAGCAACACTATTGAATTTGGGGCACACAGTTCTTAGAGGAAGGGAGGCTGTCCTTTGTATTATAGGATGTTTAGCTGCATCCCTGGCCCTTCCCCCACTAGATGTGAGTGGCCAAGGCAAGTTGTGACAACCAAAACTATCTCCAGATTATGTGAAATATCCAGGAGGAAGAAAATTGCCCTTGGTTGAGAACATATCTAGGCTAGTCTCCGCCCATACCAGCCTGAATGTCCCCGATCTCGTCTGATCTCGGAAGCTAAGCAGGGTTGGGCCTGGTTACTACTTGGATGGGAGAACTACATATCTAGACTACAATTCCTTATCAGTCCTTCAGCATGATTTTCATGTATCTGTGATGAGTCTTTTACTATTGAGAACTCTGAGGGGTCCACTGGAAAGGGAAGACCTCTCCTACATTCACTACATTGAAAATTTGGCTCATGACTTAAGATGTATCCAGGAAACATTTCAGGAATAGTGTGCAAGGCAGTGTGTTAACACCCAGATGAGCACTGGAGATAGTCAGGGGTTAGGATGTTCAGAGGAGGGTGGGACATTTGGGATAGACATCACAGGGGAAGGCCGAGGCTGAGGAGTCATGTTGAACAAAAGTAGGATTTGGTGTGGTGGGAAAGAGAAGGAGAAGGGTGTTTTGGGCAGTGCGTACAGATTGGGCAAAAGCCTGAAGTTAGGAAGTTACATGCAACCTTTTTAGAGTCTTAGTAAGAGGTGTCAGTTGGGTGAACAAATATCAAGGAAAGAGGCGAAATAGGGGTGATGGTTCCCATCAGGTTGGTCCTTGAAGATTAAAGTCAAAAGTTTATGGTTCCGTGTATTCATTCATTCGTCCATTCAGTCATTGAGCACCTACTCCGTACTCAGAGTCTGGCTCCCAGTGTTTCATAAACTTTTCCACTGAGGACACACAGCACTCTGGGGGCAGGTCATGAGCCTGGCTGCCGTGGAAGAAGGGGCACCCAGAGGCAATGAAACCTCTCTCTTGGGCCCTGGGTGACCCTGCCCACCAGCATAGAAAAAACAGCACAAACCTGGCCGAGGCCAGAGATCCTGGGGGAGACCACAGCAGATTTTCTTTGAAGTCTTTTCTGTCCTAAGATTTCACATGAATTTTGCATTTTACTCCCATAAAATGCCTATTTTCAGTTGAATTAAATAATTACATTTCTACCCCACTCCCAAATTTCCAGCAAAATTGATGTTCCCAAAAGATGCAGTGTTCATCCCGTGGCTTTTTGTACTGCCTGGTTCATCCCCCATTCTCCCCCACCCAGACACATACGCATGCCCCAGTTTGAGAAACAGCCCTAGTTATGGAGAGTGATTGGAGATCATCTGGTGGGAGAATAGAGTTATAGAATTTATGTTTTATGGAAGATTAACACAGTGGTGATGGGAAGAAAGGTAAGAGAATTAGAAGATTTTGGGGGCACCTGGGTGGCTCAGCGGGCTGAGCGTCTGACTTTGGCTCAGTCATGATCTCACAGTTCGTGAGTTCAAGCCCCACATCAGGCTCTCTGCTGACAGCTCAGAGTCTGGAGTCTGCTTCCGATTTTGTATGTCCGTCTCTCTCTGTCCCCCCACACACACACACACTCACACCCTGTCTCCCTCCCTCTTTCTCTCTCTCTCTCTCAAAAATTTAAATTTTTTTTTAAAAAAATCAGAAGATTTTGCTTTAGCCTCAACACAAAGGAAATTCATAACCTACAGAAGGATGGTGGCTATCAGAATCAAAAGGAAGAGAAGAGGAAAAGGAACATTTTTTAAAAAATGACTACAGGTGCTATGAGCATTATCAGAGGTTGACATTCATCACACATGTATATTAGTTGTTGATTGTCCTTCCCCTCTGGACCACAAATCCTCTGAGGGTAAGAACTGAATCGGCTTTGCTCATATGTTGCCAGGTGTGGCACATAAGTAGGTGCTCAGTACATGCTTATTTAGTAAGTGAATTAATGCGCTAGGGTTGAGATAAATGGCATATGGGACATGGACTGGTAAAAGCTATACCAGGGCAGAGTGAAAGGTTGGGATTCTGCTGGGAGTATGCTCTGTGTGGGGTGATGTGAGCTGTCTAAGGGGGCAGACACCAGCTGGTAGGGCCACAGATGCAAAGTGAGTGCCAGAGATGGCTCGAGGACCCCCAGGGTGCTCACCGCCCACAGTGGCAGACACGAGCTTGGGCTTTGGAGTCAGACCCAGACACTGAGGAATAATCTCATGGTGAGGCTTGAGGACCCCTGAACTCAGGGTGGAAAAAGGATAAGGCCTTAGAAACTCCCAGAACTAGAAAAGTTTAGAGCAGAAGCTTTGGAATCAGAACTCCACTCTGACATTCAGTCACTGTGTGACCTCGGGCAAGCTGTTTAATTCCTCTGAATCCCCAGTTCCTCATTTGAAAAGTAGAAATAATCAGGACAGCCTCGTCAAGCTGGTTGCTTACAAGACGTAAATATCATCTTGTGTATCAGAACCTGACATCTGCTGGGCACACAGGAGGCAGTAAATGGCAGCAGCACTTACCACACTTATTCCTCCCGAACCCCCTGGTTCCAGGCCTGGAGGTATACAGTGCTAAGACTCCAACCCCTTTTCCAGATATAGGAAGCCCCATTATTCATTTATTTAATTAGGTTTTGTTGAGCACATACTATATGTCAGGTACTTTACCAGACTGGGGACACAATGGTAAGTGAAACCATACCTGGTTTCCTCCCCCTTAGAGCTAACTGTCTTTGTTAGTGATAGACCAGAACCAATAGGAGATAGGTAGAAAGGTAGTAGGTAGGGAGGTAGATAGATAGATAGTCTCATCTATACATATACATGGGTGTGTATGAGAGATTTATTTTAAAATTTGGCCCATGTGATTTTGGAGGATGATAAGTCACAAGATCCACACTGGTACTGCAGGGGACCCACAAAAGCCAGTGATATGTTACCAGTCTAAATCCAAAGACCTAAGACCCAGGAGCGCTGATGGTGTAGTTTTAGTCCAAAGGCCAGCAGGTTCATGACCCAGGAAGAGCCAGTATTTTCAGTTGGAGTACAAAGCCAGCTCAGCGGAGTCAGGTGGAAGAATTCCCTCTTACTTGGGGAGGGCCGGCCCTTCATTCTATTCAGACCTTCAACTGATTGGATGGGACTCACCCACATTAGGGAGGGCAATCTGCTTCACTCAGTCTGTCAATTTAAATGTTCATGTCACCCAAAAACACTTCCACAGAAACACCTAGAATAACAGTGAACCAAATACCTGGGCACCCCATGGCCCAGTCAAGTTGATACATAAAATTAACCTTGGCATGAAGGGAGAAAGACCCACTCATCAGAGAATCACAAACAGATATGACATTGCACCTGTAATAAGCGGTATGAAAGAAAAGCACGTGGTGCTATGACAGAATGGAACAAGGAGCCTACACCCCAGGCAGGGCCCTCCGAGCTGTGACCTGACAGCTGAGAAGTTCCCTGTGAGACAACAGGGAAGGGTCACGGGGCCCACAGAAGCAGGAGGCCTGGAAAGCTGCACAGCCAGGGGCTGCTGCCCACAGCCTGGGTCACATAGCCCTCGAGATGCAGAGCCTGGGGACAGTCTCTGGGGAGACCCAGGAGCTAGCAAGTGGCCCGAAGGCCTCTGCCACAGCCCTGCCTCCCCATGCCCCCCCCGCCTGACGCTTGCGGTGCCCTGAATTGCCAGCCTCCAGCCTCCTAATCTAATTAAGAAGCGAACAAAATTCATTTTCCTGACTCGTCCAAAGTGCCGACCTTCTTCAGAGCACATCTCCCTTTGTTCGGCTGCTGTAAGCGGTCGCCTGGGCTCCTGCCGGCTGGGAGAACGACTTCAATCTGACCTCTCGCCTGACATTTCATATTGATTTTCTCCATCCTCCTCAAACGCCAGCCTTCAGTGGATGACGGCGCAGCCAAGGTGTGTGAACAGAATTGAGACAGTTCATCAGAGTTCAAAATGAAAAGCAACATTGGCTTTCGGAGATGAGCTCTGAGAAGGAGAGTATTTAATAACCGTCCGCGTTTAATCAAAATGCCGAGGAGATTCGTGTTATCAGAGCTGCATATATTAATTTCCATATGTCCCTCACTCTGCATAGTCAGCAGGGGTTGGGAGGGAGGATTCTCTCCCTCATCTCTGTTTTTTTTCCTATCCCTTCTGGCGGTAGTGACAAGGGTTGTGTTTGCAGTTTGAGATTTTAATGCCTAAAACAATAGGGTGCTGATGGCAGCAGCTGATAGGCTGGGCTGAACCACGCTTTTCCTTTTCAAGGCATGACTGTTGGCAGTTGGGTGAAGAAACTGGCCAGGTATGATGAATGACAACTCAGAGATGAAAGAGAAATTACATCTGAACTCCTTTCTAGTGCACTGCGTGAAATCTGGTCCCTGCTCACCTCTCCAACCTCAGCTGCCCAGAGTCTGGCTACGTGGACCTGCCTTTAGGTCACATAGACCCAGACATTTCCCGCCTCAGGGCTTTTGGACAGGCTATTCCTCTGCCTGGAATGCTCTCCCACCATGTTCCCCCTTGTCTGCACTGTTCTCATTTTTTAGGTCTCTGGGAAACCGTCACCGCCTCAGAGAGAACTTCCCTGTTTACCCCCATTTGCACCCTATTTTATTTATTTTTTCATAGCATTCATCTACAGATGTTTGCTTTTCTTTCTCTGCATCCCCCCCACCCCACCCCGCCTCCACCTAGAATGTAATCTCTCTGAGGGCAGGGACTTTTATCTTACCAACCACAGAATTACCAATACTTAGCATAGTGCCTGGCTTACAAGTAGAGCTTCACTGGACATGTGTATTGAAAAGGCAGGCAGATGGGAAAAGAGGGTGAGAGGGTGTTTTCACTCACTTACTAGAGTCTCTGTAGCAAACCACCCACTGGGTGGCTTCAGCAACAAAACCTAATGGTCTTGCAGCTCAGGTACCAGGTTTCCTAGATCAGAGCATTCACAGAGTTCGCTTCTTCTGAGTGCTGGGCAGAAAGGATCTATTCTAGGCCTTTCTCCCTGGCTTACTGATGATCAGGGCATTCACAGAGTTCGCTTCTTCTGAGTGCTGGGCAGAAAGGATCTATTCTAGGCCTCTCTCCCTGGCTTACTGATCAGGGCATTCACAGAGTTCGCTTCTTCTGAGTGCTGGGCAGAAAGGATCTATTCTAGGCCTTTCTCCCTGGCTTACTGATCAGGGCATTCACAGAGTTTGCTTCTTCTGAGTGCTGGGCAGAAAGGATCTATTCTAGGCCTTTCTCCCTGGCTTACTGATGACTGTCTTCTCCCTGTTTCCTCACATCTTCTTCCCTCCACACGTGTCTGTGTCCCAAACTCCCCCTCTATTAAAAACACCAAGCATATTGGATGAGGGTCCACCCTAGTGACCTCATTTTAATTTAATTACCCCTATAAAGACCCTACCTCCAAATACAGTTACATTCTGAGATCCTGGGGATTAGGGCAGCGAGGGGCACAATTCGGTGCATAACTGAAGATGTGAAAAATAATCAAGTGCACAAGCCCTGGAACCTACATTTCAGGTGTGGATCCCGGGCTCACTGGCTGCCGGCAAGAAAAGCAGCAGGTGAGATCCTCAGACAGAAGTGGAGAAAGGGGTCCCCTGAAGGGCCACAGAGGCTAACTTTCCCACAACCTGTGGATGCAGTTAAAGGTGGAGCACGTAGGAGGGGATCCCATTAAACGTTAAGGCAGACCACAGCTACAGACGCACCATGAGTGCAGCACTGTGAGCAGAGTAGGTGTAGACAGGGACTGGCAGGCCTGTGGACAAGGGATGGGGTCGGATGTAAAATACAGGCAACTTTCCTATTTTTCAGATTTCCTCCCCTCTCCCCCAGGTTGTATTTCTACTTCTGTAATTTGACCTCCGTGGATAACAGGAGAGCCCCGCTGCGTGCCTTGGCTCCAGGGTGGTGGAGACATAGATTCGCTCCACACTCCCTCTGATGGCACCTATCTTCGGTACTGGGATGGGCGAGGCAGGTGCCGAGTCCTTGTTGTTCTTTTTCTTTATCCACTGAAGCTGCTATGATAGAATCCGTAGACTGGGTGGCTTAAACAACCAACATTTATTTCTCTCAGTTCTGGAGGCTGAGAAGTCCAAGATCAAGGCCCAGGCAGATTTAGTGTCTGGTGGGGACCCACCTCCTGGTTCATAGGTGTCATCTTGCTGTGTCTTCACATGGTGGGAGGTGTGAGGGAGCTCTCTGTGGACTCTCTTTTATAAAGGTACTAATCCCATTCATGAGGGCTCCACTCTCAAGTCCTATTCACCTCCCAGAGGCCCCACTTAAAAATACCATCACACTGGGGATGAGAATTCAACATGTGAATTTGGTAGGGGGGACCCAAACATTCAGTCCATAGCATTCCCCATGAGCATAGCCCAGAACATTTCTACTTTGTTTCTTCCCTTCATCCAGACTAAACTGACAGTAGCAAGTGAGTTCAGAGACAGGGCCAATGTAGGGGTGAGAAGTCAATATGGCATCCACCCTTAGTCTGTGTCCATGGTAACTGGGGGACCTGGAACAGGTTACTTAACCTCTCTGTGCCTCAATTTCCTCATCTATAAAATAGAACCAGTGGTAGTGCATACTTTACAGGGTACTTGTGCAGATGAGATGAGAGAACACCATGATGCCTTAGAACAGCACCCGGCCCATACAAGCTCCATGTCAGATACGGTTGGGATGATGGTGCCAGCCTGCTTCCCTCCCACGTGTGTCTTTTACGAGTGGGAACGGGAGCAGCAGCAGCAGCAGCAGCAACAGTTGTAGATGTGGTAATGTCAGCAGCCATTATCACAGCTAATTTCTGTGACATTTTATGACATCCAGAAAGTAAGCCAGGCTCTGCGCTCATTCAATCCTCCTGACAGCCTTGTGAGGCACATACCATCATTAGTCACATGTTGCAGATGAGGAAGAGGGAAAATGATACTCTTATGGCCACCAAATGTTCTTTTTGGGACAGAGAACACCAAATGTTCAGACAGAGCTGAGGTTTGATCCATATTTGTGCTCTTTAACCAGGATACTGGAAATCACTTACTCCACTAAGAGTTATTCAACACCTACTCATTCCTGCCTTCACAGAGCTTACATTAGCAAAGAGTGGGGAGAGAAAATTCATGCCATTGTACAAATGAACAAGTTAATTTCACACAGTGATAAAAGCCATCAGATTAAACAGGGTTAAAGAATACCTGGATGGAGGGGCACCTGGGTGGCTCAGTCGGTTGAGCATCTGACTTCAGCTCAGGTCATGATCTCACACTCTGTGAGTTTGAGCCCCACGTCGGGCTCTGTGGTGACAGATCAGAGTCTGGAGCCTGCTTCGGATTCTATGTCTCCCCCTCTCTCTGCCCCTCCCCTGCTCATGCTCTGCCTCTCTCTGTCTCAACAATAAATAAAAACATTAAAAAAATTGAAAAAAAAAAAGAATACCTGGGTGGAGGTGTTTACATCGGGTGGTAAGGCAAAGCCTTTGAACTGAGACTTGAATTGTCAAAAGCAGACAGAGATAACATATGAAGGTCCTCACACAGGAACAACATTGTGTGTTCAAAGAATAGAAGAGAGGCCAGTGGATGGAGGCTGGTAGGCTGAGCAGTGGAATAGAGGAGGAGGCAGAAAAGGTAATTGGGGGACAGATAAGGTAGTCTTGTAGACCAGGTAGAGCAGCTGGATTCCATTTAAAGTGAGGTGGAAGCTAGTAGATGGTTCTAAGCAGAAAAGTGACTAGTACTCTGTTTATGGCCTTAAAAGACTTCTCAGGGTGCCTGGGTGGCTCAAGTCACTTGAGGGTCCAAGTCTTGACTTCAGCTCAAGTCATGATCCCTAGGTAGTGGGATTGAGCCCTGTGTTGGGCTCCATTCTGAATGTGGTGCCTCTTTGAGATTCTCTCTCTCTCTCCCCCTCTGCCCCTCTCCCCAGTGCGCTCTCTCTCTCTCTCTCTCTCTCTCTCTGAAATAAAAGAGAAAGAAAAGAGTTCTCAAAAGAAAAGGGGGTGGCAAGCCTGGAAGCAGAAAGACCAATTAGCAGGCTCTTGCCTCGGTCTAGAGAAGAAATGATAGTGACTCTGACCAGGATGGGGGCAGTGACAAGGTGGTAAGTGGCCAGATTCAGAATCTCCTGAGTAGGCTGGGCTCATCAGACCTGCTGAGAGGCTGGCAGTACAAAGGTATAGAAAGAGGTAAGATAACTCATAGGTTTTGGTCTTGAGCACCTGAGGGCATAGTGGTGATGTACACTGAGACGAGGAGATTGAGGAAGGAACAGGTTGATATGGAAAAACCCAAGTGTTCTCTTTTGGATGTGCCAGACTGAGAGGTCTCTGATCTGCCCACTTGGAGAAGTCTGCAACAAATGGACACCTGAGTTTGGAAGTCAGAAGAGAGGGGCTGAATGTAGAATTTAGGAGTCATGAGCTGTTAGGATATTTGAAGCCATAAGATGGGGTGAAGTTGCTTAGGGGAGAGGGTGCAAATGAGGAGGAGTGGACAGTAGAGGACGGAGGCACACCAACACTTCCTGGTGGGGTGGGGGAAAGAGGAGGTGGTCTTTTACAAGAGGCTGAGTATGGGCTGCCAGGGAGGTAAGAGGGAAATGGGGAAGGGGAGAAAAAGGGGTGGGGAGCAGTGGTGTATAAGCGAAGAGGAGAGAGAGAAGGCCAGGGTAAGGAGCTGGGCCCCTGTCTGCAGCAGTGATGGGCAGCTCTGCAGCCCCAGTACCCTTGCACTGGCTCCACTAATGAGTCCACTGCCCATGGTCGTTCTATTCCATGAACAAGGCCCTTCTGCACAGACAAATCTGCAGCTTGAGATTTGGCCACCAACATTCCCTCCTTCACATGAAACCAAGGCAGGCTGTCTATCTAGGGACTGTCACCATCAACACTGCAGTGCACTTACATCAGTTATCATGGGGCTGGTATGAAGATATCTGATTCTTTCACATTATAGGGGAAAGCTACAAGTACTTTAGGCCATAAAGTCTGAGGTGTTTTAGTGAATAGTGTGGTCATTGAGAAAATAGCCTGATTTCCATTGCAAATGGGGTACAGTTTTATGGCCAACCTGAAAATCCAAATTAGAAATTCCATTTTCCTCCAAAAGTGTGTATAGTGGAGGGGGTGGCTATTCTTTTTGAACCCTTCGGTATCTTGTTTAAGCCTCACAACAACACTTGAGGGTTGGTACTAGTAATTCTAATTTACAGATGAAGCACAGAGAGGTGCAGACACTTGCCCCAAATCATAATGAAGGAGGCAACATTTGAACCCAGGTCTGTCTGCTTCCAAGAGAAGAATTGATTCTTCTCCTTCTCCTGGCTGTTTGGCAGCTGGAGAAGAAGCATGATCTTTTGCTAATATCCAGAAGAATTATTGCATGGGGGTTTTATATAATCCCCATCAGCTGGATCCCCCAACCTAATGGTTTCCAATTGCAGAACTAACCCTGCCCTTGTAGAGAACATGAAATCCACTGTCTCATTATTCACCCTCATCGACAAACTTAATTGCCAAGTCCTGCTTCTCTAGACCACTAGATCCCTTAATAAAGCTAAGGTTCATTCTCCCGGTCTCTGATGGAATGTGCCTAAAGACATCAGCTAAGATTGCATCTGCAGTGAATCTTAAATTCTCTGAGGTTTGACACAGCTTCCAAAAGGGATCAGTGTTGATTGGGGACATAATTAACAGTATTTATTCTAGGGAGGGTTAAGTTGAAAAATACCAGGCCCTTTATTAAAATGCTTTTGCCTGATGACAGGATTACAAACACACAGACACCACCCCCTTCTGGCGAAAAGCCAGAGACTTGCTGCAAGGAGTAGAATTCACTAAAACCAGCCCTCCCCCTACCCAGTCCAGCATCTACCCCATTCAAGCTTAGCAGCTATTAGCAACAGAGCAAGCAAGACCCAAGCAAGCCACAGAGTAAAAATAGAATCCCTTCCCCCTTCCCTCATCCTCATTTCCATTTTTGATTAATTTAACCAGTTCTGTCAATTAGTCATCCTGGAGACCCCAGTTGAGTGGATTTTCCTAAGAACTGGAAGGCTTATTAATTTTGGAGGACAGTGTTATTCATTAGTAGTTGACACCTTCCCAGACCCTGCCCTCTCCCCACCTAGGGGTCTTGGATAAGAAGGCAGTGAAGCCAAAACTGGCTCAGGCACAGGGCTGCAGCCCCAGAGACACAGAACAGGAAAGGCTGGTCATGATGTCCTAGGTGGCTCTGGCTGCTTTTGGCTTGGGACGTCTCAAAGCCAGCTTGCCTGTCCTCCTCATCCATGACAAGCCATCACTGGCAAAGCAGTCTCAGGAACTGGGTAAGCATCCTGCATTTGAGGTTCAAGAAAACCTTAGTCAAGAGAATACCTGGAAGAAATTTGCCCTTGGGAGAGGCATTGGCCCAGGTAGGATAGGTCTTATGGTAGCCTGTCTCTTCCCATCACAGGTGATATCAGAAAGTTCAGTTCTTCCTCTGTGTGTTAGTTTCCTGTGGCTGCTGTAGCAAATCACCACAAATTTCATGACGAAATACAACATAAATGAATCATCTAATTGTTCTGTAGGTCAGAAGTCTAGTATGGGGTCTAATGGGCCAAAATCAAGGTGTTGGCAGGGCTGTGTTGCTTTGGAGGCTCTGTGGGGGGGGGGGATCCACATCTTGTTTGAACTTCTAAGAGGCTATCCCCCCTTCCTTGGCTTATGGCCCCTTTATCTAATAGCCAGCAACAGTGGGACAAGTCCTTACCTCATCACATCACTCTGACTTTGCTCTCCCACCTTCTTCTTCCACTTGTGAGGACTTTTAGGATTCATGGCATCCATCCAGGTAATCTAAACTAATCTTATTTTAAAGTCACCTGATTCGCTGCCTGAATTCCATTTACAATCTTAATTCCCTGCCATGAAAGGTAAAATATTCTTGAGTTCTGGGGATTAGGATGTGGACCTCCTTGAGGAGACATTATTCTGCCTACCATATTCTTCAAATTTCACCAAGTAGGACTAAGTGCACTCCACCTGACCACCTGATACTATTGGTTGAAATTAACTGTTTCCATTCCTGTCTCTCCCACTAAAAGCTTCCTCCATTATAGCTGAAGCTCTTTATTTGTCCCTCTTGCACTTCGCATAGTGAAGGTGCTAAACACATGCTTGTAGAACAGCTATAGTCATGGAGCTTGATAAATTTGCACCCGGGGCTTCTCTTTATTCAACTGAGAAGGCTCACACTAAAGAGTGGTTGACTCCATCTGTGTTCACTCATTTCTAGTGTTGGGAATGCACTGGCATTTGTAGGTAGGCAAAATAAAGGGAAGAGGAGGAGTCTGTGAAATGATGGTAATCAACCCACTATTCATTTATTTAACAAGTATTGAGTGTTGGTACTCTATGTCAGGCTCTGTTCCAGGAGGTAGGAAGATGATGCTTCCTGCCCTCATGGCACGCTATCCAAGTAGATGGATTGACAACAAGCACAGCCACAAAGGCAAACAAGATAATGCAGGATTTGGTGAAAAGTGTTTCTGGAGAAGTAGCAGCAGCAAATGTAGAGGCTCTGAATCTGAACTGTGCTTGGTAGGTTGTGCTTGGCAGGGGCAGAAAGGAGACCAACTTGTCTGTCTTTGGTGTAAGGGAGCAGCATGCGGGGAACTAGAAGGAGCTGGCTGGTAGCCCAGGTCACTGAGGACTATAGTGAGAAGTCACTAGAGGTCCTTGGGGGATCACTTGGACTCAGGAGTCACCCCCACACAACCCCCAGGCCTCACTCCCAGTGTATTCCATGCACAGGGCTCAGGAGTCAGGCAACTTGGTAGCCCTGTAGGGCAAAGGTAAGGCATTTGGCTTTTATGTATGTAGGAGGGAGAAATCTAAGAGGGCTTGTGCAAAGGAGTGTCATGCGTGGACTTGTAAATATATCACTCTATGCAAATGAAACATGAGGAGGAAGAGTAGATGATGGGAGAAGAATTAGAAAGGCAGCAAACGGTCCAGGCAAGAGATAGTAGCGGCTTACATGAAGACTGGCCCGATGAGGGCTGTGCTTTGAGTGTAGAGTTAACAGGACTTGTTTGAAATCTAGGTCTGGAAGGTGAGGTAAAGGGAAGAATGCTGATGATGCCCAGCTTTTTGGTCTAAGCATCGGATGCCCGATGGAGAGCAGTGAATGAGCTGACATAGACTAGTTGAAAGACAGTTTCGGGAAGAAAACATATTCCGTGGACTCACAGATTCCTGTAAGAAAAAAAAAAAGCATAAATGATTATATTGCTACCTTCTGCTGTTTAGCACTTCACCATTTACAGAGCCCTTTCTATTTGTTACCTTATTGATCCTCACACAACCCTGTGAGTTCAGACTCTTTCTTCCTTTTTGCAACTTGAGGAAATGAGAACCCAGAAAAGTTAAGGCTAATACACCATCAAAGATCATGGCTTTATCATGGGTTTATTTCTTCCTATAATGAATACAGCCACCTTCAGTAGTACTTGCCCAGCACTGAAGGATAGAGAAGGGAATGGGGAATCTCTCACGTGTGTAATTGACCCACGTTTAAGTATATCGGCTAATTCGAGCCCCCTGTGCAGTTCACATAATTCTATTTTGACAGCTCAGTAGGTGGCATCAATAACTGAGTTGTGAGATCTGCTGTCCACTCACGCAGCATCCAGCCCCATCAGCGCGAGTCCCTTTATCTGCGGAATTACTCAAAGCACCTGCTGGCCTCCCATGGTCCTCAAGCACAGCCCAGAGGCAGCCAGAGGTCAGGGGAAGCCTCACCCCCACAAAGCTTGTAATGATACTTGCTTATATCTTTTCTTACATCTTTAACCTGAACATAAGAATTTAAATAGGATTTTTCTTATGGATGGGCATCCTTAATCCTGGGGTCGACTAATTCATCCTGAAATTTTGGTATCATTTCAAAATCCCCATAATGTAATGAAATTGTCATTGAAGAGTTTACATATCAGAAAATGGGATCACCCAGCTTAAGAAAAAAAGATGGTGAGACTCACACAAAGCAAGGAACCAGTCAATAAATGTAAGTAAGGTATTGTGCCAAGCACAGTGAGAAAGACAGACGTGTAAGTTGCGGTTTCTGGCTCCGTGTACTTATCTCAGACAAGAGGATGTGAAACTATGGAATGTTTCTAACATAGAGTTCATTTAAAATTTAATGTGAAATTTAGATTTCCAGTGTCCAAGGGAGAAAATGCTGACTACGTAGTATTTATGCTGAATATCATGTTACATTGTCAAAATGAACTGCAACGCCAGATTCCATCCTCATTGTATCCTGGGTGTTCCCCCAAAGTTCTAAATCATAGCAGTTTTCAGTCCCTGCTTACTGAGATTCTTCTTATTCATGTCGTTGTAGAGCCACTGAAATACAAATGTGTGTTAATACAGCACATGATTGCTTGCACCTAAGGAAGTCATTAAGTAGCAGAAGCATTCCTTGAACAGCACCTGACATATCCTGCATAGTAAATCATGTTCAGTGAATGAATGAATGAGCGAATGAATGAATGAGTGAATGAATGAATGAATGAATGGATGGATGAATAATAGGAGACCTGTTTGTAAAAGACAGCTAGAATGTAGTGTGTGTCACAGGACACTAGTGCTGTGCTTCTGAAGCCAAGTACATAAATGAAGGCATCAGGGTGTTAGAAAATCAAAAGAGCTAAAACTCAGAATTCTCTCGGTTTTATGCTTTCCTCCTAGAAGTTTTCCTGCAACATTTGTGGTCTGAATAACAGACTGTAGTACAAAATCATGTATTATTTAATACCAAGGTATATATAATAAGCAGCTTTAAGGGTGATAGTAATGTCTTGTGATGTTCTGACTTTTGTGTCCTGATCAGACCTTAAGAGCTCTGTTCTCAAAGTTCAGGGAAAGAAGTGATTGCTTCTGCATCAGCCGTCCAGAAGGAGATGGGGGGGCAGGGTGTCAGTGGGACGGAGAAGAGGGGACAGGGAGTAGAAGAGGAAGCAGTAGACCAGAGTGGCCACCTAAAAGCTTTCTGACATTGGGTTCCCAGCTCTGTTGAAGTTCCTGAAGGTAAACCATAAAGGCTAGTTATAGGTATTAGTAAGACTCTTGTGGTTTGGAAACCGGGCTTTAATGAGGATAGAGAGGGGCGCCTGGGTGGCTCAGTCGGTTGGGCGGCCGACTTCAGCTCAGGTCATGATCTCGTGGTCCGTGAGTTCGAGCCCCGTGTCGGGCTCTGTGCTGACAGCTCAGAGCCTGGAGCCTGTTTCGGATTCTGTGTCTCCCTCTCTCTGACCCTCCCCCATTCATGCTCTGTCTCTCTCTATCTCAAAAATAAATAAACGCTAAAAAAAATTTTAATGAGGATAGAGAGAGGATGTCAACTACAGTGATCAACAGCGTTGGCTCTAGGGTCAGTCAAACCTGGTGTGGATAATGTGCACCTAACTTCTGGCACTTTACCTCTGTAAGCTTCGGTGTCTCCCTCCACAAATGGGGACAATACTGGAGCCTGCATTATATGACTGTGATGAGGGTGTAGTGAGATAAAGCCTGGCCCACAGAAAGCACTCAGTATTTATTAGTATTTTGTTCTTATCCCAACAATCCATGAGCTGAGACATATAGTTGAGAAAATAGAGACTCAAAAACAGCAAATAATTTATGCAAAGTCAAAGGTCTAGTCATAGGTAAAACCTAGATTCAAACCAGGTCTGCAGCCTGTGGCTGAAGTTGTTGAGAAAGGATGCCTAGAAATACTTCCCACCGTTGCCTCACCAGGCCAGAGGGGGTGGTGGCTGGGTAAGCCGGGTCCTGGAATAGCAGGGAAGGGCTCGGGCATTCCACTGGCAAGGTCTGGCTTTTAGGAAATGAACCTTACCAGGCTACCATGCTTCCTGCGCACCTACTGAGCGGGTGCCTAGAGTG
Source organism: Panthera pardus (assembly GCF_024362965.1). Lineage (NCBI taxonomy): Eukaryota > Metazoa > Chordata > Mammalia > Carnivora > Felidae > Panthera > Panthera pardus. The sequence goes on from NW_026526765.1 coordinate 116,845,261, forward strand.
CCCTGCAGGGAAGAGCGTGAGTAACCGTGAAGACATCGCTTAGGTTTTGGCCAAATTCAAAATGAGAACAGGATACAGAGTGTCCCTCATTCCCCATGTCCAAGTCATTAAGCAAAAGTGCTTGCTGAGGGTCACAGCCTTTATTTTCTACAGTGATAGCAAAACGTGTTCTCTCTTTGCATCAGAGCACAGAGGCTTCGAGGTCCTGGAGGCTCCTTGGAGGGGAGGGGGAGCCCATGTGGTGATAGTATGTGTGAGGAATAGGAGAGCAGGGTGGCTGGCAGGTAAAGATGTGCTCAGCAAATCTGGTGACTCTTGTCCACATTACCCCTAGCGTTCTGCGTTAGGTCTATAAAGAGACAGCTCCACTCTGGTTAATGCTCTGTGATTGGTGAGAGCACACAGTGATTGGTTAGACCGTTCTGAGTCATTTTAACGGACCCTGTGCTCTGCTGTCCATCGTCTGCAGATTGAAGGGTTGCCGTTTCTCATCATGGGACCAGAGAACAGTAGTAGTCTGGACCAATAGTGGCCCAGAGAGGTGAGGCTGGGTTTATAGTCTAGCTGTGCCTCTGTGTGGCGGCAGACAATGGTCAGAGCCTCATTTCTTCATCTGGAAAACAGAAATGTCATGAGAATGGAATGGACTATCTACTTATGTAGAGTTTAGCACAGGGCCTGGCAGATGTACTCCAACACAGCAGCTGTTAGTACACCATATATGCATGCTCCAGGAACATTCAAGACACGGGTCCAACTGTCAGCGGGTTGGGAACATTGTTTTTGTGTAGAAAGCGGTGCTGGGAACACAGGCGTGGCACTGGAGCTGTGAGAACACCATGAAGCAATAACCAGCCTGCTTCCAGGTTTCTCTCCATGTGTTGCTTGGCCCATGTCCGGCTGGACTGCCCTGCTCAGCCGTGAACCCCTCTCCTTGCTCTGCAAGGAGATTACTGTCAGCAGGGAGCCGCCCCTCTCTCCCTCTCCGTGTTGATGCCTCTTATTGCAGTGATTATGTATCCAGCCTGGAAAATGGTGACATCTTGGGAATGCAGCCCTGGCGTCTGTGGTGCCATGACAACCAGCTGCCCAGCAGTCACCCCTAATAACGACCACACACCACACATTCACAGTCCCTTCCACTTGGGCGGAGGCTCCCCGGGGAGCACAAGCTTCTCTCAGAGCAGCTGCACCAAGACTCCTGCTGGGAACAAATTTTGAAAGAGAAAGAGAGAGGGAGAGAGAATCAGGGAGATAAGAAGTCTCTAACCTGTCATGTATGGAGTGGGCCCAGGGGCCTGCGGACACAGCCATTTTGTTCCAGGAGCCCAGTGGCTAGAGGTCCTGTACTTCCACAGTGGGAGGCATAAGGACCCGCCGGTGCCTTTGCCATTCACCCAGTATAACCCGGAGAGGTTATACTGGAGGGGAAAAAACAAATATAAGCACTTGAAAAGCCAGGCCTCGCTGTTAGCAGATTTCTTCATTAGGCTCCTGTCGAGACACCCACTGCCAAGTTGTCATCTTGTCTGGATGGGAGCCGCCTCCTTTTACTGCTGCGGGCTGGAGAGAATGTGCTCAGAAATCTCCGATCGACATCTTTCCAGAATGACAGTTCTCAGAAAGGCACCAGCCCCACTTGGCTAATAAGTGATTAATCCTCACAAAGGAAGGACAAACAGGCCCAATTAATAAACTTGTCTGTGGATGTTATCCCAAATTCAGCCTTTAGATTGGCAGGTACGCCCTCAGCCAAACACAGGTTCTCACCTCCCCTCTCTTTAGATCACAGATTCCAGCTGAGGCCCCTTATGATAAATGCCTAACCCCAGAGCTAATGAGGCTCTAAGATGCTGTCCTTACTCAGGGAGCACGTGGTCCCAGTCTCTCTGGCCCCCGATTTCTCAGCTGGGAGATGCAGACCATTCTCACCCTGGACAGTGCCTGGCGGGTACCACATCTGCCATCAGTACTGCTCCCCTTCTGTGGGACCTGCCCCTCCTCCCCTGCTCCCACACTAGGACTGCTTAGCTCCTTGTGAATCCTGAACAAATATGTATGTTTTTTAAATAACAGGAAAATAGAGAGGGTGGCCAAAATACCCAGTAAGAGGAAGGAAAGTACATAGTGGGCTGAAGTGGTCAAAGAAGGTTTCTTGGAAGAGACAGTGAGCCCTGAAGGTGAAAAAGGAAGCACGGGAGGGGCAGAGAGAGGTGGTATTCTGGACTGGATGTATTCCTTCAGAATTCATATGTTGAAATCCTAACCCCCAATGTGAAAGTGGCACCCTTAGCAGGTAATTACATCCCAAGGATAGAGCCCACACATAGGGATTCATGCCCTGATAAATGAGTCCACCCCCAGAGAGCTCTGTCACCCTCTCTGTCATATGGATACAACAAGACCATGGTTAGCTGCAACCCAAAAGGGGGCCCTCACCAGAGCCTGATCTGGGTGGCACCTTATTCTCAAATTTGCAACCTCTAGAACTGTGAGCACGTGAGGACATCTGGGTGTTAGTGGGTTGAGCATATGACTCTTGATTTTGATTCAGGTCATGATCCCCAGGTCATGGGATCAAGCCCCGCATCAGACTCCCGGTTGAGTGTGAAGCCTGCTCAAGATTCTAAGATTCTCTTTCTCTTTCCCTCCGCCGCTCTCCCCCGCTCGCACACTCTCACTCTCTCCTTAAAAAAAAAGGGAACTATGAGCACTTTGTGTTATTAATAAGCCTCCCATCTATTCTATTCTGCAGAAGCAGTCCACGCTAAGTCAGGGAGGGGTGAGCATGCATCAAATGCTAGCACCTGCTGAGTGTTCCATAAACATTGGTCATCGTTATTACAGCATGTAAACCACAGACCACAAGCCACAACCCATGTGGCTGAAATGTGAATTTTGTTTGACCACACACTACAATTTTTTAATTCGTTGCTAACATTGAAACATCTGGATTCTTCAGAAAAATCTGGACTTTACAAATGAGATGGTCTGACTCTGCTGGACCCACATTCCCACATGGCAGCCATTGACTGGAGCTGAGTGGAAGCAGCCCTCTTTATAGGTTATGGACACTATAGTTTGCCACAGTCCCTGCCACTTCTTGTTGTAAGCCCGTACATGCTTCATCTGTATCACTGTGTGCCTGGCCACTGGAGGGAGGCGCTCTCTGACTTCAGTGCAAATGATGAGTAGGCCAGTGAGGCCACTGTGGAGTATTTGAACAGAAAAGAAAGGGTCAACATTGCAGTGCCGATCTCAGGCTTGATACGAAGAGCCCTGAATGCCAGGCAGAAGAGGTGGGACTACTGGCTAGTGGCAGTGGGGAGTCACTGTAGGTGTCTTGCAGTGAGGGGGCATTGCTTTGGGAATTATCCAGCACTCAGTGGGACCACATGTAGTCTCATGTTCTGCTAAATCCTCATGGAGTCTGGGCCACCTGGCTTGCTATCTTGGCAGCTGCTGTGTTCTGGTTTCCCTGGACTGTGTCAGCCTGTGGGTACAGCAGCAGCAGGGCAGTGGCAGAAACGCAGGGAGGAGACGGTGGCTGAGCCGTGGCGGCTCACCAGCTCCTTGAAAGCAGCAAACCCATCACCACCCGTGCTTGCTTGCTTGCCAGGCCAGCTCTGGAAGAGCAGCTGCTGAAAAGGAGTGGGCATCTCGGGGACCCACAGGGAGAGAGAAAGAGCTGCCACCAGGCCCAGGGACATCACACAGCTTCCCAGAGACGGGTTGGGCAAGAGAGCACGCACACTCTGTCCCCTTCCACTGTTGATAATTTGAGGAAAGTGGAGTATCAATTTCCTATTGCCCCCGTAACAAATTACCACAAACGTAGTAAATGTAGTGACCTTCAGCAATACAGACTTATAGTTCTGAAGGTCACAAGTCCAAAATGTGTCTCACTGAGCTAACATCAAGGTGTCTGCAGGGCTGTGTTGTGTTCTGGAGGCTGGGGTGGGGGGGGGGGAATCTGTTCTCTTGCCTCTTCCCAATTCTAGAGGCAGCCCCAATCCCGTGGCTCCCGGCCCCTTTCCTCCAGTTTCTGAGCCAGAGTTGGTGGCAGAGACTTTGTTCTATTGCATCCCTCTGACACGGACTTTCCTGCCTCTTCTTTCCCTTATAAGGACCCCTGGTCGTTACACAGGTTGCAACCAGATAATCTAGCATATTCTCCCCTAGCTTAATGTCAGGTAATGATCCACCTGAATTCCCTTTGGCCCTGTAAGATAGTCACAGCTTCCAGGAATTAGGGTATGGACATCTTTGGCTCAGGGAGCCTTTTCTTCCTACCACCGAGCAACAAGCACCTTTTCTTTCTTTAATAAAAAGCTCTCAGACATGATAAGGGAGGGGGCCCCTCCTTGTTGAAGAAAGAACCAAAGAGCACAGGGTCCTCATCTCTCTTGCCCCCTAATCCATGCACCTGTCAAAGTGCCTTATACCTATTGGCACTCAGTGCACATTGGTTGAATAGTGTGTGATGCTAGTATTTGTTGACTTCTGGCCGTGTGCCAGGCACTACTGTAGATGCCCTGCCAGCTTCTCTCCTTTTTGATTCTTAAAATAATATCTGCATTTTATTTTTTAATGCTTATTTTTAAGAGAGAGAGCAAGAGTGAGGAGGAAGGGATGGGGAGGTGGACAGAGGATCTGAAGTGGGCCCCCAGCTGACAGCACAGAGCTTGATGCAAGGCTCAAACCCATGAACCGTGAGATCACGACCTGAAGTAAAATCAAGAACCTGACGTTTAACCGACTGAGCCACCCAGGCGCCCCAGTAGCTGCATCTTAAGGAATCTGAGTCTCAGAAAGTTACAGAAAATCAGAAAAGACAGTGTGGCCTATATGGGTTCTAGCCCAAATATGTCTGACTCCAAAGCCTATCTGCTTCTCCAGTACCAGCCTGGCAGACAGACCTGAAGAAAGCAATTTGCAGTTACTAAGCCATGATACGATCCTGCAGGCTTTCCACACGATGTCTCTCTGCCAGCAGGAGTCCTCATAGCCCACTATCCCCCTGAAATGCACTTGTTCCTGCTGATCCCCCTGTCTAGCCTAGGAGCACCCCCCATCCCCTCAGTGTCTTACAAGGGTCAGCAGGCTATGGTCTCCAGGCCAAATCTGGCCCACCCCATTTTGTTCAACTCTAGTGAAGAGTGAGGATTTTGCATCTTTAAATGGTCAAGTGAAAAAGAACCATACTGTTTTATGACATGTGAAAATTCGATGAGGGGCGCCTGAGTGGCTCTGCTGGTTAAAGTGTCCGACTCTTGATAATGGCTCAGGTCATGATCCCACAGTCATGGGATCGAGCCTCATGTTGGGCTCTGTGCTAACAGCCCAGAGCCTGCTTAGGATTCTCTCTCCCTCTCTCTCTGCCCCTCCCCCATTTGTGTGTGTGTGTGCACGTGTGCTCTCTCTCTCTCAAAATAAATTTTTTTTTAAAATTAGATGAAATTGAAATTTCAGTATCCATGAAGAGAGCTTTATGGGAATACACAGTCATCTGTTTACATACGGTGTGTGCTTTCACACCATAGTGGCTGTCACAGTGACCAAATGGCCCTGAAAGCCTGAAATAGCTGCTATCTAGCCCTTTACAGGGGAGGTTTGTTGACCTCTGAGATACCTAGTACCTACTGATCCCTCAAGCTTCAGGCTGTTATTGAGCCTTCCCTGATCACACCAGCCAGATCAGATCCCACCAGACTGTCTCATTTCTCCTCCCTCCGAAAAAAACAACTTTTTTGACAAAACAACAATTTTGTTGTTGACAAAACAATTTTGACAAGTTATTGCTTAACTCTGTATGATTATTTATTAGAAGATCTATTTGTGAAATATCATACATGCTTAAGTATTTTGAAAAGTTATACAAAAGTCAGGAACCAATGTAATTCCTTCTAGATTTATCGCTCAGTCTCCATGATGCTGTGCCTTGTGTTGCTACAGTGTTCACTGTTGAACAATTATTTGTAGAATTAATGAAGGCCTATATAAAAAGCAAATTGCTAGGGGTGTCTGGGTGGCTCAGGAAGTTAAGCCTCTGAATGTGGCCCAGGTCACGATCTCACAGTCCGTAAGTTTGAGCCCCGCATTGGGCTCTGTGCTGACAGCTCAGAGCCTGAAACCTGCTTCGGATTCTGTCTCCCTCTCTCTGTCCCCCTCCCCTGCTCACTTGTCTCCCTCCCTCTCTCTCTCTCTCTCAAAAACAAGTAAATATTAAAAAGATTTAATAAAAAAACATTTAGAGAAAATATGATACACACAGAAATATTTTTTTAAGAATAGCAAATTGCTAAGGGTAACTAACTGGGCATCACTTTTTGCCAATTCAGACTCCTTCGAGTCTTAATATGATCCCATTTCCCATTCTGCAGCCCATGTCTGGGGACTGGGTCATTAGGTCCGAGATAGTATAGTAGCCACTAGTTAAATCTTACACTTTCTCTCACTGGCCTCAGCTGGATGAAGGCCAGCATTATCAGGCCATGGGAGTTCCAACCTTCCGTGGGAAAATTATTGGCCGTTTCTCTCTTTGGGAAAAATTATTGGATGTGTCTTCTGTATAGTAAAAATTACTGCCTTGCATCTCAATTTCCAAGCCTTTTCTCTCCGGGGGCAAAACTGTTGCCTGCATATCTCTGAAGGAAAATTGCCATCTGCCTCACTCTGTAGTTGTGTCCCCATTATGGGGAAATTGTCAGCCATGTCTCCAAACACAGAAGCATGCCAGCTGCACTTCTCCACAGAAGAAATGTCAGCAGAAGTGAGCAATTTAAAACCCCGTGCGTGATTTTGAGTCTGTGCCCTTCTCGTCATGAACAGACCTTCATGTCTGCCTGCCTTGTTTCCTTTATTCTCCCTCTCCTCTGCCTGAATCATCCACACCCAGGTCGCAGTGAAGTCTAGCACCAAATCCCAGCCACCTGTACCGAGGAAGGTGTGTTCCAAGTGATAACCCAGAGACAAGCTATTGTGTGCCTGGGTTCCAGTCCAGTTAGAAGACCTAGAAATCGATTTCACAACTGGTAGCACTTACAATCTGACCCTAGTGGAAAAACACTCCTTTAATACCACGTCTGCCCTAAGCACCACCTGCTTGTTCCCTGCCGTCTTCCGTGTGATTCTGGGCCCAGGCATGATGCTAAGTGCTCCAGGAAAGATCCATCTCATCTGTCCCACAGCCACCCTATAAGGTAGCTAGCCACTCCTCTCATCTCCATGTGACAGCTAAGGAGTATGAAGCTTGGAAGAAGGCAGGTCACTTGTCCAAGGCTTCACGACTTATAAGTCACAGAGCTGGACTTTATTCTAGGCCTGCCAAGCCTGGAACCACCTGTGGCCTCAGCCCCCACACCATGGCCGTAAGCTCCTGTGCAGTGTCTACTGTGAGGGCCAGTGCATGGAGCCACATGCAGGAACCACCTTTTCAAACTGGTTTCCCTCCAGCCTCTCTTCTCTTGTCCCCAGAGCCCACCACGGGCATGTGACATGCTTCCTGCTTGGTTTTGTCCCCGTTGTAACATAGGTGGTCTTAGCTTTAGGTTCCTCCGAACTCAGCAGTTTTCTTAATTCTTTCTCTGTTTTGTTATGTCACCTCTTCCCCAGGATTCTGATACTGGCTTAGGTTACCCTGTCATCTGAGTTCTGTCAGGTGAACAGCACTGAGCTGTGCACCATGAAGAATAATACTCTTCGTCCCATGCAGACATATTCATATCTGCACATGTTATAATACAAAATTCTTTCTGCACCAGACACCTCATGCAGCCTATAGAACTTAAAAGAAGTGTCAGTTGCTTTTGCCTAGAGCATTGCAGTTCCCCAGAGGAACTCTGTACTAGAAAAACTCTGGACTGCAAGGGATTTGTCAAAAAAAAAAAAAAAAAAAAACAGTGGGGAGGGAGACGGTGTGATCCAGTAAGATCTAAAAGGCAGGACAAAGCAGTGATTCTCAACCAGGAGCAGTCATGCCAGCCCAGGCCACAGTTGACAGTATCTGAAGACTTTTTGGTTGTCCCACCCAGGGCTTGGAGACTTAGTGGGCAGAGGCCAGGGATGTTGCTAAACATCCCTCAGTGCCCCAACAACAGAGAATTATCTGTCCAAAATTCAATAGTGAAAAAGATGAGAAACCTGGATTCCTAAAGAATCATTCATTTTTCTCTGCCTGCAGGACTTCTCAGCACCTTTAATAGGCTAATTGTAATGTCAACCCCCAAAACTGAATAGGAGTTTCCCAGGCTCTTTTGACCTTAGCATCTAGAATCCCTGACATATTCCTGAGTGCTCTGCTGAAGTCACCTTGAGAAGGCTAGTCTAGAATACTGGGAATTGGGAGAGGAAAATTAAAAGACGAGATCACTGGAATTCATAGATCTTACCATCTGAGAGGTGGGAAGCACGTGGTAGACAATCCTGACTCACATTACAGACAAGAAAATAGTTCCACAGAGCTGAGAGTGGTCCAGCCATTGAAATCAGAGGCAGATCAGAGGTTAAAAGCATAGGCTGGGAACAGACCAAGTGAAAATCCTTGTCTTGCCTCCTACCAACAGTAGGATCCATGCCTGAGTTGACTGACCAGACTGATTGTCCAAAAGGGAAATAATACCTGTGAATACTAAGTAGGTTAATATATGCAAAGCACCCAGTGTAACAGAGAGTAGGTATTATTAGTGGCTAATTTGTGTCCAGCCTGGATTCCAACAGCATCCTCCCCTCCCAGGCTGATGTCCTTTCCAGTATCCCATGATGGTTTGATGGGTACCTGAGGAGATAAGGAGGAGCCGAGGCACAGAAGTGGGAGCTCACATGGGCATATGGAACATTAGAGAGCCCATCAGAGAGAACATTAGAGAGAAATGATATTGACAGAATGAGGGAAGGCCTGATTGTGGAGACAGTGTAATAGTAAAGCCTGTATCTACTGCTCACTAGCTGTGTGATCCTGAGCAAGCTACTCAGCCTATTCTGGTCTATCTCATCAATAAGGATAGGGAGAATATCTCCCTTAAAAGTTTGAGCAGTAAATGGGATAAGGTGTGCAAAGCATGAGGACCAAGAAATGATAGATGTCATTACTGTTGGCAGTTGTCATTGGGGTCTCTGACACACTAGCTCCCTGTTGGCAAATCTGACACTTGCCCAGTGCCTCAGTCTGGACTATTAGGATTGTCATCAAAAGTGTTTCCTCACCAAGGGAGCAAAGTTCTTCTCTCCATCACAGGTCTCTTCTTTCCTGCTCCTGATGTCTTTGTGTTTTAGAAGCTAGTTGGAAACCATGTAGGTCAGCAGAATTTTTTTTTTTTTAGACAGAGAAAGCACTAGTAGGAGTAGGGGGAGGGGGGATAGAATCGCAAGCAGGTTCCACTCTCAGCTTAGAGCCTGATGCGGGGCTGGATCCCATGATCCTGAAATGATGACCTGAGCTGAAATCAAGAATTGGATGCTCATTGAGGAGGGCACTTGTTGGGATGAGCGCTGGGGTTGTATGTAAGCCAATTTGACAATAAATTATATTAAAAAAATAAAAAATAAAAAAAGAATTGGATGCTCAACTGACTGAGCACCTAGGCGCCCCCAGGTCAGCAGGACGTTTAATGCCAAGCCAGAGGTTACCAAGAGAAATACTCAAGCACTGGATCCTTTTGCATCATGTGTTTAGTAAATTACATGGACCACACAGTGATGTTCCGTTCGTATTCCACTAGCTCCTTTCTTTCCCTCTGATAATGCAGTAAAATCTCACTTATTCATGTCTATAACTAAATTTGTGTGATTGTTTAATATGTGTTTCTTCCTCTGGCCTGTGAGTTCCATGAGAGTAGGACTGCATCTATCTTGTTCCTTGTGTCCTTGGTATGTAGTACAGGGCCTGGCCTGTGTTCATCCAACAACACATGGTTTTTATTTGTATGTTCTAGGTAATGTACTAAGTACTCTGCACATGTGTCATTGCATATCAAAGACACTTAAGTAGCTGACAAGTAATTGTTCAGGGTGAATTAGTGAAAACCTTGAATTACAGATGACTTCCTATGGAATATATTTTTTCATACTTTTCAAGGAATTGAAACAAATTTGAGGTGAATAAAGCATTGCTTTGATAGGTTCCTTTCAGGACCTGTTGAATTAATAAGTATTATTTTCCTGTAAGACTTAAAATGAGTTGTCAATATCCATTCATCTAACGTATTTACTGAGTATGTCCTAGGTTTCAAGGAATATGGCAGGACAAAACAGACAAAACTCCCTCCCCTCATAGACCTTACGTATTAGGAGACACAAAATATATTAAAGGCCAATGCATATAAACTGGAGGAATGGGGCAGTGGGAGGAGGGGTTGCCTCACTGCTGACAGGCTACAGACATTAGAATTCATGGGTGAGGAGTGCCTGGGTGGCTCAGTTGATTAAGCATCTGACTTCACCTCAGGTCATGATTTTGCAGTTCTTGAGTTCGAGCCCTGCTTCAGGCTCACTGCTGTCAGCACAGAGATCCTCTCTGTCCCTCTCTCTGCTCCTCCCCCACCTGCGCTGTCTCTCTCAAAATAAACTTTAAAAAAATAATAATGCAAGGGCTAGAGCTGGCCTGAGGGTCTGGGCTTCTTGTGGTGTAGACATGTACACAGGGTCATACAAAGTCCTGAGGTCCCCAACCTGTAATTGCGGATGATGGTGTAAGGCTTGAACCCATGAGCCCGTTGTGTAGAAACTGTGTTTCATAAATATTGGGAATGAGTTTTTTCTTTTGAGGACTTTGGCTTTATAAAAAGGATAGAATAGGACCAAGCATCATTAAGAGCCCCTCCACTCACTGTCCTCTAGTTAATACACAATTTAAAATATTTAGTGTCATCATTAGTGGGAAAAGAGCCTTTCTGCTTGGTGATTTGGTGATTCTATGTAGATTCTACCCTGGTTACCTTCTTACAGCTACTAAAATAAGGCCTTGTACATGACACTAGGCAGAATTGATTCATGGTTAAGAACAAGGACTTGAAAGTCAGCGAGATCTGAGTGCAAAGTGCAGCTGTACCTCAGTCTAGCTGTATTGTCCCCTGGTGACACAAACTCTCTCTGCCTTAGTTGTTCACATCTGTAAAAGAAACAATTATTGTTTCTATGTCAGAGAACTAGTGTGAGGATTAAATGAGATAAAGCATATAAAGCACAGGGCCTGGAATGTAGTAAGCTCCCTGTCAGCAGTAATTATCAGTACTATTCAGTGTTGCTGCTGAATGAATGAAAGTAAGTCATCAACTTGGTATTAAGACTTGGATATGCGGGCACCTGGGTGGCTCAGTCAGTTAAGCATCGGACTTCAGCTCAGGTCATGATCTCACAGTTTGTGAGTTCAAGCCCCCCAATCGGGTTCTGTGCTGACAGCTCAGAGCCTGGAGCCTGCTTCGGATTCTGTGTCTTCCTCTCTCTCTCTCTCTGCCCCTCCCCTGCTCATGCTCTGTCTCTCTCCATCTCAAAAATGAATAAAAACATTTAAAAAAATTGAGACTTGGATATGCATACACATGGTATAAGGTGCCAAGTGCTATGCTGGCCATTACATTACCTATAGCCTGCCCTCTGTGTCGTACATAAGAATGGGTAGTGGGCTGATGAAAGCATTGTCATCTTTCATCTCACCTCCATCTTCTGGGGCTGTCATTTTCGGGCCTTACAAGGTTGCTACAGTGGCATCCCAGTAGGCCACATGTGTGGAGAACAGATTGCTAGGTATAACCTTGTAAACATTCTTTATGTCATTTAAATAGCCCACAAGTTCTGTAGTCCTCAGTCCCAGAGTCTCAGTCTCAAATAAAATATGATTGGCTGATGGAGAAGCAGGGCATGCTAATGAGGATAAAAATAGCTCCTGACATTTATTGAGAACCTACAATGTGTCAATCATATGTTCCGAGCAATATGCATCCCCCTTCTGCAGCTGGGAAAACTGAATCTCGGCATAGTAAATAAAATGTGAACAGCTGGTAAGTGACAGAGGCAGAAATTGATGGACTCCAGAGTAGGTCCGCTTATCCCTTCCCATTGACTGCAGGTGCATCAGGTGGAGATGACCAAGTCTCCGGGCTCCTGCTTGTCTATTGAGATGTTGGCATGGAGCTTGCCTGACGTTTCTAAGTGCCCAGTCCAAATGAGATTCCCTTGAAGGGAAACTAATGTGAAAATCTAGTTTTCAAGGCCAGGGGCCTTCATTAATGCTTGATCAAAATCCGAGAGGTTTTTCTGTTTCACTGGCTTAATTCTCAAGTTCAGTTCTGATTGATGAGGGTTTTTTTGTTGTTCTCTTACATGGTTAGGTGAAAATTACGATTTTGGTTTGGCTGTTCCAACAAGGTTTGAAAGAGAACTCATTGTAGTCGTGGGTTTTCTACATACAATTGGATACTGACTCTGTGTAGAGCAGGAAGGAGAAATCTCTGGAGGATATGTTAGCGAAGTAACCTGCAGGCTGGTGTTTGGTTCAGCCTAAGATTGTGATACAAACACTTAAGTGAAACCATACTCAGTTGCCATTATTGTAGGTTAAAAATAAGTATGGGCAAATGTCTGTAACTGTGCATCATACATGCTGAGCACGCAGATGGCAAAGAATTCATTCATTTATCTAACTTTGGTTCTAATCAAGCAACACATGTTTATTGAACATTTGTGCCCAAGTCTTTAAGTACAAAGAAAAACCAAAAAGAAGCTCGCACTGCAATTGCAGTAAGACAAACATGCAAAGTGTTAAATAGCAATGTGAGAGCAGCAGAGGTCTTGTTAAATAAGTGGGCCAGACCAAATGTGGGGGGCTTCCGTGAAAAAAATCATTTAAGGCAAAGATGGTATGCGAAGGATGAGGCGTAAGAGCCCAGAGGGATTTCAGTCTGTGAAGACAGAACAATCAGGCCTAGAAATGGGAACACTCAAAATATACCTAAGCTATGTTCTATATATTCCATTTGAACCAGAGAAGTTCAAAATCAAGATCGACATGTTACAACAACTTTTGATGGGCTCTGTTGTCCAACTGAGGGGCTGTGCCTTTATTCGTGTAAGTGGAAATCAGCTGAAGCTACTAAGAAGTGCCTGGATAGCAGAGCAAAGGGACAATATACACAAAAGACAAGACTGAGGCTCAGCAAAGCAACACTATTAAAAACCATGACCGAAGAGATAGAAAAATAAATGTCCACACAAAAGCTTATGCATGAATGTTCATAGCAGCATTATGTGTAATAGCCAAAAAGTAGACACCCAAGTGTTTATCAACTGATAAATGGATAAACCAAATCTGGAATATCCATACAATGAGTTATTATTCACCCATCAAAAGGAATGAAGTGCTGATATCCACTAGAGCATGGATGAACCTTGGAAACAGTTTACTAAAGGAGAAAGTAGTCACAGGAAAACCCTACATTGTATAATTCCATTTATGGGAAATTTCCAGATTAGGTAATTTCATACAACCATAAAACAGATTAGTCATTTCCTAGGGCTGCAGGAGTAGGGAAGCAGAAGTAACTGCAAATGGGTATGGAATTTTTGAGGGTTAGTTGATGAAAAGTTTGAAATTTAGATTGTTGCAATGCTTATACAAGTATGTGATTATACTGACAAAAACAATGAACTATAAACTTCAAATGAGGAAATTGTACACTATGTAATTTTATATCTAAAAAAAAAACCCATGAACATATTTTTAGGCATCTCAGATGACTCCAAGTTTTGATATGAGAGGTGACCCACAAAGACCAGGGGAATTGTGTAACAGAGGTAGATCCATAGACCTGGAGCTTGGAAATGCTCAGGGCTAGATCCATCAATGTACAGGCCCATGTGAGTCCTTCCATGAGAAGGAAAATACAGAAACCAGTAATCACTTTCTGCTTCCAGGGAGATGACGGTTCTCTATTAGTACCTTACTCACATTCTGAAGATTCTACTCCAAGTTAGACTGTTGTCTTTCTAGCTGGTCCATACATGGTAGAGTTAGTTGAAAAGGATGTGCTCATTTTGTCTTGTTTTGCTTCTTCTGTGCAGTTTTTGAAGAGCCCGAAGATCCAAGCAACAGGTCGTTTTTCTCTGAAATTATCTCTTCGATTTCGGATGTGAAGTTCAGCCACAGTGGGAGGTATATCATGACCAGAGACTATCTGACCGTTAAAGTCTGGGATCTCAACATGGAAAACCGCCCCATTGAAACTTACCAGGTACGGACCACCACCCACCCATAGTTCCATAAGGCACTTCCTTTGTGGACCTCCAAGTCAGCTTCTGCCTACAAAGGCTTACAGTACACAAGAGTAAAAGACAGTACATCATCATAAATTCCATAAAATGGTCCAGCCTGCAATTGCTATAGGATTTAGACAAGGGTACAGAAGGAGGAGCTTGGATTCAATTTAACCCTTATCTACTGACCATTTAGATGTGGGATGGATACTGCAGATACAGAGGTGAACAAGACAGACATGATCCTGCTCTCTTTGAGCTGACTGTGTGATGGGGAAGCCAGATGATGAACAGGGAACTGAGTAGGTGTTGATGCAAGAGATGGTACTGTGTGCATGGAAGCACACACAAGGAGGGTCAGTCTGGCAAAAAGAAACCCTAAGGCTGAGTCTTGAATGACAGGAGCTAGCCAGAAAAGTCATATCGTTAGAAGGATAGTATGTTCATAGCTGGTGTGTTCAGAAAGTTCTTCTGCCCGTGTTCTGTATTCAAGATATCAAGAAGTCTAGAAATCTAGGCCCTGGTAAAGAACATTAGGTTATTTTGTCTTCAGGCTGAGTACAATGGAAAACCATTAAAAGGTTTTGGAGGAAATGATGACAGTTGGGGCTCTGGAATTGGCAGCAAGCAGATAGAGGGAGAGGCAGGAGGAGAGTCTGTGAGTTTCACTTGCTGATTCAATATGAAGAGAAGAGCAATCAAGAAGAGTGTGCACAGGTTTTTGGCTTAAGCATTGGCTAAATGGTTGGTAGATTTATAGACCAAGGGAACAAAGGAGAAGGCAGTGTGCAGTGTTTAGAATGGCTTTTTCTTAGAAGAGGAAGACCAGGTTTTGAGGTAGAAAGGATTTGAGGAAGTTCATTTCAGGTAAGAGCACAATGGAAGCAAAGATCAAGAGGCAGGAATAAACTGGTCTTTTTAAAGATATTTTGGGTTAGATTAAAAGAAGTACAAAAATTCTAGACAGGGATTTAACTTACCTATTTTTCTTGAGACATAATTCACATACCATAATATCCATCCTTTCGAAGTCTATGTGAATGTATTCACAAAGTTGTGGAACCCTCACCACTATCCCATTCCAGAACATTTTCATCATTGACCAGCACATTCTGGCTATGCTAGGGAGGAGAGCCTATAGGGGGACATAGTAGCAAACACAACAGTAAAGAAGTTATTGCAACATTCTGGCAAAGGCTGAGAGTAGCTCAGATGAGCTTGTGACGAATGGAAGTGGCCAAAATCTTGTAAAATCAATAGCAGTTGACAACAAATTGGATATGTGATATAAGAGGAAACGAGGTTTTTTTTATCCTGCCCAATTAGGAAAATGGCAGTGCCATTTTATGCAGATGAGGAAATCGAGAATTTTGTTTGGGACATTTTGGGCCAAATAAACATCCAGAAACTTCAAGTAGGCAGCTCAGTTGGAGTTTGGGTATATCTTAGCTTAAAGAAAAGAAAAGGTCAGGACTGTGCCCTGGGAACCTGATATTTACAGGTTAAGAAAAGGCAAACTAGGAGGAATGTTCTGGGAGCCAAAGAGACTATTTCAAGGAGAAGGAAACACTAACTACTAAATGCTGTTGCTAAATCAAATAGGAATGGATAGAAAATAGGCCAATGGATAGAAGTGGAGGTGAGTGGTAGTAATGAAGGTCTGATTTGCGTGGATTTCAAGAGAGACTATAAATGGAAGATGTGAGTGCAATGAGTACAGATAACTCTTGCAAGAAATTTTAGTTTGAAGGGCAACCGAGAAATGGAGTGGTATCTGGAATGGGATATAGGCATAAGGAAAGTGTATCACAGCATACTTTATGCTGATGGGAATAAGCCAGTAGAGAAAGAATAATTCAAGCAGCTAAGTGCTTGAGGGAAGCAAGATGGAACAGCTCCACTGCAGAATTGGTCTTAGATGGGAAGATGGATAATCCATCCATCAAAGTCAGGAGGTTTGTAAATCTAAGACTGAGTTGTGTTGTAGAGTTGCTCAAGGATCCACTTGAGTACAATGGAAGGAGAGATAAAGTCAAATTTGTTGAAGGTACATACTAAGGGTGTGATTATAATGATGGATGGACCACTAAACCTCAGGTAGTAAGGAGGGAAATACTAGGTGAAGAAAAGTAGACAGGAAAATGGATTTAAAGACTTAATGGAATCAAGATAGTAAAGGGAGTGAACTAAAAAGGTAGGAAGTAGCAATAGAGTAGTACTTGTTAAACAGGTACACTTAACAATCATGGCAAGTCTCATAAAGACCAAGGAGGTAAAGAAAAAAACCATTTAAAATGATGAGGCCAAGTAACTGAGAGACCAGAAGAATGATGGCAGGGGCTCTGGGTGTTACAATTGCCTCAAGGGATGTGGCAGAGGGACTCAGAACTGTTGCTGACTCTAACAAGGTAGACAGCAGCGAGTCTTCAGGGAAAGCAGGGAGCTCTTCAGAAGAGCTAAGGAATCATGGTCTGGAGCAGCAAGGAGCCCACCTACTCCACCTTGATACATATGAGCCAAAGTCCTGCTACTACTGTGGCCACAGAAGAAGCCAACCTTTCAGAAGAAATTCAGAGAGAAGATTGAGGACCCCCCAGGACTTTGACCAACTGTGAGTAACACAAGGTCCTATGAGAAGGTTTGGGGGCCAGAAATGAAGACAACATATGTAATTGAGATAGCTTGTGGTTGAAATAACCTGCCCTATATATTTGGAGTCTTACTGTCCCCTAGATCCTTCCAGACTTCAGGGCCCCGCTTCACAGCACTTACCTTCAGGCTCTTACCTTCAGCCCAGGCCTAGAGCCAACTGGAACGTCACCTTCCAACTACACAGACAAACATCTAGTGTTCCGAACTCCATACCAAACAGAGGGCAGTGTCGAGTAGAACCTGAGTGGGTGGTGTTGACAGGGGTGTAGTCTGCTGGCAAGCCTGGATTAGAGAAAACTGGATTTAGGCTCTTCGGTGGCAGGAGCAATTAGCACTTTCATTTTAGAGAAAGGCTTTAAGAACAAAGCTAGTTTTAGAACACAGTGAGCTGTGACATGGAATAATAAGCATTTTAAGAGCCTGCTTCTCAAACCAAGTTCAGCTACTGGTAGATGTGGAAGTGTTCTTTGTCAAAGGCTATGAAATAGGTATCCTAGCACATGTATTGAAATGCAGTGTTACAAAAGTTTATTTCAACTTTACATAGCATATTTCAAAGCAATTTAAATTCATATGCTATATAAAAATTTTAATGTATCAAAGATGGTAAATAAACTCTGAATTCCTAGAACACTGTTGAAAAAGACTGTGAGGGCTGGCCCATAGGGAAATAATTCCATCATCAGTTACTAATACCTTCCCTGGGGAGTGAAATAAGTAATGTTCCTGCTGTGTATTTTCATACATGCATCAACTGGTCTCAAGCATCTTTCCAGGAATAACAAATTGTAGACTTATCTATAATTAGCTATTTTCAAGTTTTCCTACAGAACAGGGGTTGGCAAACTGTGGCTGGTGGGCCAAATCTAGCCTCCATTTGTTTCAGTACAAGAAGGTTTACTGAAACACAGCCACATCTGATCATGCATATATTGTCCTTGGTTGCTTTCACAGTACAGTGGCAGAGTTGAGTGGTTGTGACAGAGACATTATAGCCCACAAACCCTAAAATACCTGCTGACTCTTCACAAGGGAAGTTTGTCAACCCCTGAAATGTAAGAACCAACCAATAGAGTTGACTCTTGCTGGGCCTCATGAGCAGTCCATTAACTGTACAACACCAGGCTTCCATGAGTTCATGATTTAAGAAACTCTATGTTGAGAGGTTCAGTTTAGTGTCAAGAAAGCCATACACAATAGGAACATGGACAACAAATAGTTAGAACATGAAGAAAACATCAAATTGGGTGAATCTTAAGTTGTCTCTTGCTCTGTATATTAGATGTTTCTAATGAATGTTCTTAACCTTCTCTTCTCTGATGGAGGTTGGTCCATCTTGTTTGCCTCAGGTTTTCTTTCCTGTTTTAGCAACACAACATAAAGATAACATACCTTCATATTCAATGTTCTCTTTCTATAGAGGACTTGAAGCCAAAGCAGTAGGAACAGCCCAAAATTTAGCTGTTGAGGAGGAGAAAGTATTAGTTCAGACCAGATTTTCCTTTGGATCCCTCCTGACTTTTGTCTTTCAAGAACTATTTATAGTTTTGGGCAATGTGGTTCCTCCTAATGGATCCACACTTCCAAACCACCCATGTTTTGATATGTTCATAAAGAAGAGTATAGGCTGAACCAAAAAAATTTTTCAGTAATTACAGTGAAATACTTTTCTAACACTAATTACAGTGAAAATAATCATCTATCCCCTTCTTAGAGCTTTGCAGTTCCCAACCATTGTAGGATTCTGAGAAGTTCTGTATCATAGAAACTGCTTAACCATGTGTTTTCAAAACCAGTTTCTCCATTCTCAGAACACTCCGCATCCGTGCCTTCTCTGCAAAGTGCTCTATACCACATCAGAGGAATGAGTAGCATGGAGATAAGGCTGAAAATAAGGAGCTATTTGGCTCAAATTTTTCTCCAAAAAGTAGGAAAACTAGAGTATAGGCATGTCTCATTTTATCGCACTTCCCAGATACTGCCTTTAAAAAAATTTGAAGGTTTGTTTTAGCCCCACATTGACCAAGTCTACCAGTGCCTTTTTTCCAACACATTTGCTCGTTTCACATCTCTGTGTCATGTTTACCATCTCCAAGCTTTATCATATGTTATGATGATTTGTGTTGCATGATCTTTGGCATTACTATCATAATTGTTTTGGGGTGCCACAAACTGTGCCCATGTAAGATGGTGAGCTTAAGGAATATATGATGTGTGTGTGTATGTTTGCCTGCCAGCCTTTCCCCATCTCTCTGCTTCTCTTCTGGCCTCCATATTCCCTGGACACAACAATGTTGAAATTAGGCCAGGCAATAACCCTCCAATGGCTTCAAAGTGTTCATACATAAGAAAGAGTCCCACATCTCTCACTTTCAGTCATCAACTAGAAATGATTAAGCACAGCAAGGAAGCTGTGCAAAAAGCAAGGTAGGCTGAAAGGTAGGCCTCTTACACAAAACAGTTTGCCAGGGTGTGAATGTTGAAGGAAAAGTACTTGAAGGGAATTAAAAGTGCTACTCCAGCAAACACATGAGTGGTCCGGAGAGAAAAATGAAACCAGGCCCAACATCCCCTTAAGCCAAAGTATAATCCAGATCAAGGCTCTAACTCTCTTCAATGTTGTCAAGGGTAAGAAAGATGAGGAAGGTGCAGAAGAAAAGATTGATTAAAGCTAGGACAGGTTGGTTCAGGAGGTTTAAGGAAGGAAGCCAGCTGCAGAACACGAAAGTACATCTGAAGCAGCCAGTGCTGATACAGAAGAGACAGCAAGTTATCCAGAAGATCCAGGCATGATAATTCATGAAGGTGGCTACACCAAGCATCATATTTTCAATGTAGAAGAAACAACCTTCTTTGGAAAAAGATACCATCAAGGAGTTTTATAGCTAGAGAGGAGAAGTCAATACCTGGCGTCAAAGGACAGGCTGACTTTCTTGTTAGGAGCAAATGCAGTGGGTGACTAAGTTGAATCCAGAGCTCATTTACCATTCTGAAAATCCTAGGGCCCTTAAGAAATATGCTATATATACTCACCTGTGCTCTACAAATGGGACAACAAAGCCTGGGTGACAGCACGCTCTCTGTTTACAACGTGGTTTACTGAGTGTTTTTAGCCCACTGTTGAGACCTACTGTTCAGAAAAAAAGATTCCTTTAAAAGTATTATTGCTCATTGACAGTGTACCCTATCTCCCAAAAGTTCTGATGTAGATGGACAGTGATATTAATGTTGTTTTCATATATAGTAACACAAATTTAGACTCTCACACACAGCTGATAAAGCAGCAGGAGGGTTTGAAAGGGTTGACTCCAATTTTGACTTTCAAGTCTTATTATTGAAAAAATACATTTTATGAGGCTATAGCTGTCCTAGATAAGTGATTCCTCTGATGGATGCAGGCACAGTAAATGCAAAGCCTTCTGGAAAGAATCTAACATAGTATATGCCATTCAGAGCATATGTCACTCCTGGGAAGAAGCCAACACATCAGCATTCACAGGAGTTTAGAAAAAGTTATTCCAGACCTTAGGGAGGACTTTGAGGGGTTCCAGACCTCAGTGGAGAAAAATCACTGCAGATGTGATGGAAATATCAAGTGGAGCCTGAAGATGGAACTGAGTCACCATAATCTCATGATAAAACTTCAAAGGATGTGGAGTTCAAAGAACATGATTTCTTGAGATGGGATCTACTACCAGTGAAGATGCTGGGAAGACTGTGGAAATGTCAACAAAGGATTCAGATGATCCCATAAACTTCATTGATAAAACAACAGCAGAATTTGAAAGAATTGACTCCCATTCTGACAGAAGCTCTGCTGTGAGTAAAATGCTATCAAACAACATCACATGCTACAGAGAAATCATTTGTGAAAGAAATAGTCCATCAATATGGCAAACTTTATTGTCTTATTTTAAGAAATTGCCGCAGCCATGAACACTGAGGCAGGACCTACTACTACTAAAGAGGACAACTCTCTGGAAATCTCATGTTTAGCATTTTTTAGCCATTAAGTATTTATTAAGGTATATATATTGTTTTTTTTAGATAAGGAGATTTATTGCACACTTAATAGACTATAGCGTAATCATAACCTTCACATGCCCGAAGAAAGCAAAAAGTTTATTTAACTCACTTTGTTATGATATTCACCTTATTGCAGTGGTCTGGAACCCACAATATCTCCGAGGTGTGCCTACACTGGAACAACAAATTTAGCTTCCATTGCCCCAGGCTTCTATTTCCTCTGTGACAAAGAACCTAGAAACAAGTCAATGACAAGTCCAGAAAAGGCATCAAAGACCTCAGTAACAAAACTATGACCCAGAGGCTAATCCTGTCCCCCACCTGTTTTTGTAAATAAAGTTCTGTTAGAATACAACCCCACCACTCATTTGTTTATGTATTACGTATGGCTACTTTCACATTACAAGGGCTGAGCTGAGAGTTTGCCAGCAAGGTCATATGGCCCACAAAGCATAAATATTTACTCTCTGGCCCTTTATAGAAGAGGTTTGCCAAACCCTGGTCAGGATCAAGAATCAATCCTATTTTTGCCCTCAGACTCTCTTCTGCTTCTTTGCTCAAAAGACTCTTAACAATCACTAGAGGTCTTCAGCCCTACAAACAGAAATGGCCTTTTACATCAGACTTGTACCACGTCCAGGATGCCCAAAACATGGCAGGAGAAGGAAGGACAATAAGTTCAGCTACAGCAGAGTTATCAAATGCCACACATGGATTCTCTTGTCACCAAAGCAGTGAAGTAGGTACCCTGACAAAGCCCAAGACTGCAAGCGGCCATTTGCAGTTATACTTTCACTGTCCAAATGACTCAGAGAGCTTTTCAATATCCAAAACATCTCATCGAACATGGGATGAATGACCCAACTGTGCTGACAGTCTCATATAAAATTCACATCCAACAATTTCATGGGGCCCCAGTGCCTTCCAGAATTGCAGCATTGATTCCTAAGCCTCTCCTGCCCTTCCTCACTCTCAGCTAATAACCTTGCTTCTTAAAATGCCAATGGGAGAAATGCTACATACTTCAGGGATGCAGCCTTTACGTCAGACTTTCCTCGGCAGCTCTACCTGCATGGACATCTCCAAATGATCATACCCAAAAACACAAATGGCAACTCCATCCTTCCACTTTCTCAAGAGAAAGGTCGAGGAGCCATCTTGATTCCCCTTCTCTCGTACTTCACAGGTGCATCATCCACGAGTCCTATCGGGTCTCCCTGCAAACATGCCTGGAAAGTTCACCATTTCCCACCACTGCTCTCGCCAAATCCAAACCATCATCTGTCAGCAGGTTATAACGAACCTCCCTGCATTTGCTGGCTTACATTATCGCAACACAGCTCAGTGATCCTTTCTGTGAGGTCTCCTCACCTTTCTCAGAATAAAAGGCCCATGTGAATGTTCATCTGCCTCCACACTGGAAGAAAACACACAAAGGCTATTGTGTTCACTGCCTAGCCCAAGCTCATAGTAGGAAGGCAATAGACGTGTGTTGAGTTAAAGATGCAATGAATGGTGTCCTCTAATGCCTACTAGCAAATCAGTTTAGAAAAGGGGACTGTACCACCTTCTGGGCCCTTCTATAGGCCACTAGCTAATTCAGCAAAGTTTTTTAATCCACACTCACCACATAAGCAGCTCATCAATCCATCCTAATATCCCCTGTCTAAAGAGAGCCCAGCCTGGATTCAGACCTGGGCCACTGGACGAATTAACAGCTCACATCAGAAGAAGAGGTCTTCACAGAAATAATCATTTTTAAAAATAATAACTGACCCTCTTGATTTATTTCCCCAACAGGTGCATGACTACCTCCGCAGCAAGTTGTGCTCCCTCTATGAAAATGACTGCATTTTTGATAAATTTGAGTGTGTGTGGAATGGGTCAGACAGGTAAGAAAGGCTGTGTGGCTAGGGAACCTTCCAAAAGGTGGGTCGTGTACTTGCCGAGGCCCTGGGCAACTGATCCTAAGGAGGTCACAGCCAAAGGGGGATGAAAATCAGGCCCCTAGCCCTGGTAGGAGTCCACTGTATGGGTCACCAGATTTCCCTTGAGCTCAGACCTGAAATGAAGGGCACCATGTGTTGAGACCCTCGAGTCCTCTTACAGGACTGGCACAGGTGAGTGTGTAACATCAGCGAGAAAATCCTGTTTTACATACCAGAGCTACATCAACATGGCTGAAATGAGTAACACTAACAATCCACCTCCCAAGTTCCAACCTAAGTAGCTCAGATTATTGCCGAGCGTACTTTCTAGGTCGAAAATTATCCCTGACCACTTCTGGTGTACCCGGCCAAAGCCCCTGGTCATTGGTTAGCTGAATTCTAGTTGGCCTCATTTATCATATCCCCTCAAAATGATTTATTATTGTTTTAAGGCCTTTTATTTCAACCATACTTCATATTACCTTCTAATGGTTCATTTTTAGTTTGACAAATACAGATGATTCCCCGACTTCCAACATGAAGTACAGGCTACTAGGAGCTGATTTAGTTTGTTGAGGAATGCGGCGCCCACACTAGTGTTTGGAAGCACTCCATTTGGTCATGGCAAGGCACTCAGATTCGAGCTTTTTGTAAAAACAAGCTTTTCTGACCATTATTCGGCCTGCTTTGTCAGTGAACCAAAATGTGCCTTCCACGTAGCAGGCCTGGCAAGAGTCACCACATGTCAGAGGACCCAAGTCGCAGCACCCATTTGGTATTAGGCAGAGGGAAGAGACAACGGAGCAGCTGTGATGTAGAAACAAAAGCTCCCCAGGGGGAAGTGTTTTACATTATTTGTATATTTGTATCAATACATTGATTCATATAGAATTTACTTTTTCATTGTTGATTAATAGATGTGTCCTATTTGTTACTGTTCCAATAACCTCTCTTAACCCAGACTCAGTAAGTACTTATGCGTCACCCCCTCACACATCATGTTCTAGAATCCTGACCACAATCTGACAAGGTTGTTTTCATCATACCCATTTTATAGTTGCAGAAACTGAGGCTCAGCCAGGTCAAGTAACCTTCTCCAGCTCAGGAGCTAGTATGTAGTAGAGACAAAAGTAAGAAGTTTTCAGTTTGAATCTTAAGTCAGCATTGTTTTTTCATAACGTCACAGTTTCTTTCCATAACCAAGAAAATTCTTGGTTCAGATAAGGTTTGGAGTTTTAAAAACACAAAAATAAATAGGAAGGACTCTGTTTGAAAGCAGGTCAAGTGATGGTGGGGCCAGCAAATGGCAGTTCATGGGAAGCCATGAGGCCAAGTGGCTGAGTGCTAGGCCCTGGGGTTAGTTAGGCACATGTGGGCTGGAGGCCTGAGTGTGTCACTTCCTCGCAGCGTGACACTGTGCTCGTCACCTGTGCTCATGTGTAAGTCCCCCCCCCCCCTCGGGGATAACGTAAGGCAAGATGAGACTGCGGCGGTCAAGCATTCTGCACCCTTCCTGATAAGGTAACAACAGCTTATTCTACTACAGAGACCAACACATTTCACAACATCCATTCCCTGGGCCAGAGTAACCGAATCTAGCCATTGATCGATTTGCCTGACACAGCTGATCCAGTTCGTAAAAACCTATCTCCCCTGGCTGTGGCCCCATGCTCTCAGCTTCCCCCTCCCCTGTCTATGCACTCATGCCATGTGAACACCAATGAGGTGTATCCTCTCCCAGTCTAACCAGACCATCAGGGCTTCACCCAGAAATGAGGCCAAGCCAGCCTGTCCAGGGGCAGCCCCTGTGGGATGTTACTGAGGCAGCATTATCCCCCTCTCAGCCTGTCACCAGTAAAGACTCCGTCCCTTGCATCTGGAAGGCTTTGGCAGTCACTGCTCTCAGTAAATCGTCAATACACCTGAGGATGGAGAGGTCTTATAAAAACATGGAAGCCATCTGTGAATCCACTGGCAAGGCTTCTTTCCCCTCCCAAGTCCTTTTAAAATTTGAATTTGTTTACTCTCTTCCTGAGGGAAACCATGATGACATCCACTTTTTAGGTAACTTTTCTGGCAAGGCTAAATCGAGAGCTGGCTCTCAGCAGAGGGAGGACGCACACGGGTCAGTGCACTATACGCTCAGGGTTTCTCCCACCATGCCGACTGACTGGGGACAGCCTTGGAGCTTGGGCAGCATGGAGGCCCCACTACTACAAAGTTTCCGAAGTGTTCCTCCTGTCACGACCTCACTCCAGCCTCACAATGCTGAGGGAGGTAGGGCTGGTATGATTAAAACCACCAGACTCATTTACAGACCCAGATAAGGGATCTATCCAACAGAATTACCAAGGAGGATTATCACAGCCCTCCATTTGCCAATCAATCAAAGAGCTTGTTGCTTTTAGTGATTCAGGACTTAAACCACAGTCACACTGTTGAGCCTGTTTGGGTTTTTGGTTTTTCATAAAACTTAGGGTGTCATAAGCTGCCCATGATGTAACACCATTAGCTCCAGAAAGACACAATGGGGATAGGTTACTGCCTTTCTCCAGAGCATTCAGTCACTCCCTATTTCCTCTCTACATTGCAGCGTCATCATGACAGGCTCCTACAACAACTTCTTCAGGATGTTCGACAGAAACACCAAGCGTGATGTCACCCTTGAGGCCTCGAGGGAAAACAGCAAACCCCGGGCTATTCTAAAACCGCGAAAAGTGTGCGTGGGGGGCAAGCGAAGAAAAGACGAGATCAGCGTTGACAGTCTGGACTTTAGCAAAAAGATCTTGCATACAGCTTGGCATCCTTCAGAAAATATTATAGCAGTGGCGGCTACAAATAACCTATATATATTCCAGGACAAGGTTAACTAGGAGGACAAGTTATTACTTAATAATCTCACATACTGAATACTAGTCAAACATGTTTTTAAATGTTTCTTTTGGTCTTCATTTGATGCATTGACATTAATTTCCCTATGCAGAAAACAATTGGAATAGAATTAAAAAGAGTCCAACTTTCCCAGATCCCCAGTTCTAAGAGACTTTTGTCAAACCCAATAGGTTCTGAGACACTTGTGTTTAGAATTGAGAGCTGCCAGCTAACACTAATTCTCCATAGTTGACTTGAATTTCTGATGCTTTTATTGCCCGGTTTTCTCTGGTGGGTCCAGTGTTTTGTTCCTAGGTGTCTGCTGAGGTAAAATGAGGTTGTCTGTAGTATTTAAAGAGAAAAGAGATAAGTTTTTTTTAATTAAGCAATTCCATTTGATTGAAAAAAAAATCAACAAAAAAATAAACACCGTTTACTCTTAGAGACATTCTCCTTTTTTGTGTGTGAAAAATCACAAGCAGTCAGCATCCCCTGCCCCCACAGCACTTTTTATTAACAGTCTCATTTGAACCAGAGATTTATTTCACGAGGCCACGAAGAGGACCCAGAATGAGAAGGGAGGGGACACATCACCACTGCTATACTCTTTTTCTTTGTAAGCGCCATAGAAACAGCCTGAGAACTTGGCTAGGAAACCCCATGAATGCTTCAGGGGACATAAAGAGAACACTTTCCACACAGTGCTTCTCAGAGTTAGCTTGGCAAGGTCCATGTGGGGCCAGATTCCATCTGCTGCCTTGTTATGCCTGCTTTTTGTAATTTTAAATGGCTCCATATAATCCTCTACTTACATGTTGGTTGGCTTTTTCTCTTCAACCTTTTCCAGTTTATTTATTCCATTGACTTCTAAAGGCCAAGGTCTGGTTGTTTATTATCTGGCATTCGAAATGATGCGGCAGCACCACCCCTGGCTCCTGGAGAAAGGCTGGTCTGTTCCTTTTGGGTGTGTCTGCTACCCAACCCCCTCCCTCTTCCTGGGTTTGGTGACCAAGAGTCACAATCCATCCATCTCCACTGCAGCTAGAACAAAAATGGCCCATAAAAAATGCTCATTTGTGAAGTCTAATCAAGTGTTTCTAATCCACCTCAAGCTCACCATTTAGAAAAGTGCACCAAAGGGCTCTCTTCCTACAAAAATGGAATATGGGAGAGTCAAGAATCTTCCACAGTACAGTGAAGTCTGCTTGAACCTATGCAGTCTGGTTCATCCTTCCCCCTCCACGTTTACCATTCAGACTTCTTTTAAGTTCCAGAAGGTTCTGCAGGGCACAACTCTGGGAAAACTAAATGAATTCATAGGATTTATAAATTTGAAGGAGGAGGTGGGAGGTTCCCAGAAAGCTGGGTCTGAGCTTAGTATCTCCATACCTGTCTTGCTGACTCATTCCCCTTCTTATTCACGAATCTTCCATTTTGTGAGTTAACAAATGGCTTGAAATGAGCATTTTTATTTTAAAGAGAAAGTCTCTTTTGATTCACATATTTATTACAAGTTCCAACTCCAAGTTTACATTGCTTGGGGAGGCAGGAAAAAAATAGGAACCCTATTTCCATTCTAAGCTACTATCCATTTAATAACAGCTTTTTGGCAAGGTAATAGCTATCTAGAACTTAAGAGAACACTACTTTGTAAGATGCATCCCAATTTCAGAAACATTAAAATATGAGAAGTACTTCTCAAAATTGAAGGATCATGTGGATAAAAGATGTGACTTTTTTCCTCAGTGTTTCTCCTCTTCCCTCAATGAAAGCCTCTCTTCAGGCATTGTCCATAAAGTGGCCCAGGTGGAAACTCTCTGGGCAGGATTCCTGCCTGGCCTGGCTGGGACAGTGTTCTTGGAGGAGACTTTAGAGAGGATCAGAAACTTCTCCAGCTGATAGAGAATTGTCTTATCAGGATAGATAGAAGGAACAATGAGTTATTCTCCAAAGTTTACTATCAGCTTCCTTATGGCCTTCTCTCTGCTCCTCTGAGACTCATCTCCTCTCTTTGTACCAGGTGGGGCTTGTGAGAGATCACTGTTGCTCAAACTTAGGCATCAACCAACCTCTGTGCTATTGCTCATTTAAGTCACCTTTTTTAAAAGTAACACTTAGCCTCCTCCAAAGAAATAATGATGAAATATCCATTTTAGTGTTTTTTAGACATTAAAATAATCACATACCAAGTAATATAACAAATGTACCCAAGTACCACCTACAATCATCTTGTGAACCATGAAGAACATGTTCCAACTTTAGGACACAGAGTAACTGCTATCAGAGAATATTCGGAGGCATCAGAGAGTCCCGATGGACAATGCTTCTTCACTAACTACAGTCACCAGTGCTTCCCACAACCCATGACAGCTTTGGTCATGGTTTTGAGGGATTCACAGGCCCCCTGCATGCTATCTGTGGATCTTCATAAAATCCCCCATGCTTAGTCCTACACCCTTGGCACATAGATCCAGAGAGTGGGAGGGATTTGCCAGAGATCTCAGAGTTAAGAGCACAGAGCAGCCACTTGAATAAAGAATGCATCAGGAAAAAAACATACAAGATTCCTGGACTGGAACAGGAGAGGAAGGAGCTAGAGACTAGACCTCAGGCAGCAATCGCCACCACCATGTATCAGCAATGACCTGCTCTGTGCCAGGTACTGAACTAGGTATTTTACAATCCCAGTTTCCTTCTGCTCCCATGCTGGGGATCTTCAACATCCACCCAATCAATCCCTGTTCCAGCTGACACTAAAAGCTACCTGAACGCTGACTTGCCACACTGTCAACAGTGTGTTGGGTTCTAAGAGCCCTGCTCTGCCTAATAGTGCAAAGTCTGCTGCTTGGTATGAGCCATCACTTTGCACTGAAGGATGGCAGCTGACTGAGGAGGAGAGGGAGTTAGAGCTTCCCAAGGCTTTATTGAAATGATCCAAATAAAACAGAGTTCCTGACATTTAAAAAGCTGCACTTGGGCAGAGATCCATGCTGTCTTATCTGGAGGTAGAAGAGGATTTTGAAGTAACAAAGAAGAAACATGTAAATGAACATCAAGTAGTGGGGTGCACACAGGTGAGTGGGCAGTAAGAACCCATTTGCTTCTTAAATCCTTAAAGCCTGGCTCCTGTCTTCACTCTATTGGACAGCTGTGTGTGTGTGGGGGGGGGGGGGAGGGCCTGTCGGTAAAGCATCTTTAAACTTCTCAGTGATCTCATAATTAACCATAGCAACACCTATTAACACAACCAGCATATGAAAGGCAGTCAGTTGGAACCAGGATGAAGCTAAAATTCTTTTAGCTCCATACCCAATGAAGTAAGTCATCCATCTCCAATGTATTTCTTTTCAACACTTCAGGACCCATTATCCTGAAAGTTGACCCTAAAATGGTCAATCACTGACAAGGGGGAGACCACAATTTCCCTTCCTTCAAACCAACTGGCTAAGGCTCCCCTCCTACCTATTCTCCCACCCCTACGGATTCATGCTTGTCTATTCACTCTGCTGACTGTCTGCAGGGCTCAAGAGAGCCCTAGTAAGCCTAATAGCAAAGCTTTGGGGGTGACACTATAGTCCACATCCTGAGTGAGCCCTCTTCCTAATCTGACTCCATTACGGACGTGTAGATGAGGCAGGTGTGGGGGTTTTTTTTAATGTTTTTTATTTATTTTGAGAGAGAGCAAGCACACAAGTTGGGGAGGGGCAGAGAGAGAGAGAGAGAGAGAGAGAGAATCCCAAGCAGGCTCCACACTCTCAGCACAGAGCCCAACACAGGGCTCAAACTCACAAATTGTGAGATTGTGATCTGAGTTGGAATCAAGAGTCGTACACTTAAACTGACTGAGCCACTCAGGCACCCCAAGGCAGTGTGTTTTAAACAGTACCACCAAAGATACTGCAATCACCACTTCACCCCTAGGAAACATTCACACTGCCCCCTGAGTCACTAGGTATCTGTCAGAGCTTAACCCATCTCTTCCTCCCCTATTTCTAAGTCAAGCCTCAGGAACTGCTTTCCCTTGGAATGACTTGCCTGTCATAGAAAGAATGTGGAACTGGGAAATAGGAAATGTGGATCCTGCCCCTGACTCCACTGAAAAGTAATTAAGAAACTTCTAGAAGTCACTTAAGGTGTGCATCAGTCACGTCGTCACCTGTGAAATAGTCACAAAACAATCTGTCCTCGCTCACAGAATTACTGTGAGAAGCACAAGAAATTTATTTACTTATAATTGCTTGGTAAGTTTGAAGCACCATAAAAATCGCAACAGCAACAATTCTCACTATGAAGACATACTTGTAATTTCTCATTATCTTCCTTCTTTAAGCCCCTGAGATTAATGCCAGTATTATGTTCGTTTTGGAAATGAGGAAATAGACTCAAGTTGTCAACGTAGCCACAGGCATATAGCCAGTAAGAGACAGAACCAGGACTCCAACTCAAGATATCTGACTCTAAAGACAGAATTCTTGAAATACTGTTTAATACATGATAGTAGCTAACATTTAATGAGTCCTTCTTATTACGGGCCAGGTTGTGTTCAAAAATTTCCCATCTCTTAATTCATTTATGCCTGAAACTCTAAATGCTGGTACTATTATGGTTTCCATTTTACAGATAAGGAAATGGAGGCAGATTGTGTAACTTCACTAAGTTTACACAGTTCACAAGTGACAGAACCAGACATTTTGGTCAGCATTCTTATCCTCTATCTCATCTCACATTATATATACAGTTGGAAGTTACTGATTAGCAAACAAGTCCCATATTGACCCATAAGTTCATCAATATTAATCATAAAGTGAGTGCCTGGCAAGTATCATGCAGCCAGGCCCCAACAAGGGGCTGGAGTCACAGAGATAAAGCCACTCGTCCCCACCCTCCAGGAGATGACAGCCATATAGGAGCAGCATGTAATTAATTAATAATTAATAAGGAAATAGTTAATGAGGATGGATACGAAAACAACCTTTCAGACTACATGACCTCTAAATAGAGTATTAAAGTGGTTCAGTCAACACTCAAAACATGATATGGCATTTCCAGTAGGGAGAACAACGTATGTGAGAATGGATATGGCATGGGAGCATGAAGTTGAGGTTTCTTTCATTCTGTCAGAAACACATTTTCCATTTGCCAGAACTAGCCTAGCCCTTCTTTCTTTCATTCATTAACAAGAATGTTTTCTTATTGAGAGGGGGAGAGGGGGAGAGGGGGAGAGGGGGAGAGGGGGAGAGGGGGAGAGAGAATGAGAATCCCAAATGGTCTCCACACTCAGCATAGAGCCCAATGCGGGGCTCGATCCCACAACCCTGGGATCATGACAGGAGCCAAAATCAAGAGTCAGATGCTAGACCAACTGAGCCACCCAGGCGCTCCAGTAACAAGTATTTATTAAGCCCCCATATCCAAAGACTGTGTTTAAGTGCAAAATAGATGGCAAGAATAAAAGGAAGCTACTATTAATGGGCACTTATTATATCACAAGCACAGTATAGGCACTTTTTAAAATCATTACAATCACCTGATGGATCAACATGTTACTCCCTTTTTACAGTTGAGAAGCCTACTAAAAAAGGTTCAGTGACACAGTTAGTGTTACGCAGACAGAAGTTTCATCGAGATCTGTCCTGTCCCGGATCCTGTACTTCCATCACTGTAGTGAGTAATGCATAGCTACTTTGTCTTTTTCTTTTTCCACTAGTGAGGATTCAAACAGACCATCTCTCTGCAAACAAATATTGCCTGACAGCTGACAAGGAATACAAATTTGATCTGTCACTAAAACAGAGTGCAAAGTCAAGTGGCTCACAGAGATCTCTAACCCCTAACCCTGACCTTATTATTACTGTTTAACTATCCTCCAATTTAGACCTTCCACGCACCATTGGTTAAACTGCTGGTGGCCAAACAAGGTGATCTGCCATCTCTGCTGATTCCTGCCTTAGACGTTGTCACAACAATGATCACTGCCAGGAAAGAAACGGGCATAATAACTGCCACATTCCCAATCCACTCCCTATCCCTAATTCCCTGAAAAGCCAACCTTGGTTTTTTGATGGACAGCTCCTTTCCTCCCAACTCGTAACTCTTTGTTGTGAACCCTGTCATTTAGGTTGCTGCATTTGGTTTGAATCAGAGAGGAGACAGTACTTCTCCCAAACTCAGCCTTGCACAGAAACCTAGAGACCACAGGGAAGTGGGACCAACCACAAGTACTGGAGTTCTTGCACTGATTGGCTAGTGATACACTCCCCCCCCAACCCCAGCGAGAGTAGTAAATTCTTATGTGGGTCAAAGAGAACCCAGGAAGGCTGGCATAGAAGTGATGGGAGGAGGCTGCTTCATTGGTAAAAGGAAAGGCACTGTTTTAGCATTCTAAACAGGTGCTCAGTTTGAGTCATGTTCATGCATTCATTTATTCATTCAATAAACACTGAATGATTGATCACATACTATCTGCTCAGACCATCTGCAAGGTGGTCTGGGGAAGCAATATTAATACTCCCTGTCCTCAAAGGGCTTACAGTGTCATGTGGGATACAGACAAATTCACAGGCAGTATTAACAGTACAATGTCATGGTTAAGAGCCCAGGGCGCCTGCCTGGTTTCAAAGAGTTCCCACCACTTAATAAACTGAATGACCCTTGGTCAATTACTTAACCCCTCTAGGTCTCCATTTCCTTATTGATAAAATAAGGACAAAATGGCACCTATCTCATAAAATTGCTATGAAGACTGAATGATTTAAAACATTTTAGAATTGTTCCTGACCAACAATAAGTACTCCATGCATGTTTCTTGCTATTGTTCTTTTAGGACTATAAAATAGGTCTCATGGGTATCTCAGGGTCCCAGAAGAATGCCAAGTAACACCGGTTCACCTAGTCCAGAAGCTACTGAAAGGAGGGGACTCCTAAAGCAAATCTTGAAAGATAAATAGGGAATGAATTATCCAGGGGAAGAGAAAGGAAAAGAGTGTTCCAGGTGTCAAGATAGTACATGCAAAGGTTAAAAAAAAAAAAAAAGTACATGGCATGGGACTTACAATATTCTGGTATGCTGGACTAGGAAAAACGGGAGGGTGGACCAAGAGAAATAAGGAGACATAAGGTGGAGAACAGCCATGCAGGATATACGAGGTAATAATGATCATTAATGAGTTTACACATCAGAGATTCTCCAATAGGTATGCTGTAAATGACTCAATTGAGGAATTATGGTTTCCATAGCTTAGCAAATATTCATGTCCAGGCACAGGGAATATTTTAATAAATTCAGCTCGAGTGTTCCTTTCTTGACCACCCTAAGTTCCCAAGGCATTATTTAGTTCACTTTTGTATCCCCAGAGCATAGAGAAGTCTCTGGCTCCTAGTAGGTGCTCAATAAATATTTGTTGAATGAATGAAGAAATAAATGAGTGAAGAAGACAGACACAGCCTCTGTCCCCAGGAAGCTTACAAGATGAGCAGTTTGCCACTGGGAGTTTGAGTCAAGTGGACCTTGGTATATGGCATCACAGGACTGCTCAGAGGAGTCAAGAAGTAAAAAAAAAAAAAAAAAAAACTCAGAACTAGTGAGCCAAGATGCTTTAAGAGCAAGCCACCAAGGTTAGATTGCAACCTTAGTTAATAGAACACATGTGTCCCTGCCTGATGCATTACCTCCCAGCAGTAGCCAGCCTTCTGGGACTCTGCAGAGCATGCAGAAAGGTTGACAGCTTACAATCAATACCATGTTCACTGATGCAAGGAGCAACATTATCACATCCAAGATATTACCCCCACATCCCAGCTCTAGCACTAAATATTCCCCATAACAAGGCAAAGGGAAGTGACAAGAGCTATTATTTTCAACCCTTCCACTTTGAAACAAGAGGTGAGGCAAACCTTCCCGTGGATGTTCTTTGGAAAGGCAAGCAGTTCCCCAAAGAAATCACTCAGAGCTAAACCCACGCCTAATACAGCAAGACAAGGATGCTACAAGATTGGCATTTTCATTTGCCTTGGTGTCCACAATCTAGAAGGGGAGACTCTGTGGGCAGTGGAGAGGCACAACTACAAATTAGAGGTGGGTGAATAGTCGGATTGGTGGGGAATGTGTGAGGTGTGAATGCTGGAATTTATTCTCCATGTCCAAGTCACTCTAATAAAAAAAAAAGATACTTGACTCCCCCCCCCCCAACTTTGACTTTCTTATTTCAGCTTCTTTGACTGTGGCATAATTGAAAGTCATATTTCATCTAGGTTAGTGGTTTCCAACTGCAAGTGCAGGTACCTTATGAACAGTCAGCCTGAATTTATCAAAGACAGCAGCAAACAAATGCATGTTAAACAGCACCTATTTCTCTGCAGGAAAGAAAGTGGGGTGGGTCGTGTTACAAGGCAGCCACAAAGCAGTACTGCTCAGTACCCTGCAGCATGGTTCCCTAGCCTATGATGGAACTCTTAACAGGAAGAACACCAGGGCTAGGACACCAGGGTTGTTTTCTTCATTCCGTGGGACATTTATTCAATGGCAGCCTCCATTTTTCAGCCCTTCATTTCCTGACAAGATGAGGGATATTGCTTACTTTTCATTCCTTTTTGGAAAGGCAGAAAGGTTAATTAGTTACATCTGACATGCTTGTTGATGAAGGAATCAGCTGACGCTCAAAGATGGGTATATTCATTGAAGATCTGACAAATGTCATAGAAATTCTAAGTGTTCATCATGGAAAAGAAAGCTCAGTTCAAAAGCTGAGGTCTTCCAAAGTACAAAAAGAATGTGCCATTTCACAAATAAAATGTGGCTCAAAACAGCTCTTCACTGTGACCAGCACAAGCACGGTTAACTAACTCCCATCAGTCTCCAATGATGGCCCCAGAGGGCCATACGGTTGAATCTTGCAAGAATGGCAATTACATTTTTCCCTCTTCTCCCACATTAAACAAATGATGGATTCTTCTTAACCTATCACACACACATGCATGCACACATGCACACACACGCATAGCCTCAATACCCCACTAACAGATCCTTCTCTCTCAGGTAATCATCTCTGAATTCATGATTCTGCCTGTCAGAATGGTGGGTGCTTCCCAGCTGCCTAAGAACACAACCTGGAAACAAAGGTTGTAAATTTTTTTTTTACTGTATTTTATATCCGAACTGGGGATTCATTTACACATTAAAACTCTGCTGCCTTGGTGGATAATAAAATTATATGGCTCCAAGTTAAAGTGTAATGACGTCCTTTCTCACCTGCTTGTTATGTTGCTTAGTCACAACAACATTTTGGATGGAACAACTATCCTAGTAATGAGTAACAATTGACTATTATAGTTTGTGGTGACATTTCAATTTTCTCAGGCTCTTGCATGATCAGGGAAGTGTTTTTATCTCCCCACATTTGCACAGAAAGTTACTCCAAGATCAAGACTAAAACAAGGTCTTCTGAATCTCCAAGATCAGCCTTATTTCGTTGTGGTTTTTTCCCCCTCGTGTACCTAAAACTCATGTGTCTACTCAAGTGTAGGTGGAAGGTGTGAATAACAAGTTTTAATTCATACTCAAAGAGCTTTCAACATTTCTGTCTGTGGTACCACAGTTCTGCAGGTGCTGGGAGAAGTGTCCCACGCCAAGTCTCACTAGTGTCCACAATGGCACAGATTCACACAGATAGGCCATTACATTTATTCACTACATTAATTATCTACCCACAAAATAAAATGCTGTATTATTTGCCTTCCTATAGGTATTTGACCAAACCATTGTTTGTATTTGATTATGTCTCAGTAATTAAGCTACACAGATAAACAAGATATCATAACCCCAAGGAGAAGAGTCTAATAAAAAATGTAATTCCAACAGGTAATTGCAATAGAACATGGTTAATACAATGGCAGAGATAGGTGTAGTTTATTATAGGTGTAAAGAGTTAGAGCATCTCATCTTCTGGAATGGATGAAATGAAGTTCAATCCTAAGGGAAGCCAGATGGGGGTAGCCAGATGAGCACAAACATGAGCAAAGGTCCATGTTGAGAAGCCCCACCCACCTCCGAGCTCCACTAGTAGTTTGATTTTGTTGAAAGGCTTTTGGCTAGGATTGGCCAAGTGCTGGGGAAAGAGCAGGGCCAAGACTGCAGAGGGCCATTTAGAGGATTTAGGTGTCACTCAGCAGTTAATGGAGTACTGCTGGAAGATTCTTAAGAAGAGAATTGACACAGATGGAATTGCATTTTCAAAGATAATTCTGGCAACTGTACAAATGACACATGTGAGGTAGACAAGATTGAAAACAGGGACCTTACTTAGGAAGCTGTTGAAGTGGTCCAGGAAAGAGAATGAGGGCCTGAACTGGGGGTGTAGGAAAAACTGAAGTGGTGTTATCAGTATAACTCAGAGACTAGCACGAGAGCCAACAGTTAATAGCTAAGATGATAAGCAATAGTATGAAAAGAGGTAGATAGTGAAGGAATGAGATTAGGGCTCAGGGGGAGGAAAAGAGAAAGGTAAGAGGTCTGCTTCAGGACATAATGAGTTTGAGGAGCCAGTAGGGCAGCTAGGGAGAGAGAGAGAGAGAGAGAGAGAGGTGGGGGGGGGAGAACTATGACCTAGATATTACTGGATATGACAGACCGTTAGTCATCAGTGTGTCCTGGCCTTTATGGAGGGAATGGCACAGGGAGAGTGCAGATCAAAACTCTTCCAGCAGTGGAGAGGATCCTGGGGAGCACACTCAGGGGTAATGGCGCACACCCCAAGTAGTAAAGAAGGAAGCATTAGAGTCACAAGAACCATAGGCAAAGCATATTTCAGAGATAAGGGAGTAGATATTTGCCCACTGTAAAATACAGTTTCGAGGCTCCTGGGTGGCTCAGTCAGGTAAGCGTCTAACTTGGCTCAGGTCATGATCTCATATGGTTCATGGTTCATGGGTTCAAGCCCTGCATCCGGCCTGTGCTAACAGCTCAAAGCCTGGAGCCTGTTTCAGATTCTGTGTCTCCCTCTCTCTCTCTGCCCCTCCTCTGCTCACACTCCATCTCTCTCTCTCTCTCTCTCTTTCTCTGTCTCTCAAAAATAAAATATTAAAATAAAAAAAGAAAATACAGTTCCTATCAATCTATTAAAAAAAAACAACAGGGTTCTGAACCAAAATGGCAACATAGGAAGACCCTGAATCCACCTCCTCCAGGGACACACCAAGTCTACAGCCACTTATAGAGCAATTCTCCCTGAAGAGGAACTGAGAACTGACTGAACAGCTTCTGCACAACAAAAGACCACAGAATGACAAGAGGGTATGTCTCAGCCAAGGTAACAAGGGAGGCGGCCTCACCTCCCACCCAGCAAACTCCAATGGGGAAGAATAGTACTAAGGGGTGTGAGCAGATTCATCTGACCTGGGGCATAGAATAAAAGCCTCAGTTTAAGAGGGCATCTGGAATATAAAGGAAAAAGCCTTAGAGTCTGCCAAACGGTGGAGGAGCTGCTGGAGCTCTCGCAGCTTTAAGCACCCAATCTAAGTTCCCTGTGCACCTTAATAGTGTACATGGGAACAGATTCGAGGCACTATCACTGGCCAGCTCTGGGGCCCCTCGCCCACACCAGCCCAAGCCCTCCCACTAAGGTGGCCTCAGTGCAGCACACACCAGCACACCCCTGGTCAGCACTCATTATAGCTCCAGCCATCTCATTAAGGTGACACAGGTGCAAAGCACCTCCAGAACACTCTAGACCCATACCACGTTGGCTCTGGACTAATTGCTAGGGTACCCTGGACTCAGATCACTCCTGGACCTCTTGGCTCATGCCTGCCTCGGCTCCATTCACCCCAACAAAGCACTCCCTGCCCGGAATACCCCAAAACATGCTGGCCCCTATCTGCCTGGGGTTCAGCCAGCCTGCCAGGGTATTTTCTGTGTGGAGACCCCCAGGACCTCCTGGCTTATACCCACTTTAGCTTCAGCTATCCTTCCAAGGCACCTCTATATGGAGAGCCCTGGGAACCCCTACCATGCACCCACTTCAGCTTCAGCTGTCCAAATGGGGCACTCTTTATGTGGCGAGTCCTGGAATCACCCCAGCCCATGCCCACTTCAGCTCCGACCATCCCAATAGTGCAGAAACTATCTCATCCCAGAGAGAAACTGACTGTAATACACTAATAGTTGCAGAAATTAATGCCTCCATTTACTTCAACGGATAGATCATTCAGGCAGAAAATCAAGAAGCAAACAGCATCACTGAACAATACTTTAGACTAGATGGACTTAATAGAGCCAAACAGAACATTTCATAAAAAAAAAAAAAAAAAAACCAGAATACCCATTCTTTTCAAGCATACATAGAACATTCTATAGGACAGATCACATGTCAATTTACAAAATAAGTGTCAATAAATTTAAGAAGAATGAAATTCTATCATGCATCTTTTCCAACCACAATGGTATAAATTTACAAATCAATCATAGGCTCCCCTGGAAAAAAAGACCTCAAACACACACACACACACACACACTACACACACACACACACACACACACACACACACACACACAAATAAACAACAAACAAAGCTAAACAACATGCTACTCAACAACCAATTGGTCAATGGAAAAATTGAAGAGGAAGTGAAAAAAAATTCATGAAGAAGAATGAAAATCAAAGCACAACAGTCCATAATCTCTGCGATGCAGGAAAAGCAGTTCAAAGACAAATTTATAGCAATCCAGGCCTACCTCAAGAAATAAGGAAAAGCTCAGCATGTCTGGGTGGCTCAGTTGGTTCGGCATTTACTTTGACTCAGATCATGATATGATGGTTCTTGAGTTCAAGCCCCACATCAGGCATTGTGCTGAAAGTGCAGGGCCTATTTTGGATTCTCTCTCCCTCCTTCTCTCTGTGCCCTTTCCCCAGGGCACAATTGTCTTATCTCTCTCTAAATAAATAAACTTAAAAGAAAGAAATAAGTTCAAATCAACAATATAAGCTTATACCCAAAGGAACTAAAAAAAAACAAAGCCTAAAGTTAGTGGAAGGAAGGCAATATTTAAGAGTGGAAATAAAAGGCATAGAAACTGAGAAAACAAAAGACCCATGAAAGCATGATCAAGATAGATGAACATAGGTGCAAAAATCCCTCAACAAAATATTAGCAAACTACATTCAACAATACATTAAAAGGATCATTCACAATGAATGAGTGGTATGTATTCCAGAGATGCAAGGATGGTTCAGTATTCAACCAACATGATAGACCACATTAACAAAACAAAGGAAAGAATCGTATGATCATCTCAATGGGTGCAGAAAAAAGATTTCACAAAATCCAGCATTTCATAATAAAAACTCTCAAACCGGGTTTAGAGGAAACATAATTCAACATAATAAAGGCCATCTATGACAAACCCACAGCTAACATCATTCTTAATGTTGAAAAATTGAGAGCTGTTCCTCTAAGATCAGGAACCAAAGGTGTCTACTCTCATCACTTTTATTCAACTTTTATGCAAGTCCTACTCATAACAATCAGACAAATAAAAGAAATAAAAAGACAAATAAATTGGTAGCAAAAAATAAAGTCACTATTCGCAGATGACATGACACTTGACACAGGAAACCCTTAAGACCTCTTAACAAAAAACTGTTAGAAGTAACGAATGAATTAGTCAAGTTGCAGGATACAAAATATATAAAAACATGTTGCATTTTTATACCCTCATCAAGAAGTAACAGGAATAATATAAATTCCCTTTATAATTGCACCAAAATGAATAAAATACCTGGGAATAAAGGTGAAAGAAATTAAAAACAACACAAGCAAATGGAAAGAAAGATATACCATGGTCATGAATTGGATGGATATTGTTAAAATATCCATACTACCCAAAGCAATCTACAGATTCAACTCAATCCTGATTAAAATACCAATAGTGGTTTTCATAGAACTAGAACTCATACCAAAATTTGTATGAAACAACAAAAGATGCCAAAAGTCAAAGCCATCTTTAGAAAGAGCAAAACAGATATCAGCACCCCAGATTTCAAGATATACTACAAAGCTGCACTGATCAAAACGAAATGGTACTGGCTCAAAAATAGACATATAGGGGTGCCTGGGTGGCTCAGTCAGTTAAGCATCAGACTCTTGATTGCAACTCAGGTCATGATCTCACTGTTCTTGAGTTCAACCCCATGTGAGTTTGAGCCACCATCTGCACTGATGGTACAGAGCGTGCTTGAGATTCTTTCTCTAATTCTCTCTCTCCCTCTCTCTCAAAATAAACTTTTTTAAAAGTTTTTTAAAAAATAGACATATAGATCAATAGAAGAGAGTAAGTCCAGAAACAAACCCATGCATATATTGTCAATTAATCTATGACAAAGGAGGTAAAAACATACAAGGGGGAAAAAAACAGTCTCTTCAATAAATAGTGCTGCAAAAACTGGGCTTCTACAAGCAAAGAAAGAAACTGTGCCACTTTCCTAACTGCCCCCCCCTCCCCACACACATGCGCACACACACACAAACCTCAAAATGGATTAAGGACCTAAATATGAGACCTGATATATCTCCTCCGACAAGAGAAACAAAAGCAAAAATAAACTATTGAGACTACACCAAAATAAAAGGCTTTTGCACAATGAAGGAAACACTCAACAAAAAGCTAACATAATGAATGGGAGATGATATTTGCAAATGATATATCCAATAAAGGATTAACATGCAAAACACAAAGAACCTATATAATACCAAAAATAATTCATAATACCCCAAATAATTCCATTTAAAATTGGCCGAGAACCTAAATAGACCATCTTTCCAAATAAGACGTACAGATAGCCAATAGACACATGAAAAGATACTCAACATCACTAATCATCATGGAAATTCAAACCAAAACCACAGTGAGGTGTCACCTTATATTTGTCAGAATGGCTAGAATCAAAAGAACAATGAATAGTAAGAGTTGGAGAGGATGTAGAGAAAGAGGAAACATCACACATGGTTGTTGGGAATATAAATTGGTGCAGCCACTGTGGAAAATAGTGTTGAAGTTCCTCAAAAAAATTAAAAAGATAATTATCATATGACCCAGTAATGTAACTACTGGGTATTTATCCAAAGAAATGAAAACATAAATTCAAAAAGATATATATTCTTTCATTTTCAATGCAGCATTATTTACAATGGTCAAGGTATGGAAGCAACCCAAGTGTTTATCAACACATGAATGGATAAAGATGATATGGTGTGTATACAGATGTATGGTTATGTATAACATCACACACACACACACACACACACACACACACACACACACACACACAAATGGAATATTACTCGGCCATAAAAAGAATGATATCTTGCCATTTGCAGTAACATGGATGGACCTAGAAGGTATTGTGCTAAGTAAAATAAGTCAGAGAAACAAACACTATATTTCACTTCTATGTGTGATCTAAAAAACAAAACAAATGACCCAACAATAAAAAGCAGAAAAGCAGAGACAGACTTGTAAATACAGAAAACAAAGTGAAAGGTGACAGAGCAGAGGCAGAAAGAGGGATTGTCAAAATAGGTGAAGGGAGTTGGTCGTACAGGCTTCCAGTTGTGCGATAACTAAGTCACAGGATGAAAGGTCCAGCAAAGGGAATCTAATTAATCATAGTGTAATAGCATTGTACAGAGACAGATGGGAGCTACACTTGTGGTGAGCACAGCATAACATAAAAGATGTCAAATCACTCTACTATAAACCATACACCTGAATACAATAGTGTGTGTCAGCTATACTTCAATATAAAAACTGGTTTTTAAAAAAGGAAAAAATATCTCAACAAACACCTCACCAAAAATATATACTGACAGCTAATATGCATAGGTCATTAGATAATACAAATTAGAATGTGAGGAGCAACCATATAAAACACCTACACACCCTATTGGAATGGATAAAATCGAAAATACTGGTATCTGTGACATCGTGGATGGACGTAGAGAGTATCATGCTAAGTGAAAGAAGACAGCAAGGACAGATACCATATGACTTCACTTATATGTGAAATCTACAAAACAAATGGATAAACAAACAAAAAAATCAAATGGACTCTTAAATACAGTACACAAACTAGTGGTTGCCAGAGGGGAGGTGGGTGGGGTCGATAGATAAAGGGGATTAAGAGGTACAAACTTATAGTTATAAACTAAGTCATGAAGACGAAAAATACAGAATAATATAACAAACCAATAACATAATACTATAATATATAATATCGATATACTAGTAATATTGTAATAACATTGTATGGTGACAAATGACCACTATCCTTACTGTGACATCATTGAGTCATGTATAGAAATGTTCAATCACTGTTGTACACATGAAACTAATAAACAAACAGAGGGCAAAGTGGATGATGGGTATTGACAGGGCACTTGTTGGGATGAGCACTGGGTGTTTATGGAAGCCAATGTGACAACAAATTTTATTTAAAAATTAAATAAATAAAATCAAATAACTGAGAACACCAGAAAAAAATAAAATTTAACAAGAATAAACAAAACAAATAAAAATCAGAAACCCAGTAGAAAAGTGGGCAATAGACTCTTTTCAGCAAAGAAGACGTCCAGAAAATCAATGAACATATAAAATGTGCTCTATTTAGTCATCAGAGAAATGTAAATAGTACCATATAGCCAAAAAAAAATGAATGAAATCAGGACTGACACTAACAAGTGTTGACAAAGATATGGCACAACTGGAACCCTCCTATACTCCTGGTGAGACTGTAAACCTATTACTTCGAAAAACAGTGTGGCACTGTCTAGAGATATTCACACCCTATGACCCAGCAGCTTATTCCACTTTTAAGCCTATATGCAACAAATGCATGCACTAAGTGACAAGTTCACAGCAACACTATCTGTAAATGCTAAAATGAGAAAACACGAATGACCACCCACAGAACAAAAGAATACATTCATCTCACAAAAATGGACTACTATTAACAAAAATTTGTCAACTACAACTTAGAAAACCATGGATGAATTTTACAAATACAAGACTGAGTACTAAGAAACAGACAAAAGAATAACTGTTTCGTGATTACAATTACAGAAAATATACACACAGGCAAAACTAAACTATAATGTTTGAAATGCTTACTTAGGTGGTGAAACTACGGAGAAAAACAAGGAAGTGATTACTGTAAAATTTATCTTAATAGTTAACGTTTACAAGAAAGAAGGGGGTGGGAGTAGGAGTAGGCATTCAGAGGGTTTCTGGGAAGCCAGCTCAAAACCAATTTATTTCTCTTTATAATAACTCTACATGATGTTCTACATTTGACCTATTCAATTTTCTGTGTATTACATCTCATTAT
Source organism: Panthera pardus (assembly GCF_024362965.1). Classification (NCBI taxonomy): domain Eukaryota; kingdom Metazoa; phylum Chordata; class Mammalia; order Carnivora; family Felidae; genus Panthera; species Panthera pardus. The sequence continues at coordinate 116,888,360 of NW_026526765.1, forward strand.
TTTTAATCTTGGAGAAAAAAAAAAAAACATGACTGCAAATCAAGAGCCCTGTACAAGGCAAGTAACAATAAAGGCAAGTTACAGAGGGCACAGCACCTACAATGAAAAAAAAGCTAGTTCTCAATCTAGGAGATGGGTGTACACTCAAATTCTCTCCTTCTCTTTCAGAATTTTTCCTCTTTTTCCCATCTTCCATGACCTTTTCCTTAACAGTTCCCCAAAAGAACAGACTCTAGTTGGTGTCCAGCCCAGAATTCTACCTTCCTTCTTTTAAGATATTTAGATGTTTCTTATGGTAGATCACTCTCTCAACACCGGACCATGGACCTTGAAAAAGGCTGACCTCAGAACAATTTCCAACTGGACCTGCCACAGTTCACAGAGAACCTAAAGTAGGCCAAACAGGATCAGCAAGGCTCAATTCTAAGGCTTTGTTTGAGCCATCAAGGAATTGGATAGGCTCTTCCTTGATGAATATAAACCAAAAAAGGATAAAAGGAGCGGTTGCAGCCATCTTGCCAACATTTGAAGCCTGAAAATGGTAGAATCCAATGGATCAGAGTGATTTAGAGCTCAAGTTGACCAACTCTTTCCGTATTAAATAATTTAGGCTTTACAGGCTGTACGGTCTCTTGTAACTACTCAACTCTGTCATTTTAGTGCAAAAACCCCTACTCGTAATAAATGAGTGCATCTGTGTTCCATAAAACTTTATTTACAACAATGGATAGAGGTAGGATTTGGCCCATAGGCCATGGTTTGCCAGACCCTGATTCAGACCATGGGCTGTAGCCACAACACACAGATTCACATCTTGATTCTATTACTTGCAGTGTCCTGAACAATATATCCATGCCTTGCTTTCTTCATCTGTAAATGGACATACCAGTATCACCTACCTCATATACTCATTATGAACATTACATGACGTTGTAAATTTAAAGTGCTTAAAACAGAGCCTGGCACACTGAGGTGCTGTATGTGTTAGTTGCTACTACCATTATCGTCTTGATTACTGTCAATGGTGCCGAGAGAGAAACCAAGCCTTGTATCATTTCAGCACAAGATCAAAATGGGCCCAAAGCCCTTACCCAGGCTACTTCACTATAGGAGGTAATAAATTCTGTTTTCCTTCAAACAGCTTGAGCTGGATTTCTGCCTTATAAATGAAGTTACTCCATTTGACTAAAAGTGAAATTAGGGTAAGGGTAATAATTACCTAACACCCATGATGTAACCTCAGTCATTTCTGAAACCATTACAGATATTATCAATTAAACACACTTTCTCACTAAGCCAGACAGGAGCCTCAGACATATTTATGAACTGAATTATATACACTGCCCCAAAATTCCTATGTTGAAGCCCTAACGCCCTCAGTCTGATGCTATTTGGAAAATGGAGCCTTTGGAAGGTGACTGAGGTTAGCTTAAGTCATGAATGTGGGACCCTCATGATGAGATTAATGCTTTTTTTAAGAAGAGACATCAAATCTTCCATTTACCTGCACACACGAAGAAAAGGTTATGTGAGGACACAGTGACAAGTGGCCATCTGCAAACCAACGAGATAGCCCCCACACACTGACCTTGTTGGCACATTGATCTTGGACTTCCAGTCTCCAGAACTATGAGAAATAAATTCCTGTTGTTCAAGTCAGCCAATCTGCTATTTTGTTACTGCAGCCTGGGATGATTAATACAGACATGTTTTCTTCCCCAAACAGGACATAAGCAGCCTCTATCCATCAATCAAAGTCAGCATGTGAAATGAAAACCCTTGATCCCTGCTTCAGGTCATGAATTTTAAGGGTGATCTCGAGTTGTACTGACAAACTTTTAAGTGTTCTCTTAGTATATGGTTGTGATAAAGAAATTTGCCAAAGAGCTGTAAATTTTTAGATCTGTGGTCTCCATTTCCATTTCTGAGTTTTCATTTATGCCTTTTCATTACATTTTAAATCCATATACTTAAACTGCCTATAGAAAAACTTGAAAATATTCTACATTCCGTTTTTCTTTACCAAGTACCTTTTCTCTTAGAAGGTTCAATACATGCTGTTTGCATGAATGAGGTCAGCAAAGGCTGCAAAAGAACAGGTTTCTCCTCTAACCTAAGAAGTGATAATTAATAGACTTCAAAATGTACAGTGTCACTGATGAATGTAATGTCCTTAATCTACAGTGGAAAACAACAATGGCATAATTAATTTGATTTTCTTTACATCCATAGAAAGAGGGCCTTTTGAATTAGAATGCAAATGAGCCAAGAACCTGGACACTTTCTTTTCTTATTTAAAATTTAATTAGCTTATTGCTAGCAATATTCCATACTTCACCAATTCTTAACTCACGTGGTATGAATACCATTACTACCTCCCTGAAAAATGATTCTGATCCATCCCTTTTTCTCAAATAAATTATACCATTTTTTGTTAAGAAAAAAAAATTCCTAGGGCACCTGGATGGCTCAGTCAGTTCAGCATCTGACTCTTGACTTCAGCTCAGGTTATGATATCACAGTTCTTGGGATCAAGCCCCTACCCTGGCTCTACACTGATAGCACGGAGCCTGCTTGGGATTCTCTCTCCTGCTCTCTCTCTTGGTTCCTCCCCAATTTATGCTTGTTTCCTCTCTCTCTCTCTCTCTCTCAAAATAAATAAAGTTTAAAAAAAGGAAAAAGAAAAAAACTCCCTAGTAATTTTATAAGTACCTACGAACTGTCTAGAGCAATGGTCTTCCAAGTTGAGCATGCATCAGAACTTGGACAACTCCTTAAAATCCAGATTGCTGGGCCCACCTCAGCAGAGGTTCTGTTTCAGTAGGTCCACGTTGGGACCTCAGAATCTGGACCTCTTAACTAGCTTCCAAATAATGCTGGTTCTGTTGTTTTAGGGACCACACTTCGGTTAATAGCAGCGTTCCTCCTCTAGACCAGTGGTTTTCAGTCAAGTAGGAAGAAACCTATTTTCAGTAACCTCAGCTTTGCATCACTCAAATTTGTCCTTTACACCCTATCTGCAGTTATTTTCCTATTGCTCCTGGCTGCAAATAAGAAAACCCTGACTCAACTGAGTTAAGCAATGCTGAAAATTTATTACACCACATATCAAAAGAATCGGTAGATAAGATGGTTCCAAGAATTGTTACTTTAGCAGTTTCAAGGGACCATCAAGGACAAAAGTGGCAATGTATCAGTTTGACATCTTTGGTACACCCTCTTCTTCTTAGGCTAATTCTCTTTAAGCTCAGTAAGTTAACTTAGCACGAGACAGCACATCCAGTCAAAAAACACATGTAGCAAAAGAAGTGGGGAGCCTTCTTGAGAGCCTCTTTTGGTCACTAAGGTAAGTCAGCAGCTTCCCTAGACCATTCTCCCTGGCCAAAATTGTGTCTCATTCTCATTCCTAGATCAGGCACTGGAAAGAGGATTGGAAATACCCTAATGAATTACATCAGATGTCAACAATTTTTTTTTTTCTGTAAAGGGCCAGATAACCAATATTTTAGGGTTTGTGGGCTATGTGGGCTCTATTACAACCATTCTGCTCTGCCTCTGTAGTGCAAAGTAGCCATAGACAAAGCATAAACCCATGAGTGACTCATCCTAATAAACTTTATTTACAAAACAACCGTTATACTGGATTTGGCTGCTTGCCATCCTACAAATTAAGTAAATCAGAATAAATTTGTGAGTCACACTGACAAAGGATAGATTCTTAAAAAAAAAAAAACAAAAACAAAAACAAAAAAAAACAGGATGCTTTCAGCAAAAAACAAGAAAGAAATGGCTTTTAAAAAGGCAACCAACAGCATCAATAGAAAATCCTTCAAGTTCTACTTCAAATGCTACAAATGAAGCCTTCTCTAGGTTATCTCAGACTGAATTAATTATGTTTCTCCACTGAGGTTCCCCCAGTAACCTCAGTGCTTAGGTCTCCATTTGGAATTGGGAGACATGGAGACAGGATTCAAACTCTACATTCATAGCTATCCATCTATAATACTTCACATCTCATCCATGGAATTACCATATCACAGTAACTTTATGCAGTTTAAAAAGTGGAGTTTCTGGATCAAGATGGTGACATGGGAAAACCCTGAACTTACTGCCTGTATGAATATACTAAATCTACAGCTATTTATGGAGAAATTCCTCCTGAAGAAGAACTGAGGGCTGGCTGAACAGCTTCTACATAGCAAAAAACAAAAACAAAAAAAAATAGACCACAGGGGTGCCTGGGTAGCTCAGAAGGGCAAGAGAGACAAAGGGACAGTAATGAAGGGGAACCCCTCCCCTCCTGATGCAGCCAATTGCAGTGAGGAGGGACAGTACTGAGGGACCGTGAGATTTGTCTGACCTGGTGTACAAAAAAAAGATACAGGTTTTTTTCCCCAAAATAGCCAAGTAGCTGCTGGAACTTTCTGTGGGTCTGAGAGGCTGGTGAAGATAATGGTTTATGTTCCCTGTTCACCTCCATAGTGCCAGCCAGAGCATATTCTAGGTGCCATGGCCAGTCTCCCACCTAAGTGAGCTCCAGGCCGCTAGCCCACACTAGCCCTGGATGCTCTAGGGAAAAGAGGGGAAAAAAGGCCACAGAGTAAAAAAGCAGCTAGAATATAAAGGAACTAACCAGAAAACCCTGCCAAATAGTGAGGAAGCTGCTGGAATTCTCTCTGGGTCCACGGGGCTAGCAAGCAGTACAGTTTATGTTCCCCCTCCACCTTGATAGTACAGATAATAGCAGGGTTTGGGCACCCTTGCCAGCCTGATACTTCAGTAAGCCTAGCCCCTTACCCATACCATCTCAAGCCTTCCCACCAAGGTGGCCCCAGGGCAGTGCACATAGGGACACCCCTGGTCAGTGCTCACTACAACTCCAAGGGTCTCATCACTCTTCAATGATTGCAAAGAACCCGAACACTCCAGGCCTGCACTACTTTGGCTCCAGCTGCCCCACCAGGGTACTCTCTACATGGAGCACCCTAGGCCCTCACTGGCCAGTGGTCCTCCTCTGCTCCAGTCAGGGAAAGCACTCAAGAAGAATAACGAAAAGAAAAAATAATTTTAAAAATGAGAATATAGGCAACTGGCTGGCTCAGTTAGTACAGCATGTGACTTAATCTCATTGTCAGGAGTTTGAGCCCCACACTGGGCACAGAGATTACAGAGAAAGGGTGAGAAAACCTATTTGAAAAAATAACAACTGAAAACTTCCCAACCTGAGAAATGAAACAGACATCTAGGTTCAGAAAGCACATAGAGCTCCAAACAAGAGGAACATAAGGATTGTTTTATATGAACCTCATGGCAACTACAAACCCCAAGCTTTTAATAGATACAAACAAAATTTTTTTTAAAAGAGCTCTCAAACAAAGAAGGGTTGAAGCCAAAGGACTTTGAAACCCAAGAATCTGGGAGGAAAAGAGACTGAGTCCCTGTCCCAGGGATACACTGGGACAACCTGATGAGCCATAGGTGCTTGACCACGAACTGAAAGAGAGAATGCAATGGATGGGAGGTATCCCTTTCTGCAGAGAGACGAGAAAGAGTGGCTGGGGAAGCATAGGACTATATTGGGACAAGAGAAAAACCTCAAACCTGGACAGTGAAAATCCAATCTCTAACTGCGAGGCTTTCTTTGGACTGGGGCCGGCTGCCCTGTTCGCACACCTGGAGAGGAGGGGAGCCAGCCCCGGGCTCAGTGGCTAGGTCAGGGGCACAGTCCACAGTAGGAGAAAGCAATCCCCTCCCTGGAGTGCTGCCGAATGGGACAAAGCTTGTCCGGGGTCCACATATTGGGTGGCATGGAGCTACGCTTCCCCAGTACCGGGGCACACAGAGCAGGAGTTTGAATCCCAGCCGAGCGCCGGTGCTCAGGAGTCAGCATAGTGACACACTCCACCCAGTCTGTGCCCGTGGCACAGTGGGGACAGCTCCAATGGAGTGATTTGGGACACCGTGTCCTTGGAGAAGAGACTGGGATGTCGTCATTTTTCTCCCCATCACCACTAAGTTGGGGCCTCAGGGATTTGTCTGTGGGGCCCAGAGTGGAGACGGATCCACCCACACCAAACTATGCCCCTCTGTGCCAGGTAACTGGAGCAGGACAGACACTGCGGAACCAGGCTGGACGCCTCCTCCAGACCAGCGCTGCTTCATTGCCTGGTTCAATTCTCAGACAATTCTTGTTATTTAGATCTATTTTTCCTTCCTTCCTTTTCTCCTTCGCATCTCTTCCGTCCTCTAGTCCGATTACTCTGGTCGTTGGTTTGTTTAAGTAGACATATTTAATCCATTCTCTTCATACATGTTCCACACCTCCTTCTTTATTCTCCCCTCTCTCTCTCTGGAATAATTAAGTCCTATAGTTTCTCTGTGTGGGCAACTTTATCTTTCCTTTTTCCCCCACCTCCTTCTTTATTTTCCCTTCTCTCTCTCTCTCTCTCTCTAGATTAAGCCTTTTAGTCTGCCTGGTCAATGTTTATTTTTTCTTTTTCCCCCTCCCCTGTCATTTCTCTTTGTATGTGCTCTTCCATCAGCACTGCCTCCACCCTGTTCTTTACTTGTCACCTGATATTTCTGGTTTTTGGCTTGTTTTTTTCTTTTTCTTTTCTTTTTTTTTTTTTTTTTTGTTTGTGTGTGTGTTGGCGTGTTTGTTTCCTGTTTCTTTTCCTTTTCAGGACTACTTCAAGGAACAAATCAAAGCACACCAGGTGGAGGGTCCAAAACATCACTACAAGTAGGGAAATAAAATAACCAAAGTCATAACAACAGACAGCAAGTAACACTCTCCAAAAAATACCTCCTGAAGGGCCAGGCCCTGGACAGTGTATGACCTCCCTTTAATACAGCAGTGCTCACTGGTGCAGAGCACGTAACTAGCTTTTAAAACATGTAAGAGACAGAAAACTAGCAAAAATTATGAAACTGATGAATTCTCCTCAAGAATTTCCAAGAAGAAACAATAGCTGAAGAATTGATCAAAACAGATATAAACAATATAAATGAACAAGATTTTAGAATAATAGTCATAGGATTAATCACTGGACTTGAAAAATGCATAGAAGACAGCACAGAATCTATTGCTGCAGTTATCAAGGAACTAAAAAACAGTAATGATAAATTTAAAAATGCTACAAATTTAGTGCAAAATAAAATGGAGGCAGCCACAGCACAGTGATTTGTTTTCCCAAACAAAAACTGAAGGAGTTGATCATTATCTTTCTGTCTACAAGAGACCCATTTTAGACCTGAGTACACCTTCAGATTGAAAGTGAGGGGATGGAGAACTATCTATCAGGCTACTGGAAGTCAAAAGGAACCTGGAGTAGCCATATTTATATCAGAAAAACTAGATTTTAAACTAAAGTTTGTAACAAGAGATGAAGAAGGGCATTAGATAATAATTACAGGGTCTATCCATCAGGAAGAGCTAACAATTATAAGTATCTATGCATTGAATTCAGAGGCACCCAAATATACAAAACAATCACAAACATAAGCAATCTTGTTGGTAAGAATGTGGTAACTGCAGGGGACTTTAATACTCCACTTACAACAATGGACAGATCATCTAGAAAGAAAAAAAAAAAAATCAATAAAGAAACAGTGCCCCTGAATGATACACTGGACCAGATGGACTTGACAGATATATTTAGAACTCTACATCTTGAAGGAGCAGAATACACTTTCTTCTCAAGTGCACATGGAACATTCTCCAAGATAGGTAACATACTGGGTCACAAAACAGCCCTCGATAAATCTAAAATAAATGAGATCATACCATGCACACTTTCAGATCACAGTGCTATGAAACTTGAAATCAACCACAGGAAAAAGTTTGGAAAACCTCCAAATGCATGGAGGTTAAAGAGCATCCTACTAAATAATGAATGGGTCAACCAGGCAATTAAATAAGAAATTTAAAAATATATGGGAACAGATGAAAATGAAAACACAGCAATCCAAACCCTTTGGGATGCAGCAAAGGCAGTCCTAAGAGGAAAATACATTGCAATCCAGGCCTATTTCAAGAAACAAAAAAAAAATCCCAAATACAAAATCTAACAGCACACCTGAAGGAACAAAAGCAGAACAACAAAGAAACCCCAAACCCAGCAGAAGAAGAGAAATAGTAAAGATCAGGGCAGAAATAAACAATATAGAATCGAAAAAAAAAAAAAAAAAAAACCTGTCGAACAGATCAATGAAACTAAGAGTTGATTTTTTGAAAACATAAACAAAATTCATACACTTCTAGCTACACTTCTCAAAAAGAAAAGAGAGAAGACCCAAATAGATAAAAGCACGAATGAAAATGCATTTATTACAACCAATCCCTCAGAGAGAGAAGACCCAAATAGATAAAAGCACAAATGAAAATGCATTTATTACAACCAATCCCTCAGAAATACAAGTAATTATCAGGGAATACTATAAAAATTATATGCCAACAAACTGGACAACCTGGAAGAAATGGGACGAATTACTCAACACCCACACACTACCAAAACTCAAACAAGAAGAAATAGAAAATCTGAACAGACCCATAACTAGTGAAGAAATTCCATCAGTTATCAAAAATCTCCCAACAAATAAGAGTTCTAGACCAGATGGCTTCCCTGGGGAATTCTATCAGACATTTAAAGCAGAGTTAATACCTATCCTTCTCAAGCTGTTCGAAAAAAAATGGAAGGAAAACTTCTGGACTCATTCTATGAAGCCAGCATTACTTTGATTCCCAAACCAGAGACCCAACAAAAAAAAAGAGAACTACAGGCCAACATCCCTGATGAATATGGATGCAAAAATTCTCAACAAGACACTAGCAAATCGAATTCAACAGCATATAAAAAGAAATATTCATCATGATCAAGTGGGACTCATTCCTGGGCTGCAGGGCTGGTTCAATATTCACAAAGCAATCAATGTGATACATCACATTAATAAAAGAAAGGATAAGAACCATATGATCCTGTCAATAGATGCAGAAAAAGCATTTGATAAAATACAGCATACTTTCTTAATAAAAGCCCTCGAGAAAGTCGGGATAGAAGGAACATACTTAAACATCATAAAAGCCATTTATGAAAAGCCCACAGCCAATATCATCCTCAATGGGGAAAACTGAAAGCTTTTCCCCTGAAATCAGGAACACGACAGGGATGTCCACTCTCACTGCTGTTGTTGAACATAGTGTTGGAAGTCCTAGCATCAGCAATCAGACAACAAAATGAAATAAAAGGCATTACAATTAGCAAAGAAGTAGTCAAACTTTCACTTTTCCCAGACAACATGATACTCTACCTGGAAAGCCCAACAGACTCCACCAAAAGTCTGCTAGAACTGATAAGTGAATTCAGCAAAGTCACAGGGTACCAAATCAATGTACAGAAATATGTTGCATTTTTATAAACCAATAATGAAGCAACAGAGAAATAAAGAAACTGACCCCATTTACAATTGCACCAAGAACCATAAAATACCCAGGAATAAATCTAACCAAAGACATAAAAGATCTGTATGCTGAAAATTATAGAAAGCTTATGAAGGGAATTGAAGAAGACACAAAGAAATGGAAAAATATCCCATGCTCATGGATTGGAAGAATAAATGTTGTTAAAATGTCAATACTACCCAAATCAATCTACACATTCAATGAAATCCCAATCAACACTGCACTGGCATTCTTTCAAAGCTAGAACAAATGATCCTAAAATTTGTATGGAACCACAAAAGACGCTGAGTAGCCAAAATAATGTTGAAGAAGAAAACCAAAGTGGGAGACATCACAATCCCAGACTTTAGCCTCTACTACAAAGCTGTAATCATCAAGACAGTATGGTATTGGCACAGAAACAGACACATGGACGAATGGAATAGAATACAGAACCCAGAACTGGACCCATAAATGTATGGCCAACTAATCTTTGACCAAGCAGGAAAAAATATCCAATGGAAAAAAGACAGTCCCTTAACAAATGGTGCTGGAAGAACTGGACAGCAACATGAAGATTGAAACTAGACCACTTTTTTACACCATTCACAAAAATAAACCCAAAATGGATCAAAGACCTGAATGTGAGACAGGAAGCCATTAAAACCCTAGAGGAGAAAGCAGTAAAAAACCTTTCTGACCTCAGCTGAAGCAATTTCTTACTTGACACATGTCCAAAGGCAAGGGAATTATAAGCAAAAATGAACTATTGGGACCTCATCAAGATAAAAAGCTTCTGCACTGCAAAGGAAACAATCAACAAAACTAAAAGGCAACTGATGGAATGGGAAAAGATATCTGCAAATGACACATCAGATAAAGGGCTAATATCCAAAATCTATAAAGAACTCAAACTCCACACCCAAAAAATAATCCAGTGAAGAAATGGGCAGAAGACATGAATAGACACTTTTCCAAAGAAGATGTCCAGATGGCCAACAGACACATGAAATGATGCTCAACATCACTCATCATCAGGGAAATACAAGTCACAGCCACACTGAGATACCACCTCACACCGGTCAGTGGCTAAAATGAACAAATCAGTAGACTATAGATGCTGGAGAGGATGTGGAGAAACAGGAACTGTCTTGCACTGTTGGTGGGAATGCAAACTGGTGCACCCTCTCTGGAAAACAGTGTGGAGATTCCTCAAGAAATTAAAAATAGAACTACCCTATGACCCAGCAATAACACTGCTAGGAATTTACCCAGGGGATACAGAAGTGTTTATAGCCCTGTTTTCAACAATAGCCAAATTATGGAAAGAGCCTAAATGTCCATCAACTGATGAATGGATAAAGAAGATGTGGTTTATATGTAACACATAAGAAAGAGATGAATGAGAAAGAATGAAATCCTGCCATTTGCAGCAATGTGGATGGAACTGGAGGGTATTATGGTAAGTGAAATAAGTCAGTCAAAGAAAGACAGATACCATATGTTTTCACTCATGTGTAGATCTTGAGAAACCTAACAGAAGACCATGGGGGAAGGGAAGGGGAAAATAAAGTTACGGAGAGGGAGGGAGGCAAACCATAAGAGACTCTTAAGTACAGAGAACAAACTGAGGCTTGATGGGGAGGGAAGAGGGGAAAGTGGGTGATGGGCATTGAGGAGGGCACTTGTTGAGATGAGCACTGAGTGTTGTACGGAAGCCAATTTGACAATAAATTATATTAATATATATAAAGAACTAATAAATTATATTAATATAAAGAACTATACATGTATATACACTCAAAAACATCACAACAAAGAAAGAATGAAAATAAAGAAAGAAAACTAAGCCCAACACAAAAGAAAGTCAAAAGGAAACAAGAAAGGAACAGAGAACTACAAACATTCAGAAAACAATTAACAAAATGGTGACCAGTAAATGCCTGTTAATAATTACTTTACATGTAAATGGTCTAAATACTCCTATAAAATACTCTCTGCCCCTCCCCCATTCACCTCTGTCTCTGTCTCTTAAATTAAATAAACATTTAAAAAAGGATGGAAAGGATGGAAAAATATTTTCTATGCAAATTGAAGTGCATTACATAATGATGCATAATGATATATAATGATTACATAATGATAAAGAAAATCCAACACAGAACCTAACAATTGTAAATATCTATACATACAACAGGGGAACACCTAAATACATAAAAAAATTTTGACAGACATAAAGGGAGAAACGGACACTAATACAGTAATAGTAGGGGCCTTTAATATCCTACTTCATCAATGGTTAGGTCATTCAGGCAGAAAATCAATAAGGAAACAGTGTCACTAAGTGACACATTACACCAGATGGACTTAAAAGATATATACAGAACATTTCATTGAAAACCAACACAACACACATTCTTTTGAAGTGTACATGGAAGATTCTACAGGATAGGTCACACATCAGGCCATAGAACAAATCCCAAATTTAAGAAGATTGAAATGACATTATGCCCCTTTTCCAACCACAACAGTGTAAAATTAGAAATCAATAACAGTACTATAACCGGAAAAATCACAAACAAGTGGAGTCTAAACAACATGCTACTAACAACCAATGGGTCAATAAGTAAATAAAAGAGCAAACAAAAAACCACATGGAGACAAATAAATATAAAAACACAACAATTCAAAATATTTGCAACACAGTGAAAGCAGTTCTAAAACAGAAATTTATAACAATACAAGAAACAAGAAAACAATACAAGAAACAAGAAAAAGTTCAAACAATGTAACCTTACATCTAAAGGAGCTAGTAATAGAAGAACAAACAAAGTTCAAGGTTAGTAGAAGGAAGGAAATAAGGAAGATCAGAGTAGAAGTAAATGACATAAAGACAAAAAACATAAGAGATGAATAAAAGCAAGAACTAGTTCTTTAAAAACAAACAAATTCAATAAGCCTTTTCCCCGACTTATCAAGAAGAAAGAGACACCCCAGGGGGTGCCTGGGTGGCTCAGTAGATTAAGTGTCTGACTATGGCTCAGGTCATGATCTCATAGTTCATGGGTTCAAGCCCTGCATCGGGCTCTGTGCTGAGAGCTCAGAGCCTGGAGCCTGTTTCAGATTCTGTGTCTCCATCTCTCTCTGCCCCTCCCTTGCTCGTGCTAGGTCTCTCTGTAAACATTAAAGAATTAAAAAAAAAAAAAGAAAGACACCCCAATAAAGAAAATGATCAACAAAGGGGGAGATGTAGCAACCAACACCATAGAAACATGAAAGATTGCAACAGACTACTATGAAAAGCCATATACCAAAAAATTGGACAAACTTGCAAAAATAGATAAATTCCAGAAACATAGAATCTTCCAAATATGATTCAGGAAGAAATAGAAAATCTGAACAGACCGATTATTAGTAAAAAATTGACTTGTTAATTTCAAAACTCAACAAACAAATGTCCGGGACCAGATGGATTCACAAGTGAAATCTACCAAACATTTAAAGAAGAGTTAATACGTATTCTCATATGTGGATCTTGAGAAACTTAACAGAAGACCAGGGGGAGGGAAGGGACAAAAAGTAGTTACAAACAGAGAGGGAGAGAGGCAAACCATAAGAGACTCTTAAATGCGGAGAACAAACTGAGGGTTGATAGGAGGTGGGTAAGAGGGGAAAGTGGGTGATGGGCATTGAGGAGGGCACTTGTTAGGATGAGCACTGAGTGTTGTATGGAAGCCAATTTGACAACAAATTATATTTAAATAAAGAAGAGTTTATACTTATTCTCTTGTTAACTACTTGGGGGGGGTGGAGAGGGTGCGGGAGGGGGGAGAGAAGAGGAGAACGGGAGGTGAAGGGGAGGGAAGCTTCCAAATACATTCTACCAGGCCAGCATTACCCTGATACCAAAACCAAAGACACCATGAAAAAAGAAAACTATAGGCCAATATCCCTAAAGGACATAGATGCAAATATCCTCAACAAAATATTAGCAAACCACATTTATCAATGCATTAAAAGGATCTTTCACCACTGTCAAGTGGGATTTATTCCAGGGATGCAAGAATGGTTCAACATTTGCAAATCAATCAACATTAACAAAACACAGGATAAAAAGCATATGATCATCTCAATAGATGCAGAAAAACCATTTCACAAAATTCAACATCCTTTTATGAGAAAACATCAATACCTCAACATAACATAGTCCATTTATAACAAACTCACAGTTAACGTAATTCTCCATGGAGAAAAACTGAGGGGTTTTTATCTGAGATCAGGAATAAAACAAGGATGTCCGCTCCTGCCACTTTTGATCAACACAATACTACTATTCCTAGCCAGAGCAATCATACAAGACAAAGTTAAAGGCATCCAAATTGGTAATAAGAAGTAAAACTGTCACTATTGGTAGAGGATATGATACTATACACAGCAAACCCTCAAGACTCCACCAAAAGATTATGTGAATAAATGGTTACAGTAAAGTTGCAGGATATAAAATTAATGCGTGGACATCAGTCACCTTTCTATAGACTAGTAAAGAAGTAACAGAAAGAGAAAACATCTCCATTTACAATTGCACCAAAAAAATAAAATAAAATACTTAGGAATAAACGTATGGAGGTAAAAAAAAAAAAAAAAAAAAAAAAAAACTTGCATTCTGAAAACTATAAAACATCAATGAAAGGAATTGAAGACAACACAAATGGAAAGATACTCCATACTCATGAATTGGAAGAATATTGTTAAAAATATACACATTACCCACAACAATCTACATACTCAATGCAACCCCCATCAAAAGACCAATAGCATTTTTTGCCAAATTAGAACAAATTATCCTAAAGTTTGTATGGAATCACCAAGACCCCAGAAATCCAAAGCCATCTTGAGAAAGAACAAAGCTACAGGTATCACAATCCTATATTTCAAAACATACTACAAAGTTTTAGTGATTAAAACAGTTTGGTACAGGCACAAAAAGACACATGTATCAACAGAATACAATAGTAATCCCAGAAATAAACCCATGCTATTATGGTCAATGAGTCTACAACAAAAGAGGCAAGAATATCCAATGGGAAAAAGATGATCTCTTCAACAAATGATGCCAGAAAACCTGGGAACAGCTACATACAAAAGCATGAAGCTGAACCACTTTCTTACACCATACACAAAAATCAACTCAAAATTGATTAAAGACCTCAATATGAGACTTGAACCCATGGAATTCCTAAAAGAAAACATAGGCAGTAATTTCTTTGGCACTAGTTTCAATAACATTTTTCTAGATAGGTCTCCTGAGGCAAGGGAAATAAAAGCAAAAGTATACTATTGGAATTACATCAAAATGAAAACCTGCACAGCAAAACAAACAATCAGCAAAACTAAAAGGCAACCTATGGAATGGGACAAGATAATTGCAAATGATATATCCAATAAGGGGTTAGTATCCAGAATACATAAATACCTTATACAACACCCAAAAAACAAATAATCTAATTTAAAAATGGGCAGAAAACATGAACAGACATTTCTCCAAAAACATCAGATGGCCAACAGACACATGAAAAGACTCTCAACATCACTTATCAGGGAAATTCAAATCAAAACCACAATGAGCTATCACGTCACAACTACCAGAATGGCTAAAATAAAAAATACAAGAAACAAGTGTTGGAGAGGAGTATTATTCAGCCATAAAAAAAGAATGATATCTTGCCATTTGCAAGGACATGAATGGAGCTAGAGAGTATAACACCAAGTGAAATATGTCAGTTAGAGAAAGACAAATACCATATGATTGCATTCCTTTGTGGAACAAACAAGCAAGGAAAAAACATTAAGAGAGAGAGAGGCCAAGAAAGAGACTCTTAATTACCGAGAACAAACTGATGTTTACCAGAGGGGAGGTGGGTCAGGAATGGGTGGAATAAGGCATTAGGATTAAGGAATGCACTTGCTGTGTTAAGCACCAGGTGATGTACAGAACTGTTGAATCACTATATTATACACCCAAAACATAACACTGTATGTTAACTATATTGAAATGAAAATAAAACTTAAAAATTCTTCCTTTTGACAACTTTTAATTTAATGTTACATATCAGACAACTGATTTAAATTGAAGGTACTTTCATTTTGCTATGGGTTCAGCTTTCAAATTGTATAATAGTGTCATGCCACTTAGAAAGTGCTGCACAGGGGTGCCTGGGTGGCTCAGTCAGTTAAGCATACAACTTCAGCTCAGGTCATGATCTCATGGTTTGTAGGTTCAAGCCCCACATTGGGCTCTGCGCTGACGGCTTGGAGTCTGGAGCCTACTTCAGATTCTTTGTCTCCCTCTCTCTCTCTATCCCTCCCCTGCTTGTGCTCTCTCTCAAAAATAAAAATAAAACATTAAAAAAAAGTGTTGCAGAGAACAGACATGTTCAGCAAAACAAGATATATTTTTAAAAGTAAGCATTTTACATAACAAATTTAACATTGAGCATTTTCTCATAAAATAAGAAATAATTGGGAAGAATTATTTGTCAAGTTATACACAGTATGCTTAAGAGCCTAAGTTACCCATTCCATTACAGTTTTCTAAGTGATTATTTTGCTGCTATCCAAGGTTGCTGTGAATATCAATGAGATGAGAGGATCGATAGATAGACACACAGACAGGTTTAAATTGGCCTAAGTCTCTTAAACCAAAGTCTTCCTTTGTGCAGAGGAGTCTCACAAAGAGGACAAAGATGGAAAAGAACAGCCTCAATTATAACCAAGACCTATGCCCACATAAATTCATATTCTTACACCCTTTTCTTAGGTAAATTAAGGAAGGACACTGACAAATTCATTTACGACTAACTCTAGGCATCTGCTCTTACTCTAGTAACTCACTCCCCTTACACTAGGCCAAATGGTTGTTAAAGTTATCATCCATACTGTAAAGTTTTGAACGTCTGCCTGACCAAATGTCAAATGGACATTTCACAAAACAGGAAGTTAATCTACACACACACACACACACACACACACACACACACAAGAAATCCTGAGTCAGTGCCAGGAAGTTACATGCTGACAAAATACTGGGGTATGGAAATAGGATTAGGCTGGCATGAAGTGTAAACACGATGGCAACAGTTCCCTCCTACAAAGACCCTGGTGAGAAGAATAGACAAAGGAGATTACGACTTTTGTCCTCTGTACTCACACATTCAGACTCACCTTTCAGAGTGACATGTTTTCAGGAGAAAAAGAAATCAGTGGTGCTGGAAACCTCCCTTTAGGACACATTCTCAGGTGTTTGCCCAGCTCACCCCTTCACTGTGTTCCCACCCACAAGGACACTTCCCTGGCTGCCATATTTTCACTCTGTGCCCCCACCTAGTGGCCACAGCCACACAGCCCAGAATACCGTGCAAGACCTTTAAGGAAAGCCCGACCCACACTTGTCAACTCCAGGGTGACAGTTCACTTTGGTCTGGCTTCTTGCAGAGGGGTGCAGACCTGCCTGCGAGAGGAGGCACCCTAATAGTTGCTATGTGAACCACAGCCATGCCGGCCCACAAGCTATTTTTTAGCAGTCTGGCAGGAATCAGGTACAGAAATTGAGAGTAAGTAAATACTTAGCAACACTTAGAGCATTGTGACAGAGTGATTTTATGACTATGGAATGCAATCACACACATTAGGGCTTTCTTTTTTCATTTTGATGTAACTTTTTTTTTTTCTGTGTTTCAGCACACACAGCTTGAGAAACAAGATTTCAGAGAGGCAGAAGCAGATCTCCAAAGGTACAAGACAGAGGCAGATGTTTGTGAAAAGGTCCCTGGTTCCAGTCTACTCCTGAGGCCTGTTGATACCCTTACCCTAGATTCCAAAAAACATTCCTGAATCCTTATACTGAGAGTGCCTTTTTTTACTGAAACACGCTCACGTGATTTTATGGGCCTTGGAACCAGTCCTAGTGAATATATTCCCATCAGTTTCTAAGGAGGAAAAAAGCCCTACTGAGCTTGATCCTTCTTGTCTCTGAAGTTCTCCTAACCCTAGATGCCATCAAAGTGATCCCAATCAAGTGTCACTTTTTTGCTCTCACCCTTGGCAAGACCCTTAACTCTAAAATAAAATGGTTCTTTATGTGGGAATCGTAGAGAAGAAAGAAGAGGGAAAGGACTTAAATGGGTAACAGTTATGTACGGAGAGCCTGCAGTGTGCACCCACTGAATGCACCAGTCTGAGCAGATGCACCCAGGCTCACACATGCAAGTCCACACTAGATGGAGCTTCCACCACAGTGGGAGGAGAGAGTCACCCAACACCTCAACAAATCAACACGTTTCAGAGAGCAAAAAAGGCGAGGAAAGCTATTATACACAACAAGGGAAACAGATCAGCCACTCCAAACTACAAGCTAAGGCAAGGAAAAAGAAGAGTCAGAGAAGAAAGACAGATTAATATAATAAACATCATTTACTAAATGCTAACTCTGTGTCAGGACTGCAAAATATTATAAGTACCCTCATAATATCCTTAGGAGATCCTATTGTTATCCCCATTTTACAGATGGGAAAGAAAAGTTCAGAGATGTTCCCTCTGTTGCCTAAGGTAACAGTTGGCAAGACATGAACCTAAAAACATCTTACCTTGTAAACCATACTCTTAGGCACTCATGGAAAGTAAGAGAACTAAAAAGTGAGCTTCAAACACATGAGTATTTTTTGGGTTACCCAGAACAGTTAGGCTCAGCCATCCTTGCTCCTTGGCAAAAAGAACCAGGAAATCCTTTCAAGTATACAGTCCCTTCTGAAAACCAAATGCCAAGAACCCCTGCTCAGTGAGGCTGGTCTGCATAGGTTAGGAGAAACAAACAGTAGCCAAGTGCTTTGGTCACATAAAAGCTATTTTTTCAGAAAGCACCTCACAAAATGAAACAAAAAGGAGGTTGGATCTTATTATTTCCTCAAGCAATGGCAGGGAATGGCTTTAAAATGTCTCATAAAATCATGTCAAAAGTACAAATGGCACAGACCTTCAACCAGCTGAGCAGCACTGAGTGAGTTACTGAATGTCTACACTGGCTTCCCAACAGACAGAGCAGCCTGGGACTCAGATGTTTGTTTATAGGTACTAACCAATCCATCACAACCCTCTATTTGAACCACACCCTCCTTCTCTCTAGGGCAAACCTACCTCTTCCACCCTCTCATTCTCTTGATAGGTTAGTGTTCGTGTTTCCTACTAACAGTTTCACACAACTGAAGTCATCCATGTTTCTGAGCCTTACAGGTAAGCACATTCTGAATTTAGGCCTCCATCACCAGCTCCAGGCATTTGTTTCATGTCCAAGCCATGAACAAAGATGAATGCAAGAGCACTGTATACCAGGAGGTTTAAAATATATTTATGGATTGGTGGCTCTGGTGCAACTAAGAAAAAACACAACATTCATTCCAACCTCACTATTGTAGAATTCGCCACAATCTAACGTGATTTTTACTGACTTTACCTATATGCTGCTGATAAGTACACTAAAACAATTAGTATTTTCAAATAGTTTAGAGCTTCCAGCAAACATACCATGTGATATTCATCTAAGAATTAAAGTTGAGCAGATAGAACTGACAATAATATTAAGTGCTCAATAAACATCAGTTATGCATCAGACCCCATCAGACTAAGGGTCACCACAACCCTAGGGTATAGGTAGTATTATCCCCACATGAACAAAAAGAATAAAATTGAAGGCTTAAGGATTCAGCATTTTTACCAAGGGTAAGAAACAAACAAACAAAAAACACGAAGAGGCAGGATTCAAATCTGAATCCAGAGCCTTCAACCTCGACCATTCTGCTAGACTGTCGAGCTATCCATTTTGTGAAACTATTAGCAACAGCTACTTGGAAGAAATCAAATGTTTTCCAAAGTCACCCCGAAATCCTCAGCATACTGTCTTCTCTTAGCCTGGAACAGAAGCCAAGTTCCCCTGTGGTCAAAAGGCTTTGCCAGCCACACAATGTTCCAAGCCGTATCTCACAATTTACTGGCAGGGCTCTGAAGCTCCCCTCAACAGTTACCACATCCTTTGCGTGGGGTTCATTCACCCAGTCTGATCAGCATTTCCATAAAGAGGATGCGATATCAGAAAATGAGGGCAGAAGAGGCTAAGTCCCACCGTGGCCACTGCCCAAGCAAGAACCTCTTTATAACTCCCAAGGGTCAGTTCTTCCCTCAAGGGTCCTAATCTAGAGGAGACCCACCTCCATACCATCCTTGCTCCAGGTTGACCTCAGGTTCCCTGGGGCTGCAGAGTTCACTGGCACCTCATCTTTCTCCCTTCTCCAGAGATTCCCTTTCCCTGGGACGCATAGGCCATGCCATGGTCCCACATTTCAAAGAAAATTGTTAAAGTAAGGTGTTCTAGTCCTTACGGGAAACAAATTCCAGGTTTTCCTGATTAGGAAATCTAGAGTCTCTGGTCAGGTTAAGTAAAGTGAAACCTTGGTACCTTGGGAAAAATGACGGTGATCTGTCGCGGACCATGAGTCTGGAGTTCTTTGTCCAGCGAGAGACAGCGGACACAGAACTGAAGGGACGGGAGACTAACTCAGCTAGGCAACAAGAGCCCCGAATGAGTGTTCTGTCTCCATATTTATTGAGTTCTCAAGATACTACCCACCTGGTGAACATGAAGAAAATAAGATCCTACACATGTGAACGTGGAGAAAACAATCAGATAGCAATCATTAACATGTGTGAATAAGAAGCCAAGGGTCTGGGGGGCAAGTGGAGTTTGTGACCAAGTATATTGGCATCAGATGGAGGGTAATTTTACTCAAGATTCCATTACATCTCTCTAGCTCACTTCAGGTGCTTTGGTCCCCTGGTAGTGGCTTTCTGCCATAAGCTTTTTTCTAACTTATGTAAGTAGAACCTATTTCCCCACAGTGACCCAAGGATCTGCTCATCCCAGGGATTCACTACTGGACCTAGCTGAATAAACTGCTGAAAACAAAGCCTGTGAAAATCTCCTTTTCACACTCAATTACAGTCCATCTCCTTCTTCCTACCAATACATGAAAGGATTTTCTCATTGGTCATGGTATCAACCACAGGCCAAAGTCAACTGTGAATCTCTAGAACCATCAAGCAGATACCAAAAGACTGGAGCACCAGGCAGGGATGCAGCAGAGAGGGTCCTAAATAGGGTGGAACATTAAATGAGATGATCTCTAAGGTCCTTTACATTATATAAGGTCTCAGGATTTGGTAGATGTTTTGCTAGAAACAGTTTGATATGCTCTTAAATACCCCAATACACATACACACATGAGCAAGTGCACATGCACACACACAGAAAGCAATATCGCCTACTGTCTATGAGCTTTGAGCTTTGGAGTTGAATAGTCCCAGCTTCTGCCACTTTACAGGTTGTGTGACCTGAGGCAAATTACTTAACCTCTCTGAGACTACCCTCATGTGTCACATGGAAATGTAATGGAAACTGAATCCTGGAGCTACTGGAGGATTAAGTGAGATAGTATACCTTAAGAACCTAGAGGTGGCTCAGTCAGTTAAGTGTCCAACTCTTGATTTTGGCTCACGTCATGATCTCACGATCGTGAAATGGAGCCCCACACTGGACTCCACAATGGGAACTTGGTTAAAAATCTCTCTATCTTTCTGTGTCCCTCCATCCCTCACCCACTCAATGTGCTCTTCAAAAAAAGAAGGAAAGAAAAAAAAAAGAATCCAAAATACCACAGTTCTTGATATGGCTGGCCTCCTTATAGTCCCCCGTGCTCCTTATAGTCTCCATATAGTCCCCCCCCCATACATTTCTAAATTTAAGTCTTTACCCAAATTATTCTCTTCTGAAAATTACATTTACATCCCTCATTATTATTTTATCCATGCTACAAAGCCCAGTGCATACAAGGACCATGTAGTCCTAGGGAAGGAAATATAACTCTTAGCATATTTTGACTTCATCAAAACCTAAAACCTACATTCTCTTTGACCCATAAATTTTACTTTTATTAACATACATGATACAAATATACTCACATGGATACATGAAGACATATGTTTGAGGATATTTATAGTTTTACTGTTTTTAGCAGCTGAGGACTGGAAATAATGTAAATGTTGATCAAGAAGGAACTGGAAGATAATTTCTGATACTTGTATACAATGCATATGCTGTGAATTTTAAACAGAGTGGAGCAACTCTACCTGGTATGGACAGGTAACCATGGGTTCAAGCCCCGTGTCAGGCTCTGTGCTGACAGCTCAGAGCCTAGAGCCTGCTTTGGATTCTGTGTCTCCCTCTCTCTCTGCCCCTTCCCTGCTTGCACTCTGTCTCTCTCTCTCTCTCTCTCTCTCTCAAAAATAATTTTTTTTAAACATTAAGTGGGGACAAAATGAAGAATTATAGTGTAGTGGTGTGTCACACACCAAGAGTTGGGATGCCGAGGCTTTTCTTTCCAGGAAGCAGCTTTCTCAGCAGGCTAAGACCTAAAAGTCTGAGCCCCGAGCATAGCAGGGAATTGACTTTTGTGCAATTTTTGCTCCTTTGTCTCCCATACATGGTAACATAGTCTGAATGGGCAGTCTATGTTACAGAGTCATGAGGAATGTCCTGCACATGCACATAGTCGGGTTGTCTTCCTTGTCTTGAGGTTTTCACCACATTCCTTAGGGAGGGGCTCTACCACATTCCCTTTGATGCTCAGACCCAAAAAGCATCATCCTGGGTCAAAGAGCATCATCTTATCTTGGCTTAGAGGTTTATATTTCCATAACATCATCACATGCATGGGTGTTTTCCTTTCAACCATTCCCTCAGTGAGGCTGGAGACAGACCTTATAACCAGGGGAGCTAGGCAAGGGAGGATTAAGTAAGCTCCCAAAATCAAGAGGACAATACCTATGAGGGTTTTGAATCCCCTGAGAGGTGAAAAACATCCTCCAAATAACTCCCCAAGGTCCCAACCTTTCCAGGTCTGGACTGGGACATAAGCAACCTTTCTCATTCCATCTGTGATCTCCTCTATGACCTTTCTTTCATCATCTATCTGTAGGCAGCAGCTGCTCAGGTTGAACTTTCCACAAAATCCTCCCTCAGAAGCAAGCAGGTAATCTAAGGCCAAGTGATTTTGATAGATGGCATTGCACATTGTGGTCTACTGCTTTGCGAGTAAGTTAAGAGCTCTGGCAGTTTCTTTGGTTATAATTTCTACAACTGCTTGTAGTCTGATTATGTGGTTTAGCATGGAAATGAGAGTGTGGTAGCCCCAGGATCCATCCTCTGTCCAGTTGGCAGGGCCATAACATTGTATTATACACTTGGGAGGCCATTCATCATCTTTCCAACTGTCAATTTGTAGTGCACTTTATTTCCTTTGAGTCTCCCTGTCCCCATACACTTGGACTCCCAAATGTTCCCCTCTGACAGGTGAGAGCAGGAAGAAAGATGGACAAATAGTTTACATGACTCTGACCAGCCTGAGGGAAGTACTGTATAGGCTGTCCTTCTACATATAGTCCACCTTCGGCCCGCCATTCGATGGCTGCGTCAACAATGTCCCAGGCCTCTTGGAGATGAGAGAAGTTAGACAAGGGATGAGGATCTGGCTCACGGTGATCTGGGGACCCCCACCATTGGGTTTCCTGGACAGTTGAGTTATAAAATCTTTGGTCTCGGCACGGTAAACTTCCAACAGATAGGGTGAACTTTCTTCCCCACCAGGTAAGGCAGTCTTTCCCAACAACTGAGGTTTTGAGGAGCCAAACCCTGGTAGTAGGACTGAGGTATTCCATTCCATTATAAAGTTCACGGAGATCTAATTCTCTAGCCTCCCATGGCCATTCCATTGACCCCCCATGTCGGTTCCCCCGCATACATAGCAAAAAGAGATCTTCAGAGTCTGGGCTATGGTCTCTGCTAGGGCTAGAAACAAGTTCCTAGTGACTGCTGTGACTGAAACGGGAAGAGGCTACTTCTATTTCTTTATAGAAGGAGTGGAAGACTTGATGGGACGTGGTTGCATGGGCAGTAGTGACTCTCTTGAAATACTGCACAGTCCCTGGGTCTCTGCCTCACCCTTGGATCTGGATGCCAATTCAGATGCCCCATTGCCATTTAGAATCTCCTGGGTTAATGATGGAAAAATTAACAGGGTTACAGGACTTTGATTGACAACCTGTGTAGCAGCCCCCTTCTGAAGGAGCACTGTTGTGCCTTCTTTTTCACAAGTAGCCCATGAAACAGCTCCAGCTGGGGCATAAAAACTCAGGTGTATAGGCACATAAACCATTTTCCTCACACATGTATTTGCCATTGAGTCAGTATTCCTGCTCCCAGTCTAAGCCTCAGCATGGTATATCAAGAGTCCTTGGGCCCTGTATGACAAGTGCCCACTTTTTTTCATATGGCAGATGCATCTGGGCCAATACCTATAACCGCACATACGTCAAACAGCATTGACACCAGTTATTTGGGCTTGGTAATTTGTGCCCAGCTGACGAAAGCCCCACTCTCTTGGTAGGATCGGACTTCTAACCAATCTTCACTGGGAGAGTACTGTGGGTCAAAGCAAGTGTAATGACTTTCCCGTTGGCAGATAGAATAGGTGTTCTTATTGTGTCTGCAGGTCCCCAGGACCTTACCCTGGCATGAGAAGTGGATATGGTATAGTAAGGTCCAAGTGACTCCCTGACCTGACCTGGTTATGCAAATACATGGGTCACATGATGAGGAATCTAGGTCTCCAGAAGGGGTCCAGATTAGAAGCAATCAATACCAATGAAGCATCCTATCCACAAAGGGAAGGTGAGTGCTGGGCAGTCAGGGAGGTACAGGAATTCACGGATGACTTCATGGCTGCCTAAACTGCATCGCCGAGGCAGCAGGAAGGGACAGCATGACCGATTGCCCATGGCCCCCACAATGGTGGCTTGTCTCTGTGAGAGGGGGCCACGGGTTGGGTCACCACTGAGTGTTCTGCCCCAGTATCTACCATGAACTCGATGGGTCGGCCCCCCACATTCATTCGGACCATAGGCTTTTGGGGGCCTAACAAAACAGAGCCTGGTCTGTCCTAGTCCTCCTCAGAGTCCTCCATGGCGGTTAGCCCCACAAAATCACCTTTGGGGCCCCATGAGGCTGTGATGCTCGTTGGTACTGGCCCTGGACCACACGGCCTCTTTCTTTCTGCTTGGGGCCTTGCTGAGAATTACCCAGCTGCAGGGGGCACTCATTTTTCCAGTGGCCCTCCTGACGACACTGAGCACACTGGTTCCACCCTAACTTTGGTCCTGGGCAAGATGATCCTCCCCACCATTCCCCTTTTTGGCCCCAGCCCCATCCCTGTGAGGTACCTTTCCAGAAGCATTCCAACTGCTCCACCAAGGCAGCAGCTTACAAGTCTGACTTTTTCTGCATCTTCCGGCATTCTTCCCTCCATCTACCTGGTCACGGTTGACAAACACCTGAGTTGCTACATCCAGTGACTGACTGGCATTCATGCCAGTGAAACCCTCTAGTTTTTGCAGCTTGTGCCTGATGTCCCTTTGGACCTGACCTACAAAAGCCACATTGACCATCCACTGGTTAATGGGCACCTCTGGATCAAAAGGGGTATAGAGACGAAATGCCTCACATAGTCTGTCATAGACGTGGCTCTGGCTCTCCTCGGGTCCCTGGAGCACTTCTGATGTTTTACTCATATTTATGGCCTTCCTCCCCCACCCCACCCCGCTCCTTCATGTCATTTAGAAGGGCTTCTTCATACCATTCAGTCCTTCCAAGCCCTCCATCTACACTTGAGTCATTTGGGTCCCACTGGGGTCCTCCCCAGGGAAGTTAGCCTGAGCATAAGCCTGGGTGTCTAGCATCCCAGCCGGGGCATTCCCCTCTAGCCATTTTAGGGCCACCTGGGTAATTTGGTGATGCTCCTCCGTGTTGAAGATGGTCATAAGGAGTTGGCAGCAGTCCATCTGGGTAGGTTTATAGGTTTGAATTAGGGACTGCATTAGTTCAATCACAGCCTGGGGCTTCTCCATATAGGAGGGAGTATGGTGCTTCCAATTTAGGAGGTCTATAGTGGTAAAGGGTTGGTACACAAAAACACACTGGCCTCCTCAGATCTGGCCTTCATAATCATAATAGAGGGGTCCCCTAATTTCCCTCAGTGGCATCTGTAGGGCTCCCCGGTGTTGCTGCAGGGAGGGACTGTCTCTGCTGACCTGATCTTCTAATCACTTTCTGGGAGGGGCATATGGGGTTAGAACCGGTGGTCTGGGTAAGCCGGTCACATCCAGAGAGGCCGGAAGTGGTGAGGCCTTGGGACTAGGGGCAGGATCCGGTAATGTTTTGGCAGCCAGAGTGGCTGGAAGTGCAGGTGGCAGTGAGGGGCATAGTGTCACAAATATGGTGGTGGGGTCCCCTCAGCCTCTCCCCACAGTATGGGTTTTTCAGTTTGGGGCCAGCACCTGGAAGAAGCCGTGACATGAGCCATCATAACTTTACAGTTCTCTTCAATACAGACTTTTAGCCAAGGCAGCCAGGATAGGACCAGGTCTTGCCAACAGTTAATGTAAGGAAATTGGTCAGGGTGGCCTGGATCCCCCACAATGACCCTGAACACTCAGCCAACTAGTTCCTTATCAAGTGAGCCCTGGGAGGGCCAGCCCACCCCGAACAATGGCCAATCAATTTCACAGAATGTCCAGAGCTTTCTGGGAGTTAATTTCACACCATAATCTCCTGTATATCCCCTTTTGAAATTCCTCAACATACACTCTAGTGTGGTTGGTTTACTCTACTTTCCACCCATTTCCTTCCCCTAACAGACAACTTTCACACACAAGAGAGGGAAAAGGGGGAAGGAAGGGACTAATTTGGAGAGGACGCACACTCACTTTGGCCATTTCTGGCCACTCTCCTCTCAGATATTTCAGACACCTCTTAGCATTGGCAGGTTCACTATCAAGCCCTGACCTGAATCAGACTCACAAAGTCTGAAGCCACCCTAAGCCGTATGAGGTCACCATGGAACTGTGGATCAGGACTCTACACTTGCTTTGGTCCATTGGGCAGGTCCAATTTGTGTTTCATTCACAGTCACACAGCGACTCTAACCTACTGCTGAGCACCCAGCACCTTAGAGTTGGGTTTCTTTCCTTATGAAACTACTAGGGCAACTCTGGGAGGTAATCAGGCTCCCCTTCTGCCTCTTAGGAGCAGGTCTACCAAAACGAACCAGGGTTCTTACCGGCCTGATGGGCAATGCTCCCTGAGCTGGTCCCCAGGCCTCACCGTGTTCCTTTGGGCATGCCAGGGCCCTCCCGGTGCACGGAAAGGGGCTAATCTCCTACAGATGAAGAGATC
This sequence comes from Panthera pardus, assembly GCF_024362965.1. NCBI lineage: Eukaryota > Metazoa > Chordata > Mammalia > Carnivora > Felidae > Panthera > Panthera pardus. The sequence goes on from NW_026526765.1 coordinate 116,915,188, forward strand.
TCCTGGCGCCAGGTGAGGTCACCTCTCCCGGTGCCCCGAGGTTCATACCCCAGCGACAAGGGAAGTGAAACACCATCTCCACCTCCCAGGTGAGCACCCACGAAATGTAGCAGTGCATCACACACAGAGAGTCAGTACACCAAGGCTTTTCTTTCCAGGAAGCAGCTTTATTCATGTTAGCATAGGTTTAGCAGGCTAAGACCAAAGGCTGAGCCCCAAGCGCAGCGGGGGGGCGGGAGGGGGTTGCCTTCTATACAATTTTTGCTCCTTTGTCTTCCATATATGGTAATATACAGTCTTAATGGGCACTCTATGTTACACAGTCATGAGGAACGTCATTCACACACACAAAGCCAGGTTGTCTTCCCTTATCTTGAGGTTTTTACTGCGTTCCTTAGGGAGGGGCTGTACCACAATATCTGCAGTATAGTAATGTTTGGGGGGTTTTAAAAAGAGAAGAAGAGGGATGCCTGGGTGACTCAGTTGGTTAAGTGTCTAATGATCTCACCGTTCATGGGTTCAAACCCCCCATCAGGCTCTGTGTTGACAGCTTAGAGCCTGGAGCCTGCTTCAGATTCTGTCTCCCTCTCTCTCTGCCCCTCCCCCACTCACCCTGTCTCTCTCTTTCAAAAATAAACACTAAAAAAATTTAAAAAAAAGAGAAGAAATCCTACATATATATGCATTTATATGCTTATAATACCTCTGAAACTAGCTACCTCTAGGAAAGAAAACTGAGGTACTGGGGTCCTAGAGAAGACATTATTTTTTTACGATTACCTATTCATAGTATTTAAATTTTTACCATGTATATATATTTATTTTTCAAAATTGTTTAAGGTAATCAGAAATAATTCTTTAGTTCAAGCATATTCTTCTCAATGAAGCAGTCCCAGTCTACTCCAGAACCTGGTTGTCTCTCCTTCTCTAAGCTTCCAGAGCCTTGTAGGCTCCCTTACACGCTGTCCCAATGCCTTGACCAACCACAAGGTACCAACCAATCAAGCCAACTTGATTACTGCTTGTAAAATCCTAACACAAAATTACAATGTCATATGGAAAATACTACAACATAAGCTCATGAATTTTTAAGTGTGCTTTCTAGAAAGCTGAAAAGCTGAAAAGCCTTTGGATTAATCACCCGTGATTTAAATTCTTGTGCCCTCAAGCTCAAATATTTGACACTCACTCTAAGACCTTATGAAGCAAAAGTAAATGATGCTTCTGGAGGTATCAGGTCCCTCTACCTTCCTTAATGGGACATTAGCTTCAAGGGCTTCAAGGGTCACTGGGATAACCCTCTCTTGCCTGTTCTACATTACTGACTCAATATATCCATGCAGTGAGAAGAGAAAAAGAAAGAATTTCCTGCATCGCAAGACCTCTTTTGTTGGTAAACTAATGAGAATGAACAAGGATCCTTTCCTGGGGTATTAGCCTCTTTCCTGCTGCCATGCTATGAAACAAAAACTCCAAGGGAAGTTCTCTAAGAAAACAAGAAAGTGACACCCAATCTGCCAGATCATTATTATCAAGACAGTTTTTTTTTGTTTCTCTCTCAAACTATTCTTTGAGTTTTGTTTTTTAAAAAGGAAATTCCAGAGCACCTGGTGGCTCAGTTCAGTTAGGCGTCTAACTCTTGATTTCAGCTCACGTCATCATCTCACACTTCCTGAGATTGAGTCCCACATCAGGCTCTGCACTGGCAGTGTGGAGCCTGCTTGGGATCCTCTCTCTCCCTCTCTCTCTCTGCCCCTCCCCAACTTGCTCTCTCTCTCTCTCTCAAAATAAATCAACTAAAAAAAAAGGAAAGTCCATTTTTTATCCTATTTCCACAGTTTTTGGTCTTATTTTTCAGCTCCATCCAAACTTCCCCCCAGCCCCCACCTCCCAACCACATGCTGATTCGGAGGACAAATTTCTCCAGGACCAGGGTGGGAGAATACAGGAAGGGTACAGGATGAAGTGCAATTCATTTAGATCTGAAGTTCACCAATCAACCCTGTCTACCTTAAAAATAAAATAGCCGAAGAGCGCCTGGGTGGCTCAGTCAGTTAAGCATCTGACTTCGGCTCAGGTCACGATCTCACAGTTTGTGAAGTCAAGCCCCACATCAGGCTCTGTGCTGACAGCTAAGAATGGAGCCTGCCTTCAGTTTCTGTGTCTCCCTCTCTCTCTCTCTCTGCCCCTCCCCCACTCGCACTGTCTCTCTCAAAAATAACAAAATAAGCATTAAAAAAATAAAATAACATAAATAAAACAGCCAGTTATTTTATTAGCAAAATGAGTTTACTTGGCAGCAAAGGAATTGCAGTTTGGGGCATGCACGCTATAATGAACAATAGCCAAGTCCGAAGAGACAAATGAAGGTCAGATTTTTTTGAGGTTTCAGGAGGAAACTAGAGAGTTTAAGCCAAAGTTTATGGGAGAAGAACAAGACTTGGAGGTTGTGGTGGTTTCTCATTTGGCTGCAAGCAGTGGTTAGTGTGTAGTTACCGGGCAGGGAGGGATCTTCCTTCTTTTTCCTAAGATCAGGAGACGAAGTTCACATGTGAAAAATATCCTTCCTTGTCAATGTAAGAGTGACCTTCTCTCCTCCTGCTAGTTGTGCAGGCTGCAAAGAGTGGTATGTACTTCAGAGCTCCCTCCAGGGCTCCCCAGCTTCATTTTAAATGAGGTTTCTGGTATTTTCACAAACTTCATGGGCAGATTGTGCCTCCTCATTTGCAAAGTTTCTCGAGTCCCAAGGGGTTCTTTTTCCTAAAATCCCTGCTGTTCAGAGCTTGATGAGAATGACCATGTCCCAGGTAAGTAGAGGCTTGAAGTCTGAGGGGACCCAGGTGCTGCTGAGGAAGGGGAGGAGCAATCCTCAAACACTAATTGCCTCTCGGCACCAGGCTCTGGGCAGAAGAGGTTGCTGACATTTCTGCTTCTGTGAAATGTCTCAGCAAACCAAACCTGTTTGAAATGTGGCTTCCTTTCGCTGAACTAATGTCTCCAAGGGTGCACCAAGAAGGAACACAGTCTACAGGATGAACTGGCTTATGGAAGAAAGATTTTCGTAGTCAAAGCCTAAAGTGGGAAGTGCTATAATAAACAAGGACTGGCAGATTTCTTGATTACAGGACTCAGAGCCTTTATTATGCAGTTTATGAATCTACAAGAAGCAAATGTCATATGCAATATGTCTTGCCTATTGGGCCACGAAGTCTCTGAGCACATCCTTGCATGGCTCGTATGACTCAAAACACCCTCTGAGAAGTATGCAGCCTCAAGAAATCAAAGGATCTTTCAAATGTGTCTGTCTAGTTACATCAAGGGACTGAGGAAAATGTTGTCTCAAGTCCTTGTCATCTCTGATTCTATGGCCAGCTGAACATGGCAAAATATTAGAATCCAGCATTTGGTGTTTCATTATAATGGGTCCAGGACTTCTTTATTCAAGTCAATAAAAATAGTAGGAATAACAGCAGCAGTAACCAGCTAATTTCCTTTTTACTGAGCATGAATCTGCCAGGTCCTATATAGTGTCTTCTAAAATCTTCCTCAGTGCCCTAGGAAGGGGGTTTCCTGTTTTACAGATATGAAAGTAAACTTTCAAGATGTGAAGCAGCTTGTTCCAGCTCACAAAACCAAGTGGTGGCAGAGCCAAGAAACTGAGCCTAGAGCTCCTAATCAGCATGTGTTATGCAAAACCAGCACTGTGTCCAAGGAAACACAAGTCCCTCAGAGAAAGTCCTGGTGGCAAAGAGGAGGAGTTGTTCTTCCAAGGGGCATTAGCATAATGGATATAAGCATAATAACGGCCTTCAGAAGCCTTTCCACATTTCTATAGGGATTAGTACAGGTTTGGGCACTCAGTAGACTATCTATAAAAAGCTCTAAATAATGTCACCTTCTGCTCAAAAATATTTCAGCCCTCAGAACAGAGCACACACAGAGAGAGAAGGAGAAAACCAGGGAGAAGGAAGAGGGGGACAGGAGGCCAGGGTCTATACATACACATAACCAGTGAAAAACTCCCCCAGGCAGGGAAAGACTGATCCATTTTGTGAGCCAAAATTTCTGTGGTTTTTTTTTTTTTTTTTTTTTTTTTTGTAGGCTTGGGAATAGCCGAAACCTAAACCCTACAAAACACTTCAGAGTCATCCTCTCTCTCCCTCACTGGACCCTTGCTCACATTCAGTCCATCGGTAGAGTCTCTCGATATTCACAGGAACTGGTACCAAATTCCAGAGTCACCAGAGTAGCTCCTGAGCCCATTTATTTACTGGCACCTCCCCACTGATACTACCCTTATCCAAGCCACAATCATCTCCTGCCTCACCTACCACAGAGCCGATAGCTACTCTTCCATAACACATCCCTGCCTCACAATCTATTCCACACATAGCTACTGGAGTGACCTCCCCACCACAACCACAAATAAAAATATGCCATGCTCTCCTTAAAATCCTCCAGATGTACTAAATGCAATTCAAATTCCTTAATATGGCCTCCAAGTTCGAGACCTGCCTACCGCTCTCATCATCTCAGATCGCACTTTCCCGTCACACAGTCTTCCTTTCTGTTTCTAAAATGTCCACCTGTTTTGCCCATGTCAGGCTCAAACCTGCAGCCCCCTCTGCCTGAACAATGTTCCCTGAGGTGCCCACTAAACCGGCTCCCTCCTATCCATCAGGTTATAGCTTTACTCCCATCTCCTCAAAAGGGCCTTCCTTGAGCTCATATCCCACTGCGCTCTCCATCACCTTCTCAGCACCTGTTACTACCTGAATTCCCTGTGCACTTTCTGGTGACTCACTTTTGGCACATCATTCCTCCTGGGATGTAGGCTCCAGTGAGCAAAGCCACTCATCTTGCTCACAACTGCTTCTCCATAGCACGTTCTAGGAACTCAAGGAGTATCTACTGAGTGGAAATAGACTGGAAGGATGGTCGCTGTGTTGGTATTTCTCTGAGAAAGTGAAATGAGGGATTTGTATCTAGTGGTGGGAACGAGGTTGGCAATGGGGAGCAGTGCTTCCAGGAGAAGCTATGCACAGCATAGACCCCTACACAGGCATAAATGCATCACCCCAGGAATCTTCAGAGACTCTGTAGAATGACTTAGTGGACCTTTCACAAAACATGGCATCAAGGAATGGCAGCTTCATGAGGTTGAGGGATTTGTAATTATGGGAGTTAGGTTATCTAATTTAATCTGAAGTTGGTGTGATCCCTAAACTCACAAAATGAGTCTGGAAATGTTGAATCATATCATAGCCTAGTGGCAGAGTCTTTGAACCCTCACATTCTCTCTGTCCCCTGCTCTCTATGTTAGGTGGATTCCTATTTACCTGTGTCATTTGCCACCTTCTCAGACACCCATTATTGATATCATCTAAGAGTAGAGCAAATGGTTTACTGAGGAGTCAACAGAGAGAAAACTCTCATTTTTCTAACATATCAGAGTCTTGGTGGAGTCAGAATTCAAAAGAAGCTTAGGAGGATTATATTTATAGAGTTATCCAGCCCTTCTCCAGTTATGGGAAGTTGCTTCTTTGCTGGTGGGAAATAAAGCTGGAAAAGAAACCTCTCTAAAAGGAAGCCTAACTCTCCTGCAGGCCAACAAGACCCCCCACAGAGGAGCTGGCACTGAATTCCAGAGCTTCCAGAAACTATGCCGGGTAGGAATTTATAACCTTTAGTTTTCCTGGCTCCTCTTAATATGATTTTTCCCTGCAATGATATCTCTGAGTGATGAATAATTGACATAATATTCAACACATTTGAAGATCGATGTGATCTTAGGGCTATCAATCTATCCATTTTAATGCTTCCTTTGCCCACATCCCTGATGGGCCCAGAGATGAATGGGGGAGGGGAGATCCTGCAAAGCCTGGGGGTGAAGGTGACAGAACAGCCTCAAATTATCGTGTTCCCAGGATTGTTTGGGGGAGGGGAGAAGAACTTGGACTCAGCAGCACCTTGTTAAGACTCCCTGGGGAGCCACTAGTCAGGCGGAGAGGCAGACCCCAGTGATGAATGGACTTCTCATGCCCTTATTCTTAGTGTCTTTTCTCTTCTGAGCCACAAGATGACTGGAAAAGAATACAAATGCAGAAACATACACAAAATGCATTCGCACAGGCATGCATGCACACACACACACGCAGAGGCTTGGCAAAATCCTACTTAGGTTCAGAAGCCCTGCTAAACTATTCACTGTTTAGGTTAAAAAACAATAAATGACTGTAGGATGACTTTTGTCTTTGGAGTAAGAAAGATAGGGAGAATGTGTCAAATTTGGGAAACATGGTTATTTTCAACAAATCTTGAGTGAATATGAATACTTGTAAGCTTTCTTTTAATTCTCAGGAATCATAAGACCAACCCAAGGACAAGCGTATTTTATAATGTTAGGCAGTTTATCAGCTTGCTTTTATGAATGGGATCCCATTAACTGGTTTAACAGTAATAATAAAAAGCTTCTTAGGCTTGAGAAGACCAACATATATAAATACAAGATGCTGAGGTTACTATTACAGTAATTATTCTGTTCCATAAACTTTAACATTTCCAGTAACCCTATGAAACCCATTTCCCCCCAGTGGCCAGTGTAACTCCAAGCACGTTTCTAACTATAATTGTACCATTTGGCAATCATGATCTTGAACTCCTAAGCTAGTCTCAAGGTGATTAGATCACTTATCTTTCAAAATAATCATGAATAAGATAGAGATTCATCTGATACAATTCTGAAATATTAAGAATCTCAGTCATTGGGGCAGAAATGACAGAAAATACGTGATCTCTTATTCACACCAGACACTGTGCTTCATGCATTATCTCATGGAACCCTCACACCAAGCCAAAAGGTACACTGTTAACCTTACTTTATAGATTTAAAGGGCTAACAAGCATCAATTGTCATATACTAAGTAAGTGGCAGAACACAGTTTGGATCTTACTCCCTTGTCCTCTGTCATTCTGACATAAAGCTCATGCCCTTGACAACCATATTTTTGCATATAAAGTCTAACATAAACCCATTATTTTAAAGGAAATGATGGAAGGAAATCATCTGTAAGTTTATACATTCTAACTTCTGCCCCCAAAAAGTTTCCATCAGCTTTTTTATTTACTACAGTTCCTAACATAATAAAAATGATAGGCTCAGTGCTAACAAACCCGAGGGATGGACAATCGATGAACACAATCTTCCTTTATTCCCCAGCTATATCAGAACTGACTGCTTCAAGAGATTTGGACCAATTAGTTTTGGGGATTCTATGAGCCCTATCAAGTTAAAGTCAAATTTATCTGTACCTACATGGAATTTTCTGGGATAAAAGTCCACAGCTTCGACCAGTTTCCAAAAGGCCTAGACACGAGAGACAGACAGTATTCAGATCCAGAACCAAGAAAAGATACCTAGAATTCCATCTTCCTCAGAATCAAGGAGATAACCCACCAACAAAGTAACATTTTAGGGAATTAAAAAAGAAATTATATGAAACCTGCATGATTTCTAATTTAGTAATAACTGCACACTTTTACTCATTAACAAGATAGCTCTTCCTTCTTGATTCCCTTCAAGCAATGCTTGAGACTTAGCCTTGTTCATAAAGATTCTTCTGTTAACACTTTTGGCCTTGGGCAGTCTTGTAGCAACACTTAGCTTGCGCTAACCCACATTTATATTCTTGACCCCTTTGTTACTACTTCAGGAATAGGAGTAAAATTTCAAAGTAAATCAAAGTATATTGTGAAGTAGGAAAAGCATAATACGGAACAGCCTCCTGTGTTTCCATTTGTCTGCCTTAAAAAAGAAGAAAAGGAGGGGGACCAGCCAGGAGCAAGGGAAGATAGACATATTTCCCTATTTTTGTATAGAACATCTCCTGAAGTTCACACAAGAAACTGCTAACAGTGGCCTCTCCCGAGGAAGAGAAATAAAGGACATATTTTACTGTTCACTTTCAAAACTTGAATTTTACACCATGTACATGTGTAGCTTAAAAAATACTTTCAAGGGGCGCCTGGGTGGCGCAGTCGGTTAAGTGTCCGACTTCAGCTCAGGTCACGATCTCGCGGTCCGTGAGTTCGAGACCCACATCAGGCTCTGGGCTGATGGCTCGGAGCCTGGAGCCTGTTTCCGATTCTGTGTCTCCCTCTCTCTCTGCCCCTCCCCAGTTCATGCTCTGTCTCTCTCTGTCCCAAAAATAAAATAAAAAAAAAATACTTTCAAGGCAAATCAAAGAACAGTAAAGTTTATCTTCATTTCCTATTCAGTTAAACTCCTATTTATGGTTTTCTTAACTGAAATTCATGCCACTGGAAGTCTAACTAAAACCCAGTCAGAGGAAGTTCAGGCACATGAAGTATTATACCTGCTTCTTTGAGCTGAGAAAACTCTAATAAAGGACTCCAAAGCATTTAGAAATTTCTGCCGTTAGTTGCAATGGGCGGCAATCTGTATATAAAACACCTTTTGTTTCAATGTTACAGGATAATGTGATCTTTTTAAGACATTTTCACCAATAAAGAGATAGCCACATTTAATTTAGATTTACCTAAAATAGTGCTACCAAACAAATCTCTCCAGCAAGCTTACAATTGAACAGATTCCTTCTGTACACTCTAGGTTTGAATTGAGGAGTCAGAGACAATTCTGATCTGTCATGACTCATTCATCTGCCAGGTAAATGTCTTTCTTTTGATATTAATTCTAAAAAGCATCTCAAATTCAGAAGTGTTAAAAGGGAGGTAAAGAGAAGAAGACAACATACCCACCAGAATAAAAAAGAATTTTTTTGAACATAGACAGAATCAAGTGTGGTCAAGGATACAGAGTAATTGGAACCCTCACATACTTCCAGTGGGAAAGTAAAACGGTACAATCACTGTAAAAACAGTTTGGCAGCTTCCAATCAAGTTAAATAACACCTACCCACTGACTCACAAATTTCACTCCAGAGTATATTCCTAAGAGAAATGAGTATATGTTCACAAAAACACATGTACGTGAATGTCCATAGCATCATTATGCATAATAACCAAAGACAAAATGATTCAGATATCCACTAGCTAGAGAATAAAAGAACTATGGAATATCTGTACAATAGAACACTTCTCAACAATAAAAAAGGGCTTCTACAGGCAACTATTTGAGGATCAAAAACGTTATATTGAGTTAAAGAAATCAGTCACCAAAAAAGAAGTGTAAAGCATATGTTTCTATTTACATGCAATTCAAATCTAGGCCAAAATCATTTCCAGTGATAGGTATCATAGTAGCAATTGCCTCTAGTGGAAAGGAGGGGGTGCCTGCAAAGGCAAGTAAGTGAAGATTCTGAAGTGATGGAAAAATTCTGCATCTAAATCTGGGTGATGATTACTGAGATATACTCATTTGTCAAAATTCATCAAGTAGTACATTTAAAATTTGTGCATTTTACTCTATGAAAATTATTCCTCAATAAAGTATTGCTAGCATTGAAAAATCCAAAGAAATCTCACTTTACAATTGGGAGAATGTGTTACATAGTTACATGGTTTATGAATACCTAATCCCCCAAAAGTGAGACTGAAAAAGAGAGATCTGAGCAATCTTAAAAGCAATGAAATACGAATTCAGTAAATGCAATTATCACCTCATTTATGAATTTACTTGACTCTGGCAAATTTCCTTCTTTTCTGTCTTTTGGAACAGCTGGACTACATTAGTAAGTTTGTCTGGAGATCCTTATCTTTGAGAATCTGATTCAAGTGATGACCCAAAGTCTAGAAAAATAACTATACATACACTACTTTGCAAAGGAGGGTCATAAATGATCTGAAGGCCATTTACAGATGCCAAGGTAGGCTAGAGAGATGTTTTTCAGACTCTTCAAAATTCAGAGGTTCTTTGTTAAATCTCTTATCTTCTTTTTTTTTCAATATTTGTAATGTTTATGTTTTTTAATTTTTTTTAATGTTTATTTATTTTTGAGGGAGAGAAAGACAGAGTGCGAGCGGGAAGGGGCAGAGAGAGAGGGAGACACAGAATCCAAAACAGGAGCCAGGCTCCCAGCTGTCAGCACAAAGCCCGGTGCGGGGCTCAAACTCGTGAACCACGAGATTGTGACCTGAGCTGAAGTCAGTTGCCCAACTAACTGAGCCACCCAGGCACCCCTTAATGTTTATTTATTTTTGAAAGAGAGACAGAACACGAGCGGGGGAGGGGCAGAGAGAGAGGGAGACATAGAATCCAAAGCAGGCTCCAGGTTCAGAGCTGTCAGCACAGAGCCTGACACGGGGCTCAAACTCACAGACCGTGAGATCATGACCTGAGCTGAAGTCGGTCACTTAACCAATTGAGTCACCCAGGTGCCCCGAAGCTCTTACCTTCTAAACTGAACCAATGCCCTCTAAAATCCAAAATGGTCCATTGAAGTATGGAAATACATATTATTTTAGTTAAAAAAAAACAGGCATTTGTGCCTTACTAATATTTGACCTATATGGAATCAGTACAAGACATACAGTTTATAAATAAATACATATAAGCTACAGTTTCCTGCTCAAACTTTTCGTATAAAAATATATGTCTAAAAGTATGGAACTTTTAGATCTTTGAATTTTTCAGACCTTTGAATTTCATGAAATGTACCAATCTAACCCCAAAATGGAGATCCACATGTTTGGAGGGATTTTTGTTGTTATTGTTGTGGGTTTTTTTTTTTTCTTTTCTGCATAATCCCTTACTTTTACTACGATTTTATTAAAATGGTAATAAGGAGCACCTGGCTGGCTCAGTTGGTAGAGAATGCTTGATCTCATGGATCATGAGTTTAAGCCCCACATTGGGCTTACTTAAAAATAATAATAAAATAAAATATAAAATAAGGTAGGAAGGACATAGTCTCTGTAATAAAGATATTTGCATGTTATAGAGGAGCCTGGGAAGATGGCCAAGTAGGAGGATACTAAGCGAGTTTATTTATTTTTGAGGGAGAGAGAGAGACAGAGTGCGAGTGGGAAGGGGCAAAGAGAGAAGGAGACAGAATCCAAAGCAGGCGCCGGGCTCCCAGCTGTCCAAGGTGCCGCAGGTGTCCAAGCTTACCTCCTCCCATGGATATATCTAGATAAAAGCCATATCAGGGCAACTAACTCAGAAAACTGCAAGACTGGCAGAACAGAGTCTCCACAGTTAACTGTGGAGAGAAGGCCAGATTGAAAATGGTACGAGAGGTGGAGATTCTATTGGAAACCAAACTCCCAGCAAGACAAATGGGAAGGACACCACAAGCATGGAGAAGAAAGAGGAACAGAACTCATACCAGGCACCCCAGACACAGGGAATCTGCACTGGGAAGACAAGTCCCCATAGTATTTGGCTTTGAAAACCAGTGGGTCTTAACTTCTTGAGTTAATACAACCAATGGAGCTTACTTAATTCCAGGTACTTTAAAAATCAGCCAGCTTGGCTCTGGAAGAGCTATAGGGAGATAGGAAATGGAGTTTCTACCCTGAAAAAGACAGCATAACAAACAACTCCACTGAGATAGAGCATAGAAACAGCAGTATTAAAAGCACCTGGAGAATTCAGGAAAAATATTTATTTATTAATCTTGGAACATGTGCTGGAAGGTCAAGGATCTTTAGGAGCCTTCTCCAAGAACAAAAGAGTTGTCAGGTGCCATTCTCCCCACCCCCACAACCTAGATAAGGAGATACCTACAAGAGCCAACTGAAACACTCTACCTAGCTTGCTAATGCCATATCACACCCCCATATTCTCCTGCAATCAACACCCTCCAACCCCTCCAAATCAATGCCTGACATAACTCATTCTACAAGCAACCATTACAGCAACGAGTGCCCCAAAGTGACTCCTACCCTGGGGAGAAAGGAAGGTAACCATACACACCAGTTCCTACTGCAACCCCAGCAGCAGGGTGGAGGCAGACATCTGGTCTGACTGCAGGCCCCACCCACCAACAAAAGCCTTTCAGGGGATAATGCAGGGGAGAGTCATACAGTGGGTGTGACCACAGCCCCCACAAATGGGTTAAGGGCAAGCACCTGGTCTGACCCAACTATAAGCCCAAGGAGACCCAGACTGCCACCTTGACAGCATAGGGATCAAACTCCAACCCTCAAGAGGCAAAGAGCCATTGCAGATGACCAGACCAAAGGCAAATGTGGCTCAGCCACAACAATAGAGTGCATGAAACACACATAGGAGACACCACTGAAGTAGCTGGTTTTGGTCAACAGGGGGCATTGTCTTAGAGAGCACTACCAGACCTCTTCTTAATAAGGCCACTACTTTCAAGATCAGGAGACATAGTTGACATTTCTAACACATAGAAACAAAAACAGAGTTAGACAAAATGAGGAGACAGAGGATTATGTCTCAAATGAAAGGAACAGGACAAAATCACAGCAAAGGAGCTAAACAAAATGAAGACAAGTAACATTCTCTGATAGAGAATACAAATAATAGTCATAAGGATACATACAGTCTTGAAAAAAGAGTGGTGTCAGTGAGATCTTCAACCAAAAGATAAAAAATATAAAAAAGAATCCAAGATTAAGAACTCTAACCAGAGGGAATCAATAGTAGATTAAAGGAAGGAGAAAGTCATATTAGTGTTTGGAAGACAGAGTAATGAAAAGCAACCAAGCTGAACAGCAAAAAGAAAAAAGAATAATAAAAAATGAGAATAGGTTGAGGGAATTCAGTGACATTATCAAGTGGAATAAAATTCACATTATAGGGATCCTAGAAGAAGAGAGAGAAAAGGGGGCACAAAAATGATTTGAAGAAATAATAGCTGAAAATGTCCCTAATCTGGAGAAGGAAACAGACATCCAGATCCAGGAGTCACAGAGAGCCCCCCAAAAAATCAACCCAAGGAGGACCACATGAAGACACGTAATAACTAAAACGGCAAGAAGTTGTAAAAAAGAGGGAATTTTTAAAGCAGCAAGAGAAAGAATAGTTAAATACAAGAGAACTCCTATAAGTCTACCTGCTAGTTTTCAACAGAAACTTTGCAGGCCAGAAGAAGCGTCATGATATATTCAAAGTGTCAAAACGAAAAAAACCTGCAATCAAAAATACTCTAGTCAGCAAGGCAATCATTCAGAATAGAAGGAGAGATAGAGTTCCTCAAATAGGAGCTGAAGGAGTTCATTACCACCAAACCATCCTTACATGAAACATTAAAGGGAATTCTTTGAGTAGAGAAAAAAAAAAACAGAATTAGGAATAAGAAAATAAGGAAAGGGAAAATTTCACAGGTAAATACTAATATAATAAAAGTAGTAGATTAACCACTTATAAAACCAGTACAGAGATTAAAGGACAAAAGGCATAAAATCAATTATGCCTGCAAAAATCAGTCAAAGAATTCACAAAATGAAAGGATGTAAAGTATGGGGTGCCTGGCTGGCTCACTCACTAGAGCATGCAACTCTTGATCTCAGGATCCTGACTTTAGGGCCCACGTTGGGTATAGAGCTTACTTTAAAAAAAAGAAAGGAAAACAAAAGATGCAAAGTATGACATCATGTACATAAAACCCGGGGTTGGGGGAGGGAGTGAAAATTTAATGCTTTTACAATGGGTTCAAACTTGAGCAATCATCAACTTAATATAGACAGCTATATGCAAAGGATGTTATATATAAACTTAATGGTAACCACGAATCAAAAATCTGTAACATATATGGGAAAAAATAAAGAAAAAAAGCCTATCACTAAAGAAAGCCATCAAACCACAAGGCAAGAGAGCAAGAGAAAAAAATAACAGAACTACAAAAGCAACTATAAAATAAGTAACAAATGGCATTAAGTACATAACTATCAATAATTACATTAAACGTAACTGAACTAAATGCTCCAATAAAGCAACATAGGGTGACTACATAGGTTTAAAAAAAAAAAAAAAAACAGACTCATCCATATGCTGCCTACAAGAGATTCACTTCAGACATAGACAAATGAAGATTGAAATTGAAGGGATGGAAAAACATTTATCATGCAAAGTGAGGCTAAACTAAAGATAGGGTAGCCATACTTATGTAAGACAAAATAGACTTTAAATCAAAGACTGTAACAAACTGAATTCAAGAATACATTTTAAAAAATTACAAACCATGATAAAATGAGGTTTATTCCAAGGATGCAAGAATGATTCAAAATTCACAAATCAGGGTCATCTGACTTGGTCAGTCGTTAGAGCGTTGTGAGTTCAAGCCCCACCCACATTGGATGCAGAGATTACTTAAAAAAATAAATTAAACAAATTAATTTTAAAAAAGCCCTCACAAATCAATGTGATACATGACATTAACAAAACCAAGGATAAAAACATGATGACCTCATTAGATGCAGAAAATGCATTTGACAAAGTACAACATCCATTCAGATTTAAAAAAAAAAAAAAAACCCTCAACAAAGTAGGTTTAGAGGGAATATATCTAAACACAATAAAAGCCATATAGGAAAACCCATAACTAACATCATATTGAAAGGTGAAACACTGAGAGCTTATCCCCTAAGATCAGGAACAAGACAAGAATATCCTCTTGCACCACTTTTATTTAGCCTAGTACTAGAAGTCCTAGCCACAGCAATCAGACAAGAAATAAAAATCATCCAAATTGGTAAGGAAAAAGGAAAACTTCCTATTTGCAGATGACATAACACTATATTTAAAAACCCTAAATACTCTATCAAAAACTACTAGAACTGATAAATGAATTTTAAAAAGTCATAGGATACAAAATCAATGTACAGAAATTCATTCCATTTCTATACACTAATAATGAAGCAGCAGAAAGAGAAATTAAGAAAACAATCCCAATTGTAATCACACCAAAAATAATAAAATACCCAGGGATAAACTTAACCAAGGTGGTAAAAGACCAGTACTCAAAAAACTATACAACACTGATGAAGGAAATTGAAGATGACACAAACAAATGGAAAGAAATTCCATGGTCATGAATTACGGGAAAAAATATCGTTAAACTCCCCAAAGCAATCTATAGATTCAATACAATGTCTATTAAAATGCCAAAAGCATTTTTCATAGAACAAGAGCAAATAATCTTAAAATTTGTGTGGAACCACAAAAGACCCTGACAGCCAAAGCAATCTTGAGAAAGAACAACAAAGCTGGAGTTATCACAATCTCAGATTTCAAGATATACTACAAAGCCATAGTAATCAAAACACTATGTACTGGCAGAAAAATAGACACAGAGGTAAAGAGAACAGAATATAGAGTCCAAAAAAACACCAATACACCCACAATTATATGGTCAATTAACCTCAACAAAAGAGGCAAGAATATGCAGTGGGAGAAAGACAGTTTCTTCAACAAATGGTGCCAGAAAACCGAACAGGTACATGACAAAGAAGGAAACTGGACCACTTTATTACACCATACACAAAAATAAACTCAAAATAGATTAAAGTCCTAAATGTGAGACCCAAAACCATCAAATTCCTAGAAGAAAACAAAGACAGAAATTTCTTTGACATCAACTGTAGAAATGTTTTTTGGATATGTTTCCTCTGGCAAGAGAAATAAAAGCAAAATCAAACTACTGTGGCTGTACTAAAATAAAAAACTTTTGCATAAGAAACCAGCTGTAACAAACCATCAAAAAATGAAAAGGCAACGTAGTGAGTGAGAGAAAATATATGCAGATGATAGACCTGATTAGGGGTTAATACCCAAAATATATAAAGTCTTTATATACCTCAACACAAAAATAATCCTATTAAAAAACAGGCAGAGGACATGAATAGATATTTCTCCAAAGAAGATATACAGATGGCCAACAGACACATGAAAAGATGCTCAACATCACTCATTATCAGGGAAATGCAAATCAAAATACAGTGAGTTATCACCTCACACCTATCACAATGGCTAAAATCAAAAACACAAGAAATAACAAGTGTTGGCAAGGATGTGGAGAAAAAGGAACCCTCATGGACTATTGGTGGGAATGTAAACTGATGCAGCCCCTGTGGAAAACAGTTTCCTCAAAAAATTAAAAATTTAATTCCCTGCAATCCCTGTCAAAATACCAACAGCATTTTTCACAGAGCTAGAGCAAACAATCCCAAAATTTGTATGGAACCACAAAAGATCCCCAAAAAACAAAGTAACCTTGAGGGAAAAAAAAAAAGGCAGGAGACATCATAATTCTGGACTTCAAGTTACATTACAAAGCTGTAGTTAACATAACAGTATGGTACTGGCACAAAAATAGACACATAGATCAACAGAACAGAATAGAAAACCCAGAAGTGAACCCACAACTATATGGTCAATTAATCTTCAGCAAAACAGGAAATAATATCCAATAGAAAAAAGACAGTCTCTTCCACAAATGGTGTTGGGAAAACTGGACAGCAACATGCAGAAGATTTAAACTGAACCACTTTCTCACACAATACACAAAAAGAAATTCAAAATGGATGAAAGACCAAAATGTGAAACCTGAAAGATAAAAATCCTAGAGAACACAGGCAGTAACTTCTTTGACAATGGCCAAAGCAACTTCTGTCTAGATAGGTCTCCTAAAGTAAGAGAGATGAAAACAAAACAAAAAAAAAATCCATCGAGACTACATCAGAATAAAAAGCTTCTGCAGAGTGAAGGAAACAGTCAACAAACCCCAAAGGAAACCTAAGGAAGGGGACAAGATATTTGCAAATGACATATCCAATAAAGGCTTAGTACCCAAAATATATAAAGAACTTATAAAACTCAACACCTCAAAAAATGGATAATCCAACTTAAAAAAGGGCAGAAGACATGAACAGACATTGTTCCAAAGAAGACATCCAGATGGCAAACAGACACATGAAAAGTCACTCAACACCACTCATCATCAGGGAAATGCAAATCAAAACCACAATGAGATATCACCTAACACCTGTCAGAATGGCTAAAATCAACAACACAAGAAACAAAAGGTGTTGGCAAGGATGTGGAGAAAGGGGGATCCTCTTGCACTGTTGGTCGGAATGCAAACTGGGGCAGCCACTGCGGAAAACAGTATGGAAATTCCTCAAAAAGTTACAAGTAGAACTACTCTATTATCCAGCAATTGCACTTCTGGATATTTACCCAAAGAATACAAAAACACAAATTCAAAGGGATACACATACCCTGATGTTTATAGTAGCACAATACCCTCTACAATAGCCAAATTAAGGAAACAGCCCAAGTGTCCACTGATTGATGACTGGATAAAGAAGATATGGTTACACACACACAGACACACACACACACACACACACACACACACACACACATACTGACACTGGAATATTATTCAGCCATAAAAAAGAATGAAATCTTGCCATTTGCAATGACATGGATGGAGCTAAGTCAGTAAGAAAAAGACAAATACCGTACGATTTCACTCATGTGGAATTTATAAACAAAACAAACAAACAAAGGGGGAAGAAAGGAACAAACCAAAAAACAGACTCTTAAGTGTGGAGAACAAACAGATGGTCACCAGAGGGGAAGTGGGTGGGGGGATGGGTGATATATGTGAAGGGATTAAGAGCACACTTACCTTGATGAGCACTGAGAAACGCATAGAATTGTTGAATCACTATATTGTACACCTGAAACACTATTATACTATACATTAACTATACTTGAATTTTTTTACAAAGGTTGTTTTCAAGGTTCTTCTCCAGACTTGACTAGAGAAAGAAAAACATTGCAAAGCAGCTCTAGTGCATAGTCTTAAGGGCTGATCTTCGGGAAATCTCAGCACTTTTCATTTGCCTCCAACAATCTCACACATGTGGAAGAGAAAGAGCTCAAAGTTGTCAATGTAAAATATTATTTTTTTTTCTTGCAGAGTACCAAGAACTTTACTTTGACTATAGTTAAGAGTTGGAGAAGGAGTAGATCAAAGCATTCTTGCCTTCTTTCTGATGCCCGTGGTGATTTAGAAGACTGATCCGAAAGCAAGAAAATACTTGGTGATTGATTAAAGAGCCCTCCAGGACTTACAAAGCAGAGAAAATTAATAAGTGTGTCCAAAATAATATTCTGGACTGGCCACAAAAGCCCATTAAATACAAAACTGCTCAATGATACTTGGAAGTGAGTACCGCCACCCACTCCTGGAGCAAATGCTCCTCACCTGGACTGCCTTACTTCCCCCTGCTACAGGTGATACAAGAGATAAATAAATCTGGCAATGGGGGGAAATGGGAGGACCTGGAAAATTTTTGTTTTTAACCTGTAGATCAGGGGTTAACCAAATGTAGCCTGCTGCCTGTTCTTATATGATCCGTGAGCTAGGAAATGGTTTTTACATTTTTCATCAGTTCAAGAAAAGCAAAAGAATATTCCATGACACATGAAAAATATGCAATTCAAATCCATGTCCGCAAATAAAGTTTTATTGGAAAGCAGCCATGCTCATTCATTTACCAATTGCCTAGGACTGTTTTATGCTCTAACAGCAGAGTGGAGTAGTGACCACATGGCCTAAAAAACATTTACTACCTGGACCTTTCCAGAGTATGCTGATCCCTACACCAGACTCTAAGTATCAGAAGGACAGAGACTATGTACTTGTTATCAACATTTGTTATTTGGCTGCTCGGCCTCCATCTACTTCCTTTGGAAGGCGCAGACTGGTTCCTTTCAGAGTCAGGGGGCGGGGAGACTTTCCTCACTCCCAGCACAGTCCTTTGGGTGGGGCTCACCTCTATGAGACCAATCAGTAATGCCAGTCCCCTCAGGCTCAACAGTAGGGTTGGAGGCACTTGACTCAGATGGTCCAGAGTGAATCCTAGGACTTTAAAGAGTTCCCTCCCTTTTCCCAAGGACATCAACCTGAGAGGTAGAATCAGCATCACTGCTTTCATGTACAAATTGAGTTAACACAGAGTGAAAGAAACAACAGGCATAGAAACAGATAGACATGCCAGGTGCCTGCAATATGATCTGAACCTGGATCGTGCAAAGTCTGAAGCCAAATCCACTCTTCAGTTCCAAGACAGTTTTGTTCATGTTTGTTTGAACTTGATTTCCTGTCACATGCAATAAGAAAAAAAAAAAAGAAGTAGTAGTCTTAGCCAATAATTCCATTTCCATTTGATTCCTGACAGCATCGAGGTCCACAACATTAACACTGCAAGGCTCTGTAAATGCCCATGAGTTGGAATGACAGTTTGAACAATTTAGAGCTAAGAAAAGGAATCCCTGCAGTTCTTTAGATATACAGAGGTAAATAAACACAAAGAATATAGAACCCTCAAAGGCAAGATAAGTTAAAAATAACAGCAGCAATATCAATGCCCACTGATTGTCAACACGTGCCCCACATTGGTTCAATCTTAACATGTCTTACGACAATGTATTAAAACCCCATGTAACAAAGACACAGACGCTGTGAAGTCTTTATCAGATGTTACATGGTTAGTTAGAGGAGACTGCAACCAGGTCTGCCTGATTTGAAAGCCCACACTCACAAATCCTTTGCCAATTAGAGCTCTTCTTCCTCAGACACAGGTCCTGTGAGGTAAGGTGGCCTGCCAAGGTCAACTTAAAAATCGGGTTCAAGTTGTACTGATCCCTTCCTATGTGACCGCCTGCAAGTGACCTTTCTGAATCCCCATTTCCTCACTTATAAAATGGGGTTATTGGGGCACCTGGATGACTCAGTTGGTTAAGTGTCTGACTTCAACTCAGGTCATGATCTCAACGATTCAAGAGTGTAAGCCCTACATCGGGCTCTCTGATGTCAGCACAGAGCTGATTTAGGATCTTCTGTCTCCCTGTGTCTCTGCCCCCATGTGCTTTCTCTCTCTCTCTCTCTCTCTCTCTCTCTCTCTCTCTCTCTCTCTCTCTCTCTCAAAAATAAAATAAAATAAAAACAAAAATTAAAAAAGATAATAAAATGGTGTTATTATCTTCCTGTATCTGCCTTGGGGCACTTGGGTGACTCAGTCAGTTAAGTGTCCTACTTTGACTCAGGTCATGATCTCACTTTCTGTGCTTCAAGCCCCACACTGGGCTCTGTGCTGACAGCTGGAGCCTGCTTCGAATTCTGTTGTCTCCCTCTCTCTCTGCCCCTCCCCTGCTTGTGCTCTCTCTCTCTCTCCTTCTCTCAAAAATAAATGAAGTATTAAAACAAAACTTAAAAGAAAAAGTTGCCTTGAGGATTCGTTGACCAAAACAAAACATTAAGCTCCTGGCACATCAATTGACACATACTAGGAACCTCAAAAGAGCTCATCTTCAGTTTCCATGCCTGGGCTAGGTCAGGGTGGCCCTGTAGAGCAGAAGTCTCTTCACAACCACAGTCCAGGAGAATTCATTCCAAAGGAACATGCACATGCTCAGCTGCTCTTGTGGGACCCAGAAGCAGGCACTAAACGCTGTGAGTGTACCCTTCACGGGCTCCTGGTAATGAATTGTGCTTTTAACCAGCCGGATGCAGCCAGACCTCACATTCCCAAGCTGAAGCCCATTAGCATACACAGCCCCATTTACTGATAAATGCAAGTAATTTGTTTCTAGCGTGTCACTGTTTTATGGCTCCTTCCTGTCTTGGGGCTCAAGTGATGAAGTTTTATGCAGTTGTAGCTTTTTTTTCCTTTTAATTGGAACTTTAGATTTCAAGAAACAAAAAATTTGTGTTTGATCTGAAATCTCTCACGGGTTTACAATCCTTTGGAGCATTTAAAGGGGAAAATGAAGGGGGAAAGAATGAGGGGGACGTCTAATTGATCAACCCAAGTAAAGAAAATCAAGGCAGCTTATCTTGTTAAATGAAGGAAACACCTAGTCACATGTCTTTTGTGAAAACTAGGCCATTCTGTTGTCTTTCCCAGCTGCTGTGACCATCTCTAGTTGACCAGGCAAGCAGAGGTACGAGTCCCTTTAACCTACACAATGGGTGTCAATGGAAGCAGCTACTCTGACACCCAACCCTTCACCATACTTGTTTGTACAGGACCTTGGTTAATGATCTGTGTAAGTTTCAGCTTCCTGTTCTATAAAGCAAGCATAAAAGTTCTCAATTCACAGATATGACCAGAAATGTGGTTGCAGTCAAGGAGACTGTATGAGAATCTACACAAGTACAGATGGGCACACATGGAAGATCAGCAGGAGCCCCCAGTGCTCCACAGACAGGGCAGGAAGTCTGTCCAAAATGCTACTGCCAGCAGCTCAAACAGATTTCATCAGCCCCATCGCTGCCCTCTTGTCTCTTAGCTCATGCTAACATCCAGATAATCCAGCCTGAGGGTCTGCTTACCTAACTTGCTTGCTGGAGGCAGAGAGATTGAAAGTGTGGCAACCCTGGAGGGAGGCACTGCCCCACACCAGGGAGAGTCCCGTGAAGATACCCACCAATGTAGCTCTCCCCCAGATGAGACATGTCTATGACAATAGGATGGTTTAAGAATAAACAACCTAACACACAGAAAGCTCTTAGCAATCTCCTAGAATATAACAGATGGCCAATAAATGGCAGCTATTATTATTGCTGTAATTAGCATTATTTTTAGCTACTACCACTCTGGCCACCAGGGGTGATACAGACAGGTGATAAAAATAGACTCATTTTTGATGAATTCATGATGAGGGATCATGGGGAGAAGGCAGAACTATAGACATAAAACATACAGGCCAATGCTTCTGAGAAATAATACCTAAGAATATCAAGGCCACTCATGAACTATTCTTTTTTTTTTAAGTTTATTTATTTATTTTGAGAAAGAGAGAATGTGCACACAAGTGCAGGCAGGGGAGGCAGAGAGAGAGAGAGAGAGTGAGAGAGAATCCCAAGCAGGCTCTGCACTGTCAGCACAGAGCCCAACGTCGGGCTTGATATCATGAACTGTGAGATCATGACCTGAGCCGAGATCAGGAGTTGAACACTTAACTAAAGGAGCCATGCAGGAGTCCAAATGATCCTTGTTGGGATCACCATCCACCTGGACAATGGGTTATCATCTCCACCTCCACAGGAAAACTGGTGTTGTTATGCCAGGGCCCCCGTTCCATTTTGCAGATCCCAGCACACCATGGGCAGGGTCCTCAGCTCTGCTCGTCAAGTTTCTTCCATTTTAATGACCTGCCTCACGTCCCACATGTAGGCAAGATAAACCTGAGGTCCTCCTAAGGTTAACATGTGGGCTCAAATTTTGTAATTTAAAAAGAACATGGGTATGCTTGCACATTGTTTGCATCCAAAATACAGTTGAAGTCTAATTATGAGCCCTGTGGAACTAGGAAGAAAATGCAAGGTTGACATGGCAATTAATTCTTTGCATCTCTCTGCAGTGTACAATGGGGATTTTTATTTTTTAAGGGGAGAATTCTCACCAGGGGCTCAAGTCCTATTTGTCAGTGGCTTTGAACTAAAATTACAACTGAAGTAATACCTTGCAAATGGTCTATAAGTCATTCTGTTATTACAAGAAAGGGAATTATTTTCTGAAATGTATGATTTGAGTTGCTTCTGGGAATGCTAAGGAAACTTCGTACTGCTTGGTTCTTCTACATAGACAGGGTACATGATGGTGTATTAAAGATGTACCTGAGGACTTAGAGGGCTCAGAAGGGACACGGCAGTTGAAAAAAAAAAAAAAAAACAGCAGTGCTTGGCTGGCTCAGTCAGTGGAGTGGCATTGTGAGTTCAAGCCTCACAGTGAGTATGGAGATTACTTTAATAAAATAAAATCTTAAAAAAAAATCCCACATACTCAGTGTTGGGTAAGATTTAGTGAAATTAGTGGAAAATTAGTATTGGGTTTAAGGTCACTATCATCTAAAATATGTAATTATTACTCCATTTCCCACCATGCCAGATCTTTCACCCATCCCAACATGTTTAAAATATAATTCAAGTTAGGATAGTGATAATGCTAATAATGTAGCATTATCGTTAATCAAATTTTAGTTAAAAGTTAATGTACTGGGTAGTCATTCCTTCATCTGAACAGTAGCTATTCAATGCCTCCCATTTGGTGAAAGCAGTACTGAGTTCTGGGGATGCATTGAAGAGCAAAGGCAGTCAGGGAGTGCTGGAAGTTTCCTGACTTTTGTAAGAAAAAGACAGTGATTATAGAAAAATGCCAAGTGGTAAAAGCTATTAGTTCTAACAGAAGGGTAAGACAAATAAGGCTTCTCTAACCAAGTGCAGCAAACAAGCTGAGAAGTAAAGATTATGAGTTGGCACCCAGGTCAAGAGTGGATGGGGCAGGTAGAGAGGAAAATGTTTTGTCAGACAATCATCCAACTTGCCTCATCATTCCTTCCAAGGAATTTCAAAGGTCTCTGAACATCCTTCTTACCTGAAAAGTATATACGTCCCTAGACCCATCCTTAGCATGCCAACCAAATGAAAGACAAAAATTCTCAAATCCAGTGCTATTGTTTAAGCCACTATGAGTAAGAAAATGAAGATTATACATGCTACAATAAGGTGTGGCTCAGCCTTGCCCTCCATAATATCCAATCTCATTTTGAAGACAAATCTATAAATAAAAATTTAACTATGTTAAAAACCTAGTCATTAAAAATCTAACTCTCATGCATTGCTGGAGAGAATGCAAAAAGGTACAAGTTACTTTGGAAGACAGTTCCCAAAGTTGCAAAACAGGCAGTTTCTTTAAAAACTAAAATTATTCTTACCATATGATCCAGCAATCACATACCTTGGTATTTACCCAGAGGTATTGCAAACTTAAATACACACAAAATCTGCACCCAGATATTTATAGCAGTTTTATTCATAATTGCAAACACTTGGAAACAAGCAAGGTATCCTTGTAGGTGAGTGGAAAAATGCACTGATATATCAAGACAATGAAATATTATTTGGCGCTAAAAAGAAATGAGCTATCAAGCCGTGAAAAGACATGGAAAAACCTGAAAAGCATGTTACTAAGTGAAAGAAGCCAAGTTCAAAAGGCTACTTAAAAAAAAAAAAATCTTACTATAGATAATTCCAACTATCTAACATTCTGGGGGAAAAGACAAAACTATGGAAACAATAAAAAGCTCACTGGTTGGGGGAGAGGCAGGGCAGGTGAACAGGTAGAACACAAAGGCATCTTTAGGGCCCTGAAAATGTTCTGAGTAATATAATGATGAGTACATGGCATTACACATTTATCCAAACCCATAAAATGTTCAACACCAAGAATAACCTCTAAGGTAAACTATGCACTTCAAGTGATTATAATTAACAGAGGTTCATCTGTGGTGAAACAATGCACATTCTGGTGGGGGTTGTTAATGCGGGAAGCTATACAAGCATGGGTGCAGTGTGTACTTAGCAAATATCTGTACCTTCCTCTCAATTTTGTTGTAAACCTAAAACTGGTCTAAAAAAAAAAAAAAAGAAGTCTTTTTAAAAAGAAGAAACAAGGTTTTCATCGGGTCTTTACGGGGAGTAGAAATTGATTGGTGAGAAAGTGAAGAAATACAGCCCAGGAAGATTTAATGGAGGAAATAAATTCATAGATAAGAGATTGAATGTCCAGTTTGGTTCTGGCTGAAAAATTGATCAAGTTGGCCAACTTCTGCCTAATCTGTACCCAAGGAAGACAATTATGACTGATGGATCCCCATTCTATTCCTATTCCTAAAAATTTTTCTTTCCAGGCAACCAATCCTGAGAAGCTGAAATATAAAACTTACCCAGAAAAATGGTAGCATGACTAACAGAAGCAAGGGAGAGAGGAAAGAGAGCTGAGAGTTGAGGGAAACAGTAAAGATCAACTTAATTTGTCAGTAAGGGTGTGTCTAGGAGAAAACTAGTGAAATTCAGCAAGACATAGTCATCTGGGAATCAGCCTCAGAAAGGTGCTTCCAGATTAATATTCACTCTCTTGAGGCCTCTTTGCTGTAGAAAAAACACAAACCCAGGCTACTTTGGATGGGGATGAATAAGCTCTCCACTGCAGAAGCACCAGAGTTGTGGAGACAAGGTTGCAAACTGAGTGACTGTAGAAATATGCTAGTGGACCGGATCAGGGTTTTTCAAACTTCCTTCATTCATGTAACTGTTAGTGTAAAAAAGGTAGTGATAGATATACTAGCAACTAGCAAAGACTTTGTCCTTGAGATGCAAAGATAACTGCAAGAATATACCTATGTAAGTTAAAGGCTATCCATCGGATCATTTATGTCTCACATTGTCTAAACATTGGACAATTGAGTAAAATTTACTGATCATGTATCAGCCACCATTCTAAAAGATTTATGCTCAGAATGACTCTCTTATACAAAAAATATCTCCATGGCACAAGAACAGACACTCAGATCAATGGAACAGAATAGAGAACCCAGAAATGGACCCACAAACATATGGCCAACTAACCTTTGACAAAGCAAGAAAGAATATCCAATGGAATAAAGACAGTCTCTTCAGCAAGTGGTGCTGGGAAAACTGGACAGCGACATGCAGAAGAATGAACCTGGACCACCTTCTTACACCATACACAAAAATGAACTCAAAATGGATGAAAGACCTCAATGTAGGACAGGAAGCCATCAAAATCCTCTAGGAGAAAGCAGGCAAAAACCTCTTTGATCTTGCCCGCAGCAACTTCTTACTCAACACGTCTCCGGAAGCAAGGGGAAAAAAAGCAAAAATGAACTACTGGGACCTCATCAAAATAAAAAGCTTCTGCACAGCAAAGGAAACAATCAGCAAAACTAAAAGGCAACCGACATAATGGGAGAAGATGACATATAAGATAAAGGGTTAGTATCCAAAATCTATAAAGAACTTATCAAACTCAATACCCAAAAAACAAATAATCCAGTGAAGAAATGGGCAAAAGACATGAATAGACACTTCTCCAAAGAAGACATCCAGATGGCCAACCGACACATGAAAAAATGCTCCACATCACTCATCGTCAGAGAAATACAAATCAAAACCACAATGAGATACTACCTCACACCTGTCGGAATGGCTAACATTAACAACAACTCAGGCAACAACAGATGTTGGCGAGGATGCAGAGAAAGAGGATCTCTTTTGCATTGTTGGTGGGAATGCAAGCTAGTGCAGCCACTCTGGAAAACAGTGTGGAGGTTCCTCAAAAAACTAAAAATAGAACTACCCTACGACCCAGAAATTACACTACTAGGCATTTATCCATGGGATACAGGTGTGCTGTTTCAAAGGGACACATGCACCCCCATGTTTATAGCAGCACTATCAACAATAGCCAAAATATGGAAAGAGCCCAAATGTCCATCGATGGATGAATGGATAAAGAAGATGTGGTATATATATATATATACAATGGAGTATTACTCGGCAATCAAAAAGAATGAAATCTTGCCATTTGCAACTATGTGGATGGAACTGGAGGGTATTATGCTAAGTGAAATTAGTCAGAGAAAGACAAATATCATATGACTTCACTCAAATGAGAACTTTAAGAGACAAAACATGAACATAAGGGAAAGGAAACAAAAATAATATACAAATAGGGAGGGGGACAAAACAGAAGACACTCATAAATATGGAGAACAAACTGAGGGTTACTGGAGGAGTTGTGGGAGGGGGGATGGGCTAAATGGGCAAAGGGCACTAAGGAATCTACTCCTGAAATCATTGTTGCACTATATGCTAACTAATTTGGATGTAAATTTTAAAAAATTAAAAATAAGATTAAAAAACATATCTCCAATTTATATACAAGAAAAAAAAGACACATGGACAAATTAAGAAATTTCCATGGGTCACACTACTGGAAATGGTAGAACTGGGATTGAAACCCCACCAGCCTCACTCCAGGCGCCACCCTCACTATCCGACTGTGCTGGCTGGCCAGCCAGTGGAGCACTCTTCTGTAGAGTGAGGTCATGGGAGCTTGAGTTGAGGGGTTGCTAAAGGTTCATGGACAGAGGGAAGGGTCTCTGGAAATCCAGAGTTTTGATGGATGGTATGTACCCCATAGTTACATGAATATAAGGAATAGCATTTAACTAATAAGACCGTTAAGATGAGACCTCCACAGGTGAGAACATCACGGGATTAAGTATTTTCAAAGAAGATAATTTAATATAGTCTATAAACTAATACAAATTCAAGATAGTATATGTGTGTACATGAGTATATGGAAGAGAGAGGAAATAAGTGTAAGATGGTATTTATTTACTGGTCAGAGTTTAGTGCAGAAAACAAAAACTACTCTAGGTATCTTGGGAAGATTGGGATTTAATTCAGGGTTTAGATGCTTGCAAAAATCACTCCAAGAGTTAGCTGAATGTAATTTAAAAGGCTGCCTCTAGGCTTCTGTGGGAGTCTTAAGTCCTGCTCATCAGGGAGTTCAGCTCTCCACTTCTAGGACCACTTCCTAACCCCTTGGTGAGTAGGTGAAACTTATGACTAGTTCTGATCACTGATTTCTGAGAGTAAGGGGCATGCATTGTTTCCAGGTCAGAGCATTTGACTCTCAGGATAATGTGCCTCCAGTTCTCCATCCCTCTTCCATGGTACTCAGCAAAAACTGAGTGGATGGCTACTTCATGTGTCTCAAGCTTAGAGTGGGAGACGCAAAGCACAGCTCCTCGCCCATCCATAGTGGGCATGTAGCATAAACAAGAAATAAACTTTTGTTGTGATAAACCACTTAAGATTTTGAGATTGTTTGTTACCCAGCAGAACCTCACCTACACTGATTCAAACAGGTTCCGACTTAAAGTTTATCAACTATCACAGCCACGATCTGGAGAGCAAGAACAATGATTGTCAGTGAGCTATCAAGCTCTAGCTGTTTCCATGGCTACCACCACTGTTGAAGCCAGAGCTTCCCCAGACTACAAAAGTAAAGAACAAATAGTAAACATGGAGTCTGACTTCTACCAATATTCACATATATTGGCAGCACAAAATCTCAGAACAAACAAAAAGAATGGTTTTTACCTCTCTACTACCTTCAAAATCTCAAGGTCACCTCCATGCCAGGACCTAAATTGTGCCAAGAATCCTAAAAGCCAAAGAGTCAGGAGTATGTGATTTTTAGTCTTCTCATCCATGTGGTGGAGTACAGGGACACAGAAGGTGATAGACAGTAAGTGCCAAAGCACAGGATCCAGCACAAATTCTGGAAGCTTGTTCCAGGGACCCTCTGCATCAGAACCACTGGGGGTGCCTACAACCAGGCGCTAAAAATACATGGGCAGAATCCCGGGGAGCTAGGCATCTGTATTTTTTTTAAGATTATTTATTTATTTTGAGAGAGAGAGAGCACATGTGAGTGGGGGAGGGGCGGGGGGGGGGGGAGGAGAGAGAATCCCAAGCAGGCTCTGCACTGTCAGCAGAACCCAATCTCACACATCGTGAGATCATGACGTGAGCCGAAATCAAAAGCCACACATTTAACCAACTGAGCCACCCAGGCACCCCTGGGCATCTGCATTTTTACAAGAACCTCGAATAATCCTCATACACACTGAAGCTCAGGTCCTCTCAATTATAGGCAAAAAAGAATTGCCTATAAAAGAGGCCAAAAAAAAAAAATCCAAAGCAAAATGGCTCCTACATGAAAATTATTTTTCTATTTTAGTGACTCCTATAAGTTGCATATTTCCTACATCGTTTTAAGTCATCTTAAAATTGCAGATTTTGTAAGTTCGATTTAGTCCTCAAAAAAATAAATAAAACCCAACTCGTTTGTCTCACAAACGAGGATAATAAAGCACAGACAGGTTGACAATGTTCCTTACGACAAAATATTTTTAGTGAGAAAATTTTGTGGATCCAAGAAGTGATTGACAACCAAATAAATTAGATTTCATCTCAGAAGACAAGTTACCAGCCACCTGAGTATTACCTGCAGAGAAAACAGATCTTGGGAAACCCTTTATCCAGAAGCTACAAATGGATAGCTCAAGACACAGAGATAATCTTTTGTTCTATACTAGGTATCTCTTTAACATTTGAGCTAACATCTAAAATTTGGGAGATTTCACATAAAAATGCATATATTCAATTGCTTTTGAAAAATTAAAAGAGCTGACCATTTGGGGCCCACATTCCCAACTGGCACTTCTGTGAAGCAGCTGCCAAATGGCCATCCAACCTCCGGTGGTACACTCTCCAGTTTACTATAATCCCCACCAGTCCTTACTCTCTCCTGGAATTTCAGACTGAGGGTCAATGTCCATTTATCACCAGGCTTGCCGTTTTCGCTGTTCAGAAAGATTTCTTGTAACTCTCTGTGAACCAAAAGTACAGTAACAAATATAGACAATGAGGCTGCGTGAGTTCTCGGACCTTCCCATTTCATTAATTTTTATTGCCTGCCTGGCCTTTGGGGACAATCTGCCACTGTGGCCTTAGTATCCGGTAGCATTTCCGTCCTGAGGACAAGTAAGCATGTGGCATACGGTCTGAACTCCAACTGAGGAGAGACCCCGCCTGGTCACCTGCAGAACAGCACCCTGGAGAGCTCAGAAGCTTTCCATTCTGGCACGCAGAGCGGTTAGGCGTGCTTCTCCGTACAGAACACCACAGCGCTGTGTTTGAGGTAATTAGTTTGGCTCTAAAATTAGCAGTTAAATAAATGTTAATGAACAGCTGTTCCCAATAAACAGGATAAATTGAAATTAATAATTGCCGTATTCATTTAACTAATGAATTACCCACTTTTTAAACACACCGACATAACGTGTAATCTCCTGCCAAGCCAGGCCAGTCTAACGAAATTTATTTAGTGGCAAAATAGGGCAAACTGGGAACTGAGCAGGGCAGATACTGTGCCACGCGCTCTAAAGGTACCAAGAAAAC
Organism: Panthera pardus; assembly: GCF_024362965.1. Classification (NCBI taxonomy): domain Eukaryota; kingdom Metazoa; phylum Chordata; class Mammalia; order Carnivora; family Felidae; genus Panthera; species Panthera pardus. The sequence continues at coordinate 116,944,995 of NW_026526765.1, forward strand.
AGAGGACCGCTTTGCCTCCATCTACTTTAAAAGGTAAAAATAGCTGACTGACTGTGATCCAAACACCAGGGAGAAGGGAGTAATTGCTTTTTGCTAAAAGTAGGATAAAGTTGTGCCACGTGTTTCCCAAAGGGCTTTGGTCCTGACACCCTCACCCTATCTCATCCCTTATTTGTTATTGAAGCTACTACTTGCCCATGACTCGTTAAGGAACACAACCGGGTATTGACAAAGAAGTAGAGAACCACTAGAAATCTTGAGTTCTCAAGCAGTGAGAAATCATGAGCTCGGGAGGGACGTGGGTAGTCCTGACGATGCCAATTACCTCAGTTTCCCCATATGCGCAATGCAAACATCAGTATCCTCACGGGACTGTGGTGAGCTTCGCCTGAGGTCATACAGGTCAAACAGCATATTTATTTGCCACATAAACTGCTTATTACGTAGTCCTTTCCCTCTACACCCCAAAGGAAAAAGCAGATTCCAAGAGGCCAACGTGCCAGTCAGCTAAACCTTGATTTGCCAGAGCCTCTGCATTCATCATTCACACAACCCTCATTTAGTGTGTCAGACTCTGTTGCAGGCAGGGATGCCAACATGACAAGGGCTCTGCTGGGTGGGGTTCACACACAATTGTCCTCAAAAGGGCAGACACACTGGTGACGCGCAAGGATTTCCAGGTGAGTAACCTCAGGGGACTTGAGAAGTGGCTACAAAGCTATAACTAGAATAAAAGATGTGAGGAGACACCTCCCTGAGAGGACCCCGAAGCCAGCCATGGAAAGACCTCCAGGTAAAGAACAAATGTGAGGATCTTAAAATGGGAACATCTGGCATATTCCAGTTAGAAGATCAGTGTAGAGTATAGTGACACTCTTTGAGTTTCATTTTTAAAAGGCCATTCCAGGTGATGTGAGACAAAGGCAGCAGGAATGAGAGAAGTAGGAGGTTCTTGCACACAGTGGCTTCAACTGGAGTTCATATACTGCCATGATCTACCTCCTGGCCCCCTTTTGCAAAAGGATCCTCACTGCCCCAGGAATTCCCCCAGCACACTTTGTTTGTTACACGATATAAGGTCAATATTGAAGGGGCGTCTGGGTGGCTCAGTCAGTTAAGCATCCAACTTCAGCTCAGGTCATGATCTCGTGGTTCAAGGGTTCAAGCCCCGCATCGGGCTCTGTGCTGACAGCTCAGAGCCTGGAGCCTGCTTCGTAGATTCTGTCTTCCTCTCTCTCTGCCTCTCCCCCACTCGTACTCTGTCTCTCTCTCTCTCTCTCAAATAAATAAAACATTTAAAAATTAAAAAACAAAAACCAAGGTCAATATTGACAGAAGGTGTTATGGTGAGTACTACACTCTCTTCCTCACTAGGAACTGACCTTGAACGGAATGACCGGGCTGTCTGCACAACTCTTAACCACCACCCCTGTTCACTCCTTTGTCCCTCTTCCTACTCACGACATCCACACGCTTGTTATCAGAGTGCTGTGCAGATGGGGAGACTCAAAATGGTTGTGCTTAAAATATTAAATAATCACAGGCATATGCAGTGTTTCAGATTGGCTTAGAAATGCTAGCCTGCCTGGCTTGAATCCCAACACCGCAATTTCTACCTGGGAAACCCTGGCCACCTCCTTCTTGTGTTGGTTTCTCCATCTTTGGAAGTGGGGAGGAAGGTCCCTACCCCTGAGAAGGTCAATTGTAACACATGAGAAGGTCAATTGGACATAAGCATGTCAAGCATATAGAAAATGCTCAGTAAGTGTCAGTTGATACTAACAGGCTCTCAGTACATGGAGTTCTTCCCTGATTAACACAAATTTGTTCCACCAGTGATCCAGGCGTGGCTATGTAAGAGACAGTTGAGGGGTGCCCCGGGTGGTTCAGTCGGTTGAGCATCCTACTCTTGATTTCAGCTCAGGTCATGATCCCAGGGTCATGAGACTGAGCCCTACACCAGGCTCCACACTGAGCATGAAGCCTGCTTAAGATTCTCCCTCTCTCTCTCTCTCTGGACACCGGGGTGGCTTACTCAGTTGAGTGTCCGACTCTTGATTTTGGCTCAGGTCATGATCTCATGGGTTCATGGAGTCAAGCCCCATGTCAAGCTCTGCACTGGCAGTGTGGAACATGCTTGGGATTCTCTCTCTTCCTCTCTCTCTGCCCCTTCCCCAATTGTGCTCTCCCACCTCTCTCAAAGTAAATAAATAAACTTAAAAATATTTTTAAAAGATTCTCTCCCTCTCCCTCTGCCCCTCTCCCTCACTCTCTCTCTAATATTAAAAAAAAAAAAAAAGAGACAGTGGCCTTCAAAACTAGAAGCAAAGTTAGTGGTAAAATTACTTAATCGACAGGAGGTTTGGAGTTTTAGATAACAACTAATTTATAGATCTACTGGCAAACTCTTTAGTCTCAGCAGGCATTTCTTTGAAGCCAGTACAAGGGGCCCAAAACTTTACAGTAATCTAACATCAAGTGCAGGCAAAGTTAGGTGAGCCAGAACCCGCATACACAGATGGGGGAGGTATACAATAGGATCGCCAGCTCAGAGGCAAATTTGGCCTTACCTGATATGTTCTGAATGTGCATAATTTTCAACTCACCATTTCACTTCCCAATCTCTCTTTTGGAGGATACCTGCTATGGTATGGATGTTTAAGTCCTCCCCAAAGCCACAAGTTGGAATCCTACCACCCATTCTGATGGTGTTAGGTGATGGGGCCTTTGGGAGGTCATCAATGGTTGGGTCATGAAGGTACAATCCTCATGAAGGTGTTTAGTGCTCTGGAAGGTCAGGTGCCAGCATGGTCTGGTTCTGGTGAAAGCTCTCTTCCGGGTAGGCGGAGCTGAGGGGGCTCTGCACAGTACTACCCAACTGTGAAAGTCGACTTATGTATAGTGAAACACTACAATCCCTAAAACATATTGTGCTAGAGAAAAACAAGATGAAAAGTTGTATACGTGGTATAATAAATAAAAATAATGGTTTGTACTTTTATACACACATTTGCATGAAAGAAATTGCCAGTTGCCTTTTCCCCTGTTTTTTCCTAACAGAACCATGATTTTATTTATTGTAGCAATGAATGTGGCTGAAAGACTACAATTCCCAGCATCCCTTGCAATTATGCCCTAATGACTCAATTCTGGTCAGTGAGAGACAATCAGAAGTAAGTCCAAGTGAGACCTTCCTACATTCCTTCCACGTCTGGCCCCAGATGTGGACATAATGAATGCTTTTGCCCCAATATTGGACCAGGAGGGGACCCTGAGGATGGAGAAAATGAACCAGGGATGGCAGACTGGTGCCTGGATCCCTGATGACATGGTGCCAGCCCCGGACTGCCTGCACCCAGACTTTCCTTCTGTGACAAAGAAACTTCTATCTTACTTAAGCTATTTTTATTTGAGTTTCCCTATCACAGGCAGCCAAATCTAAATCCTAAGCAATACAGAAGCCAAATCCAACAGTCTGCAAAGATACACTCGACTCATTTCAGTTATCATCTGAAAGGAGGGCATGCCTGCAATTCCAGAAAGAAGTCCAAGGAAAATACAGCTCTTTCTCCTATTTCAGTTCTTAGAATCCATTCATGTCTCTGTACATCTAAGAATGGAGGTTAAAATAAAAGGGTACCATGCATGTTAAATGAAAACGAGAGAATGAGGCAGAGTCTGAGGAAGCAGCAGCTGGCAGGGCTCAGGGCCTCAGGTGCTCTGGAGCCGCTTCTCACTGAGTTGCTGTATGGAAGCCACAGAAGGGCCTGGCCATTTCAGCAACCACCTCCCCAGGGGACGCTTACCCACACTGTCAGCTGAGGACCCCCTTCGGACACACTGCACCTGCGGACTGACCGCCAGAAACCACCCAGCAGGCAGCAAGCCTGGTTCCTTCCAGATAAAAATGAACCAGCTGAGATATTTGCAGGGCTTTGTAGTCACTGAATCATTAGATCCCAGAAGGTGAGAGTTAGATTCATTTGCTTTCCCTGTCAGAAGGGTTTTGTCTTTCACCACCACTATTTCTAAGTCAGGAGGGAGGCGTATGGATGTAACAAAGATGATGTCATGTCAGACTTCTCCTGTATAGTCAGAGCAATGCCATCCAATGCCATCCTGAGTCAGCCAAGGGCTGAGGAAGAAAGCTTGACTTACATATTCTGCTGGTCTTATGGTATCTCGCCAACCAACAAAGATAAGAGAAGCTAACGGGTTATGTCACTAAGATTTCACATCCACATTCAACTCACATTCACCAACTTTGGTTTACGTATTAGCAAAATCAGCAAGAAGTCCCAGATGTCTCAACAATGGGGCAGAAATGAAGAGCAGTTTTTCCTGATTTCAACATGTCTGACCTCTTTTGTTCCAGATTTGACAAAACCCCAACCCTGAACAGCCCAACCATCAACTCCCTCTATGCACACACCTGTAAAGCCTCGCTTGCACAGACCAGTATCTTAACAAATCAGCACCCCCTATCTCCAACAGGCATTAGACCAGACCCAATTCTGCTGTTCCAGAATGACCACATCTTCACTCGTCCTAATTCTCCCATCTTCCACCTTCGGTCCCCCTGTTGCTTGACAGTCTATATCAGGACAATAGTGCTAGACAGGAACTCCCACACCTGCCACCTCAAATGGAAAACCTCCATGTGTCTGCACCCATCTGTTCCTTCTGTCCTCTTACAAGAGCAGAGGACGGCCCGCCTCCTGTTTGAGGCCAGTCTGCCACACAGGATCTGGATTCCCTACATGCCTCGCTTTGCAAAGCAATTGCTCCGTCTCTGGTGTGATCCATCTTTCCTTGGCTTCTCCCAACCCACGTTTACTCTAGTGAAGTAGAAGGTCTGATGTTGTTACTAGGAGATAGGGTCTCCTAAGAAATACTAGGGAAAGCTTCCCAGAAGAAGCAATGCTTGAAAGATCTGAAGGATGAGGAGCAGTTAGCTCGGGGGACAGGGGGGCAAGAATATTCCATGCAGTGGGACCTTGCATGTTCACAGGCCCTATAATAGAATAAAGAGAGCACACGGTGCTTTCAAATTAACCTGTTAGAATCACTCATGTATTTTTACTGGCAAAAATAAATCCTGAAGAAGCAAAGTCTTCCTGACACATTCTTAACAACCAAGTAATCTTCATCTGGGAGCTATTTTAGTCTGCTCAGGCTGTTGTAACAAAATGCCACAGACTGGGTGGCTTGTAAACAGAAATTTATTTCTCACAGTTCTGGAGGCTGGTAATCCATTATCAGGGCACCCGCATGGTCAGATGAGGGCGCTCTTCCCGACCATAAACTTCTCATGGCTTCTCATGGTCATGGCAATAATCACATTCAGGAGGGTTTCACTCTCAGGACCCAATCACCTCCCCAAGGCTGTGCCTCCTAATACCCTCACCTTGGGAGTTAGGATTTCACCATGAGTTTGGGGGGACACAAACATTGATATCATAGCAGTAGCCAATAAATACATGTGGCTATTTTAATTAAAATTAGTGTAACTAAATTTAAACTATTTAACAATTAAAATTAAAACTTTAATTATAAATTAAAACTAAGTATCCAACTCCTTAATTGCACTAGCCCATTTATACTGGGCAATACAAATGTAGAACATTTCCATCATCACAGAAAGTACAATCAGACCTTGCTTGTCTAGACCACTGGGAACAAAAAAGTGGATACAAGATTCATAACAACGTTTATTTGATTTTATTTTTAACTGTATTGTTTGCGTTAATTATAGGAAGATTAGTAAACTAACGGTCTTTGGTTAATGTCACAAATTTAGTGATCCATATTCTTCTATAAACTTGTTAGCAAACGCAGTTTTCCCTACAAGTAGTTTCCCTCAAACACTTTCCAAGTTACAAATCTACAATCCTCAGAAGATAACTATTTAAGCCGACCAACTCAGTATTACAAGTTCTTTGCCCATTTTGAGTGAACACTTGGAAATTCACCTTTATGCTGAAAAGATGATAGGTAGATATTTCAGTCAAATTTTATATTTCCCAATGTTATTATTCTGTCCTTCCTCTTATGTCTCTAAAGGATAAAGAATAACCTGAATTCAAAAATACTTGTGTCAATATCCTCTTTACTCAATATTTCTCATCATGTGCCATAGAGCTCATTGCCTGTGGTTTCAACTTTAACTAAAGCTGTCTTGGGGGGTTTAAAATAGTTTTGTTCCAAAGCAGTGAGGTCAAGAAAATGTGGCAAATACATGGCCAGGTGGCTGGAGGGCAAAGCAGAGACCATGGTTAAGATCAATCCGGAGAAGCAGGCATGGGCAGGACTCTGGAGAGTTTAACTTGAACCTAATGGGCAGGAAGAAGCCACTCGAGTGTTTCAAGAGTAAGAAGGAACAAGGAAGAAGGAAAAACTTGATCAAATTCGAGTTTTCCAAACAGGATTCTGGTTGCTGTGTGGAGAAAAAGAACAAATAAGAGTTTGGAACAGGCCGAAGTAAATGCACACAGACCTCTTGGGAGGCTGTACATCAGTACTTGAGGGCAGGCGCCGGCCGGGTCATCAGCCAGAGGGTCATGACATTTCCCCAGTCCTAAGTCAAGAAGTCACAGGGAAACAAGATAGAATATTTGAAAAACAACCTCACAAACCTGAGTGGTCATTCCCACAAGATTAGGCTTATTATAAATACTTACTACTTATGATAAATACTGATTGAGACTCAAAAAAAGAATTTGTTGAAGGAGAATTTTTTACTTATAGGCAGCCCAACTCCTATCTCAGGATTCCAAAACAAAAATTTATGATCACCTTGAAATTTTAACCCAAGCAGGATTAACGACTGCATGACTTTCCCCTGAAATATTAAAGCAATTCTACCTTTTTTTTCCCCCTATATTCCACACTCCTCCCTTATAAAGACATATGATGGTAATTTCCTTTTCTAGGAAGAGACAAATAAGTGTGGGCCATTTATAATCCTAGGATTCTTGGCAGACCACAGGGCAAATTCAGTCTACTTATGTGTCTTTTTTATCTGAATGATGCTTTAGAAGAAATTAAGAACTATTTTCCAATCAGCGAATTTCACAGAGAAAATTGCAATACTTTTCTTCTCTTGAAAAAAATCTCAAGATCTGACAACAACGGAGCTTTCTTCAAATGAGGCAACTATCAGCTAGCAACGAATGCAAGCTGGTCCTTTCAGACCCAGAAAACCGATCCAGGTCGGGAAGATCTCCACTACCCACACACAACCTAGGTATTTGAATTCACACCCCCATTTGAGCAGTCAGCAGCAAGGTACTTTATTCCTTCGCCCTCTGCTGGCAAATCAATGCAACTGCACAAAACTACCACATAAGTCCAGTCGGCTGATTACCATCTGCAATTATCAGGTCAGCCTCTCAAAAACAAAATTCTCCTCCACCATATTCCTGAACTTCTTCTACCATCCAAAGATATGCGTTCAAGAAACACAAACTGAATTTGACTTTAACAGACAACTATTTAGGAAGTGAACAAGCTCTTCATGGGATCAAGCCCCTCCACTGCACTATCGTGACAGCCCAGTGCCTGCTTAGGATTCTCTCTTTCCCTCTCTCTGTGTCCCTCCCCCACTCCTGCTTTTTCTTTCTCTCTCAAAATAAACAAACAAACTTTTTTATAAAGTGAACAGGAATGACAAACAGCAAATCCATTTAAACCATTCTCTTATTACAGTTAAGATTTGTATGGGGCACCTGGGTGGCTCAGTCGGTTAAGCGTCCGACTTCGGCTCAGGTCACAATCTCGCGGTCCGAGAGTTCGAGCCCCGCATCGGGCTCTGGGCTGATGGCTCAGAGCCTGGAGCCTGTTTCAGATTCTGCGTCTCCCTGTCTCTCTCTGACCCTCCCCCGTTCATGCTCTGTCTCTCTCTCTGTCTCAAAAGTAAATAAACGTTAAAAAAAAAAAATTAAAAAAAAAGATTTGTGAAGAAAATGCAGAATTATTTCATTTGCATAACAAAGCCTTGATTTCCCTCCCCCCAAATAATCAGAACAAAATAACTATCCCCCACCTTCCTGCATACGATTAAAGCCTATCAGTTTGGTCCTGAAGTTTTGAGAGCAACACTACATTTAGTCACTGTGATGCTCAACTTCTGGTCACAACATGATACTCAAAGTAGCCATCACGGAAAAGGGCTCAAAACGCAAGAGGCTCTTTGTCACTGAGCTGATGCCAATGCAACCACCGTCCAAGCAGGGGAAGTCACCAGGCCTGCCCAGTCTGCATGCAAACATTTTATAGCCCACTGCAACCTAACGCACTTTGACAGCTCTATTTTGCTTTTTTTTTAATTTGTATTTATTTATTATGTTTTTGAATTTCTCTGTGCATTGTGGTGCTTGAACTCATGATCCCAAGAGCAAGAGTCTCACGCTCCACCGACTGAGCCAGCCAGGCGCCCCTGACTGTTCTATTTTGAAAGACATTTATTTAATTAGAGATTTCTGCTCTATTTTTACCACCATTCTCCTCACTCTAGAAGATGAAATAGGACAGGAAAGCCAAGCCCTGCTTTGATCCCACCCTGCAAGTTAATCACCACATTCCTAACTAGCAGCAGAACTGCCCAAGAATGTAAAATGCCAAGTATTTTGCAGCTGAACTGAAAATCGAAAGGTAATTGCCAAGTGTACCTAATCCAAGACTCTGGTGGAAATACGATAAACCCCACAGGTGTGTACAACCAATCCAAATTAGCAACGCTGACAATTGTAATTCTTACAGAATTGTTTCAAGCCTTTCAAGTACAACCTGGGATCCCAGCAGAGCTCTGTCCCATTAAGCAATTAATTAATCTTAAAAAATTGTTTGCCTTCAACTACATCTATTTGCTTACAATGAATGTACGTTAGTCTTTTAAACTACCAGCTTCCTGGGAGTCCCGGAGACCCTCTCCAGAGGCCCATGAGATCGAAACTCTTTTCTATTAAGACTAAAATTTTATTTGCCTTTCTTACTCTCACACATTCATGAGTGCGCAGTGGAGTTTTCTAGAGTCTACATGCTGAATGATACTTCAACAGACTGAATGAGAAGCAGATAGGAGAATCCAGCTCTCTTCTATTGAACCAGGTATTGAAAGAGATTTTCAAAAACATAGAACATCCCACAGTGCTCACTAGAATTTTGTCTTAGGAAGTGTGGTTATTTCTTAGGCGCCTGGGTGGCTGAGGCGGTTAAGCGCCCGACTCTTGATTTTGGTTCAGGTCATGATTCCAGGGTCGTGGGCTTGAGCCCCTCACCAGACTCTGTGCTGAGTGTGGGGCCTGCTTAAGAATCTCTCTCAGTGCGCCTGGGTGGCTCAGTTGGTTAAGCATCTGACTTCAGCTCAGGTCATGATTTCATGGCTTGCGAATATGAGCCCTGCATCAGGTTCTGCGCTAAGAGCTCAGAGCCTGGAGCCTGCTTCCGATTCTGTGTCTCCTCTCTCTCTGCCCCTTCCCTGCTTGTGCTCTGTCTCTCTCTGTCTCTGTCTCTCAAAAATAAATAAACATAAAAAATTTTAAAAAAAACTAAACAATCTCTCTCTCCCTCTACTCCTCCCCTGCGAGCATGTGTGCTCGTGTGCACACATGTGCTTTCTCCAAAAAAAAAAAATTTTAATGTAGTTATTTCTTATAAAAACTGTTACTTATGTTAATACGTTAATGGGCCATTACCTTTAAATGAATTAACATTTAAAATTTTTTCTCAGCTTTAGTTTCTAGTAAGGTCAATATAAGACAGGTATAATCCACACCAACAAAAACTCTGAGGGGGCCTCAATAATTTTTAAGAGTGTGAAGGGATCGGGACACCTGGGTGGCTCAGTCGGTTGAGTGTCTGACTTCAGCTCAGGTCATGATCTTATAGTCGGTGAGTTCAATCTCCGCATCAGGCTCTGTGCTGACAGCTCAGAGCCTGGAGCCTGCTTTGGATTCAGTGTCTCCCTCTCTCTCTGCTCCTCCCCGACTCACGCTCTCTCTGTCTCTCAAAAATAAATAAATGTTAAAAAAAAAAAAAAGAGTGTAAAGGGATCCTCAGATCAATAACTTTCAGAACCACTGTGTTAAACAGATTTCCTGTTGTTTATTAGATTAAGTAAGCTCTCTGCAAGCTGGTTTCATCTTAAATAATCTTTTTTGCATCACTAATGAAAAGAGGGGTCAGGTTCAGAATTCAACCCTCAAATCTCCCTGCAGACCTCAGCACACTGCCCCTACTTGCCAACCCTACAGTCTTCACGTCTCCCATGGAGGCATTTCCATTCTGTCCAGTGGCTCAAGGACTGTGCTGTATGATGATTACAGTCATCACAACCCATCATTTTTTCCACGGGTGAGCTTTTACCACTTGTCAGGCATGTAGCCTTCAATATCTCATTAAGAGGAGCTTCTAACAGGGCCTGGACTGTGATAAGCCCTCATTCAGTGTTGGCAGCAATGGCTGCCTTACAATCGTCTGAGGAGGAATGTATGCTAGTCTCCCTCATTTGCAGTTAGACACCTGTTACTTGCTCACGCGCACACAGCTACCAAGCGGCAGAGCCAGGATTCCAACCCGGCTCCATCTCAGTCTCAAGTCCAAGGGCCAAACACTGCTGCTCATGCCAGTCTTTCTCACCCTTCGTGGTATAGATAAACCCTCTAGGGTTCTTGTTAAATGCAGATTCTGACTCATGGAGTCTAGGGTACCTGGGAGTCTGCATTTCTAACAAGCCCCCAAGAAGGCCAAAGCTGCTGGTCCCCGACGTACAGCTTAGAAGACTGTGCCACTGCCCTCTCATTACCATCTTTAACCTTTTTTTCTCTCTGCGTTCATTTCCCTCTGTCTTTACTGAGATGTCTTTAGCCCAATTAAAAGTGTTTTTCATCTTTGCCCCATTCAACAAGAGTCCCTAACCTTCCTTCAACCCCTGTTTTTTGTCAGTCGTTCACAGGCACTCAAACTACCTTTAGGACACCACTTTCACTCTTTTCTCCATCAGCTGAGCCAGTATTTCGAGCTGTCACAAGGGGGCACCGTCTGCTCTTCGGTAGTGCAGGCTCAGCATCACAGTCTTGGTCTGGATGACCTATGGAATTGTGTGATTTTGCGAACTTATTATTAAAAATGGACGGGAACTGGGAAAATCAAATTGCAGGTGGTGACCAGAAGTATAGGCCTCAAACACAGCACAGATGAAATAGCAATAGACATTATGAAGGGTGCCAAAAGGCAATAAGAACTATCTGCCCTTAGTGCAGGCTTTATGACAGTCCACTGTGTTTGTCTGTGTAAGATTAAAAAAAAAAAAAAAAACAAGATGAAGAACTTGCCTGATTCCAGGGCACCTCGCTGGCTCACCTGGGAAAGCAGGTAACTCTTGATCTTCAAGCCCCATGTTGTGTGTAGCGCTTAACTGAAGAAAAAAAAAAAACTTGTCTGATTCCAGGAAATATGTCAAATATTAATTCTAAAGACAAGTTACTGGGTATTTTATAATATTTATTAACTACACTTTGAACAGAGCTCTGCCTCATTTTCCATAGATCACCTCCATACACACTTCAGGTATAAAAGCCCCTTACACCACTATGTTACACATATTACATAGTAAGAAAGATTCGCTCGTCATGGAATCTAGTAAAATCCCATTCGCAACTGTATACGTATATATAACTTATTTGTAAATATGCATAAAGAAATATGTCGAAGGGTCTTCAGCAAATAAGCAGGGCTGTTGTTGAAGGGGAAACTCCAAGAGAAAATGTTTAGACTCTGGTCGTCATCACAGGACAAATAGCTAATTCATATCAAGCACATTGACAGTGTCTATTACACACATTTCTACCATTCCCCAGGAGCTGATCCCATACCTTCCTTTGATAATTCACTACCTCGGGTTCCAGTTATTAGAAAGAAAATTAACTTTGGGGACATATTAAGGCTTTGGAGCCAAAGACAGACAACCTGGGATCTAATCCCAGGCCTACCACTTACTGACCACAAGACTTTGAATTAGTTGCTTCCTAAAACGCAATGCTCAGGATTGAGTGGGCAAAGGCCTGGTAGTGGAGGATGTGAAGAATTCAAGGATTCAATATTCAGTTGTCCAGGTAATCCCAGTACCCACATAACACAGGAAATGCAAATGACCTTAGCAAGATTTAAGCCAGTTCAATGGTCTCCAGTGTCATTTGGCATTTATGGGCAAGGATGGCTCTTTCTAAATAACTGCTAATGCTGGCTCTGAGTAAGAAATATACCCAAGGTTGACGGGAATGGACTGACTTTGATCAGTGTCATGAGACCCTACATAAGTCCTTTCCTCCCAGACATGCGCTGTCCCATACAAACATAGAACAGAACACTCAGCAGCCATTTCAAAGATGTAGATCAACTGTTCAAGGTTAATTACGACATAATATGAAACAGCCAATTTACAAAGTCATCTGGTAGCATTTTGTCAAAGTGACGTATTACCTATGATATATCTTTGAAAATATACATATCAAGTTATCTGGGATGTGTCACATCTCATCCTTCCTGTGCAGCCTTCCTTAAGAAACCCAGAAACTCTCCTGCCTTTCAACTTTTAACCCCTTTTCTAGATTCTCTGAGTGAATGATATACTCTGGAGTTTCAGAGACGTACCTCACAGGCCTCAAGAGTAAGTGAGGGGTGCTCAGATAATAGAACTATGATTCACTCCCCTCCTGCTTCAAAAAGAGCTGCTTTCATCTTACCTGTTGCAGATATTGGGCTCCTGATAAAAGGTTTTCCACAGCTAAATTAAGAATCAGCCCTACTGACCACAGTATTAGCTTGGTACATGCTTTACATTCCCAGTGGTATCATCTTATGTGACACTATGGATGATCTTTCACCAAAGTACATACTGTCTCCTCAAACAGCGGGCCTCAAAGACTTTACAAGACATTAGTCCTCCTCCCTTCATATATCCACAATTATTACAATGGCTTCATAGATTCCTGTTGAACAACTGAGAGTAGTTCCACTAGAACATCCATCTTTACAGAGGCGGTCAGCTAACAACAACCAAGATAGTTCCATCAAAGACTGGGACTCAATGGCTACAAATCTCCCCTGGCTTTTCTCATGACACCTGAAATCCTGTTTTACTGTCATCTCACACCCAAAAGCACGTCCTTCCCAGTGGCATTTTCGAAAGCTGTCAACAATTCCTCAAATAGAATTTTAAACCAAATACAGTATTATGCAGTAATTACAAATACAGTAATTACATGGAGGGATGCCTGGGTGGCTCAGTTGGATAAGCCTCTGACTTCAGCTCAGGTCATGATCTTGTGGTTCAACGTCAGGCTCTGTGCTGACAGCTCAGAGCCTGGAGCCTGCTTCAGATTCTATGTCTCCCTCTCTCTCTCTCTCTGCCTCTCCCCCGCTCATTCTCTCTCTCTCTCTCTTTCTCCCTCAAAAATAAATATTAAAAAATTAAAAAATAAAAAGAATAAAGAATAAATAAAGTAATTACATGAATCTGGACTTGGGTCAACTTGAACAATAGATATGAAAAAGCAGAGTTGTGCTGTCCAGTGTAGAAGCCAATAGCCATATGTGACTATGTCTATTTAAATACTTCAAATCAAATAAATTTTAAAATTCAGTCCCTCAGCTATCTTCACAGCATTTTAAGTGCTCAGTCACTATATGGAGCTAGTGGCTACCATGTTGGAAAGTATAAATATAGAATATTCCCTTCATCACAGAGAGTACTGTTGCATAACATTGATATCAAGGCGACCGAGTCTACCATTTCATAAAGTGTTCTGAAGGACACTAGCCTGGTAAGATGCTATAATCCTGTCTAAATTAATCTGGAAAATTCTGCCTCCACACCCCCTGCCTTACAATGTATCAGAGTATTAACATCCTGAAACCTCAAGACTTAAGCTCTAGCGTCAGATCTGAGTTTGAATTCTAGCTCTGCCACTTATTAGCAGTGGGACCTTGACAGAGTTACTTACCATTGAACTTCAGTTTCTTCCTTTGATAAATGAACTTCTTTGAATTCATTTGAACTCCTTACTATTGTCATGATAATAAAATGAGATACTACATGTAAAATTTAGCAAGGTGCTTCACAAATACAAAAGCTTTAACAAATATAGCTCTAATAGTTGCTTTTTGAAGTGCAGAGAAGCCCTATTTAACTTTGTTTAGTCCTGCATTTCCCAAATTTACTACCATCAAACTTCTTTAAGAATACATGGAAGAGAGAATAATACCGCCCCGCCCCCCCCAATAAAGAGGCCTGTGCCCTAAGAACCTGTGAATATTTACCTCACATGGAAAAAAAAGACTTGTCAGATGTGATTGAGGAAAGGATTTTGAGATGAGATGACCCTGGATTATCCGGTGGGCTCAATGTAATCACAGGGGTCCTTTATATGAGGGAGACAGTAGGCTCAGAGTCAGAGGAGGAGATGTGATAACAAAGCAGAAGTCAGAGGGGGCACCTGGGAGCAGATGCTGTTCTGCTGGCTTTGCAGATGGAGGACAGCCCATGAGCCAAGGAGTGCAGGCACCTTCTAGAACCTGGCCAAGAGGAGGAAATGGAGTCTCCCCTAGAGCTCCTAGAAGCAATGCGGCCCTGCTGACACTTGACTTTAGGACTTTTCATCTCCAGGACTGTAAGATGGTTCGTAATGTTTTAAGGCACTAAGTTCATGGTAACTTATTACAGCAGGAATAGGAAACTAATACAGAATACCTGAAAACATCTCTCAAGCGACTGATGTTCCGTTGCAAGTCTTATCTGGTGGGAAGAGCGGGATCCAGAATCGGGAATCCAGGGTCTAGCTCAGTTCAGCAACTAACAGTTTTCTAACTATTATCAGGTCAAAATCTCTGGGGCTTTTAAGTTTCTTCTACCAAATGATGACACTATCAACTCCTTTATCGGGGCGCCTGGGTGGCTCAGTCGGTTAAGCGTCCGACTTCAGCTCAGGTCATGATCTCGCGGTCTGTGGGTTCGAGCCCCGCGTCGGGCTCTGGGCTGATGGCTCAGAGCCTGGAGCCTGCTTCGATTCTGTGTCTCCCTCTCTCTCTGACCCTCCCACATTCATGCTCTGTCTCTCTCTGTCTCAAAAATAAACATTAAAAAAAAAACCTCCTTTATCTAATTTAAAAATTTTTATGACAGTAAAAATGATAAACCTACTTCATGAAAGTAACTCCAACTTACTTATTTCAACTTTCGTCCATTCCAAGTATGGGGGATGGGGGGGGCGGGGTGGGATAAAATAATGCAGAAAGTAGAAAAGTTTTACAAGAATGTCCTGAACTTTCATCAGGGATTTAGAACAAGGGGCTGAACAAGCATATGTTAATGCGCTCAGCAGCAAAGCTACCTGAACCAACATTGTGTACCCAGGTTGAAATATTTGGAATCAAGTTCTTGCCTCTTTCCCTCTCTGTCCAAACATCTTTTCTTTCAAAGATGTGGAGTTATGATATTCAGTCATTAAGGACATTTAATTTAAATTTTTTTTTTAACTTTTTATCCCTCCCAAGGATAAAAATGCAAGGACAAAACTTATAGACCACAAGAGCTTCCTCTCCCATTTTAAAAAGAAAAAAGAATCCCAGACTCAGGGGTGGCAATGTACTCTTCCTTTCTTAACACACCACGGGGAAAGGAGCTCAGCGCCGCATCTCTGAATACTGCACATTTCTTCCCCCGTTCGGCTGGTGCACAGGTGATAGACGATGCCAGGCGCCACCTGCTGGATTCTGTGGACACAGCTCTCTAGTCCATGCCGAAGAAACCGTCCCATCAGGACTGGCAAGAAGGTGCAAAGAGTAAAATACAAGAAACCACTGAACTGTACAGTTGGAGTAGGCTGTATGGTATGTGAATCATAGCTCAACAGAGTTCTTTTTTAAAAAGAAGGTAAAAGAAATGGACATGGCAATGGAATTTTGATTTTTTTTTTAAACTAGATTTTCCTCTGAATGATGAGACCTGTCATTCCTTAAGGACCCACAACAAATGATACCCTACAAGAACAAAGTAGCTGTAGCCAGGGATGGGCTGACTGTGTCCAAAGCAGGATTTTAACCATTCTGGGCCCAAATAAATATTTTAGTCTTTTACTTGCTGAAAGGTTATTCCTTTTGTGCCCGTATAAAACAATGTGCCCTTATAAAAAAGAGAGAAAGAGAGAGAGAGAGACCTGTGTCATCTTCACTGCGATGAAATCAATCCCTGACATAGTGCTCTCCAGGATGTCTTTGACCAGGGCCTCTGGTTACATTATAACAAAAACCATAGCTACAATTATCATTCACATTGTAACAATGTAAGAAGCAAACAAACTGTCAGGAAGGGAAAAAAAGGTCAAATTAAATACACCATAATATCAACCACAGCTGTGTTTCAATGGGACTTGGAGTGATTTTTTTCAAAAGAAAGTTTCAAGTTCTGCCTAAGCAGCCAAGATGTACCAACCTCCTTATACTCTTACTGTCCTTCACATCTATGTCCAAATGTTATCCTCCATAAAATCAAAACATGAACCATTAACCGAAAAAAAAAAAAAATCCTTGGCAGGAAAAAGGGCAAGACAATGTCAAAAACAAGAAGCATCAACCCCACAGCTGAGATTCGTGGATCCCAGCCTGTGCCCTGCTAGCCAGGATCCAGCGGCCTCAACAAGTCATGTCCACAGTTAGAGCATCAGTCTCCCTACCTGGAAAAGTTTTGACCTACACAGCACAAAAGGGCTGCATTCAGATATAACAGACTCACTTTTTAGGGGCAGGGTTCAGATCTCCCGGCTCCCAGTCGGCGGAATTTGAAATCTACAGGCTAACTATCCCTACAGTGACTTCAGAGGTACCTAACCAATAGCAGAAACAGGAGGGGGTGCTGTCTTGTAGGCGTGGCCACCCAGACCCGGCCAGACCCATTCACCACTCATAGACAGACTGTCACTCAGCATGCACCTGCAGCCTGGAACAACACTCCAAGACACTAGACCCGACGTAATGGGATGTGCCAGTCAGGAAGACCCCACAGCCAGAGCTACTCCACAGAAACAAGGTAACAGTAGTCCAAAAGATAGCATGACCCGTGGCCCTGGGAAAAGGGAGCCTCAATGAACCAAAGCCATCAGCAAAGAAGGAAACACCAACCATGTGTCATGGCTCTTCCTCAACAGTGGAGTGGGAGAGAGGGGAGAGTAAGGAGTCGGGGTCCCTGAGGACTAACCTAGAGAATGCCCGCACAGCCAGAGCTGGGCACACTCAACGAGCTCACCAACTGCTGGTCGGCAAAGCCCAGCCTGATCCACTCTGCTCCTCCCAGAACTTCCTGGGCAATGTTCAGAGCCTGCAAACCTACAGGCAGAAGGAGAGATTAACTCTCAGACACCCAAAGCAAACCCTGCTAACTCCTCTGATAAGAGATAGCTGTTTTCCGGTGTGTTTCATACGGGGAGACTGAATTCACAGCACTGATGAACTCAAAAAAGGCTGTGGCAGAGATGAGCAGGTCGGGGCAGGGCTGAGACTTCCCGTCTGCAGGAGGCCTCTGATGGTCAGACCCTCCCCCACCGGCTCTTAGTTTGCTTCAGGTGCCCACGATGGCCACCCTCCTTGCGGCACTGTCACTGAAGTTTCCTGTCCATTCATCTCTCCAACTAGATTGCAGCTGCTTGAGAAAAGGAGCTCTTGCACCACCTGCAGCCCCAAGGTTGAGCACAGATGTCTGGTGTTTGGCACAGAGGTGAAGTGGCTCAGTGAATATTCACTGAAAGAAAAGTACACAAGCTTTGTATCCCCAGAGCCAAAGGGCTCAATCAATACCTGTTGTTGGACTGAACTATACGAGTTTCACAATTGTGATCTTAAAGAACACTACCCCACAGCTTCTTTAGGGGTGCAGGATAGCACAGTCCTTATGAACACCAGTTCTGGAACCCCAACTCTGGGGCCAGACCCACCCGGCTTGCAATCCCAACTCTGCCATCTATTGGCTGTGTGATCTGCAGACCTATGGGAAAGTCCTTGCAGGTCTCCATGCCTCAGCGTCAGCATCTGTAAGAGGAGGGTCTTAGCAGTAGCACCGTCCCCAGAAGCTGACCAGAGGTTCAGTGCACAGGACGCTTAGCACTAGGGTTGGCAGTTAGGACTCCTCCAATCAGTGATGTTATTATCACTATGCCCTGGACCTGAGCTATAGGGTAAACTTTGCCCAGCCCTGCTAAGAGATCCTACTTAGCTCTGCTTTTATCAAAAGCCACTTACGCACACCTAAAACTAATATAACACTGTAGGTTAACTACCCTGGATTTCTTTCTTTTCTTTATATTTTTTTTAAGCCACTTAAAATCTTGCCCACCACTTTGCTTTGTCTGGGTTCTCTCTCTCTCTCTCTCTTTTTCTTTTTTTTTTTTAGCATTTATTCATTTTTGAGAGATAGAGTGTGAGCAGGAGAAGGGCAGAGAGACAGAGAGACACAGAATCTGAAGCAGGCTCCAGGCTCTGGGCTGTCAGCTCAATGGAGGCTTGAAGCTGTCTGGGTTCCTTTGAAGTTTAAACTGGCTGAGGTCGTTTGCAACTTAAAATTAAAAAAAAAAAAAAAAGTCTATGGCTTACATTATCTGTTTTATTACTACAGCTCAATTTCCAGGGGGCTTCCTCTTAACGTCACCACCATGGGGGTGTCCCCATGGAAGAGCAGCCTGGGACCCATCTAGGCATTTGGGGGCGGGAGTGGCGGTGGCATTGCTGCTGGGGGCTTAGCATGAGTATGGA
This sequence comes from Panthera pardus, assembly GCF_024362965.1. Classification (NCBI taxonomy): domain Eukaryota; kingdom Metazoa; phylum Chordata; class Mammalia; order Carnivora; family Felidae; genus Panthera; species Panthera pardus. The sequence continues at coordinate 116,963,793 of NW_026526765.1, forward strand.
GTGGAGGCAGAAGGCTGTGTTGGGAGTCCATTTCCAAGCTGGGGAACCAGCACCAGAGACAACAAATTCTGAAACTCTCCCTTTCTCTCTGCTGACCTCAGATGTCCTCCTTCCCCGGCCAGCACTTTCCTTTGGGTCCTTCTAAACCACAATCTCTCTCTGGCTGCGTAATTTGTGTCTGTAAATCACAATCTCAGAATAGAATATCCCTTCTCCTGGAGCCAACTGAGCATTCTAAGAGCAGGGACAGATCTGCTCTTTACCTTTTATTTCTCCCTCCCAAATGACTCTTAAAAAGAAAAAAGAAAAAAGCTTTATTGAGGTATAATTTGCATACCATAAAATCCACCCATGTTGAGTACACAAGAGTTTCCATACATTTAGAGTTGTGTAACCATCCCCACAATCCAATTTTAACACACTTCCACGACCTCAAAAAGATCCTTTGTGCTTATCTGCACTCACCGCTTTTCCCACCCCAGCCCCAGCCCCAGCCCCAGGAAACCACTAATCTACTTTCTGTCTCTGTATTTTTGTCTTTTCTGGACATTTCATCTAAAAGGAAATTTACAGCATGCGGTCTCTGTGTCTGGCCTCTTTTCACTTAGCAGAGTATTTCTGAGGTTCACCTATGTATGCTGTAGCATGAGTCATTCCTTCATGTGGCTGAGTAGTATTCCGCTGCATGAATGTAATTTACTTAGTCATTCACCAGTGTGGGCATTTGGTTTGTTTCCAGCATTTTGGGATGGGGAGGCTGCTTCCCCTTTTCATCCCAAATAACTACCCATTTTATTTCTGTATTGTACTTGCTCAATCCACCTCCCTCTCATAATTTCTCCCCACGATCCCTTCTATCAAACAGGAAAGGGGCTAGATGAGGCAACTTTCCAAAATAAATAAAAATAGGGAAACCTGACAAATGTTCGCTATGCATACAACTTAGTCCTATATTTCAGTGAATATGTTATCAACAAAGATCTACTTACAAATAAGAAGAAATGCATATGGTGGGTTTTCTTCCTTTAGGTTTGCTAAGTTATATCTAGCCTTTAAATGGAAATGATGTTAACATGAAGAAAAAGTGGATACAAGCTACATATAACACTTGTCAGTACCTAGATGCACAAATGCTGATGTATCAAAAGAAAAGCAAAAACTTGGACTAGGTAATTCAGCTTGCCAATGGAGAAAATTCCTTTTTGCTGCAAGCATATAGTCTCTTTAATTTATTTATTTAAAGTTTATTTATTTTGAGGTGGAGAGGGGCAGAGAGAAAGAGAGAGACAGGGAGAGAGAATCCCAAGCAGGCTCCACGCCATCAGCACAGAGCCTGATGTGGGTCTCCATCTCACATCTCCACAACTTTGAGATCATGACCTGAGCCGAAGTCGAGTCGGATGCTTAACCGACTGAGTCACCCAGGCGCCCCTCATTTTGATTTTTATGGTTAATCCATAAATCCAGGAAGGATACTCAAAAACCCATTTCTAGCTTTCAAATGGTTCAGAAAATAATATGTATGTGTATATATACACATATAGGCACATATGTAGGTGTGTATATACATATATATGCATAGAGAGAGCAGATGTCCCAAAATGTTTATAATTGGTGAATCTGGATGAAGTGCATATGAATTGTACAAGGTCTTGCATTGTTTTTTCTGTAAGTTTGCAATTATTTCAAAATAAAAAGTTAAAATAAATTACCTCCAGAAAATGTGAAAAACTCAGGCTTGCAGTTCTTCAGGCCATACATTTGGTCTCTAGCTGGACCACCAAATTCGTCTCCAAGTCCATTTTAACAGGCTGGGGAAGAGCCACATAACGGGGCTTAGTTTCCTTAGGCATCTTTTAAAGATCAGACTTTGGAGATGTTAAAGCCTTCTTGAACTCATGTAGGTAGCTATTTGTCTTACCGGTCTTCAAGAGACTGGACCATCATAAGCTTGAAGCCATGATACAAAGGAGTATTTGTTTGTGGTCCCAAACCGCTGTCCTCCACATACTTCAGCTAGTGTATAATTCACACAGTGTCCATTTGCTTCCAGCAGTGCTCAGTGAGTTTCTGTGCACCGCCCCCCATGTTCCTCTCCATGAGATGGAGGGGGCCTCTTCGCCCCCCACAAGTGCTGCTGCTGTTGAGGCGTCTATTGTTTCACCGTCCAAAGCGCTAACTGGGGGTTACGGCGCACTGCTGGGACAAGGCACTGCCCCCCACTACTGTTTGCTTAAGCACCATGACTTTCCAGAAAGAAGGGGAAGGCAGACAGACAAGGAAAACCAGCACAGACAGCTTTCCCAATATTCAGGGGCTGCTTATTCTGGCAGTTTAGAGCCGAGATGGCTCAGGCTTTGAGGAATTTTTCAATGCCATTCCCTTAGTTTCCAGAGACAAATTGATAGAAAACAGAGCTAGTACCAGGACCCAAAGGTCAGACTGCCAGCCCAGCACTTTTTGTGTTGGACACAAAGCATTCCTGGTTCCGCCAGGCTTAGAGTAGGGCGTGTCTTCGTGGCGATTCCACAAACCCCTTTGCCCGAATGACCCTAGCTCCTCAGATTCCTCCAGAGCACCTTTCCACTGGCCACCATAGAATGTCAAGACTGGTTCTAGAATCGTTTTTTTTCTGTGAATCTTTTTTTCTACTTTAACACGTAACTTCCTTTAAAATGCCTAAGGCGCCTTCCCCATAGAAATTGTTTATTTTTCTTTTATTCCTCCCGTCTAGGTAACTCCTCTGGGAGTTCTGTCTGCAGAGCAGCCTAATTCATCATTTGGTTGCCTTCATCATCGTCATCAGTTGCTGAAATGGTATTCAATGTGTTCTAGCTCAGAGTCTAACTATCATCACTTCTAAAGAAACTTGCAATCGTGCGACTAAATTTAGAGTCATTTGTAATTTGATTTTTCCGTAGGACTTCTTTGCAGTTTTTGTTTTCCTTCCTCAGCTCTGCGTGTTTGCTCTCAGCCGGCTGCCGGTGGGGTAGGATGGGTGAAGGCAGCAGCCCATCTCCGCAGGGGGAAAAGCGGCATCGGTCCTTGCTTCAGATCAACCCCTGACATCCACATCCCCTGGGGACTTGTTAGAAATGCACATTCTTGGGCCCTGCTCCAGACCTGCTGCATCAAGTAAGTGGGTGATTCTGGTCCAGGTTTCTATGCAAAAGACTGACTTGCTCAGATGCGGGCTTTACTGAGTTACAGACGGCAGTCAAGATTTTAGAAACAGCTGGCTGAGAACGATTGCCTGACGGTGTGCGCGACACCCCTCCCCCCCACCCCAGGAACAGAGCCCACTTACATGTATGTTGTCCTCATTTATCATTTATGAGTCTCTGGGGCTTTGACCCCACAGGGCTGCCGATCTGACACGAGGCTTGCTAATGAGAGGCACCCGAGCAGCCCTGCTGCTCACCATTCAGTGCAGCGGAGACGCGTCACATAAGGCAGAGTCGGGTCCACGTTCTTCCACACTCTGTTCTCAGGAAACAAGCAAGGGGAGGGTCCAGAGGTGTCATCTGACACGGATGACAGCCTATTTATTTCCTAGGCAAAAGAGCCGGGCAGGAAGACAGAAAGAAGCTGACTTCTGTAAGGACGAGCCGCATGGAAGAGGGGATGCTGGCAGCTGCCTCCACAGACTCCAACTCCAGCACCATGAACGTGTCGTCTGCTCACCTCCACTTTGCCGGAGGGTACCTGCCCTCTGACTCCAAGGACTGGAGGACCATCGTCCCAGCTCTCTTGGTGGCCGTCTGCCTGGTGGGCTTCATGGGGAACCTTTGCGTGATTGGCGTCCTCCTTCATAGCGCTTGGAAAGGGAAGCCATCCATGATCCACTCCCTGATTCTGAATCTAAGCCTGGCTGATCTCTCTCTCCTGCTGTTTTCTGCACCCGTCCGAGCGACAGCATACTTCAAAGGGGTTTGGGACCTAGGCTGGTTTGTCTGCAAGTCCTCTGACTGGTTCATCCACACGTGCATGGCAGCCAAGAGCCTGACGATCGTCGCCGTGGCCAAAGCATGCTTCATGTATGCGAGTGACCCAGCCAAGCAAGTAAGTATCCACAACTGCACCATCTGGTCAGTGCTGGTGGCCATCTGGGCTGTAGCTAGCCTGCTCCCCCTGCCAGAATGGTTCTTTAGCACCACCAGGCTTCACGCAGGTGTGGAAATGTGCCTCATGGACGTCCCCCCAGTGGCCGAAAGGTTCATGGCAATGTTTGGTAAGCTCTACCCTCTCCTGACGTTTTGTCTTCCATTACTCTCTGCCAGTTTTTATTTCTGGAGAGCTTATGGTCAATGTAAGAAACGAGGCACTAAGACTCAAAATCTGAGAAACCAGATGCGCTCCAGGCAGCTCACAGTGATGTTGCTGAGTATCGCTGTCACCTCTGCTGTGCTGTGGCTCCCCGACTGGATAGCGTGGCTGTGGATCTGGCATCTGAAGGCTGGAGGCCCAGCCCCACCACAAGGTTTCATAGCCCTGTCTCAAGTCCTTATGTTTTCCATCTCTTCGGCAAATCCTCTCATTTTCCTAGTGATGTCAGAAGAGTTCAAGGAAGGGCTGAAAGGCTTGTGGAAATGGATGATAACCAAAAAACCACCAACTGCCTCAGAGTCTCAGAAAACACCAGCTGGTAATTCAAATGTCCCTCCCGACAATGTTCCATCTCCAGAGTCCCCAGCACCCATACCAGAGAAAGAAAAGCCTGGCTCTCCCTCCTCCAGTGTAGACAGAACGGAGAAGGCACAGATCCCCATCCTCCCTGATGTAGAGCAGTTTTGGCATGAGAGGGACACAGTCCCTTGTGTACAAGACAATGACCCTACCCCCTGGGAACATGACGATCAAGAGACGGGAGACTGTGATAAATAGATTTTCCAAGCAAAACAAATTGTGATTAATGTATTTACTTGCACTGCTGCTTGTCGATACTGCAGACTTTACGACATAACCCATGGTCCAATTACTAACGCTAGGAATTACAAAAATGCTTCACAGTATGCATTTTCAAAATGTGCCATTTGGTAAGTAGAACACCGTGTTAGGAGTCATGGTGATGTTTCAGAATTATATCCTGGCTATCCAAAGAATTAACTTCAGTGTTGTGTGAAGATGCTTCCGTCACACGTGAATAGAAATCCCAGACACTCTGTCCCTTGTTCACAACTGCTCTCTTACTGGGTACTCCTTAGGACTACCCTGTACTGGCTGGAGTAGAGCTTATCTTTGTCAAAGGCTGGACTCCTTTACTTTTACTTTCTTCCTGAACCTGCTAGCCTTAACTTCACTTAGCAAACTTTATTTCACTTAAGCTCAAAATTTACTTTATGAAAATCCATGTAGATTTTCCATGCCTGAAGGTTGCCAGAATAAGGATCACCACTTCATTGTGGGCTGATTTCAAACCGTGGCTTATTTTGGCTAAGCTTCGCCTTACACTAAAACCTGCTTCGCTAGTCTTTGTAAAGAGGTCTCCGTGAGTCTTCATTTGCTAAGTCAGAGGATTTTTGCAGCTTAATTAGCATGACACTCTAAATTCTGATATGGAGAAAGAACTTTAAAAACTGCCCTTTCTCTTCCCAATTACCTACGCTTCCAAGATGCAGGAGCAAAGTACTCTTCTACAAGCTGCTATCAATCTGTTCCTCCCGATACCTCCTTTCTGTCAAGATAAATATAAACTGTAGTTAATGACAAAAGTATTCATTACTGAAGGCAATCCTCAAGTATAAAGAAGGAACAGAGATGGTGATCTTCCTTTTGTTAAATGGTACTAAATGTCCCCTGAACACTGAACTCATTGCACCCTGCCCAAGTTTTAAAATACCTCAGGGTCTTTGTTACAAAGATGATCAAGAGTAACAAGGAAAAAAAAAATAATAGGAAAAGAAAAAATTCTATGGATACAGGACAGAATTTGGTTAAGAATAGAAAACAAACAGCACAAAGGCGATGGAGAAAGAAAAGCAATACTACTAAATTTTGTGTTCCCAAACACTTTACCAATATAATTCAAGTAAAAGGCAACAACTTCATTTTACAGCAAGGTAAATCATACCCAATAAAACAATCATTATGATACATTTCTTTCCCTATTAAACATAAGGATATTTATCCATGATTCTTGATTACTTTATAATGGAACTCTGGGGTATTTTCATTGTGTGGTTCCCTCAGAAAAAAAAAAAACTGCCATTTTGCCAAGCCATGGGGAACTTAAAATACAAAAATATGCTGTGGATGGAATTTGTGTTTTTTAAAAAATGTCCAGTCTATGGGTTTTAGGGAATGTTTTTTTGTCTTTACAAATGGTCGTGGTTTGCTTTTAACACAGAAGATAGGGCTGATTTCATTTTATCTGGTTCATTACAAATTTTTATTTTAAGGCTCACAAGATCACAAAGTACAATTTAACCCAAATACCCAAATACTGTTTTGTGAGACAGTTATACAAAGGGATTACCTTGAAAACTGTGGTGAACTATTTGAATTAGATTGTTCACTATATAATATAGTAAATGCTGGATGTGAGCTTCCACTGTTTTGACATTTTAACTTGTAAACAAATAAAAATTGCTTTACTTCAGATAGTTTTGGAGACTTAGAGCTGTCTTTGTCTTGAATGCGCCTTTCAAAATCATCACTTGGCACAATGGGGCTTTATGGGGAGGTCAGACCTTAGTATTGACATAGGTCTCAGGGTAAACTGTATCACATATCTTTAAGGAGTTTGACAGTAAGCGCCAAGTCAAGATGCGGATACTGAAACACAGTGTAATTATGATGACCTTTTCATTAAAAACCTAATATACAGAGTCCTGACTTGGTCTTTTAAAGAAATCTGCATAGTAAAGCTTGATTTGCACCTTAAATGAACAGTCAATCCCAAATACTTTACAACAGAAGTAGGAAATTAGGATAAGTATCACCAAACCGTTTTTTTTTTTTTTTTTTCCCCACACTTTTCAACTGTGAGAAACAAAACAGTGAGTGGGCAAACAACACTACGTGGAATTCAGAACAAAATAAAGCATTCTAAGAGCTTTCACTTTTGCTGGCCAGTTATATTCCTACAACAGCTGTGCTCCTTTTAGCACACACTTCAGCTTCATGCCTCACAGAACTTAAAAATCACTCAATGGGTTTATACAAATGACCTTCAAAAAAAGGGGGAAAAACGGGAAAAACTATCTCGTTCATTATCAAATTGTACAGGTTAGGACCTTAGTCAGTTAATTATAGTTTCTCACATACATGATTTCTGTAACACTTAATATATTTAAGCTAAGTACTAAGTAATGTTAAGTGTGAATGAGTCTGTATGCATGTGATCTGTCTGTGTGCACAGAACATACAATCTACTGGTATTTCCTCATTTTAGGTTTTGCTGCAATCACAGGAGATGGGAGAGAAAAGGGAAGATACGTTATCCAATTAACCTATTTTTCTTAAACATGGATGTGGTACTCTGAAATGAGAAATCTATGAAGGAATGAGACAGGAATCTTTAAAGTGGGGAGGTACAGGGGCGCCTGGGTGGCTCAGTCGGTTAAGCGTCCGACTTCGGCTCAGGTCATGATCTCGTGGTCCGTGAGTTCGAGCCCCGCGTCGGGCTCTGTGCGGACAGCTCAGAGCCTGGAGCCTGTTTCGGATTCTGTGTCTCCCTCTCTCTGACCCTCCCCCATTCATGCTTTGTCACTCTCTGTCTCAAAAATAAATAAATGTTAAAAAAATAATTAAAAAAAATAAAAATAAAAAAAAAAATAAAGTGGGGAGGTACAGCTAGAAAGAGCGAGTGGAGGTCAAAGGTACATTCCACGGTATGATGTGCAGGGCACACTGAAAGGGTGCCAAGAAGACTTCACCATCAATTGTGTTAACATAGAGACAAAAACAAGAAAACACACGAACAAAAAACCAGCATCTTCTTGCTATGAGGCAGTAGATATTGCTAAGAGACTGAGCACCAAAATGGTTCTTTACAAATTCCTTCCCTTTTATACTGCAAATAATTTATTATATTCAAGCCTTTAAAAACTATGTGATATATAGGATTGGAAGTCAACTTTCTCTGTGCCAAATTACAGTTGCTACTGCTTTAATGAACAGGTTTAAAAGATGTCTTTGTTATAGGTTCCACAACAATAATCATATACAATCCACATATATAAAAAGGGTTGGTTTATTGTAGTTCAAATACATAAACTGAACATTCAAACATCTTAAAATTAAACTTTAGAAACAAAAGTTTAACATTCAAACTGGAGTATAGTTTACAGGGAACACCCAAGAAAGATAATTTGTTGTCTAATCCAGAATATTTGATAAAGATCACTTAATGGTAAATAAAACGTGTTTAACCATCAGTCCTATTCTGGCCAACATGTTAGTTATGACCGTGGTTCCATACCTGAGAAGAAATTAACTAAATAAATCTTCTCTTAGGCTAAACAAGACTTGGCCTAGAATTCAGAGGGGGTAATCAAAGCACGTAAGTGAACAAACAAAACTAAAGTGTTCTTTAGAGACAAAGGTAAAAGTATGTCCATTATAATAATCTTAGTCTCTGGAAGATAAGAATTCAATTTTCAGTGTTTTCTCTTTTACCCGCTTTAAAAAACAAAATCAAAACAAAACAAACCCTAACTTAGGTTTTCTTGGAGTCTGTGGTATTTGCGTCTTGCAAGTTCAAACCACAAATGCTCTTACGTCTTGCATGTTTAACACTGCTAGAAAGAACGTCACCAAAAGTCACTGACTTCCACACCTCATAAAAGGATGATTTTTAGCTTCAAGATTTTAGATTTACTAGAGACAGCCTATATTTGAGTATGTATGTCAGTCATGCCACACAAAGAAAAGCATAAATTATTTCCAAAGTGTTCTCTGTTCAGAAACTGTTCACGAATGCTTCTCCTTCTGTTCGTCAGATGGTTCTGCAATAGTCTGACTAATGCACATACATGTAAAAACCTGGAAATTGGCTCATGCAAGCGTTTTTGAATTAAGATACCCCTGTGGAAGAGTACTGAGAATTATTTTGTTGATCGTCTTGTGGGCTCTGACGCTGTGGGAGGTGGGGGTGGACCCCGGCGATCCAGGTCATCCACATAGGCCACAATCAGTTTACGCCTCTCTTCTGGCACACAGTCTAGTACTAGATACCGTTTGTCGTTCTGCAAAATTTTTTCTACATCTTTCAGGTGCTGATCAGATTCCTGGATTAGCTTTTTGGATCTGAAATAAGAAAACAAGTCCAAGAATTACTGACTGCTGTTCACAGGTCTTTCAGAAATGAGCTGGAAATGTCCATCTAGTTCCTAATTGTGTTTCCATTTTTTTTTTTTTTTTTTTTAAGAAAAATTTCACTGCAGTGGTCACCTTTGTAAATCGCCTCAGCAAAGACTCCAAGGAGTGAAAGGGCCTCAGAAGCTGAATTACCCTCCCACCCCTACTGGTGGTCCCTCCAGATCAGGGCTGAGGGTGGGTGGGTAAATCTTGCCCGTGCTGTACCTGTTCTGTGGATGAACAGAGGACTTCAGTCTGCGGGGCTGCCAATCCCAGCATCTTTCACAAGCTTTCACTTTCACATCTTTCACTAAATTAACTATAAAAATGTAGAAAGAAGTCTTACTTCACATCTAATTTAAAAGCCCAAGCTGATGCAAAACATTAAGGATCCTGACCAAAAAATCCAATGACAAAATACCTAAAAACCACACCCTCAGCACTATCTATCCTCCCGTGCACATACCCTTCATTAAGATGTTTCCAATTTTTCTTTTAAAGGAAGAAAAGCTGGAGCATGAAACAAAACTGCTTTCCTGTGCACTGACTGCTAAGCATCGAGCATTGTAAACTTGTTTTCCTGATGGTAAAACGGTTGGGAATGTGGAACTACTGGGCACGTTACAGAGAAATCTTGTCTAGAAACTCTGATTTTTATCGTTTAAAATTTTTATTTAAAAGTATCCAGCAAATTGCTATCATCTGGAAAAAAAAAGTTTTTGCTGAGCTTATGATGATTTCAAGCTTAAGAAATGTTCTACAACACTGAATAGTCTTCACAGGAGGCAGAGACAATGGACAGTGAAGGATTGTTTAAGAAATCTCTTCACAAATACAACTCTTATCAAGCGCGGGGGTATTCCTAAAAAAGCAGTGAAGTAAAAACAAAAGTGTGTTTAAAAAACTGGATGGGTGGGTAACACAAAATAAGAATTGACATCTGGGCCCTTTCTTTAAAAAAAAAAAAAAAAAAAAAAGTAAGGTAGACATGGGCTGTATTTGGCCTTTAATAAAATTGGCTTCTTCTTATTCCTAAAAATTAATAATGTCAACATGTGTGTGAATGCATAGAATGCTCTGGCCATTAGAGTAAAGACTAGTAAAGACAATGACTGCGGATATGAAACATTTCATTGCACACACCTATATGTTATAAATTTGGTCTCTTTCAAAAGCGTCCTGAAGTCAGCTTTGGCTGTGATGTACTTGTCTCTGATGTATTCTTCAAACTCTCTTTGTTTTTTCTGCAAAAGGACAGTAAGATTTAAAAAAAAGTCACAAATTCCAAAATTACTATCAATTATTTATTAAACCGGTAATTTGTAAGTCACATCATAAATAATTCCAAAGAAAAAGGCTAGAAAGTACATTTTTGTTCACGCAGCATTCATTAAACTGCAAAATACGCAATGTACATTTTTAAGGCAAAAAGAAGCCAAGAACAAGGAACCACTCAATATATTAGCAGTAGCTAAAGCCCGAGGGCTTGCAATGTGCTACACTGTGCTGAGGGTTTTATCAGGATATCTCCTTTTGTGTTCCTAACAACCTCAAGTGGTAGACACTCTTGAAAATAAAGAAATTAAGGGGGTATTTCCTGTAGACTGTACTTCTATCTTCTAACACCAAGACAATAATGTGGTATAACTTATGGAGAACCCCAAATAACATTCATAACTTAGTACTAACTGATCCTGAGCATTTAGCTTTTCTAGTAAGGAACAGGCATAATGGGTATAAACTCTTTGGGCTAATATTAATATTAACAATAATAACAATATTAAAAAGTATTATTGTCAATTTAAACAATCAGAAAAGTTAGAAACTAAGACTAGACCTGTCAGCTATCGGCCCACCACTCTTTCCCAGCCATGTGTACTTTGTGGTCCACACATCTACAATCCATCTTAAGGAAACAGGGGGAAGAATAATAGCTCTATGGGGTTGTGCACCCTAGACCTAGAGAAACCAACTGGGAAAGGAGAATGATGGGGAGAAGGAACAAATGAAAGGCCAAGGGATAAAATAAGACTGCGGTCAGCTACCCTATCCTTGGCATCATTCACTATTTCAGAACCCAGGGGAGTTCACTTTCCACAGAGGAGTGAGAGTGTCCCAGAACAGGGCTCGGCTTCTATAAACTTCCCCCATCTGCAGTTCCTCTACTCCAGTCTCCGGGGCATGTAACAACAAAAGATCACATTATGGCATTCTGCTAACACGGCTCTGGTGCTCTGACAGCCTGGTATCCATGGCCAGGTTGAAAATGTCTATGTAGTGGGACCTGACTATACCAGAAACAAAAACTACAGCTTCAGTAAAGCTCTAACACCCCAGAACACAGGCTTAACCCCAAGGATGACATTTTTACAGTTTCTACTTTGCTGTCTTATTAACGTATAGTGCAAGATAAAAAATATGACCTTAAAATTCAGATTTACTTCTCATACTCTTAAGTTATTCACTTAAAACCATCCATGTCAGTTTAATCAAAATACATACTGGTGGTGCTGATTAAGCTCACATTTAATATTTATCAACTGACAGTAAATCTCAGACAAAATCCTCTTACCCTGTCACTGGAGGAGAACTTAATGCACCGAGGATCTTCCTTAATGATTTTTTTTACTTCTTTCCATGTGGATGTTAAGGTAATCTTTGAAAGGCAAGGAATAAAAAACACAAATACAACTCACTTTCATCACAAAGATCAAATGGCGGCAGCACATATGGTACACAGTATTGCACACTGACCTACAATCTCCTGTAATAATGCCCAAATGTAATTGGACTAGCCCAAATGTAATTGGACAGGAAGCAGCTTTAATACAATTTCTTTTTGTTGTTGGCCACAAGAGTTATATTCATGGTCCTATTTCAAGGTGGCCTAAGACAATCACCTGCAAACCCTGGATCCCCATAGGCAACACTGTAACTTCTGAAGAAACACCACCAAAAGGAGATCAGGTATCAGAAGAAAACGTGAACGATGGAGGGAAAAAAGGGACCATGGGACCAAACTGAAAATGGAGCAAAAGATGCAATCCACTCAGTCTATCATTCTATCATTAGGAGGGATCAATGATCACACAACAAAGCCCAATATCAATCACCAGGAATGTGAAAACTGCGGCAGGAAGTAATTTCTAAATAGTTAAGAATGCCATTAACATTTTACTTAAAAAAGAAAAGAAAAAAAAAAAAAACAGAAAAGAAAGTGTATAAAACCCATGCATTCCAGTAAGAGATCTAAAGACCACGACACTACGATGTTTTTGGAATTATTCTTAAAGACCCCATCTAGATTAAAACAAGGAAAATAAGAGACTTACTGCAGAAGTTTCATCTAGAAGTTGCCTAAAGTGCTCCCTCTTCTTTTTGGTAAGTGCTTCAATGTGTTCATTAAAAAGCTTCTCTTTCTCCTCTCTTTCCAACAAGGATCCAGATTCCCAACGGTGATCTTTTCGGAGAGTCCTCCGAGTATCAGACCATGACACATCTGAAGAACGCACCTAAAAACGTACCAGAAAATTCTATCACCAAAGATCTCTTTTTTCACATTTCAACAATAAAAGGCTTATTTATCTAGTTTAGGAATGATACAATGAATAACGGAAGCTTCTGGTGACTCCACCTTAAATAGTCACTAAAAATCTGCTTCTTTAAACCAGAAATCCCACCTCTCAGAGCTCACCCAAGCAAGCTATCAAGTATGGATTCAGAGGTGTAGAAAGATGAAGAGAATTACTTTAATCGTACTTAGGCACTCTATTTAACATCTTACCAACCTTGAGTAGGAGAAATGGATAGAAATAAAACAGGAAATATCTTGCTACAGGACTAAAGAGGTGACAGGAAAAAAAACCCACCAACAGATCTTGAGCTCAAATTTGTACTTATCAACTACATACTGGAAGTGACATTTCAAAGCATAAGCAAGAATTAACATGGTCAGTAAGAGAAGACGTGACAGATCAGGCTGGTTCAACAACCAGCACAAGATTATGCTTCACTGCTGGTAATGGCTATACAAGTTACTGCTAGTTACACCACTGCCAATGCTAAGAAATATGGGAGGCTAAAAAGACAGAAAGGTAAGAAAGAAGAAAAATATAAAAACATTTATTTAATCAACATTTATCAAGCACCTAAAAATGAGTCAGCTGAACACGGAGCTTGGTACTGGAAAAACAAAGACAGACACTACCCCTTCCTTCAAAGGACTCAACTTTTTTAAAAGAGAGGCAAGTAAGCAAGTAACGGCAAAAGCACATAATAAGTGCTGTGAGGTGTATGCTGACCACAGGGCAGACAAGGGGAACAGTGAAAACAAATCTGCCTTAGATGGGTCAAGATCAGCCTCAAAGAAGAGTTATCTGGGTGTGCTCTTGAAAAATGAGTTTTCAAGCACACTTGAAGTATTCTAGGTGGAGGGATTAGCATGACTAATGCCAGAATTCATTAAGTGTAAATATGGTTCATTAGAACTAAGTGCAGAAAGGCTAGAGCTTAAAGGGGCAAGAGAGAAAACCAAAGAGGGTAACATAACATGAAGGTGGTGGGGGAGTTAAGGAATGAAGTCATATATTATGCTAAGACAACTGAATTTTAGATGTTTGCAACCACTAAGAGTAGAGAAGCTTCTCTCTGTGAAAGCAACAGGGAGGGTGACAAAATCAGATTTGGTTTTTAGGATGATTTCTGTGACTGCGATAAAGAGAATGAATGTGGGGAAAAGTAAACGCAGGGAAAGAAATCAGTGAATGACTGTAACTAGCCAGAGAACAGAAAGAGGAAACTCAAAACATACCAGTAGAAGCAAGGGAAGAAATCCAAAGAACTGACAGTAGTAGTAGTAACAACAAGAGTCCTTATGAAAGAGAGAAAAGAAATAGTAGGAGAGATGGTGACACAGAGAGGGGACAAAACATGTGGACCATGGCCACAGCAGAGTGGCCTCGGTGCACTGGCTATACAGACAAAACCCTACACACCTCAGCAACCCTGGGTGATGTGCAGAAGCGCTGGCAAGAAAATTCCAGAGTATCTATCTCCTGGGGTCAGTACACCTCCAGTCTAGACCTCATACCATTTACATGTACAATCATTCATCACCACAGTGGTGACCCTAAATCACCAAGCAAAAGGTTTAATTCTATTCAGCACATTTTGTTTATTATTATGGCATGTAAGTGTGTAATAATTTAAGATGACTTCAATCAAGAATAAAAAGTTACCTTTGAGACTAAAAGATTATACATTTTTATATGTACAAAGAAACTTCTGAAAATGTTAAATAACAATGGTTTTCTTATTCTAGTGGGTGCTAATACTATTTTAAAACACTTTATGAAACAACTTACCAAATTAGATCTCTCAGATTCCATTTAAAGAATATTAAAATTTGCACTAACAAGACAACCTAATAGATCTCTAATATCCAGTACTTAAGGGACAGGGCTGGGGGTGGGGGGGGGGGGGGGGAGGAGAGGGGAGTGAGAGGAATATATACCATGTCAGATAAAAGAGCCTTGAAATTCTGGATAGCTTCTTCTCGTTTGTGTTGCTCTCTCTCTCGATCTATTTCTTTTGTTTGTTCTGAACGTGCCTTTTGAACCTCTCTTTCTCGTTCTCGAAGGCTTGCCTCAATGCGGGCTTGCCTTTCAAGCTCCTTTTCTTTTTCTGAGTCCAAATTCTATAAAGTAAAATTACATTATTAAGATATGTTCCCAGAGTAAGTGGCTTGCCAAATACAGAATTTCAAACCTGGGTTTTACCAAGAATATACATTAACACTGTACCTCGTTTCCAAATCAACTACATGTGCTAGAGATCCTTATATTAATTATACTGACAGGAAAAATTCCAAATCCCAAACAGCAGCTAATACCTTTATGATGCAATTAAGAATTTTCTTATTCCATATTTATAGTATAAATAAACACAATAGTTACCTTGGCTATTTTTTCAATGTACTGTTTGAAAAGGTCTTCTCTCATTGAAGAACTATCCACTGCCTTGTAACGTGGATCACTTTCTACTTTGTCTTTTACTTTGCTCCATCGGGACTGACTGTCCAAGTGATGATTAGATAACAGTTCAAAGAAATCCGATTTAATCTGTATTTCAAAACATTATCAGGGAATGGGGGGTGGGGGGAATCCACCATGAGAAATTCCTCATATGCAAATGTTTACAACCAGAAAAAATTGTTCACTTACCTTAAAGATGAGAATAATAACTTTTTAAATTCATTTATTTATAGTGGAATAAATTTTAGTCAAAAAGAGTATCAGAATTGCTCTTTCATGATAAATATAAAAATCAACAGACATAAACTCTCATTTAAAATCTACCAAACTCAAGATAAATCATTTTCTCCAGTCAAATTATTCAAATACAGAAAAAAAATTTTTTTAGGTTGTTAACTTTTTCATTTCAGCAATGCCACGTTTTTATAAGAAATAAGAATTTATATTTATTTTTAGATAACAATCAGGTTTATGAACTGACAGTAAACTACATTTTAACATCAAGTTAATAATAATGACTTATTTTAAAAAGTAGATGAATATAATTTTTGTTTGTTACAATAGGGGAATTTAGAAATAGATAAGCACAAATAACAAGTCTCATTCATTAGAAACTTGGAACGGTACTGCCAAATGTCTAAAAACAAGTAAAAAGCAGGGTAAATTTTTGTATTTTAATTAAAAAAAAATCAATGCCTGTACCCTTATATATAAATTATAGGATTTCTATGATCATAATTAATCATTACTTTAAAAACTATATTCAGATTTTTGGTATTTTTTAGCATTAAACATGTATACCTTTATAACTCAAAACTGTTAATAAATTAACATTCTGAGCCAATCAAGTACCAACTCAGTAAAATTACACCAAGGTTATTAAAAGATATTAATCCTTTGGTAGCAACATGTACAATACTTAGAATCCTTCTCCCAAACTGTAATTCTTATTTTTTTAAATAGGGGATAAAGAAATAAAGAAAGCGTTTATTTTTACATAACTTTGAGGACCTGTTTTAAAATTCAGTATCATTCAAGTTATCTTGTACGCCTATGAGGGGAGACACCAGAGGCAGGCAGTCAATTCAATAGAGAAGTCAGACCATGTCAAGAACCTCTCTTCCCTGTAGGAATTAAACATGCTGGCTTCCCACGTGACCAAAGGAATCAGAAATTAGAAATGGAATCACATTCTTTCTGCCTATTCCAAACTCTCATCTCCCCTAACAGAGAATTAAGAGAGGATAATGTCATTTCTGGAAAACACTAGTAAGATTATAAGAAAAGAGTTTCTTTCCTATTAGAGAATTTTTTAAAAACCAAGAGCTAATCAGCTGTGGATTTCTTTTACTACTGAACTTGGCTCTTGACTTTGTAGTAATAAGAAATACTCATAAATCCAGTATTTTCACACAATGAAAAAGCAACTACTTGATATAGTGATGTAACAATTTTTCTGTTCATCTTGTCTACTTTGTATCTGACATGATGAACACCAAATTCCTAGATGCCTGTGAAAACTAGAAAGCAAAATTTACAAAATTTATGTTAAATAAAACATGCAAGCTATTTTAAACAGGAATCTTTCCAAGCCAATTTCCAAGTCAATTTCTACTGACTTAAGACAATTTTCAAATATTAGACACAAAGCCTAAAAATGACTATCTTACAGTTTTAAAAATGTGTGATGTATAAACAGTGAATTTTAAATAAAATTAAATTTTAACTTCCTCTCACTGTGGATATTACCATTACAGGCTATACATGGCTTACCAAAGCTGCCATTTGTATGAGAACTATCAACAACTGCATAAATGTCAAAAAATTTAAGTTACCCATTAGCAGCAATCCAAGACTCCACATTCCCAATTTTCTTCTCTCCCCAAATCAAAGTACCTTACCATCTAGGCTGTTCACTTTAACAGGGGAAAACAGTCTCCTAAGCCTAATGTACTGTAAAATACTTAACTTGTTCAGAAGAAAATTTAAGTGAGGAAAGAGAGAAAAATGCACTTCATGAGAGGATTAACTCTATTGCGTGCAACTTCAAATGTGTTGTTCCAAAAGGTATCTTATTTGAACCACAGTTTTATAAAAATGGGTTATACAGTATAATAAAATTTAAAAAACCTTGAAGGTAGCTACTTTGGCAGACAAAACAGTCTAGCAAAAGTAAGCAGAATTTTAGGGGCATTTTTTATAAAATGGAAAATTACCAGTGAAAGCTACCTGCAAATGATTTTTCTCTTTAGCTTGAAAATGTCTACCAAAGGTGGGGGCTACTTCACCAAAAGTCAGTGTCCTTTACAGGTTTTTGACTTAGCAAAAAACTTTTATTATCTGGCTGTTAACTGCATTACCTCAATACTACAAACAACAATTAGAGAATCATAAGAATAAAGAAAGCAAACTCCAATAAACTAGCACCATGCTACAAGCACTAATCTTACTATTCAATTACATACAGCTAAAATGGGGTTTAAAAAAAAACAGTATAGACAATATACTTCATAGGAATAATCATTAAAAGTCATGAAGAAACTAATAAAACTTAATTAACCAGCTACTTCTCAGACCGTGAATATAAAATACACTGTATTTAAACTCTTAAAGATTTGTTCCCAGGGCCTA
The DNA here is from genome assembly GCF_024362965.1 of Panthera pardus. Classification (NCBI taxonomy): domain Eukaryota; kingdom Metazoa; phylum Chordata; class Mammalia; order Carnivora; family Felidae; genus Panthera; species Panthera pardus. The sequence goes on from NW_026526765.1 coordinate 116,981,756, forward strand.
GTTAGTAAATAATTTTGCATTCTTTAAATTGGCTGAGAAAGTTTCACTTATTTCCTGCCTCTTTTTTAAAAATTTAGTAAAGGTACAAAGCCAAACCTATAACTTAAGAGAATTATTTTACAATCGAAAGAAAGTAAAGCTGAATATAGTAGGTTTATTTAGATGCAATATCTATTTAATTTACTTTAACACATTTTGGGCACAACTCTCATCACTTCATAAGGAAAAAAGACTAAAAAAATGTAAAGTACCAGAACTGCGGGAGGCTAAAGTCACCACACAGAGATACCAATTCTGTCCTCACTAGGGAATCCCATTATACTTTGCGTATCAGTGATTGACAGCTGTCAGACTGAACTGATTGACAGGCCGCACAGCACAAAACTGTAAAGTCTATCCACTTGTTATAAAACAGAATACACAAAATAGTTACAAAAAGAGTGTTTAGAAAAAGAACATTGGTTATAAATGCAAAGAGAAAAACATTCAATTTGTATAAAAGCAATCACACAGTATCAACTATTTATTTTACTTGGTATTCTTTAATCAAATAAGGTATTACCAAAAGTCAAAAGTAGCAAACAATACATTAACATGATTCTAATTCAGCATACACAATGTTTACACAGAACTCAATTCTGCACATTTCCTAAGAAGCATAATCATTTGCAGAAAAAAAAAAGTTAATGGTGAAATAATAATTCTGGAAGAATCTCCACTGAAGCCCAAGAAACCAGATAATCAGGAAATTTCAGGTATTTCTGACAAAAGTTATTTCACCCAATACTGTTGCTATTCACAGTGCAGGAGGCTTGAGCCCATTAAGAATGGTATTACTTCCCTCATGACATTCCTTAATAGAATTTGTGATGTTTTAACTTTCTGGATTGAGAGCCCATTTTAAATGTCAAAAATGATTAGGCTTCAGAGGTTCTTCATCTCCATCCACAAAGCACACAGGGGGACTAAGGAGAGCGGCTGCGTGTTCTGATGGCCCGCGCACCTCCGGTGCGGTCTCCACCCGCCTGCCTCCCCAGTGGTGGGCTCCTCTCTGCTCCTGACACCACTACCAAGTGACATTTGGAATTCATTAATCTTTCATAGCTGACCTTTATTTCTGATAAGCAATAATTTATATGTAAGATATGTTTACTAAAAGATTAGAAAGTCACTAAAATGCTGTTAGAAGGCAAAAAAGATAAAAAAGCTTTTTAAAATTTAAAGGTTACCGCTTATTAGGAATCTTGAATTTTAGCAGGCACCAGTGAGTAGAAAGATCTAACAGTCAGTTCCGGGTGTACTGGGCAAACTCAGTATTAATAAAATTTAAAGCAAATCTATGTACTTTAGTAAACTTATTAAAATAAGCATTATGGAAGTAAAGTGACTGAATACACACACGTAAACAACTGTAAAAGTGAACTTAACAAAGCTAACCAGTCTGGGGGTCCTGTGATCTGTGCCCATGAATGAGATCAGAAACATGGCCCCAGCTTAGTCTCTTCCCATTCACGCTCCTGTCAATCACCTCATCTTACCTTCTCACCTCTGGTCTTCGAATCTTCTTTCTCTTTCTTCCTTGCAGCTGCCACAAATTCATTAAACAAGGCTTCTCGATCTTTCATCTTTTCAATTGCTTTGAATCTTGAATCTTTAGCATGCTTGGCTGCAAATTCACTAAAAGTAGCTCTGTAACAAAATGGCAAGTGTGCTAACTTTGGTAGAACTATTTATGCTTATAGAAAGGTATAGAAGAAGATACCATTTTTCCAGCCAGAATATGTGCCAAAGACTCACTGAGTCCCAACATTTGCCTAAAGAGTAAACAATGAGCTACAGAAAGGAGTACAAGAGGGCTAAAGGGTGAAAATGTGGTTGGTGATTTGTACGCTGTCAAGCATGACACTGGGGGATAACACATCAGAGAACAAAAAATGTATGTGATTCAAGAGACTTAAGAGCTCATCTATTTCCACACTAAGAAGAGGCTGAGTCTTGCTTCTAGCCATGGTGGAGTTAACTACCGAATTAGATCTCCTTCCAGAAACAACTGTGAAAGAAGACAAATGTATGAGGCAAATGATTCCAAAACAGTGCATAATAGGTAGGGTAGTAGTAAGACTGAGGAAAGGCCCACTGCCCTATGCCGCAGGACAATTTCCCAAGGTACAGAGAGCTACAGTCCAAGCAGAGTACAGCAGTCCCAATAGCTACAAGTAGTAAAGATCAGAGTCTGGGTGTTAAAATGGCAAGGGAAGAAGCTCTAGAAAGATAGTACCCAGTAAATATACCACAAGGTGATTCCCCATGAATAGATGGCCAAGGCTGAAGGGTACAATAGCAGGGAAAAACCGCATCCCCTGCCAAAGTGCTACCTGGTTAAGAGCAAAAAACAAATGTTAGAAACTGAGTAGTGCAGAAAAAGAACAGCATTAGGACACTAAAGTCCACAAAAGCTGCACAATGGAGACAAAGCTGGACTGTTGAGAAACTTCCAACTTCTGAGACCCACACTAACAAAGCCTTAAATCAAAGCTATATTCAGGTGATCAGCCTGTAACTAAACTGCCTGCGAAAACAAAAATCCACTCTTCAGAGTAAGGGAATAGACTTTCAGAGTGTCTATAATCCACTATTTTCAATATTCAATCAGACAACACTAAACATACAAAGAATGTATAACCCAAATCAAAAAAATTTTTCAATCCACAGAAACTGAACTGAAAATGCTCAGACGCTGTTCTGGAAGAGACAAATCCTTTAAAAATATTGTAAGTATATTGAAAGAATTTAAGAAAAATAGATTCAAAGAACTAAAAACATGGCCTTAATGAATGAATAAAAGGGAGTTTTAGCAAAGACACAGAAAATAGGAAAAAAGAACCTAAAACTAACTGAAAGGAAAAATTCATTGGGTGGGCTTAACAAAAGAGTAGACCTAGAATAAAGAGCTACTGACTCCAAATTACATCAGTAACAGTTATCTCATCAAAAGAATACACACAAAAAAAAATTGGGGTAGGAGGGGAATAGTCTCAGGGATTTGTCAGATAATTAGAATTCTAAAAGAGAAAAGAATCAATCAGAACAGAAAAAATGCTGATCAAAAATTTTCCAAATTTGATGAAAACATCAATGCATAGATCCAAAAAGCAAAGCAAGCTGCCAAGAAGGCTACATAAAAAAATGAGGCCTACGAGGGATAATGAGGCTCAGTATAAAAAACTTTCTCCACAAATAAAAGGCACTTATAATTCATACATTTGGATATATTTCAATATTTGAAGCTTTCACCTTACGTAATAATTTGTCTTATAATAAATACTCCCATATTTAGCAAGTTTTTTTAGAAGGCAAAGCTAAATCTTACTCTCTCCCTTTAAAAACTGTTTATTTCAATACAAATACAGAACACATCTTCTTAGGTGTTAAAGCAAAGATTATATTACAACTTTAATTGTAAATAAACTGGTTAACTTCAGAATTTAGTATTTAAAACATCAACTGAAGATTACGAGTACCATTCATAGCTAACATTTGCTATTTTGAAGCTTTGCTAACCAAACCAGGATTCTAATAATCTTTTACATATAACTATCGTTACTCACAATACCTAATTTCATTAATTCAACACTTTTTAACAACAGGATACATTGCAAACCTGGTTTGAATAATGGATAGGTAAACTTAATAAAAGTTTAAATAAAATAAAAACGTGTATCCCAGGAACAGGATGACATACACGTAAGTCCACTAAATCTGTTTTGTTTTCACGATAAACTAAGCACCTTGCATTTTAATTTTAAGAGAGAATTACTACTATGATTAAAGAATAAACCTGTTTTTAAATGTAAAATCGGGGCACCTGGGTGTCTCAGTCAGTTAAGCATCCAACTTCGGCTCAGGTCATGATCTCACAGTTCATGGGTTGGAGCCCCATGTTGGGATCTGCACTGACAGCTCAGAGCCTGGAGCCTGCTTCGGATTCTGTGTCTCCTCTCTCTCTGCCCCTGGCCTGCTTGTGTTCATTCTCAATCTCTTTCTCTCAAAAATATACATTAAAGGGGTGCCTGGGTGGCTCAGTCACTTAAGCATCTTGGCTTCGGCTCAGGTTGTGATCTCACGGTTTGTGGGTTGGAGCCCCACGTCGGCTCTGTGCTGACAGCTCAGAGACTACAGCCTGCTTTGGATTCTGTGTCTCCCTCTCTTTCTGCCCCTCCCTGCTCGCACTGTCTCTCTCTCTCAAAAATAAACACTAAAAAATAATTTCTTTAATAAAAACATTAAAAAACTACAAATAAAATATAAAATCAATTTCTAAAAGTGAGAATCATTTTACACATATTTATATCATTTGTAATAAAATAGGTAAAATAATTATTTTTCACTAGAAAAGACTAAAATGAAATTTTAGCATTAGATGGTGATAGAGATTTTTACAGGACTCATCTCTCAACTCCAGAAAGTGCTGCTTGGTAAACAGACAGTCACCCTTTTCTCTCAGGGAGAGGTGAGGGTGGATAATAGTGGTAGGAGACTGGGAAGTGACCAGGAACTGACCCAAGGAGATATGCCTTGAAATTTCTTTCAATCCAAAAAGAAAAAAGACATAGAAATAGGCACTAAATTCTCCCCAGTCATTTTTTCCTTCAGAATAAACTCCAATGTTTTTTATCTACAAAATCTAGTTATAATATATAGTCTCTTCCCATTTCAAAGAGAATTTAAGTTAGCAGACATATTTTCTCAATTTTAAGTTTTTCCTCCTCATTTTCTGCTACTTACTAAATTTGGTCCTAATCTCTAGGGTCACGTTAAATGCATCAATATAGCAATACAGCACAATGTCCCAAGTGCTAAGACTTCTAGTTATGTGTCTCATGGCTTTATTTTCTGAAGTAACCTGCAAGGTACAGCTTGCTCCACCAATTCTGTCAGCCCCAAAAGAGCGCCCGCCTGGGTACTGGGATAGAGCAGTAACTTAATTTGTCAAATCCACAAAATGGAAATCTCTTCAGAGTCTCAGTTATTGTCAGATCCATAAGGGTTTTAATAAATAAGTGTATTTTGCTGAATCATTTGAAAATAAGCTGCAGACATCATGAGACTTCATCTGTAACTATTTTAGCATGCATCTCCTCAGAGCAAATCCTTTTTCCTCTATAACCACCGTACCCAAGAAAATTGTGAATTCTCTAATACCATGTAATACCAATCCATCCATGCTCAAATCTCAACTGCCTCCCCAAATGTCTTTTATAACTGAATCACAAGTACTGACCCATGAACTCAATGTTTTGATTAACCAAAAAGAAAGGGCCAAGACCCCTCGGAGAGTCTGAAACTCTACTCTCCCCTGACAAATGTTACGTTCTTCAGAGCTCCAAATACTCTATTAACTTTATTATCTGAGATGTGTATTAATGCCCTAAGTTTCTCTTCATGTTTCAAATATAAAATTATAATATTAAATATACTTTCTCAAACAACATTCTCTCCTCTACTTGCAATGACAAAAGTAACCGTTTCAACAAGATGAACTTTTATAAAAAGTGCCATTTAAACAAGACACTCCATAATTCTACCCTACAGTTTTAAAAATTATCCACGTTATGAGGTATTCACAGCAACCAAGTAACAAACACTATTGCCAAAACTAAACCATAAATAAAAAGTAATTTTCTCTTGCCTAGACTATTCTGTATTAACACTGGAATCCAGTTGAAATCCTACATTCACTTGGGTAAGGTATGAGACAAGCATATAAATCTATACTGGCTGTTTTAGAAGACTGAGTGAGATAATGAGATAACGTGTGTATACATATATGTGCTTCAAGTGCATGTATGTATGTATGTATAAGTTTGTACATACAACTTTTTAAGTGCACGTAAGATATCCGCTAAATGATGCTAAATATTATTGTTTTTATGATGCTAGTCACCTAAGTTTTAAATGTCTCCTCTTCTTCACCCCATTACACATACTCAATAGGCATTAACAATCAACTGAAAATATCAGACAAAAACATATCTAGACACTGCCTCTCACAGAGCACAAGAGGTTCCTCTAAAGGAAATATATTAAGAATAAAGATTAGAAATGCATAACCAATAATGAAATAAACTTTTCATGTCCAATTATCCAAAAGATACATATTCTCTTAGCTGATCTTAGAAGAAAGCACATACATATTTTGAAATGTTACAGTAATGAACCATATACCTTGGATTAAATTTTGCTTCTTCCATCATTTTTTTGAAATCTTCCTTGGCTTGCATTATTTTGTTTTTCTTTTCCCTGCGTTCTTCCTCTGCCCTCGTCTTTACATATTGATCAAATACCTATCACAAAAATAAACCAATTGGGCAAGTTAGTCTTCCATAGGAATAATTTAATTACCAAACTATGGAATCTGTAAGAAAATACTGAGTCAATGTCTTTGTCCAAACTATAATAGAAAAAAAAAAAAATGAATTAGATATCTCAATTGTATGCAGATTATCTGTAGCAAGTCTCACTTTAAAACTTCAGTTGACAGTGTTACAGAAGCACACAAGCCCTCTGCTGAGACTTCCAGAACAAAGTTAAAAGCCCCTTTAATTTTCATTGTCCCTGATTACAAACTGAATACACGCATATTAAAAAAATTTCAGGGGATATAAAATATATAAATTACAATCCTTCCAAATCTCTTCTAGAAAAAAAACGTTAAGAGTATGGAACAGATAGTTTACATTTATTTCTGTGCTTCTTTTTAAGACATAATTATCTCTACCAAAATGTAATGCTTTACATCTATCCCATATTTTCCCCCACCTAATCATGTACAGACAAGATAATAAACTGAACATGCACATCTATTTCCTTTCTTCCAATGCCAATACAATGACGAGAGGATTTCCCTTTTTAAGTCACAAACCAACAAGACCAGGCAAATGGGAAAAAGAAAGAGCAAGTCTTGAAGATGAAAAGCACAAGGATAAGCAGTAAAGGACTGGCAAAAATGAGAGAGCTGACCCAAATTCAGTGGTCAAGAAAAGAAAGAAACCAATTCTTTTTTTATTAGAGAATCCTCAAACACTTCCAGAAGTGACAGCACCAGATATCCATGGAAGTGAGGGCAGAGTACAGCTACAATAAGGCTGTTTAAGAAGGAGTCCATCAGAAAATCTCCCTTGCCAACAGCATGTATCTGGGGGCTCTGCCACTCCTGAGCCTCAGTAAAAGGCAAGTGATTATTCTCTAGAACCAGGGTGGGCAATTCACAATCTGCTGGCCAAACTTGGCCTGCCGCCTATTTTTGTACAGCCCAGAAAGAGTTTTAACATTTTTTAAATAGTTAGGGAATAGAGAATTTTGTAACATTTCATGACATGTGACAATTAAATGAAATCCAAATTTTAGTGTCCACAAGTAAAACTTTATTGGAATAGTCAGGCTCATTCCTTCACATCTATCTACCTGTGGGTGCTCCTTCGTTACAGTAGCAGAACTACACTACTAGGACAGAGACCAAATGACCCCCAAAGCTAAAATGTTTACTGTCTGACACTTTATTTTAAAATCTTGCTAATTCTTGCTCTAAAAGGTAAAGCAGTATCTCTCAAGGTAAAGGGGGGGGGGGGGGGGCATACCTAATTTAACATACTAAAGTTAAGTTTTATTTTCTAATAAAACTAACAAAATATACTGTAATCATAAAACAAGAAAAACTTAAAGAACAAAAAGAAATCCTAAAAATTAAAGGACAGAAAAAATGAAAACTCAAATTAAAGGATTTCACAATAAAGTTGAGCAAGTCATCCAAAAGAAAGGGGCAGAGGTAGAAAATAGGTGAAAAGAGGGCGCCGGGGTGGCTCAGTAGGTTAAGTGTCTGACTTCAGCTCAGGTCATGATCTTGCAATCCATGAGTTTGAGCCCCGCATCAGGATCTGGGCTGATAGCTCAGAGCCTGGAGCCAGCTTCAGATTCTATGTCTCCCTCTCTCTCTGGCCCTTCCCCTCTCGCATGCTATGCTGTCTCTCTCTCTCTCTCAAAAATAAACATTAAAAAAAGAAAAATTAAAAAAACAGGTGAAAAGAAAATTTAAGGACGAGACCAAAAGGGCAAATTCTCTGTCCCAGAATGAAAAAATAAACAGGTTGGAAACAAATGCAAAAAAAACAATGTAAGAAAATCTCCCAGAACTGAAAGACAGGAGTTTACATACTAAAAGGACCACCAAGCACCCAGCATAATGGGCCCCTTCCACCAAGGTACATACAATCACAGTGAGATTTCAGAACGCTATACACTAAGAGGAGATCCTACACATCCACAAAGGAAAAATAAACAGGCCCATAAACAAAGGCCCATAAACTGATGGCTTCAAACACAACACTGAAAACTAGAAAAAGAGCTACGTCTTCAAAATCCTGAAAGAGAAAGATTTCCAATTTCAAATATCTTAAACAACCAATTTCAAATTAAGGGTACAATGAATGTTTGCAAACACGCAAGGCTCCAAAGTTTATCTCCCATGCATGTTCTCTCAAGATGCTATTACAGGGATGGAATGGGTCAAAAGGGAGTAAACCAAGAAAGAAAAAGACTTATGATGAAGGAAACAGGTGAAGTCTCTACCCCCAAAAACGAGATGAGGGAAATCTCAGGATGATGGTAAAGACTGGTCACCCTCAAAAATAACAGCTGTATGTCAGGTGTAGAGGGTAACCAGTCCGAAATGAAGCAAGTCACACGCTCTGGAAGAAATGTCTTTAGAAAGATAAAACTGGGCAGCACTCTATTACTTTTCCTAGCATATTTTACAGAAATATTTGTCTCTTTAAAGGTGTGCATGTACATCTTTAGAAAAAGTCAAACAAAAAATGTTCTTTACAAAACTGAAAACTTTATTCCAGGTCAGGCCATGTCTGTCTACCAATCTTTAATAGCTGTATAGAGATACCTACAACTATCTCACCATCTCCCGTCAGGCACATTGGCCATTTTCAGCACCATCCCAATACAGCACTGCAATAAATCCTGAAAGCATGTGCAGGCTGACCCATGTGGAAAAGAGGGTTCTTCTCAAGCCCTCTCTCCCTTTTTGGTATATACTTTCTTATTTGTAAAAGTAGTGAACTACAAATAAGCCCAATGAATTTATATTAACTTTCTTTTCAGAGGCTGGAGAAAACTTCACAACCCTTCCTCTGGGATATCCCACACCAAGGTTAGGAATCGCTAGCTGAGATCACCTTCTCAAAGAAAATTAGGAGTTCTGGTATGCTTCCAAGCTTCTCCTAATTATTTGTGTCATGCTTCCAAATACACTTGAGCTTTTTAGGTCCCCTATTTTAAGCGGTTATTTTCTTAAAACATCAACTTGTGAATGTTACAATAAACACAACCAAAGTTGTTAAGTTTTTATAAAAAATTTCTAGTAGACTTCTATAGATGTAATCAAAACATCCACATTAAAGAGCTACATTGTCTAAGCCAATGTAGCTTCTAGGGTGCTATATTCCATTTCTTTTCGTTTTTATTATTTTTTCAAACAAATTGTTTTGATGTTTATGTATGTTTGACAGAGACAGAGGGGGACAGAGGGCGAGCAGGAGAGGGGCAGAGAGAGAAGGAGACACAGAATCCAAAGCAGGCTCCAGGCTCTGAGCTGTCAGCACAGAGCCTGATGCAGGGCTTGAAACCATGTACTGCGAGATCATGACCTGAGCCAAAGTCGGATGCTCAACCAACTGAGCCACCCAGGAGCCCCTTCTTTTCGGTTTTAAACAACTTTACTGAGGTATAATTGATATACAAAAAGTTGTTCATATTTAATGTATACAACTTGTGAGTTTGGAGATAAATATACATCTAGGAAACCACCACAGTCTATGACGTAAACATATCCACCTCCAAAAGGTTCCTCCAGCCCTTTTGATTTATTCTTATTTTTAAGTGATATTAAAAACCCTTAACATAAGATCTATCATCCTAGCAAAAATTTCAGTATACGATACAGTACTGCTTGTTATAGGCACTATGCTGTACAGACCTTCAGGACTTAGCCATCCTGCATAACCATTTCCATTTCTTAATCTACATAATTACACAGTATGCTCACTTTGTGAAATTTATGACGTTTAGATTTTAATGTATGTATATTTTTCTTCAACATAGAAGTTTGTGAAAAGTATGGGTGTGATACTGTGTTTTAAGAAAATATATATATTTGCCATTTCCAACATGGATGGAGCTAGAGTGTTATGCTAAGCAAAATAAATCAGAAAAAGACAAATATCGTATGATTTCACTCATGTGTGGAATTTAAGAAACACAACAAATGGCAAAGGGAAAACACAATGGCAAAGGGAAAAGAGAGAAGCAAACCAAGAAACAGACTCTTAAGTACAAAGAACAAATGGATGGCTACCAGAGGGTAGGTGGGTGGGGAGGTGGATTAAATAGGTGACAGGGATTAAGGAGTGCACTTGTGATGAGCACCAGGTATACCTGGAACTAATATTACAATATATGTGAAGTGGAATTTAAATTAAAAAGAAAAGAAGAAGAAGAAAAAAAAATATATATATATATATATATATACATATATGGTCTCTGTCCTGGCTCCTGGCAAGAGCTCCTAAAACCCTTTTAATTTCCTAAGTGATAGGAGAGACAGGAGCCTCTACTGTTGTACCTGGCTTTTGTCCTGTCGCTGAATTAGATAAAGGAGAAAAGAGCAAGTTTATGTTATTCATACCAAGCCCCTTTCAACTACATCAAAGTTAGTGTCAGGAGGTGATTTCTGGAAAGTCTCTCTAGATAACCACAGGATGGCAGATAGCTGCCAGTGGAATCAACCATGTGATTAGAACACTGGAACTTTCAATGGCTGGTGACTGAGTCCAATCACCAATGGTAAATGATTTAATCAACCATGCCTATGTAAGCTGTCCCCATAAAAATCATAGCCAAAAGCATTCAGAGAACTGCGAGCTTGGTGAACATATCCATGTACCAGGAGAATGGCACACTCCAACTTCACAGGGACAGAAGTTCAGGGACTCAGGACACTTCCAGACCTCATCCCACGTGTCTCATCATCTGCCGTTCAACTGTACCCCTTATCATATCCTTTATTATATTATAAACCAATAAACATAAGTGCTTCCCAGAGTTCTGTGAGCCATTATAGCAAATTATTAAAGCTGAGGAGGGGAACAGGGGAATCCCTGAGTTGTAGCTAAACTGAAGTGTGTAGAAGGTACTACTTGTGATAAGCATTTGAAGAGAGGGAAGGTCTCGTGGGTCTAAGCCTTTAATCTATGGGATATGATTCTAATTCCGTGTAGTGTCAGAATTCAATTTAATGGTAGGACACCAGCTGGTATCAGAGAACTGACTGATATAGAAAAATACCTACACATTTGACGTCCAAGTATTCAATGTATAGAGGAACAGAGTTTTTCAAGACACCTCTATTATTTCATTTCATTCTCATTTCAATTTAATTCAATTTATACTTTGATACTGATCCAGTAAAGAGTGGCCAAGATGGCCAGTTGACAATGAGTAACTATATTGGTAACGTATTACTATTTGTAATACATCAACCTTAAAAAGCTCTCAATAACACATACTACATTAAAATGCTTATTTTTGAAATAAGCTACCTTTTTTTTTTTTTTTTTTTTTTTTTTTTTTTTTTTTAAGGAGGCTTCATGCCCACCACTGAGCCCAACACAGGGATTGAACTTACAACCCTGACATCAAAAGTCGGATGTTTAACCGATGGAGCCACCCAGGTGCCCCCAATTTTAAGTGTTAGCATAACTAGTCTCTACCTCAGAGTCTAATATCCTGCATGGAAATGGTCTGCTTCTGTTTAAAAATGTTATTCAGTTTAAAACTTTGTCAAAACAGGGGCACCTCAGCAGCTTCGTTGGTTAGGCATCCAACTTCAACTCAGGTTATGATCTCACAGTTCGTGAATTCAAGCCCCGAAGTGGACTCCCTGCTGTCAGCATAGAGCCCACTTCAGATTCTCTGTCTCCCTCTCTCTCTGCCCCACCCCACTCTATCTCTCTCAAAAATAAACATTAAAAAAAAACTGTGAAAACAAAAAACAAAACTATTTCTGACTCCTCAAGTGATCTTTTATCAAAAACAAGATTAAATGAAGAAAATCTTAAGTTAAAACTTATGGTTACAATTATATAAAATACTTCTAGAATGATGTAAAATATACATAAATATACAGATATACGTAAATCTACAGATAGCTAGAAAAGTAAAAGAGATGCACTTGCACACAGACATTTTCAATAAAATTGTTAGTTGTTTTAAATCAAAATACAAATTTCAGAAATGGAGTTACAAAGTGCAAATACACGACCTAGATACTTAATATGTAACTTAAACTTAAATTTAACTTAAATATGTAACTTAACTGGTTTCTCCCTGCTTTTACACTCTCATGCAAATAAAACTAACTACTAAAAAAGTACACATATTAATTCCAAATGTTTGCTTCTCCTTTCATTTCTTACACTCCAGTTTTAAGAATTTTACTCAAAAAGGATGAGAACCTTTAAGTAGTCTTTATTTAAATGGAAAAATGCTTGATATTTTTTGTCTTTTTAAGTATTACTCTTAATAAGAGGTAACACCATCAGCTTACAAAATGCCTGTAAAATTGGGAAAGAATTTTAGCTCTCAATACGCACTTGTAATTTAACTCGGAAACTATAACACTCAGCAGCATGAAGAGTCACATCACTAAGGTTTTAAAGTAATCCTTCAGGGATATTTAGGTTAAGCGCTGCTGCAGGCGTTACACATATAGCAATGAACAAAGTTCCAGCCCTCAGAATTTATATTCTGCAGCCGGAGAAGACAGTAGATAATTTTAGATAATTAGAGCTGTGAGTGCTATAAAGGAAAGAAAGCAAAGAGACACATGGCTCAGAAGGCACTTGGACAAGCACCTGAATAAAATCATGGGGCATATGCAAACACCTAGGGGAAGAACACTCCAGACAGAGGAAGAGCCAAGTATCAGAATGTACCCAGCTTGTTCAAAGCACAACAAAGGAACTGTGGCCAGAATGAATGAATCTAAGACAAGACCTTCAAGAACTATGAAGATAAGAGTGTAAGTATAATCCTACAAGCCATGATAAAGAATTCCAGTTTTATCCTAAATGAAATGGTAAGCAATGTACATTTTTTGAGCAAGGGAACAGTAACAGTGCCTTAATTTGCCTCTTAAATGTAAAATTAGTCTGGCTGCTATGTGGAAAAAGAACTTGACTCCAAAAAGCAAGAACAGAAGGAAGCAAAGAGGTCAGTCAGGGGCTACACAGATGCTGAGAAATGGTAACAGTGCCCTGAACTACAGTGTTAGTGGGGTAAATGGTGAGTAAGTTGTATTTACAAGCTTTTGGAGGTAGATTTTGCTAACAGACTTGAAATGCACAGAGGGGAGAAGTAAGGAATCAAGGATGATTTATACTTTTTGATAGAGACCATTACACACAGTTTAAAACACACACACACACACCCCTACTGTGTTTGAAATGCAGATGCAAGTACCTTTGGAAAATCATGCTTTTCTATTACACAGACTAAAATACATGTCTGGCACAATGTAAATTTCCTCTCTTTATAAAAAGTTTGTGATGAGACCTACATGCATAATGGCACAAACAGTGCAGAGAATTACGCCAACTATTAAATTACAAATCAAGAATAGACTACCAAATGAAATCTTGTCGTAGCTCAATAGCCCTCTAGCAAGTAGTTCAATATACTCACCATTCTACAGAGCTCAGTGTCAGGGTGGTCCAGGTAACTCAGAAACTATGTTAAGTTGGAAATATGCAAGGATTTAGAGGACGAAGTGATCACTGTGAGAGGATACGTATTGCTGAATCATCACAGGAATAATGGCACTCAATAACATGGCAAGTCTAATTCATGTTGACACTAAATGAGCAGAGACCCTGAAGTGTCCATCAATTCTTTAAGCTTATGATGAAGAGACATTCTAACAGATGGTGCTTAGATGTAGACTTGTGTGCTTAAAACGTAAACGGGTCTCTGAGTGTTGTCTACCTACCACACACACTCATGCATATATACTGGCACACAGAGGAAGGCTACAAGACCAGGGTCCAGTCATGGTCCAATCAGTCGGGTAGGATTGTAGGTGTTTCTTCTGCCTTTCTACTCGTCTGTATATTGCTATTTTTCTACTATAAATCTGCAACATTTGCCCAGTAAAAAGTAAATTAATAAACGCATTTAAAATGAATTTTGAAAACTCCCTGATACAACATCAGCATATTATGAGGCACAAGGACAGGATACTCATGAAGCAATACCCACGTCCATAATAAAGGCAAAAATATGCAAGTATTTCTGAGGCAGAAATGCCCACAGAGAGGGTAAATGTGTTCTAAGATATGAGACTATGCGTTTTGAGTACTGTGTGTGTGGGGGGGGAAAGGATGGCATTTTATTCCTTACGTTTTTAAATTATGCTGTTAAGGGATATACATTTTTTAAATAATGTTATTTTCCTTTTACCTGTTTTCTCTCTTTAGGATTGAGAAGTAAGTACCGAGGATCAAAAACTATCTTGTGCAACTCCTTCTCCCACGTTGAAAAAGCAGACACCTTTAAAATAAAAATGTATTGCCTCATAATTAAGTTGGCTCTAAAAACATAAAGGTCATATAATTTTCCTTGAAATCTACAGGACATCTGCTTAAAAAGGAGGCATAATAAAAACCATACTGAAGTTTCCATCACTAATAAATGACAAGCAGTGGGAGGCTAGCAACAGCAAATTTCCACACTAATTGGCTCTGAACATTTCTGTATTATATACAAATAACACACACCTAATTACTCATTAAAATAACCACTACTGTGTGACATTTTAAAAATCAGTACATCAGAAAAAGCCTTGAAGATTTGCATTTTGATTTCCCATGCTTGCTCCAATCTTGTGAACAATGTTGCAATTTTAAACTGAACAGTTAAACTTATTCAAATGAATCTGTGAACATAACCAAAACGTCAAAACCCCTCTCAATTAAGCTCTATTAATAATATCATAAAGTACCAGTTCTCCTTTAACCAAAAGCCATTCTGAAAGTATTAAAAGAAAAATTACATATACCTTACCTATCCCATGTCATCCGCCACTCTGTAATGTTAATACTCTGTTAATACTCATCTTATATTACTCACCAAAATTTAATGACCCAACAAATGTTGGATCAACATTTGACCCAACAAATAACATTAAATGTTATTTGTATTTAAAAGGACAGTAAAAAGGCATTTAGTCAAACATGATACGATGAGCCAAGAAAAAGGCTGCTTGAGAGAGTACAGTAATTTGATAGGCTTCCCTTACCTCCCCCCCCAAACATGAGCACTAACCTTAGATTTGACCTTTTAGCAAGACATATTTATATTACTTATACAAAACAGAAATATCTCCCCCAAAGATTGTTTTCTGACCCCTCTCTCTAGCAGCATGTCCTTGAACTGCTTCATTCGGGCCTCCAGAGGGACAATGGCCCTTTCTCGGGCAGCTTTAATTTCAGCTTCCATGGCAGCTTCTTTCTCTGAATCAATGTCTTTATTATCGTCTCTCCTATAAAAAATAAAATATAAGGCATCAACTGACAAAATATTAACAAGGAATCTTACTAAAATCTTTAAATCAATGGAATATTCAAGACTCACTACTGAGCAGCATATTTTTGGCAAAAAAAAATTATATTGAGGGTTTCAAATGAACTCTAAGGGATAGGCAACTTTCATTATAATAAAGTTATATGAGCTTCTAATGATGTTACAATGGCTATATTGTGCTGTCTCTCTGTCTGATACACAAAATGAACTACCTTACTTTCAAAAACAAACAAAAAAAAACTAACATTGCAATAAAACTCTATGTGTTAGAAACAAACAGCACAAAACATAATTTTTAGTTCTTGAAATGATATAGGAAAAATAGTATTTTCCAGAATGTTTTACATTATAGATCCGTAAAATATTTTTATCTAATAAAAACTGGTATAAGTCTTAGTAATCTCAAATATTTATTTTGAAAGTAAAATGCAAATATCTGCAAACTTGGCCAAGTGGTTATGTGAGATATATACCTTACCTACCTGACATCTTTTTTACTCACTTTCTGGGTGGTAAGTTGAGATTTAAGTTGAAGGACAGGTCCCAGAGAGCAACATAGGCCCAGGAGTAGTTAGATGGAATTAGAACTGTTCATCAATGACTAAACTACTTCTTTTTCCTCCAAAAATGCACCTCAGGGCTAAGGACAACCCTGTTGCTGTATGGTACTCAAGTGAGATTGTAAACATGAAATTGAGTCACCTCTCAAACATCTGCACTATGAAGAAGGCCCATTCATATGAATAATCCAAAAGAGAAAGTAATTCAATAATATTTGGGTGTGTCTGAGCAGATCTTCCTCCTTAAATATGATCTGCTAAGTATCAAAATGAAATTGGTTCATACTCCCTACACAAACTTAAGGGAATTGGGAAAAACAAAACATCACAAATCTCAAAAGCATGCTATATAGGGAAGTGAAGGTAGCCCAAGAGATTTAAATGGCTAACCCGCAAATATGGTTAAGTGAGAGGTAATTAGCAATTTAGGGAATGAATCAAAAGAAATAGAAGACATAGTCCGTGACCTGCAGGAACTTAGCGAGATAGGCTGTGACCTAAGATATGCACAAAACAAACAGGTAAAAGTAATTTGCCAAACAATATACCCTCTTATAATAATTTATTTAAGAACTATTTAAATAAACAATTAAAAGACATCCAAGAAATATAACTAATGAAAACAAATAACCTTTACAGAATTATACTAAATGAAAATGTCACAATACAAACTATCACTATCTATCTCAATAAAAGAAAGAAAGAAAAACTAAGCCAGGAAAAATAGGCTTTTAACTTTGTACCTAAATAGAGAAGCTCGGGCAATCCACATAAAGGACTTCTTTGACATTCTCCTGATAAAAGCAGTTAAAAACCTTACAGAGTTGTCTATAAGAACAAACAATTAAAAACAACCTAAAAGTTTAACATTGTAGGAACATCCAAAATTATGGTTACATAAACAGAATGAATACAGTCATTTACGATAATTAAGAAAACAAATGTCTTATTCTAATTTTTTTTTTTTAAAGCACACAAAGTCAGTTGATTACAACTAATAAAAGTATTTACATATTTGGTCAAGAACTAAAAAGTCAACTGCAAAAATGAAAATAGCTGTGTTACTTTGGTTGATTATGAGTGACTCTCTTTAACATCTTAATGTCTTTAATATTGTCACTAATGATTTTTTAAAAAGAACCACCCTTCCGAGGGTTTGTCTCACTGATTTCCTTGCCATAATTTGGCTGCATTCAATCTGTCCTTTTCAGATAAGGACTATGGATCATCCAGTTCCTAATAATGTCTTCAAACTTTCCGTTTTGCTGCTAAATAATGGTCCCATTCCTCCCCTCCTCCCGCCACAGCCAAATACCATCTACCCCCCACCTATGATCCCCCTTAATTAGTAACATTCCTATTTCACTCAACTACAGAGCACTGGCCAATCTAATGCTCCCACTTATGGCAGTCTCTTTCTCTCAAAGCTCGTTCTAAGCTCACACGTTCCCTCTACACCAGGTATTAATAACCACAGACTCAAGGAAGAGCTAGGTGACAAGTATATAAAAAAAAGAGGGAAGTCTGTGTATCTATAACTATGAACTTTCTGAAATGGTGTCTGTTAGGGTCTACACTAAAGGAGGAAGTTCATTTTTTATAAAATTCCAGCTTAATGAATATCTGAAAATAATTTATCAACTAATTCCTAAAATGTCACTTGGCTTCATAATATACACTTAAATAACCAAATATTCTGCAAATCTAGCAACAGTAAGGACACCATTTCTACACTCTAAAGCAAAGCTTTCTAATATCAGGCCTTAGAGAGCAATCATGACTTCGGTCTCCTAACAACATACATATTAGTTGTCACATCCACAAACTGACTGTGACTTAATTAATAGCTATAATCTGCCTGAATTACATAAACTATAAGTATTACTTACTTCCGTTTTTTGGCTTTAACAGGTTCATCTTCATTAAGTTCTTCCATTAATTCCTGTTCTTCTTTAACTGTAAGATCAAATTTAATTAAACCTTGTCAGAATATAAAAATAAGCAAGCAACAATTGAAATACTTAAGTACTCATCCTTCTGCTACCCACTACCAGAACACTTGCTTTAATAGTATGAAAAAGTAGGTACAATTTATAGTTCACTCACTTGCACTCATAGAGAATTGCCATTTTTGGATGGACAGCATTGTCGGGGTCGGGTGCCCTGGCAAAAACGTATCAGTTATTATTATGAAGTTACATGCACATATTACACAATCTTTTCTTTTAAAAAGTCACCGTTTCCATAACATATCCATCCCATAATATTCTCTCCTTTATAAAACATTAAACAAAACACAATTCTATACTTCTTATATTAATCTTCCCTTTATATTAAATTTCTAATTCACTTTGAAATGTTTATTCATGACACATGGGAAAAACTAATGCCTAGTGTCTTTAGCAACAGACAGGGAAAGTTTCACTGATTTGAAAGTGACTCCTAAGCAAAAAATGTAGCACCAAATATACACAATCCATGAAGACTTCTCAATTATTATAAATGACATGGATGAGAATTTATTTCATTGGAAGTATTAGTGATTCATTTATGCTTCTACATTTGATGAAGGGGGGCTCTATAAAAACAATCATATCAAAATGAAGGCAAATTACCAATAAAAAATATGCAATCAAAATTATGTATAAATATTGGTATTCATTATATACATTGAAATGCTGCCTGAACATGAGGTACCTTAAAAGATAATCTCTTAAAAAGGTTTGTCTTTATATTGTCAGAAATAAGGCTTGCCTTCCCTAAGTTTCAATTACTTTAAAAGACTAAGCTTTGGGGTGCCTGGGTGGTTTAAGTCAGTTAAGCGTCTGACTCTTGATCTCAGCTCAGTCCTGATCTCTTGGCCAATATGGAGCACCACATCGACCTGCTTAAGATTTTCTCTCCCTCTACTTCTACCCTGACCCTGTTCGCTTGCTCTCTCTCCAAATAAGTAAACAAATAAACAAAAGACTAAGCTTTCATAGTTTACCAAATTTTGTACTTTACAAAAGTTTAATAACCAGTATTTTAAAAATACTCTGTACAATTTTATTTCAAAAAATATTACTATTTACAAAAGGTGCTAAAAGAACACTGAGAAATGTTTTAGTATTATTAATAAGCAAATAGCAAACCTTAGCAAAGCCAACATTATCTTGGACTAAAAATCTTGATGAGGCAATTAAAAAAACACACATATGAATATCTTACAAAAAAAAACTGTCCAAATTCTCTATTTTTTTTTTTAATAACTCTGTTATTGAACTCAAACTAGCATCGTGGACTATTTCCCATTTCTCATGGACTATAGCCCATTTCTCAAATTTGTTATATTCCTTGAAAACAGCAAGCTTTCCTAAATGGCCTCATATTTTCTATAAAAATATTAAAAGAATGTTAAAATTAGAGGACAAATTCCTAATTGAAAACTTACTTAGTTTCTTTACTTCTTCCATTCCTTTTTTATGAGGTGGCTCCTGAATAATTTTGTCAACATCCGCCCTTCCAATCAGATCATCAGGTCGGTCCCACATAGAGAGACGGGTGGTAGGATTATAAAAGAAGACCCGCTCATCACCAGTCCAAACAACACACCTACAAATTGATTCAAATATCAGTTTCTCAGGTTATGGAACATATTTGACACATAGGTCTCTTACTGTCATCCAGCTAAAGGAGAGGTGGTGGTGGTGGTGGTGGGGACACCTCCAGACAGCAGGAGTTAGCCAAACATGACTTTTAAAGGAGAGAGCTGACTGGCAAAGGTTAAGAACAGCAGCTCAACACATTAGTGGATAAAACCAGGAAAAGCAAAGTAATTCATATAATTAGTAACTTGGTCTGACTCACTCAATCTGAGAGTGCTGCATTTTTACCTACCACAAAAGATGAGTTCAATGGTAACAAACAAGAATGCTATCAAGCAGTTCTAAAGCTAAAGAACAGACCACAGCACAGTATCTATTACATAGTTCTTCTATATATTTCTTACCAAATCAGAATTTTACATACTCAAATGCAACCTGCTATGAAATCTTTAATATCTCATTATATCTAATACAAAAAATAAGAAAGTATTGACTGCACTATGATACCATAGCCCACTACAGTTCACTGTTCCTGTTAATTATAACAACAAATTCAGACAAAATAGAAAAAATAAGAACATAAGGGCTCTGTACAGTTTTTAAAAAATAAATATTTAAGTTTGGAAGAGAGTCAATGTTTACAGCAGCAACTGCAAGGGTGTAAATTTCCCACTTTTCCTCCCTGAAATCTCTGCCCCGAGAGCCCCGAGTCACACAGTAGCATGGTCAGAGTGGCAAAGACAGCAAAACTTCCAGTAGAAACCAGGTCTCTATGGTCAGATAATTAAAAGTTCATCAACAGCTGCCAAGCCAAGTTAATCCAGATGTTGAAATTATCAGACAAAACCTCTATTGCTGAAATAATCAAAGACTTTCAAGAAGCAATTATAACTGGAGTTCATGAGATGAAGAAAAAACCTGAATGAAAACATGGTTCTCATTACTGAAATAGAAACTGTAAAAAAAAAAAAAAAAAAAAAAAAAAACCCAAAAATTATAGAGATAGAAAATACAGAAATGAAGCAAAGGAAAAAGACAAGCCAAGAAACTTAGTCTTATACCACAGAGAACAAACTGCTGGTTACCAGGGACACGGTGAGTGGGGAGAAGGGTGAAACAGGAGATAGAGATAAAGGAGTGCACCTGTGATGAGCACTGGTGTGGTATACGAGTGCTGAAGCCACTACTTTGTACACCTGAAACTAATATAACACTGCAGGCTAACTATACTGGAATTAAAATAAAACTAAAACAAAAAAAAGAAAAATACACAATTGAAATTCAATTTCTCTAGCATAGAGATGAGAGGAAATGATTAGTGAACTAGAAGATAGATCAGTAATTATCCCACCAGAAGAACAAAGGCAGTAAAAAGAATCAACAGAGATTCAGGAACTAAAGTGACTATGTCAAAATGCCTTATGTAAACGTCACTGGGATCCCAGGAGGAAAGGATATTGGGGCAGAAAAAAATTTTGAAGACACAATGCCCCCCCCCTCCAAAAAAAAGTCCAAATTTGGT
Organism: Panthera pardus; assembly: GCF_024362965.1. Taxonomy (NCBI): domain Eukaryota; kingdom Metazoa; phylum Chordata; class Mammalia; order Carnivora; family Felidae; genus Panthera; species Panthera pardus. Next base: position 117,003,127 of record NW_026526765.1, read on the forward strand.
AAAAGATACAAATATTAAAGAAGCTCAGCGAACCCCAAGCAGGATAAACTTCATGAAAACCATACTTACAACCAACATAATCAACCTGGTAAAAATCAAAAATAAAGAAAAATCCTTGCTAGTTGCTAGTAGTTAAGAAAAACTATGGCACACTACAAACAGGGGAACAAGTCCAATGACCATGGATTTCTTACCAGATATCCTAGAGGCAAGAATACAGTAAAACAACATCCTTAAAGTGCTGGGGTGGAGGGAAAAAACACTGCCAACCCAGAATTCCCTATACAGCATAAACATCCTTTGGGAACAAGGGCAAGAAAAGATATTCCCAGATGAATAAAAAATAAGAGACTTCATCTCCAGCTGACTATTAATGAGCATGGGGATTTTTTTTGGCGGGGGGGGAGAGGGGGAAATAATGGAAATGTTCTAAAATTGAATACGGTGATGGATGCACAATTCTGTGAATATATTTAAAATCAATGAGTTGTGCACTTTAAATGAGGGATGTAATTTATCTCAATATAGTTATACTTTTAAGAAATAGCTAGACAAAAAAAGTATATGCTACAGGATTCTCAACACGATATTCTATAAAATACAAAGTAATCTAAAATAACAGAAAGCAGAGGGACACTTAAGGATGGGATTAGAGGGAGGGATGGACTACAAAGGGATACAAGGAAACTTTCGGGATTACTAGAAATGTTTATTTTGATTGTGGGAATGAACTTGAACTATTTCAGCTCATTGTACTTCGACAATTGTACTTAAAACACATAAAAATGAGAAATGTAACTTTTGATATTGGGGTTTAAGTTTGAGCCCCACGTTGTGTAAAGAGATTACTTAAAATCTTTTTTAAAAAACTGACAAAATGTGTAATGTACTACCAAACCAAAATCTTTTGTGGAAATGGACTAGATATGTTTTGTCATGGAATCCAACAAAAAAAGCAAGGCTCACCGATCCTAGGGAAGACAAAATGCTTCTACTTCTGATCTCTCTTTACAATTAATTTTAAAAGCATAGGGGAAGTTAAGTGTTATTATGTTCCATTAGACTAACCCTGAAAGGGGTACCTGGCTGGCTCTGTAGGGGGAGTTTGTGACTCCTGATTCTCAGGGTTATGAGTTCAGGTCCTGTGATGGGTGCAGAGATTATTTAAAAATAAAATCTTTAAAAAATAATTTTTTTAAAAGAATAATCCTGAGATACTTAAGCCATCTTGTTAGATGTTTAACTTTACTGGGAAAAAACCTATCCTAAATTTTCTATGCCAGTTTTTAAAACACTATTTAACTGATATAAACAGTAGTAACTACTTTAAGACAGAGATTCTATTTTACTAATTGATGTTGGCTTCAAAATACCAAAGTGTGCCAATATAGCTCCAATATAGCTCCAACAGTACTAGCGGTAAATGTGCAGTGACGTTTCAGAATTAACAGGGGAAATAATGGACAAAGAATTGTGTCAAAAAACTGCCCTGTGCTAATAATATGAAAGATAAAATGTTTAAGGGTGAAGTATACTACTATCTGCAACTTTTAACCCATGAAAAAAATAAGAATGGTTGGAGATGCATTGAGGGATGAAGCAGATACGATAAAATGTTAGCTGTAAAAGTTAGGTGGTCAATGTTTGGTGCTCGCTGTTCTAGAAACATTCAATGTTTCTCTCTGTTTCAACTTTTTCATAATAAAATCCCACCGTAAAAAAAGCTCTGGAAACAGCAACAACAAAAAACTTACAGAAACACAACAGCAAGCTAATTAATTAGTAGACCTGTGCCACTCTCAGTATATGCAGAAGAGAGTAAAAATTAAAAGATAAATTTTCCTAAGTTAAAACGCAACATGGACTACAACACACATAAAGCATGGCAAATACAGGCAGCCCTCACTCTGCACTTTGTGGGACACTGTAAAAATAACTGCAAGTTAAATCTGTATGATGCAATCCTAGTAAGCAATGGAAAAAATTACAGTTAGTCCATGACCTTTAAAAACTTTTGTTGAAACATTAAAAATTCTCTTAGAACCAGAAACTAAAATTTACTGATCCTAAGGAATACAAAATACTAAATTTGACCTCTTACTTTAAAAGAAATAATCAAACTAATGCTGTGAAATACTAGGGAAAAAAAAATCCCAACACAAGGGAAATATGAAACTTCATGTTTTACATTTAGCTTAACTCTAAAAAACAGTTCTTCAAAGAGCAACATCTGAAGATACCAAGAGATAGATAAATCTGATTATCCAAATGAAGTGGCATACTCTGCTCAGCTGAGTAATTTGTTTTTTCTTTTTTTAAGATTTTTAAATTTTTAAGTGTCTCTAGACCCAGCTTGGGGCTTGAACTTACAACCTAAGATCACAGACCAACTGAGCCAGCCAGGCACCGCATGAGTAATTTGTTTTGCTTAAAGTTACCACTTACCCATTTTATAAGAAATAGAAAATAATTAATTAAGGAATTAAAGTTCTACTGACAATACATTCTTTCACTGACAAAACTTGGAAAATCATCTGGACAAGCAGGTATCCTTCATGTATTCAGATGGACTATAAAAGCACTAGGAACACATAGCTGCATATGGGGAGGTGGACTTCTTAAGAAAGACCCAGAAGCTGTAAACAGAAGATCAATAAATTTGATTTCATCAAAATATAAAATTTATGTATGAGAAGACAGCAAAACAAAAATGAATAGGGAGAAGCTGTAATGTATGTAAAAGTCAAAGGCGTTAAGAGAATGCATAATAAGCTCTCTCCTATCATTAAGAAAAAGACAAATCCACAAAAAAGATGAGGAAAACTGTGAAGAAGCTATCGACAGCCAATGAACATGAAATAAACTCAATTACACCATGTATTCTGGAAACATCCAATAGGACTCCTTTTCTTAAAAGGTTACCAAAGATTTAAATAGAGTATCCCTACACTGGTGTGAGGGAGAGAACACTGGTAGGCTATTGCAGGGAATATTAACTGGCACAGTCCAGCCTGTCCCCCCAAAAAACCTTTCTGAGGTCAACTTAGCAGTATCTACCAAACTATTAAAGAGGAGTATCACTTGACTCAGCAACTTCACTTCTAGAAATCAATCCCAACAGAAATGCTTGCAAGTGTTCACAAAGAGATATGTGTAAGGATATCCTGAATGTCAATTTTTGTAATGCTGGAGGGGTGGGGGAGGGAAGACAAACTAATCACCCATTTATAAAAAAAATTATACATTTATGGAAAATCATGCTATCACAAATATATTTGTACAAAAACAGCAAAATTTCTGGGACATATTTAGTAAAAAAAACATGGAAAATATATTGTTTTTAAGACACTATAATATGCACGCACACCACACATAAAACTCTATACACATGTATACAAACAACATAGCAAAGGGTCCAGAAGTTGTATGAAATCAAATTTTTATTAATGAGAAGGCTGGGTGAAGGTGGAATTCTGTAATTTTTTACTTCCTGTAATTCGTTCATATTGTATGTTTTTACAGATTCACATATTCTTTTCTAATATATGAGACTGACGAGAAAATAACTCAAAGCAGGACACAAAAACTATAGATATAAAACAGAGAAAAAGAGGTTTAGAGGATAATAAATACAAGAGACCTGACATGCAGATAACATGTTCCAGAAAAGGAAAAAAAAAAACAGGTAAAAAGAAGCAATAATGAAACAAACTCCAAAAGACAATTTCACTCATCTGGAGAGAAACCCAAACTTGAAAACTGATGAGGCCCACAAAGCTTCAGCCTGGTCGGTTTGAAGTTGGTTACCAGCTTTTCATGTACAATACTCAAACTCAGAAACCACAACCTAGGAAAATATTCGTTGAATAGACTCTTTCCATAACTTTGATTATGGATCCATGGTAGATATTTTGCATAATTATTTTTAAAAATGAGGGTATCACATTGGTAAAGTGAAATATACAGAAAACAATTATTCCAAATGCCTTTAAAACACAGTAATTTGACTACACATCCCTGGAGGGACATATCCTGAACATAAAAATAACGGGGAGAAAAAAAAGCCTGAACGATCTTCAGTATCGCACTGTTAATGACAGTGTTGGTACTGTTATTGTGTGACCTGTTGTGTGAGCAAAGCAAATGAGGGGCACCTGGGTGGCTGAGTCAGTTAAGCATCTGACTCCTGATTTCAGCTCAGGTCATGATCTTAGGGATCCTGAGATCAAGCCCCATTCTGGGCTCTGGCTGGACAGCACAGAGCCTGCTTGGGATTCTTTCTCTCCTCCTTTCCCTGCCCCTTCCCCGCTCACTGAGGCCCACAAGCTCCCTCTCTTTCTCTTTCAAAATACATAAATATTCAAAACAAACAAAACAACAAAAAGAAAAGAAATAAATATGTCACTATTACTCAGAAACAGGATCTTCAGCAGAAAAGGGGATACTGAATTAAAACAGATGATGAGATTCAGTAAAAATCTTGTACTAAACCTGAACTGCAAGTAATGATATGAACTAATGATGTATCTTTAAATGTGTGCATGTTCAGTCTGTGTCTCCCAAAGAGACTTAATAATGACTTATTCAGTAATAACACCTATCCCTAGATCCTATAAATGCCACTTCCCACAAAAGGAAACCAGGCTCCACAGCAAAATGGCCAAATCTAGGTCTGAGACAGGAAATACATGAGGAAAGCCAGGAACATCTTTGCCAAACACAAAGTAAGGAAGGTATCAAAAACAGGGTTATAACAAAAAACCCTGGAGTCAACCTTAAGAGGTTTCACCCAGCCAAAGATGAAACAACAGAACTTCAATAAGGATATTAACTGTAATGTATAGAAGCATATAAAATATATTAAGGGGCGCCTGGGTGGCTCAGTCGGTTAAGTATCTGACTCTTGGTTTCAGCTTGGGTCATGATCTCACAGCTCATGAGATCAAGCTCCACATCGGGCTCTGCACTGACAATGCAGAGCCTGTTTGTGATTCTCTCTCTCTCTCCCTCTCTCTGCCCCTCCCAAGCACATGCTCTCTCTCTCAAAATAACCTTTAAAAATATATATAGTTAAATGTATGAATTTACAATACTCAAACCAACTCATTATTCTGAAAACTTCAGCACTATTGACATTTGGGGCCAAATAATTAACTCTTGTAGGGAGCTGTCCTGCACATGGTAGGACGTTTAGGAGTATCACATCCCTACCCTCTAACGACTAGATCCTATACACTATTAACACCTCCCAAGTCATGACAACCAAAAAACATCCCCAGACACTGCCAAACATCCCCTTATGAACTATTCTTGCCAAAAAGATCAAATCTGAATCTCATCGTTTCTTCTGTATCTACTTGATAGTTTGCAGGAAAATCAGGAACAGAAGACTCAAAGAATACCATCGGGATGCAACAATAAAATCCAGACTGTGAGTCTCCATATAACAAATATATTTATCTTTTAAATGACAAAAATGACAAAGAAAAAGCAATGAAAATACAATGGAGGGGAACCTATAGATTACTAGACTTAAGAAACAATTCACTACAACATGTGGACTGTATATGGATTACATAGGCTGGAGCAGGAACAGGAGAGAGAGCATTGATGCAGGTAGAAGGGCAAACCAAACAAAAGGAAAGAAAAAGTCTACCATTCAACTCTTCAATAAAAAGTCAACTTTATACAGTTCTATAAATGTAATCATGTATGTGGATATACACACAAAATCAATTTACAAGTATTTTAAACAATAAAAAGTAGATTCAGAATCTCACAGTGGCTCAAGTCTGTAACTATGTATGATAAACATTAACGAACAGTACCATGAAAGGAGGAAGACAATGTAGCAAATGAGTTTTAGGTTTGAACACCAAAATATTCATTAGATAAAAACATCTACTTGACATATTTGTTTTTTAAAGCATCTTTTCTTTCTAGATGATAAAGTATGTAACAATCAAATATGGTAATTAAGAAAAAAAGAATTAAATGGGGTGCCTGGGTGACTTGGTTGGTTAAGCGACCGACTTCTGCTCAGGTCATGATCTCACAGTTTGTGAGTCTGAGCCCCGCGTCGGACTCTGTGCTGACAGCTCGGAGCCTGGAGCCTGCTTTGGATTCTGTGTCTCCCCCTCTCTCTGCCGCTCCCCTGCTCATGCTCTGTCTCTCTCTCTCTCTCTCTCTCAATAATAAGTAAACGTTAAAAAAAAATTTTTTTTAAATAATAAAAAAAAAAAAAAAGAAAGAAAGAAAAAATAATTAAATAAAGTAACTTACTAAAGCAAGCCAAGTACATACCACGGAGTACCAGGAATAGGGGTAGTAGCTACTGGCTTTGCCTTCTGGGCAGCCTTTTCTTCTTCAGTCATCTCCTCTTCTTTGGGCTCCTATAGGAAATGATGTTACTCCCATTTATTTAGTATCACAAAACTATACTGAATTACTACACAATACAAGTAACACTGCAAACACCTCAAAGTGCAACCAACATAAGATTGGTTAGTAGCACATGGAGTACAGACTCTGAGTAAGAATTTCTAAGAAAATTCTAACTCCTTGCTCCCTAGACAGAGCGCATTCTACAACAGCAGATGCCAGCAACAGCAGATGGTTCTATCTTCCATCTGCTTAGGAGCAGAAATGGAGAACATAGTATAGAAAATTAGAGAAGACCTCTTCATTTAAGGTTATGTCTTTCTTCTGCTAACTTCCTTACTAATAAACATGACTACCTCTGGTCCCTGACCGAATATAGGAAGCTTTGAAAAAGCAGAGCTCTTTCAGTACTGTATAGAGATCATTCCATGCCAGAAGACAGATAAAATATAACATTCCCCAAATATAAAACTGTACTTATAATTTTACCATGTACCAGTCTATAAATAATCAGGAGGCTAGAGATTGGGTCCATGCTCTGGTCCAAGGCCCTTTCTTTCTAGGGGCCGTGGTTTATTATAAGAAGTAATTTAACACAATTTTCAAAGGAAAACTACATGACAAACTTCAAAGAACCCTAAAATTTCAGAAAGAAGATTATAACAATTAAGTGAAACTGTATCAGATACGTTTTCAAATTACAAGTAAATTGTACCCAACAATTAATTCTGGCTCCCAGGTTAACGGGTCGTGGCCCTTTACCTCCTTTATCTCCTTTATTGGCTCTTCCTTAGGGTCTTCCTCCTCCGTCTCCATTGGCAGAGGTTCTTCAGAAGGTTCTTTAATTGGCTCTTTAATCTTCTCCTCTAATTTTTCTATTACAAAGTTAAGACAATGTCACTTGTTGGTTTTTGGTGTAACTTTCCAAGAACTTTCAGAGACTAAGCAGGTAAGATATTCAGAACCAGGGGTGCCTGGGTGGCTCAGTCAGTTAAGCAACTGACTTCGGCTCAGGTCATGATCTCACGGTTTGTGGGTTCGAGCCCCACATCGGGCTCTGTGCTGACAGCTCAGAGCCTGGAGCCTGCTTCGGATTCTGTGTCTCCCTCTCTCTGCCCCTCCCCCACTTGTGTTCTTGTCTCTCTCTCTCTCTCTCTCTCTTTCTCTCTCAAAAATAAATATAAAATGTTAAAAAAAAATTTTTTTAAAAAGGATATTCAGAACTAGAAGTTATTAACCACAAAGATGAAATGTTCTTCTCTGTATCATCATCAATTTCAATCTAAAGCACTGGTAAACTTCAAACTCCTCACTATACCATGAGAAAACTGTCACTCAAAAAGAACCACTCATTTCAGAGAGACATGAAGTCTTTCAAGCCATTCACGTATCATTTGTAGCAATGAGTCACTCTGTTGAAAGGGATGAGATACTAAGATACTTAGAAACAGGAACTGGTGGTAAGAAAATTTTGAGTCTTCTTCATCCAAGACTTCAAGGGCCTCCTGTTTTCTTCAGGACACATACAATATTCATATTTCAATATACTACCAATGTCAGTAATTACACAACGAAATAATTATGTAATTCCTGACAACAGAAAAAAAAAAATCTATGTGTGTGTATGTATGTGTAATTTAAGATGGATGAAAAAATCACAAACATGGAAGTGGAACTGGCTTTTTAAATAAATACATGCTTATGAATTCGGTAAAAATAAAGAATCCAACAACTACAGAATTAGCAAATCCTGCAAATGTGCTAAAAAGGAAGTAACTCGGAATTTCAAATAGCACTCTATTAATAGCATCCCAGTTTTTACTACGTCTCAACAAGTCATGAAAACTATACCTTTTTCCTTTAGTTCTTGGGGTTTTTCCCAGGTTGATTCTAATGTTCTATTATTATAATAGTATGTCTTTCCATCGGCTGTTTTATATTCAGTCCACTCAGAAACTGCTGTTGCTCCAGCTAAGGTAGCAGGTGAAGCCGCAATAGCAACCTGGGGATGGATCATAGGTACGATAGGAGGGGCCATTCCTGGCAATACACCTAAAAGAAGAAGCAGCAGCAGTTAGGTCCAAGCATCAAACTGCAATGCAAAATAAAACTCTAAGATACGAGCTAAATCCTTCTATTAAATATTAATAAATGAATGAGCAAGCTGGAACAAAAACAAATCATATAAAACGTGAATCACTTAATGCTATTTCCCTGTTCAGTTCTAAAGTCTAAATTCAATTAGATTCAGAAAATCAACTCAAGAAGTAACTTAAGAACAGTCAAAAATTCGGGTCACATTTAAGATGAAGTCTTAACCATAAACTATAAAAATCATGACACATTCTCTACATGTGACTAGAAATGTATTTTTATAAAGGATTTCTCAAATTGTAATGAAATCAAGGTAACAAGCATATTTCCTGAAGCAAAATTATTTCCTAGTTCTAAGGTACCTAAAAGGGTACGAATAAAATTCTCAGTTTTAAAGTAAAAGACTGAGTTCATTATCAAATCTACTTCAACAGATAAGTGATTTAGTCCAATGCCCTTTTTAAGTGTTTTGTCAGTTTAGTCTTTTCCTTAAAAAAGGTCATTTCTTCTATTTTTTTAAAAGATAAGCCAAGGTTAATATTCTTTTACAATACAGCTAAACAAGCTGATATTACACAAATAATTAAGGATATATGAATCCAAATTGAACAAAAACCCTCAAAGCCTCTTCTAGGATTTAAGTTTCAGGCAGCTATCTTCAATAACTTTACAATGTAAATTTATACTACACACACAAATATTCACACACATATACTCACTAGCATGCAAGCATAATCACATCACTTTACACATGGAAATGATTTTTTTATATTTAACTTAAAAACACAGATCAAAATAACAAAATTAAATGTTATGAGTATGAGAATGAAGTTGTTTACACTTATTACAAAAATTAAGATAAAGTGATCTGACCTTATTTGCTTTTGTGAACCAAAGAAGCTAATACTACAGGCAATCGGGAAAATTAAGTGTTGGCCAAATATGACAACTGCATTTATACTGCTCATTAAAAAGAAAAATATAAAAAAATCCACTCACTTGGGCAAAAGGAAATAAATAAAAAGGATAAACAACAACATTCACTACCATGCCAACTTACAGACAAAACAAACTAAGATGGTTTTAAAAATTACCGGTCTTGGTGGTAGCGACTGTCTTTACATACGGGCAGCTGACTATTTGCATCATTGCTACACCTGTAAAATGGATAAGCAAGCATACGTTGGAAAGCTGCCATGGTATGTCGGCTACCACTGGGATTCAGGGAAATAATTGACCACTACAATTTAGGATGCTATTTCCAATGAAAAAGACCAAGAATGGAGTAAAATTTCTTTGTGTTTGACATTTTGTGGGAAGTAGTGCCAAATCTAAGGATAACTAATTCTAAATTATAGCATCAATTACCTTTTTATCAAACCAGCTCTGACAATATTTGAAGGAGTCTCAAGAGTTTAAATTCAATGAAGGAAGCCCCTTCATTATACAGACGTAACAAGTTCTCACGTGGGACATTCCCCCACAGGACATCAAACCCATGCTGCTGCTGCTTAGATACCAGTGAAAGGCAGATGCAGCATGACACTGACAAGACACCTTCTCTGTGCTGCTAAGTGGGAACTACATGCAGAAGCTGAGGCACGGAGCGTAACCATGCAGAAGTAGAACAAGAGTAAGAAAGGACAAAGAGGGGTGCGAGAGAAAGGAAGACAGTAAGGTATGAGATGGATTCAAATATTCCACTGCAAATAACATTTTAAATAAATGGGCATAGATGAAGAGAAGGGTAGCATTCAGCTAATGACAAAATATCCATGTTTACTGCCTGCTCTGGGGAACGGCACAGGCTTGAAACAATGTTGAAGCAGGCTAACTGTAAACATAAAGAGAGCCCCTTTAGTATCATTAATGACTACATGGGCTGATTGCTTCAGAAACCTCTATTATTTAAGCCAACTAAAGGAGTAGCACTTGTATTAAAGAATGGAAATTACGTACAGTTCTTAGAAGAATGAAGACTCATCATGATGCATTACAATGGTGATAAAAAGGGAATGAAAGGGAAAGCTGGAAAACTAAGACTGATTAATTGAAGAAATCCAAAATGAAGTGTGAATTTAAAAAAATTTTTAAAAGAAAAGGCCAAAGGCAGGAGGAAAGGGAGTTCAGGGATTGAATTATACTTTCTATTTGTTTTGGCTGAAAAAACTAAACCTAGTTTGGTACCAATAAAAATTCAAAATAATATACTATTTGCCCCACTAAAGTACAGGAAAAGAAATTTCTCTTAACTTAGAGGTGAAAATTGAAATTAAACCCCTGGGTTTGTAAATAATGTACCTAAGTTCACGCACACACACACAAAAATACTGCCAATTTTTGAAAAATGTCTTTAATTTCTTAATTACTATTTTAAATAAAGAATATTAAAGCTAAACTTTCTATTAACTCTGAAATGAAAACAAAAGCACTGGATCATAAAAGCATGCTGAGTTAAGTTATATGTATAATTTTGTTTTCCCTGATGTTGTAAGAAAGCAATGGAAAAATTCATTTGGTTAAGGAAGTTACAGCACATATTAAGTTTAAATTAGTATAAATACTGCCATCTGCAGGACCACTGAAACTATTAAGCAAGCACTGGAAATTTAATTCTTAGACTATATGAACTTTACTCTCAAAAAATGTTCTCCAAAACCATCCCCCCAAAAGTAATTTTAACTATTCAACTTAAACAGAAGAAAACCAAATCTATTAATATTTAGGCCTAACCGCCATTGTTAAACATAAATTGGGCCAACACAAAACTCCTGTATTTGACTAACAACACATAAACCATACTGAAAGGTCATATTATATTTCTTCTCATGCTAAAAACATAAGATAAACTTCGTGTTTTCTTTGAGGGTGATTACATACAAAAGAGTCACAAAATTACCACATATCTAAATGTTTAACCTTCTATTTCAAGGGAACATCTGTTCAATTTTCCTGTAACTTTACCCTCAAACTGTGTTCTACTAGGAAATTAGAATATTCCATTTAGCATTTTGAATAGTTCTGATGTCACTGACAGTAAGTTTCTTAAATTCCAAATTAAGATTTTATAGTCTTAGAAGACGTGCTAGAATTCTAATCCAATTTACTATCCCCAATTCCAACTCTTATTCCTGTACTTCACCTACAATTCTTCCACTCCTTTCCTTTATCTTGTTTGACGATCCCTTCCTTAATCATTCTCAGTAGAGCCATACATTGCTATTACAGATAGAACTTAAAACTCCAAGATAAATTATATCTAAATCTTTCCTGTCACCTTACTCCCAAATTGATAAAAAGAAAAAAAAAATGATAGAAAAAGAGATCAATCCCATCATATATGAAAGATTTGGGAAGGAAAAAAAACAAGTATTCCCTTTCTTTCTTTTTCACTAAAGCACCTTGGAGAACCAAATTAAAAGGGAATAGGAGAGGCACCTGGCTGGCTCTGTCAGTACAGCGTACAACTCTTGATCCTGGGGTGTGAGTTCAAACCTCACATTGGGTGTAGAGATTACTTAAAAATAAAAATAAAATCTTTAAAAAAAAAAAAGGGAGAATGAGAAAATGAACATTAGCATCAAAGATGACTTACTATATAAACAAATATTATGATTACTTTCTAGAAGACATTAACTCTCTTTAAAGAATCTTTGGCAACCTGGACAAAATTTTAGATTATCTAACTCAAGGTCTCTTCCAAATGACCTACAAAATGACATTAGTGGCTGCCATTAACTAAACGCCTGTTACTGCCAAACTTCATAGGTACCACCTCATCTGCTCAAATGGTCACCACCATCTGTTCTAAACTTTAAAGTGGGGGTAAGGGTCAGAGAAGATCATGACATCAAAACAGAGATATAAGTGAAGGGATTTTATTGTAACAAAATTCAACATTCTATAGAAATGAATTTTTGCTACTCTGTACCTTTCACCCACTGGTCCTGTTGAGAAACTTCAAAGCAAAACAAAGTCCTTTTAGTAAGCCTCTCAATTACTTCAGCAACATTATTATGCTACCTCTCAATCTCCTCTCTACAGAATTAACAACCCCATGCTCCTTGAGATCATTCAGAATCCAGTATCTGGTCTGAATACTACCCCTGACCAAGACTGGGAGAGGCTATGACCAATGTCAAGCTATTCTCCATGTATCACTTAGTTTTCTACAAAAAGTATACCCAAAGGGTACCCAAAAGCTTGTCTTAAATTTAATTTTGAAAAAGGGTAATCCCTAGTATGAGGAAACTTTTTGGTTTCCCTCTTACTTTCTTTCTAGTGATATGAGTTTCTTAAAACATCGCATATTGGGCATTATCCGACACTACATTAACAATGTGCAAAAGGTTTTCCTATAGGGAAAAAAAAACACCACTAATTCTTAGAATTTTGGTTTTTCTTTCTTGCTAAGGTATAAAATCTAAGTGACTGCCTCTTTTCCAAGCAGGCACAAGGAAAAAGACAATTAGAAAAGCGGTTATAATTAAAATATGTGCAAATCTAAGAAACGGATGTAGTACAACCCTCTTCTTACATAAAAACTAGTACAATACAGTGGCAATAATAGTGGGAGGAATGTGAAAACGGGAGACAAGAGGCCTACATTCTATTCATCTTTGCCACAAACTTCACAGCAAAAACTGTGAACACGAGGTCTCTACGTCAAAAGCTTCCAGTTGTAATACTAAGAGAACAGACGTGGATTAAGGGATAAACGTGTTTGTCAACAACAAATGCATTCAAATTAGGATGCCCAACACTGTCACTGTTTAATCCCTACAGGGAAAATTCTACTCCACAATCTCACTAGAATTGCTTAAATGTTTACACAGTGCAGGTTATACTTCACAACTGTTACAAGGGTTAAGTTCTGGCTTTGCTTTAGATCAATTTCTTATAGTTAGGTGACTAACACTTTCCTCCCAGTAAAACAGTTATTAAGAGCATGGTATTTGGGTCTGGAGCACCCAGCTCAAATCCCAACACCATCACTCATTAGCTATGCGTCAAGGGCAAGTAATTTAGCCTGTCTATGTACCTACCTCCTAGGATAATTGCAAAAATTAAACTGAGTTATCACATGTAAAGTGCTTAGAACAGGGTACAGTATAGAAAATCACTTAGTATCAGCTATTAAGAACTTGTAATTTCTCAACTTTACAGACTCAATCCTTTAAAAAAAAATTGCATTTGAACATAGTTACAGGAAAAGATGATCATTTTTAATTCATTGAGGCCATTATCCAAAAATGAGTGTAGCTTCAAATGTGGCTCTAATTTTAAGACATGTAAACAACAACAAAAAAAGGACATTTACCAAAACTGAAGAGAAAATATTGCCGTTAGCCATGAATCTTTTAAAAACATTTCAAACAGGTGAGATTCAAGGCAAATTTCAAATGCAACAGACACATGAGAACAAACTAACTGACAATATGAAAACATAGCTAGAAGGACTATTCTCATCCATTGATTTACCTGGAAGCGGAATTGGCATGCCAGGAAGGGGAACACGAAACGGAGGTACCATGACTGGTGGAAAAGCAGGTATTGCGGCTGCTGGCTGAGGTACTGAGTGAGGAACAGCAGGAGGTAACGTCTGGGGGTGCGGCTGGGGAACAGTTTGCACAGGTGTGGCTGTAGGAGCAGGAGTTGAAACACTAACTGTAGGCGTAGCAACTGAAACAGCAGAACTTGGGGTCTGATCTTGTGTTGTGGGTGCTGATAAAAGATAAAACAAAAATATGTATCATTCCTTCATAAACCATTTCACTATATTCATTCATCATTCACTCATTCAGTTAAGTATTTAAGAGCCCATTCCATGCACTGCAAGAAATTTGTAAAAAGGTCTCTGTCTTCTAGAAGCTTGAAGATAGTTAAATGAAATATAAAAATTAAAATATAAAGTGAAATGCGATAAATGTATAGGAGTATAAATCAAGACGCAAAGACCATTTCTAACTGTGAGAGGGTACAGAAAAAATTATATAGTGTGATGACAGGCCTTGAAAGATTAGGATTTCAACAAGGACAATGACAGAGTGGAAGAAGAAAATAAGTAAGTGGTGGGAAAAGTGAGTAAAAAGCCAAGAGGAGGTAGCAAAAGGGAATTGTTTAGAAAATACAAGGCAAGCAGTCAACTAGTAAAACAATAGGCATACCAAAAGAACCAGTGAGTTATGGCTGGAAAGCAGACCAGAGGCATAAAGGAGAAGGCTTTGACAGAAGGCTAAGGAGTCTGCACTTTACTGGGTAGGGAAAGGAAGAAATTATGTAAATGTAGAGAAACGACCTAGAAGAATGCACACCAACATGTATGTACTCATTACATCTGTGCATGCCTTTCACATTTTGCTACATATCCTTCATTAGAGTTTAATTTTTTTATAAGAATGCATTCATGTGTTATTTGTGCGACTTCATGAATGTAAAAGGGGTGCAGGGGAGGCAAAATGAAGGTTTCTGTATGGAAGAGAATTAATCAGTGTTCATTTGATGAATTAACCTGGCAGATGAACAGGAAGGAAAGGAAGAACAGAGGTGGGAAAATCAATTTCAACCTATGTGGAATTGTCCAAACAAGGAAGAACAGAGAGAAAAAGATATGCAGTGACTAATGACTGACTATGAACAAATGGAGTAAAAAACAAGTTGGGTTTCTCTACAGTTATTTCAAAATAAGAAGGTAAAAAAAAAAAATAATAACAACTCAGGTTTCCAGTGTGAGAGACCAGGAGAATGTGAAATTTGGGATAATTTATTTCCAATATGTTATTTTTAAGTATCAAAAATAAAACACTTCATCTTTAGTTATCACATTTAAAATCAAACTGTGACCAAAAAATAAAATTTGTATTTTATACTTCAAAAGTTACAGTACTCAAATGTTATAAAACAGTTTTGTAATTTTATAACCCATTTAGTTCTAACACAAAACTCATTTTTGGTAATTCATTGGTAACAAATATTTCATGGGTTTTTGTTTTGTTTTGTTTTGTTTTTGATGTAGAGAAAAATTTCAAACTACCTGTACTGGACTAAGAACGAATTTATCAAATCAAATAAAATAAAACAGTGCATTCCCAATCTGTATGCCAATTTTATCCTAAGAGAAAGCGCACTGTTTAATACAAGCCACCCAATACTCCAACTGACAAAATTTGTATCTTTTTTCAGCTCCTAATAATGAAAAACTCACTTAGGCTGGGAAGATGTGAGCAATTTCATACTTGTTAATGAGGGACTCACCTTGGCTAAATAGACAGCAGGGCCAAACAAGTATCTTCAGGGGCCCAGGAATGAATTGTTGGTCTAGCATAGACCTAGCCTTAGGGTACAGTATCATATTAATATAATTTTATAACAGTGTGAAAAATACAAATTACATGCAACATTTGCCCAGTCCCATAAATATACCACTTAGCATTTGTAATCTACTGTAATGGCTGAAAATATATCTAGTTATTCTTCCCAACTTCCCTGAGAAGCAGGATTTCATCAGCATTTTTCACAAACTTGCACCGGATAAAATGAGTTTATGCTCAACTGGGGCTAAAATATAAATTTCTTAATTTTTATTTTCATTTACCCACAGGTCTATACTGCAGTTCATACAGTTACATATTTTTTTATGTTATGGTAATAATATTTAGATATAATTACTAGAGGTAATCTTACCAGAGGTAAGATAAAAAAATACTGTAGTCAGGAAAGAACAGGAGTTACAAAAGCACCAAATTTCAAGCGGAAAAGAACACCAATGGAGATGGCAAAAATTTATTCACTCAACCCATTCCTCCTGCTGACACAGGATTTTCTAAATTTGATTAGTGGCCATGAGTCATGAAAGGACAGAGATAAAGGCAATGAAAGAATTCAATGGGAAACTAGGAGAATGGTAGCTAGGACTTAATGCTCAGAAAAATTCCTACCAACTCCTTTTGCTAAAATAACTAGTAAAATGCTAGGCCTCAAAATATACTACTTATCCAGCCTCAGATCTTAATGAAAAAAGACAAGCGAGTGCAACAGATGGAGAAATACTAAGATTGTAGTAGGACAACACTTCAGGATACTGAACCAAGTGAAATAAAAACAGACGTCAGGAATACTCAGAAAGAACATCAAAATTAATGTTTAAAGGCAGTAAAAAGAACACCCTTTTGCTATTCTGTTCTTAGAATAAAGGCCTCCCAATCACTGAAGGGCAGTGCAAAAAAGGACAAAAAGGAGTTCTGAATAGAACAGCTCATAACAGCAAGACAGGTATGGGCCTATATGGACAGACCATTCCAACACAGAAATGGAATATAGGACAGTTAAATTATTTCACCTCCAACCTTCCTTAAAACAAAGTACTACTATTTCTCCTTCCTAAGAAGAAAGGGAACAAAGCATAAGCAACACAGAGTCTCCACATAGAACTGCAATGCTTTTATTAATCCCTTTCTGCCATTACCACAACAGGTACCCCATAAAAACTGGCAGTTTCCTGTCTTACCACACAGGTTTTTAGACGCACTAGCCTCTAAAATGGCAAAGCCCCTCAGCCAGCTGGCTATGGTCACTGTTACGCTTCTCTATCAGAATTCACCTTAGCTAAGAAAGAAAAGACTTATAAAGCATTATTTACATCTCTCTACTAAGTGCATTTTCCCCCAAGCTGTTAACAAAATATCAAGTGCAGCCATTAAAAAACTGTCTCCAGGGGCGCTTGGGTGGCTCAGTCGGTTGAGCATCCAACTTCGGCTCAGGTCATGATCTCGAGGTTTGTGAGTTTGAACCCCGTGTCAGGCTCTGTGCTGACAGCTCAGAGCCTGGAGCCTGCTTCAGATTCTGTGTCTCCCTCTCTCTATGCTCCTCCCCTGCTCACATCCTGTCTCTCTCTCAAGAATAAAGATCAAAAAAAAAAAAATTTTTAATTGTCTCCATATTAGGTATACCTTACTTCCTCAGTTACTTTTTGTATCAATCAAATGCAATAAAATTTGAATCTACTATGATTGAATCTCTCTCATTTACAAATTTCTTTCAGGATAAAATACACTAATAATTCCCAAGTCCCTGAAGCTAGGGCACTTTTCTTATTCTCATCTATTATCGAGGTAGCAAGATAATCCAACTTCTAATCACCTATAGGGATAACTATGCATCTTCATACCAGTATCATAACAAATAATCATATCAATAAAATCATTATTTAAATATTTTGGACCTCAATCTCAGCCTATAAATTAAAAAGATACATAAAGATATATAATACATATATATAAACAGAAATCTCCCAAAGCTAATAGTATACATATTAATGACAATTGTTTCAAACAAATTAAAATCTTCTCTCCCCATTCCTAAAATCTATTATTACCTCTCATCCTTTTAGAAAAAGTCTAACCTTGAGGCCTCTGTGACATTATACCTGAAAATTCTCTTACCCTTCTGACTGCTTCTATCTCCACTCCTCATTCATCTGCCCGTATCCCATTCTAAAACCTACCTACCTCTAAATGAGATTACTGAAAAGTTCCTACTAACTTCCCCTTATTTCAATATTACCCCTCACCGAAAAAAAAGAACACCAGAAAAATCTTCCAGAACACTTATGCTAGACCCTGGAACCTGCTCGCCTCACCCATTTGCCTGGTTCTTAAAACTCTCTGTAACCTGGTCTCACTCTTACTCAATCTGTTAACCAATATAACTCCCCCTCCCCACCTCAGAAGAGCTTCTTAACAATCCAATAAACTGCATTTATCCTCATCTCCTGACCTTTGTTTATGATGTTCCCCTTACCTGAAAGACCGGTCTTTACTTTCAAATCCACTCAAATCCTACTGCACATCCTTCACGATCAACCTCAATACCCACAGTCCACCCACTTACTTGTCTCTCCCTTTTCTTGAATTCCTGCACCTTCTATTTTCACCATATAGCTGGGTACACTACTCTCTAATTGTTTCACATGCATTATTCTTGCCTCAATTAGAAAAACTGGAAGCCCTGTGAGACAGGAACCAAGACTTCTACTTATGTTACAAACCCCACAGCACCCAGCGTTATTACTTGGTCAAGATGGATAGCTACTCTGCACTTCCTAGTTTAGCTTTGTGAATTCCAACAGGACAAATAATTTCTTCTACTAATGGAAATTTCTGTTCTTTTTTAACCCAAAAGGCTTAATGTCAAAAACGTATTTTAAGTAACGTGAAGGATAATACCTGAAACACTAGGATCATTTTGCAATGCAGTCCCTACCTGTCCATTTCTCTAACCCCTAAATGAAAATACATGCTGGCTGGTACTCACTTGATACTGTCTGCGAAACCGAAGAGGCAGTTGTTGTGGTAGAAGTGGTAGAGGATGGGGTGGATGATGATGTTGAAGTGGACACTGCAGGTGCTGGGCTACTGGTTGTAGGGGTGGAAGCTCCTACTGCTTGTGCTTGTACTTGCGCCTGCACCTGTGCCTGCGCCTGAGCCTGTGCTTGTGCCTGCGCCTGGGCCTGGGCCTGGGCCTGGGCCTGAGCCTGGGCCTGGGCCTGGGCCTGCGCCTGCGCTTGAGCTTGTGCTTGTGCCTGCGCCTGAGCCTGCGCTTGAGCCTGGGCCTGCGCCTGGGCCTGCGCCTGGGCTTGGGCCTGAACCTGAGCCTGGGCTGCAAGCATAGGTGTCAGTTCTGACTGCTGAATAACCTTAACTCCATCTGGTTTGGTCCATGCAGATTCACGTGTCCGAGCATTATAATAATAAACCTGCAGAGGAAGCAAAATCATTGGTATCCCAGAATCTGTCAACTATCATTAAAAAACACTAACGCAACTATACCTTCTCTTAAGAAGTATTAAAAAAACAAACAAACAAAACTTAGAAAAGAGGGAAAAAAGCTTAAAGAAGAGAAATTGGCTGTTGAAACCATAGGTAATGATAGGTATGAAACTATTAAGTAATTTTCCCCTTCTCCCCCTTCCCCTAATTTTCTATAATGAGCACACTACATTTTTAACACAAAAAGGAAAATCGAGGTTCTATTTTATGCGGAAAGTTAAAAGCAGGCCTTAGAATGCTCTCTTCAGAAAGCCCTGCTTGCAAAGCTGGCGTGTGACTGGCATTTGGAAACCTGAATTTCAAGAGGGTTCCCATCATTCCCTGAAAACCCACAACCACCTTGGCTCAGGTGAGCTTCCTTGGTAGACAACACTTCACACGTGTTGTAACCATTCCATGCTGGAGGAATTAAACATGTCCTATGTAATTCCATTGACAGGATTCTTAGAAGCTTGTGCTTGGTCTCCTCCAGTCTTTGCCCCATGTACCTTTTTTCCTTTGCTGGTTTTGCTTTGGATCCTTTCACTGTAATTAGTCTTAGCTGTGAGTACTCTTATATGCTGAGTTCCAGAAGTCCTCCTGGCAAACACTAAACCTCAGAGTTACTTTGGGGACTCAGAATCACAGATGAACATATACAAGCACTCCAGACAACCTTATGTCTGTGCAGAAGTCTAATCCAGTGAGCCTTTCTTGAGTTCTACCCTATCCAGTGCTTATCTGAGACTCATTTTAATTGGCAAGGATACTGTCGTTGATCTCCACCTGCCAGAACTCTTAACTTTTACTCCTGTCACCAAGATCACAACCTAAATATACTTTATAATTTACCTTCCCATCTGGAGTTTTATTTTCAACCCATATCTCCTCAGTAGGAGGCAGTGCTGGAGTACCAGGAGCAGTCACAGGAGGCATTCCTGGTGGAAACATCATACCCGGAGGAGGAGGCATGGTTCCCATGGGTGGAGGCATAAAAGGTGGTCTCTGTTAATTAACAACAATAATAATGGTCATTTGTACTTCTCTTTTTTACCTTCAAATTAGTAAATTCTACCCAAACATCAAGTACTATAAGAGAAACTAGTTTCCCTCTAGTAGTAAAAACTAGTCCATGCAAATATATTCATCAAGGTTATAGAAGTAAAGTTACTCTTTAACAAAAATGACTACTAAACAGACTAGAAGGAAATATATGAAAATACTAACAGGGTGAATAGCATTATGGGTGAATCTTGCTTTATTCTTTACACTTTAACTGCATATTTCATACAGTGGGCACTGGCTACTTTTCAAAAGGAAAAAAATGAGTCATAGATCTCATTTAACACTAGGCACACCAATGCCTCCATAGGTCACCTATCGCAGGAACCAACCATAACAGAAACATTATTTTATAAATAATTTTCTAAGAAAAGAAAAATTGGCTCTACCTAACCCTTTTATTCTCTTTTCCCGTAAGAAGCAACTGTAAGCTAGAAAATATTCGTCATTTTCTATTTTTTGAAGCAATACTAATAATGTAGCTCAAACACATAAACATCAGTAACTTTAAAAGACACAATCAAATAGTTACCCATTTTACTTTTAGTGGAAAATAAGAATTTAAATGACATAACATTATAATTAAAAAAAATCCTGGAGCCATTACTGATCCAATCCTCTCTCTGATAATTCCTTCACTGTCATTCTTCAATGACTGCTGACACAAGACCCTCAACCAAACAATTTAACTGAAACTGCTATATCTTAGCAGAAAAGTGGCCTGACATTTAAAAACAGATTCTGAAAAGGAATTAAAAAGATTTCCTCTATAATTTATGAGTAACATTAAAATTCAATTATTCAAAGCATCTTATTCTGTGTCATGCAATGGACACTATAATGTGAAAATGCATTTCCTTTTCCTAAAAATGTCTTCTTTTCCATACTCCAGGTTTTTCTGGATTCAGTTTCATGTCTTTCCAGCATCAGCACACAGACCCATGTTCTCTGAAATAACCACCCCAAATAGGTCTCATGCACCGTTAGCTGGAAATCATTTGGATTTAAAGTAAAACCACACAATTATCCACAGAGAACAAGAAAAGCATCACAACATTAGAAAGTATCACATTACAAATCTGATTTATTTCCATTAGAGGGTTACATCAGTCCATTACATTTTACAATATTCTACAAGTAGATTTAACTCTTGAAAGCACAAATAAGAAACAATCCACCTATAACAAGTTATACCACAGTCAGTAGGTCAAAAAGTGATTTCTTCTAATCCTAGGAAATATAAAAGCATTTAACATTTTGTTTAAGGGTGGGGGTAGGAACTATCCATTACTTGGAAGGCAATACAATTATTAAGCAAAATATTAAAATTTTGTGTCTCTTCCATAAATATAACCCTATCTACACTGAGTTAACATCGCTTAAATGCTACATCATTACCCTTTTCTATTTTTAGTAAGTTCATTCTTGATTATCCAAGCAAATGGAGGGCAGATGACAGCACTGTATTTATTTGGTTTCAGGGGTGTGCAGGCTGGATAAAGTAAGAAAACAAAGATATATACTCAAACAAAAAGAATACATTCTCAAAAGTAGACATTTGAGACTTGATACCTTCATGACATCATTTCAGACAAATAAATGAGTCTACATAAACTAGAGTAGAGTATTATGCTTCAGGTTAAAATACCAGAAAAGTTTTTATTTAAGGAAATCCCACAATAATTCTATTTCTAAAATTGTAAGATAACCCTACTTTTGCCCCAGGGAGACAAAATCTAAATTCTATCCTAGGCATCATTTTCCTGGGAGAACTGCTCAGAAATACAAATACTTCATAATATTTAAATACTTACTGGCAACATTTATCATTGAAAACATATTACCCCCCACTCTATGTATTAAGATTTCAAACTTCGTTTCCCATAAAGACGGATTACTAGAGACAATTCTCAAGATATAAGGCAGGTAAGAACTACCCTACTGATTCCTAGTTTTATATGTATGTTTTTCTATGGTTTTTCACCATCTAATAAATTCCCGTTCAGAATTTCTATATTAATTATGTTGTTACTACTGCTTTTGGAGCAATACATTTACATATGGATGTTCTCTTTAGCTCCCATTTTCCTATAAATGAGACTAAGAACAAGTTTTTAAGCAAAACTCATACACAATATCAATACTGACACTGACAAACAAATGACAACTTCTACATTCTTTACCTGGAGGTGTGGAGGGCCCATTGGTGGAGGAATCCCTCCTGGAGGAGGCATTGGTGGCATATTGGGATCAAAAGGAGGACGTCCAAAGGGGGGCCGAGGTGGTGGTGGAGGGCCTCGCATCATACCAAAAGGGGGAGGAGGTCGCATGAGAGGTGGTGGGCCTCGCATCACTGCATTTGGTGGGGGAGCCGGGCCTCGGAACCTCAAGGCCTGCTGTTGAGCCATCCTGTGTGGGAAAGCAATGTATAAATTTTTCCTTCTCAAACATATAAAATATAGCTATTCATCTCTAATTAAAATCAAACTTAAGAGGCCCTTAAGATCAAGTGGAGCTGGAAAGTCATCATTTCACAACCATCGTGGTAAAAAGTACATCAGTAAGAATGATCAGTGGTCACCAAATCCAGGAGGAAATCTGGATAAGGAGGAAATCTGGATAAGGATGATATCTGATGGTCTTAAAATGTCTCCCCACATACTATTTTCAGTTGCACGGCAGGATGAAGAAACATCAACTACATATTAGGGAAACTGGGCAACACCCTGACCAAGTGATCAAAATTATTATCACCTAAAAAGAATAAATGGGGGTGCACCTGGCTGGCTCAGTCAGTTGAGCTCTGGACTCTGGATTTCGGCTCAGGTCATGATCTCAAGGTAGTGAGATGGAGTCCCACGTCCACCTCCTCGCAGGGTGGGGAGCCTGCAGATTCTCTCTTCCTCTCCCTCTGCCCTCCCGGCTCATGCGAGCACGCTCTCGCTCTCTCACTCTCTCCCTCTCATAAATAAATAGATAGATAGGTAAATGGACACCAAGTGACTGAGAGGGATACACAATCACCTATTCCGAGCAAGAATGTATAACCTCAATCTAATTATGAGGAAATATTAGACAAATGCAAAATGAGGAATGTTCCATTAAAAAGGGAGAATGAGGGCTGTATTCTTCACAAATGTCAATGTTATACATAAAAGACAAAGGAAGGCTGTGGAAATGTCATAGATTTTAAAGGACGCTAAAGAGATGACAACACAATACTAACTCTAGACTGGATTCGGTACTAGAGAGAAGACATGCTAATAGGATATAGTGAAGTAATGGGCAACGCTGGGATATGGAGAGTAAGTACTGTTATCTGTGTAAATTTATGAAGTTGATAACTTATCATTACAGAGAAGAGTATGTCCATTCTTAGAAAACAGACACTTTACTGTATCTTACCCTCAAATGGTTCAGAGTAAAAGAGAACATGCATACGTGCAAATAATAAGGCAGAGAGGTAAAATACTAAGTGTATTAACTTCATTTTTGCAACTTTTGGAAATTACTTCCAAGTACAAAGTTTTTACAGGGGGTGGGGGGTAGCAGCTTAAGAGATCACGAATATTCTTTAAAGGATAAGCCCTTCGCTACACTGAACCCCATCCCATCCTTCAACCTCTAGGTCATCACCCTGGTTTGTTTTTCCCATGGCATTTAAACAGATAGGAAGTATCACATAAATGGTATTACCTATCTCCTCTCACAAGTGCTTTTTTTAAAAAACAAAATTTTTAAAAATATTTTATGCTACCATGTATCAGGCAGTGCTCTAAGCTCTTTTTAAGTCATTTAACCATCCTTTTTTTTAAATTTTTTTTTAACGTTTATTGATTTTTGAGACAGAGAGAGACAGAGAATGAATGGGGGAGGGTCAGAGAGAGGGAGACACAGAATCTGAAACAGGCTCCAGGTTCTGAGCTGTCAGCACAGAGCCTGACGCAGGGCTCGAACTCACGGACCGCGAGATCATGGCCTGAGCCAAAGTCGGACGCTTAACCGACTGAGCCACCCAGGTGTCCCTCATTTAACCATCTTAACGCCGTGATATGGATGCTACAGGTGACCCTTGAATAAAACAGGTTTGAGCTGCACGGGCCCACTTACAGGAGAATTTTTTTCAATAAATTCAGTACAGTACTAAATTACGTTCTCTTCCTTGTGATTTAACATTTTTTCTCTAGCTTATTTTATTGTAAGAATACAGTATATAATACATTTAACATACAACATACGTGTTAATCAATTGCTTATGTTATGGGTAAGGGGTCTCAGACAAGAGTAAGCTATTAATAGTTAAGTCTTGGGGGACTCAAAAGCTATATTTCAATTCTCAAATTGTGGGGGGTGGGACAGCATCCCTAACCTCCACATTGTTCAAGGGTCAACTGCATTATCAACTTCATTTTAAAGATGAGGACACTAAGGCACAGAGAAGTATCACTTGCCCAAGACCTCACAGCTGGTTCAGCAGTAAAACCAGGATTTGAACACAGGCAAACAGTTCTTAAACACTACACCATGCTGTTTATGTAAGCCTCTCTAGAGCAGGAATTCTGTCTTGCTCTCCTGTATATTCCCAGCACATAGTAGGTCTCAATATTCGTTGAATAAGCCAATATTTAGGCACTATTGTACCTAAATTACCTTACAAGTAAGGTATACACATTATAAAAATTATTTTTAATATAATTTCCTTATTCTTCTCAAAAGCTACTATAACTCTTTATATATGAAATTTACATTTTTGTGCCCATGAGATTAATAGTTACATTCCTTATGTATATCTGAAAATAATCATTTTCATACTCTCTTCTCACCAGGCTCTTCCAACTTTCCTACATCCTTCAACCCTCTGCTTAAGATTATCCTTTGAACTTTCTCTAAATTTTCCACACTGTAGTTCAATTCTGTCACAAAAAAATCCTAAGAACTAGTATGACTTCCATGAGAACACTAGGATTGTAAACACATCCAAGAGCTACTATTCCAAGAGTATTTAACCAAATTTGCAAATTATCCTGCACTCGGGATTGCAAAGTACGAGGTAATAATGGTGATGGCAAAAAGAAGTAAGGATGGGATCAAAATAATCAGTCTTCATATTATACACACTCCCTAAAGACAGACAGGAAAGTCTTAACCTCTGGGCAGAAAAAAAGTGAACCACCAAGGAAAGATACTGTGTTTCAGTCTCAAGTTAATAATGTACCTTAATCTTCTGATTTCCTTTGAATCTGCCTCTCCCTTTACAGAAAAATTACAGTAATTCTTTCTTTAGATTTTCACTTCCTAGTTACAGGCTGAAGTTAAGTGGTGAGGCTTTTGAATCACAAAAAAAAGTCAAATCAGGACTCTGCCTTTTGTTGTTAGGCTAGTTACATAATTTCTGAGCCTGAGTATACTCAGTATTAGTATACTAATGTAAATTAGCAGCAGCAGAGAAATAAGACCTATCTCCTATCTCCCTGTTCAATGAGGTAATCCCTGTGAAGCATTTAGGATAGCATATGCTACCCAGTAAATTATCATTACCTAGCACAGTGCTCAACTTCAAAAAGCAATGTCAATTTGACTAAACAGCTTAACTTTCAAGTCTGCCACTAAAAATGGTGACAAAATTCACAGAATTTCCTCCATCAACAGCCTAAAGGTGCCACCTTCTGATGTCAGATATGTATAGCACACGTGTTGAGCTCTCTGTACACGCAGTTGCATCCCAACAACCTCACCAGAAACTTCAAGTTGGAGTAAATGAACTGATAAAGTACTTGGAAGAGCACCTAACACTTAAGCCCCCTGTAAGCAGGAGGTATTATTACTGTGGCCATAACATTAGTGTAACAGTAGTGTTAAATGGTATTAACGTGAGAAAGCTAGCTATACTGTAGTGTTAGCTACATTACTATAATTACTATTATTAGAATCTCTATAACCTGACCTCTACCGACCTATTTTTTGATCAAATACTTTAAATAAAAGTTCATTACCTTGAAGCCTGTGCACTTGTTCCCTCGGCCTGGCATGCTTTACCCCAGATGTCTACATAACTGGCTCCTTCTCATTCGGCCTCACTTCAGATGTTACCTCAAACTCTTTTCTAACCCCAAACCCAGTCCCTCTCTGGCTCGTAACCCAATTTGCGTTTTCAATTATGATACATGTTACGAAGAAATCTTTCACTTGTTTACTTCTGTGTTCTGTCCACCCGCTAGTATATAAGATCCTTTTTGGCATACTGCTGCATCCCAGGGCCCAGGACAGTAACTGTTCAAGCATTACTCCTGCAATGGTCATGTAAACTGGGTACTTCCTATATACCAAGCACGGTTACATGGACGGTGTTTGTACTAATTCTTGTAGTCCTCACAATCCTCATAAACTTACCAGTTAGGTAAGTTTGGCACCATTTTTACAAAGGAAACTATGGCACAGAAAAATACCTTGTTTAAGGGAGCTGGCTAGTGGTAGCACCAGTGTATTCTTATTCCCATTTTACAGTTGAGGAAATTGAGACTCCCAAGTATCTTGTCATCAGACAAAGTATTAACAGGTAAACAAAGGCCTTGGATAAAAGATCTATACAAATACGACTCTACAAAAGCGTTCTTAATGGTCTTCAACCATTAAGGGACGGGTGGCATTTGGACCTCTAAATAAATTTTGTCTACTGTAGGTTATTTGCATCCCTACCACTTCTAACCTTTTTGGAAAACAGAAGGCTCCTTACAAGAATAGAAGACTCTTTTTTTTACAAGAACAAATGTATCTCCCTAGGATATACAATCTCCCCAGTGGTGAAGACAATGCTGCAAATACTTTAATAGGAAGGACAAAAATAGAGAGATGCTACATCATGATATATGGGAGTCAAATTATGTGGTAAGACTGTGAGGAGACCTAGACCCTACCAATTACTCAGTGACCTTGAATAAGTCTCTTCACACTTGGGAGGTTGATCTCATTTGATATGAGGTTAGTTCAGTTTAGAATTTAGATCAATCTTAATTAGCATGGAAGCTCCTTGAGGACAAAAGTTTTTGGTCTGGTTCAAGGCTCCCCTGCCAGCAGGTACCTAGGTCAGTGACTGTCACAAAGCACACACTAAATGTAGGTCCATAAGTAAACCATCTGTAATCTCCTATATTCTTTTATTTACCATATATCCATCCAACACCTCCCTTGCCAGGCACTATGGCAGACACAACATGATACACATTAAGAATACAAACACAAAAATAAGCCTCAATTTGTACCATCAAAGAAGCCACATAAACAGGTAATTTCTCTTACACCATGAGAAATGCTATAATCAGTTATTTTATATAAGTAAAAGTTTTTACAATATGCTCTGGAAGCAATTTCCAACCCAGGAGGCTAAGATCTAAAATATTTGCAAGAGAACACCTAATTTAGAACTCTATTCAAATCACTTTTACAACAATGTCTAGACTACTAGTAACAAAGTCTAAAAGGCTACTCTGTAAAGTACTAAAATGCAAAGTAATGTTCCCAATAAGGAGGTAAGTAACTATTCCCTTGAGATCACAATCAGTAATAAACTTTCCATCACTAATACTGAACCACCCTGACAATACACTTTGATCACTCATTACTAAGGTACATATGGGGTTTAAAGGGTATGAAATTCGCCCCTGAAAGAAAACAAGATTTTACTCCTGTCAAGTAAGGATTTCTCTGTGTGACAATTCAGAATTGAGAAGACAATTTTTTCCTGAACACTTGAGTAACAATACCCATTTCTTTCTACAATTTCATCTTGAGCTCCAGACAATACTAGAGAGTCCTCATAACCTACACTGCTCTTTTTCATTTTCAAATGCTGACAATGGCACAATTCAGAATGAGAGCTGAACATCTGAAATGTCATTTTCCCTTATCCAGAAAAAAAAAAAAGTACCAAACATACATAAAGCTCAGTATCTCTTTTCCTCAAAAACCACTAAAGAATTTTACTTTATCAAGACACTTTTACTGTACCAGATCTTAATTACAAGCCCCATAGGCACTAAGATACCAAAGGAAGAAAGGTCACTGCACTCTTTAGGGCAATGGCGTAAGCACGAGAATGGAACAGCGATCCAGATTGCTGGCTCTGGAGCCTGACTGCCTGGGTTCAAACCACTTCCTGGAGCCACAATTCCATCAATGCGACCTTGTCCTACTTCCTCGACCTCTACAAGGTTCAGTTTCCTCACCTGTACGATGGGCCAGTAACTTAACTGAAGAGGGCTCTGGTCTGTGGCCTGCAAAAATGACAATAGCCAACTACCCCAAAGGCACACAGAAACACGTACCAAACGGCTGTCGCTATTGCTGTTATTCACAAATGCGGCATGAGGCATAAACGGATGAGAGAGAAAGAAAGAAAACACACAGGAAGTTCAGAAAAAGAAGCGATGAGGCGAAGAAGGAACAGGACAGACGTGGGGACCCCCGAGGGCCGCGGAGGGCGTGGGGAAGACTGAGCCAGAAGTGGCGAGGGATCCCGAGGAGTTAAGTGCGGAGTGGAAGGGGTCGATGGGGGAAAGCCCGGCCCTCGGCGGAGCTGAGCCGGCAGGAAGGTTGAGGTGGGCCGAGGCGGAGGCGGCACGAGGCTGAGGCGGGGCCCCAAGGCGGGAACGCCGGACCCGGCCCGCAGGCCGCAGGCCGCGAGGGGCGCTGGGGCCCAGGGAAAACCGCAGGGCGCGCCCGGAGAGGGCACAGGAGGCCGCGGCCCAGCCCCGGCTCGGCTCTCTCATTCAAGCCACCTTCCCCTTCCCCCTTCGCCAACCCCATGCGGTCCTGGCCCCGAGCCGCTGCGGCTCCTCCGCCCACCCCCCGACCGCGGATCTCCGCGCGGCAGGCCTAGCCCCTGGGGCCCCACTGTGCTGAAATGTAAGGGAGGACAGCGCCCCTTACCTGAGCTCCCCCGGGTTGAATCGCTCACCGTCCCCCCCGTCCCCGCCACGCTCCGCCATTACAGAGGGCCGCGTTCATCCACCCGCCGACTGAGCGTCCCCGATTGGCCGGTCGGATCGTCAATCCCGTGCGAGGGCGGGGGAGATCGCAGAGATCAATGAAATGATTGGTGAAGCTTTCCATCAATCTTCAGGCTGAGGGCGGTATCTGCCTTGCGATTGGCGAAATGGCCCGCCGACTTTGAAAGCGGTATCCAGACAGCCAGGTGATTGGTTACTCGGAGGCTATATGGGAAATAAGACTAGAGCAACGAGAAGCCGCCGGCGCCCTCTCGCGGTAAGTAAAATTAGGTCCTCCCACGTACTGCCGGGCCTGCGGTAGCCACGTGTCTGCCGGCTTCCAGGAAAGCCAATTGTGGAGCCATGTTGGCCGCTTATGGGTAACAGTGGCTCAGGCAGAGACCCTTTCCATTGCGAGAGCCAATCAAAAATCGACCTGAATTGGACCTAAGCCAATCACAGAGTTGCTGTGGAAATAAGCTATTTCCCAGCTTTTCAGAATCGTGTCTTCAGTGACCACCCGTTGATAGCCACGTTATTAATAAAAGATTATTAACTACCAAAGTGTCTCCTAAAGTGTATCGTCATCTGATGAGTGTTATAAGTTGCCGTATTAAGACAAGTGGGAGATGGCAAACCTCTGTGCAATTTACAGTAGAAAGCATCTGCCCTTCATGCCTCTCTGAATTCAGCACACCCTGGTACCCAGAAGGAAGTCTGTTTATTGCTCTTTTTATTAAAGGGAAAATGTAAATAAATAAATAAATAAATAAATGGAAACTTTTAAAATAAAGCTGTAGGCTCTAGGGTATTAAAGGCATAAAGATGATGAGCCCTATCTATCATGAAGGAATTCAAAATATTAAAATAATAATACATAATTTTTAGTCAGACGTAACCACATGTACGAGGCACTGTCCTGAGTACTCTCCATGTACTAGCTCTTTTAAGTCTCATAAACACTGAGAGGTGGGTACTGTGAATAGCTACAGTTTATACATGAAACTGAGACACAGAGAACTTAGGTAACTTCACAAACTCGCAAATGGCAGAGCGTAATAAGGGCTCTCTCTCTCCTCTCTTTCTCTCTCTCTCTCTCTGTGTCTCTCTCTCAAAAATAAACATTAAAAAAATGTTTTTTAATGCAGTAAGAGCTAAACACAGCTTCAACTGGTGAAGGAAAAGAATGCAGAGCGCCTGGGTGGCTCAGTCGGTTGAGCGTCTAACTTCAGCTCAGGTCACGATCTCTGCGTTTGTGAGTTTGAGGCCCGCATTGGGCCCTGTGCTGACAGCTTGGAGCCTGGAGCCTGCTGATTCTGTCTCCTCCTATCTTTGCCCCTCCCCCACTTGTTCTCTCTCTTCTCTGTCTCTCTCTCTCTCTCTCTCTCTGTCTCTCAGAAATAAACAAACATTAAAAGAAAGTTTTTTTTTAAAGAAAAGAATGCTTAAAATTTCACTGACTATATGGCATCCAAACAAACTGGAGCCTAAGAGTGGGAGTTAGATCCCTTTTTCAGTAGCAGCATACATCCCCAAATCATGCCAAACTATTCTGAGAATAATACTGATATAGATGGCTCATGACAAACTATTCCCCAGTGCTGAGGGGAAATAAAGCATCCCAAAATAGATACCTTATAGAAAGCAAATCAGTGGCATGTATAAAAGATGAAAACAAACTGTCAGTTTGAATGAATGGAAGAAACACTTCGCAGTTGTAATGAAAGTTTTATCATTTGATAGTTTTATTACTTATATCTATCTATAGAGAGAGAGACATTAAGATATTTATATCTTATTTTATCATCTTCTTTTTAGATATGTAGAGCAGGCATACCTATATATATGTACCATATGTATATGATTTTATGTTTAAATATTTCATTGTTTCATTGCCATAGCTTATTCACATAAACATGAGCTTGAAATTTGCATATTTTGCACTCAACAGTTACACAAAATATACAGCAAATATCTCATCTGAGCTGCATCTACAGTGAGCCATTTTATTGAATCAATGTGAAAATATAGTTAGAGGGGCTCAGTGCATCTTGCAAGAGACCAAATGCAGTTCCCTATGGCCAAAGCATGATAACTCAGGTTACCGAAAATGTGCATAGCTGCACAGAACAGAACAACAAATACTACCGTTGCCAAATTGGCAACAATTGAATTACAAAGCCTGAAACTTAGTCTGTCAAAGTGAGGTAAAGAGACAGTGTTTGTTTAAGACGAATTAATATCATCAGGGCTTTAAGTTTTGGCTATGAAGTCATCCTGCAGAAGTGACTCTTGAAACGTGGTTCCAATGCAGAATCCGGCATTTCTGAACACCTATCTTAAACCTATGGTAGGTACTTTGCATACACTATGATTAATCCCCTCAGCAGCCCTACAGGCAAACATATTGTCACCAGTTTATATGTGGAGAAACAAAGGCTCACGGAGATTTCATAGCTTGTGCAAAGTGACATCCACACAGCCAGTAAAAAGTGAAGCTAGGGTTTCAAGCACAGATGTATCTCACACCAAAGCCAACTGGGGACTGCTAAATCCCACCCAAACCAGAAAGATAGCATAGTTAACAGACCATGTCTGCCTCTTTCCTCTAGACTGAAATACTTTGAAAGGACTCTATTTTCTTCACTGAATCCCCAACATCTAGCAGAGTGTTCATTCACCTGAGAGGCCAGTGTTGTCTACTGGGCTGTGCAGCTATATTATTCCTCGTTGGGGGAAATAATGGTCTTTGAAACGTTGGAAGAGAACTCAGTAATGGAGATACACCTGCTGACTACCTAAGAGGCAATATGGATAGCTAATTGATGAAATGAGATCAGGATTCTAGTCCTGGCTCTATGAATTACTGGCAGCATAATCCTGGGCAAATTACTTGACTTTCCATAGCTTCAGCTTCTTTATTTGGAAAATAAAAGAGCTGCCATTAGGTTTCATAAGTGACCATTTACCATGGCCTAGGCAGCAATGAACAGGCCTCAATAAGTAATATTTGTTAACTGAGTTGCTTTGGGGCATTTTGCTAGCTGATGCTTTACCTAAACGGTTAAAATCAAGATAATTTTCAGCTTTTTGCACATGTCTACACGAAGACATTGAGCTATCAGCCAAGAAACTAGAACAATATTACTCTATGAAGAGTAAACATCATACTAAATCAACATGTGGGTCAGAGCAGCAAATAAGAATAGTAGCTTACCCCTGCTTTCTTTCTTATCTGTGTCTAGTTGTCTATATCTGGGCAACAAGTTGCCCCCAAATTTAACAGCTTAGAGCAACAAAATTTCTTATTTCACAGTTTCCATGGGTCAGGAATCCAAGCTCAGCCTCTCGCTGGAGGTCTCTTGTGAGGAGGCAATCAGGTTGTCAGCCAAGGGGGAAGATTCACCTGAAGTTCAAGGATCTGCTTCTAAGTGCTCTCATCTGGTTGTTGGCATGTGTCACTTACTTGCAGGTTCTTAAAAACTGAGGACACCCCCATGGATGTCTCCATGGGGCTGATGACAACATGGCAATTTGCCTCTCCTACCATAAGCAATCTAAAAGAGAAAGAGACAGAATGCCCAAGACAGAAGCAACAGATTTTTGTAACTTAATGTTGGCAGTGAAATTCCATCACTGCTGCCCATATTCTGTTCACTAGAAGCAAACTGGTAAGTCCAGCTCACGCTCAAGGGGAGGAGATTACCCAAGAGTTGAATGCCATCGCCAGGGGTCATCTTTTAGCTCTCAACTTCCACCTTACTTCTCCAGAAAGCAGTGTTCAGAGAGAAAACCTGACTTCCTGCTATTTCCCCTCTTAGATTCTTTTCCTGTAACACCCCTCATGTCTCTGTAACATTCCAATCACTTGTTACTACATATTGTAACAATGAGCAGTGTGTATATGATATGTTTTACACATATTGTCTTATTTATTTTCCTGTCAACTTTTTTTGTTTTTAACGCTGAAGTACTTTAAATTATAAACATCGTAACATTCTACCACTAAATACATCAGTATGTATCTCTTAAAAAAATACATAGTTTTCTATGTATCAAATATAACATTTTCACACCTAACAAAATTAAGGGTAATGCCAAGTCTATATTCACATTTCCCCAGCTGTCTCTAAGATGTCATTTTTAGCTGGTTTGGCCAAAGCAAGATCCAATTCAGAACCATGCAATGCATCTGGTTGCTATGTTGCTTAGGTCACTTTTAACCTACAAGAGTTCCTTTTATCAGGACACTGACTTGCTGAAGATACCAGGCCAGTTCCACCCTCTGGATCTCTCTGATTGTTTCCTCTAACCCTTGCATTTCTGGAAGCTGGAACTTAGATCCGAAGACTTGGTTAGACATAAGTTGAACATTTTTATGAAAAGAACTTCATAAGTAGTGCTGTTTATTTCAGTTATAACACACCCAGAAATACAGGCATATCTGATTATCCCACCCTTAATGATGCTGAGAGTGACACTGGGTTACAGCAGTGACAGCTCTATCCTTCCACCGTAACCAGTGTACTATCTGCACTGTTAATAGTTACATCTGGACTCTAGTCAGAAACCAGGACTATTTTGGGCAAAATTGGATGAACAGTAATCCTACCTATCAACCATTAATTTAAACGGTTTAACGGTTTTATCTTTCCCTGAATCAATATTTCCTCGGGGTGGCAAAATAACAAGTTTCTAATTATATGTTACCTTCTATGTTTACTACCTAACAATTCTGCAAATTGGAGATTTCCCTGAACAAGAGGAGCTATTTACTTACCCAAAAATTCAGTGTGTATTTTAAAAGGTAGATAAATGTGTGATTCTTTCCCTTTATTTGTGAACTTTCAAAATAAAAAGGTGTTTTGAGAGCCGACTCAACTAGAGACAAATTGGGTGTTTTTCTAATTCCTTTCTTTAAGTTTAACATAGACTCATGGGTTGTCAATAGATTCATTCCCTTTCAATTAACTAAAATCAATAATAATTTTTGATGCTCAAATTTCCATAGATTATCCATTTGTTCTTCACAACAATCTTCTTTTTTTTAAGTTTATTTATTTATTTACGTTGAAAGAGTGAAAGAGAGAGAGAGACAGAGAGAGAGAGAGTGTGTGTGAGCGGGGAGCAGTAGAGGGAGAGGGAAGGAGAGAATCCCAAGTAGGCTCTGCACTGACAGTAGGGGCTCAATCCCATGAACACTGAGATCATGACCTGAGCTGCAATCAAGAGTTGGAGACACAAATGACTGAGCCACCCAGGCGCCCCAACAATCATCTAAGTAAGGTATCATTACTATCCCCTTTTACATATCAAGAAACTGGGACAAAGGGAAGTTAAGTAACTAAGAAAGGATGTAACTAAGCTGGCTCAGAGAGTAACTTCAATGTCCAATTGAATCTAGATTCCAAGACACTAGGGAATGAATTCATGTTTTTTCAGTTCATTTCTCTTGAATGTAGCTCAGTGCCAGTCAATAAATCAGTCAATGAGCAAACTGATTAATTGATGATCATTTCTAATTGACTCACAAAAAAAGTTATAATACCAACTGAAGACTTTCAGATTAAATAACGTAATGACTTGGATTAACTTCAAAATAAACAAGCGTATGGGAATGCAAGCTGGTGCAGCCACTCTGGAAAACAGTATGGAGGTTCCTCAAAAAACTAAAAATAGAACTCACTCTATGACTCTGCAATTGCACTACTAGGCATTTATCCACGGGATACAGGTGTGCTGTTTTGAAGGGACACAAGCACCCCCATGTTTATAGCAGCACTATCAACAATAGCCAAAGAATGGAAAGAGCCCAAATGTCCATCGATGGATGAATGGATAAAGAAGATGTGGTATACACACACACACACACACACACACACACACACACACACACACACACACACAATGGAGTATTACTCGGCAATCAAAAAGAATGAGATCTTGCCATTTGCAACTACATGGATGGAACTGGAGGGTATTATGCTAAGTGAAATTAGTCAGTCAGAGAAAGACAAAAATCATATGACTTCACTCATATGAGGACTTTTAGAGACAAAACAGATGAACCTAAGGGAAGGGAAACAAAAATAATATAAAAACAGGGAGGGGGACAAAACAGAACAGACTCATAAATATGGAGAACAAACTGAGGGTTACTGGAAGGGTTGTGGGAGGGGGGATGAGCTAAATGGGTAAGGGGCACTAAGGAATCTACTCCTGAAATCATTGTTGCACTATATGCCAACTAATTTGGATGTAACTTAAAAAAATTAATAAAAAAAATAAAAATAAAAAAATAAACAAGCGTAGGGAAGTACAAGGCAGGAGAGAGGGTCATAGATGAAACAGGGCTGACTGTACCTTGATAACTGTTGAAGCTGGGTCATAGGGAAGTGATAGTTTATGATGCTATCCTCTCTACTTTTTAATAGTTGAAATTTTCCACTAACAAAGAAAATATTCTAAGGCTTGAAACATTGAAATGTAGGGAACTACATAAAAGAGTGTTTAAACTGGTACACAGCAAAGTGTATCTGCTTATATTTTTAGTCTATAGTCTGACAAAAGATAGGAGAACAAGAGCAAACTGATGATACCAACTATTCCAACACAAGCTAAATTAGATATGTAAAGAGTAAGATCTCCTCTGTAGTCATAATGGTAACTATACTTATCATAGTGAGCTTTGCATAATGTATAAACTTGTCAAATCACTTTGTTATGCACCTGAAACTAATGTAACATTATATGTCAACTATACTAAAATAATAAAAATAAAATTAGAAAGAGTAAGAGCATCATATTAAACAGATTAAGGTAACAGAAATCTCCTGTTTGACTTTTTTATTGGAAAGCTGATAACGATGGTATGTATAATATTGTTTAAACGCCAAAACTTAGAGAAAGTCTGATCACTACAAAAGGAAAAACCTGTGAATCTCTCTTCTAGAAGAAAAGATATTCTCAAGAGAAGGATTTAGCCACAGAAACCAAACTGAAGAGGCAGATGAAAAGATGCCAGGTCACAAAACGCACTGGAGTTTTGACATCCATTAAAAATATTGTTTCTAATAAATGTAGAAGCAATGAGGAAAACGGAAAATCACCGTTAGGATACCAAAGTAATCATGCTGCAGGCAAGTTCTTCTGATGCATGCCAAAATTAGTGGATGAAACTGTGAAGACAAACAAGGTACTGCATAGGCTCAAACTATCTCCACCCAAAATTTATAAAATACTGCAGTGGTTTTAAGATATGCCAATGAATTCTTTGAGACTCCTCCCTCCAAAAGGTGGAAGTTGATGTTCTTCTCCTTGAGTGTAGGCTAAACTTAGGGACTCTACCTAACAGAGTTTACACTTAGAGTGAAGAAATATGGCACAAACGATCTCAACCAAGTGCTCAGGGTTAATATCTTCAGTGAAGGTGTGCACCCCTGATACGATGTGATGAGGAGATCTCTTCACCTCCGTGGCATTCCTCCCCAAAATCCATAACATCAGTCTAAACCTGAGGAAACATTAAACAAATAGCAGTTAAGGGCATTCTACAAAATACCTGACCGATATTCTCCAAAAGTGTGTAAGTCATGACAGAAGGGGAAGGACTGAGAAACTATCACAGCTTCAAGGCAGCAGAGGAAATGTAACAACTAAATGCAACGTGGTATCTTGGATTGCCTCCTGGAACAGAAAAAGGACACTTGTGGGAAAACAACGGAGGAGATTTGAATAAAGCTGGTAGTCCAGTTAGAATTGTGCCTTTTGGTTTTGATAAATGTACTATGGTTGCATAATAGGTTAACATTAGGGTATCTCTGTGGTAACTTTGTGTCTCTTCTGTAAATCCAAAATTATTTCAAAATGAAAAGATTTCAAAATGTGTCATAAGCTTCCAGACAACTAGCTTTCAGTGGTGCTAACCAAGGACAGAGGGTACAAACCACAGGCATATTCTGAGGTTTACCTTAATTTATCCACCTACAAGCTGAGAAGACGAGATGAGACACTTATCCAATGATGAGGGCAAGTAACGCAAAGAGATGTCCCTAGAAAAGTCTCGGCTACCTAAGTGCCGAGTCCTCGCAAGATGCCCTTGATCTTGGGAAATACTTGTGGTTAAGGACTGCACTCCTAGCTTTGCAGTCTCCCCAACAGATTTTGTCGGCACAATAAGACCAGAACCAAAGTCAAAACACTCACTTTAAAGTGAGCACGTAAAGACCCATCTCCATAAACCAGAATGCCAGTTTATTTACAGAGAATTACAATAGTCGGGTGAGCCAGATGTCCCTGTCCTCCCTGTGGGCCAACTTACAGAGCCAGCGAAATTATCAGAAAACAGCTCAATGAGATTGGAAGCAGAACAAGGGCAGTAAGTTATTTGATTTGAATTTTTAATAACAGTGGGTCATGACGGACTGATAATTCGCTATTCCAAATAGAGATATACCTTCCATTTAGACCACCTCTGTATGCTCTTGCATTGGGGATCTCTCTGCTCTTCCTCTCTTGTGTACCAAAGCCTACTTCCCTAACTAGAAGGGCATTTTATTTATTTATTTATTTAATGTTTATTTATTTTTGAGAGAGAAAGAGAGACACAGTGTGAGCAGGGGAGGGGCAGAGAGAGAGGGAGACACAGAATCCGAAGCAGGCTCCAGGCTCTGACCTGCCAGCACAGGGCCCGACGAGGGGCTCGAACCCATGAACCATGAGATCATGACCTGAGCCAAAGTCGGACACTTAACCGAATGAGCCACCCAGGCACCCCTAGAAGGACATTTTAAAAAGAAATGTGTTCTTTTCCATTCTGCTCTGTAGGGAACAAACAGAAAGGAAGTCATTTTTATCATTAACATAATTGATTGATTCAGTCAACAGACAATAAGTGGTTGACAAGCCCATGAATTTGTAGACCCTTAAGATAGTTCCATTGACCACCTGGGATCTATGGATCACAGAGTAGAGGACACCTGCACTAAGACAACTATCTATGTTTCGCTTCCACAATTTTTCCTCAATTGGATACCATGTGATTACTTAGGCCTCCACTTATTAAATGGTAATCGCATTCCCTAAGATTACCCTAATTTGGATTTGTCCTGGAATAGTCACCTAGTCATCTTCAAGCTTTGGTTTTATTAACACAGATGACTGGATCTAAGTCCACTGTGTATGCATTTTGCTAGAACCTTTGGATTTGTCCCCAGAATACTCAATGACACATTTACAACATCTTGGTTATTGATCCAAACAGTACAGCAAATCCACTGTGTAAAGTAAACACTATTTCTTTTACTGAATTGGTCAAAGGGAGCCCTTCTCTTTCTTTTATTAACAACAATCCTGTCTTTTATGGCTCATTCCAGCCCCAAAATCATACTATTAAGATTTTGTTCCTCAAAATTAAAACAACATCATCTCAGGAATCCTTTTGAAAGTTAATATTTAAGACTTGTTTTAAGACTATCTGTCACTTGTTGTTATATTATATGTTATATTACACTTGTTTTATAGACTATCTGTCAGATACAAATTCCCTACATTGCTACCTGAGAAGTTACAAAAGGAGTTTACTGGAGAGCTGATAGGAATCTCATCTGGTCCAACATTCTTTGTCTATGGATGAGGAAATAGAGACCCTGAGAGATTATTAACTTTCTCATGGTCATATATCCAGTTAGTGGCAGACACAGGACTAGAACCCAAGTCTCTACGACTTTACTTCCTTGGTTAAATCTGACAGAAAGCTCTGTCTCTCAAAATTTATAAAACTCAACATCTGCAGTGTCTCATTAAGCTTCACACAAGTGTCAGGACAGATTGAGGCAATCACTGTTTATTGCTCAAGTAATAACTCACCATTTTAGAAGTTACTTGAACTCTTCTTCATTACACAAAATGTATCAGACCAAGGGTTCTAATTTTGGATTCAGAAGATAATTAACTTGTCCATTTGGCAAATCCATTCATTTGTCCCTTTAGCAAACATGTAATGAACATTCATTTTGTGTGAGGAACTATCATAGCTGCTAACGATGCAAGATTCATTGTCCACGGAGTACAGTCTAGAAAAGGGGTAAATAAGCCAAATCTTAGCCAAGACGAATGACTAATATTTACCGAGTGATTACTACATGCAAGCATTTTACATGGAACTTCGCACGTAACTCCTCATGACAGTGAAACGCAGCTGTGACTTATCATCTCCGCTTTGTAGATGACATTACAAAGGTTAACTGAGTGGCCTGAACTCCTACATTAAGTGCCCTATTCAGGCAATGCCACACTACTACATTTGCTTCCAACGTTTATGCCATATGGCTTGGAACTCAGGCAGAAATACAGAAGGGGCAACTATATTTGGAGGGAGACTGCGCTCTGGAGGTGGAAACTGAGGCAGCAGAAAGGACTAGGAAAGGATGTATTAAGGACAGTGTTTTGGAAGTAATTTTAGGAACTACGTGACGGAAGGACTAACATATAGGGGAGTGGCAGGCAGCAGGACTGAAAAGGTGGGTGAGGTTCTATTTTATTCTGCAGGTGATAAATTATTTGAGAATTTCAAGCTGGGGAGTGACAGGATCAGATCTGCTTCTTTTTTTTTTAATTTTTTTTTTAACGTTTATTTATTTTTGTGACAGAGAGAGACACAGCATGAACGGGGGAGGGGCAGAGAGAGAGGGAAACACAGAATCGGAAGCAGGCTCCAGGCTCTGAGTCATCGGCCCAGAGCCCGACGCGGGGCTCGAACTCGCAGACTGCGAGATCGTGACCTGAGCTGAAGTCGGACGCTCAACCGACTGAGCCACCCAGGCGCCCCAGATCTGCTTCTTAAAATGATCGCTTGGATTACAGTGCAGATAAGGAGTTGAAACAGAGCAAGCTTGAAGTCAGGGAGACCTAGAAAGCTTTTGTTTTTGACCACGATGGGGCTTTGAGCTGAAACAATGACAGTGAGATGAGAGGTAGCAGGTTCAGAAACTATTTAAAAGATAGAATCCAGGGCCAGGCAATTGGGCAACCAACTTCCGCTCCTGTCATGATCTTGCAGTTCACGTGTTCGGCCCCCGCGTGGGGCTCTGTGTGCTGACAGCTCAGAGCCCGGAGCCTGCTTCAGATTTTGTGTCCTCCTCTCTCTCTGTCCCTTCCCCACTCACACTCTGTGTCTCTTTTTCTCTCTGAAAAAATAAATAAACATTAAAAAACTAAAAATAAAAAATAAAAGAATCAGGGCGCCAGGGTGGCTCAGTCAGTTAGGCATCCAACACTTGGTTTCAGCAGACGTCGTGATCTTACGGTTTCTGAGATGGAGCCCTGTGTCGAACTCTGTGCTGACAGCCTGGAGCCTGCTTGGGATTCTCCCAACCCTCTCTCCCGGCCCCTCGCCCACTGGCGCGCTCTCTCATAATAAATAAATAAAACCTTAAAAAAAAATAAAAGAATCAACAAACTCAGTGATGGGTTGGATTTGAGTGTGGTACAGGTGGGGAGTTTTAGGCAACATTAAGATTTCTGACTTGGACAGCCTAGGTAATACACAGGGATAACTTCTCCAACTTTACAGATCAAGTATTAAGTACTAACACACACACACACACACACACACACACACACACACACACACCTATATATGCAGTATAGTACAGATGTATATTCTAAACAGACTTGTTCTGGTTTTAGACTTTGATTCACTCTGCTATATTCAAATTCCCTTGCTAATGAAATCTGTTATCACCAGATACTGTAGGGTTTTGGAACAAAATAGAAAACAGTAGAAATAATTTACCCACAGCCCAGTCACTTGCACCAGATCAAGACTCCACGAGCTTTTAATTAGCAAGCTTCCAGGACTGTCATGAAAGGTCACAGCTCCCTTTATGCAGAAGAACCTGTTAGGCCAAAGTATTTGCACTAAAAATTAAACAACAAAGCAAATCACTATTAGTGGAATTCACTATTAGTGAAATGACACACTCACTCATTGGAGAAATTTCACAGCCTTTCTAATCTGTACTAGCCCTACACTAGGGACATGGAAACAAACCAACTCCTGTCCTTAAGGAGCTGGTGGTCTAAGGAGGAAGACTAAGAAGCAAAATTGGCAACACAGATAAGACCTCCAGCAAGGATTAGCTCAGATCCTGGGGAGCCCAGCAGAGGGAGAGGGGCAAGAGACCCAGCCCTGTGGGCAGGGGGCTCCTCGTCGTTGAGGTCAGGCCGGCTCCTATGTAAGAAGCATGTGGGGAGGCATTTTGGGTGGCCAAAAAGCATGGGGTGAAAGAAGGACATTTTGACTCATGGCACCATTTTGTTCTAGAGGACATTTTGATGCTGCAATATTGAGAAGTAAGCAATCAAGGCACCAGGACCGCTGTGGCTTCTCTGCTGCAGGCTGTCTGGGTTTGAATCCTGGATCTGCCTCCTGCCGGCTGTGTATTTTGGGATAATTCACTTCCAGTCTTTGTGCCAAAGCTTCCCCATCATAAACTGGAAATAACAATTATATCTCTACAAAGAGTTACTGTAACGGTGAAATGAATATAAGCCCATTTAAAGAGTTTAGAACAGGGCTCATAGTAAGTGCTCAATAAACGATACCTATTACCATTACTATAAATATAATTTTTATTCTTTTTTAATGTTTATTTATTTTTGAGAGAGAGACAGAGACAGAGACAGAGCCCAAGCAGGCTCTGCACTAACAGTGCGGACGTGGGGCTCGAACTCACAAACTGTGAGATCATGACCTGAGCCGAAATCAAAAGTCGGGTGCTTAATCAACTGAGCCACCCAGGCACCCCTAAATTTTATTCTTTTTACTTGATCTCCGCTTGCTTTATTTATCTCTCCATGCCTGGATCCTTCTCTCTGTTTTATCTAGCTCTCTCTGTTGCATAAAATGCTCCCAACTTTCTCACAGGTAACCAAGAAATAAATATAAACTATTAGTCTAGCGTCCAGTTCATAATGCATATTTCTGGCAAAAATAACCAACACAAATTAAACCTAAGAACGGCTATGGTTGTGTGTGGCAAAATATGGTTGCTGACTAAAAACTGACCCAAAGGTCAAATCTTCAAGTGCTAATTTGCAAAATTTGTCTAGGAAAAGTTGGGTCTGGCAGAAATAACAGTCACTGAAGGACCCTCATGAAAACAATACAAAAATTGATAAAATTTGATGTAGATAAAACTGCTGGCTGATTCAAATCTTCACTCTGAAATTTAAGTGAACACTCAATTCTGTCTGAAAGACAGTATTGTTAGTTTATTATTATTTATTATTAACTTAGTAAATGAAAAATCAATAGCAAAAATGGTAAAAAAAATATTTCATAATATAGAAAGTTGACCCACAAATTGGTTGATGTTTTGGGGGCTTTATTAGTATTGGAGTTTGTTGGAAAGTATGGGGGCTATCGGTGTTTGCTCCTGAAAAAGCTTTCTCAGTGAACATATAATAATGTCAGTGTAATTTTGATTCAATGTCAAAATGCCACTAGGGCCCAAGGGTTGGGATGGGCATATAGGTGAAGACGTGTGTGGGTGGGAGGGTGGGAGAGGGTGTGCACACACACAGATGTGTAGAGGGAAAGTTAGGGGAAAAAAAAAAAAAACAAAGGCAGCATGGCTCCAACAAAAAAACAGCAGAGCAGAATATCCCTCATGCCATTAGGAATCTCATGTTATCCTAACTGATGGGCCAGAGACAGAGCAGTGCACAGACTTCAAGATCAGACATGCATTGAAAAAGGGTCCTATTGGGGCTCCTGGGTGGCTCAGTCAGTTGAGCGTCCGACTTCAGCTCAGGTCATGATCTCGCGGTCCCTGAGTTCGAGGTCACGATCTCGCGGTCCGTGAATTCGAGCCCCACGTTGGGCTCTGGGCTGATGGCTCAGAGCCTGGAGCCTGCTTCTGATTCTGTGTCTCCCTCTCTCTGACCCTCCCCCACTCATGCTCTGTCTCTCTCTGCCTCAGAAATAAATAAACATTAAAAAATGAAAAAAAAAAAAAAGAAAAGAAAAAGGGTCCTACTACTTACCAGCGCTCACCCTGCAGAAGTCACCACCTCCTCAGACCCCAGCTTCCTCATAGGAAAATGAAAATAGCAGTTGTACTCACCGCCTAAGGTTATTATAAGGCCCACCTGAGTTAAGGCCATCGGGGCAGGTGCCTGGCGCGCGCAGTCAGGCCTCAGTGTAGACGTCAGCTACCATTGTTTTTATGTGACTTTTTCAGCGTGTATGTGCTCCCCGAAGTTACTCATCCAGCTGGCAGTCAGCTCTGAGTAGCTTCTTCTGAGAGGGGCCTTCAGATCCTGTTTCTAGGCCCCTCAGCCCAGTTTCCAGGCCCTCAGCACAATTGCCACGCTTATCATCTGATCCCAGCGATGTTGAGCCGTATGTTGAACACAGAGCAAAGAGAGAGATATAAAAGAGGAGAAATAAAGGGCACTAGGG
The DNA here is from genome assembly GCF_024362965.1 of Panthera pardus. Lineage (NCBI taxonomy): Eukaryota > Metazoa > Chordata > Mammalia > Carnivora > Felidae > Panthera > Panthera pardus. Next base: position 117,046,920 of record NW_026526765.1, read on the forward strand.
TCGTGGCTGTTAGACATATGGGGTACATCAAAGGATTGTCAGGCAGATGGTGAGCAGGGCAGCGGCTCAGGGCAGGAAAACACCTGGGTAACATGCACTAATTAGCTGACAGGTGGGTCAAGGACTGGAAGAGGCGGGAAACAGTATGTTGTTTATTCCCCAGAATCAGAGGCTGCCTGAGGCCAGATTCCCTAATACCCCTACTCCTCCCGGCTGAGTTAGTAAGAATAGTTACAAAGAGCTGGTAGTAACATTAACTCTCTGTTCAGACTAATTGGTTCCAAGTAAGAAGCAGTTAAGAACATGTTCTGCTTCACCTTGAAGAAGCCCTGGCCGGGTGCAGAGAAGCTTTGCTGACAGGTTTGATAACTGGGCCTTTCAAGAAGGGCTGGGAGCCACTGTGGCCTCACTAGTACTCCGCTTCCTCCGGTCATATCTCCCCCGAAACTAAAATACAGCTTGGAAAGACAGCTTGGTGCCCTCACAGTCGCTGTGGCTTCCTCAAGCCACGACACGCTCTCTCTTTTATGAGGCTGCGGGGCTATAATTCTCATCCCCTGACATTTATGGGAGGCTTCATATTAGCAAAAGGCTTTACAGCCATTTTTATGAGGGATGCCTCCCCGGGAACTGTCGGGTACAATCACCCAGACTGAGGCGAAGGAAAGAGAGCAAAGCACACATGTGTACAGCCCTCGCCTGCTGGCCGGCAAGGAGCCAGGGTCGGAGCCTGCAAATGCCACTTCTCTTCAGCCACGTGTCAGGCCTGATTTTCTTGCCCTTGGCAGCTCTCTCTATCACCATCTTCCATCTGTGGCCAGTCCCCAGGTCCTGAAGGTGCAGCTCCCACAGGCACCTCCCGGCCTCCGTTTCTGTCCATCTCCGCACGGTCGCTCTGGCCCAGTGTGACTCCCGCACGGCCCCATCTGGCTCGGCATCCCAGTCCCGTCCCCTTCCATTAACCACACACGCGAGACAAAGTATATTTACCTATTAGATGCTTACTTACTTGCTTAACGTATGCACCTTTGTGAACTTTCTTGTACTTCTGGAAACATTTGTATTGATACCCTGTAGCAAATATGTTGCATCATAAAGAATAATCTTTTAAAAACAAAAATAGCAAACTTCAATAGCTTCCTCTACAGAGTAAGGTTTACTCTGAATAAAATCCAAGTTCCTTTGCAGACCGCAGGGTCCCTTCATGACCTGGTCTTTCCTCCACTCTGTCCCCTGCTCCGCCCTGGATTCAGGACCCGCCAAGCTCCTTCCTGCCTCCAGAGTTGACACCCCCTCCTTGATCTGCCTGGAAAGCCTTTGGTCCTGTTCTCAGCACTGCCAGCTTTGTCTCCCTTCCAATCTCAGCTCACACGTCACCTTCCCAGCCTATCCTATCTTAAAGTGTTCCTTCTCCCCTGTTTCCCTGGTAATTATTTTCAGAGTACTTTGAACAACCTTAAAATATTTCTTATGTGTTGCCACATACACAGTCTATCCGCTTTGCTAGAATGTACGTCGCATGAGAACAGGGTGTATTCCTCACTACTGGATTTAATGCCTAGCCCGGTGTCTGCACAGAGGATAAGCTCAGTAAATACCTACTGAGAAATTAGATGAAGTAATGAAGCAATGTACTGAAAAGCCTCTCTCCTTCTCTGAACCCCCTGCTAGTCTTCATTATTGCCACTAGAGGGCAGCAGAGACCCTGAGTTTTCTACTCTCTGATGTTTATGCTGGAAAACCTCCAGAAAACTTTGCCAAATAGCAGACGCGGGTTTATCAGGAATTTCAGGAAAATGTCCAGGTTTACAAAATCTTTCTTCTCCTTGTTCCTGAAGTCTTCTCTGCTCTGTACCATTTATAGAATTTTTTTTTTTTTTTTTTTTTTTTTTTAATTTCAGGCTAACAACACTTCTCAGGAAATGAAAGCAGATGTTGTATTGCCTAAGCCAAAAAGAAACCCAGTGGCCTGGAGCCTGTCCCTTCCTGCCTGACAAGTTAGTGTGGAAAAAAAAAAAGACAAGCCGATCCTGACTGGCAGCTGTTTGGGACTTAAGGATTTACAGCTCTCCCTTATGGTGTGTGGGGAGGAGCAGGTACCGGCTAGGCAGCTGCTGCTTGTGTTTTGAGCACTTGCAAGGGCTGTGTGTGTGTGTGTGTTTATGGTTCTGTCTTCTGCTTGTATGTCTCCTCTTTTTGTTTAACAATCCCCCCACCCAGGGCAAGAAACTCACAGTCTTTGTGGGCTTTGTGGGCTCCTTCACTAAGAATGCCCACTGAACCCAGGTAATCAGCAGCAGAAATGGCATCCACACACCCTTAGAACGGTGTTTTCATTCACTGTCTGTCCAACAAATACTGACCGAGTCCTATTCTGTTCTCTGTGGGTACAGATACTCCATTTGATTGAAAGAACAGTCACTAGAATCAAAAGGGAGGCAGGGGTTCTCAATCTCAGCAATACTGACATTTGGGACTAGATAATTTTTTGTTGTGGGAGCATCCTAGGGTGTTTAACCACATCCCTAGCCTCTGCCCATTAGATGCAGGTAGCACCGACCCCCTAAATTGTGATAACCAAAAATGTTTCCTGACATTGCTAAATGTCCTCCTGGGGGCCAATCTTCACTGAAACCTTGCAAACCACTATCCTGAAGATCATGACGGACAACTTTGGGGATATCTTTCCAGCCTGGGTCAATGACCCCTTTCTCTTAGCACTGTTCCTCCTCCCTGTCCCATGCTTTCAAGTGCTGTGACCTGAAGCTTAGAGACTTGGTATATTGGTCATCTGACCCAACTTAGGCCTCTCAGCTTCTCTCCTCTGGGAATTTGAAACTAGGACCTAGGTACTGACTACCGCCTGGGTTCTTTGTGGGGCCAAAACTTTAGGGCAAATTTAGAAGGTGTGGGTGAATGTTTGATAACATAGGGCCAGCAAGCAGAAACATTCTACTGCAGAGATAAGAATGAAATCGACTCCACAGAAACACAGAGGAAGAGTCAGAGACAAGTCACCTAGTTCTAGCATTTTCCAGACAGGCCAAACTCCCTACCTTGGGTAGTTTAAGAAATTCCTGTAGGGGCGCCTGGGTGGCTCAGTTGGTTAAGCGTCCGACTTCAGCCCAGGTCACGATCTCACGGTCTGTGAGTTCGAGCCCCGCATCAGGCTCTGGGCTGATGGCTCAGAGCCTGGAGCCTGCTTCCAATTCTGTGTCTCCCTCTCTCTCTCTGACCCTCCCCCGCTCATGCTCTGTCTCTGTCTCAAAAGTAAAATAAACGTTTAAAAAAAAAAAAGAAATTCCTGTACATTTATAAGTAATTGCTCTTTCATGCTGGGACAGTTTCTTGCTTGTTTGTTCTGTTACTGGCAAATGAGTCCTAACTGCTATATTCTCCGTGACCTGGAACAGAAATCATAACCAGGAAACGAGGGACCTAGGCAGTTGAAGAGCAGTATTTAGCCCTCAAGGCAGCTCCACTCTCCTCAGCACAGGTGCTGTTTTCTCCTTTCTCTCCCAAATGGCTTCCTGACCCTCTCTGGAGAGTTTTCTCTTGTCTTAACCTTACCTTGTACACAGCCTGCTGTGCCATGGCCTTGACTTAGCTTCTGGTTGTCCATTCATCACCAGCTTGAGTGCTAACAGCAAACCCAGGCCAGGTTTCTTGGCTCAGATTCCTGACCAAGTGAGTCTGATTGGCTCATGTGGCAAACATGGCTGGCTGGCCCTCCAACAACCATCACTCCCCATCAGTTTTGTTCAGGTGAACAACCCCAAGTGGTAAACTAAATTAATTTGTAAAGCAAAAGATATAAGAGGAATCTTTAGGAAGGGTAGGCTTATGGGAAAGAATTTTATCCTTGATGTAAGAAGGCAAAGCCAATGGAAGAGTTAGCCCATGTCCTTCCTGCTGGGTTTGGACATGTCATGTGAGGACGTGATACTTGAAGCCATGGCAGCCATTTTGCAACCATGAATTAAAGCCAAGAAAACCGCAGAGAAACTGACAGAGGGCTGTAACATCCTTGAGCCGACAGATCAACCAACCCTTGGAGCCATTTACCTTTAGACTTCTTGTTACATGAGATAATTAGATGTCCTTACAGTTTTAGCTACTTTGACTCAGGTATCCTGTTACTTGAAGCCAAAAGGATCCCAACAGATACAGGACAGCTCATCTTTTCAGGCCAGGTCACTCAGGTCCTAGGTCACTAGCTGGCTATCCTGCAGATTTATTGCCTTGCAGTCATGCCCCTACCTCCGGACCGTATGTTTGTCCCTCACCCTAGCCTTTTATGATGAAAATTTAAAAACCAACAGAAAAGTTGAGAAAATAATACAATGAACACTCAAATATGCTTCACCCATATTCATCCGTTGTTAACATTTAGCTCCGTACATTCACTGCACGTAATCCCCTCTATGAGGTTATTTTTTAACTGAATCATTTGAAAGGTGGTTAGAGACTATGAAGCTTCACCCCATAGTATTTCACCATATACCTCGTAAGACACAAGGACATTCTCCTACATAACCAGTAATGTCCTTTGGAGCTTTTTTTGGGTTTGCCTTTGTTTTTATTTTCATTCTTATCCAGGATTTGTCAAGAATCACATGCTGGTTTAGATGAACATAAGGGAAGGGAAACAAAAATAATATAAAAACATGGAGGGGGACAAAACATAAGAGACTCATAAATACGGAGGACAAACAGAGGGTTACTGAAGGAGGTGTGGGAGGGGGGATGGGCTAAATGGGTTAGGGGCACTAAGAAATCTATTCCTGAAATCATTGTTGCACTATATGCTAACTAATTTGGATGTAAATTTAAAAAAAAAATTAAATTAAAAAAAAAGAATCACATGCTATTTTATTTTATTTTACTTTTTTTTAACGTTTATTTATTTTTGAGACAGAGAGAGACAGAGCATGACCAGGGGAGGGGCAGAGAGAGAGGGAGACACAGAATCTGAAACAGGCTCCAGGCTCTGAGCGGTCAGCACAGGGCCCGACGAGGGGCTCGAACTCATGGACCGTGAGATCATGACCTGAGCCGAAGTCAGACACTCAACCGACCGAGCCACCCAGGCGCCCCAGCACATGCTATTTTAAAGTCATCTCTCTCTCTCTCTCTCTCTCTCTCTCTCTCTCTCTCTCTCTCTCTCGGTGCCTGGGTGACTCAGTGTGTTAAGTGTCCACTTCAGATCAGGTCATGATCTCATAGCTCGTGAGTTCGAGCCCCGCGTCGGGCTCTGTGCTGACAGCTCGGAGCCTGGAGCCTGCTTCAGATTCTGTGTCTCCCTCTCTCTCTGCTCCTCCCCTGCTCATACTCTGTCTCTCTCTCTCAAAAATAAACATTAAAAAAAATAATAATAAAGTCATCTCTCTCTCAAAAGTCTCTCCTTTATTCTAAAAAAATTCTCCTGCCCTTCCCGTTTTTTGTTTTTTGTTTTTTCTTTTATTGGTCTTTCCTGCCATTGACTTTCAGGCCAGTTCTTTTATACAATGTCCACAATTTGGGTTGTCTGGTTGTTTCTTCCATAATTCTTCAGAATTATACCCAGTTAAGATTTTTAGCAAGACTCCACAGAGGTGAGGCTGGGACCATCTCAGCGCATCACAACACAAATGTCTTTCTGTCCTTTTATTGGTTACACTAAGCTGAATTCGTCGATTGAGGTGCTATCTGTCTGCTAGCACTCCTCACCGTAAAGGCATCTTTGCCCCTTAGTGATGAATGAGTAATCTGCGGGATGGTACTTTGAAAATATGAGAGTATCTGGTGTCCCCAACATTTTCAGCGACTGTTTTAACAATCATTAATAAGGCTTGCCTGAATCAACTATGATATTAGTGATTGCAATAATCACAATTAAAAAAGCTTTATCATTTTTCCATGTTTTTTAGCTGTCATTCCACTGTTCAGGAAGAGCTTTCTCTTCCGTCACACACACTTCTGCAATTCTCTTGAATATCACGATGAACTCAGAATATTCATTACCACTGATTTTCTTTTTAATTTTCATTTTGTCCCAAATTTGTCCCCTCCCAAATGGGAGCCCCTTCAAATTGGTTTCTGGGTCCTTCTGACACATCCCTATCTGTTTTTGAGCACTTCCTTGCTCTTCCATCAGTGAAAGTCCCAAGCTCATCTTCTACTTTCCTTGACCCAGACCTGGAATCAGACCTGGGTCCTTTCAGTGAGAAAAGTTTGCTAGAAACCAAGAACTGAGTGATAAGAGTGCTCATTGTAAGTGGGATGTCACTGCTTCTAGGCCCTTTCAGTAGACACAGCTAGGAAGTGTATTTTATTTTAGATCATTAATTTATCTCAATCCCCCCAATTCTAATAGAACATCACAGGGTTCTTCCTCCTTTCCCCACATCCCTATTTTATCTCCTTTCTCTCACATTGAAAACTCTAATTTTCACCAACATGAGTATAGCCATTCATTTACTGCTCGTTATAATACACCCAATAGTATCAGAATTATTATGTCGATACCACTACCAACAAACTTACTAATGAAGTACAAGATTGTTTGAAGCTTTTATTTTATCCTTAGAGTCTAGCCCCCTAAAAGTAACGGTGTGTCTAAAGACCTTTAACCTTGACATAAGTTCATTTGTTTATCTTCAAATTAGGATTTTCCTGTCCATGTTGATTTCTTTTAATTTCTTTCTTTGTGGTAGTGGGTTTTTTATTATCTTTATTTTTAAAGATTTTATTATTTTTATTTTTAAAAATTTTATTGAGACATAACTGATATATAGCATTGTGTAAGTTTCAGGTGAATCACATAGTGATTTGATATGTGTATGTATTGCAACATAAGTACAACAGTAAGTTTAGTTAACATCCATCATTAAAATATGGAATACCTCATGAATTTGCAGATCATGTTTGTTTAAGGGCCCTGCTAATCTTCTCTGTATCGTTCCAGTTTTAGTATATGTGCTGCTAAAGGTAGCGGTCAAATAACTTTATGAATATGTAAAATGTTCTGTAGTTCAAAAGTTAAAATCATACAAAAAGGTAACCCAGAGAAGTTTTCTTCAATCCCCATATACATGAATTTTATTAGTTTCTGGTTTATCCTCTCTTATTTGCAAAAAAATAAACAAATATATACGTGTATGTGTATACATATGTATGTCCTTATTTTGTCTTTCTTTTAATTCAAATGGTAGTATATGGTATACACTCCTTTGCACTGTATTCTTTTCACTCATATTGCTCTCTGTTATGTATACACAAGTCTTTCATAACACTAATTTTTAACTATATGGTCTATTTTATTTGCCCTATCAAATATATTTGTACTCACTTTATTTTAAGGGTTAGTTTTATATTAAAGCTAAAATAACCTTAGTCCCCCCCTCTTATTTTTGTTATTTTCTATTGGTTTCCTAGCAATATTTAAATTAGTTAATAATTTCTTTTCTCTTATCCCAATGCACCAGTTTCCCATGTGAATAAATATCCTTTTACCCTCACCAGTAACTATAAAATAATCAACAAGTATATTCTGTTTTATATCTCCGTTACCCTTCTGGCCCTTTAATTATTGTATAATATCTGCTGGGTATGTACTCTTCTCATAACCATCATAGTTTTATGGGTGATTACATAGTTATGCTCATCATTAGTCCTCTTGTCAATGCCCTTCCCTTTTGGTGGTCTAAAACACCTTTCCTTAGGAAATTCCTCAGGAAGGGCACATGGAAACAACAGTCTCTGGTTCCATCATGTTCATAACTTTTGACATATTGGCTAGATGTAAAACCTTTGCCTTAGGATTTCTTTCTTTGAATCTTTTCAGTATGCTACTTTATGTATTTTGGGATAAAGCCAAAGACAGTCACTTAAGTCATTTGGTATTTTGACTAAATGCCCAAATCATTTTTTTTTTTTTTGTAAACTTCAAACATCTCTTAGAATAGATCTTGACAATCTTAATTCAGGATTGATTTTCTAGGTACTAGTGTCAAATCTCTTTATTTCAGGAAAGTTTTCTTAAATGTTACCTTTTTAAATTTCCATTGCTTTTTATTTTCTTCTTCATGCATCTTCTAATAGATTATTCAACCTATGTATGTGTGTGTTGATTTTTTTTTTTACTTTCTTACATTTATTTATTTTTGAGAGACAGAGTGAGACAGAGCGCGAGTGGAGGAGGGGCAGAGACAGAGGAGACACAGAATCTGAAGCAGGCTCCAGGCTCTGAGCAAGTGTTCAGCATAGAACCCGATGTGGGGCTTGAACCCACGAACCATGAGATCATGACCTGAGCCAAAGTTGGACACTTAACTGAGTGAGCCACCCAGGTGCTCTAAGAAATCTTTTTAAATTGCCTTGTGCTTTCTGAGATGTGATTCCTCTGCTCTTTTATTTAGGCTTTCTTTTTCCTTTCCTCTACTCTTTTTCCTTTCTTTTGAATTGAATACTACTCTCAGAACTCCACCCTTTTTGCCTGAAAAGGAGCTTGTAATTTTGAAAGCTCTCACACCCCAGACTATACCAGCTCCTTTAGACTCTATCTCGAACCCCACAGAGCCACAGCTTTGTTGGAGTGTGCAAGAGTCCTTCTGGCTCCAGTTGGTCTCAAATTGCTTTACTCTGCATTTCACTGAGTCGTGTTGTCAGTTCTAGAATTGTGTTCTCACGCCGGTCAGATACCTCCCTGCTCCCTCCTGCCCTGACACGGATATGGAGAGCAGTGCACGTTTAGTAGTTGGTGGTGTTCCTCCACTTGCTCGTGTTTGGGGGTTCGTGAAGATACCATGTTCATCTAGATTTTTGAAGGTGTTGACCTTGGGCCTTGGATTTTCCCGTTAGAGTTTATCTGTCTTTTTTTATGGGGGCAGGAGGATTTCAGAAGATTTAAAAACCTCGCTGCCCCTGTTACCATCTTCCCACCACACCCATTGATTTATTCGTTCATTCATTTATTCAACAAATAATTTTGAGCCCTGAATTGTAATCTTATGCCTTTTCATATTCTCTTGGTACCATTAACTTTCAGGCCCCTGCTGCTTGTTCTGGCCTGACTGCCATTGTAATTACCCGTCCATTTAGGCGCATACGTACGTATATGCCACCTAGGGCTAATGATCCATTACTGGGAGAAGCCAAGGGCCCTCCCCCCATTACCTCTGTGCAACCATACTGTGTCTCTTGCTTCTCTTGCCACATCTGGACTTATAAAATACTACAACATAGCGCATTTAATCTGGCTTCCCAAATGGCTGCTAAAAGGAATGCATGAATATACTTGAGGCATAAGAGGGTTAACTTCCTTGGGGCAACCATACCAGTGGGAAACAGAAAAAAGGTTGGAGCTGGCCAGATAGATTCCCTCTACCTTCTTCCTACCTGAGACTATTACAAGGCACCTCTTCTTTGTTCTGCCTATCCTGAGACATCCATGAAGTTCACTAAGGCACCATCCGCCAGCCAAGGAGTGCTGCATAGCTCTGCACCTCCTCTAGGTGGAGGTGCCTGTTCTCCTTCACACAAGAGTCAGGTACAGGCTAATAGCTGCCCCCTGAAGCGCAGACATGTGTGAACAATGATGGACACCTAGAAAAAGGAATGGGAACCTCAGAAATCATCAAATCATCACCTACCACCCAGTTCCTTCCATTACATCTTTGCCAGATGGTCTACACTCTGCTGGACTAACCTCTGTGAGGAGGTGTTCACAATCTCATTTTCAGCCTTAATTGTTTGAACTTCTCTTTTCCTTTCTGTTTATTAATTTTAAGTTATACTTATTGATCTATAATTTATATAATTAACAATATAAATTGTGTTACCTTAAAATATAACTATAATTATATATAAAGTATATATAATTATACAAACTACAAGTAGAAATACAAACTATAAATTATAGTTTACATTATCATAACATCAAATTGTAGTATATAATTCAGTACATTATAGATAACATAATTATAAATTATCATATATAATTTAAAATTATTAATATATGCTATAGAGTTATATACTATGTAGCATATAATATATAATTATAATTATACTTAATTGTATTTATTAGTTATAATTACATATTATATCCTATATTATATATAATTATAATATAAACTCTAATTTATAACTTAATCTATAATTTCAATTTTATGATTTAATCTATGATTAACCTTTTTGGGTATAAAGTGAGTTTTGATGAATGCATGTACCCCTGTGTGACCACCAACGCAATCAAGTAAGAATATTTGCATCACTCTAAAAAGATCCTTTGTGCTACTATATAATCATTTCCCTCCTCTCACCTCCAGCAACCACTGATCTGATTTCTGTCCCTATATTTTTCCCTTTTAGTGCATGTCATATAAATACAATCGTGTGTACCCTCTTGTGTCAGACTTATTTCACTTGATCCAGCCATGTCGTTTCACCTATCGATAGTTTGTTGCTTTTTATTACAGAGTTGTATCCCCTTGTAAGGATGGAGCACAGCTGTTCATCTGCTCACCTGTAGATGGACATATGGATTGTTTCCAGCCTTTAGTGATTATGAATAAAGCTGTTATAAACATTTGTATACAGACTTTTTTGCGGACATATGCTTTCCTTTTTATTGGGTGGATAAGAATGCAGTTGCTAGGTCACATGCTAAGCATATGTTTAACTTAATAAACAACTCCCAAACTGTTTTCAAAAGTGGCTGTATTGTTTGATATTCCTAGCCGCTATGTATAAGATTATCTTTCAATAATTTTTACAATTTGACAAGTACTACACGAACCCATGCTCATTATTTAAATAAGTCAATCAACACAGACAGGCAAAATTCCCATTTGTCTTCTTAGCAACCCCTCTCCGCTCCCTAAATGCAGCCACTGTGACTGATTTGGTGTGTGCAAAAAGTATTTCTTATTTTGAGAAAAATTAAAAACTCTTTAAAGCACCACATCCAAATTCTAATCCCTCCTAGAAGGCATGGCAGTGTGGCAAGACTGCTGTCACTGGTGTCAGCCACACCTGGAATTTAGTCCTGGGTCTGCCACTCTCTAGCTCCAAAACAAAGTGTGGAAATAGCAGCATGCATATAATTAAGATGGAGATATAAATATCTCCTTATAATTCATATATGAAAATAAAATATTTAAATATACATTATATATATTTGAGTTTCCATTTGCCATTCCTAATTAATATAGATTTCTAATTTCTCTGCCATTACTGGACAGTAAAGGTTAACACATTAATAATAGCAGACTGCCTTGGACCCTACACAAGGCACATTAGTGTAAAATATTCATCTGGAACTTAGTTGTCCAGAAAAGTCTGCAGGAAAGCCTTAGGAAGACGAATAACGGGAGCAGCGACTATATATAGCCCATTTCTAATATTTATAAATTCGCTGTGACCGACCAAATGCAATCATGAGCTTAAAAGTAGTGAAAACTTAGAATGGTGAGTGCCAGGGGCTTGGAGGGAGGGGGAAACGGGGGAGTTGCTGTTCAACAGGTATAAAGTCTCAGTCACGCAAGATGAGAAAGTTCTAGATCTGCTGTATGACATCGTGTTTATAGTTAACAACACTATACACTCAAAAAGCTAAGAGGGTAGATCTCAAAGTATGTTTTCTTAACACAATAATCAAAAAGGGAGGAATGTTAGTGGAAAATTTGGTAAAATCCTAGTGAAATCTGTAATGTAGTCACTAATATTGTATTAATGTTAATTTCTTAGTTTTGACAAATAGATCATGGTTATGTAAGATGTTAACACTCAGGGAAGCTGGCTGAAAGGTATAAACTAATTCTCTGTACTATCTTTGCCATACTTCTGTAAGTCTAAAATTATTCCAAAGTAAAAAGTGTATTTTTTTTAAGTAATGAAAACCAAGTCACCCACACAAGGGTATTCGCTGTATGATTTTTATAATGACAAAAATTGGGGGGGGGGCGGGGAGAAATCATTTAAGAAGGACTTGACTAAAAAAAATTAGTATGTATCGTATAGTTATTAATAAGATAAAGTTAATGGTGAATATCATGTAACAACATGGAAAGCAGTGCATAATATATTAAGTAGGAAAAGAAGCTTACCAAAGCTCATTTGTGTATGTATGTATGTGTATATATATATGTGTATATGTATATATATATATGTATCCATATATATATACACACACATATATATATACATATATACATATACACATATACATACATATATATATATATATATATATATATATATATATATATATATAAATTTTATGTAAAAGATATGTATGTGTGTGTAGGTTAGTATAAAAGATGCCTAGAAAATTAAACCCCAAACTGTTTACATGGTAATTTATTCAGGTACTGGTTGAGGGAAAAGCTATGTCCATTTTTTATATATGGGTTGTACATATAAGTTGTGTTGAATATTTTATTGAACTCAGGACAGCCCTTGGTCAAGAGAGGCTCCCACCTCAGAACTCAAGAGTCTGAAAATCACAAGCGCACAATGCAAAGGTAAATTTATTAAGGGATCCGGTACCCTCTGCTGACACGGAGCAGCCACAGTCCTAGAGTCCACACTGGTGACTTACACCATTCAGGCCACAGGAAACGTTTCTCTGCATCTCTTGCCCTCTGTTCTAAAAACAGTAGGTGACTTTATCCAAACGTCATGAGGAATCGTGAGTTGTTCTGCAAACATCATGGAAGGACATCGCTTAGGACTGTCAGGAAAATCTGAGCTGTGGAAGCACTCCAGTAAGAGAAAAGACAAATTAATTAACTTGTCAAGTCCTTCCTCTCACATATCATTGATGTTATAGATTCTTGCATAATAAAGTACCAATTCCCCACGAGTGTTTAGCATCTATTTTCTTGCTTTCTTGAAGTTCTAGTTTGCAGACCTATAAGTACTCACAAATGACTGCAGAATTTGCAATAGTCACATACAGCAGCCAAAGAACAGTATGCAATAATAAACCAAACATCCCTAATTCTTTTTTTTATACATAGTCTGGACACAGCATGCTTAAGCATGAAGCATAATCCCAATTTTTTGCATTAACAGCTGATGGTCACAGAACACAGGAATTGCCAATCATTTTATATTTATAAAAATATCTTCTAAGATATAATTAAATTTTAAAACAAGTAACTAAGCTCTATTTGAATAGTTTTTGTTTAAATTTTACTGTTCATTAAATATTATTTCGTTTTTGCTCCTTAATAACTTTTTGAGACATTATAGGAAAAATAATTTTAGCTTTTCAATATTTTAACATTTACTTTAATTACATTTTGATGAAATACAGGCAAACTTGGAATCTTTTGAATATGATTGCATTTAATCTTTTAATCCTATAGATCATGGAGAGTGAGAACATGCTGGCATTGGGAGAGAACCACACATAATGAACGTGGAGCTCAGAAAAGGAAGGGCTGAAAAGAAAACAGAAAAAAAGCGGTTAGCTTCAATTGTTTTAAATTGCAGGCAATGAAAGTGAGCAGACTTCTGCTAAGCATGACCCACATACACTTTACAAACATTACAAGTTATTTACTTAATGAAGACTTAGTGGCTGAGCAAAACAAAAAAATGGGCAAGGAAAGTATTCCTAGCAAATCTACAACCTGAACAGATCAGATCAAACACTTGTGGCTTTATGTACTTGAGTAATGCAGTGTTTTTTTCCTGATCAAAGTTGATAATGAAAAAGATAATATAAAATTCACAACTTAGAAAAAAATAAATGTGATTCTGGCCTGCCCATCAGACAATAAAGAAATTACCAAAAAAAAAAAAAAAAAAAAAAAAAAAAAAAAAAAAAAAAAAAAAAAAAGAAAAAGGCAAATTGGATCAGAAAACTAAAAACTTTGAATTTGTACTGTTTATTTGAAAGTCACCCTAGAAAATGTCTGTCATGACCTTTTAAAATCATGAGAATGCATCCAGAACAACATAAGTTACTTCAAATTATTGGTTATGAATTCTCCATTGGATAAAGATGGGAGAAAATGTTATATTTCGTATTATAATAAAATGTTTTTTTCAAATGGAGAAACTATAGAAATTTTGTTGTATTTTAAGTTGAAAGACAAAATATTATGTTACAATTACCACACATTTCCCAACCAATCTTCACAAGTCTAGCTAAGGAAAATGTTTGTGAGTGGAAATACTTAGTTTCTCAATTAAAAGAACACACAGTGTTACTTGCAACCAAAAATAAACAAAACCAAACAAAAAACCTGTTATGCAAACACAAGAACTGTTAAAAAAAAAAAAAGTCTAAAGTAACAGTAAGTGAACAATAGTAATCTACAAAGAAACTACTAAACACAGATATAAAATACTGCTGTGATATTATTAAGAGAATAGTAATAGATGTTCCATATTTAGCCAACCTTGTGTGACAACAGCGACAAAATAGTCACAGACGACAATAGAAATGTTCTAGTTTAGTAGAAAAAAATGACTTTAAAATTTGACGCCAGAATAGCCAAGTCTGTAAGATAGATAAAAGCTAACCTTTTAAAACCACATAAAAGGAAGAGAATGCAAAATAGTATTAACTGATGAAAGAAATTATGCATAAAATTCTAAAAATTAATAACTTATCTTTAACTAGATTATATTAGGACAGATCATACTCAACAACATACATTATACCTACTGTCAAACTATCAGAAGATTAAAATAGAAGAAATCAAAATTAATGAGTATTTTATTGGTGATGCCATTGTAAAAAAATAGAATTGCAAAAATAACTTTGAGTTTTAGTCACTGGTTTAAAAGAATAACGAGGGCTAGCTACTGAGAATAGCAGTTGGTAAAGAACAAGCATTTTTGTGAGCCACGGACAAAGCACCAGTTGAATTTCTTATTAAGACATGTTCTTGAGGCACCTGGGTAGCTCCGTTGGTTAAGTGTCTGACTTCGGCTGAGGTCATCACCTCAGAGTTCCGGGAGTTTGAGCCCCGCGTTGGGCTCTCTACTGTCAGAGCACAGCCTACTCCAGATCTTCTGTCCCCCTCTCTTTCTGCCCCTCCCCACACTCTCTCTCTCTCTGTCTCTCTCTCTCAAAAATCAATAAACTTTGAAAAAATATAAAAAAAAGAAACATGTTCTAATCTGTGCCAATAAGGGAGTGCATCTTTGAACAATTCAATAACTGCAAAGATATTCTCTGGATCTGCCCAAATAGGAGGCATCATGAGGAAAACCATGTCATCTCTGCCATGACAACTACTTTTGGACACACAAAGACAATCCTGATTAAACACCATTAACGCAAGATTTAACTTACACATGCTAACAAGATGGGCTAGAATTGTGCAAGAAAGAAAAGATGCTTCTTATGTTAAAAAAAAAAAATTGTGATCTTCAACAGGAAGTTATCTTTGATTTTGTAGTATCCACAGTTACCTGGTGTGAACTGTTCCTAGTATTAATAATGTTAGGCAAAGCTTGCAGGAACTCCAAAAGCTTGCACTGACAGGACTTGGGCTATTTTGCCCTTCTAAGATTCATTTGTGTTTCATTTAGAGAAAATGGTTTAACTAAATTGAAATAAAGTGTATGTGACACTTGTGATAAACGTGGCATTCCTAAAAATATTAGAAAATCAGAAATGTAAACAAAAACATTCACAGCACTATAAAAGAGAATATTCAGAGACAAATAATCTCCAAACTAATTGCTACTGAGATTATTTTGGGGTTATTAGAAATCAACGTGTAATGTCAATTCGAGAGAGATTTGAATAAGTCACCTAACATATTGCCAATTTTTTGGTGCTCTTTATATTCCAGCTTTCAAGTTTTTGAGAAAAATAACTCAAGAAATAATTTATAGGGGTGCCAGGGTGGTTCAGTCAGTTAAGTGTTGGACTTTTGATTTCAACTCAGGTCGTTATCTCATGGTTCATGGGATCAAGCCCCATGCTGGGCTCTGTGCTAACAGCGTGGAGCCTGCTTGGGATTCTGTCTTTTCCCCCGCCCTGTCTGCCCTCTCCTGTGCTCTCTCTTTCTCTCAAAAATAAATATATAAACATTTAAAAAAGAAGTATTTTATAGTTCTAGATATTGCTCTTAGAGAAGTTGAAAATTACAGCAAAAGTGATAGTGATTTATATGATGAAATGAGAATATTTTATAACATTTTCAATGGTAATAACTTGTCATGAGAACCCACCACACTATCTGAACTTTAGTAAAATCCACTGCTGATATCTGAACATAAATGTTACGACATAACTTTATTGACAACTATTGGCTTACCAACTTTTCTCAATATTAAATTAATTTAAAAACGAGGGGGCGGCTGTGTGGCTTAGTTGGTTAAGCATCTGACTCTTGATTTGGGCTCAGGTGATGGGCTCTCTCACACTTTATGAGATCAAGCCCCGTGTCAGGCTCTGCACTGAGTGTCTGGAGCCTGCTTGGGATTCTCTCTCTCTCTCTGCTCTTCTTGTGCTTTCTCTCTCAAATAAATAAACTTTTTAAAAAATGCAGATTTAAAAAAAATAGATTCTTTAAAAATTAAAAAACTTGTAAAAAGGACAAAAGAGAACTACACCCAATTAATTTTGTTATGAAGGTAGAAGGACAGGAGTGTGTGGGTGGCTCAGTTGGTTAAGTGGCCAACTTGATTTCTGCTCAGGTCATGATCTCGCAGTTTGTGAGTTCAAGCCCCACATGGGGCTCTGTGCTGACAGTGTGGAGCCTGCTTTCGATTCTCTCTCCCCCTCTCTCTCTCTCTGCCCCTCTCGAGTGCTCTCTCTCTCAGAATAAGTGAATAAAACTAAAAAGAATGTTAGAAGGACAGAACATATTCTATTGTACTTAACAGTTTGTTAGCATGTTCATATCTTTTAAAGTTTTAGACATCTGGTTCCCCATTTATATTTTTGCACCTGGTCCACAAATTCAGGGGTGGCTCTGATTGAGCATGTATTAATTTTATAATTAATACCACTAATAACTACTATTTACTAAGTGCTTATTATGAGCTAGGCACTGAGCTTGTTACTGTTTGTACAAGAGCTCACAACACCTCCGTGAGGTAAATATCCGAATTTCACTTCACAGCTAGGGAAACTGAGGGTTGGAGAGGCAAAGACGCTTGCCCAAACACTGTCAAAGCCGAATTAAGTTTACATTCACGGTACCCATCCTGATGGAGACTAGTGCTAAGGGCTGACGGAACACCAGGGAATGAGCTTTCTAAGTGTGGGGCCTACCTCTGGGAAAGATCTCTCTCTCCCCCAGATCATGCTGCCTGAAATGCCACTATTATGCACTGACTGCTTTTCATTTTCAAGACTTTCCAGTCTGCACCTAGGTGGCTCAGTCAGTTAAGCGTTGGTTCTTGCTTTCCTCTCAGGTCATGATCTCAGGGTTTGTGGGAACGAGCCCTGAGTGGGGCTCCATGCTAAAAAGCACAGGGCCTGCTTGGGATTCTCTCTGTCCCTCTCTCTGCCCTCCCACTCGTGTTCACATGCACACTCTAAATAAATAAATAAGTACGTACGTATGTAAGTAAGTAAATGGAGTCGAATCTTGATTTCGGCTCAGGCCATGACCTCACAGCTTGCAAGATGGAGCCCTGCATTGGGCTTTGTGCTTGGGACTCTCTCTCTCCCCCTCCCTCCTTCACTCACTCTCTCTCTCAAAAATAAATAAACTTTAAAAACAAAACAAAGACTCTCTAGTCTCCGAAAGAAACCAGTGAAACTGGAAATACCCCCCTTCCCAGGGAGCCTTAAGATGATAATATATGAAGCCAGTAGTATTTCTCATATTTTTTCCACCAAAGTAACCTACCAGACCAAGAGTGCATTCCTAACCCCCAGGCATCTGAAGGCTCCACCCAAAAGATTCTTATCAATTTCTTTAAAGTCTGGTGCTGTCTCTTTAAAATCATACATATATTTTCCCCTATACTGTGGTGTGTGTGTGTGTGTGTGTGTGTGTGTGTGTGTGTGCAGTTTTTCCTCTTCCTGTCTTCATGTATTTCCCGGCTTCAAGTAAAAACAATGCTTCAGAAGAGATTCTATGTTCACCTTAGAGTTCAAGGACTCTGGCATTCTGCCTGCTCCTCTGGTTTGAAAAGCAGAGCCTTAAACTGCTAACTGCGGCTACCTTGCTGGGGTTTACTTGACCCTTAGGGGAGCTCAGGGCCCTGCAGGAAAGGGAGAAGCTAGATTAACTTCTTCCCAATTTAGTCCAGGACCTGTCCCATTTGTCTTTTATTTTAGTCAGCTTCATAGTCTACCTCTGTTTTGAAGGGAAGTGAACACTCTGTCATTACAAATGTGTAAGCAGACTGGGCACCTGTTTGCTTGCAAAGCTCTGGGAGTTGGCAGGGGTGGGGCAGGCAATGAAGGAAGGAAACTTTCGAATTTGATATCCTATGATCCTGAAATTATCTAAGTCCTCTGCAGCTGCAAGTTCAAGGAAAAGGTACTTGATTCAGTAAATATTTATTCAGCTCTTCTTAAAGTGCCAGACACTATACTAGGCAGTGATGAACAGAACAGTCTTCTTGAAACTCAGTTTCCTAGGAGAGGTATAAGCAAGCAGGTAACTGTAGTACAGCCTACAGCCTCATACAGGAGAAGAATGGAAACTCTGGAAGCTCAAAGGAGGGTCATCAAGCCTGGGACAGTATACATGGATCCTGGTAGGCTTCTAGGAAAAGGTGACATCTCAACTGAGGTTTGAAGAATGAGTAGGAGTTAGCCCAGGTCCTTCTGAAAGTGAAAACTCCTTCTGGAGTTGGCACTAATTTCAGCTAGCCTCAGGTTGCTTCTCTGCCCTGCTACATTTTGTTTACCCATTCTACTTGTCAACTGGGATATTTAGGAACAGAGACGCTAACTTCCTTTTTTTTAAGTTTACTCATTTTGAGACAGGTGTACGTGTGTGTGTGCGTGCACGCACGCGCGCGCGCGCACACACACACACACACACACACACCCGTGAGGAGGGGAGGAGCAGAGAATCCCAAGCAGGCTCCACCCTGTCATCATGGAGCCTAATGCAGGGCTTGAACCCATGAACCACAAGATCATGACCTGAGCCAAAATCAAGAGTCCATCCATTGCCTAACCAACTGGCCACCCAGGCGCCCCAGAAGTGCTAACGTTTTAATTATCATTTGGAACCATGGGGGTGAAGAGAGAAAAAGGAGTCCATCCCATTACACAAAACTACATCAGAAAGGCAGGCCAGACTCCAGGTTTTTGGCATCAAAGTTACGGGGCAGATCCTAAACTCGTTTTAGATATTCACAGCTGTTTAACAAAGGGGAAGGGGGTTGTGATTTGTGCTGTCTTTGCCTCATGGGCTGTGAACACAAAGGAAAGAAAATATTTTTCAGTGAAGAAGCAAGCTTCTCCCTCTAGTAGTATGTTTTTTGGTCATCACACAGTAGACAGCCAAGCCAATAATCCAGTCTGCAAAATTGCCAGCTAAAAAAACCAAATCCTTTGAAGTGGCTAATGAATACGCTCTTTTTAACTTACTCCGATCACATTGCTGAGAGCTGTACAGTTGCTCCTGGGCAGAAGTTTCACTAATGTAGGGATGTTGACTGGCCACTGCATCAAATATTTATCAAGTCACAGATGGGAATCTACAAAGAGTTTGCAGAGAGGTTTAGCGTCTCCCTTTGGTTCTCAGGGAAGCACGTCAGCACCGCAAAAAGCAAGCCCACAATCACATACCTTTAAGCTGATGCTGATGGCAGCTGACCCATTTTAAACAGGTTAAATGGGGCTCCACTTAAAGAAATCACTGTTTCTTCTTAAAGTAAAAGTAGTACATCTTCACTGTAGTCGTTTTCACAAAATACCTTTACATTAGAAGAAGAAAGCTCACCCTTAATTTCGCCATCCAGACATATTGTGCCCATCTTTTAAACAAAACTTAAATCCTACTGTATCCGATGTTCTAAGCAAGTTTCACGGTTTTGCTTTTCTCACTTAACAATAGATTCTTAACGTCTTTGCCCAACATTGAGTGCTTCTCTACAGCATATTTTTATATATTTATACAAGATTCTAGTTCATGAATGTGCCATTATTTACCCAACCAATTTGTTGGGGTTGGACATTTAACTTGTTTCTGGCTTTCCACTACTGTAAGTGATGATTTTGCCAAGCATCCTTATAATTAATTATTTGTGCCGAGTGATGGTGTTTTCTCAGGCAAATGAGTGGAAAAGGAATTGCTGGGTCAAAGAGCTAGTCCGATACACCAGTTTACATTTCCCTGATCAGAGTCTGAGAGGGCATGGGGCTGTTGCTTTGAGTGGGCTGTCTGCTCATCTGTCCCAAGCGGGGTTGGTCTGTGAGGTCACCAAGAGCTACAAATTGGTCCAGGAGTTTGGGGGTGGTTGGTTTGTACATTTGTTTGTTTTTGTAACAGCCTCCTTGAAACTTGAACTTTTTTCCTCTTTAATTTAACAGCTATCTTATTTCGCTAATCTCCCATCTTTATTTGGTGACACTGGAGAGAAAGAAGGATCTCTTCAATGATAAACAGAGCCCTTGGGTTCATAAGGAGTTAATGCTTGCTGTTTGGCATTACCACAGTTATTGTGCCGGCTCTATCAGTATCTTTTTCCTCTAACAATAGAAGGCAAGCTGCCTCCAGCAATTGAAGTCTCCTGCAACAGAGGTTCAGTGATACGTAGAAAAAAGTAGAGGAGGGAGGTGTCAAAATAAGATTGCCAGCTTTTTGTTTTGGCCAAATGAAGATATTAACTAACAGTAAACACTGGTCATTTACTATCATCAAGTAATCACTAAAGAATGTGCATTTAACACACCAGAGAAGAAGGAGGAGGAGAAGCAGGGTGGGGGGGGAGGGGGAGTGGGAGGAGGGGGGAGGAGGAGGGGAGGGGAGGGGAGGGGGAGGGGAGGGGGAGAAGGTAATTCCAGAACAAAGTGCATTCTTACCTAGGAAAGAACAATTGGCATTCTTGTGCTGACACACACATTGCCCTTATTTTTCTTGTCACAAAGGATTTGGAGACAACCCTTTGGATCAGTATCAATCTGTGGACCCTGGCTTGAGAACCACTGTCTTACAGGCTTGTGACTATGTCTTCCACAAGGAGTGGTATCTGGCCCAGTCCCCTTCCTCCCTGGACAAGAGAGAAGTGAGAGAAACCCTCTATCCCTTCTGGAAGTCTATTCCTACTTGCTTGGTCTCTGTAGCGTTTCCAGACTGCAGTAATCTGGGTATCCTTTTTTATAGCTAGCACATCTCCATAAACCACCTATATTGTTATTTATTTAGCATTTGCTTTAAAGCAATACTTTCTTAAACCTCAAAAATCTTTTTTAATATTTATTTATTTTTGAGAGAGAGAGAGCGAGAGACAGAGTGTGAGTGGGGGAGGGGCAGAGAGAGAGACACACACACACAGAATCTAAAGCAGTCTCCAGGCTCTAGGCTGTCAGCACAGAGCCCGATGTGGGGCTCACCCCCACAGACCGCAAGATCATGACCCAAGCCGAAGTCACACGTTCAACCGACTGAGCCACCCAGCTGCTCCCAAAATACTTTGTTTTTGATAAAGAAACTTGGCAAATGTTAAAAATAATATCATTTGTCATAAATACAGTGAAATGTGTTATTAGATTCTAGATCTAATTTACTTGCCAAAGATTCCGGGACCGAGTCCTGTACTTTCTTGGTTTCAAAAGAGAAAGAGATAGAGAGAGATTTAATAGCAAGTGAAAGGTGTTAAAGATATATTAGCATGGATATGAGACTCTGCCCTGGGCAGAATTATAGAAATTGAGGGACAGTTGGCATGGAAATAAACTTCTCACTATGCGAGGTCATGTGTTTTAATGCTTTGTATACCACTGGTAGGGGTGCCACAGTTTGGAAAGGACCCATCAAGTAGAAAGAGAACCGAGCTTGGTTTCGAGCCCTGGCCTGGCTGTTTTCTGACTATGAATCCTCAGACAAATCACCTCTTCTTAGAAACCTCAGCTTCCCCTGCTGTAAAATGAGAAGATCAGACTCTCCACCAGGGATATTGCAAGGAATAAACGAGAATAAAGCATTTTATCATGTCTAAAATGCTATACACGTCATGGAGGACTGGCCTCACTCGTGACAGTATTTTTATTTATGGGTATCTAATCTTTTCTCCAGTGGCCCAGAATATACTTCCAGGCTAAACTCATCACAATAAAATTAGTAAGTGGTAAGCCTAAAATTAGTAGGTGGATTAAAGCCTTTAAAAATGAATTACTGGATCCCCTATCATGTGGGATAGAACCGGGTAGGACTGAACTAAGCATTCCTAGGAATTCTGATCACTTGATCAATGGCTCTAATCAAGACGGCAGGAACCACTCCAGTTGCTTCTAGTCCCTTGCACCTAGTTCACACCTAGTTCACGGTGTGGCACATTGGGGATGCTCAGGAAATGCTGAGTGCGATGAATGAATGAACCGATAGGTGAATGAGATAGCATCCCTATGTTACACTTCGGTCTTGGGAGTAGGTATCTGTGGCTTTTTGCCACCTAGTAACATATTAATCATGTTTTTTAGTTTTCTATATTTTATGATGCTTTGACATCTTGGGACCTAGCAGACCCAGCAAGGTACAGCCCCTCCCAGGGGTAGCTAATTCAACTTGCTAGTGAGCACTCTTTTAATATGCAAACCAATCAATCCTGAGTCCGTATCCCCCATCTGCCTCTTTTCTCAGACTCCTGCAGTGGACGCTATCCTCCTGCCTTAAATCACCCTAAGGCCAGGTATGTCACCCTAAGGCCAGGTATGAGATAGCTAGGGACCACCTCATTAGCCCAGAGCCCACTAAAATAGTTCAATTATTCGAACTATCCAATCTTAAACCTGGTCAGCTGGTTACCCTTTCTTGCCCACTCCTTCCCAAGAAAACCACCGCAAAGGCTTTTGCCCTGCCTTTTTTTTTTTTAAGTTTATTTATTCTGAGAGAGACAGAGACAGAGAGAGTGGGTGGGGGAGGGGCAGAGAGAGAGGGAGAAAGAGAATCCCAAGCAGGCTCTGCATTGTTAGCGCAGAGCCAGACATGGGGTTCAATCTCATGAACATGTGAGATCATGACCCGAACCAAAACCAAGAGTCGGGTTTTTAACCCACTGAGCCACCCAGGTGCCTGGCCCTGCTTTCTTTTCTTTACTCTTGCCTCCGCACCCCCCCCCCCCCATGCTTCTTCCCTGTGGCCCTGCTTGGTGTGGCTCACCCCTTCCTCTTGGGAACTGTGGGTAACAAACTGTCTTTTCAATGGCAATCCTTTCTTGCTGTGTTGACGTGGCCATATCTGAATAACCAACTCCAGGTATACTTTAAAGCAAGGATCAACCTTGAGAACACTCCAGTCGCAATTCATGGTTAAAGGAGTGTTGATCCCCACTCCGACTCAGGGAGGAGTGTACAGGGGGGTCCGGTCTGAGCCCACCAACTCACGGAATCAGGGTAGTCTCAAAAATGAACACATGAGCATATTAAAGTTGGAACAAGTGTTTTGCTAGGACAAAAACTCTTGATTTTTTTTTTCCTGCTGGATTAGAAATTGGGAAAGCTTTAGGTCTGGAGCTATGCAGCCATTTTGCTAGCTGGAGGCAAAGAGCCTGTTTGAAATGGGGCCAAGCTGAGAAAGCAGTGCCAAAGGAGGAAGAGAAATCAGTTCCTCGAGGCTTCATTTGAGCCAACCCCACCCCCGGACTTTCCTGTTCCCTATTTTTAAGACAATTTAGATTGGGCTTTCTGTTCTTATAAATAAAAGAACCCTAATTTACAGGGTTTTCTTTCCCCCTTTCTTGATGCCCAAAGCCACATTTGGAGACATTTATAATTGCAATTTTAATTAATTCTGTTCCATAGTTAGTGCATGCCAGGCACTGTGCTGGGCCCTAGGGACACAACATCTACCAAAACGCTTGAAGAGCTTGAGTTTTTATAGGCAGACAGACATGCAGACCACCAGGAGAGGGTGGGATAAGAGTGTTCATAGAGGTTCATGCAAAGGCTGTGGAGCAGGGAAAGAACAATCAGATCTGCCTGGCACTTCTTCTGTCCTGGATTAGCCACAGCCTTGACTCAGCCCAGTCTTGTGGGGTGTCTCTCCCACCTGCAGGAGCCTCAGCTCGATTGAGTGCTAGCATTCAATGACAACTGCCTGTGTCACTGTGCCCATGGTCGTGTCATTCTCTTAAGGCGGATATTATCCTCTCCATTTTAGAATGAAGATTCCTCTATTCAGAGACTTAGCTAGGGTAAACCACCCCAGTCAATGCAGTGGTCGACCTTGAACTCATATGTAGAATATCTGACTCCAGAGGCCCCACACTTCATTGTTAGGCCACTCCTCCATATTTGCTGAGGACTCATGCATGCCACGCTCCACCCCAAAATTGTAGAGGGGCTTTCCAAAAGCATTCACTACTTTACAACAGAATTGGCTACATTCTAGTAGATGGCAAATGGTAGTCAATGGAGAAAAATCTTTTTAACACACAACGTTATTTTGCGAACCGCGGCTAGTGAGTAAAATGAAGTCCACCTGTGTCTGTGCACGTATTTGCTCAAGACCCCAAACTCTCCTTTGAGACGTCTCTCTGCCTGGTGGTCCTCTGAGAGGGGGGCAGCCAGACGCAGCCCTAAGTGGAGAAGAACCCCTCGGGCCCCAAGGTCAGGACTGCCTGTGGTCAGAAGGGACGAGGGGAGATTTCAGACTGACACCGGTCAGCAGCGAATGGTGTCTGTGCTTCGAGCAGAGCATGTGCGGCTTTTGAGAATTTCACTGTGCCTGATGGAGGCACCGGAGGCAGCTTGAGCCCCAGGCATATCGGCCACCTTGGCAGATTTCCTTTTTAAGCTTCGTGTTGGCTTGTCAGCCTCATCATCCCAAACCAGTTAAACAAACAATTTATTAAACTGGCAGCCCCTATGGATGCTGCAACTTTTATATAAGGGACCGCTGGCTTTTCCACTTTCAACTACACTATAATGATTTTCTTTCCAGAGGAAACAGCGTGGATCCTTCAACTTGGGTAGAAGTGTATTATATGGGTGTGGCTATGCAATCCATATACTGGCTATGAATATTCATAGGCTCCCAGAGACATATCACATCAAATCTGTGCAAGGGAAGAAGGATTTCACTTTAAACTCAAAGCTGAATAAGATGCTTTTAAATCTTCATTAGGTTTTTATTATAAATGAATGCATTTATATTACATTTGGATTCAAATTAGGAATAACTCACACAATGCATAATTAGACAACTTGCTCTCTTCCCTTAATGGTAGTTCTCAAAGATCTTTTTATGATCATTTAATTTTGAGTCTTCTGAAATACATGTGAACAGACACATTGGATTTTGTAACACATTACCGCCTCCTTTATGTCAAAATCGCTGCTCTAGTTTTCTTGACAACTAAGAATGGTCTTATTTCTTTCTGACACTTTTTCCAATGATTGGTCAGGATCACTGGGACTTCACTGCTCTGTTTTGCAATCACAGATCTCCTTGGAATTTAGTTTGCTCCTCTAAATTCCTAATTGTACTGTTCACTTGTCACAAGAGAAATACAAGTCTTAATAATGACAGTTAGTGCCATCTGCTCCAGCTTACTCTGCGCTGCTCACTGTGACCCACTGTGCTGCGTGCACGGTGTCTTGTTTACATCTTGTAACAAACCCAGGGGCAGGGCTGCATTGTTCTTCTCACTTTAGAGTTGAGGAAACTGAAGCTCAGCACGTTTAAGGTACCTTTCCCAAGAAACCTCACTCGGGAGAAAAGGATCCAATTTGCCACTCATCCCAAGTCGGCACACTTACCCTGCCCACTGGATCTTTCATTCCACACACACCTGAGCCCCTTCCAGGTCCCAGCCACAGTCTACACATCTACATGCTGGAGATACAGTGGGGAGAGGGGCAGACAAAGCTCCCTGAGAATGGCTGGCAATCTCCCCAGGTTCTCGATTAAGGCTGAATGGTGACTCTGGACTTCCCACCCCCCAGGTGTGGTGTCAGGGCCACACCCCAGCATGACTGCATCCCCTGGCCAGTTGGAACCCACAGCTGAGCATCTCTCGATCTGGGGCTGGGATTTATTTCCATGCTAGTTCCGTGTCTGCACCACTCCAAGTTCTTAATAAATATTTGTAGTTGTTGCTTGACATCTGGGCCTCCAAAAGATGGGGAGGGAGAGTTGCTTCAGAGGAGAACACCTCATTTAAATACCCCTTTAAGAGAGTTCCCGCTTTGATTTCAGGGTTGACCTGAATTTGCTCTCCTTCCTTCTTCTCTTGCAAGTGCCTGACAAGACTCTGAGGATGGTTCAGAAGGCACCGGCATCTGACGCTGCACACAAGTGTTTCCATCCTTTCTGAGGACCAGGGCTATACTCCCTCTGGCCTGATCCCTCCCCTTCTAAGGCTGCCACTTTCCAGGGGTCCGGATGGCTTCCCACCCCTTGGGTCTCCAAAAAAACAAGAGGGGAGTTAAGGAGGGAGCCGCTAGAATCTCAGGCCTTGCCATCGGATTCACAGCGCCAGCCTCTTGATCAGCAGAGAGGGGGAGATGAAAAGACTCATCAGCCCCTCCCGCTCTCTCCTGTCTCTGTCAGAACTGCTTCTTCAGCCTCCAAAGCATTTGGAGCTTTCCCACGGCAGGAAACTAAAATGCTTTTTTCCCAGACATGATAGCTCAGGTTCTTCCCAAGCCATGGGACCTGTCTGTCTTCCATTGGAATCTTTCATCTTCGTTTACATTCCCTCCTTTCAGAGCTTCTTCAATAATTGATGGAGTTCTGAGTGGCACGTTTGGCTGTGGCATCTGCGTGGCTGAGTCAGGCTGGGGAGGGTGCGGGAGAGGAAGGTGGCGTTGCTGTGGTTCCTGCCCAGCGGTAGCCCATGCTCCCTTCTCCACACCCCCTCCTCCAGCTCCCTTGCCCAGCACAGTGTCCGGCAGAAGAGACCTGTATTGGGTCAGGTGGTGTAGACACAGAGGCTGCGATGGGAATTTTTGTGCCAGTGACTTACTGAGGACCACCTTCAGAAGAAACCTGTAATGGAGGGACAAGGAGGAGAGACAAACAGGGCAGGGCAAGGGGAAGAGTCGGACAGATGGGGCTTAGGAAAAGTCCAGCCCAGACCTAACCTCCCCTGGAGCTCTGCAGGATGAATTGCATCTCAGAGGTTGTCCTGCCCAGGTAAAGGGGCTGGGCTCTTGTGCTCCCCTCCCACCCCATCAGTCAGCCAAACGCCACACCTGCCCTTCAGCTGGGGTGTAGACTCCCAGGCATGTCCCACCAAGAGGCTCTCTGCAGCCAAGAATGACCCTTTCGAGACAAATACAAGTGTGAAGGACAGTAGCAGCCAACACGTACAGCAGCTGGGGACAGCTTGTGGAGGCCTGGTAACGGGACCCAGGCTGGGTGCTAACAGCAGGTGCCATGGTGCTCAAGATCTAGTTTCTGAGAATGTGAGGGTGACTAAGCAGTTCTATTCATGCTGGAGATACTGGGCTCCCTCTTCCCTCCCTCCTTCCTCCCCTGTTCACCTCCCATCCTCCTCCCCACTTTTTCCTCCACCCTCCCCCTGACCTTCCCTCCCTCCCTCCAACAGATATTTATTAGCAAACCAGTCCTCAGGTAGCTTAGAGTCTATGTAAAGAGACAGGTAGTGGACAGGAAAATGAATAAACACTCAAGATAATTCCAAACTGAGATCATTTCTCTGAAGGAAGTAAATAGAGAATAACAGACAAGGTGGAGAGGGATCTATTTTTGGTTAGGTAGTCTAGTCATTTTCTCTGAGTAGGTGACTTGTAAGCTGAACCTTGAAGTTAGAAGAGACCTCGGTAGTGAGAACTCAGGGCCCAGGGGATTCCAGGGAGGGCAGGCGGCCACACGAGTCTACAGGAAGGAGGTCTGCAAGCTCTAAGAGTTGACGCAAGGTCAGACAGACGCTGGGGGAGTAGGACTTGGCCCAGATGATCTCAAGCCTTGTGGGCCATGGGAAGGGTCCTAGAAGTGATTTACTTGTAGTTGGAAACCTTACTCAGCTGCATTCAGATGTGCCAAGAAAATGTAGTCTGTTTACTTCCTCTCATGGATCTAATCTTAACTGTCTCCTAACTCCAGCAGAAAGTTGACTTGTCAACGTTCATCTCTCACTCTCATAGAATGCCAGGACATGCTGGCCCCTTTCCTCCCCAAGATGACCTCCGGGGTATGGGCAGCTTACACATGGATCCTGGTTGTGGCCAGGGGAGGGCATTGGCCCTAACGTGGGTCCCTGTGAGGGTCTTGGAGTCGTTTTTAGGCCCTGCAGCAGGACTGCTTGCTCTCCCCTTATTACGTCCCTGCTGCAGAAGGCTATAGCTGGTGAGCATGCCTGTGTTTACCCCCAGTTGTATTCTCTGACCTCCAACACCCCAGCCCAGGTCCCTGGCCCCAGTCTTGATCTTACTGGTGCTGCACACCTGCATCCTGCCTTTGACTCCCATTCTTCCCGGGACTTGGAGGTCAGCCTTGCATCTTCACCTTTTCCGAGGTCACTGATCTTTCCAAACATCTCTACCACATCCGTCCACAGAGCACATGGGAACTGCTGGACACTGTTCGTGCTGTAAGGGCCTATGCTAGATTTTTTGTGATTTAGCTCTATGCGTTCCATGACATCAGTTCTACCCTGATGCGGCAGTTCCACACATGCCTGGATGGTACACTGCAAAGTAGAGACACACTCCCCATTCTCCGAGTCCAACTCAGAATCAATTAGCCAGGTGAAAATGCCCCCTCAATCTACCTAACAGAGGAAACCAAGCACACGTGTTTCACCATCTCTGTCCCCTAATTCCTCTGGCGTGGATTTCCTGCCTCACTTTTCCCTTCCTCCAGAAATGGCATCACCATTCACTACCACCAGAGGCAGCAAGTGCAGATTAGTTGTTTGAGAGTGTTTTAATGGGCGAAAAAATGATACATTGGTTTAATATTTTCAAATTATTATTCCCATCATAAATGGTGTAAAAAGATCATTGCAGTTGCAGTATAGAAATTCAAGGGGCCAAGGATAGAGGCAGGGACCATCGGAAGCTGGTTTGTAGTTCTCCAGGGCAGATATTTGTAGCTTGAACTGGATTTGCAGTACAGAGGAGGAGAGTGAACAGAAGTGATGCATAGTGTGGGTGTAGATGTGCCCAACAGTCTATGGAACAAGCCTTTACTGAGCACATGCTCTGAGAAAGGGCCTGGAAAGACATAGAGATGAGAAGGACATGGTGCCTGTACTCAGAATGCTTGCAAAATAACAGATAATAAGAAAAGACATGTAAACAACTAATGTCACACTAGGTTGGCACTGGAATTATGGATAAAGGAGATGAGAAATAGGAATCCATAACAGTAAACCTCCTAGGTCCAGTAACGGTTAATGCATCTCAATACCATCATTCCTATAATAGTTATGTGACCTTGAGTAAGTTGCTTAACCTCTCTAATCCTCAATTTCCTCAAAACACAAAAAGACAAAACAAAACAAAGCAAAAAAAATGGGGGGGATACAATGATAAAGTCTACTTCATAGGGGTGTATGAGGACTCAATGAGATTGTATGTAAAGCACTTAGGATATCGACTGGCTCATAATATATATATATTATATATATGTATATATATAATATATATACATATATATAATTTTATAATTTATTTTATATTATAATAAATAAATATATATTTATTAATAATTTATAATTATTATTATATAATTTATAACAATATATTTATTAAATATATATATATTTATCACCCAACAACCTAATTGAGCACCTGTATTACTTCACTTCCCTGAAATACACTGCCCTGACTGTACACTCTATTTCCACAGAAGGGCTTCCAGATGGTGCAATCTTCCATGGCAAAGACAATCTTAATCAGCCACTGGTATCCACCCAGCACTGTCTGCCTAACACTTGTACTGAGGATGAGAGCTGAGCCCCACTATTGTAGAATCTCAGATCTGATGGGAAACAAAAGGCTTAAGTGTGTTAATAAGGAATAATACAAGGCATCACTTGAGTTAGTGATTCACTCAGCAAATAATTTTTCAAGGTATATAGATTGTTAATAGTCGTGTTCAATCCCCCCAGATGCCCTCTCAGAGAGGCATTAGCAATCTGTTTCACAGATGAAGAAACTGAGGCTCAGAGAGAGTACATAATTTACCAGAGATCATGCAGCTAGTAATGCGCAGATGTCTGACTCCATAACCCACACTTGTATGTAAGTGTTATCAGGCAGTCTGTAGCTACCTCTTGAACACCAGCTACATACCAAGACATCGTGCTGAGCTCAAGGTGCTCACTTTGGGCTGGTTTCAGACTGTGATATAGACTTGCAGAAAACAGACAGGCTAGGAGGAACTCTGGCCATGGAGGAAGCCCAAAAGAGCTTCTTGACTGTATGAGACTTTAGGCAGGTCTCATGACTTCTGTGTACTCTTAGGTAGCTTTGGTCACTTTCCTTTATAAAACATTGCCCCAATTTGATAATCAAAATGGTCAGTCACCATGTTTTAATAAATATGTCTAATATGACTTAAAGTTAAATGTTTGCCTCTCCCCCCTTAAACCTGGAGTTGGGGGTGAGATGGGATAGGCTTCTATAAGTGCCTCTAATTCTCCACCCCCACCCCAGCTCCTGCAGGGCCAGGCAGGCTGAGGAAGAAACTTTACTTCTGTTCTCACTGGATATAAAGTAAAGTAAAGTTCTCACTGGATGATGTTAATGTTAGACTTGGCAGAAGGGTAAGGCTGACTCTCCTGGGGGGCTTTCATGTGTTCTTTGGAGACTCCATCAACATAGATTGCTCTTTCAGTTTCCTTGACATGAATGAATGCATTCCTCTTCTGTTTGAATGCTTATGACTCCATCCATAGCCCTGGGTATCTTGGATTCCACTCCCTGTACCGAACTCCCATTTCCTCTTCTGCTGGTCCTCTTGAGCAGAATCTAAGAAGGTCCCACAGTGATGCTCTCTTATACATGGCCCATATCTGATCATGGAAAACACTCATGCATTCTTTGTTCCACTACACTCTAAGAGAGCAATTACTTCCCAAGTTTCAGCCCTCCATTCAGCACTAGATGCCACTTCAGCCAACCTCAGGCTCTTGGATTTCTTGGACACAGTTCATACCTCTCCACTGCACATCAGAAGCAGTAAAGCACTCGTTTTAAGCACTTCTAAAAAAAATGTTTATTTATTTATCTGGAGAGAGAGTGAGAGAGAGAAGAGAGAGAAAGAGAGAGGATCCCAAGCAAGCTATGTGCTGTCAGCACAAAGCCCAATGCTGGGCTCGATCTCACAAACTGTGAGATCATGGCCTGAGTTGAATGAAGAGTCTGACGCTTAACAGCCTGAGCCACCCAGGCATCCCTCATTTTACGCTCTTTGAGTGGTCTCCTTGAAGTCTTTTTCCTTGTGCTCCCGTGAAGTGTAGCCCCACTCCCCTCCCCTTGGGGTAAAGAAGTCCTCTTCAAAAATCCTCTAATCTCCAACTAACAGTGCTCATACACACCCTTGAGGTGAGGGAGGGGGTTCTCAGGCACCTACTTCGAAAATGTTTGTATCTGGTTCCAGCACCTCACTTTAGAATGTGCCTCAGCCAAAAGTAGTAATGTCTTACTACACTTACAACTCAGTGAATGAGCTAATGACTCATTCTCCCTCGGGGTGGGTGGGGAGGCGCCCTTAAACAGCCATTACAAGCCCTTGGTTCTTCTCCTGACCTCAGCCCAGTTCCTCCAGGTGACCTTGGAGCAGCCCTTTGTCGCTCTGGGTCTCAGCTTCTCTCAGTGAAATGGAAATCAAATCTCTGTTCTCGCCCTCTCTCCAGGGAGGTATTGTGAGGAATAATAAGGCAATGCCTATAAAGTGCTTTAAGTACTTCGGGGAAAGACGTTGGCTAAATACCAAATGATAATAATAACACCGGCATCATCCTCCACATTATTATTCATGGGTGGAGAGGAGAGAGCGGTTGCTGATGGTGTCTTTGCTCTGTGGGAAGGAGGACTTCAGGCCCCAGGATGCTCTATCAATAAGTCAAAGCCAATAAACCCAGAGCACGGGAGGTGGGAGCTATCTAGTCACAAAGGCTGAATGTACACACCCATTTGTATTTGAAATGACAACCACCAGCTCCATTTCTCATTTTTTATTTTTATAGTTAGCGCTCAGAGCAGCTAGAATTGAGGGGAAATTGTGTTCCTTTCTGGGAGATGGGGGAGCAAGGAGATGTTTTTTTTACATGTTCAATTTTGCTACTCATCCCTCTTAGCATAGCTTTTATATGTGTGTGTATGTGTGTGTATATGTGTGTGTATATATGTGAGATATATATACACTCTCCCCACATTTGCCTCAGCTCTGCTCTCCATCCCACTCATTCCTGAGCCGGAGCTCTGACCAGCAGGCAGGACAGCAGTCTGGTGGGAGGTAAGGAGCAGAGAGGTCCAGAGATGAGCTTGGCAGACAACCAGACCTGTCAGCATAGGCAAAGGGAAGAAGGTGGTTCCCTAAAGCTCCCCTAGAGCTGATCCAAACTCACTCATTCTTTTGTTCCTCAAAAAAAGAGCATCACAGTGTATCATAGATGTGTTCGGTGCCACAGTTGAACCTAGAACATGGGACAACCCTTGCCAAAATTCAGTCCCTTAAAATCCTACGAAATCTTCATTGGAGACCCAGTAGGACAGCGCAATTCATTGAACATCTTTACCAAGCAGCGCATCTAACAGAGGTCGATAATGCATTACCTTCAGAAGCCTTTGTCCCAGATGATTCCCAAGTTTACACTTTTGGTTTTAAAGGAAAGTTTTTACTCACCACCACCCCAGAGGAGCTGGGGATTGTCAGGAATGCACAAGATTGTACCCAAATGTACACGTATCTTCAAGTCTGTGGCACTTAGTGCTGTGGACTTCAAGTCTGAAGACCAGCTTTCAGTCCAAGTCTACTGCCTACATCCCGTTTCTCTAAGCCTCAGTTTCTTTATATGCAACTGAGGGGAAAAAGTGGCTGTTCCGTGTATCTCCCAGAATTGCTATGGGATCACATGAGAGGACGAAGTGAGTGGTAAACAGCGAAGCTCTGTTCAGAGGAAGCAATTCTTACTGAACTCTTGCTCACAATGTGCCCAGCACACTGCTGAGTGAAGTAGCTCCCTATACAGCTGGAAATGTGAGCAATCAATCCAGCTGCGTAGGCATTTGAGGAACTGCTAGTTTCTTTTCCTTTTTTTTTAATGTTTTAATTTATTTTTGAGGGAGACAGAGTGTAAGTGGGGAAGGGACAGAGAGAGAGAGGGCGACACAGAATCTGAAGCAGGCTCCAGGCTCTGAGCTGTCAGCACAGAGCCCGACATGGGGCTTGAATGCACGAGCCGTGAGATCATGACCTGAGCCAAAGTCAGACGCTTAACAGACTGTGCCACTCGGGTGCCCCAAGGGCTTGCTATTTTCAATTCTAGGAACCTGTGGGTGGTGAGATAACAGGAACCCAGTTTTGTTACCTTCTTAATTTTAAAATTTTACTCAACTTAACATTTTTGTGTTTATAAACTATATAGGATCTTTGAAAAAAAAAAATCCAAACAACAGAGAAAGATATAAAGAAAAAATTGTAAATATGATACAATCTTACAACTACGAATTTTTGGGGTTATAGCCTTACAAACTTTTTGCTATGCATTCACACACATACTTTTTTCCAAAGACGGTGCCTTTCATACACACTGTTTCACAAACTGTCCTTTTGTCACTGAGCTTTTCACCTAACAGAACTGGACAGCTTTCCACCTGCCTTTGTTTAGAAGGCTCTCTGACCAACTCTGGAGGTGTCTTCTTGAGACACAGCATCCCCTTTGAGCTGTTCTGGCATCCCTTAGGGTCCCTTTGATGGAGTAGAATCACTTTCAGCAGCCACAAAAAGCGAGAAACTTCCCCAGCTTAAAGCAATCCCAGATTGGGTACATTTACAAGCCCTACTTGCTAGGTTCCGAGACACTGACATCTTGTCATTTTCCCCCTCTTTTTCAAATTTCAAGTTGAAGTTTGATGTTGAATTAAAAATGTTGCCAGGGGCTGCCTGCAGGGCCCTCAGGCTAAAACAGTGGCAGCATCTGCCAGGGGAGACCCACAGGTCCTTCTTCGGACCATGGCAACCCACAGCTGGCATCTGAGCCCAGCAGAGGAGGGGAGAGAAGTGCATATGAAGGGAAATTCAAGGATCACTACTTTTTTAAAAAAGCCAGACTTGGCACACGCTTCTCAACTTTATTTAGGTTTTATGATTAAATACCTGTGAGACATTTAATGATTTTTCCAAGAGGGTGGAGAAGGAACAGTGGCTTGTAGGACACATGCCAGACCTCGTTAAATGTCTCAGGACCCGGGAGGAAGGCTGTGAAGGGGACATGCATGGAGCTGGTCAACAGATTTCTTTCACACAATTGGGCTGTTTGCTGGGAGGATCAGAAGAAAAGTGCATGTGGATGTGCTCTGGAAACAGGAAAACTCTCTACAGATGGAGCCTTGAATCCACCTACATGCCTGTTTAAGCAGAGAGCTAACTGCTAGGACTCCTACAACGGAAAGGACTGGAGTTGCCTCTGGAAAGAGGAACTGGGAGATTAGAGAGGAATGGAGACTGACTTTTCACTCTAGAACTGCCCCCCCCTCCCCGCCCGCCTTTTTAAATTGCATACCATGTGCATGATTTGCCTTTCAATATCATAGACACACAAACAAATTCAAAGGAATCTTGGCTCCTGGGACCCATCCATTAGCAAAAATATCCATTGGGAAGGGCACTCTTTCCTTAACTCTCAAATCATGCTAAAGCCCACTGAGTCTTCACTGAACAGAACTGCTAGCCTCATTCTTTGCAAAAGGAAAAAAAATTCAAACCAAATAACCAACAAAAATTCTTTAATTATTATTGTCATTATGATTTGGTGTGCTGTATATTTTCTGATTGTGGAAAAAATGGAAAAGAAGTATAATGACCTCAGATGGCATACATAGCTGTCAACTAATGAGAGTGACTTTTGAATGGGTCTGTGACTGTACTATATTACCTACTATCGTTATTATTTATAACTAATATTATATATAATATACTTCTAATATACTTAAATTAATATACTTACTCTATCATTGCAGCTTGGTCTCAATCCCAGCTGTGCTACCTTAACAAATTACTTAACCTCTCTGAGCCTCAGTTTCTTCATATGGAGAACGGGTGCTAACAACAGAACCTGCCTCACAAGGTTGTCATGAATTAGATGACAGTGCATTAGGCCTGGCACAGCAAACATTATTCTTATTATTAATATTTTCTTCATTACTACTATTTTGGAGAGAACTGGAGGTTAAAACTGATTCATAGGCATATTGAGGCACAAAGGCTGCTGCTAAAAAGGAAATGGAAGCAGTGTGGAAAATGCTAAGTCTCCCAAGATCTAGAAATCCTATTAAGAAAATCCACACAGGTCTCATAAGCAATGCCTGTCTAGGTGTCGTGCCCCTCAGTGTGTCTTTGTTCTGATGTACAATTTTATTTTTACAACCCTTAACTTCACATCTTTCTCCCCCAGATGCCATCTTGCACAACAATAATGGGGCCAGCCATTGCGTCCTTTGAGTACCCAAGATTTAGCTTTTCTTGCTCTAGGGTGAAAGCTACTCCTGGTGATGACTATGGTGAAATGAATGCTGGGAAAATCCTTGAGGGAAAGATGGACCTAAAACTCCTCATCCTTTTTTTTTTCTTTCTTTCAACAAATAATTACTAAGAGTGGCAGGCACTCTTCTAAAACTATTTTTCACAGCTAGGGATGATTTTGCCCCCCACCCCAGGGGACATTTAACAAAGGCTGGGGACATTTTTGGTTGTCACAACTAGGTGCTACTCTTGGCAACTAGTGGGTAGGGGCCATGGATTCTGCTAACCATCCTACAACACACACAGTTATACAGCCCAAAGGTCTTAGTGCTAAGGATGAGAAACTCTGCTCTAGTAGTTTGGGAAAGTTACATCCCAAAACAATGATCCTTGACCTTTAGAATATAAATTCTACAAGGAGTCAGAAAACAGACTATAAAAATAATACATACATTAGAAATAAATAAATTAGAAAATTTATTGATAATAATACAAAAAAGACAAAGTTGAGCAAGGTAAAGAGAATCAAGAAAATTGGGTGTGGGAGTATTGTCCAGGATGATCAGAAGGTGAGTGGTTGGAATTTGAGTAAATATTTGAGGGAGGTGAGGAAGATAGGCAAATAGATTATCTGTGGGAAAGCATTCCAAGCAGAGGGAATACTTACAGCAAAGACCCTAAGTCAGAGTGGACTGGTGGGTTTGTCAGATTGTCAAACAGTGAGCAGGGGATAGAAGTAGGTGAGGGTGAGGTCAGAGAGGTAGCAGGAATCTAGAACATGGACCACTGTGAAGACTGATATTTACCCTAAGGGAACAGTTGTGAGCATAAATGTGACATGAACTGACTTATCATAGCAGTTTTGTTGAGAATGGATGACTGAGGGGCAAGGGTGGAACCCCATTTGTCAGGAGACTATTATAAGATATAAGGACAGCCTGGATTGGGGTGGTAGCTGTGGAGAAAGTGAGAAGGCGGCAGATACACTTTGAAGGAAGAGCAAACAGGATTTGCTGATGGGTTAAACTGAAGAATTACACTGAGGTTTTTGGCCTGAGCCCCTGGAAGGACATAATTACAATATACTGAGATGGGGAAAGCAGGGGCTAGAACAGATTTAGTGAGCAAGACAAGGAGTTCAGCCCTGCACATATTAAGTTTCAGGTGTCTATCAGACATCTGAGTGAAGATGTCAAATCAGCAGTTAGACACAGAAGTCTTTAGTTCAAGACAGAGATGAAGGCTGGAAATGTACATGTGTGCATCAACAGAACTGAGATGGGATTTTTTTTAATGTTTCTTTTTGAGGGAGAGACAGACAGAGACAGAGACAGAGTGAAAGCAGGGGAGGGGCAGAGAGACAGGGAGTCACAGAACTCAAAGCAGGCTCCAGGTTCTGAGCTGTCAGGAGATAGCCTGACGTGGGGCTTGAACTCACAAACCGCGAGATCATGACCTGAACCAAAGTTGAACGCTTAACTGACTGAGCCACCCAGGCACCCCTGAGATAGGATAGGATGAGATGACCAGCAGGGTGTGTGTCAATGGAGCAAAGGTCCAAGGCACTGCAGTTAGGAGCTTGGAGAGAAAAGGTGAAACTTGCAAGGAGAATTGTGAAGGATTAGCCAACAGTACAGGAGAAGAACAACAGAATGTGTCATACTGAAAGCAAAGTGGGAAAGTATCAAAGAGAAGGGAGCAATCAACTAGTCAAATACTGCTGATGGCTTTAAGATGCTGGGAACTGCTTATTAACCATTGGATTTAGCCAAGTGGAGGTTACCGATAAACATGATAGAGCAATTTGAGTGGAACCTGACCGAACTGGTTTCAAGAGAACTTGAGAGAAGAGGAATTGAAGACAGGAAGTATAGACAACTCCAGAAAAGTTTTGATGAAAAGGGAAACAAAGAAATGGGACATTAGTAGCTGGCGAGGGGAATGGGGTCAAGAGCAGATTTTTGTAAGATGCAAATAATCTATAGAGGGCAAAGAACTGATTATGTGGGGAAACAGGACAGACTCACTGGAGTTATGTCTTGAAGTAAGCAAGAGGAGAAAGGATTTAGTGCAGAAGCAAAGGTATTGGTGTTAGATAAGAGTATAGAAAGTTCATCTATTCTAACAAGAAGGAAGGCACGTTAGGTGGTGAAAGTGTTGGGAGGTTTAGGTTTGGTTACAGATTACTTCAGTTTTCTTATTGAAGGATAAAACTGACTTACCAGTTAGAAATGAGGATTGCAGAGGGGGAATGAGAGACTTGGGGAGGACATGTGTGAAATAACTGTCTAGGTTGTAAGAGTATAAATGAACCAAGGTAAGCACTGTGGTTGTCTGGTAGTGGCCCACTTGAGTTTCAAAGTCACCCGTTTAAAGCGAGACTTTAAAGTGTGGTTATGGAATTCTCTCCAGCACATTCAGCTACAAGGATACAGGCTCAGAGTAGGTCAGTGTTGGAACCAAAGTTATGGTTTTCACTGAGTATGATGAAGTGAAAGAATAGCAACGGAGGATATATGAAAAGGAATAATTATCATAATTCCTCTCAGAATTTGAGCTGTTCATCTTTTAATAATACATGGTTTTATAACGTGGGGGTAATCTTGTAACACTTTGTTGAGTCAGCCAGATACCAAATTTGGCAAGCTTTTTGAAATGAATTCTAAGGTCTAGAGATATTATCTAGTCCCTTCTTCTATCTGCTTCCTAAGCAGGTAAGACTCTTGTATTCTGTGTCTCCCAAGGAGATACAACCATACCCACAGAAAAAGCAAGACTAATGTTTACTAACCCAGCTTACAGAAGTATTTCCCAAATAGCTCAATCAAACTCCCCTTGCTCCCATTTAAATATTTTCTCTTCTTGCATTCTTGGTAGTAATAAAGAATTGTTTGCTCACTTTTCTTATTCTCTTTTGTGTTATTAATTAATTTGTTGAAGAAATGCTAGTACTATCTACTAGAAGTACTATGAACTACATACTCAGTGTAAAATGGTGGGAAGCTGTGATCTTTTATCTCCCAACTATACAGCCATGTGCTGAAAGCAGGTAATTTCAATACATGATAATTAGAGACATGATTGGAGAGAAACAGAACCTTATATGAACACAGAGCACCAAGTTAGAGGCACTAGCCTAGTCAACGGGCAGGAGAAGAGGGGAAGCTCATGGGAGGCTTCCAAGAAGAAGAGATGTGAAAGCTGAGTAGAAGTTAAGTGAAAGTAGGAGAGACAAAAACCATTCCAGGCAGTGTGAACATGTGTGAAACGCTGGTGGAGAGAAAGAACAGGATGCGGGAAGTTCACTGTGCCAGCAGCATAGGGAGGCAGGAGAAATCAAATAAGGCTGGAGAGGCTGGCAAGAGACTATTAGGAAGGGCTAGCCATTTATACCAAGAACCTGGGCTTCATTCTAAGGGAAGTGGAAGCATTGATGGGCTTTAGACAGAGGAGTGAGATCACCAATTTGTACTTTGAAAGGTTTGCTCTGGCTGCCTGGTAAAGAGCTTCTGGATAGGATAACTATCTAGAAGGCTACTGCAGTCATAGAGTGGGAGATGATGATGGACGGGACTAGGGACATGGCAGTGGAGCTAGAGAGAAATGGATGGATTTAAGAGATGTTTTAGTTGGTTGAATTGATACATCTTGGTGATTTCTTGGCTTTGGAAAGTCAATGAAAGGGAAGAATCAAAGAAGATGCTCTAGTTTCTGACTCTGAAAACTGGATGTCTGGTGATGCCATTTGCCCAAATAGGACACACAAGGCAATAAGTCAGTTTTGGAAATGTTGGGTTTGAAGTGCCCATGACATATCCAAAAGAATATTCTTGAGGTCTGTTACATATAAAGACCTGGCAGCCAGGGAGATCTGAAAGAGAAAGAGAGAGAGATGCACATTTAAGAATTATCTGCAAATAGACTGTAATTGAAGCCATGGGAGTAGATAAAACAATCAATCATCTGTATGGAATATGAAGAAAGGAAGGTCTCAGAAGAACACCTACATTTAAGGAATGGGCAGAGGAAGGGGACTCTCAAAGAAGCTGAGAATAATCAGACAAGCAGGAGAAAAAAAAATCAGGAGAACAGGAAGTCATGGAAGCCAAAGCAAGAGAGTAATTTAAGAAGGAAGGAGTGGTCAACAGTGTCAAATACTGTCAAGAGGCTGGATAAAAGAATATCTGAAAAAGGCCCATTGGATTTGACTATGGCAGCCATGAGGAGAGCAACCAAACTGCAGTGACTTGAAGAGTGAATTGAATAGGAGATGAGGAATTACAGACAACATATTTAGACAGTTCTTTGAAGAAGTTTGTTATGTCTACATGTAAAAAAAAAATGGAGAAATGGGTGCAAATCTTCACATGAATTGTCTTTTAAAAGACACATTGGTCCTAGGTGTTAAAATATTTCAGGAGAAATATTTTCACATAAGTTTCCAAGATAATGTCCTCAACTCTCCATCTTATTTAAAAGCATAGAGTCAGTCAAAGACAACTAACCCAAATTTCTTTTCTTGGGGCACAACTATGTTTCTTTAAGAAGGCGCCACAAGGGGCACCTGGCAGGCTCAGTCTGTGGAGCATGGGACTCCTGATCTCCAGGTCATGAGGTCAAGCCCTGGGTTGGGTATGGAGCCTATTTAAAAAAAAAAATTCTGGGGCGCCTGGGTGGCGCAGTCGGTTAAGCGTCCGACTTCAGCCAGGTCACGATCTCACGGTCCGTGAGTTTGAGCCCCGCGTCAGGCTCTGGGCTGATGGCTCAGAGCCTGGAGCCTGTTTCCGATTCTGTGTCTCCCTCTCTCTCTGTCCCTCCCCCATTCATGCTCTGTCTCTCTCTGTCCCAAAAATAATAAACGTTGAAAAAAAAATTAAAAAAAAAATTTCTTACAAACCTATCACCTGCCTAACATTCTTATGACTATCCTCAGAATTCTTTCCAAATCCTCCAAAGTTCTCTTCAGCCCCTGAAGCATCATGAAATGGAAAGTTTATATAGTAGGAACTCATCAGCTAGGTGAAAGAAATTGACTGGTTAACTTAAAAAAATGGAGAGAATTTGCCAGAAGGCTACGGAGGAGCCCACACAACCATACAAAGCTACAGAACCAGGAAGAACAGAAACCAAAGCAGCTTGGTACGTCTATGTTGCAGGAACAGATAAGAACTATCTCTCGTGGGCAGCACTCTTAGTGTGCAGCGTGGACTGCTTTGGGCCAGGAGAAGGAGGGATGCCTTGACTGACCATACCATCAAGAGGGAGAATGGATGCCCCCCTTCCCAGCCAAAGAAAACTGAAGTGCCAGAACAGGGAATAGAGGCTAGACATTCACCACAACCTCCAGAGTACCTAGCTGTATGCAAGAGACCTGAATGTTGAGACCTGATTAATCATTTAACCAGAGATCCCTACAGTGTAGCTTTCCCCACCAGCAACCTTCCTTCTTTGGCTATGATTTGTATCTGCCTCTCCTTTCTCTATCTCCTTCATAGGCTTAAACACATAGACAAACCTTCATGCACTACAACACAGCACACTGTTGCCATCTTTCTGGCCAATCTTCCCCCTTCCTCTGATTTAGAGTTTCAAATCCCAAAATTCAGGCTAGGACATTGATGGATGGAGCATCTGAGCTCTACACCTCCCTTACCTGGCTCATTTGATCAGTGGCAACAGTTCAAATAGAAAATTCAGACCCCAAAGTATGTTTTGAGTCTAGATGATTCCATTTGGCTGAATCCCCAGACAGAGGAACTGGAGAGCTATCAAATACCCACTTTCCTTTGTGCTGGGCACATGCGGCAGGCTGAGAATCCTAATGCCTTTACAGTAAATAACCTCACACACTTCGTTGTTATCCGGGGCTACAATTGTCCTTTATGCATCCCAGGTATCACTTAATCATGTGTGAAAAGAAATGTCAAGATCTTTCTCTTTTTACCACATTCATGGAGAAATAGCTGCTGAGCAAAAAGGTCATAAGCAAATATGACCTTCCTGAACAGGAGACTTTTGTTTGCAAAACAGATGTGTTTTTGGAAAGATACATGAAAACTGATTTGGGGGACTTGTTTTATTGTTGTTAGATTAACTATTACCCCTTTTCCCCACTGGCAAATAAGTTCAGAATGGCTTCATTTCAACCTAAGCTTCAGTCTTTAGAAGCATGACAATGTGGCAGTTAAGTGTTCTGACTTTTGAAGCAGCCAGGCTGAGTGAGCATGAATTCTAACTTCATGTTTTCAAATTCCATTTGTTATCATTGTTAACCAGAGACTGTCCTTCTCTTAGTGAACAATGCACAACAACACACAGTGCTTGACATAAAGTAAAAACCCAGAAAACTGTAGCAGTTATTATGACTTTGAGCTCTTCTTTAAATTTCTGTGCTCTCCAGCTATGTTAAACTCCACTTAAAAACAGTTCTTTAAAAGAAAAAAAATGGGATGCCTGGGTGGCTCAGTCGGTTTAGCATCCAACTTCAGCTCAGGTCATGATCTCACCGTTCATGAGTTCAAGCCTCGCGTCGGGCTCTGTGCTGACAGCTCAGAGCCTGGAGCCTGCTTCAGATTCTGTGTCTCCCTCTCTCTGCCCCTTGCCTGCTCACACTCTGTCTCTCTCTCTCAAAAATAATAAACATTAAAAATAATAAATAAATAAATAAATAAATAAATAGATAATTGTCTACTCTGAAATTAGAAAATTTGTTATAGAAATTTTGGAAAATATAGAATAAAAATAAAGAAAAACATATGCACAAAGAATGACCCCTAATCCCACCTCCAGGGCTACCTCTGAGAGATAATCATCCTTAATGCTCTGATATTATCTATGCATATAGATGCCCTTTCTTGTACTCAATTCTTCAAAGTACTAAAAGAACTGTTAATTTAAGGGATCTTGCTCATATAGGTGAATCCTTTTTTAGGAAGCATTTTTGTTTTATTTTTTTAATGTTTGTTTATTTTTGAGAGAGACAGAGAGAGTGGGGGAGGGGCAGAGAGTGAGGGAGACACAGAATCCAAAGCAGGTTCTGGGCTCTGAGCCCAATGCGGGGCTCGAACCCTCGAACCATGAGATCATGACCAAAGTCAGACATTCATGATCATAGGCCAAAGTCTACTTAACCGACTGGGACACCCAGGCACCCCAACCCTGATCTAGGACTTCCAGCCTCTAGAATCGGGGTGTTCAAAACACCCAGTGTGTGGTACTTTGTTGTAGGAGCCCCAGGAAACTAACACATATTGGAATGAGTCATCTTGGCACCCAAACTAAATATCAATGACATCAGGTTAATGTATATCTGCTTGACATCAGTTTCTCTTCCTTTCTGTCATCCTAGATGACTGCTTTTTCATTTTTGTCTTGCTTTGCTTTGTCTTTTTTAGCACTTTAACTATTGTGTTTTTTTTTTGTTCTTTAGGCCTAATTCCATCCACTGAGCCCTTCAATTTCCTTTGATCTTAAAACATTTGTACAGCTCTTTTGTGGTTAGCTAATATTCAATATAACTGAGAGCATTTCCCTTTTCCCTGCTTAATACGTAAGATTGGTTTTCTAGTTTTGGTATTCAATGATTTATGTTGCTTATAAGGAAGATACATTAGGTTTAAGAGACACCCTGATTCTTTTTTTTCTTTTTTTGAGAGAGAGCATGAGTGCGTCAGCACACAGGAGTGGAGAGGGGCAGAGACAGAGGAAGAGAGAGAATCCTAAGCAGGCTCCATACTGTCAGCACAGAGCCTGATGCAGGGCTCCATCTCACAAAACATGAGATCATGACCTCAGCCAAAATCAAAAGTTAGATGCTTAACTGACAGAGCCACCCAGGCGCCCCCTCTTTTATAGTTTAAAAGACACCCTGATTCTGAGGTGATCCTGGATTCAAGGGGAGACTCTTAGAGAAAACGCCTGCAGAAAGTGTGTGGAAAGAAAGTATTGGTCAAGACTTTTTATTTTATTTTTTTACTTCTCATGCCTAAAACATGTTAATCCAGGAGCAAAGATACTTCCGGGGATGTGGTGTGGGGTCCTTACTAGAAAGTTGACTGGAAAATCCACAAAAGAAAGAGTGGAGGGGAAAAGAAACTGATGGTTACCAGAGGGGAGGGGGTGGGAGGATCCATGAAGGAGGTGATAGGGCTTAAGGAGGGCACTTACTGTGATGAGCATCCAGTGATGTATGGAAGCAGTGAATCACTATATTATGTGCCTGAAACTAA
The DNA here is from genome assembly GCF_024362965.1 of Panthera pardus. Classification (NCBI taxonomy): domain Eukaryota; kingdom Metazoa; phylum Chordata; class Mammalia; order Carnivora; family Felidae; genus Panthera; species Panthera pardus. The sequence continues at coordinate 117,090,898 of NW_026526765.1, forward strand.
TACAACACTGTATGCTAACTAACTGGAATTAAGAGAAAATCTTTTTTTTTTAATTTTTTTAACATTTATTCATTTTTTGAGAGACAGAGACAGAGCACAAGCAGGCAAGAGGCAGAGAGAGGGGGAGACACAGAATCCAAAGCAGGTTCCAGGCTCTGAGCTGTCAGCACAGAGTCTGATGCAGGGCTTAAACTCATGAAACATGAGATCATGACCTGAGCTGAAGTCAGATGCTTAACCGACTGAACCATCCAGGCGCCCCTGGAATTAAGAGAAAAATCTTAAAAAAAAAAAAAAAAAAAAAGGAAGTGTGGAGGGAGATTCAGACAGAGTGGGGTCAGTAAAGCAGCAGAATTGGAGTGGCCTACCGAATAGCCAAAGTAATTTTGAAGAAGAAGACCAAAGCAGGAGGCATCATAATCCCAGACTTTAGCCTCTACTACAAAGCTGTAATCATCAAGACAGCATGGTATTGGCACAAAAACAGACACATAGACCAATGGAATAGAATAGAAACCCCAGAACTAGACCCACAAACGTATGGCCAACTAATCTTTGACAAAGCAGGAAAGAACATCCAATGGAAAAAAGACAGTCTCTTTAACAAATGGTGCTGGAAGAACTGGACAGCAACATGCAGAAGGTTGAAACTAGACCACTTTCTCACACCATTCACAAAAATAAACTCAAAATGGATAAAGGACCTGAATGTGAGACAGGAAACCATCAAAACCCTAGAGGAGAAAGCAGGAAAAGACCTCTCTGACCTCAGCCGTAGCAATCTCTTACTCGACACATCCCCAAAGGCAAGGGAATTAAAAGCAAAAATGAATTACTGGGACCTTATGAAGATAAAAAGCTTCTGCACAGCAAAGGAAACAACCAACAAAACTAAAAGGCAACCAACAGAATGGGAAAAGATATTTGCAAATGACATATCGGACAAAGGGCTGGTATCCAAAATCTATAAAGAGCTCACCAAACTCCACACCCGAAAAACAAATAACCCAGTGAAGAAATGGGCAGAAAACATGAATAGACACTTCTCTCAAGAAGACATCCGGATGGCCAACAGGCACATGAAAAGATGCTCAATGTCGCTCCTTATCAGGGAAATACAAATCAAAACCACACTCAGATATCACCTCATGCCAATCAGAGTGGCCAAAATGAACAAATCAGGAGACTATAGATGTTGGAGAGGATGTGGAGAAACGGGAACCCTCTTGCACTGTTGGCGGGAATGCAAATTGGTGCAGCCACTCTGGAAAACAGTGTGGAGGTTCCTCAGAAAATTAAAAATAGACCTACCCTATGACCCAGCAATAGCACTGCTAGGAATTTACCCAAGGGATACAGGAGTACTGATGCATAGGGGCACTTATACTCCAATGTTTATAGCAGTACTCTCAACAATAGCCAAATTATGGAAAGAGCCTAAATACCCATCAACTGATGAATGGATAAAGAAATTGTGGTTTATATACACAATGGAGTACTACAGGACAATGAGAAAGAACAAAATATGGCCCTTTGTAGCAACGTGGATGGAACTGGAGAGTGTGATGCTAAGTGAAATAAGCCATACAGAGAAAGAGAGATACCATATGTTTTCACTCTTATGTGGATCCTGAGAAACTTAACAGAAACCCATGGTGGAGGGGAAGGAAAAAAAAAAAAAGAGGATGGAGTGGGAGAGAGCCAAAGCATAAGAGACTCTTAAAAACTGAGAACAAACTGAGGGTTGATGGGGGGTGGGAGGGAGGGGAGGGTGGGTGATGGGTATTGAGGAGGGCACCTTTTGGGATGAGCACTGGGTGTTGTATGGAAACCAATTTGACAATAAACTTTATATATTGAAAAAAAAAAAGAATTGGAGTGGCCTAATTATTACCTATTTTGAATAACAATAGAAGATTGGAAAAATCAGCGGTGGGATTCTATACAACAGTTCGTAAATGAACCAGCACTACCTGTTGCAACATGGACAAATCTCAGAAACATACAGTCGTTCACGGATACTCACAGTCCAGAGCAAAAGCAAGTTTTGTAACGTGCATGGGGAACTTACACATACCATGAGCATAAGGGTTACTTCTGGGGGACGTGAACAGCAGACAAAGAAGACTGAGTTTGGAAGAACCCAGAAGATGTTGACTTACCAACAACCACACGCTCCATTAGGTGAGCTTATGTGCGTTATTCCCAAATATCCCGAGAGTCTCAAGAGGCAGGTGATTTTATCAGCTCCATTTTATAAGTGAGGAAACTGAGGCACAGGAGAGGAAGCAGGTGTCCCAGATCTCACCGCTGCCGAGTGGCACCTCCAGGCCTGTGCTCTTAAAAGCCACACTGCCAGGCCCTCTGCAAATGGTACAAATACTAAATTGCTGGTAATGTTAGGACAAGAGAATGGAGCCGTTTTGATTCCTCCGTAGGAAGCTTCAAAAGAGCAGGCAGCTTCTCTGGAAGGATCAGATGCCCACTTGAACCTCAACTATTACACTTGGCTTACAGGATGGCTAAGCTCCTCCACAAAGCTGGGAGAGGAGGGGTAAATGGCAGCATTTAGCTTTTGTGACTGAACTGTGGGGGCCTTGGAACACTTCCATCCACTTGAAAAACGGTCGCCCATCTGACATTAATAGAAAAAGACCATTAAAAAGCTTTATGCTATTCTGTTCTCCTGGTTCTGGTCCCTCTTTGCCTTTGTTGCTGCTGGCATTTTATAAATTATGGATGCGCCTAGGTGCTGCTGTTCCCCCGTTTCCTCTGTAGTGCCGCTCACTCCCCACGCCTGCATACATCCTTCCTCTGAGCGAAGGACCGCGCAGCCCAGACCCCACATCAGTGTAATTAGTGCACCGCACACAGCTCGGGTGTCAGGACCGCTTCCACTCACTGCCAGCCCTCCGCCAGCCCCTGTCACTCATGACAAAGTCAGCCAGGCAGCGACAAGGCCAGCAGCGTGGGCCCCGGCTGCAGTGAGGGGATGCTCAGGGTGGAAACTCGGGGTCCCCTGCCGCCAGCAGGGTCTGGGGATAGTGCTGGGGTTTGACAGCAGCCTCAGACAATATGTGATCACAAAGGCAGACAATGTGGAAAGGAGGGGCATTCGCGTCTGCTTTTGGACGGGCTACAGAGGAGGTTGGGGAGCCGGTGATGGAAGGTGGGTGAAAAAACCCTAAGGAACCTACAGCTAGATCGGTTTTGGGGGAACCAACGCACCAGTGTCTTCTCAGATATGCTTCAGGGGAGATGCACAGGGTTGGGGGAAACAGAGTATGTGGAGTGGTATGCTAAGGAGAACTTTTTATTTAATGGCTTTGGAAGTTTTTTTGTTGTTGTTGTTCTGTTTTGTTTTGTTTTTAAAGTAGATAAATAGAGAGAGATGATAGAGACAGAGACAGAGACAGAGATAGAGATGAGACAGAGATAGGGTTCCACTCCTCAAGCCCACACTCACAATTTCATGGGCATTGTTGTTAAAGTGCATATACTCTTACATCCAGCTTTATTTTAGAGAAAAATCATGCACAGGTCAAATGCAGATACAGCAACTACGACAAGGGACACACAAATGACAGAGGTGTCATTTGGGAAGAGATGGCAAGAGGGCCAGGGATCCCTGACGAAAGCAGAGGACTTATGCCACTTAAACACACACACACACACACACACACACACACACACACACACACTCACAGATTTAAGGGGCAAAGGCAAGGGTTTTTATCCCTTGAAGGGATACACGGACTCCAAGCAGAGACCCTCTCAGCTATACTGTGAACTCCTCAAATGCAGGAACTGGGCCTCTAACCTCACTATATCCCGGGCACACAAGAGCCACTCAAAAATGGTTGCTTAAGATGTGAGTGAGCTGTAGTTCAAATCCTTCCATTTTCCCCAGAGCCAGAGAGATCAATGGATTTGCCCAAGATCACAAAGCTAAAGGCACAAACTCATGTCTCCTGACCCCAGCTGCTTCACTACATGTCCTTGTCTCCCACCTGCCTCTATCCTCTCTTTAAGCACCCCACTACTGCTTCTGCCGCTCGTCTGTACCCACTCCTGAGAAGCCGGTTCTTGGGGATTCCAGACATGGAAGAAACAGGAGAAGAAGGAAAGGAGGAAAGGGTCAAAGATCGTGTCAAGTTTGGCCCTGGGCCCCGCTCCTGGCACTCCCACCCCACCGTCCCTGGCGAGCACCCGAGGAAGGGCGATACAGAGAGGGGAGCAGCCCCAGGGCAGCCCTCTGTGCCATTTGTCAGCGATGGCATGGAGCAAGGAGATAGGCGAATAGATTTAATTTCCTTGGAGTGCTCCACCTAAGCCCCTTTCCCGGATGGTTATGAGATGCACAAAGTTTACATAAGAGACCCGTTAATGCTCTGTCTCTGGGGTTAATATTTAATCAGACAGTTTTAAAAAGAGCACACTATTACCGGGGATACTGCTTTGGTGCTCTTTCCTTTGGGATACAGTGTGCAGACACAGAATTCTGAGCCCCTCATGGTTTCCATGGAAACTCTTGCCACTGGTGACTCCAGGCCAGGCACAGGGGCCGGCAAGGGCCCGGCGAAGACCCCAGATGCAGAAGACTTAAAAAGCTCTTCAGTCTCCTCTAAGGGTTTTGTCAGAGACCATATGGCTGATTGTCTACACCATGTCAGAAATCTCACTATTCCAAAGGCAGCCTATACATTTTGGCAGCCCATTCAGATGGTGACAGAGGCCTTATGTAGATTAAGATCAAATCAGTACTGAACTAGTGGCCTTAGTTCAGTAATTTGTGGCCACAGAGACCAAGTCTAATTCCCCTTTTATGTAAAGTTCTAATTATCATCATTATGTGAGCACTTCTATGTGGGTAGGTACTATGTTCAGCAATTTACATACACATCTCATTTAATATACATGCAACCATGTGATGTCGGTATCATTAGTGTTTTCATTCTGCAGATGACCTGACCAAGCCTATGTAGTGAGTTAACAGCAAATGGGATTCCAATGAAGGCATGTGTGTCTGGCTCCATATACCATGGTCTCCACCACAATGCCACACCGCCTCCTACTGCTTCACCTCAAGAGCCTTTGAGATATTTGAAGCACTCATGTTCTTCCTCCCCTCCTGCCTCTTTCTTGGCGAAACCTCCTCAGTCCCTCCAGCCCAAAGTATGTAATTTCTGCCTCCCCACCACCGAGGCCAACACTGGTGATTCTCCCATACCCGTGTTCCACTTGGTCTATGTCTCACTTCAAGAGAGTGCCCACAACATAGCCCAGCATCCCTGCTGGCTAGCTGAGAGTACATGGGCCTTTTATCCTGCTTATTCAAGCAGAGATTGCCATGCAAGATGGAATGAAATTTCTCTTGGTTCATATTTTATGTTTAGGCTTAACCCAAACCCACATGTATTCTATTGCATCAAATTTTCTCTGGTCAAGCCATGTTTTCCAGTCCTTTGCCTTTGCATGTTTGAAGCTATGTATACATTTTTAATTTTCATTTCTCATTATTTATATTCCATCTTTAAATCTAGTGTGTCATTTCAACCTCTTGAGATTTGTAAGAACTCGAAATCTAGCTTGTCATTTTAACCTCTTGAGAGCTGCAAGAACTCGGTACTCATTTCATTTGTTCTCAGCTCCCAATTCTATGCTGTTCCCAACTGTGATAGACCTGCCTTCCAGGTTTCTGAGTTGTTGATACACCCTGAACAGAAGGAGGGAGAAGACCCGGAAGTTGAGACATGTCTGGATATTGCAGGGGTTTTGCGTGCCCTGCCCATGCCTTCTGTGCTCCTGATATCGGTGCAGAGCTGGATTGCTCAATGCTCATGGTCAGTGTCTAGTGAACCCTCTGGTGTCTCTCTGCTATTCTGCCTCCAGACTTTCCCCAAGGCCAAGGATGGCTACTTCACCCAGGCACAGTACAGCCTGAAAGTTGAGGACAGTTAGAGCTCCCAAGAGCAACCCACATTTACTGGGGCATAGGAGTCGATGGATAAATGCCCAACTTCCCTCCCACCTTTCAGAGCCACAGTTCAGCTGTGGCACTGATCACAGGGTTCCTCAGAGGACCCCCAGGGAGGCTATGCTCCAATTGCTCCAGTGGTAAACAGCTCACAAGGCCACCCCGTATGTATTGGCTTTTCTTCACTGTGCCTCGTCTTCCCCATTCTTCCATCCAGCCTTCCTAGGATCACCTCCCAAAGAAAATACCTGCACCCAAGCTCGTGTCTTGGTTGTTGCTTTCAGGAAACGTAACCTGAGAAAGATATGAAGCTGGAGGTAGCAAAGAGATAGAAGATAGATCATTTCTGTCATATTTCAGGATATCTTTTGAGATGTTTTGTGTTTACATTTTACATTAAGAAAATAATATATTTTTAAGATGGAGAAACTTTGGAAACTAGAGAATAGAAAGGGGAAATCTAGCCATAATACCACCACCTTAATAAAATTACAGCTGTTGTGGTGCCTGGCTGGCTCAGTCTGGAAAGCATGGGACTCTTGATCTCAGAGTCATGAGTTTCGAGCCCCACATTGGGTGTAGAGATTACTTACATAAATAAATAATTTTTAATTGTAGCTGTCATTTTTACATGGTGTATTTCTTTTCAGTCTTTTTCTGGGCATATTTTAATATCAAGAGAATTATACTCTATTTGCCACTTTGTATCATACATTTTTAACTCAGTATCTCTTTATTCTTTCAATGTTATCAAATACTCCTAAAGTCCTTACTTTCAATAGTACTACTTAATAATTATCTCTCTTTTGTCAGTGTCCCCAGGGGCCCCTGACCTCTGGAGGGCCGGGTCTATATCTTTTATCTTCTTCATAGCACTAGCTCAGTGCCTAGCACATGTGAAGTGCTCATCAAGGCTCATTAAACAGATGAGCAGATACACCATAGTCTCCTTTGGCATTTTTGTACGGCAACACATGAATTGTTTTCAAATTTTCAAGATTGTCATTCATACTATTGTCAACATATGGTATTTAGAACATTTGGATTTTCCATCACCCCTTCTTTCCTTTCATCTATGTTGGCCTTATTCATGTAACAAACTTTGGCCATCCAGTTCACACGAAAAGCGGTAGAGCAAAAACTCAGAACACGTTACCTATTTCATTGGCCCTGTAGCTTACAAGCAGGGGTTCGGTTTGGATAAACAAACCAAGCAAGTAACACTAAACTTACCATCCTTATTGGAAATTTCCATTAAGGTTATTCCATGCTAAGCAGCACTCCAAGGTTTCCAGGAGAGGACACATTTTAATTCCTTCCACTGGTCACAGACTTGAGCATGTCCAATTTATTTACCTGCTGACATCACCTAGTTTTCAAACAGCTTCTAAACGCTATGCCAATGAATAAACTCTAATTCAATACTAGTAGGAGATTCAATTTATTTTTCACCTCTAATGTACCAGATACTTCACATATGTCATTAGTCACATACAACTGTCATAGTACAATTCTCTGAGGTGGTTACTACTATCATCCCCATTGATGAAATGAAGAAATGGGGATTCAGAGAGGTTAAGTAATTTGCCAAGGATTACACAGAAGAATAGAGAATAAAATATAATTTCATTTCATAGAACAGAATTATTTTTTTACTAAGAATTAAATATTAACTGCTAGAACTGGTTCTATGTATAGGTGGAAAAGTCACCTGCTTGAATGGTATAACCTGAGTGATGTTAAAATATTGTCCTGACCCCAAAACTTTACCTATCACTTTATCCTGCCATGGGGCCCAAAAATGCAATTAATTATAAATTTGTTTTTTGAATTACAGCATTGCCTGAAAAGACCCTAGTGAAAAAAAAAAAGACTCCCCTAGTTGGGGTGGTATATTAAGACATTTGCACCCATTGACATATCAACTCAAGTTAGGCTGTCAAATTAGATAACCCTGTGGTTCTTAACTCCGGCTGCACATTATTCTTTCTGGAGAGCTTTAAAAATTGTTGCTGCTGAGATCTCACCCATACCCCCTGAGATTTTGATTCAGTTGAGGTGAGCTAAGGTCCAGACAGGTTTGAGAATCCCTGAGCTAACTAGCCATTTTATAAGACCCTGAAAAAAAATGAGATGTAGAACAAGTAAGGTTTGTAGAGAATGTCTACTATGATCCCAAGTGAGAGGGGGAACTGGTAAGCTCAATAAGTAAGTAGAAAATACTTAACAACAACAAAACAGGGGTCAGAAGACACTGAAGATAAATTTTCTCTCTATGTATTTGCCTTAGACCAACCTGCTTGGTTTGAGCTCTATCTTGGAATTCTCAGTACTTTATTCTAGCTTCTACCTAATTATTTATAATTTCTTTGAAGACAAGTGGGGTCTTGGGCCCCATCCTCAGTACAAGGTTCCAAGCCTGGGATCGTTATGAAGTGGGAAGAGTACTGGCCAGAGATGAAATTGAGACCAAGCCAAGCAATTCGTTCTATTCAGGTCTCACTATGAGAGGGAAATCAGAGAAACAGAAATTTGGCATGAAGGAACAGGATGGGAACTGCAGAGTCCAGAACAGAGGTTGGGGGGGGGGGGGGGGGGTGTTGAACAGAGAACAGGGGGAATGGCCTGGAAAGTTTTTCTCAAGCACTGGCAGATGGGCAAGGAGGGCTTCTAGAGATACTTGTGTTATGACCTCTGGTTGAAAGGGAGCCACTGAGGCCACTGAGCCAGGTAGACAATTCTCCCATTCTCTCAGGAAATTCAGCCTCACATCTGAACAAAAAATGATTCCCTTTGGGTATTTTTAAAAGAGGAAGGAACCAGGGCGCCTTGGTGGCTCAGTCAGTTAAGCGTCTGACTCTTGATTTCAGATCAGGTCATGATCTCACATGTGACATTGAGCCCTGCATTGAACCCCATGTCAGACTGTGTGCTGACAGCGCGAAGCCTGCTTGAAATTCTCTCTCTCCCTCTCCCTCCACCCCCTTCTCTCTCACTCACTCTTTTCCCCTCCCCCCGACTCTCACTTATGCTCGTACTCTCTCTCAAAATAATTAAACTTTAAAAATTTTTTTAAAAACAGATGAAGCAACGAATCCCACTATAGTAGCAGTGTTAGATGTAATTGATTTATTAATTGCCTACTTTTTCTTAGATTGTCTCCAAATCGCTTTATTATCTTACTTCATCCCCACAATAACTCCATAACATAGTTACCATTATTAGTATCTGGGTTGGATATAGTCAATCAGTACTCAACATCAATTCCCATCTTCTTTGAGGTACCATCCTGCTTTTAAGAGGCTAGAAAACTAACAGGGCATTTCCAGACGCCCTTCCAGGTATGGTTCTACAGGCGAGAGAGATTTCACAAAGTAGATTCACTCAAGCAAGATTTGGAAGGCAGGAACGAGGTGACAGGCAATTCCCTGCTATGTTTGCTGTTTTCAAACGGCAGGAAAAAGTATAGAGATACTAATGTCTGATCTCCAGTTTCCAGAGACAGTTGTAGTGGTAGTGCTTTTCGTGGTCCAGTGTTCAGACTGGACATTGCAGGACATTGGAGACTTTCCTGATCTCTGGATAGCAGCCAAGATGGTGTGGTCCAGACTGCACTTGTTCCAGTGGTGAGCTGCCAATTACTCACTGTCCTGATTGTGATAAAGACCATAGCTCCCAGAATATTCCAGGAGCTATTCCTACATGTTCAACTACAGCCCAAGCCTTCAGCCCTCACAAGAATTTTGTAAGCACTTAACTCCCAGTATCAAATCCCTGTGCTTCAAAATTGCTAGGGTGATTTTAGTTTGTACTAAAACTTTTTTAATGGATAAGGAAACTGAATGGATAAGAAAATTACACTCTCTTAATAGAATATAAATAGATGCCCAAGATTGCACAGCTAGTAGAAAATAGATCCAGAATTGTATACTTCATTAGACAAAAAAATGCTCCAGAATTTAGAATAAGAGCGAGGGAATTCACAGGCGATATTTCTAATAGATCTGACAAAGCAAAGCACTGCAAAGCCAAGTTCACATATACTCTCTTCCCACTTTTAAACCTATGAGTTGCACTTGTGATTGCGGTAAGTGCTTAACTTAATTGGTTTGCATCCATGCCGGGACCTCTGGGATGCCACTTACATAACTCATCCACAGGAGTCTGTCTTGCCAATAAGTACTTGCAGAGGCCCTCACTCAATAGCCACATTAAACACAGAGCTCTGTTCTCTGTAACTAGCTACGTGCCTACCCCCAATTCTTGGGGGTCAAAGGAAGTAAGGGCAAAGCAATAAGAGTAGTGACACATACTGAGCACTTACCATGAGCCAGGCATTGTGCTGCTACATGACATTACCACCCTGGGAGGTAAGCATGATTATTATCTGGGTGTTAAAGGGCAGGAAACTGAGACACATGAGATAATGTCACCTGCCCGAGGTTTTAAAGGGCTCGAAACTGAGGCACACCAAGATGACGTCACCTGCCTGAGGTTTTACAGGGCAGGAAACTGAGGCACACCGAGATGACGTCAGCTGCCTGAGGTCTTAAAGGGCAGGAAACTGAGACACACAGAGACGATGTCATCTGCCTGAGGTCATGTAGCCAGGGAGCGGCAGAGCCTAAAGACCAGCCCAAGTGCTCTCTTATTTCTAACGCTATTCTGCCTTCTAGTCATGCTCAGAATGCTTTAATTTTAGGTACCACAGCAAACTGCATGAAACCCTCTCTGTACTAGGGAGGCCAGATCTGAATACAGCCACCCCCACACTTGGGAATTAATTCCTTCCTTTGGGATCAGTCCTCTTGCGCCTTGGCTCATCCCACCCCTGCTCTCTCAGGGCGCAGCCTCTTCCAGGTCTTTCCAGCAGCTCCAAATGAGCCAGACCAGGCGTGACCGACCTCACTGTGATTGCTCGGAGGACTACATTTGTTTGCTCCTCCGTTCATCTTTCTGTCAGTGTGTCAGTGGCCACGTATGCAATGGCTCCCCTTTCCACGGACATACATGGCACAGATGTGTCTGGTTAGGGCGCAAGTGTGTGGGCACAGGGAAAGAAATCAAAGAGAGTGCTAGAAGATGGTCAGACCTTACCCTCTGCAGTCTCATGAAAGTTTAAAATCAGAGTAAACACGAGGCTCTCTAATTAGACAGTCCTCTCTCTCCTGACCAGCGTTTCCACCCGACGCTCACTTCTCCTAGAAATAGATCGTCACGAAGGCGAACATCTTTTTAAAATTCTGTGCTACAGAGAGCCAGACTAAGATGGTTCTGTCGAAATTACAAAACACTATACTTTCAAATAGCTGCTGAATTATTTAGTGACTTTACACTGTCCAAATGCTAGGCTCTTTGGGTAGACGATGTCTTGGTTTTCCTCCTATCTCTTTTGTTATGACATTCAGTAAATGGAGAGATATTGCTCTTCTTAATAATTTATAAAATAATAATCCACATTAAGGATCAAGCTCCTCTGATAGATTTGGGGTTTCACATCGGGTAGTCAAAAGAATGAGAAGCTCAAAATTCTCTTTTAGCGAAGTGTTTGGTCCTGGCACGCTCAAGCTTAACTTTTCAGTATTTGCTTCACTCTCCTGTCAGCTTTTCCCCCTTCCTACAACTTTTACTTCCCCTTATTGTGATGGCTTGGTCTATAAACTGTACTTGCTATCACTGCTTCTTCAGATCTATCTGCCAGGGTCTTAGAGTGGAATATGTCCTCTTGGCAGCAGAAAGCAGGACTGTGTGTTTTTGTCATGCACCTCCCATTTCAAAGCTTACCATTTACTTTGGCAAAATCATTTTTTCCTAACCTGTTCCTAAAGAAAGGACAGAAGGGAGAAAGAAGGAAGGAAGGAAGGAAGGAAGGAAGGAAGGAAGGAAGGAAGAAGGGAGGGAGGGAGGGAGGGAGGGAAGGAGGGAGAGAGGGAAGAAGGAAGGAAGGAAGGAAGGAAAGAAGAAGGGAGGGAGGGAGGGAAGGAGAGAGGGAGGAAGGAAGGAAGGAAGGAAAGAAGAAGGGAGGGAGGGAGGGAGGGAAGGAGAGAGGGAGGGAGGAAGGAAGGAAGGAAGGAAGGAAGGAAGGAGGAAGGAAGGAAGGAAGGAAGGAAGGAAGGAAGGGGAAAGGAAGGGAGGGGGGAAGGGAGGAAGAGAGGAAGGGAAGGAGGGAGAGAGGGAGGAAAGAAGGAAGGAAGGAAGGAAGGAAGGAAGGAAGGAAGGAAGGAAAGAAAGAAGGAAGGAAGAAGGGAGGGAGGGAGGGAGGGAGGGAAGGAAGGAAGGAAGGAAGGAAGGAAGGAAGGAAGGGGAAAGGGGGGGGAAGGGAGGAAGGGAGGAAGGGAAGGAGGGAGAGAGGGAGGAAGGAAGGAAGGAAGGAAGGGAGGGAGGGAAACATTTAAGATGGGGATGGGCTTGTGTGTGTATTCTCTTCTCTCTGGGGCACACACACATTCCCTCACCTCTGTCTGCAATTCACTGCAAGGTCCATGTGCATTCTGCGACAGCTATAGAATTTACTAAAATGAACAAGTGCCCACTTTTCTAGAATCGGAGAATTCTAATAAACTCTGAGAGTTCCTCAAGAGCAGGAATCCTCCTGTTTTTTCTCATTGTTTCCCCCAAAAGAGTTTGGTGTGGTATCTTACATGTCCACCCAGTAAATATTAACTCTGAGCTTACAGTTCTCACTGAGGAGACACAGATGAGTAAGACCTGAGTATAAGTACACAAACAAATATGACATGTGTGGTAAGGGCCCTAAAAATGGTGCGTGGTATGGGAGGACAAAGGAAGGGGCCTGAGTGCGCCTAGAGAGGACGGAGAAGTGGCACAAAAGTGGCATCAAGCAAGGACTTGAAGGATAATGGCATTCTGCCAGGCAGAAAGGTGGCATGCGAAAGTCATGGCAGGTGGGAGACGAGACGACATGATGGGAAACACTGATACTTCTGAATATTGGGGGCAGAGCGTCCATGCGGCATCTGAGCACATGGAGCCATGGCTGAAAATATACGTAGAGGAGCTTGTGTGGGATGCTGAGGATGCCCCGGGGGTGTGGGACAGAGTGGGGGTAAGAGGCTCATACTACTGCTGGGTGCATTCAAGGCACAACCTTTCTGGAGAGCAAACTGCCAATATCTATCAAAAGGAAAAATGCACATCCCCTCTGACCCAGCAATTACACATCTAGTAATTTATCGTAGAGATGTCTTGTGAAATTACATATGTATGAGGTTGCTCATCACAGCATTGCTTGTAAAAGCAAAAGTCTGGGGGGCAAGGTGCAGCGCTTGGGTGGCTCAGTCGGTTGAGCATCCGACTTCAGTTCAGGTCATGATCCCATAGCTCCCCAGGGTTCATGGGTTCCAGCCCTGCATTGGACTCTGTGCTGACAGCTCAGAGCCTGGAGCCTGCTTCAGATTCTGTGTCTCCCTCTCCCACTAACGCTCTGTCTCTCTCTCTCTCAAAAATAAATAAACATTAAAAAAAAAGTCTGGGGGGGAAAAACCCAATTCCACCAACAGGGATTGGTTAAGTAAACTATGGTATATCCCTAGAATAGAATACAATCGGCATCAGTTTGAAAAAAGCAAACTCCTTATATACTCACAGGGAATAAGCACTAGGATATATTAAGTATAATTTTAAAAGTATAGAACTGTATGCATACATCATCTGCCACCAACTTGAGAAAAAAGAACACATGAAAATACATATGCATAAATACATATTTATGCACACATATACACAAGCAAACACATATGCTTATAATTAATAAAACTTCTCTGGAAAGGTATACAAGACATTGATACTAGTGCTGAGTAGGTGGGAGGAGAAGTGGAAGGAGGAATTTTTACCTCTTCAATTTTGAACCATGCGAACGTACCACCTCATCAAATAAATTGAATACCAGGAAAACTAACAACAACGTCAAGAAAAAGGAGTGACATTAACCAACATGCCTTTGAGAAAGATGACAACTGTGAGGAGCAACAACCAAAGAGCTAAGAGGCCAGAGGCAGGAGGACTAATTAGGAGCTACTGCACATGTCCAGTCATGAGGCTGTGAAGCCCTGAAGTCAGAGGAAGCGAGCATGAGGCACAGATTTCAGGTATCATTTGAGGGTGACTTAACCTGACTTATTCTAAGCACTTACTATATGCCAGGCATTATACACATCAAGTAGTTTATTCCCTCCTATTGGCTTTAGAGATTTTGCTGGCTCCATTTTACAGATGAGGAAACTGAAGCTCAAGAGGTTAAGTGACCTGCCAAGAATCATACAAATAGAGCAGATGGTAGAACCAGGATTCAAAGCCCTGCCCCCATGCCATTCTGGGGGCTTTGTAGCACCACAGTGAGTGGCCAGATCTGGGGGCAACTTGCTGTGAATAGACAAAGGGAGGCATCTCAAAGGATGGCCACCTTTTGGCATCTCTAAAAGATTTCTGGAGCCCCTGTGGCCAAGGACAACTCAGGAAAAGAACTAGGCATGTATGCTCATCTGTGGGCTGGAAATCAGGGTGATCCTTGAGGGGCAGATGGTCCCAATGTCCTGAGACTGACTCTGGACTTTGAGAGAAGCCCAGACCTCATGAGGACCCACTAAAGCCAGAGGCTCCATGAGACACAACACTCCTGGTGCCCTCCGCGGGGATTCAGCTAAAGGCTCCTGGGGCCAGCTAGGGCAAGATATGCCCATCCCTCTCCAGCAGGAAGTGCTAGGAAGGGGTTCCCTGGGGGGCCATTTAGCTGGAACAGCCTCCATATTTTCCTCTCCCATCTCCCTGCGGTATCAAGTGTGTGACTATTGATTTCCTCCCTGCATTTGTTTTTGTTATCCATTATTTATGGGATCATTTTTCCATCCTCCGTGCATGAAGGCAAATTTTGTGTAAAAATCAATTGAGTGAGTGCCGCCGATGGCTTGTTGCATTTTCTTGGCTTTCATCTCTGAGGCACCAGTCCTGGGAGATGCAGAGTGAGATATCAGGGAGCACACCAGACTGGGAAAGAGAGCCGGAGGACGGTGCAGGGTTCAGAAACCCGCCTTGAGAGACCTAGCCCCTCAGTTGCTTTGGGTCTTTGGAACAACACACTCTGTTAGGCTCACCTGGAAGTCTTAGGTAGGGATTAAAGTCCTCCTAACCTGACCTGATCTCTAGTCCCCTTGCCCATTCACTGGGTTGAAGACAAGAAAGGGGTAGAGTCCCAGCTGCAGAACATCTTCCATTTCACATAGATTTATTTCCATGTAGAAACCCACAGGACTCTCCAGGAAGAAGGCTTGGGGGGCCCCCAGCCTCTACTGGCTTACCCTGAAGATTCCAGGAAAGTCACCCTGAAGGACTGAACATGGAGGAGTGGGAGTAAGGGCAGGGCTGACATTTAAAAAGCATCCATTCTATGTCAGGCTGCGCACTTCACATATATTCTCATTTGAGCTTCAGCGTATGTTGTGAGGTGAGTAGGGCATAAAGGAAGGAGCAGGAGATTTGATGTCACAAAGTCCTGAAGTCCCTACTTGGCCCCTTCCTAGCTGTGTGCTTTTAGGGAAGATATTTAACCTCTCTGTGCTACAGTTTTCACACTTGTAAAATGGGGATGACAGATGGCTAACCGACACGTGAAAAAATGCTCAACTTCACTCATCATCAGGGAAATACAAATCAAAACCACCATGAGATACCACCTTACACCTGTCAGAATGGCTAAGATTAACAACTCAGGCAACAACAGTTGTTGGCATGGATGCAGACAAAGAGGATCTCTTTTGCACTGCTGGTGGGAATGCAAACTGGTGCAGGCACTCTGGAAAACAGTATGGAGGTTCCTCAAAAAACTAAAAATAGAACTACCCTCCGACCCAGCAATTGCACTACTAGGCATTTATCCAAGGGATACAGGTGTGCTGTTTCGAAGGGACACATGCACCCCCATGTTTATAGCAGCACTATCAACAATAGCCAAAGTATGTAAAGAGCCCATATGTCCATCAATGGATGAATGGATAAAGAAGATGTGGTATAGATATACAATGGAGTATTACTCGGCAATCAAAAAGAAGAAAATTTTGCCATTTGCAACTATGTGGATGGACCTGGAGGGTATTATGCTAAGTGAAATTAGTCAGAGGAAGACAAAAATCGTATGGCTTCACTCATATGAGGACTTTAAGAGACAAACAAATGAACATAAGGGAAGGGAAACAAAAATAATATAAAAACAGGGAGGGGGACAAAACAGAAGAGACTCATAAATATGGAAAACAAACTGAGGGTTACAGGAGGGGCTGTGGGAGGGGGGACGGGCTAAAGGGGTAAGGGGCACTAAGGGATCTACTCCTGAAATCATTGTTGCACTATATGCTAACTAATTTGGATGTAAATTTAAAAAAATTTTTAATTAAATTAAAATTTAAAAAAATGGGGATGAGAGTGCTTATCTCAAAGGAGATCCTACATTTAAGAGAAGGTAACTGGTTCATGGTAAGGAATCAATCAATAAAAATGTCTTCATGTTAAGTCTTATTCCCACATTTTACCCCAAGTAACTTGATACATCAAACCGTAGCAGTTACTGTCAGTCATACTCTTCTGTCTCCATGAGGGCAGGCACCTCACCTGTCTTTGCCCAGAGCCCGGTAGGGTACCTTGCTGGCACATCGTGGATGCTCAATAAATGTAAGTTGCTAGTACCATCATTCTCGTTTTCCAGACAGGGGCCGAAGGGCCAAGTCATGGGACCTGCCCAAGTCAAGTTCAAGTTAATGGCTGGCAAAACAAGAAACTGGCAAGGTGTCTCCTGCAATGCCGCTTCCTCTATCCAGCCCACTGCCTGTTGTTGCTTTTTTTTCTTAAATATTTATTTACTTTGGTGAGAGCACAAGCAGGGGAGGGGCAAAGAGAGGGTAACAGAGGATCTGAAGTGGGCTGACAGGCTGACAGCAGCGAGCCTGAGGTGGGGCTCGAACTCATGAACCATGAGATCATGACCTGAGCCAAAGTCAGAGGCTCAATCAACTGAGCCACCCAGGTGCCCCTGGCTGCCTTTTTTTATAAACAAAGGGGTCTAAGAACACAGCCATGCTCATTTGTTTATGTATTATCTAGGGCTGCCACTGCCCTATAATGGCAGAGTTAAATAGGTGCAACAGAGACAGTATGACCACAAAACCTAAATTATTTACTTTCTGACCCATGGAGAAAAACTATGCCACATCATTTCCAAACTAGGTTCTAAGGAACACTAGCATCCCTTAAAACATGGAGGCCTGTGAGAAAAAAAAAATGGACAGCCGACATTCCCTGGTCAATTATGTGTGAGAAATGCTACATTCTGGATTTCTGTCTTGGAGATTCACATTCATTCCAACTTATAATAGACTCTGAAAAGTTCTGCAGCTCAGCAGCAATAACAATAACAACAAAACTCTTTGAAAATTGCCCGCATTTATTTAACTTGTCCATGGGATACTTCTGACGGTGACACGATGTGAGTGACCAGTGGTGTGTAGTCCACAATTCAGTAAATATCTATAAATCTCATTGATTGCCAAATTTCAGTCATTTGTATGACCTTTATAACTGCCATATATACTTTGTAAATGCTATTTATTAGATATGTTTACTAAAAATGACTCCTAAACATTTTTCTTAAATTCGCTCCCTTTTTAAACTCTGTCTCAGTCAGGTAACAGTAGCAATGAAATCATGGGCTGAATGTGTGTTTGTGTGTGTGTGTGTGTGTGTGTGTGTGTGTGTGTGTAGGGGGTGGGTGTAGCTACAAAGACATGGTTTTCTGTCTTAATTATTCACATGCAACCCATGAAGGAAGACATAATGCATGGTGGGATATAATGATCCAACTGGCACTGCCCCGTTCAGTAGCCAGGAGCCCTTTTAGATTTAAATTAAATGAAGAATTCACTTCTTTGGTTGCATTAGCCTCATTTCAAGTGCTTAGCAGCCACGTGTGGCTACTGGCTACCATATTGGACAGTGCAGATATAGAAAATATTTTCATAATTATAAAAAGTTTTATTGGACAGCATTGGACATTTCTAAAATATCTTAAAAGTACTCAGCAGTGTTGCCTACCCAACCCTCATTTCCCCCCAATTTTGTACAACTTTTTAATCAAACCCTGAGAAGTATAGCTATTGGAGCCTAAGCCAACACTGTCCCTTCATCTTATCTCTTCACCAGAGTCTTCCCTTCCTTCCTCATATACTCTGCCTCCCTTTCTCTCTCTCTCTCTCTCTCTCTCTCATATGCACTCCAATGCCACCAATTTCCACCCTTTTATACAGGAAGGACTCACAGCCGCCCTGTGAGATCCAAAACCCAATCTCTTGGGCCCTTCTCTTGGGCAACACTGACATGGAAGCATCCTCATTCTGGGCCACGGGCTCCAAGAATGCAGAAGAAGACTGGAGCAAATGAGGTATCACAAATTGGTGGTCTGTGAGTTCAATCTGGCCTGCATATGTGTGTAGTTTAGCCTACTTGGTTGTTGTTGTTGTTGTTTTAACTTTTATTTTAAGGAAGGAAAGGCAAGTAGGTATCATATGGTAGAAATTTAGATTTCCAGGGTCTCTTGAAAAAAAATCACAAGATTTGCTTACCTTGGTTTCATTTCCCCACACAGCAGTCACGGGTTGATGCTGGGTAACTTCTGCCCCTTTTAGGGCGACAACAGGCCCTCCGGTTCCCCGCAATTCTGCACCACTCTGCCACCGACATGTGGCTCACTGTTCTCATCTACTTGCCCTTCTGACATTTGGATCTGTTGGTCTGCAAGGATCGTCTCAAAGGTTTCATCACTTACTTTCCACCTGTAATTTCAAACACGTGAGTGCTCTCTCCTCAGGCCTGCTGCATGGTTCTTGGGCCCCAGACAAGAAAGATGTGGCACAATGAATAGGAATGAACTGGTCTTCAAGCGCTGTTCAGTCCCAGTGATTGAACCTTCATCTATTAGCAGGGCTGGAAAGTTTGGGCTGGTCTGCTATTTCCCAAATTTGAGGATCTTTAAGCTTATGCCACTTTCTTCACAATGTAACATAAACTTGGCCTCTGGAGAGACAATACTGAGATTTTGAGGACAGATCACTTTGACAAGTTGATAAAACCTATAGACTTAATAATGGTGGGAATATACATAGAAAGACACTTAATTTTGCATAAAGTTTCAGGGGGGTTATACAAAGACGCCCTTCAAAGTACATCCATGACTCTTCCAGGAATTCCTCAGGCGTTCGTTCAGAATCCCCGCTCTGGAGACTTCCAGTTAGAGTAGGAGACCGAACACATACATCAGCTCCCTTTCTCCCAGAACCTAATTGTAAAATGATAATTAAAGGATATTTAAAGCCTAAGCCTACAGGGACAAAGAGAATTTAAAAAAAAAAGACAATTACCAAAAAATGTTTTTTGGAAACTGGACAGCAAGTAAGAGGTAAATGATAGTAGACACACGAAAGCTGAATCCTAAGTCAGCAGGGGGGAATGCTGAGAAGCAACCCCAAAGGCATAGCAAATTCCTGAGACTTGCAAAGTGGCAGTACCTCCTATCTCTGGAGGTTGGAGTTAAGAGGCGGCTGCAAACAGGTGACTTGGCCGAGAGCGTGTTTACAAAGTGGTTAGACCTTCAGATGAGGACTCAGACCTACCTCAACCACTTGGTGCAGGTGGGCAACTGTCTGACCCAAACTTGGCAGAACGCTGGCAGTTTATTCACTAGAAAAGTGTACGTGGGGTTTTGGGGGACACCGACCACAGTTAAGGGTGGGAAACTACATTGAAAACAGAGGAATTATATACAGTTTTACATTCTAAATGTTGAAAATCACATTCCTTTTCTGTCACTCAGAACCGTGAATGTGAACAGCCAGACATACATGCTTAAAACAGGAAACGGAGATTTTTCTCTGGGAATTAACCAATCCAAAGAGGAAAAGCAAGAAACTAGCATTAGAGAATCTTCAAGGAAGCCGCCCCTTCAATTTAGCCACCTTGCTAAATTATTTGAACTTTGAAATTATGGACACATACAGCTTTTTTTTTAAAGTTTACTTATTTATTTTGAGACACAGTGAGCAAACAAGGGAGGGGCAGAGAGAGAGAGAGGGAGACGGAGAATCCCAACCAGCCTCCACACTGTCAGCGAAGAGCCCAGTGCAGGGCTGGATCCCATGAACCGTGACAACAGCACTGCGCCAAAGTCAAGAGTCTGATGCTCAACCAACTGAGCCACGCAGGTGCCCCACATACAACTTTCATTTTAAAAAGAAGTTTGAAAGAAAAGGAATCTTGCTCTGATTCCTGGGAGTAACACAAGCATTACCTAATTTCTAACCAACCTAGTTTCTGACTATCCTAGAATGTAATCAGTGTTGCCTTGTTGCCATCAAACCTCTCCTCTCTCAGAAAAAAAAAAAAAAAAAAAAAGGCAGCTCTTCTTATGCTCCCCCCACCCTGTGTAATCATTTTAACTGGGCTTAAACTCTGAAGAGTCCAGCTGCATAGAAATCGTTAGTTGGTCTGTTCTGGAGAAGATGTGTCCATCTCAGTGCATCACGGACATAGAGGAAGGCTATATGAAATGTGAATCCATGCAATCAGTGGCCCAGAGGGAGACAAAGGAAGCGGCTCCAACAGTGTAGTGGCCAACTGTGATTGCCAGGAACACACACCATCCTCTCCAGCCGATTGTTACTTCCTCTTGTCATTTTTTGAAAAAAAAAAAATCATGGTTGAGTTCCATAATTTGGTGCCAACTGATGTTAAGTCACTAGGCTTTGGGGGTTATTGTTTATCTCTTCGTTTCAATTTCTGTGACTTTTCTCTCCAGACAGGGGTGAGAAAGGAGGAGAACAGTATTCATATATTATATACTATGTGAACGGAGATACTCAGAAAGGTTGGGACCGGCTCCCAAACACTACAGACAGGTAAAGGTCGGGTTAACTTGGTTAATACTTAACCGTTTGGTCCGGAGTCCCAGGAATGAGATATCGCTAGTCTCCAATTTGCGTGTAAGCTCCTTGAGCACAGGGAGAGTCCCAAGTTCCCTGCTCAGTCCCCGGCACCTTAAGCAGGACCTGTCACATAGTAATAACATAACACATATCTGTTCAATGAATCCATTATATTTCTAGACCTCAGCTATTTCTCATGAAGCCAGGCATACACACAGAAATTAGAAGACACTCTACATTTCTTCAGTTTTTTGGTCAAACTGTGCTAGGGAATGAAAAAAAAAGTCACAGTTCAGGGTATTCATAATTAGTCTTATAATTGTATTTATTTTATGTTGGGTCAAAGGAAGATCTTGAGAAGCTTTTAAACACTTAATGCTTTGTTACCCTTTCCCTGTATGAAGTTAAAATCACTACCTCAGGAAGTCTAACACAATTCTGAACTTGACCGTAAGGATGCTTTTTTAAAATATCAAAAGTTGAAGTCTTCCAAAACATTCTTTCTTATTTTGGTATGTCTTCCCTTCACATGTTCTTTTAAAATTTTTAAATGTTTACTTATTTTTGAGAGAGAGGGAGAGACAGAGACAGAACATGAGAGGTGGAGGGGCAGAGAGAGAAGGAGACACAGAATCAAAAGCAGGCTCCAGGCTCTAAGCTGTCAGCACAGAGCCTGACATAGGGCTCAAACTCACAGAATGCAAGATCATGAACTGAGCCAAAGTCAGAGGCTTAACTGACTGAGCCACCCAGGTGCCCCTTCCCTTCACATGTTTAGTCTGCCTTTTGGCAATTGAGCCCTGGCTTGGGGCATATTTAGCCTCATAGCCTGCTGCCTCTGGAACACTCAAGGGTCCAAATGAGAAACTTAAAAACAGTAACCAGTCCTCCCAAGCACTTTGACACTGTGATAGGGAAAAGAAAAGGAGACAGGGAAAGAACTGAAGGAACAAAAGAAGCTTTTTTTTTTTTTTAAGAAGGAAAATACGTGGGGCACCTGGGTGCCTCACTCAGTTAAGCATCCAACTCTAGACTTCAGCTCAGGTCATGATCTCATGGTTCATGAGTTCAAGCCCGTCATCAGGCTCCATGCAGGCAGTGTGAAGCCTACTTGGGATTCTCTCTCTTTTTCTCTCTCTCTCTCTGCCTCTCCCCAGCTTGTTCTCTCTCTCTCTCTGTCTCTCTCTCCTTCTCTCTCTCTGTCTCAAAGCAAATTAAAAAAAAATAAGGAAAAGATGAGAGAGAAGATAAAGCGATGGCAGTGGAAAAAGGCACTCAAGGCCCCCAATCTACTCCCTACTCTACAAAAACATTTTTCAGTGACAGCTCCCATTTTCCTCAAAGACTTTAGTGAGCCTCAATAACCTGAGTTCTTCTTTTTTTTAAGTTTATTTATTTATTTTGAGAGAGAGAGCACACATGAAGAAGGGGCAGAGAGAGAGATTACAAAAAGAGAATCCCAAGCCGAGCTTGAACTCACAAACCATGAGATCATGAGATCATGACCTGAGCTGAAATCAAAAGTCGAATGCTTAACCGAGTCACCCAGGCGCCCAGACCCTAAGTTCTTCTAATATGGTAAGTTGGTCAAGGAGCCAAGTGTAATGTTTTTATTATTATTATTGGCTTCAAGTATATATTTTAGTATTCTAAAAGGCAAATTCAAGAATAAAAATATTAAGATAATATTTATTTTCCAAGCCTCTTTAAGGAAGTTGTACACTTTTTAGAGGAGATAGTCCTTTATATTTTTCACCGGAGGTATCTAAGACTTAACAAACATCCAGAGCAACAGTAGCTCTCAGCTTGGAAGGGGACATGACCTCATTCAACCGAACAGCTGATGCTGAAACCCACCATCTACATCACTCCCCAGCATCACTCACTAACATCTCTGCTTGAATGCTCCAGAGCAGGGACTCACAGCACAGCCCACTCCTTCGACCATATTGACTACCAGAGCCCTCTTCTTACAAGAAACTAAATTTTTCTTACCGTGATTTTCATTTCTTATCTAATTACACCCCTTCGGGGCCCATAGAACAAGCTTCTTTCACATAAAAGTCCCTCAGATATCATCTCGAAAAATGTAAGTCCACAGGAGCAAGCATGGCATAGTGGGAAGAGTACAGCCCTAGAGGCAGACAACTCTGGATTGAACTCCTAGGTTCTATGATTTATAGTTGTATGACTTTGGACAAGTTGTTTTACCTTTCAGACACCTCATTTTTAAAATATGGGTTATGATATACGTACTTCACCTAGGTTTGTAAAACATCTTAGACAGAGCAGTACTTTTAAGATAGGAACACTCTGTACCTTTAAATTTCCTGCTTTCCTCCCTTCACCTTTTGGGGAGGGGTATGGTTGGGAGGATAATAATAAAGAATAGCTCATTCATAGACTTAATTTCAAAATCTGTTAAATGTTGCTGTTCTAAAGTGATCATCGAAGCTGTCGCTTGTTTTACTGTTATTTTACTATATACCTACTGCTTTGCTTTTAGGTCTCGTTTTTGCCCTATAATAAAAGAGGTTGCACTAGAATTTACTGGCAATCTAAGCTCCTTGTTCTTATGAACCACCTGTAACTGTGCAGGGTGTGGTTGTACCAAAGGTTCTGGTGCTGCCCCAACTTATTCCTTAAGTAAAGTAACATTGCGATGGTGGGGAGGGCAAAACAGTCACAGATGTGTTGTGAAATGGATGGTAAATTTTATACTGTCTGTAACGAAAAATGTATTGAAAGCAATTTTGTGTTTAAGGCTATATACCCGAACTCCAGGGGTGGGGCACTTTGGCAGGGAGAAAAAGGTGTATGAAACATCTTCCTATCTGTGTAAGTAGGCAGAGGCAGAGTCCCACGGAGAGATTGTGAAAAATATAGATTCAAGAGCCCCTAGAAATACAGCATGATGTTCTCCAGCCAGAGGATCTCTATGAACTCTCTTTGCTTCACATTCTAGGATTTCATGTGTCTAACATAGATAATACAAAGCATTTGAATAGATAGTTAAAACTCTTCTCGTGATGGAAAAACCCTACTGTGACAGTCAAGAAATACAGACCCTCCCCCTGAATGACCTAATAGCACTAGAAATCATAGGGCCATCCTATCCAAAGCCATGACCAATATTACAGTACCATCAGAGATAAACTCAGGAACTAAAAACTATAGAATGTAGGAATTAGGCGAAGGTTGTCAAAAGTTTCAAAGTTCCAGTTATAAAATAAATAAGTGTTGAGAACGTAATGTCCAACTTGATGACTATAGTTAACAAAACTATATTATATATTGAAAGTAGATTAGAGTGTAGACCTTAAAAGTTCTCACCATGAGGGAAAAAATGGCAACTATGTAAAGTGATGGGTGCTAACTAATCTTACTACCGTGATCATTTTCAGTATCTACATATAAGAAATCACTTAGTTGCACACCTTAAGGTTATGCAATGTTATTTGTCAATTATCTCTCAATAAAACTGGGGCAAAACAAACTATAGGACAGGAGACACCTTATGAAGCTGGAGACAGAAGAGTGGAAGGTGGCCAATGCTCTAATCATTTTACCTGAACCATGTTACCAGTAAAACAGACCCTCAAAGGCTGAGCGACCTCACAGCAGCAAGCATTGACCCAAGTCACGGGGGTGGGAAGAGAAAAATGAAGAGCTGAGAGCTGAGAACAGGAGCTCTAGTCAGCATTCTCTTATCTGTGGATTCCAGCCAGAGCTGGAATGGGCTTGGGGAACAGGTACTACCCTGCCCAGCCCATAACAACCCCTAGTCCTTCTACAATCTCCTGGGCTGGAGCTCCCCAGACCTGCTGTTGAACTGGCTTGGCTGAGCCAGGACTCTTTAGTCTAACAAAATGTTTTCATTTCATTCTGCCTCCTACAACCCCCCCAATCTGCCTTTAATTTTTAAAGTTACAAACTGTTGGTGTTTTTATTTTTTCATTAGGAGGTGGGGTTGTGTTTCTGCCACACGGTTTTAGAAGCCTCAATGCTGGGAACCCAGCAAACATCACACTTGGTAGCCTCTCCTTCCAGTTCTACTTTGTACAACTATCATTTTGAAAACAAATTAGAAAATTAAAATAAGCCAAAACAAATGTTAAATGTAAGACACGCCCACGCAAGGGACACCTGGGTGGCTCAGTCATTTAAGCCTCCGACTTCCGCTCAGGTCATGATCTCACAGTTCATGAGTTCGAGCCCCATGTCGGGCTCTGTGCTGACAGCTCAGAGCTTGGAGCCTGCTTCTGACTCTGTCTCTCTCTCTCTCTCTGTCCCTCCCCTGCTCACATTCTCTCTCTCTCTCTCTCTCTCAAAAATAAATAAACATTAAAAAAAAATTTTAATGTAAGACATGCCAATGTCTACACACATGGAAGCTCATATAACGTCACAACTGGAAGCTTCAGAAATTATCTGGCCAGACTCTCTCATTTCACCCGTAAGAAAAGAGGGGGTCAGGGGCGCCTGGGTGGCGCAGTCGGTTGAGCGTCCGACTTCAGCCAGGTCACGATCTCACGGTCCGTGAGTTCGAGCCCCGCGTCAGGCTCTGGGCTGATGGCTCGGAGCCTGGAGCCTGTTTCCGATTCTGTGTCTCCCTCTCTCTCTGCCCCTCCCCCGTTCATGCTCTGTCTCTCTCTGTCCCAAAAATAAATAAAAAACGTTGAAAAAAAAAATTAAAAAAAAAAAAAAAGAAAGAAAAGAGGGGGTCAGAGCAGGGAAGTCCCCAGCTCAAAATCTCAATTCTACGTGTTGGCAAACTGATTTAAAAAAACAACAACACTAGATTTTGACCCCTAATGTGGTGCTTTTTTTTTTTTTTTCACTCCACTACATTGTCTCTTGGGAGACTGATTATTGATCTGAAAAATAATTTTGCCGAAGCCATTTGGAGTCTTTATTGACAATTGGCTCATACTCTAATTGACACTTTATTTTTACCTTCAGTAAAGTTCTTCCCAGTTTGCTAAGCTGGTTTCAGTGCCTATGGGTATTTGAGCATACACTCAGATGGTCATATGAAGAGGAGTCTTTAGATGACCTCCTCTAGGGGGTCTTAACCTGGAACTCATAAACTCATGGGTGCTAGCAGATACATGGTTAATATTCAAGAAGTTAGCCAAAATTTTGAGTGTACAGATGTACCTTTTTCTGAGTTAAGGAAATAGACTTCCTCAGCTTCTTAAAGGAGTCCATGAATCCTCTCCAGAATTGAACTATTATCTAATTCAATTCTCTACATTAGAGTTGGAGAAACTGAGGCACTGAAAAGTGAATAGAGTTGCCAAGATCACAAAGAACAGAGTAAGGCCTGGAACTCAGACCTTTGGAAATAGACTTCCTCAGCTTCTTAAAGGAGTCCATGAATCCTCTCCAGAATTGAACTACTATCTAATTCAATTCTCTACATTAGAGTTGGAGAAACTGAGGCACTGGAAAGTGAATAGAGTTGCCAAGATCACAAAGAACAGAGTAAGGCCTGGAACTCAGACCTTTCTGTGTACATTTCAGGTTCTTTCCCACTGCACCATGTGGCCTGTATGCTGACAGAGGTGACTCTGGTTCTCCTAGTTAACTCTTTCAACCCATGGTTTTCACTACAAGAGGAATTTATTGAGAGAGTATGCAGGACTCAGTACAAATCAATCCCGCCCCCAGAACAATGTCTCCTGTATATCATCCATCAATCAGGATCATCACCTTGAATTTCTGTCAGAGACAGAATTTATGCTTTGAGGTTTGCAATTTCCTCACATACAGGGGCTCAGCTGCAATTTCTCCAGTCTGGTGTTCAATTCCCAACCCTAGGCAGATTATTCAATGATGTCACCAAGGTCTTTCCCAGTTCCATCATTGCTGTGTCCACCAAAGAAAAATTCTTCTTGAGGCAAAAATGAGCTCTGATTCCATAGAAATGCCAAAAATTACTACTGATTCCATAGTAATTACAGATAGGCTGCTTTAAATTCTATTTGGAAGGAGGTGTGGTAGAATGTAAACCAATCTATAAACACTCTTTATGTTTGCAAGTAGACAGTTTTTATACATGATGGAGTCTGCATCTCCAAATTAATTTTTGGTCAAAAAAAAATCAGAATTTTCAACTGCCCACTCAGTTCATATTTTTTAAATATTGATTTTGTATATTTCCTAGGTTTCTTGGTATGAAAAGATTATTCAAGATTATTATCATTTCTAGTTCTCTGATACCATAGCAAGAAATTAATGCACCATGATCAAAAACGACAAGCCAAAATATGACGGCTAATAAAACGTCTCTAGAGTGTACACAAGAAATTGATAATGTTATTTGACAACAAAGGAAATTGGGTAACTTGTGTCAAGGATGGGAGAAAGACTTTTCACTGCAAATCTTCTAGTTCTTTTGAATTTGAATTGTGTATTCTTTAATCAAAACATGAAGACATAAACTCTGAATTTTAAAAAGAGAAAAATAGTATCAAAATCATACTATTTAGTCACGTAATTGGCTTCCAAAAGAAATCTCTAAACACGGCTGAGGTTGGGGATTGGTCAAATTGTCATACTGTGTTCAATTTTAAACTAAATGCATGAATTACTCTGACAAAATATAAAAATAATTTTAAAAAGAATCACCCCAACCTACTCATTGTACAGGTAAAGAAACTAAGGCCCTAAGGGTGGAAAAGACTAGTTTCTGGGAGTGGGGGGCGGGGGGGTTGCAGAGCATAGATATATACTCAGGTTACTGTGTCTCAGACCAGACCTTTCCTTAACATGGACAGAGACTCTTGGAGTGGCTGGTGTCTAAATGCCTTCAATTGTTGTTGTTGTTGTTGTTGTTGTTAGATTAAGACATTTTTAGAATATTTCAATAAAATTGACGTCTCCTTATTCTGATCCTCTGTGCTAATAATTGTACCCTTTTTTATTCATTCAATTACAAGCAAATTGACAGGAGACATTTATATGAGGCAGCTTAAACCCCAGCTAATGGAGTGCCTAATGACTAATTGATCAGATCCCAACCCAGAGAGCAGCCCTGAGTGGCCTAAAGGAATTTATGCAATTAGTTTAGGTTTGGTAGAAATTGAGTGCATATGAAAGTAAGCTTTTTATGGTCTTGATTTATGAGGGCTGGACATTAACTATATCTGCCAAGAGGTGAGCTGCCTAGCAAGGCCCCAGGCACTGGGAGGCTCTGTCACAGGAAGGAATGGTGAGGTTTTGGAGCTGGGCTGGTGTGTGTGTGTGTGTGTGTGTGTGTGTGCGCGCGCGCGCGCGCGCGCGCGCGCGCTCAGGATGGGTAGAGGGCCTGTGAGTGGAGGAAAAAGAGATATGGTAATGGAGGTGGGATTCGTCCAGAGACCTCTTGAAACTACCGTGATGCTCCCTCCCTAGATAATTCACAGTAAAAACAGTATCAATCCTAAAAATGTATAAAGAAGTCCAGCAAAATTTGATTATCCCAAGATGAACACTAGGATTTTGTGTGTGTGTGAAATCCTAAAACTCAAACTCAGAGAGAGACAGTGCTGTTTCGGTGCCAGTTTGCCTCCAGTGCCAGGCTGGGCAGTGCTGGGCTGAATGAAAAGGCAGAGAACCGACGTCTCACGGAGACAAGTCCTCCACGCCCTGGAGACAGTAAACAACGGGTGGGGAGGACTCCCCAGGAGGAGCCTGGGCCTGGCCGCCCTCCCGTCTCTTTGCAACGCCCCTCTCGCACGCCGGGGGGCTCCCCAGGCCGGAAAGCCGCGTAGAGGAAGCCCCCTCCGGAGGCGAGGGGAGGAGCGGGGCGAACCCTGACCCCGCCTGGGAGTCCTGGGAGCTGAGCGAGTGCGGAAGCGCCGTCGGGGGGTGGAGGGAAACCTGACCTGCTCGGAAAAGAGCGATCGAAGAGGCGAGGCTAAATCGTCTGCCGGGGTCCTCTCTGGCTCCTTCCGCCCGCCGGGACGGGGTTACCGCAGGAGGCTCCCGCAGCTCGGCGGAAGAGACGAAAGAGGGGAAAGGGGCTTTCTGCGCGCCGAGAGGACGCAGCCAAGTCGCTCCCGCGCTTTGGGGTCAGGCTTTGGCGCCCGCGAGGGTGAAGGGAAGCTAAGAGCGGGTTGCGGGGGAGACAGGCAAACACACGGACACCGATAGTGACCGAGACATGGGAGGCGGCGCAAAATCGCGAAGGAGAGACCCGCAGATGGAGCGCGAGTGGAGGGCTCCAAAACCCGGCGAGGACGGCGGACTTCGTCGGCTTATGCCACGGCCCCCTCTGCTCCCTCCGCACCTTCCGCCAAACCCGACGCGCCTGCTCCACTTCTAATCCAGGCGGCCGCTCCTTCCCTGCCCCCTGACGCGGCTGGGTCTCACTAGGGGACCAGTGAAGCTAAGAAGCAGGTGTTTGGCCAGATCTCTCCACCGAATTGCCATATAACGACTTGTCCCGGGCAGGTTACATAAACACTCTGTGCCTCCAAGTTCTCATCTGTAAAATGGGGTTTAAAATGGTACCTACTTGTGTTGTTTAAGGATTAATACGTTAATGCTCATTACGAGCTTGGAACACTACCTGACATACAGGAAGCCCTTAATACATGTTAGATATTATTATTTACTTTTCCAACAAACGTTAGTGAAGCGCGCACTCTCTGGGAGGCTCTGCGCAGGGTTCCAGGAGGCGGGTTATGGAGGTGGTACTTGCCCCAAAGCTCATTTACTGTTAAATAAATAAACAGGGTGCTAACAGGGAATGATAAGGACTAAGAAAAAAATAAAACAGGGTAGTAAGATAGGGTGTCAGGGGAAAAGAACAAACTAAGGTAGAAGGAGCCTCCGCCCCAGTCTGGGCCTCAGTCTCTCCTTCGGTAAAAAAAAGAGGGCGCCCTAAGGCTGACGCACTCTGACGCCTAGCCCAGAGGTGGGAGCTGGGCCCGGGAGAACGAGTCAGAGACCCCACCATCCCCCGACCCCCGCCTCCTCTGCCTACTGGAGCCCGCCCCTTGGGAGGGAGGGCTGTGCTGAGTTTCCCAACAATCAAAAGGTTGATGCATGCCAGGATTCTGCAAAGGAGTTCAAGGATTCTGCTCGAGTTCAAGCAGCCGAAGTTGGGCGTTCAATCAGCCGAAATTGGGGTCAAGTTTCTCAGTGGGAACTCGGATTCTCAGGGTGGACTCCAGGAGAGCGAATTACATCGTGCCTTCTGTGCCTGGGACACACCGTTTGCAAAGACATTACTTCTACCCTTTCTGGTTTACCACTAACAACCACATCGGGAGCTGGTAGTCCCTGTTACTGCTCTCGTGGTATAGAGCAGTGGAGGGAAGAGCGTGGTATAGAGCAGTTTCCCTCTGTGGCGCAGAGAGGGAAAATGTTTATCCCCGCCGATGCCAAGCCCCTATTTTGTCCCTGGAACGCCAACTCTCACTTGTCTGAGTATAAGTTATGTTTGAAAAAGATTAAATATCCCGTTAATGCCTATTATGTGTAGGGCCCTGGCCTTGTGTGATACTCATCACAGCAATCTGAAAGGTAGCCTTTTTTCCTATTTTATGTATGAGGGCACTGGGGCTCAGGAAGTTAAAGGGTCTAAGAGATGGAGTTGGTATCCCACCCCAAGTCTGTCCACCCCAGCGCCACAGTTGTTACCATCTCAGCAGGAAAGTAAAATAAACCAGGCTGAAGGGCCAAGAAAGTGTCAGGCACATTCAGCAGGGCAGAGGTCACCTCCTGATCCTCCTCCCTGATTCCCCCTCTAGGTTCTGAGGGCCCATGTCACAGAGGACCCCTTCTGTACCCATGATAAACACAGAGTGAGGCAAGGCTTCTTCTAATTTAAGTATGAAGGAAACTGGCCACCTTTGAATGGACTCTGGAGATGCAGATCACCACCTTGACCCTGACCTCACTCCCTTGTCTCTACTTGATGGTCTCTGTTTTCCTCTACAGTCCCCAGAATCTAGAAAGGATTGGGCTGGAAAGGATCCTTTCAGTTTACAAAACCAAAGCCTCATTCATTCATTCATTCATCCATTCATTTGACAGATACCTATCGTCTGCCACTCTGGGCCAGATCCTGAGCTGGGCAGTGGGTATAAAACAGTGAATAAAACTGGTAAATATTAGGCACAGAGAAAGGAAGCTCCTGGCCAGAGATGACACAGCCCAGACCCAGGAGCCCAGGATTCCCACATGCATGATCTGCCCATCAAGGCTTCACCCATGTGGGCCTTTGTATGCATGGTTCATTCAGGGGTCACATCCTAATTCCAGACAGCCATGTGCCTAGAAGCCTTTCCCTAGTCCACAGATGACTCTCAAAATCCCACCTTGAAAGACCCAGTGCACCTTTCCATACAAACAGCCCTGAACGTTGGCCTTCCTTTCTCTTGGCCTGGTGTAAAGAAACTCCCAGCTGGGCGGGCACAGTGAATGTTGCAAATTGGCAGTATTTTGCAAAGGAAAATCTGCTCCGGAGTGTTTTTCAGTTACTCTTTAAAAATTATGTTTGTGGTTTTGCAGCCATGGAGAGAGGCTTCCAGGGGTGATGTGACTTGCCCAAGGTCACACGGTTAGGAAATGGCACACCAAGATGCAAACCAGGCCTATATGAACCCCAAACCGGCTGGTACCTACCCACCCTCCACTCTTGAGAGCACTGTGCCTCCGCCCCAGAGGAGGGGCAGAGGCGACTGCACAATTCCGGAGAAACCACAGCTCCCGTTGCTTCCTGAGAGAGCCCAAGGAGAGAGGCAGCGGCGCCGACCCGGCGCACTCAGTGGGTGGGAGAGGGTGGGGCGCGTCGTGGACCGGGCCGCAGCTCCCGCCCGCAGGTGCAAATTGGTCGAAATACCGGTACGCTTGGACAGTCCCGGCGCCTGAAGCGGACCAGGCGCAGAGGTGAGCGTGCGACTCACAACCCAGCCAGTCCAGTAATAGCGCAGATCTTATTTTCGGGCTGCTCATTCCGCCCTCTCCAAAAAAAAAAGTCTTCCAAACTTTTGAGGTTAATATATATATATATATATATATATATATATAATCTCAGCAGGGAACTTTTCAGAAAGGAGATGGAGGCGGCGGATATCGGGTTCTTTCCCGGACCAGAAAAGCTGAAGGCTCTTACCTGCAGGAAATCTCGCAGCCCGCAAAGGCGCGTCTGTCTGGAGCGCTTCACTTCGGCGCGGGACGCTCACGGCCGCCTCCTCTGCAGCCCGGCTGGGCTCCGGCCCTGTGTTTTATACCACTATAGGCAATTAATATTGCATCAGCCGTATTTTAAATTTTCAAAACCCACAATATAATGTAATGGCATAAGGGCATTTATTATTAAAGGACACCCGATGGAGAAGGAGGTGGAGGCATCGCTGGGGTTGTTGCGCTTGGTGGGGGCGAGGGACTGAGGTCCAGGGGCTGGGGGCGATCCCTAGGTTTGTTTTTGCCGCAGAGGGAGTGCACAGCGCGGAGGGGAGACCCGCTCTGCTCCGAATTTCGGCCGGGAGTCGATGACCCAGACCTCTTTGAAGACACAGAGGGGAAATGTGCAGACGACTCCCTGACTTGGAACATTAATTTTTAAATCATGAAGGTGTTCCTGTGGCTCACAAATAAAAGGGTTTCTTCCCCCTTTTAGAGGGGGTGAAAGAAAAGGGAATGGCCATCTTTTGAGCACCTACTGTGCGCAGGGCACTAGGCTAGGATCTTGACAGCAGATGTACCATTTAGCACCTCCTTCCTCATAGAGAAGATGAGATAGACCATGAATTGAGTAAGCTCTTGGGTGACAATTTTAAATGAATTTCTGAAATGACCCCGAAGGGGCCCCAACGGACTCTGTCCCAGGAAAGAGCACTTTCCTCCCTCTTTGCTTCTATCCACCCACTTCCTGCCAGGCCACTTGAATCTTTTAAAATAATGTTTCATCTTGAGCACCAAGCGCTACCAAATGCCTCAAATAAACAATCTTATTTAATCTTGACAATAACTTTGTGAGGTAAATATTAACATCTTAATCCTGCAGGCGAGCAGAGCAGTCCGAGCCTTAGAGAAGGTAAGAAACTGGCTTCAGGATCATTCAGCCAATGAGTGCAAGTACTAGGCGCTCCTACTCTCATCAGTCAGGCTTCAAAGTTTGCGGTGGATCTGAGTCTAGTTGACCGAACAGAGGCTGATAGATTCACATGCAGGGAAGTGTGGAGGGAAGTGCCTTGTAACCCTGAGGTCCAGAGAAGAACGGCCAGCTCTCCCTAGAGATCTGAGTGACAAGGTGCAGCTGTGTGGAAGAGGGGAGAGATGGCCAGACACTGGCCTGCCAGAAGCAAGAACCCAGCCCTTATGGGTCCTCACTTTTAAATCCTTTCCAAGACTAGTACTCCTTAGCCTCTGAGAAAGAAAAGCACTGTGATTCGGGTTGAAAAATAAAGCATTTATTTTAGGAGTTAATTCAAGGGGTAAATAGAGAAGAAAACTTAATATTTTATTTGTATCTATTTGGAGAACAAAACCAAGGTCACACAGCAACACGCGAATTACATGAAGCAACGAAAGATAAAATGTGGTGGGGCCAGAGGGATGGCGGTGAGAAGGGTCCAGGCCAGCAGTCTGGCTCCTCTTTCCGCTCCAAATCACAAGTGAACCTCCACCAGGAGACACCCATGTAAGGGGGATGGAAAGAAGCAGAGTTAAATAAATAATAGCCAATAACAATGCTAACAACAACAACAATAATAAAATCGCAATGAGGTTAGATGTGTTGGAAGGACTTGCATATGATTCAGAGAAGTTACAATTACTTTCGAAAAGCCGCCTCTATGCTGCGCTGGAAATCTGGCTGCAGGAGCGAGCTGGGGGCAGAGAGTCCTCAGTCCGACCGGAACACTACCAATCCCATCCCTCCAGCAGGCAGTAATCACCCCCTCAAACACCATCAGATCTTGGAGGATGCGCTAGAGCAGTTGCCGGCTGTTGCTTGCAACCAGCTTTGAGATCCCGGCATTTTCAGTCGCCAAAATTGAGCCCATCTTTTAGGGAGCCCGACTTACCGCAGAGAACAGCTGGGACCTCGCAACTTCACGCACACTTTCCCTGAACCTAGTCCGTGCTACCTTAGAGAACTTACAGCAAACCAAAGGATGAGATGGATAGAATTTAGGAGAGGAAAGGAGTATAAGGCTATCCTTTGGAAACATACAGTATTTTATATACTCTAAATAAATCTCCAGTACATGTTTGTGCCCCAGTTAGACTTTGTATTAGTGTTTATCACTGCCTTCCCATCCCTTCACCTTTGTCTAATCACGCTTAGCAAAGTGGCGCCTTCACCCCGGAGTAGTGTGGTCGGGGCCAGTTCACTGTCCCCTGCATTGGGGCTCCTGCCCTGTGGTTTCGCAGTCCAGCGCGCGAGGGAAATTTTTCAGCACCACGGACAGCGTCTGCCACTCGGGGCCTGCCCTTCAGGAATTTTTTTCTTAGCGCCATAACTTTTCAGGTGGGAATGGAAAGGAAAGAAGAGAAAGAGAAGTCCGGGAGGCAACCAGGTAGGATAAAGGGGAAAGTCTGTGCCTTCGGGGGAGACAGCCTGACCTGCCAGGAAACGTCTTGGAGTTCCCCATAACCGTTCCCCCCACACACACACTCTGGGGGGTGGCATACACTCCGCTCTCCCGGCCCTGGCCCCGGCCCCGGACGCCGCGCCCCGCCGCAGTCAGTGGACCGCCGAGTACTTCATTCGTTTCTGTTTCTGTCTCTGGTTGCAAAACCAGACCCTCACCACGTTCTTTTTAAGGTCCAGTTTCTCAGCAATGGCCGCGATCTTCTCGGATGAGGGCCGCGGCTGGATAGCGAAGTAGGCCTCGAGCGAGCGCTTCTCCGGCGCTGCGATGGACGTGCGTTTGCGCTTCCGCTCACTGCCGTTGAAGAGCTCTGGCTTGCTGTTTTTTTCTCGATAGGCGGCCTCGGCTTCCTCCAGCCAGGCCTGGAGCACCGGCTTGAGCGCGATCATGTTGTTGTGGGAGAGAGTGAGAGACTCGAACCTGCAAATGGTGCTCTGGCTGAGCGAGCCTACGCCGGGGATCTTGAGGTTGGCTAGAGCCGCACCCACGTCCGCCTGGGTCACTCCCAGCTTGATGCGCCGTTGCTTGAAGCGCTCGGCGAAGGCCTCGAGCTCTCGCGGGTCCGACTCCACGTCGCTGAGGCACGCGGGCATGGCGGTGTGAGGCGCCACGGCGTGTGGGTGACTCATGCCCATGGCCTGGTGCAGGTGGCCCATGGCGCCCAGGTGATGCGGGTGGATCTGCGCCGGCATCACCGAGTGCTCGGGGGCGCCCAAACCGCTCACGCTCAGCGTGGGAGAGATGTGCTCTAGCAGGTCGCCCTCGAGGCCCTGGTGCACGGCGTGGTGTGGGTGTGAGGTGAGCGCGGCCGGGTGGGATATGGGCACGGTGGACGAAGTGGACGTGCAGGGCACGCTGCTCATGGTATGATAGGTGGCGTCGGGCTTGAACGGATGGTTCTTGCCGTGGGAGACGATATCCACCGCCGCCAGAGCTTCGGCGCGTGCCAGCAGGCTCTCATCAAAGCTTCCAAATATATTACCCTGCAGCTGCAAGCGAGAAGGCGCACAGCACGGTCAGTGGGGAATACTGTCAACTCAGGATTAAAACACATTTTCAAGCAACCGAGATGCCTCTCCTCAAAGCCCAGGTCATAAAAATTAATACGGAGACAGAGGCTTTGCTGGAACAGACGTGTGGATCAGAGAGACATGAATGAGAGAGAGAGCGCGCCGGGAGAGAGCGCGGGGGAGACAAGGAGAGGGGTTCAGACAGCGGCGATTGTTCTGGGCGACATGAAAAAAACATGAAGCTAGTGCCTGTCAAAAAATGTGCCTTAGAGCGGTAATTATGCTCCAGTACGTACCTGCGGGGCTGGGAGACAGACTCGGCGCATGGCCTCGGAACCGGAGTGCAGGCTGGAGAATTTGGGTTCTTGAAGCACCGGATGCATGCCGAAAGGCTGCTTGGCGTTCATGGCCATCATCTTCGCGCGCCTGGCAGGGAGGCAGCGAGGGACATGGATCAGGCTCGTCTCGCTCGCTCGCCGCGCTCCAAGTGAGCGCCGCTCAGCGCCCGCGCTCCCCTCGCCCTCTCGCTCGCTGCCTCCCCTCTCCCCCACCTGCTTCTTCACTCATCTTACAAGCAGCCTGCCAGGAAGGGCCCGGGCGCGCGCAGGCGTGCTCACGCGCCCGGGACTCGCAGGGGCGGCCCGGGAGGCGAGGCCAGGCAGCAGCTCTAGGCGCGCGTCTGTACGCCCGCCACAGCCGCCCCCGCCACAGCATTTATACCCCGGTCGGGCCTGGCCTCTCCGGGCCTGCCCCGCCCCGCCTGGCTCCAGGCCGGCAGACCTTCCGGACTGTTTCTTCTTGGTGGACTAGTTTCCCCCAAAGTCTCAAACCTCTCCGTCCTGTCCCAACTCGCACTGTCCAGATCGAAGGGCAGCCACGGCCTGAGTGGGTCCAGGAAGCTGACCCTTCTATACACACACACACACACACACACACACACACACACACTCCTTGTCGGCCTCGCTGCCGCCAAACTGCCCATTTCCAGGGCGCTCCTGGCCCCACGCCCGAGCCGTCCACCAGAGTCCGGCCCCGCGGCTCAGCGAAGAGGCGCCTCCAAGCGCCCAGACGGGCTCCAGGGAGGGTGAGGGGCTGCCAGAATGAGCCCCAGGTGACCCCAATCGCCCGGCGGGGTGGAAATGGGGGAAATAAATGTCTGCCGGGTCTTGGAGACCAGCGGCTTCCTCCCAACGCTGGCAGTTCTGGTCTTCGCTAGAGAAAGACAACTTGGCCCCCTCTCCCTTTCCCCAACCCGTCAGTGGAAGGAAGCTTAATGAGTTCTGTTTAGAATAGTAACAGTTCAGAACTGCCCACCGGCCTTGGGAGTCAGTCAGTGCACTTCCACTGGGCTGCCAAACCTCACAAGCCCCATTCGCCAGAACAATAGCTACCATTTTTGAGCTCCTAATAGGTG
The DNA here is from genome assembly GCF_024362965.1 of Panthera pardus. Classification (NCBI taxonomy): domain Eukaryota; kingdom Metazoa; phylum Chordata; class Mammalia; order Carnivora; family Felidae; genus Panthera; species Panthera pardus. Next base: position 117,127,872 of record NW_026526765.1, read on the forward strand.
GTAGGCTATTTAGAGACTTAGTTCATGGTATCCGCACACTCTGCGGAGTAGATACTGTTATTCTGCTTTCCAGGTGAGGAAAACGAGGGGGTTAAGTGACTCGCCCGAGACAACAGAGCTAGTTGGGAACAGGGCCCTTGGCTCACTCGTTCCGTTATCCATTCCACGAATATTTACGGATGGCCTACTGTGTGCCGAGCGCCACATCTGACTTCCCAGCTCTTCATCATTTCGCACTTTTCCTCCCGAAGTTTTGGGACCCGAAGTGCCCCAGGGTTAGTATTGCTCCGCCCCCGCCTCGCTCTGATCCCCTCTCCTTCCCCCTGGTGTCCTCTCCTTTGCCCGCGCTAGTAAACATCGTGAATAATGGATAGGGAATCCTGGGACCGCGCCGCAGCGCCGCCCTCCGGGCTTCGGAGCCGAGACCTGCGCGCCCAGCTGAGCCCACCTCACCTCGGACGCCGCCACCGCCGGGGAGCGACCTTCGAGTTTCAGAAGTCTCCCCAGCCAGAGGGCTGGGCCTTGCGCGCCCGCGTATGCGGGCCGGGTCTCTCAGAATGTGAACACGGCGGTTGGGTGTGGAGGGGTCACCTCTGGCCTAAGAGCAAATCCTGCCTAGATCTGGGCTCCCCACCCTCGGATCCTGCCAATCCCTCTTCTCCGCATTACAGCCAGCCCCCTTGCATGGGTCCTGTGCGTCCTGTAACCGTTCTGTAACCTGTAACCGGGGAGGAGGACTGAGCCCAGGGGCCTGAGGCCAAGGGCTGCCCTCCCACTAAACTTCTCTTGAGCCTTGGTTTCCTTGTCTGTAAAACGGCAACTGCACTCCTGTTTGCCTTCTTGGGTTCTGGTGAAGGTGTTTTCAAACTAGAATAGAAAGGAAAGCATTGAGCACCATATCTAGTGCTAGGCAAACCTCACAACCTAATGTTTGGGCGCAGCCTTGCCCTCAGATTCAACATGCATCTCTGCCTCTTGCTGACTTAGAGGCCATGAGCCACCTCAAACATTGTTGGACTGAACTTTCATCATATATGAAATAGTTTCCCCTCCACTAACTGTTGCGAGCAGTGCACTGAGATAAGCTTTCAGCATGCTGCTTGGCACAGTGAAATCATGAAATAAATGTTTGTTGCTCTCTTCTTCTTCCCTCAACACTTAAAGCTAAAGCATTTGGGAGCCGGGGTGGCTTAAATAATCTCCCTGGAGAATGACTGATCTAAAGGTGCAATCTGGTTCCCTGCTGTCCTTCCTTCGTTCAACACCTGCTTTGTGCCAGACTCCACACAGAGGGCTGGGCCACAGATGTGAATCAGACTCCATCCCTGCCCTCACAGAGTCACCAGTCTAAAATCCACGGCAGGAAATTGACTATAAACTTGCACTGCAGTGGAGAAGATGTAGATTCACGCACAAGACACAGAGCAAGTCTGGTGGAATTCTTGAAATACGGAATACACACCAGAACTGTGGGCCTTAAGACAGCTGGCTCTTAGACAGCATTCTAATATTGGGCTTTGTGTGACCCTGGCCAGGCCTCAGTTTACCCACAAGAAGAGGGCTGGACTAGATGGTAGGAACTTCCAGCTCCAGCCAAACAGTACCATTCTGGTTAACTTAAATGAAACACATTTTAAATGAGTCAAGAGCTTCTTTCCTAGGACCTTAACTTCCCAGAAGCTGAACGCAGCATTATTTCATCACTTCACCAACGTTTAGGACCACTCATTCTCATTTTCTGCTCAATGCAGGAAGGCAAATGGAAAGCAGGGAAGGAAAAGAAGGGAGGCTGAATCCTCTAGGGAGAAGATTTTGGAACTTGCCTGACCCCATGGTGCCCTGAGACCCACAATCACCTAATCATACCCTAATTGTCTAAGAAGCTGAACCCCTGGAAACAGAAGGAAAGGCCCATCCACATCCATCCTTCTCTGCTTTGTCCCCTCAGGGGCTGGGAGACACTTGCCAGGGTCGGTCGAGGTCAGGCAAGGGTCAGAGCCAGAGCAAGAGTAACTGACCTCCTTAGGCCTCCGTGCTGGCCTTCAGTTCACCAGCCTCTGTCCTAGCATCCCCAGGCATTAGGACCACAAATCGAAAGCCACTCTTGCATCAGGCAACCTGTGTTCTTTGGATTTTTCTCATCCTTCCCTTCAGTGAAGGTCCACTGACAGGTCTATGCAGCCAGCAGTAAGGTGACACCCATCCTTAGGGAGCAGTCTTTCTGAGAAGGCCCTGGAGAGAGAGGAGATGAGATAAAGACCACAGAGAAAAGAACGAGAAGAACTATGAACACTGTATACTTTATAGGATTTTCAAGCTTCAGTTCTGTCAGGAGCAAGTCCAGTAAAGCAGATCAGTTGGGTATATAACAGGGAAGACTGGGACTGACGTAAAGTGGAGACCAAATGCCCCATCCTCACCCCTGTGGCATTAAATTACAATTAAAAAGCACATGCACATCCCTCCCCCCTCTCCATGCACACACCCCACATAAAGGCCACACGAAATCTGTCTGAGGGTCCAAGTAGGGACCACATGGGCATTTATGTGAGTGACACTAATGGGGACACTTTCTTCATTCCACGGTCATTTCAGGATACCTACTGATGGCTGGATCTTGTGATACGTTCTGTAGGCATAGAGCACACTGCTTGGAGAGCTCAGACTCTAGTGGGGACATAAAATTGCCACATGTAACTCTAAATCAGAACACAAAGCACTCTGTCCCTCCGGAAGGACTAGCCCTGTAGGGAAGCTAGGGCAGAGGGGCAGGGGCATTTTCCTATGGGCCAGTGGTTTTCAACTTTAGCATCAGCAGGAATCATGCAGGAATCTGCAGCCTCTTAAAACAAAACATCCTAAGATGACGACATGCAGAGATGCTACCCATGGGAGTGAAGTGCCTCTTTTTTTGGGGGGGGGGAGGGGCAGAGGAAGAAAGAGAGAAGGAAAATCCCAAGCAGGTTCCCTGTACTATCAGTGCAGAGTCCCTCGGTGGGGGGGGGGGGGGGCGAGGGAGGGGGGCAGGAGACTGCAGGGGAGCGGGGAGAGCAGGGCGCGGGTTTCGAACCCACAAAACATAATATCATGAAAAAATCAAGTCAGACACTTAGCTGACTGAGCCACCCAGGCACCCCTGAGGTGCTTCTTAATAGACATTTATGATTTGCCAGCGGGTGACCTGGGACTCTCAACTTGAAAACCTTGATGTGAAAACTTGTTACTTGACATTATTTTTTTCAGACCCTAAAATAATTATTTAAGTTTAAGTTTCACTAAGACTCCAAGAGATAAATTTTTCTTCTTTGAGTCTTTTGTGTCCTCCTCTATTATGTCTTGGTAAGAACACAATGTTTCATTGCCTCAGCTCCTTGAAGGACCCTGGGACTTCTTTGAGGATGGGTCTTATTGTCCCTGTGTCTCCACTGCCTATATCTACAGGGCAGGTACCATATAGGAGCTTAATATAACAATGTGCATTGAATGAATGAATGCCTGAATAATATCTCCCCTACGATTTTGGCAGTAGGATGATGGTAATAACAAGAAAAACCAGTTATGGACTGCCAGGCTCTGGGTTATGTGCTTTAGAAAAGAATTATAACTGAATCTCCACATCAAGACTTTGACATTATATTATTATCTCCATTTCCCAGATGAGAAAACTGAGGCACAGCGAGACTGATTTTTTTCCCCCAACCCACACATTGAAGCATGGTAAGGTGGGCATTAGAGCCCAGGTTTTTCTAACTTCTGAACCTGCTTTTAATGAAGGTCTTGGGCTGGCACCAGAATCTCCACCCCACCCCATCCCCCAAGCCCAGAGGCTGAGACTGGGAGGAAGAGCAGGCTTTACTTCTCTCCCAGAAGGCGAGGTGGCCTCTATTCCAGAGGCTCAGAGGCTGGCCCCGCTCCAGGCTTGCTTCCGGCAGAGGCCGCTTCCAGAAGCCAGTGGCTACCAGTTCCCACCTCCATCCCTGGCCAAGCTCCACTTTGGAGAGAAGGGGAGGACAGGGAGGAGGGGTGGAATGGGAGATAGCCCGATAGGACTGCCCGAACTCGAGATGCCATCGCGGGCAGGCAGCTGGCGGGGCTGCCCGGCCAGGTGTTCGCAGCCGCCCGCCTTCCTCTCCCTTTCTCTCAGCTCCTCTCACAAACTTCTCACATGTACCTGCCGCCTGCACAGCTGCTGCGGCCGCTCGCCTCACATTGTCTGCGTGGGGCTCTGAAGATCTGAGATGCCCAGAGGGACTCAGGAGCCCCAGGCCCACAACCCCTGAGGAGTTGTCGCCACGCGCCAGCCCTCCCCTGCCCTGGCGTCCCCTGCCGACTGAGTTCTGACTCTCCGGCAGTACGGCTGGCAGGTCTCTGACTCCTTATGGCCTCAGTTTCCTCATCTGAAAAATGAGGGGACCAAGCGAGGGATGTCCTAGAGCCCTTGTCCATCATGCATTCTTTCACCGAATACATTTATTGAGCATCTACTCTGTGGCCCTCACGATGTTAGCAGATAGGAATTCAGCTACAAACAAGGCAGACCCCACCCTCCCCAGGGCCCCTCCCCCCATGGAGCTGATACTTCAGCAGCAAGTGAGCATCAAACAAGACAGCCTGGAGTCCGGATAACTGCTGCAGAGAAGATAAACCAGAGAAAATACAGGAATAGAGACTGCCTGGACAAAAGAGTCACCTTTGAGTGAAGGCTTGAAGCATAAAACGGAAGACAAGAGAAACAGCAAGTGTGAACACCTGATGTGGGAGTAAGAATGGCGTTTTCAGGAACAAGCAGACGTCGAGGGTAGTTGGAGTGTAGTAAGGAGATCGCAAAAGTGGGAAAGGACAGAGTCAAAGGCAGGCACCAGATGGTGCAGGGGAATTGGGTTTTGAACCATGGGGGGGCGGGCACTGGAGCTTTTAAGCAGGGTGGTGATAGGATTGGAGGTCTACTTCCTGCAGCCGTATAGGAATGGGGTTGCAGTGGTCCAGAATGGATGAGAGAGACCCCACATTTTCTGGGTTTAGTCTACTGCTTCAAGGAAAATCAGTCAGTAGTTTGGATTTGACACGCCATTCTCCAGGAGACTCTTCCTAACAACTTCCTACATCAGTGCGTGACTTTTTCATACTCTACCCCCCCTCCAACCACTGCCACCAAATAGGTCCTGCTGTGTCATCATCTTTGAGCTCAAGACTTTAGAATATCTATGCCATCAGTAGCATGGCCATCTCTCTGCTTGTTCTCAAGAATCTGGACTCAATCACCACGTGGTCCTATTCCTGGCCCACAAAGACTGGTTTTGACTTTCTCTTCCCCAGTTCATAGGCATCCTAGAGTTCAAAGTCATAAAGTCAATCCCCATGTCACTCAGTTGGTTGTTAGCTCTTCTGTGGCCAAAGGATTAGGCCATTTCTCTTACCCAGTCAGCTTGATTGTGAAGAAGCAGCAAGGGGAAAGGTCTGGATTCAAACATGGATACATAGCTAACTTGCTGTGTCACCCCGGACAAGTTACTCATGGGCTCTGGGCCTCTGGTTACTCAAGACTAGATCCACAGGCCCTTTCAATGTGGATAAGTCAAGGTTCTAAGCAGGAATCTTGGAAAGAGGGTAGAGGTCAAATCCATCACCATAAATGGAAACCAAGTTCAAAGCAGAAAACACTGTTGTTTTGTGTAGCCATCACATGCTTGCCAAGCGCTTCTTCTGAGCTGGACACTTGCTAGGTCTAGGGATGCAATGATAAACAAGGTTTATGTGGTCACTGGCTCAAGAAGCTTAGAATCTGGCTGTTGTCTTTTTCATTCCTTATAATAACTCCCTCAAAGTGAATTATCTTTCCACCTTTTCTTTATAGATGAGGAAACTGAGGTTCAGAAAGGTGAAGTAACTTGTCTGCCAATGTACAGCTCATTGTCTTCCTGAGCTCCTACTCTGTCCGCCTGGCTGTGTGCATCATGTCTGTTCATCCTAACATCTACCCTGTCTATGATGTAGGTGCTATTGTTACCTATGTTTTGCCTACAGGACTGCTAAGGCTCAGAGAAGTTGTGTTCCTGGTAGCACCACCGGGAGCAAGTGGCAGGGATAGGATCTGAACTCAGGTCTGCTGAGCTTTCCCACAGACACCAGGCAGCCTCCATCCAGGAAAGGGGGTGAAACTTCCCGCAACTTGTTCCCTCCCCCCACCCCCCACCCCACACAGCAAAGAGAAGCAGAGTCACTAACCAACCTCTGTAAATTAAAAGGAAGAAGAAGGGGAAGGAGGAGGAGGAGGAGAAGGAGAAGAAAAGTAGCAAAGAAAAAGAAAAAGGGAAAACAAGCAAAGGCTCTGCTCCCATCAGGGGGGAAATCGGCGTCTTGTCGCCTAGCTCCATGCCCTGATTTATGATAAAAAATTTAGAGGAAATCATTTATATTTTAAAGGATCTAAATAGCTGCATGAAAGTTTTATCTAAAGTGCCACTGTATTTATAGGCAGTTCTTCCAGGCTGGAGGTAATTAATAGATGTATAAATCGCAGGGCTCCGGGCTCCCCTGCCCGCCAGGCTGGATGGCGGCGCGGGCCTGGGCACGTGGGGCGGGCACGGGGAAGTGGGCCGCAGAGAGACTGCTCCAGACCCTCCCCACCCTCGCCCCCCACTGTCTGTGAAGCTTCTGCTGGGTCCCGAGCTCATTCATTTTGGACTAGGGTACGCAGCCCTGAAGTCGGCAGACTGCACTTCCCTACTGTCCCACTTCCAGTCCCCTACAAGAGTTGTCAAAGGGAGCTCAAGAGGCGACCCTCTTTCCCTTTTCCGGTCCCAGGTCCCAAGGCCAGCACCAGGGAATTTACTCCAGTGTCCTGGCGGGTTTATAACTCCGGGAAGTCTTGGTCTGTGAAATCCCGGGCTCCCTCCCTCCCTCACCCACCTCTAGCCAAAGTCCCCTTTCTGTCTGCGGCCCCTGTTCAAGATGCCAGGCGGTTGTTTTGTTTTGGAAAAGGAAGCCAGTTGCAAGAGGCTGACAGCTCTCGGCTTACTTTAATTAAGGCTGTGAAATATTGATGGTTTTGGCACTCTCTGTGGCCGCCACACCTTACAAGCTGGGAGAGAAGCCCAGGGATGAACAAGCTAAGGTAGGCCAGATGGTTTCCCTTCAGAAACGCCATTCAGACCTACAGAGGTGTCACTGCCTGAGATCATCACGGAGCCCTACATAATTGATGGGTCTCCTGAATTCAAAAAAGAAAAAATCCACCAAACTGGAAATAACAGTGATGACTCGTTCAGAGCTGAGGAGAGGGTGTGTCTACCTCCTGGGCTGAGGGTGGACAGGCTGAAGGACAAAGGGCAACCACCTTGGCCCTTTTCTTTCATTGGGTTCCTTCCTGCAGGGCCATATTTCTGTCGGGATGTGGGACAGACAGAACCTTCCCTACCTGAACACCCTCCTTTTTCTTCCTTGGAGGACTGAGAGCAGGCACTCCTCAGTGAGGAGAAACTATCCATCTCCCTTTTTAAAATCCTGTAGTTCCCTGTGCTGTGATAAAGTACCACCAAAAGTGGGTTTAAAAGAAAAGTACGCAAGTCACCTATTTACTCTACCATTAAGTTTGAGCTGGATGATAAATGCGTGTCTGTGGTTTTTTGCTGGCCAGTGATTCCAAACGGCTCTACAAGAGAGCTGCCATCTTGAGACATCAAGATGTTTTGACCCAGTAGATTCTTTCATTTATGGGTTTTGAAAGGGGAGTGTATTGGTGTTGTTTGTGGTGTGGAGATACCATCTTCCAAGACCCACGTCATCTGTGTGAACAGGGGTAAAACATTATTTTTGACATGAGATGACCTTGTCACTGACATATTTCTTTTTAATGTTTATTTATTTATTTTTGAGAGAAAGAGAACAGGAGAGGGGCAGAGACAGACAGAGAGAGAGAGACAGAGGATCTGAAGCAGGCTGTGAAATGCCAGCACAGAGCCCAACGCGGGGCTCGAACTCACCGACCGTGAGATCATGATCTGAGCCAAAGTCGGACGCTTAACCGACTGATCCACCCAGGCGCCCCAGCCATTGACATATTTTAATACGTCAGTCCAGAAAGGTTTTATAGACAGTTGCCTTCTCTTTACTAAAATTCATCACTTTGTAAACAAAACACTATAAATATATGCTATCCCATTCCATTTCTTCCCATGAATATCCATAATTTATTATCTTTCTCAAACAATTTTTTTAGTATAACAAAAAAGACAATGAAAGCCTGGCTCCATCACTGGGTTCAGCATCCACGTTCTAGTGGGTTAGAAATATAGAGAAGCTGGAAGCTCTTGTCTCCTGTATCCCCAGACATTTTACTTTCTGTGAAAATGGCAGTTCATCCATTTCTTTTGCTCTTGCATTCTCTTTCCTGAACAGGGGAGAAATTTTTGCATGCATTTGTAACTGAACCTTTCAGAATTCGACGGAAATCCGGTCTGGCGGTAAATAGAAGGTTGTGGAAGTGAATGTCATATTCCCAAGGGCTGTAAGCATCACAGTATGGTCGCTGGTACTCTGTTACATTTCACTTCACATTTATAACCTCCTTTTTCTCCAAAGAGCATATTACGCATGAAGGGCCAGTTTTGGGGCAGTAGGAAATGACCACATCCTTTGTGAATAAGTGGTAAGCATTTGATAAATTCTATCATTGTGAGGAGTGGCTGGTCAGAGGATTAGGACAGTCAGGGAAGCTTTCTCTAAGTTGCTAAGACCTGAATGAGGAGAAGGAACCAGTCATAAGACAATCTCTGAGAAGAGGTTGTAGGCAAAGGATAAGGACATCCCACATTCCAAACTGAGAAAGGGTTTGCATGTTTATAGACCAGGAAGAAGGATGCTCTGCTGGGGCCAATGAACAAGGGAGAAGAAAGAGAGATGAGTTTGGAGGGGTGAAGGATTAAATAGGACCTTATAAGCCATGGTAAGAAACTCGTGCTTTGTTCCAAGGGCAGTGGAAAGTTTTAAGCAGGAGAGTGATAAGCATTTTGATAGAAGTCTCCTAAGAGGGAACACAGCCCAGGCCAGAGGCAGGCATGTGGAAGGGAGGTCTTCTGGAAAAAAGTGGTAGTCTTGCTGTTCCCTCTGTCTGGAAGGCTCTTCCTGCAGACAGTCACACGGCGCACTTTCACACCACCTTCAAGCATCAGCTCAAATGTCATCTTCTCAGTGAAGCCTTCCCAGATGACTCCATTTCCAATTTCAACTATCTCATCCCTCCTACTTTTATGCCCTTCTCTGCTTTGTCTCCATAGCACTCAGTATCTTATACACTTTATAGCTGTATTTGACTTTTTTTATTAGTTTATTGCCTATTTTGCTAATACAGTGTAAGTTTGACAAAGGCAGGGACTTGGCTTTAGTCACTTCTATATTCCTAGTGTCACAAACACTGCCTAGAGCTCAATACATTTGTGTGGAATCAATAAATTAACCTGAGCTGAGTTTTGACAACATCTGGTTTTTTTTTATTTTTATACAAAGAATGACACTACCTGTGCCATTGGTGAGGCCTATATTTGGGCCCCTTCCTTCAGGCCCCCATGGCTAAGGGGAGGCTACACAGTTTTTTTGTCATCTTGGATGGTATGCAAGGTGAGCTGCCTATGTGGGCATCCACCTTCCCTCATACTGTGCTGCCCGTCAATCTGCTCATCATGCTAAGCCCATTCCCATCTCAGAACTTTTGTCTTCATGTGCCTCTATCTTATCCCCACATTTCTTCACCTGGCCAGCTCCTCCACGTCTGTCATTCAGTTCACATGTCACCTCATCAAAGACAACTTCCCTGGCCTTCCCAGACCACCCAATCAAAATTATCTCCATATACCTCCTCCCCCCTTGGTCACTCTCTGCCCCATTATTCTGTTTTTGTTTTTCAACCTGGCACTTAGCACGATCTGAAAATTACTTGTCCTTTTCCTTGTTTATGTGCTTATCACCCGTGTGTTTTCACTAGAACATAAGCTCCATGAAAGCAGACAAGGCCAACCTTGTTTTTCACAGAATCTCCATTGCCTGGCATGCAGGAGGGGCTCCCAACGTGTGTTGAAGGAATGCATAAATGAATACATAAGTCAGACGAGCTAAGGTTGGCCTGGAGCTGCAGAGTGACTGATTGGCATTGCCCAGGAAACCCAATTCTCAGTTCCCTCCTCCCCTTCAGACCACATTGCCTTCCCGATGTATGTGGGAAAAGATAGCTGCAAAGATACACAAGCAGAGCTGAAAACTTTTCTAAGCCCAGACTGAAGGGGAAATGCTGAGCTCTTGTGGAGGAAAGAGGAAGCATGTCCCAGCTTTGGGAGGATCATTGCTTCCATTGTTCATTTGAGCCTTTGGGTCAATAAAGCAGATTTCTGACATCATAAAACCAATTAAGACGAAAAAAAAAACAAAAACAAAAACGCACACACAAAACTCGACACTGGCTATGACATGACTGTTCCATTGTACAATCTGATCGAGGAAATGTATCTAGGATTACCCAGACAGTCAATTATTCATGAGCTAAACGTCCAGGCATCAATTACCTGGCTTGATGCTCTTATTCATTAAGGAGATTGAACAGCCCAACTTAACAAAGCAGGAGAAGGTTGCTAAGTAACAGAAGTTACCTGACCAGCCCGCAACATGGCAACTTCCACAATATGAGGCTTTTCATGGCAAGAGAGGCCCAAGGATCACCAGCACCAAAGATCAAGTTGTAAACCCCCATGGGGCTACTTTCAGCCTCGACAAAGGGATGGGGGCTAAGAGGAGATGGGTTTGATTTAGACCTCGGAAGGAATGTACAAGATACAAGCTAAGTTCCCTTTATCAAACGAAGTGGATATTTACCAGGAGAATAAGAATATTTCACAACACATTACTTAACATTTTAGAGGAAAGCCAAAGATGCCTATCTCGCATATAATCGAACAAAAGTAGAGTACAAGTATAACAAAAATTCCCCCGGGTGCTACAGATTCTTAGAATATCTCTCCAGGCATCCATCTGAGAGTGAGTCTAAAAAAATCATCCTAAGGATAAAAATATTTATATATAAGATACAAAAGTTTATATAGAGGACACAGAGCTTTATATACTCAACATAATTAACCTTCTTCTTATAAAAAGTTATTCCACTACAGATAAAACTGTAGTTCCCTTGACTACTACTTCTAGTATTTGTCTGTATTACTTTTATAACCAGAAAGAAACACTCACGTATTTTCAGATTTGAACATACAGATCTTGAGGGAAGAAGCCTCCGTTTGGGGCTTCAGTGCATATAGAAGTCTCTGTTTAGGGCTTCAGGGACAAAGAGGTTTCCAAAAACTGGGGTGCATATCACATCTAATGTATTGTTGTGAGAGATAGTGTGGTGTCAGCAAGACAAATTACATAGTTTGCAGGGCCCAGTGCAAAAGGAAAATGTGGATCCCCTTGTTCAAAAACGTATTAAGAATTTCAAGGTGGCAACAACACACCATTAAACCAAGCACGGGGCCCTTCTAAGCGTGGATCCCTGTGCCACTGAACCGGTTCCATACCCATGAATCTGGCCCTGGGTTGCAGAGTTAAGAGCCCAGGTTTCCAAGTGAGACAGACTCCAGCATGAACCCTGACTTCACCTTTACTAGCTGTAAGGTCTTTTATTTTTTTTTTTAAGTTTATTTATTTTGAGAGAGAGACCACAAGTGGGGAAGGGGCAGAGAGAGAGAGGGAGAGGGAGAGAGAGAGAGAGAGAGAGAGAGAGAGAGAGAGAGAATCCCAAGCAGGCTCCACACCACCAGTACAGAGCCTGAGGCGGAGCGGGGCTCGAACTCACAAACTGTGAGATCACAACCTGAGCCAAAGTCAGACGCTTAACCAACTGAGCCACCCAGGTGCGCCTACCAGCTACAAGGTCTTGATGAGTCTCCATCCTCTGAGAGATAATAATAGGAGCAAAATGAAGACGACGTGAGACCATGTCTGGTGCATGCTGACCTCCCCGTAGGGAATAATTATCTTTAATGCCGTAGAAATATTAATGACAAGTTAGTGACAATGAGTAGGGCTGCTCCTGGCCCTGGTGGTATGTGTCTGCATGGGCTGACTTTACTCAAGCATGCAAACTCTAAAACAGGGCAAACCCTGACTGACTGACATTCTGTCTGCACTTGGGTATCACCAGCTCGGGTTCGGTGGAATTCTTTTCTTCCCACAGCTATTAGCACCTGAGGAGGGCCTGATTTGGGTTGACGTGAATATTTCATGTGAGGTGAGGCTGTTGCAAGTTTGATAACTGAGGTTCATTCTGAGCCAACATAATCTAGCTCATTCATTCATTCATGAAATACTTTGATGGTCATTTGTTGGCACTGGGGAATCAGTTCCTATTCTGGAAAATACTGCCACAGCCTTTTGTGTGACTGACTTGCTTTCCTCTTTTTAAGCCTCAGCTCAAACATCAGCTCCTCAGACAGGCCTTCCTCCCTACCCTCCCTAAAGAAGACTGCCAGTGACTGTCTTGTCACTCCATTTAGTGCCTTCATAGATCCTGTTGACCTAGTTGTAAACAACAGAGACCCTATCTTGTCTATTCTGTATTTCTAGAACACAGAGAAATCCTGGTTTGTAGTAGGAACACAGTAAATATTTTTCTTTTTTTAAGCTTTGTTTATTTATTCTGAGACAGAGAGAGGCAAAGAAAGAGAGGGAGAGAGAGAGGGATCTTGACAGTGCAGAGCCCGATGTGGGGCTCGATCCCATGAACCGTGAGATCATGACCCGAGCTGAAATCAAGAGTCAGACTGACTGAGCCCCCAGGTGCCCCAGTAAATATTTTTCAATAAATTAACGAATAAAGGAGTAGAGAAATTTGATGGTGCTGTGGAAACACAGAGGAGAAGCCCTGCATTCTGCCTGAAATTGTTGCTGACAGCTTCCCAGAGGAGGTGCCGTTTCAGATGAGTCTTAAGGGATGAAAAGGAGTTTGACAGGCAAACAAAGGTGGGTAGATGTTCTAGACTGACAGGACAGCAAGTGCAAAAGCAAGCAGCCCAAGAGAACTCAGGACTGCAAAGGTTTTAGGGGAGAAAAAGTAGGGTGTAGGTCATACAAGGGCAGTAATGAGGCTCAGAAGTTGAGGTGGAAACCAGATCACTAAAAATATCACACAGAATTCTAAGGAAGCTGGGTTTTATACTGGAGGCAGTCAAGCAAACTCCATTTATCTGCCTGCTCAGTGGCTGGCCCCAAGCTAAGTGTAACGGGCACAGCAGTGAATAAGATATACATAGTCCCTGACCTTAGGGAGCTTACCTTCTGGCAGGGAAGACAGACATGACATAAATATGTAGTATTTATCATTTCATCATTAAACAAAACTACGAGAAGCACTATGATTAAATATTACAGAGAAGAGCAGGGTGTGATGAGAGTCCATAACAAGGATATCTAACCTTGGTTAGGGATTGGAGAAGCCTCTCCTTTTTGACTCTCAAACCAGTCCCGGAAAAATCCATTGCTTGATGTTAAAAGTTAACTTAAACTACATGTACTAATAGAAAAAAAAAAAAAAAACTTCACATACATACTGAGGAATTCAGTAAGTACATTCCCAGAAATAGACATTTGGTTTGATGCCATTTGCATAATATTTCTTAAAAGTTTATTTATTTTGGGGAGGGAGAGAAAAGGGGGAGGGGGAGGGGAAGGCGGGGGGCAGGGTGGGGACAGAGGATCCAAAGCACGCCCTGTGCTGACAGCAGCAACCCCAGTGCTCGAACTCATGAACCACAAGATCATGACCTGAGCCAAAGTCAGACACTCAACTGACTGAGCCACCCAGGTGACCCTATATAATATTCTGAAGCATGTGAAATATTATTATCTATCACTACAAACAAACAGCATGAAGACAGGCCTAGGAATGAGAGACACCAGAAGCAGTGTAATGGCTCCCTTGGGAGTAGGGGTAAATGTTGGAGTAAAATATGTCGCTGGAGAGGTTGAAATGCATTTTTAATGGTGTATATCTCAGCTGGGTTTATTTTATTCTCTTTTCATATTTTTGAATTATTCCACTTAGAAAAAATAAAGTCAGGGGTGCTTAGTTGGCTCAGTCACTTTTGTCCGATTCTTGATTTTGGCTTAGGTCATGATCTCACAGTCTGGTTCGTGAGATCGAGCTCCAGGTCAGGCTCGGTGCTGACTGTGGAGAGACTGCTTGGGATTCTCTGTCTCTCTCCTTCTCTCTCTGCCCCTTCCCCCTCAAAATAAATAAATCAACTTAAAAAAATAAGGTCAACTGAAATCTATACTATTTTTTATTAGTCATCATTGCCATAAAAAGGATTGTAACATCCATTCTCTAAGACAGTACAGGAAATGGAAGTGCATAAGGCAGTACCAATTCTACCCCATATTGCAAAGTAAATAAACAAAGACCACAAAAGTTTTTATTAGGTCAAAAACCTTCCTCAGTCCTGTAATTTCTTCCCAGATATTCTGTACATAAAACAAGAAGTAAGTAAAGGAAAGAACTGCCTTTTTTCTTTTTACACCTGTCCTTGTAAAAGCAGCTTTTCTTACAAGCTAAGACTCTTTAGTGACTGGCTGGACTTCTTGCAAATTCAGTTGATCTTTATTTGGGAAAGAGGCAACTAAAATGAAAAGCAATCCAGAGAAGGCAGAAGGATCTGGAACCTCAAATTCTCACCAACGGTGCCAAAGTCCAGGCGCCAGTGGAACAGCATCCTGATCGATGGTTAAGTGCACGGGAATGGCTGGTCACCTGTCCCACCGCAGATGGTTTTCTGTGATACCCTCTGAAAGGTCTCCTGGACTTGCATGCATCTCTGGGCTCTGTGACCAAGGTCAAAGTTGGTATAGGGAGGAAGAGTGGGCTTCCTTGTTTCAGAATATTTTTTCATGAGTCCATGGTGGGTCTCTGCTGGCAGTTCTTAAAATAGCCAGTGAGGAGTAACGGGACTGGCAGCCAGTTATTGATCATTCAGCAGAGTGCTAGCAGCTGTCATCAGGCCAGAGTAATAGAGAGACCATGTAGCTTCCCTCCCCTGGCAGAACACATTTCCCCAAATCCTTATCACCGACGCAGAACAAAAAGCTCTACCTAATGTGCTACCTCAGCAGCACAGTGTCTGATAATATCCTCTGATAAATGGAGATAGATAGTGTTTGGAAGCTGGACAGTGCTTTCTAGATTGACGGCCCACTGCTAGGAGACACGAAGGCGTGAAGTCATCATCCGAAGTGAAAAGTCTATAAAACCATCGGTAGCGGAGGCTCTTTTCTACCCTAGACATGTTTCTATGGGCCTATTCAATCGCTAAGTCCATTCATCCATCCATCAAAACGTGGTTCAATGTCTCTCTCTGTCAGGCTCCATTTCAGGTTATGGGATATGAAAATGACCAAGGATCTAGACTGGAGGAGCACGCAATCAATGTTGACCACATACCTGCTCAAAATAGGGCCTGGCAACAGATTTCTAAGGAAAAAATTCTCCCTCCAGCTTTGATATGCCAAGTGAATTAGTTGATGAGATCAGTGGTGAAGGCCACTGTCCAGGAATGGCCAATATGTTTGTTATATTCTCGTGTCATTTATACTCAACTGGTGATGGCTATCTGGAACACCGTGGTAAGAATGGCTCTGAGTCTAAGTTCAGGTGGTGGGAAAGAATACTGTGGTTGATTAGCAATGTCTGTTGCAAGTGATGAATGGGGGAGTGGCTGCACATATTTGCTTTCTCTGGAGCAGTGGAAAGATAATGGGCTAGAAGCCTATACACAGACACCCGGATTTTATTTCTACCAACAGCTGTGTAGCTCAGGCAAGTTCGCTGCTTTCTCTCTGTTCCCTTATCTATAGAGCAAGGATGATAATGTATTCTTTGCTCTATTTTCCTCCCAAGTTGTCAAGTAATAAGTGAATGCGATAAAATATGAGAAGGTCTCATCACCATGTAATTATATTATAAGTTAATATTGTACTGAAAGAATTGGGCTTTAATCTGGGTGGGGTGGGTATAGGGTAGAATCAACCAGTTTGTTTCCCTTCTTTGTGAATTTGATTTTGTTTTTCTATGTGCTCCATACTTGGGTAAGGTTGGTCTTTTTGATGTTAAAGAACATTCAAGATAGGAGAAAGGTAACATAAGAATTCCATTAAAATGAGGAAAAGAGTTTTCACAAGAACTCAGGATAGTGGGAGCTCACTGGTTCCCAGTTCAAGATAAGGAGGATGGCTTATGGCCAAAAGTAGCCCTATGGACTTATCACTGTCCCAGCACCTGCAGTCTGATGCCTCACATCATGCTTACTCCTCTATGTGATGTTGGTGATGATAATCATAATGAAAAAGATAGTCATTAAGGATGCTGTGTCAGGCATTCAACCCAAGGCTTTGCTAAGGTATCCTCATTTAATCCTTCCAACAATCTCATGAGGTATTCTTATTTTAGAGATGAGATGGATGACCTCTTAAGAGGTTAAGCAACATCAAGGTCACAGAGCTCACGAAGACCATCTGAAAGCAAAATCTGGGAAGAGTTAAGATGGCAGAGTAGTAGGGGGACCCTAATCTTGCCTTGTCTCCCAGACACAGCTTGATAAATATGAAAGCAAAAACTGTTGATGTCTTACCCACTGCACTCCACTACCACCCATCCCACAAGTCTCTGACTGAGATGATTTGACCAGCCAACAAAGAGTAATTCATGCCCCACGCTGGGAGTTGGATTAGAATCCTGAGTTCCTCAACAGCTTGGAGTTCTGGGATTCTAGCCCCATGAACAGCGGTGGAAGGGACTATTGTTTTAAGTACAAGGGTTATTTTTCAGCAACAGGCAGCCTGATAGAGTCAAAGTGAGCATAATTAACCCAGGGATGTTGTAGTTCTACTATTCATTTTTTTTCAGTACTTTAGATTAAGTTCTAGCAAAGCAGCAAAAATTAGAATTTTCTCCCATTTCACTCCCATCAACTGTCTCTGTTCCCAGAACTCGTAAAATTTCCATTTTCTAATATCACATTTTACAAAGCCCTTGTCCATAATGTAGACCACATCCTTTTAGCATTTACATCCTAGCAGGTAAATAACATTAATTTTAAGAAGTTCCCATCACATGCTTCTTAAGAACTAGCTAAAGTCTATATATAGTGCAAGTACTTGGGCCTGTCTAGACCACCAAAAGGAACTATTCCTCCATAGAACATCGGCTAACGTTTGTTCAGTCAACAGCCTCCTTATACTCACTGGTTTCACAATATCTTGCTGAAACCTCACATCTTACATTGGGTCCATTTTGCCCACGAAATGATTCCAGGAACTTATGGATGGACAGTGTAGCCAGACGGAGCTTGGCTGTTTAGTCCCAAATTCAGTTCAAGCTTATGGGCCAGAAAGTCCCACGCTTAGGCAGAAAATGTACAAAGAGCAATTTATCTGCATTCAGAGTGTAATATTTGGTATCTAATCATAAGGTTGTTTTAAGAGGAAAAAATAAATTAATGTGTCCAAAGCGTTGAGTGCCTGAAACATTTACACTCTCATTCATGGTAGCTCTAGCCATTGTTGTGGTGATGGCTGTGGTTATGACACTCATCTTGCCACATCCAAGCATAAAGCTCTAGCCTTTTCATGATCACATAGCATTCCATTACGAGGACATTTCATTATTTACTAATTCGTCTGTATTTTCTGAATTTCTTAGAATGATTAAAATGTATCACATAATTAATACAAAATTTTAAAGACTGGTACTTGTAGTCACTTGTTCTTGCCACTAGGTAGATGATCATCAGGTATTGAAAGAGCTCATTAAAGACACACATTTGTGGGTGCCTGAGTGGCTCAGTAAGTTAAGTGTCTGACTCTTGGTTTCAGTTCAAGTCATGATCTCACAGTTCATGATTTTTAGCCCCACATCGGGTTCTGCACTGACAGTGTGGAGCCTGCTTGGGATTCTCTTTCTTTCTGCCCCTCCTGTGTACATTCTCTCCCTCTTTCTCTTTCTCTCTCTGTCTCTCTCAAAATAAATAAATAAACTTTAAAAAAAGACACACATTTGGGTGCCTGGGTGGCTCAGTCAGTTGAGTGTCTGACTCTTGATTTTGGCTCAGGTCATGATTCCAGGGTCATGGGATCCAGCCCCATGTCAGGCTCTGCACTAAGTGTGCAGCCTCCTTAAGTTTCTTTTTCTCTCACTCTCCCTTTGCCTCTCTCCCCCACTCATGCTCTCTGGCTCTCTTTAAAATAAAATTTAAACATTTAAAGACACACTTGTGGGATGGTTAGAAAGTCTCCCCTGGCTGATCTTTAAATAACAGAGAGTTTCCCTGTATTATTACTAATGAAGCATCCCGCAGAGACCTAGCACAAGTAACAAATCTCTAAACTGAGAAAATTACATCTCTTCCGCTTATTCTTTGCAATGTTAAGTCGTATTCAGACTGCAGACTGTTATGTTTGGCTATTAACCAATGTCATTAAGAGCTTGAGTATGAATATTAGTTCCAACCCTTGTATAAGAGTGATGTCGTCAACAGTCCTTTTACAGTGGAGTGTGCATGTGGGCTGTGTTAAAATCCACACATAGGAAGGATAACTGTGTGCCATCTTGATTTTGGGAGTTGTGGGGCACTGAAGGGAAGTTCCTTATGAAAAGGCAAACTTTTTAAAAATTTTTTTCAAGTTTATTTATTTTTGAGAGACAGAGTGTGAGTGGGGGAGGGGCAGAGAGAGAGAGGGAGACACAGAATCCAAAGTAGGCTCCAGGCTCTGAGCTGTCAGCATAGAGCCCAACGCAGGGCTCGAACTCACAACCTGTGAGACCATGACCTGAACCAAAGTCAGATGTTTAACTGACTGAGCCACCCAGGCGCCCCTGAAAATACAAACATTTAAAATACCACATAAACTTTTTTAAGGTGTATAAGAATTTCAAACCTATTATAATAGGTCTCTTCTCTCTCTCAATCATTTATACGTAATAGATAGATTGTCTTGCATAGCTGGTTCTGAAATGAAGCAGAAACCTTTATTTTTCCCTGGAGCATTTAAGGCTTTCTCCAAAATCACTGCAATGGGAGCAAGGATGCCTGTGTTTCCCTTCCAACCATGTGAATAAGTTACAGCTTTGCCCTACATTTTCTCCTGTCTTCCCCATACTTACGGTGTGATGTTTGTGTTGTTCTAATGACGTGGTTACCCCGTGGTTACCCCAAGGCTTCTGGAAGGCAGGAGTGTGGGAGAAAGGAGATTTTTCAGGAAGCCTAAGCAACTCTTTGAAAAACAGCGTTTCAGTCCGCTGAAGAGACCACGGGCCAGGGGAAGTTCTTGTGCACGCCATTCCCCAGGGATCCCTCCCACTCTTGCGGATGAAAACCTAAGTGTTGTCCACTTCACCTGTGGCATTCTGACTTGCGAACGTGTGAGCGTGTCACGAAGCAGCAGTTACGGGTACGCGCAGTACAACGATGGCCTCCAGTGTGTTCCTTGAAGCAGAGCGGCATGAGAGAGGACTGATGTCTCCAACTTCCGGAAAAGGACTTGTAATATGATAACAACCTCCAAAAAGGCTTTAAATTCTCAGGTTTGGAACACAGAATGTTTGGATGAAACCCTCTCAGCAGTTACAGAGCTGGTCCCCCAGGGCCCCACCCCTGCTTAGCCCACAGTAGTGGCTGGTGCTGAAAACTGGAGGCACATAGGAGACGGTGAACCTTCTTTATTAAGCTTTTCTTCTTTATTAAGCTATAGTGATCACCCCCTAGGGCTACCTCAGAGAGAATGTGTGCATTTTCAAAGGTTGCTGCACTGGTGACGGCTTCCGGAGAACTTTGCTGGGCTTCCACAATCCCCAAGTTGTAAATGGAAAACACAACTTATCTCTGTAAAAAAAAAAATATATTATTGTGTGCTTAGTATAAAAACATTAGATAGTATAAAGAAGCACAAAGAAGGCAATAAAATCTCCAACATTTTAGTATATTATCCTCCTACTCTTTCTTTCCCCCAGAGCGCTCAGAGGCATTCATACAACTGTTGATTTCTCCCACATTCACCCCAGGTCTCAGTCATCTCATATCACAAAGAATAGCTCCTCTTTCACAATACTTTCCATCTTACATCAGTGGGGACGGGAGGTGGTCCCTGCCCCAGTCGCCCTCACTCGGCAAAGACGACGGACTGAATCTCTACCCCCGGACAGTTGCAAGACCAATGCAGGGAGGAAAGATTAGAGCATATTGGACTGTTCCATGCAGGCTTCTACAGGGAATTGATACATGTCATTTCTGTGTCCTTTTCATGAACCAAAGCTAGTCAGGTGGCTACACTTAACTCCATGGAGACAAGGGAAGCATGACCAATGATGTGCCCAGACAGACGGGGACCACAGTACAGGGCGTCCACAAAGTCTGAAAACATAAGAGAATACATAGTGAATAGTTTGTTGATATGATAATTCATGAAGGAATTATATTTTGTCTCCAGACTTTTGGATACTCTGTATTTGGTCAACAGCACTGATGACTCCCACAGTGCTATGCAGAAAATGTCTTTCTCATCTCTGGGGATCCTGAGAACTTATACTGGGGATCTGACCCCTATTTGTGGAAACCAATGTTTGCTGAAGGATGAGTTGCTCCCAGGGAGAAGGAAGATCTTGCAGGGAAAGCGAACTTCTTGGGCGATGTGTGTGGTAGGGGGGAGTCACTGAAAGACTCAAGGGGGAGAATAGCTCGCCATGGACAAAGACAGGCTGGCAGGACCAGGACTCTGTGTGCGTTTGTATGAGGGTAAGGGTATGTATGCATGTAGTGTTTTTACAAAATGGGCATCAAACTCATTGTTTCATCGCCTGTTGTTTGTAACTTAACATTATATCATAAACAACTTCCCTTGTCATTTATAAGCATTAATACAGCTTATTTTTAATGACAGCACAGAGCCATTATATAACCAAATCATCATTCATCTAACCAATCTCCTATTCAGTTTTAAAATGGCTTCAATTTGTTCACCACTGTAAACGATGCTACAGAGAAGATCCTTGTAATTTAGACTTTGTCTCTTCCACTATTATTCACTTTGGATGAATTACGCAAAGCACAATTGCTGGGTAAATGAGCACACGCATTTTTTAAGTTTTTCTTAAAAATTTTTTTTAAATGTTTTTATTTTAGTTTTTGAGAGACAAAGGGAGACAAAGCATGAGCAGGAGAGGGGCAGAGAGAGAGGGAGACACAGAACCTGAAGCCGGCTCCAGGCTCCAAGCCATCAGCACAGAGCCCAACATGGGGCTCGAGCCCACAGACGCAGGATCATGACCTGATTCAAGTTGGATGCTCAATCGACTGAGCCACCCAGGCACCGCTAAGCTTTTCTTAATAAACTGAAAAATTCATCCTCTGGACAGCTTCTGCCCCTCTCTACTCACACAAGTGAGACTTTCCTTTAAATGTTAAGACATTTGTAAATTATCTTATTTCACTTTTTTCTAGCCCCACAGGTTACACCAGAGCTGAAGGAAGGAGTAGTGAGGAGGGAGATCTCCAAGTGTGCAGGGATACTTCATTGAGACAAAACAGCAAAACTCATATATCAGGCAATAGTTTCCAGTAAGTACCATCATCTCATCCACGGTATAGATCTCTCTGGCAGCAAACATTTAGGGGCCCTATTATTCAGGAGTCGTTGTTGAAACAGATCAATGGGTCCTGCACACGATAACAAGCTTTCACCCGCAATTGAGAGCTGGGGAGTTTGCATCTCTCCTGACAGAGCAACCTGGCCTGTGAATGGCAAATCACCATTCAGCCCTCCCAGGGAGGCAGCCCTTTCCTTTCCAAGCCCAGCCCTGAAGCAGCGGAAAGGGAAGCAGTGTGGCTTTGTGGTTTGATTACAGGGCTGGGCCATTAGAACTTCTCTTTTGGGCTCTGCCACTGACTTCTCCCGTGGCCTCAAAACTGTCTCCTTTTTCCTAGTGGTAAAATAGACAGCAGTGCTCGCCAGCTTCTTCCACATGAAGACTATATCCAAGCGCTTAAGGACTTTTAACACCTCTGCACGTCCATAAGGAAACTTGGTCGCCCAGGGCAATTAATTTTTTTTTTTTTATCCACCATGGTGTCAACAGATTGTGTTGTAGCACTTCAGAAAAATCTAGGTTTCAGGGCACCTGGGTGGCTCAGTGGGTTGAGCGTCCAACTTCAGCTCAGGTCATGATTTCACACTCTGTGAGTTCGAACTCCATGTTGGGCCCTGTGCTGGCAGCTCAGAGCCTGGAGCCTGCTTTGGATTCTCTCTCTCTGCCCACCCCCACACCCCGCTTGCACTCTGTTTCTCTCTCTCTCTCTCAAAAATAAATAAACATAAAAAAAAGAAAAATCTAGGTTTCATAGTCTCATAAAGAGGGCAAATCAAAATGAAGGCACCAATGAGAAGTAAGAAATGTGGCAAATTGTCTTGTCCTTGTCTCTGCAATGAACCAGTAAAATAACATGATACTAATATATGAAGCTTGTTGGAAATATGAAAACAATGTAGAGGAAATACTTTTATAATTATGAAAAGGTAGTAACTTATTATTGAATGAAAAAGATCATGAAAGCAATGTAATCAACATGATTCCATGTTTTGAAAATTGTGAGCCTTGAGTGAAAGAAGTCAGTGAGAGGAAGACAGGTATCATGTGTTTTCACTCATATGTGGATCTTGAGAAACTTAACAGAAGACCATGGGGGAAGGGAAGGGGAAAAAATAGTTACAAACACAGAGGGGGGGAGGCAAATCATAAGAGACTTTGAACACAGAGAAAAAACTGAGAGTTGACGTGGGGTTGGGGAGAGGGGAAAATGGGTGATGGGCATTGAGGAGGGCACTTGTTTGGATGAGCACTGGGTGTTGTATGGAAGCAATGAATCATGGGAAGCTACTCCCCAAACCAAGAGCACACTGTATACACTGTATGTTAGCCAATTTGACAATAAATTATATTAAAAAATAATAATAAAATAAAAGGTTTATAAATTTTTTGTGAGCATAAATATATGTAAATACATCATCACAGACAAAAAAGTCTAGGGGTATACACACAAAAATGTATCTAGTGGTTGTCTGTGGGTTTTCATTTTTCTTCCTTTGGCCAGTCTCTATTTTCTGATTTTTCTACAATGAACATAAATTACTTGAGCTCTAAAAATTACTTTAAAGTAAGTAATGAATATTTTAGAGGACAATGATCTTTGTGAATCTAAATAGAGAATAAACCGGGAAGCTTTCATATCATATATATGGACATGATCCAAAACTGAGTAATATGAAATATTTGTTTTCAGTGGAAAGAAGTAAGTAAATCAAGGGGAGAGAGCATTTTCTGAATTGAAGTAAACATATTTGGGGACCTGATTAGGAATACTTATTGACTTTTGTGTCACCATTTAGAAAATTCTGTCTCTGAATGTTGTTACAGATCAGATTCTCCTTCTCTGCACATGATGTAGATTTTAGTTCCATAGAACCTATTATCTCTTCAAATTACACTAACAGTCACCAGCCTAACACCCAGCACCGTGCAGTCTCATGTAAGTCTGGAGGGATCTCATGGCACATCACCCGTGTCCAGATGTACCAAGTAACAGAGCTAAGTGGGGTCTATCCATGACTATGATGATAACAAGCCTATCTATATATGGCAGCTCTTCTTAGAGACTCCTTGCTCATATCACCCCACCCTTGGGGAGGGATCAGATGAAATGTTGAAAGTGTATAATATTACTCTGACCATCATCCCTTCCCCCTTCTACTAGTATACACTCCAATTTTGCCTTGGGGAACGAGCCCTTCTTGAATGGATACTATCTTGGTGGGACTGGCAATCAACAGTCCTACCCTCCTGTGGCTGACGGTTTGGTATATGACTCAGGGTTGGCCAGGCAGGTGTTCTCATCATGGACACTGAATGCTGAGTGGGCTGACAAGGGTTGTGGGAGCTCATGCAACACCTGAAAGTTGGGTCCTTTCAGTTCTGCTGCCTCAGAACTGCCTGGCTCCAGCCATTCCCTGAGCTCTTCAGTCTTTTCTTCAATTCTGTGTTTTACTCTATATTTTCAGTAAATTTCTTTTTTACATGTGCTAGATTATTTTTTGTTGCTCACAACCAAGGAACTCAAAAAGAGACAAAGACCCTTTATCATGGAAGAGCCCTCCGCAAAGTCACAGGATGATGCTGGATAATTATACATGTGTGCCTGGAGTCTGGTGACAAGAGGTCAGAAAATTTCTATTATTCCCTGGAAATGAAATGAAATGAAATTAGACACACACACACACACACACACACACATATACATATATACATATATGTGTATGTATATGACATAAATATATCATAGAATGTATAATATTCATATATATAAATATATAAAAATATATATATTTAGTAATACGAGACTCTGAAAATAGCACACTTTTGAGATTAAATGAATCCCTACCACCACTGCCATAAGAAGAAAAATATTCTGAAGTATAACTAGTGCAAAATAAACTAAACTTCTGGAAAACATAACCCAAAGTGGTGATGATGTAGCGGCAGAAGTTTTAACAGTCTCTGTGTACAGAGTTCTGAGAAGGGAGAGCAGAATAAAAGAAGCAATGTTGGGACAACATAACACAGACTGCTCTAGGCTGGGACTCAAAAAGGCTGGTCTTTAGGATGTAATTAGGAAGCTGATGACTCCAGGCATTTCTTTCTTTTTTTTTTTTTTAATGTGTATTCATTTTTGAGAAAGAAATACAGAGACAGAGCGTGAGAGGGGGAGGGGCAGAGAGAGGGAGACACAGAATCCGAAGCAGGCTCCAGGCTTTGAGCTGTCAGCACAGAACCGAATGTGGGGCTCGACCTCAGGAACCACGAGATCATGACCGGAGCCGAAGTCAGATGCTTAACCCACTGAGCCACCCAGGCACCCCGACTCCAGGCATTTCTAAACAACACCACTCAGATCTAGGAAGGAGACAGCATTATTTCTCAACCCTCTCTTTCTTTGCCCAAATTCCCAGGGGACAGTCTGGCTGATTCTGTCCACCAATGACTGCTTTCCCCTAGGTCAGGTGTCCATCTAAACTCAGGAGAGTTTAATCTCCTGAGGTCACAGAAGGGCAAGGTCATGTCATAGAAAAAAAGAATGCGGGAGCCCAGCCCTGGGGGAGTTCAGGACAGTTATAAAAGTCAGGGGCAAGAGCTGGCAAAGGCGTGTCTGCTAGAGCAGGACAATTTTAGAATAAGATGGGGGATTAGAAAACAGGTCCCCAGTGCCCAGACTGATGTTCCAGCTACCAGACCACATTATTACCTGGAATACAAGCTTTCTGAGAGAGAGGGTCACATTAGATAATTTCCAAAGCCCTGCCAGCAACAGAGCCCTGTGGTAAAGTTTCAGTAGTTTGAGGATGGCTCTGTGAGTAAATAAAGAACATTTCTTTGTGTATTTGTGTCAGTAGGGGTAGGTATACTGCATGGCGATCCAGTGGAAGTTTTGGAGTCAGACTCCCTGGGCTCAATCCTGGCTCTCCAGTGTACCTCCCACTTCACACAAGCTCTCCAAGCCGCCTCGTGTGTTTTTTTATGACAGACACACACAACAGCCGACGCAGACAACTCATTGCGATTCCTGGCCTTTTCCTTTTATGAGATATACAAATACCACTGTTGTTATAGCAGAAAAGGATGGATGAAGAAAAGCTTTTCTCTTTCCAAGCCTGATGCCAGTTTTTTGTCCATAACACATTTATAATCTGGTATCAACGTTTTGTGATATCCACCTGATCTCAGAAATAATTCTTTATCAGGATGACCTTTTAGGATACAGTCAGACGAATAAAACACAAATCACTATTTCATCATATGAGCATTGATAATTGATTTTTTTAAGTGGTGAGGGAAAAGGCACTTCTCAGTAAACCCCAGTTCACGCAGCGAATATTAACATAGCCTCCCCCCTCCCCCCTCCCCCCAGCCTTCCCCACCCCAACTTTCTCCCTTCATCCTTCCTGTGAGCATCTCCCTCACATTGTCCTAGCTCCTGTGATGTACCCTCCCAGGACTATCTTCAATAGCAGGAAAAAATACACTTTTTATTGATTTCATTTCATATACATTTATGCTGTTGGTTGCCTGCTTTTATGTTACATCCAACCTTCAGAATTCAGGTTGAATATGTCATGCCATGATGTGCAGGAGACCTGCAGAGAGAGCGCCCCTGGACTTTAATGGGAGCTGAGTACATTCAAAGGAAGAATTTTGCTTTCAGTGTATTTAACACTGTTTGCCTAGAGTTCTATCTCCACAGGGGCTAACATCTGTGTAAAACAGCAGGGAGGAGAGCTCCTGGCCTAGGCCCTGCTGAGAACAAAGCCAGGACACCTGAGAATTAAAAGGCTCCCATCCTTCAAAGCTTTCCAGAGACTTCTCATCCCCCTGCACATCTTGACACTTTCACTACCTACGTGTGCACCGCGAAACAATGAGTACACAGCATCTCTGTGCAAGTTGATAAACTTGAGGTAAATGGCATCCCATCGTATTCATCCTATTGCCACTCGCTCTTGTGGACCAGAATTATGTTTCTGAGATTTAACCACCTCGCTCTAGTTCATTCATTTTAATAGCTGTATTGCATTTTATTGTTCAGAATGTTTTATCTCTTAAGCTGAGCGGTGGGTACTCTTGGTGTTTGTCATATTCTTTTCTAAACTTTGCAGGAAGGCTGAAATATTTCATGATTTAAAAAATGAAGTGAGCGCTGCCTTTCAGGTCTCCCCTGACACAGAATGCTTCTTGTGGCAACGTGTGGCTGTCCCGCTAGGTTGCAGACTGCAGCTCCCCATTCGTCTGCGTGCCTGGTTCTGTAGACTTGAGCCCAGCATCTAATAGTCTTACAGTGATGCTAGTTGTGTTTCCTGAACATCGATGCTGTGCCCGGCACTGTGCCACGTGCTTTGAGAGGGTGATCCCATCGAGTCCTCGTAACAATACTACAGGGTGGGGGTGTCATGATTATCCTGCATTTATAGCTGAGAGAGGTGACGCTCAGAAGTTTGGTGTCATGGCCAAGGCCGGATGGCTAGGAAGGTGAGAGCCAGTGTTTGCAAGCAGGCCTCTCTGACTGCCAGATTCATGTTGATCCATAGTCTCGCCACCCTACCATATTTCTCCATAGTTGGGGAGGGAGGGATGCCTTTGGCTCCGTCTGGATGCTGTCGGTTTGCCTGTCCCCTCCTCAGAACACGTTCATCCAGATATCCATGGTAGGATGGAAAGACGAAAGCAGCATTAGGATTGGGACCTCCACTCAACTCTTTCTTCACACATTCAGATGGTTTCACCTGCAGGCTAAAATGGTTCAAAGGACTAGGCACTACCCCACACCCACTGCCACACTGCACACAGGCATTTGCCCAGCGGTTGTCTTCCCACACTAAGGCTTGGATTTACCCCACGGGTTGGCCAAGGGGCTCTTTTGGGAAAGGCCTTATTCAGACCTTTGAAATTTTTCTCCAAACGAGGGTATGCTTGAAGTCTGTAATTTTTCTTCTCTATTTTTTTATCCTTTCTTCCCTTTCCTTCTTCCTCTTCCTTGAATACGAAAAGCATTTAACATTATTTAATGTGGAGGATTTTAAACATGCCAATTTCATATTCTCATTTGTTTAAGTACAACAGGAACCTTTAAAACATGGCAGTGGCTGGACTGCCGAGAAGCTCTCTGGGGCTCTGTTGGGGGAGACCAGGGGGGTCAGGGTCTTGCAGATCAAACCCCCCACCCCACCCCGTGTGCCGGGAATGCCCTCTGCTACCCTGGAGAACTCTTGGAGTTGCAACAGCCGTGCAAAATGAAGCCTCTTATATGGATCTGCATTCACTCTCTGGAGAAGACCTAAAATAAAGTAACATGAAAGATATCAGGAGTTGTTTTTTGCTTGTTTTTACCATATTTTCAATCCAAATTGGCACCGGCTGTGGATGAATAACTTTTGAAGATGAGGGGTGGCAGGACCGTGCTGACAGGTGGTAGCTCTCGACCACAAACTTCCCCCCAAGCCTTCTCCAACAGCCCCCCAGCAGCGGTGAATTCTATTCTGCGGCTGTGCCACCAAAATCCAAACCAACAGGTGAAAAACAAGAAATCAACTGCGTGCCTCTGAAAGAATCAGCACTTTATTCATCAATGCTAGCCAGGAAGCTGCTCCACTGTTTTAATAATTCCAACAGCTTCCAAGGGGGACAGCTGCTCCCAGGAAAAGACTGCCATAACTTCAGGCACTTGTGACAAAACCTAGGTGAATTACTAGACAACTTCATGCTGGTTTGCAGAGTGATGAAAACAAGTGGCCTTGAATGATAGCACATGTTATAAAGAAATGGAGCCTTTCAGTTATAAAAGATGTATCAATCGGGGGAAAGCAAATACAAATTAAAGTTTGATGAGCAATTGGATATTAATTGGTAGTAACTCTGCTTTTTATGTCACTTTGATGTGGAGTGGATCATAAACATGGTGAGCGATACTAATAATGTACATTCACTTGAATACAACTTTATGGCGCCATTTATTAAAGAAACCAATATTGAGATTGAGTGGTTCGTTCACTGGCGTGCACTTTTCCTACTGTGTACCTTCACCTCACTCTTGTCACGCAGGCTCTCAGCCCCAGCCTGCGGGGGGCACCATGCAGTTGCTTAGACACGGAAGAACCATTGCCTGGTTTTTGCTTTATGCACCGATTCTAAATTATAGTGGAAACAGATTTAACAGCAACCTAGGGCCTTATCCTTTTTTCCAGAGTTTTTTTGTTTTGTCTTGTTTTACAAGTTGCCTGCTCTTTTCTGAATTTAGACAGCAAGTTCAAGAAAAAGAATGTTATCTTATGTTTATTAAGTAAACACTAAAAGACATCGTAGCGTACTTCTGTAAATAGCCATCATGTTTTACGTCAAGTATAATTCAACATACTTTATTTCAAATATAAAAGAAATTTTTCCAAGTCACAAAATGCAAAAGTGATGCATGATTACTAAGAAAAGAAGAAAATAAAAATTGTCTTCTTAAAAATTAAAATGGGAGAATAGTGGATAAGTTTCATAATGTCCTTTGTCCCTTTAATAATCACTTTGCACAGTTTCAATTTTATTTTACCTGGATTCATAGCCCAGTTCTGCCATGTCTTCACTGTATGACCCAGGGCAAGTAACTTAATCTCTCTGTGCTTTCTCATCTGAAAAATGGAAATAATCATACACACCTTAAGCAGTATTGTAAAGGTGCAGGGCGCCTGGGTGGTTCAGTCAGTCAAGCGTCCGACTTCAGCTCAGGTCATGATCTCGCAGTTTGTGAGTTTGAGTCCCGTGTCAGGCTCTGTGCTGACAGCTCGGAGCCTGGAGCCTGCCTCAGATTCTGTGTCTCCCTCTCTCTCTAAAAAATAAAGATTTTTTTAAAAATAAAAAAAAGTAAAGGTGAATGAGACATTTTTAAACACATCCTTTAAAACTATTATTTAGCACTTAGCACTATGCCTAGCATGTTTCAAAAGTTAGCTATTTTGGGGGCACCTGGGTGGCTTGGCTGAGCTTCTGACTTCAGCTCAGGTCATGATCTCGTGGTTTGTGAGTTCGAGCCCCTCATAGGGCTGTCTGCTGTCAGCACAGAGCCTGCTTCGGATCCTCTATCCTCCACTCCCTCCCCCACTCCCCTGCTCACACTCTCCGTCTCAAAAATAAATAAAACATTTTTTAAAAAGTTAGCTATTTTTATTATGGCAATATTGCTTATAATGGATGGGGTCTAATCAGCAGCATTGCCAAATGCAATCAACGAATAATGCTGGTCTTCAGGCTGACACCAACATTTCATTAATGCCTGGAATTATTACCTTGGAATAAATATTCAGGAGCCCACATGGCTAAGAAAACAGCTAAGAAATATGGCCTCCCTTTGCTGCAGTGGTTGCCATTACTTAGAATTTTAGCAGAGCATATAGGCACAGCATGATATTTTATGATTACTTTTGAGGCACTTCTGTATTACAAAGTTACTCTACTAATTCTGTTGGTTTTTTTTTTTTTAGTTTATTTATTTATTTTGAGAGGGGTGAGGGGTAGAGAGGCTCCACGTCAGTTTAGAGCCCCATGCGGGGCTTGAACCCATGAACCCTGAGATCATGACCTGAGCCGAAATCAAGAGTCTGACACTGGGGGCGCCTGGGTGGCTCAGTTGGTTGAGCGTTGACTTCAGCTCAGGTCATGATCTCACGGTTTGTGAGTTCAAGCCCTGCATTGGGCTCTGTGCTGACAGCTCCGAGCCTGAAGCCTGCTTCAAATTCTGTGTCTCCCTCTCTCTCTGCTCCTCCCCCTCTCACGCTCTGTCTCACAAAAAAAATGAGTAAATGTTAAAAAAAAAAAAACTGACACTGAACCAACTGAGCGATCCAGGGACCCCTGTTGTTTTGTTTTTAAATCAACCACAATTTCCCTTTGGTTGGGTGAAGGGCAGGCCAGCTTAGAACTAGGCTGAATAATTGTTTGAGATCCTTAGGAAGTCTAGGAAGTTATTTTGTTGATACTTGGGGTGATAAGCTTTGCCTACTCTGGGGGTCAGAAGCAGGCAAACACTGATGTGCATTTGATTTTTTCATAGGAGGAAATCTAACTTTTAATTAGGCTAACGCTCTGAGGGAAGTGTTTTACTGAGCTATATTTTTATTTTCTGCCTATTAATTTGAACAGATTATTCAAAGGCTGTGTATTAATAGATAGCAAGGGAGGGAATTAGAGCTAATGTGGGGCAAGGCTTCCACCGTGTGTACATGAACTTAGAGAAATCCCCAGCAAGTAGTGAAATGGGCTGTTGTACAAAGAAAAAGAGTAAGGGAGGCAAGGGCAGACATAGAAGGGATCCTTCTGTTTTACATTTGCTTGATTAAAAGGCAGGTTGACTGTCATATTTTGTAAATATGTCAATACAATAATTACCACTTGCACTAAATGGGGAGAAAAGGCAGCTTTGTGTGAAAACTAGAGAAACAGATCACAGAACGGGCACCTTGTAATAGAAGGCTCTCAGCAAACAAAAGACATGTGTTACACCTCATTAAAAGAGGATTTCCTTTCGTTGCCATTGAGAGACTCAGATGCCATATTTTCCCTCAAAAGTAAATGGTCTATTTTCGAAATAGAGAGTCCCTACTCCTTGTATGTGCTCTTAATTCAAGAAATATATCTAACAGTCGTCTAACAAGAGTCAGTTTCAGAAGAAATTAATGAGGAACATCCATTAATTATTTATGCTCTGAAACAGTAGGTCTGCTAATGTTTCTGCTAATCACCAAAGCTAAACAGATGTATCTTCATAAAGACAACCTTGAAGAATAGAATGAGTATAAAGAGGTGCAAATAGGAAAAATATGTCTATGTATAGCGATGACAGGAAACAATAATAGTGATGCATCAGTGCCCCCGAGACAGTATTTGTTTAAACAGCAAGGCACAGTGAAATCATCAGAACACGTTGTTGTCACATTGCCCAATGTGTAAGTATTGTATCAAGCAGAAATAATAGAAGTTGAAGGTATGGGTAGAAGACAAAAAGAATGAGACCACTACTCTTTGAAACAGCCTCGAAAGCTGCCCCCTTTGCATAAGGATTCCAGAAGCAGCTTCTTCCACGGCTGCTAAGGAGTGGTAAGGCTGTGAATTTTGAAATCATCGCATAAATCTCAATGATTCAAACCTTCATTTTTGCTTTCACACGGACCAGGTCAGAATATACCCGGTCGGTTCCTTTCCTGGGTTGTAAAAGTTGTGTCAGAAGAGCCCCCCTGCAGAATGGAGAAACAGTTACAGTAGGGCCATATCTGAGGGCTGGGCCATCTGGATGTAAACCCTGGCTTTCCCACTTACCAACTTCATAATTTGGGCAAATTAACCTCTCAGTACTTCACTGAGTTTCCTCAGTTTCCTCACTGGCAACATCCACCTCAAAAAGCTGTAAAATGAGGGGCACCTGGGTGGTTCCATTGGTTTGAGCATTTGACTCTTGGCTTAGACTCAGGTCATGATCTCACATTTTGAGTTCGAACTCTGTGTCAAGCTCTGTGCTGACAGCAGGGAGCCTGCTTGGGATTCTCTCTCCCTCTCTCCCTGCTCATGTGCTCTCTTTCTCTCTCTCTCAGAATAAACATTTTTAAAAAATTGTTGTAAAGTGAGTTCTTAGGACACCCAAATATGTGTACTCAGTTTTTGTGAGTTATTATTATTATATATTATTGAATATTATTATCATTATTTTCAACACAGCTTTCTTGAGTTCAGTTTATGAGTATGACAATGGTGGGGATCTCACAGACACCTGACATTCTGTAGAGCTACCGCTTTCAAGATGGAATGATAGTGACAGACTCCACCTCGCCTCCTAACTCACATTCTCTGTCGTGATGATTTCTCAGGATCCTTTGAGGAGAGCCCAGTTCCCTCCATGTTCCAAGAAAGATGTGCAGGATAGTTGGTATCAACTAAGGGACAAAAATGGCGGCCACAGGAGACTGGTGTTCTAAGCCCATGCTTTCTCCAGCACTCCTCTTACCACCTCCGCTGGAGACTGAGGAGGAAGGAGTTCCCTTCAAAGGCACTGGTAGTCCTCAGAACTTGTATCCAAAGGGTCACAGGGAATGACCCCTCTTTGGGAAGGTCATCTCTGTCCTGCCTGTTGAATCATGTGTCATCAACGTATGGAGTGAGTGTAGGAAGCATTTCTCACACCGCACACAGAATCACTCGGGAAAGTTTAAAAAATATATATGTAGATTTATGTATGTATTTATTCATATTGAGTGTGTGGTGTGTGACTGCATGTGTGTTCGTTGTGTGAGTGCACATGAGTGTGTGTGTGGTGTGTGCATGTGGGGCGGTGTGAGGTGAGTGTGTGTGTGTGTCTGTCTACTATAAAGCCTTTCTCTAGAACTACAGACTTAGAATCTTCCCTGCTGGGGCCTAATAACCTGTACTTTCTAAACTATTTTTAAAATTTATTTATTTTGAGAGTGGGGGAGGGGCAGAGAGAGAGAGAGAGAGAGAGAGAGAGGGAGAATCCCTAGCAGGCCCCATGCCAAAGGAGGCTCTATCTCACAAACCATGAGACCATGATATGAGCTGAAATCAAGAGCTGGAGGCCAACTGACTGAGCCACCCAAGCGCCCCAATAATATGTACTTTCTAAAGTTCACTAGGAAACTTCTGGTGTGCTGTCGGATTTTGGAGTTACTATTCAAAGGCAGGGATACTCTATGTCCAGTGTCACAGTGCATTTGCGTGCCTTATATACCTTGCTATGATGTAAAGAGTATCAACATTTGGCGCAGTCGCTTCAGTTCATGTCATGATCTCGTGGTTTGTGAGTTCAAGCCCTGCGTCGAGCTCTGTGCTGATAGCTTAGAACCTGGAGCCTGCTTCAGATTCTGTGTCTCCCTCTCTCTCTGCCCCTCCTCCGCTCTCACTCTGTCTCTCTTTCTCTCTCTGTCTCTCTGTCAACATTAAAAAAGAATTTTTTTTAAAGCGTATCAACATTTATGAAAGACCCACTGTCATAAATCAGGGTGGATTTGAGCTTAACGCGGTCACTATTCCTCCCTTCTGTGCTCACTTTCTGCACAGAAAGAAGAGGAAGTTA
Organism: Panthera pardus; assembly: GCF_024362965.1. Lineage (NCBI taxonomy): Eukaryota > Metazoa > Chordata > Mammalia > Carnivora > Felidae > Panthera > Panthera pardus. The sequence goes on from NW_026526765.1 coordinate 117,161,612, forward strand.
AGCCATGAGTGCAGAAACCAGCTTCCTGTTTCCTCTCTGCAGGAGTCTGTAGTGAGCAAGGGCCACTGATGGGCCGTTAGTACATGCGGTTGAAATAATGCTTTACTTATCAGGAAAAGCTGGGGGGTGAGGGAAGAACTATTTTCAGTAGCTAGCACAATACAGTCCTGGGAGTGCATTGCTCAGGAGATTATGCATTGCCCACCAAACTGCTCTACAACAGACCAACAGTGTGCTCTCGCCTGGCAGAAGGACTCTCACCTCTCCAACAAGAACCTGCCCGTGGCATGGGTCCACTCTCCTTCCACAGGCAACCTCTTGTATTGCCTGTGAACATTTTCTGCTCTGTCCCTACTCAGCTGGGATGGCTTCGGCCAAGGACCCACAAGAGACTCTCTAGATGAGAGAGTCATGAACCAAGACAAAAACAATAGATTCCTTTAGTATCCATCCTCCCCCTTCTTCCCACCATCCCCTGTGCATATTCCCTTAGCATCAAGGATCCCTGGACCAGTCATTAGGTTGTGAAATTAAAACAGAAAAGCCACAAAGAGAGGAGAGCCTATTACCTAAAACCAAGCTCTCCGGAAGTGGCACATTAGCTCATTTCCCCAAATGTGGGGGACGTGTGCAGGGGCTGGGCAAAGTGTGCGCGTCATTAGCCGCTCTAACAAAATCAGACCCAACGTGCAGCCAAAGCTCTCCATGTCACTTCTGTGTTTTATTAAACAACACAACCTGTCAGGTCATGTAAATGGCACTGCTTCCTATACACAGACCAAATGAATTAGAAGAGGCATTCAGGTGTATGGCAATATTATATTCCACACTGGTCACATTTCTTCTTCTCTTTCTCTGTTTTTAATGTTTATTTAATCTTTTTTTTTTTTTTTTTTTACATATGGCAAGTGAGGGAGGGGCAGAGAGAAAGGGAGAATCCCAAGCAGGCTCCACACTGTCAGTGCAAAGCCCGACGCGGGGCTTGAACTCACGAATCATGAGATCATGACCTGAGGCGAAATCAAGGAGTCAAGACATTTAACCGACTGAGCCACCCAGGCACCCCCACCACTCACATTTCTATTTCCTCTCCACATATTTCTAACCCGAAGGACATGCTTATTTGCTACATGACCTGTAAAAACACATAAACTCTCACAGAGCAGAATGGAATTAATCTGAAGTAGAATCACAAACACCTTATAAACCATAAAATGAAAAAAGGTGTGCGTGGCGCGGGGTGGGGAGCGAGGAGGAGTGAAGAGATGAATAGGTTGATTACCAGACTGACAATTCTCACGTGTTTTGTGCCACATTTCAACAAACAAATTTAATTTGCCTACGAAGGTATCGACAATTACAATTTCCAGACCAATCTTTTGTTTAGCTGCCCTACACACACTTCTGCTCAGATATTTTTACTTTAGGACAGGTGCCACTACTTTTAAAAAGAAACACCTGAATTAGTACCCAGTACTAAAATACCTGCAGAGTGCATTGTAATCACAATTAAACCAAAGGAAAGGAAAGGAAGATAATTGGTCATTCCAGAATTTCTCTTCTTCCCAGTGTCACCAGCCTCTTACTGCTCAGGAGGAAATAATCCTTAGAAAGATCTGAGCTAATAAGGCTATACAAAACCAACTTGTATGGGGGGAAAGGGCAAGGATGTTTCCTCTGTGTTTATTATATAATTTAATATACTTCTGAGACAAAAGGGGGGTGACACTCATTTGTTTCCAATGCAATGCAGTAAATGAGTTCTTCAAAAACTCCCCCGGTCGCTTTTCCACATTACTACCAATGCAGAGAGTGACAATAGCAAATGATCTTTTCCTACAGGAAAGCTCAAAACTCTCCTGTAATCTGTGATTCCCACGGTGTAACGTACTATAACATCGTAAAGGTTTGAATAATTACATAATCCTTAAGTTTGCTGCCTGAAGAAAGCGCCTTGTTGGTTATAAGACAGGTTCATTTTTTTCCCTGCAGGTGCTTATTCTTTTGGATTACAGCCTAGCATTGGGACGGAATCCACAGGTTATATTCATTACTAGTGGAAAAGCCCCCTGCACCTATAATGTTCCAGATCTAGTCCACATAAAGCCGTTATCAAAAATTTTGCACCTGCTGTCTATCCTCTGTTTTGGTTTTAAATTTGAAGTGCAGCTTCACCTCTGGCTTCTGGGTAGTCACATTAAGTTAATAATCCCAACAATAAGAAAGAATAAGGCAGAAAAGAATGAAGGCCAAGGCAAGCATACTACCCCTCGCGATACCTGAGGGAATTCGGTTGTCAAGACCTCCTTTCTTCCTAAAGTAAAATCCTTTGCTACAGGAAACGGGTTTAAAAAAAAAAAATCTTGCCATTTTATGAATAAAGAGATGATGTCCTGAGGAAGTATAAAATAGAGATATAAAAGTCTCAAAGAAGACAAAGTCTCCCACTGGTTAATAGTGTGGTTAAGTTAGACATGAGGAGGGGACGCCAGCAAGGGGAAGATTCCATCCTTTCCAGACAAAACGTGTCTGTGTATTTTCAACTTGAGTGTTTAAAACATTTTTTATCTTCCAGAATGTTCAATAAATCAATACATTTGCTTAAATGGTTACAAGAGAACCCACTAAAAACAGAAATGTTCCATAGTTTTAATAACATGATTCCTTTCAGTGTGTACCATCGCAATGATCATTTTATGAAGAGATGAAGAAACTGACAGCTGCTTTTAAATATCTTTCTGCCTTTCATCAAGAAACACAAAGGGAACAACCAGGAAGTTACCACGAGGTACCTCTTCAAAAGCTGATTCTTGTGTCCCCAAAGGATTCCATATGCAACATAATGTAAACAATTTTCTATTTTAATTGTTTTCCTTTGGTCACACCCTGAAGCATAATTCACTCACCACCTTGTCACACGCGGGTATGTGCAGTATACACACATGGGAAAGCAAAGAAAAGTCTCATTTTCCACAACTAAGAAATTCACGCGAAAGGATTTACTGGGGCCCGAGCAAAGTCACGCGGCAAATACCACAGCAGCCAGGGAGCACCCTCGCTGGAGTACGCCTGTTAAATCAATTCCCAGGTCAAAGGACTTGAGACTTTGGGGTGATACGTGTGCTCTTCTGTGACAGATTCTGTAAGCATACAAAAAATACCTAATTTCTGCAGGGGAGGCTGCTAGGGGGTCCTCGTCCGGAAAGTGAGCCCCTTCAATCTGAAGTAAGTGACTTGCACAAAGCCGAAACCTACCGTATCTGACGCACCTCACAGCTACATGTAATGTGCATTTACAACTGCTCAGACATCAGGAAACATCCTGACCTCGAGTCTAGTTGTCGCTATCGAGGTGATGAGCGTGGCCTATTAAAGAAATACACAAGTGCCAACTCGGGTATGAAGTTTTCCCTTGTCTCCAATGTGGCAGGACACATTTACTTAGGTGATGCCAGAAGATTTAATGTCCAAAGTAGGAAATTCCGTTGTAGTTGAAAATAACTCTGTTCAGACAATGTGATGAAGCTTGGAAGATGTGTTAATAATAGCGGTTTACATTATAATAATAGCGAAAGCAGAGGCTTTCGGAAATTTTATCCAGTTAATACTTATTGCAAGCGTGTGAACACTAAATCGGTGCTGATAGTGAAAGGCCCATTCTATAGGAATGAGTTGAGCATTTAAGACTAATTAATCTTAGCCTGCACAGGTAGCAGGCATTGGGACATGAATACCGCATCAAGCGATGTTTGAAAGTCTTACTGTGAAGTCAGTTATAACGTGACTTTAAATCTTAACTTTGCTTTGAGACTCTGGGTGACACAGCCCGTCTGTGGCTCACTTTTCCCTTGCACACACAGAGAAAAATCATAGTATATTTTCCCGTGTTATTGAAAGGACTAAATGAGAATGTTTGAAAACATGCCGCATAGCAAGTCACGTTAGGAGCCTTGAAACGACAGCCAGTATTATTTTGACCTAAGGCTGGGGCTCTCTTGCCCACCCTATGGCAAGGAATGCTCCAGTTGTGGGAGAGGACCTGTGGGTCCTCAGAGCTCTGCTTGTCGTGTCTCTTCACACAGGGAACACTGACATTAAAAGCACTATATGAGGGGCAAATCGCTGGCTCAGTTTATGGGGCGTGCAACTCCTGATCTTGGGGCTGTACGTTTGAGCCCCATACTGGGTGTAGATATAACTTAAAAATGAAATCTTTAAAAATTTAAAAATCTTTTAAAAAATGGTACCATGCTTAAAGAAACCAGTATTTAAATTAAAAAAAAAATAATTCACAGGAAATATGCTGGGAGGTAACAATAGTCTTCACAATTCCTTTTCCAAGTTTATAATCAGTTCTTAACACCATTAAAATTGTGGTGAAGCGAAATGAAAATGAACCAAATAAAGAGCACAGATAGATCGTTATTATCTCTTCTAGTTCTCCTAATCATTTACTCAACAGTTACTATAGGGCTTCTGTGTGCAGAATATTCACCCTGTCTGATCAAACATGTTTTCTGAATTCCTTATTTATGGCACACACACAAAACTGCATCATGTTTCTGGGCCAGAATGATCAAGGAGCCCCAATTGACATGTTGAAGAGAATCAGGGTGCCAGGGTGGCTGTCTGTAAAGTGCCCAACTGTTGATTTCAGCTCAGGTCATGATATCACTGCTCCTGAGCCCAAGCCCCGTGTCGGGCTCTGCACCGACAGTGCAGAGGCTGCTTGGGATTCTGTCTCTCCCTCCCTCTCTCAAAATAAATAAATAAATAAAACTAAATGTCAACGAGAATCGAACTTGTACATCTCTCCTTTTATTTTAGAGAGAGGGCGTGAGCAGGGTAGGGAGAGAGAGAGAGAGAGAGAGAGAGAGAGAGAGAGTCTTAAGCAGACTCCACACTCAGTGTGGAGCCCGACTCAGGGCTCAATCCCATGACCCTGGAATCATGACCTAAGCTGAAATTAAGAATTGGACGCTCAAGTGGCTGAGCCACCCAGGCACCCCACTCTTCTCCTACTTTAAGTGTGCAAATTTTCTTGGGAGTCTGACTCATGAAGTCCACAAAGAAAGAAGAAAACAAATGAAACCATCTACTGTAACCAGTTCTGCCACCCAAAGTCTATGAAGTAGAAAACCCCTGCCAGTGACGATCACTGAAACCAAAATGAATGAAAACACAATCCTCCTGGGCTGCAAGACAGGAGATGCAAAATATGCTCTGTGCTTTGTTTGCAGACAACGTTCAGAGTCTTCTGAATGTGTCATAATGTACCTGTTAGGGTTTTTTTCTAGATATGGCCATTTCTGAAAAATTGATAGGTGTCCACAACTCAGGTAGCTTTGAAAAATATTAAGAGCTCAGCACAGAAGCTTGCCATAAAGAGTCCTTACATACGGGAATGCAAGCTGGTGCAGCCACTCTGGGAAACAGTATGGAGGTTCCTCAAAAAAACTAAAAATAGAACTACCCTACGACCCAGCAATTGCACTACTAGACATTTATCCATGGGATACAGGTGTGCTGTTTCGAAGGGACACATTCACACCCATGTTTAAAGCAGCACTATCCACAATAGCCAAAGTATGGAAAGAGCCCAAATGTCCATTGACGAATGAATGGATAAAGAAGATGTGGTATATGTATATATACAAAGGAGTATGACTCGGCAATGAAAAAGAATGAAATCTTGCCATTTGCAACTACATGGATGGACCTGGAGGGTATTATGCTAAGTGAAATTAGTCAGAGAAAGACAAAAATCATATGACTTCACTCATATGAGGACTTTAAGAGACAAAACAGATGAACATAAGGGAAGGGAAACAAAAATAATATAAAAACAGGGAGGGGGACAAAACAGAAGAGACTCATAAATATGGAGAACAAACTGAGGGTTTACTGGAGGGGTTGTGGGAGGGGGGATGGGCTAAATGGGTAAGGGGCACTAAGGAATCTAATTAAAAAGAGTCCTTGCATAAGCAAGTCCTTGCTTCTAGTAGATTTTAATCATATACTTCAATCTTTAAAGCCTTCTCTTTAGCTTTATCTCATTTATCAATGATAGTCACCAAAAATATAAAACTAAGAGTGGATCAAACTTCTCTGACATATTTGGGGCCTCAGGAGACCACACAGCACCATTCTATTAAGAGTACTCCAAATAATTCTCACATGAGTGGCTAAAGTGCAGAAATGTATAATTTATTGGGATTTAAATAAATCACAGGGAAAGAAGTGCTTTAAAGTTATTGGTAGAAAATTTTCAATAGGTAAAAAAATCATAGTTCTAAGAAATTAGGTTCTGTGTATAAAATTTTTGCCCATCTTTATATATTTCAAAGCAAAATATGCTGATGAAAACAGCACATATGCATTGTGTGACCATGGAATATTTGTCAAGAATGAAAAACTTTTTCTGTTATATCTATGAGAACGTGCCTAGTTTTCTCATGGGCTGCCAAAGGGAAAAAAAATTCCCTTTTCTCCCAACGGTGCTTACATCTGGGGTGTGTGTGTGTGTGCGCGCGCGTATTTGTGTTTTCCTGCAGGTGACAATTAATCACCATGCCATTAGTAGTCAATAAACATTTCATAGTTGCCAAAAGAGCTAAAATCAGAAATTCCCCAAGGATCTAGAAAGACATTACTAAAATAAGAAATCCAAACATGTAAAAAATCAAATAATTCTATGAACAATAGAACAAAGACATGAACATCAGTTTTATTCACTGAGAATATATTCTTTAAAAAAAAAACTATGGCATAAACATAACTGTAAACGAACACTGCTATTCTCAGCACTTTTTGCCTAGAAAATTCAGTATACTATATGAAAACATCATTAAATTAAAGCATGTAAACTTATTTATGTACAACATGATTTTTTTAATGCCAAGGTTAAAAGGAAGAAGGCACCAGAAATATTGAAAAACACAAAGAGGCAAGGTAGAAATACTGCAAGATTATCATAATTCAGTTTGCCATGGGGAAAATATTTAAGATAAAATTGAAAATAAAATAAACATAGGTTATGAAATAGCCAAATTAGTGTGAAATGTATCAAATTGGCTGGCTGTACATCATGGAGGTCACAGAAAATTACTTTAAAATGTTTCCCCACAAATTAGCATATATAAACACTGTTCTCCATGGTTTCCAATATGCTACCTAAAAACACAGTGTTGCTCCCCAAGGGAGCTTGGTTCCAATCCAAGGCAGATGAGCTAGATGGAGCCAGAATGGCAGTGTTTGACAGACACTGATAAAAAAGGCCAGTGACATTCTACAGACTTGCAATATTCCATTTTATTAGAAGCAGCAGAGCACAGAGGTTAAGGATGTCAGCTCTGGAGGCCGACCCGTGTTCAAATCCTGATCCCACCACTAAAGGCTGTGTGACCTCCAGGAAGCCACTTGACCACTCCAAAACTCAGTTCTCACAGGTGAAGAGAGGAGGTTAGAGCACTCTCTTCAAAGGGCAGCCACAAGCACAGAATGCAGGCAAACTTCCCGTTACCCGGTACAGAGCCTGCATTCAATATTTGCCGGATATTATGTTTAAAAAGTGAACAGTTTGAAATGATCAACCAGTTTAACTGAAAATATTTACTTGGGACTATTGGTATCACAGGAAGCCACACTTTATTGCTTAAGGACTCCCACAAGGAATGTACAGAGAGACGAGAGAATAAGAATACTGAAATGTACCAATAGCTTATACTTGCATGATTAGTACCCTTTTACTTTGCAGACTTAATGGGTTTTCTTCTGGGGCTTTCTGAAAATATGGCAAGTCTCATCCACATGCTTCCAGTCTTTCTCTTTACATTTTAGGAAATGAAAAAGCTCAGGCATGTAAAGATACAAATGACACACTTGCCCGGAATTAAGAAAAGTGGCAAGGATTCGGTAGTAACTTTTTTTACAGGGGTTTATCAACATCTGTTACAAACCTGGAGGGCAATGTGTTTGAAAGGGTAAAATTCAATGGTGCAATGTCAGACTTCATACAGTGTTCTCACAGAGATAGCATACTCGATTGTTTTGAATGCTTAATAGCTAAGGCAAACTCTAAATGCAAAACAAAATTCAAAGTCAAATAATTTTTATTGATTCACAGACACTAAGTAGTTGCAGTTGTATGGACTTCACAGGCAGGGCCTACCCCACCCCACTTTTTAAAAAATAAATGTCTGCAAAGTGACTTAAATTTTGTAAAAAGTAGCACCAATATAACAGTATTCCACTCCCTTCCCAGGAGAAATAATAACAAAAATATAAAACACTGCAGGTATGTTTAAAAAGTTGCTCACAGTTGTCTATTTTAAAAAATTGAAAATTATAAAACACCTTCATGTTCAAGAGCATTCACTCATCAATAAAGATGTTGATGCATACATTCCTTCCACCTTTATTTTTAGGCTAATGGTCAACTTCACATTCCAGACTACTTACTTTTCCAAGCAAAACACAGAAAATTGATACCATTTAATACTCAAAATAGTAGGGATGATGTGATAGCAAGGGAGAGAGTGGTTTAAAAATGCAATTCTCCCTGCAATTCAAAAGGCTTGTTTTCCAAACTGCAGTTCTGAAAGCAAATACTGGGTCCTGACAAGAATTTGTAATAAAAAGTATCAGGTCATACTGGGTAGTAAAGGTACATATTGTTGGTAACCTTTTTTCTAATATGTGCGTGTGTGTGTGTGTGTGTGTGTGTGTGTGTGTGTGCGCGCGCGTTCTGGGTCACAATGCAAAATGTGTTTTTCACTGTGAGTTGCTGTGAAAGATTTAGTCACTGCTCTAAGGCCAACTAAATTTTGCCTTCTGGAGCCCCCTACAGGCTCTACATGTTTAAAACTTCAACCCTACAGTAAATAAATCATCTTTCTGTTGCAGGGTGGTTCAGAAACTACAACTCAATAGCTTGCACAGGAACACATAGATAGGCAGTGTTTGATCCAAAAGACGTAAAAACTGAACATGTGCACAGCCTCATCCTTGAAGCCAAATCCTCAAGAAACCAAATGAATTTAGCAAGGTCTGTATTAGCTCTTAGCATCTAATTTAAAATTGGAAGGGCACCTAAAGTGGCTCAGTCAGTTAGGCGTCTGGCTCTTGATTTCAGCTCAGGTCATGATCTCACGGTTTATGAGATTGAGTCCGGCATAGGGTTACACGCTGAGAGGGCAGAGCCTGCTTGGGATTCTCTCCCCCACTTCCCCTGTTTACAGTCTCTCAAAATAAATTTTAAAAAATGAACTTTAAAAAAATATTTAAAATTAGAGGAGACATTATCCATATTTCACAATAACAGCTGTCTGAGGGCAAACTAAGAGATGAAATCACAAGGAATGTTCACCATTCACTTTTACGAAGGTTTTCCAAAGCAATGTTAAGAAAATCAACAGGAAGATGGCTAGGGTCCCTGAAAGGCTTTTCACAACTCCATTCCCCAACAAAGGATTGAGTAAAGAACAATTCTGAAACATCAAGTACTAGTAACTCTTAAGAATAGATCTGTATACCAAAGTAGAACTTTATCGAAGGGGTTAGAAACCTGAGGTGATGTGGGAAACCCAGGCTGATTTTCATTGGAAATTAGCTAATAGGCTATTAGATTAGGGCCTTCTTCCCTTGCTCCTCTATCATAAAAGGAAAGATAACAAAAGTTACAGCAATGTTTTCTCATGCTTAATCACCACCACTACCAAAAAAAAAAAAAAAAAAAAAAAAAACAAGTTTGCAGAAGCCCAAGGAAAGAGTAGACTCAATCTACAAATACCTTGGCAAACAATCATCCAACACTATTCTGACCTTAATTTCAACTGTATCAAGTTGCCTGTATCAGAATGCTGGGATGGTTTAGTTAACCTAAGGTCGAATGCAGAACCAGGTTAAGAGGCCAAATGGTAGATGATCTGGTAGAAATGAGATCACTTGGCAATAAGATCAATTTATAAAGCATAAAGGGTGATTTGAAATACAAGCAATAGCAGTGTAGTCTTTTTTTTTTTTTTTTAACTCTTTGTTAGTCCCTCAAATAGATCTTTGAGACCACAATTGAAAAAAAGTGCCCTGCCCAAGGTTGGCTCACGTGTCTATGGCAATCCTGACTCATCTAAAGTGATCCCACACGCTGACATACGCACTCACAACTTGTGTTTACAGTAACACTATTAGATCCAGACTAGATAGTACACTGGACTCATGATTCAAAAATGAATCCTTGGCTTTAGGAAATTTACATCAAAATCAGTAAAAACATCACATGAAACCAGTAATTTCTGTTGAGAGTTCCACTTGAGCACAATATTTGATTTGCCACCATTAAGCAGAACTATGTTTAGAAGTATGCTGGCTATTCCAAACGTCCCAGAACTAATGTTTAATATAAACATAATGTAGGTTAAATGAAACAAATGGTCACACAGACCTCACTTTACCTAATTCATAAAATACAAAGTATATTTGAAGAGAATGAAAACAAAATGTTCCCATTCTTTAGTATTTTCCTGTACAAGTTGAGAACTAAAGAATGACTCTTCTTAGACAATGCCTAATCATTTGAAGGGGAATTTAGAAGAAAAGCGATTTTTAAAATGAGAAAATAAGCCCAAGTGATACACCTCTCTTTCTCGTCACCATCCAGGACGTGGTGTGTAATGTCACTTCCTTCTCCTGTTATTCCTTACAAGCATTCATCACAGTTAGAGCTGACCGATCTTTAGGTCACCTCTTCAAGGTGTTCTTTCCCTTCTCTGTACTCCACTTAAAGAAAATGTCCTTCCTCATCACTGGCAGGCATACTCAATCATCTCAAGCTAACATTAAAATAATTGTTTTCGTAACATTGTTTGTGCTTTGTTATCTGAAATACCAAGACCCATCCATGAACAAAGGAATAGGGCTTTCCAAGGTTATTCACGACTAACACTTCAATACCCTTCTCATTCATTTTTAAGACCACCCTGTTCATGAAATATTCTCCTGAATATTTAATATACCCAGTGACTTCAGTACCCAAATTCATATTGAATGCATTCTCTCATGTACATGAACCCAACATGAAACACATGCATATCCACTGCCCACTCATTCTCACATACAAGCAAGCATACACACACATTTTCTTTCTTTCCAGAACAAGCCAGAATTACAGCTCTTTTGGTGATTGTTAGAATTTTTGGAATGGTTCATAAATTTTCCAAATTATTTTGAATTTGTAATACTTTTATCTTTTTTCTTTTTTTTCCAATTGTGAACCATTCCATATTGCATCTTTATTGCAAAAGTCAACATGCTTCTTAGAAATTCAGATTGTAATTGATAAAACAAACATTACATATATGAATTTAAATGTATAAACAGTTAGAAATTCAACAATATCTCCTATTATACTATTACACAAGTTCACAATTTTGTAAAAACTATAATACAGGCATACTATACATCAAGAGGAACCACTATTCCTTTTCACATGATTTTTTTCTTTTTCAAATAATGATCCATCACCATGGACCTACCTATAGCAAGAATGTTGCCCAATTTATCATCTTAGCTGCTGACAGTGTTTTCCCAATGTTACAACATGAAGAAATTGAGGGAAATTCTGCCTTCCCTAGGGTCACCTTTTTAAGCCTGGGCAGCAATCCACTAGTAAACCAGGCTAACCCAGCCAGACTGGTGGCTGTTACCGCTCTTCGGCTACTTAGATGGCATCCACATTAAACAGGACAAAATTCGCCTCAGATGCTGTATGTTGTTTCTGTAAGTGAAGATGCCAAGAAAACAAGTCATGGTAGTAACTTACTTTTTAGGGCAATTCTAATGCTTGGGGATTTGAAGGTGGAGGTAAAAACTCCTAAAGGAAAAAAATACACTCAACTATTTTATGCTGACCTTAACTAAATTTCCCAATATTATATTTTACCCATATTTTGAATTCATTTTGGAGAGTCAGACATGTTTTAGAATTCGTAGGACATTTAAAAAGTATATCAGTCCTATTTTAAGGTGTATCTGAAAACTACCTTTTATAGAAGGGCCTCCAATCTCCCTGGGACAAGGGTCTGCCTATTCTTTACTTGAATGCCCTTCTCTTCCATCCCCTCTCCCCCAGTAACTAAAAAAAGTCAAATCAATCTCCAACTCTCTCTACACCGAGAGTATAATACGATGTCAATTCTGAAGTTTAAAAATCATATGAAAAGGAATCTCATTCTGCTGAACTGTCAGTCTACTGAAAATTTTCTTACAGCTCCATTAATTTACTGTAATTTTCAGTTTCCAAATACAAAAATACAACAATTCTTATTGAAATCTATACGCTGGTAGTTTTAGTACACAAAAAAACCAAACAAATTATTTACAAAATTATACAGTTTAAGAAAAAACTTTGTACAAAAAATATATAAATCCTTTGTTCCCTCTATCACGTTTAAACTGTCAGGACTCAAAATATTCACCACAATGAATCTTCCAAAATATATACCGACTGAGCCACAGACATCAAAATTTCATTAGAGATGATGGAGGAGGAAGGAGCAAGATTGCTTATTCTAAGTACCCCATTGTAAGGTTTTCCTTCTTTTATAAGCTTATTTTTTAGCTTCAGTGTTATCAGAAAATATAATAATAACCTAGAAAAAGGAGGTCCTTATTATAGTGAAGGGAAAATTACATGAACTTAAAAATGATCCTGGTTTGATACATCATTCCAGGAAAATACGGAGAAGAGAAAAGGTAATCAGAACATGGGATTTAACTTCTTAGAGCTAAGTAAATCTAGAATCCTGATGGTTTTAGGTTTCTTAGTGAATAGTTTCTATTTTGAGAAACAGCCTTTACCTCAGGATACAATATCCTTGATATAGTGATCACCAAGAACCTTCTGAAGCCAACAGGAAGTTTCAAATTTTCACACCACACATATATAAAAACATAGATGTGCATATCCTTGAAAAAGTGACATCCTATGTACATTAATCACTTTATTTTCCCAGGGGTCAATACAGTGTAGTGTTGCTCCTCTGCTTTTCCATCTAACATTCAGAACACAAGGACATAAATTTACATATATATTTTACTTAACAGATACTCTACTCTATACAGTGTACAGTAAAAATGCACACAGTGAAGGAAACTGTCTATTGAAGGATGCATATGTTCATGGATAGCAACAAGCTACAAAATTATGAAAATATAAAGTCATCTGATCAAAGTCAAGTTATGACTCCCATTTATTACTAGCATACCCATCACCCTACCCCACCCCACCCCCACCCTATCCCCAGTCACCTCACCATCATAGTTTAAATTTAGGAAAAGAATTTCAGACACTTTGTAACCCTCTTTTGTAACTACTAACTAAACTGAAGCTTCAAAAAAGAAAAAGGAAAAGCTGGTGACTCTCCCCCCACCCCCCCACCCCCCACCAATCCTTCCATTATTCTCATCAAAACATCACTTATTTATCAAGGTGCTGGTTTAAACTTTTTATTGGGGACTGACTTTTTGGTGGCCCAAAAGAATCACTTATCTCAACAGTGGGTAAGTCAGGCCTATTAATAAGAAGGCAAGAAAAAGAAAATGGGGACAAGAAATGGGCAACAGATTAAAGACTTTTACACTCTAGGAATATTTTTAAAAAGGACCAACTGAACCCATTCTCACTAATTTCAAAGCAAACTAAGGATCAGTAGCACGAGTCCAGGAGAATTAATGATGACAGAATGAAAATACCATGAAACTAGCTACCGTTGCCTTACAGCATTTAAGAATACAGAGTTTGTTATGATTTATGCTAAAATAGTACTTGTACTGCACATCAACACCCCCCACCCCCAAAATTTAGAATGAATACAAACTGGGCTCCTCCATAGTAAAAAAATTAAAATAAATCTACTTTTCTTCCAAGACAACTCTTGAAAGCAAAAGGATATTTTCATTACAAATATCTCCTTCTGTCTGACGACCCATCCATAATAGCTGAGAGTTAAGAGATTCCAGGCGATTTTGACATTTAATGAAATTTTATCAGCAGATTATAATCCAAAATAAAATTTCTGAACACCCTGTCATTTACATCATAATCCAACACCAATAGCAACAAAACAGGTGGTGTGGAAAATAAGGCTCTAGAGATTATCCGTATCATCCCTGTGGATCTTCACAACTGTGTAAAAGTCACTAGGCCTTTGGTGCTTTAATATCATGAACAGTTATGAGATGTGTTTAAATAGCAAACTTGCTGTCCTTAAACCTACTGTGTTGAAAAGAAAAATAAAAAAAATTTTTGGCTCATTGACTTCTTTAAATAATTTTAAAAAGTTGTTCTTTTCTAAACAATATTCCTAAAAATTATACAGCTCGAATCAGATTTCATCTTCGCCACGAACGAGACTCATATTCATCTTCATCCTCATCATCATCATCATGCAAAAACAAATCTGAGGTTTCCGTTTCCTGAGGAGAGAGAGTAAAATCTGCTTAGTGGTATAAGGAAGTTAAGTAAAATACTTAAAAAAATTTTTTTTCAATGTTTTATTTATTTTTAAGACACAGAGACAGAGCACGAGTGAGGAGGGGCAGAGAGCGAGGGAGACACAGAATCTGAAGCAGGCTCCAGGCTCTGAGCTGTCAGCACAGAGCCCGACATGGGGCTCGAACTCACAAGCCATGAGATCAGGACTTGAGCCGAAGTTGGACCCTTAACCAACTGAGCCACCCAGGCGCCCCTAAGTAAAGTACTTTTTAGGCCAAAGGACACAAAGACTAGTATACAAAACCTAGGACAGATTTACAAGTGACACACTCAGAGAGTAGCTGGCAGGGCAAAAACACCCACAACGGTCTTTCAATGTATACATATTTTCCTCCCCTGCTAATTTTGCGTTTTAACAGACTTCCATTCTAATATCATCAGGAAAATAAAATGTGACTGCTAAGTAGGAGGAGTAGAAGAAAAAATATCTATAAAATGTTTCTGATAAAATTAATCTATTCATAAAAATAAATAAGTTTTATTTTATGCCATTAACTTAAAATGAAAATATATGACCAAACTCCTAAACCTTTCTTTTAATATCAAATAATCTGTGATGGAGAGTATACTAACTTCCCCATGACACCAACATTCCCAACCTTATACAAAAATCTAAAATCTTACATAAAATACAGATTTCTACAAACATTCCCAAAATATCAAGATTTTTTTTTTTTAACATGGGAAATGTTTCTGCTTTTGTTTTATAAAATTATCCACATGATCACAAAACTGTTGATCAATCATGAATGCTAACATCTATAAAACCAAAATTATGGTGAATCAGGAATAACTTGCAATGTTGGCTAAAGGTCCCTTTTAATAAACAAATTAGAAATAGGAGTTAAAGAGTGAAATTATTTTTCATATATTTTAAGAGTTTCCTTGGTTGAAATCCTTGGTTTCCTATTTCTTCCCTTTTACGTCCCACTTCCGTAACTCTCATTTTAACCAACTGTACACAGAAGGAAAATAAGAAACTTAAATCTATTACCTATGGAACGTGAATAAATGAAAAGCTACAACAACCAGCTAAAATGTATTTTGTCCATGTAATCCATGTCCTCACTTACCAGAATAAAAATTTCTAGAGCCCAAAGAAAGCCAAAATAAATGCAAAGAAAAAAAAAGTGTCTCCTCTACCAGAAAATACCCCCCAAAGAGCTTTTTTTTAATGTGTCTGCACCTGTTCTCATTCTTTAATAAACTTCTAGTCTTTGATTACTGTGTGCATGAAAGAACCATATTTATTTTAAAATTTATTTTATTTACTTTAATGTCAAGAAAAATACTACTTGAGAAACAATCTAATTCAGTGCTTATTTTCAATCGTTAAATTTACCTCCTCCTTGACATCTTCTTCCTCAGTCTCAGTGGATACAGAAGGCACCTTGGCCTTGTGCCATGATATTTGTAGCCGACGGTCTTTGAATTTTGACCCTTGGTTTGCAGTCTAAAATAGATTTCAGAAAAACAGAAAAGTTTATATTCAAATTGTATGCTATTTAAAAGTGTAATGACGTGGGGGGGGGGGATGTTAAAATGGATCTAAACACAATCTCTATTAAGAGCTAGAAAAAGTGAAGTCCCTTTTAATTAAAGAACCATATGTACTGTTTTGCCCAGATAGTCCATGACTTGTATCTATGTCATGTTAACTTTAGGATATGTTTTGGTTTAGATGATAAATTAATTATATAGTCACCCTACTTACAAAAGTCATGATGAAAACAACAAATGCTATCTTAATACAATTACTGGCCTTCAGGGACACCTGGGATGGCTCAGTCAGTTAAGCATCCAACTCTTGATTTTGGCTCCAGTCATGATCTCATAGTTCATGAGATCGAGCCCTGTTTAGGACTCTGTGCTGACTCGGCAGAGTCTACTTGCGATTCTCTCTCCCCCTCTCTCGCTCCCCCACCCTCAAAATAAATAAAGATTAAAAAAAACAATTATTAACCTTTAGCTTTCATAATCTACATACTTAGACTGAAAACTTAAGAGTGATTTTTTAATGCCTAATGATCTCACAGCATCTCTCACAGCCCCAGTGATAAAGCTCTTCCCACTTCATCTTCTGAAATGCCAAACGACAAGTACCCACCCATTCTATATATTCAATAAATGTTAATCAAACACCTCCTATCCTAACTCAACATAAAACTGTTCAGTTTCAAATGTATTTCTTGGTACTACCATCCAATTTCTTCCTCCCCAACAAATTTCATTAAGAGAAAACAAAAATTTTAAAGACAAAGCAACAGAGACAAAAGAATATAGACCCAAAGTTTCATTAAAGTGAAGTTCAGTCTTTCCTATTAATGGTGCCAGATTGTAGAACATCCCCAATTCTGGGTTCAATCCTGAAAAATGTAATAGAAGGCATTCTTTTAAATATGGGGCTTCACTCTAGTTTTTCTAGGAAAAATGTTGATAAATGTCAGTAAGCATTTGCCAAATGTTTCCACAGAACACTCAGATGACTGCATGTTAAGACTGTACCAGATCCAGAACCAGTATGACCAGAAATCAGCATGTGATCTAAGGAAAAATTCTTATTATCCTTGTGGAGGCTGAATGTTTATAACGTGATACCAAACATTTTAACTCATGGGACATATTACACTATGTATCAAAATGGCCCCATCTTGTAAAACTCAGGTAGTTGCTAATAGAACAGATCTCATCACAAGGAAAAAAAGAATTCTAATTATGTGAGGTGATGGGGGTTAACTAAATTTATATTAGTAATCATTTCACTATATGTATATGTATTCAACAATTATGTTGTATATCTTAAGCTAATAGGATGTTGTATGTCAAGTAGATCTCAATAAACCTGGGGGAAAAATCTGGTAATGTGTGTAGGAGACCTCCTGTGCCCTTACTCTTTTAACATACACAGCCCAATTAAAGAGTGCCTTTTTCAGTATTTTGTTCACCTCTGTATTACTTGAATTCTTCTTTCTAGCATTACTGAGATGTAACTGACAAACCGTTAAGACATTTATAAGTGTAAAACATGATGATCTAATATAGATATGCACTGTGAAAAGATTCTCTATATCAAATTCATTAACCCATTCATCGCCTCACATATTTACCCTTTTCTTGGGGTAGAAATATTTAAGTTCTACTCTCTTGGCAAATTTCAATTATACAATACAATGCTATCAACTATAGTCACCATGTAACACATTAGATCCTTAGGCTTTATTTGTTATTCGAATTTGTAAAAAAAGATCTGTTACTTTTATAATCACAGAAGGCAATATAGATTTTTTTAGTCTATATTTACTGGGTTGCCCTCCAAAGAGGATAGCAGTTCTGTCCTCCAAAGGGAATTTTAGGCCATTAAATGTAGTGCATATAAAATACTGAAAGAAAATGAGAAATAGAATTTGTATGCAGTCAGGAACTAACAGTATGTAATTCTCACAGTCTAACCTACAACAATAAGTAAGATTAGTGATTAGAATAAAGATGTGTTTTAATAATACCAAGTCAAGAATTCCCACACACTACTGGTATCTAAACTAGTAAAACTGATGTAGTCTGCTCAACAATTCCATGTATATCAAACATATATGTGTATACACATATACTGAAAGATCTATGAGAATGCTATCAGTGGTGTTCATAAAAATCATGTGAAAATAACCCAAATACCTATCAACAAGAGAACAGAAAAATAAACTGTGGTATATTTATACAACTGAAAATCATATGGCAATAAAAATGGTGAATTACTGTTACATGTAACAACATGAGTGAATCTTACAAACATAACGTTAAGGGAAAAAAACAGACACATAAGAATATAGACTGTGTGGTTCCATTTATATAAATTTTTTAAATAGGCAGACTAATACTGTAATATTAAGGAACGCACATTTAGGTGATAAAACTACAGATGATTCTCATTATTTGCACTAGTTGTATGAAGTTCACTGCAAGTACTGAATTAGCAAATACTGAACCACTGCTCCTAGGGCAAACAGAGTAAGGCCAGGTTCCTATGAGCTTCTGGTCAAAACATTTTCTTCAACTAATCAATACATAACCTTGTTTTATGCTTTAAAGACTCTTTATTTAAAATATACTGTTGGGGCGCCTGGGTGGCTCAGTCGGTTAAGCGTCTGACTTCGGCTCAGGTCATGATCTCACAGCTCATGAGTTCGAAACCCGCGTCGGGCTCTGTGCTGACAGCTCAGAGCCTGGAGCCTGCTTCACATTCTGTGTCTCCCTCTCTCTCTGCCCCTTCCCTGCTCATGCTGTGTCTCTCTCTGTCTCAAAAATAAATAAACATTAAAAAATTTAAACATAAAATATACTGTTGGGGTGCCTGGGTGGCTCAGTCAATTAAGTGTCCAGCTTCGGCTCAGGTCATGATCTTGCAGTCCTTGAGTTCGAGCCCCATGTAGGGCTCTGGTAACAGCTCAGAGCCTGGAGTCTGTTTTGGATTGTGTCTCCCTCTCGCTCTGCCCCTCCCCTGCTCACATTCTGTCTCTGTCTCTCAAAATAATAAATAAACGTTAAAAAATATTTTTAAAAATATATATTGTTGAAATCACTGACACTGAACTCATGGCCAAAAGCACTCACGCCTGAACAAAGCTTACCTAACATATGTGTCTTCACCATAAGGTATATCACAGCCTCCCTGAACTTTCGACATAGCACTTGAGAACTATACTTGGCGGGGGGCATTTCAAATAGGAAAATTAACAATGAAAACCACAAAAATGAGAAAAACGTGGTACTAAATCAACTGCAAAAAGGACACTTGTTTACAGTTTGAGATCTGAAACAGTAAGACAGAGTGTCACCTTATTTGAACTTAGCTGGGAATGTGTGCATCAGGTAACTGCCAATGTCTGCAAATGACCACAAGAGCACCTTGAGTACTGATTTTTGATCTTACAAATAATTTTACTAGGCAGGTTAATGTGCAAGTCCAAAATCCATGAATAATGAGGATTAACTATAGAACAAAAGCAAGGAGGTGATTATCAGAAAGTGAGGGTATAGGGTCACTTTTCTGAGGAGGAGAGAAAACAGTGACTGGAAGGGGGCAAGGAGGAGGCTGGGAATATACTTTTTCCTTACCTGAGGAGTAGGTATATGGAAGTTTACCTTCTGATAAATCACTGAACTATATACGTTTCTAGTTGGTATAGTTTGTTTCAGAGTAAGTATTTTAAATTGAATATTATCCTTATAATTAAAAAAATATATCAAACAGCTAAGATATTTATGTTTAAAAAGCAAGGTGTGAAATACAGCTCTATATTTATACTCTGGTAAATTTTTTCAAGTGAGAGACTGTGTATGTATTCTTATATTCAGAATTTTTTTCTATAAAGATATCTAAGAATAGTGACTACCTTTTAAGAGTAGGCAGAGATGAAGGAAAAGTGAAGATTTTTTACTTTTTATTAACCATATTTTTAACCATTTGTGTGTATTCTTTTAAAGAATACTTTAATAACTTTAAGACTGGCCTCTAAAATGTGACGTATCTATTAAAATACGTAATTTTTCAATATGCACATATATTTTACCTAACACATATATCCATAATATAGCTTGAAACAATGAAATACTAGGGAAAAGTTAGATGTCCATCACTACAGGATTCTTTAAAGTTTACTTATTAATTTGGAGAGAGACGGAGAGAAAAGAATCCCAAGCAGGCTCCACGCCCAGTGCGAAGCCCAACTCGGGCTTATCTCATGACAGTGAGATCACGACTTGAGCTGATATCAAAAGTCAGATGCTTAACCAGCTGAGTCACCCAGGAGGCCCACTAGAGGACTGTTTAAATCCAGTGTGGTACATCTATGCAATGATATACCATGCAGCCATTAAAAAGAAGACAGCAACACATGCACTAGTACAGAATAATCTCCAATAACAATTTAATACATACCAAATACAAAGTGTATATGCAAAAGAGTATTGTATAGCACACCACCATTTTTGTTAAAGAGAGATAAAATAATGCATAAATACAGAAAAATATCTTCAAGAAGATATGTGAGAAACAGATAACAGTAATTGCCTACAGAGAGTGAAACAGTGACTGGATATAGAAGGAAACCTTCTGTACACTGCATATACTTTTGTTTCTTTATATTTTTTTAAGTTAATTTATTTAGAGAGAAAGAGAGAGAGAGAGAGAAACATAGGGGAGGGTCAGAAAGAGAAAGAAAGAGAGAGAGAGAGAGAGAGAGAGAGAGAGAGAGAGAGAGAGATCCCAAGCAGGCTTTGCACTGTCAGCACAGAGGCCAATGCAGGGTTTGAAATATGAGATCATGACCTGAGCTGAAATCAAGAGTTGCATACTCAACCGACTAAGCCATCCAGGCACCCCTACACTTTTATTTCTTTTATACTTTGTACATGTGTGCTGCCCCTCAAAATATAAGGTAATTCAAATAAAGTAACGTTCTTATATATGAATATAAGAAAATCAATTATATACCATCAATGAAAAGTTATATGCAGTAACTTAGAGGTACTTGGAACCTTAGAGGCAGAAGTTACTAGAAATTCATCTAACTTGACCATTTTCCAAGATCAGAAACTGATGCCAATTCTGTCAGTCATCACTTATCAATTACCTGACCAGCAAATATGATCAAACAAAACTGAAGTGCTACTGAGGACATAGGCAAATAGGTACTCTTATCCAATGTCACTATAAGTAAAACTTATTACAACATTCCTGGAGGGTTATTTGGCAAGCTGTCCTAAAATTTTAAATATGCATGCCTTTTGGGGCGCCTGGGTGGCTCAGTCAGTTGGGCCTCTGACTTCGGCTCAGGTCATGATCTTGCACCCTATGAGTTCGAGCCCCACATCGGGCTCTGTGCTGACAGCTCAGAGCCTGGAGCCTGCTTTGGATTCTGTGTCTCCCTCTCTCTGCCCCTCCCCTGCTCACTCTCTCTCTCTCTCTCTCAAAAATAAATAAACATTAAAAAACTTAAAAAAAAATATGCATGCCTTTCATCTAGTCCTCTCACTCCTACGAACAAATGTAAAACAGGGTTCGCAACTGAGACAACATTACTCTGGGGGGCATTTTGGGTGTCACACTGACTGAAGAGCACTTACTGGCATTTAGTAGGCGGGAGCCAGGAGTGCTAAAGGTCTTAACATGTACAGGACTGTCCTATATAACAAACTGTTCCACTCACAAACGCAAAATCCAGTAAAATGTCTGTAACACTGTTCACAGCAAAATGGGAAGTACTCTAGCCATCAAAGGCAGTATCAGTAGTTCATGAAAGATCTACCATTACTAAGAGATTTTTTACAAGGTCTGAAGAATGGCAATACTGAAGTGCTATTCAGAAAACTTTCCCTGAATACTAAATCCAGAGAAAGGGGAACTTTTGTTCTAGTAAACACAAAGGAAAATTATCTTTCAAATGATAAGGTATCAATCACTTCCATATACAATAAAACTCTCAAATATATTTCCACACACTTGAAACATGGGAAAGGGTAAAATCCCTACCTAGAGAGGCTACAGGGAAAAGTTAACCATACATGATAAGTCTTTAGTAATTACAGCAGAAGTATTCCATTGTCTTACTTGAAGGTCCAGGAATGAAGGAGTGATCAATTAGAGGCTCTTGCCAATAAGAACACAAAAAGTTGAATGAATTACACAAATATTTTGGAGGGGTACAGAAACTTAGACTTCTAAACCTGTTACTTTCTTAAGATTTAAAATACTCTCTGGCTACAGATGGAAGATGAACACGATAGTATGCAATGATACTAAAATGATTTATTTTTAGAGGCATAAATCCATTTAGAAAAAAACAGAATACAACAAAGCTAAAAAAAAACATGGGGAGCTTAGAAGCAGAAGGATTAAATATATAATGCCTACAATTTTAAAATCAGGAAATAGTAGCAAAAACGTTTCAGGAATGAAAAAAATACCCAAAAAATCAGCTAAAAGATTTAAAAGTAGACATCCTTTAAGAATAGAAATTGGGGAGAAATAGAGTAATAAAATGATTAACAACCTTGTGGCTGTTAAGTTCATCTGACTCTTCAAATGATGTACACATATAACTTTTAAGAAAATAAAAACTAAAAAATTCCTATCAAACGCACCTAAGGTTTTTGAAGTTGTTTTCTTTCCCCTCTCTCTCTCTTTTTTTATGCTTATTTTGTTTTTGAGAGAAAGAGACACAGAATCCGAAGCAGGCTCCAGGCTTTGAGCTGTCAGCACAGAGCCTGACGCAGGACTCAAACCCATGAACCGTGAGATCATGACCGAAGTTGGATATTTAACTAACTGAGCCACCCAGGCGCCCGTTTTCTTTTTTCTATAACCGAGTGCTTCCCAAGTTTTCTTCAATGAACATCATGGAAGACACTGTCTTGCAAAAGAGTGAAACTGGACCATTCTCTTTCACCATACACAAAAATACACTCAAAATGGACTAAAGACCTAAATGTGAGACCAGAAACCATAAAAGTCCTTGAAGAAAACACAGGCAGTAATTTCTCTGTTATTGCTTATACCAACATTTTTCTAAATGGGTCTCCTGAAGCAAGGGAAACAAAAACAAAAATAAACTATTGGGACAACATCAAAATAAAAAGCTTCTGCACAGCAAATGAAACAATCAACAAAACCAAAAAGCCACCTACGGAAAAGGAGAAGATATTTGTAAAGGACATATCTGATAAAGGGTTAGTATCCAAAATATATAAAGTACTTGTAAAACTCACCCCACCAACCAAACAATCCAATTAAAATGGGCATAAAACACGAACAGACATTTTTCCAAAGACATCCAGATGGCAAACAGACACACTGAAACGATGCTCAACATCACTCAGCAGCAGGGAAATATAAATCAAAACTACAATGAGATGTGTTACCTCACACCTGTGAGAATGGCTAAAATCAACAAAAGAAGAAAGAACAAGTCTTGGCAAGGATGTGATAAAGGGGGAACATCTTGCACTGCTGGTGGGAATGCAAACTGGAGCAGTCACTGTGGAAAACAGTATGCAGGTTCCTCAAAAAGTTAAAAATAAAACTACCACCCCTCCCCCCAAAATACAACTAACCTACGATCCAGCAATCACACCACTGGGTATTTACACAAAGAATACAAAAATACTAATTCAAAGGGATACATGTACTCCAAAATTTATAGCAGTATTACAATAGCCAAATTATGGAAACAGCCCAAGTGTCCATCGGCTGATGAATGCATAAAGAATATTCCAATGGAATATTAATGGATTATTCAGTTATAATAAAGAATGAAATCTTGCCATCTGCAACAACATGGAGAGACCCAGAGTTGGGCGGCTCAGCTGTGCTGAGCAAAGGAAGGCAGCAAAAAGACAAATGCCGTATGACTTCACTCATAAGTGGAATTTAAGAAACAAGAGAGCAAAGGAAGAGAGAGAGAGAGAGAGAGAGAGAGAGAGAGAGGCAAACTGAGAGACAGACTCTTAACTGCAGAGAACGGATGGTTACCAGAGGGGAATGGTTTAACTCAGTGATGTGGATTAAGGAGCGCACTTGGTGTGACAAGCACTCGGTGATACACGGCAAGTGCTGAATCCCTATACTATACACCAGAAACTAATACTACACTGTATGTTAACTAACTGAAATTTAAATAAAAACTTTAAAAAAGACATTGTCTTAGTTGTTTAAACCAACAACTACTTGATCTCCTTCCATTCTACTGGACCCTGATTTTCATCACTGGTCAAGTGGCATATGGAACCATGACAGGTTTAATTCAATCATGGTAACCGTTTTCCTCAACGAGGATTAGTTTACAAACGGGTAAGGGACAATTCTGGCTAAGACACATGAGGGCACATCTGCTAAGTAAGAGTGGTATATGTCAGGGGTGGGGTGAGGGTGGAGGAGGGTGAGGGTTGAAACCTTCTGGGAAGGTTACCTCTCATGATTTTTTAAAATGTCATGAGAAAGGTACTGTTACCTTAAGCCTTTGGACGTTCTTTTTAGAGGCCATGATGTTTGTGGTTGCTATCACACCATGAAGAAAAATGCCTAAGAACAAAGCCAACATACTAGGCAGAGGAGACCTATGAAAAGAACCTGTGTGGCTGAGTTTCTGAATTAATTAAACCTAAAACCTCCCTAACTCTGAATTTCATGAAAGGAAAGAAAATAAATCTTCCTATTTCCCAAGTTATCTTTTACTTCAAGCCAAACACATCCTGAGATGTGTGTATTACCTCCATAATCAGAAAGAAGAAAAAAAAAAAAAAAATCAAGTTCCACCCTGTATCATGGAGTACAACGGCTAAACCATACACCACAGTTCAAAAATCTTACAGTTAACTGATGCATGCTACTTGAAAATGTCTAAGCGCAGCTCAAGTATTCTAAACATTTAGTATAAGTTCCTGTTTTGGATCCTGTCTCCCTTTCTCTCCATCCCTCCCCCACTCACGTGGATGCGTTTTCCTCTCTCTCAAAAATATTTAAAATAAGTAAATACATAAAGCTGGTTTCCCACTTTACAAAAAGTGTGTGTGTGTGTAGGTCAAACTGGTGAATGAAACTGCCTCAAGTGAACAGAGTACTGCCAGCACAGTTCTCAAATCTTGACACTATATAACAACCCACCATTCTCTAAAGTCAGGGAGAAAAAGGACTAAGGGGTGTCAAACTCAGAGTGAAGTCTTGCTCTTTAAGATTTCCTTCACCATCGGGGCTCCTGGGTGGCTCAGTTGGTTAAGCATCCGACTTTGGCTCAGGTCATGATATTGGTGGCTCATGAATTTGAGCCCCGTGTCGGTCTCTATGCTGATAGCTCAGAGCCTAGAGCCTGCTTTAGATTCTGTCTCCCTCTCTCTGCCCCTCCCTCGCTCACACACAGTCTCTCTCTCAAATATAAATAAACAGTAAAAAACAAGTAAAAATATTTCCTTCATCATCTTTAATACTTAATAGGGCTGAAAGTGTTTTCTCTCAAAGAAGTTGTTTGAGTCGGGGCGCCTGGGTGGCTCAGTCGGTTTAGTGTCCGACTTCAGCTCAGGCCATGATCTCACGGTTCACGGGTTCAAGCCCAGCGTTGGGCTCTGAGCCTAGAGCCTGCTTCAAATTCTGTGTCTCTCTCTCTCTGCCCCTTCTCCACTCGCACTCTGTCTCTTTCTCTCTCTCCAAAATAAAATAAAAACATTAAAATAAAAATTCAAATAAATAAAATAAGTAAAATAAAAATTTAAAACAAAAGTTGTTTGAGGAATAGGGATCCCAGATATTAAGAGTCAACTGTATTTTTATCTTGGTTCTGACACTTACTTAACGATCTTTTTATATGTATGACTCACTTTTAAGTTTTAAACGTGAGTTTTCCCTGTCTGTACACATGGGATTTCACATGCACTTTATACAGTTATTTAAGATTAAATGAGATCATGTATGAAAATGCTCTAGCACAAGTAACACTCAATATTTAACTGGATGAATGAGTGACTGGAGAGAAGATATACTCTGTTTATGAAGCAAATTAAAGACAGTTACCTGTAGCAAATCTCTACTTGCATGTTTATCTAAAAGTGGTTGCCCTTGTATACAGAACATAACTATACATGTCTCTTATCCTAATAAATTCTTCCTTTGAATTCTGCCTTCGTCCCAGATCATTTTCACTTATTGACTATGAACACCTGCTAAACCATGTAATAACCCTAAAACAAAAATCAAATATTTGCTTTGGAACAACTTGTCACTACAAATGCATTTATGTGGGCTATTATGGAATTATAAAGCATGACCTGCTTCTTGACCTTCAAATATATTAATAAGAGTTTGCTAATACCCATTTTTTACAACTTGATTTTCTAATCTATAAAACATTTGACACTTACACAGAATGCAAGAAAATGCTGAATACAGTGCTTTTAGAGTTGATATCTGCCAACTTTAAAAACTTACTGAGAAATGTTGAAGCAATTCATCTTTTTCCTCCTCAATGAATCCCCCTACTGTTAGTGCTTTGGGGCGGTGGTCCACCACCATGTGATTCAGCGAGCCCCTTCCTCTTCCTCCACGGCCTCGGCCTCTTCCTCGACCTTGAGAGGACATAGTCTTTCCTCGACCCACAGGTAAAATGCCTAATCGTGCAGCCTGAATAACAACAAAAGGCAGAATATAATATACATTCTAGGAAGAACCGTGGAAGAACCTCTTAAGAACCTCTTAAATCTCACCTCAACCTGTAACTGACTGAGTTTTTTCCGTAACTCTGTTGTGTCTTCTCCTGAGGATAGCCTCTTATGAAGGTCCAGTTCAGTATCTAATAGTTCTTTCTGAGCCTTTGGAAAATTAAGAGTAAAAATGTATTTGTTAGATAACTTCCAAGATCTTATTCAGAATATCATACTTAAAGAATGACATAACATCTCTTTTGGCAAAAGGAGAATGAGAGGATGCAATAAACTGGAGTGTTTAAAGGAAGGTTCACTGTATGAAAACATACAGAGAATATACTGAACTCAGTAAAAATAAGAAGCAGTATTACTGCTTAAGATGGCTTAAAAATCAGACTCTGGAAACAAATGAAAAAAGGGACCTGAGAATAATTTTCTAATAATAAAGAGCCATAAATCAAACTCAATGGAAGCAAAATATATACATAGGAAAAATTAATAATAAAAACATAAATAACATCTACATAACTGCTTTCAGATTTGAATTCTACAATATTGCACTCTTTTTGTGTGTGTGAGGGACAAACTGTCTGTCTTTAGATGGTGTGACTGTGAGACTAATTTTTACTCCCATATTGTCTTAAAATTTTTTTAATTTATTTATTTTGTGAGTGGGGGGGGGGGGTGGGGGGAGAGAATATCCCAAGCAAGCCCCATGCTGCCAGTGCAGACCCCGACAAAGGGCTCCGTCTAAGTGAGCCATGAGATCATGACCTGAGCCAAAATTGACAGTCAGACATCCAGCCAACTGGGCGACCCAGGCGTCCCTCTCTTCAATTTTTAAAATGTTCGTTATGTCCCTTCTATAATTGGGGGAAATTTCACTAAAAACATTTTTTATTAAACTTTTTCAATGCAATCTTGAAGAAATACTTTATATCCCTCTAGTAATACAGAACCACAACTTCAAAAGTATTATAATATTGGATATAAAAATTTGCACTCTATATATCTGACAATTTATTATTTTGAGTTCTCGAAGGACTAGAAATTAAAATTCCACTACAGAGGGGTGCTTGGCTGACTCAGTCAAGAAGGGCATGTGACTCTTGATCTCGGGGTGTGAGTTTGAGCCCCATGTTGGATGTCAAGATTACTTAAAAGTAAAATCTTTTAAAAAAAAATTTTTTAATTCCATGACAGAGCTGTGGTATAATGTAATCACTTGTGTAAAGTAACTATTCTCCTAGGTAAGGAAACAAATGACAATTAATAAAATGAGACGTAGGGCGCCTGGGTGGCTCAGTCGGTTGAGTGTCCAACTTTGGCTCGGGTAGTGATCTCGCAGTTCGTGGGTTTGAGCCCCGCACTGGGCTCCATGCTGACATCTCAGAGACTGGAGCCTCCTGGAGATTCTGAGTCTCCCTCTCTCTACCCCTTGCCCGCTCACATTCTGTCTTTCTCTCTCTCTCTCTCAAAAATAAACATTAAAAAAAGTATTTTTAAAAAAAGAGACTTAAGTGGATTTGGAACTTTAAGTGGATTATCCTTCTCAATAGAGTATCACATTTTTACCCGTATTAAAGCCAATGATACCTTTTGAATATTAAAAGGAATGGTTTCACTGTATTATAGATTAGAAAAACAACTGCTGAAATAGGAAATATCACTTTTTTTGCCATCACTCTAGCAATTTCATATTTAGGAAAGGAAACCATAAATTCAGTTAATAAACATAATAATAATAAACATATCTTTGTTCAAACAAGGTATTAGCACCTCTTTCAAAGACAAGACACAGCATCTATAGGAACATTTAAAATTTTTACTGTCTCCCTGTTATACTATTAGTTACCTAGGGGTTCCACTGTACTTCAAAGCACCAAACATATAACAGATGTTCAACAACCCTATGCTGAATGGAAAATGAAAATACATACCTCTGTTTTTGTCTTAACTTTAGATGGTGTGGAGACTGCAGAAGATGTTTTTAATTCATCTTTCAATTGCGAGATCTTTTCTCCAAGCTCTTTCAAAGTCTTCATTATATTTGCTCTTTCTTCTGGTTTCATGTTTTTGTTCTTTTCTAGC
Organism: Panthera pardus; assembly: GCF_024362965.1. Classification (NCBI taxonomy): domain Eukaryota; kingdom Metazoa; phylum Chordata; class Mammalia; order Carnivora; family Felidae; genus Panthera; species Panthera pardus. The sequence continues at coordinate 117,190,440 of NW_026526765.1, forward strand.
TTAGATATTAGCATCTACAAAATAAACAGAAAAAAGTAAAAACTATGCCTAGTAACTTTTACTATAACTAACCCTTATCAACTTTACTAAGAGGAATAGCTATAAGATCCGTTGTAGAAAACAATTCCAGGAGGCAAATGAGCTCTTGTCTTACCTTTTGGCATTCTATTTGTTTTTCTAGCATTTCTTGCCTCTTTTTCCTCATATCTTGCTGTAGCTTCATTGCTTCCTATATGAATACATTTAAAAAATTAGTAAGAGATAAAAATATTTGCCAATGATATACTTGCAAACATTTGATACATGAACAACTCATTTTCTTCTGGATCATCCCTATGCTATACAAGACAAATTTCACTCCCAATCAAAAAACAGATGAAACCAGAAATGAAACCTTTAATTACATTTTCTATGGAAGAGTTAAAATTTCTAAGTGTACTTTTAAAAATATTTAAAAGGCTAACTCCTAATTAGCTGTATCTATGACATTTATTCTTGAGTGACCTGAATGTACGTATGAGGAAAAACAAGGGCTGTTTCCACTTGCCAATGTAGTAAGCCATCCCTGATTTTTCAAGCTTAAAGTTTAATAAATGTGAGATGCAGGCTAGAAGACAGAAATGATGGCAAATTCTATGGATTTTTGCCAGGAAAATATTGCCTCCCACCCCTCTGCTAATCAAATCTCCAATTATATGGAAATAATACCTATAAATATCTATTTGATTTAAAATCGTCTATATGAGTTTATATCTAAGATAACAATGAAACTCAGAAGTCATATGAATACCAATTACATAAACATTATACTTTATACAAAACACTAACTTACAAAAGCAAGAGAGGAATTAAAAGAAGAAATAATGAAATAAAACTGGTTCTTCACCTTGGAGAAAAAAAACAGGACAACTCAGTGCTATTTATTTTTACATGGAAAAAAATCCTTCCTTGTTCTTGATGTAGCCTCTGCAAGGCAACTGCAAAATACTTTTTTGTCTGTTCACCTTTTTTTTTTTTTCAAATGTACACTCCATCAAGAAGCAGCTAAATAAACATAATGTAGTTCTAGAACATGAACTATTCAAATGTGTTAATAAAATTGCTTAAGAATTCAATGGGTCCTTCCTTCTTTAAGGAAATTAGAATCAAGGCTGTTACCTGTTTCTTTTTAAGAACTTCTTGAACATCATGAGATTTAGACCCTGAACAAAGTTTTGAAGGCGTCTTTAAGTTTGAGGAGCTGTAAATCATTTTTGGATGGCCTGGAGCTGAAAATATCTATGAAACACAAGTATAATTAAATATTAGAAACGCTTTAAGGTAATTTTTTAGAAAGACTGCATGTATTTCTTTTTGTTCAGGAGTTAAAGTTTACTTTAAAAACTTCATTTATATAACTGGTTTTTATATATACATAAATTCAACTGTAATTCAAATACAAAAACAAAATTTTAGCAATAATGTTTCTGAACGCAATCACATCCTTCTTCTTCTATTTTCTTAATTGAGAAAAAGGAACCACAGCCACTTTTATCTAGGAGCAGGCCTGTACTCATAGCGAAGCCTTACTGTCCTCTCGTTCAACAATTTCACAGATTAAGAACCTCCAACAAACCAACTCTTGTGACCGCGATGAATCAAGACAAAAACAAAAACAAATCCACAATTCAGAATCATGACTGAACACAGAAAAAAACAGGAATACTATTCAAACAGTTAAAATGACAAGTCCCTTTCTAACCTGGCTAACAGCAATGACTGCAGCCTCTTTACCAATTACACCTTTAGGCTCATTCTAGTTTTCCCTCCTTCTTAGTTAAGACTAATTAAGACATCTGGTCATAGAATTATTCCTATTTCTTTAAACCCTGATCCAAGTCACCTAACACAGGATTAAAGTACTTCCTCATCAGAATCTATTTAAATCAAATGCTATATGAGTTTATAATCAAACATAAAACAAGTAGTTAGTTCACAGGTCTGACTTTGCAAGCAAAGTGGTGGCCATTTTTACTGTGGTTGTTTTGGTATTTAGATTCCTTTCCCGTTCTGAACAGACCACTCTCCAGTTAATCTTCCCTTTTTTAAGGCATAGCAGAACTACATGGCACAGTATAATCTCTCTGGTTCAAGTCTTTCCTAACACAAATGGCAACACCTACAATTTACTGAGCACTTAGTATGTACTTAACACTCCCCTTCCATGCTTTACTAACATGAAATTTTTTTAATCCCCAGAGCAACTTATTGAAAAGGAAACCAATGCTCCCAAGTTATCTAATACAGCTAGTAAGAGGCAGGTCAAGTCAAATAGGGCTGTCTGACTTCCAAATCTGTAACTATCTTCGTTTTGCTACCTTTTCATAATAGAATTTTTGAAACAACAGAGTTATACTACAAAGGTGATGTACCCATCACTAAGCACCAACAATTATCAGGACATAAAATAGAGTAGTTCCCCCTTATCCAGTTTGGCTTTCCACGGTTTGTTACCCAAGGTCAACTGTGGTCCAGAAACAGATGACCCTCCTTCTGACTCATCAGGAGGTCATTAGAAGCCTAACAATACATCACAATGCCTATATTATTCACCTCACTTCACCTCATCTGGAGGCATTTATTTTATCATCTCACATCATCACAAGAAGGATGAATATGGTACAGTATTTTCAGTGACTTCTCCTTTATTAAAGTATATTGTTATAACTATTCCATTTTAGTATTATCATTGTGCATCTCTTATTGTGCCTAATTTATAAATTAAACTTTATTATGGGTATGTACCCATATTATGGGTATGTACAAGAAAAAAAAATAATATATACGGGATTTGGTACTATCTATGGTGTCGCACATCTAATGGGAGTCTTAGAAAGTATCCTCACAGATAAGGGGAGACTACTATACTTTTGTTTTACCTAAATCCCTAACTCCACATTCATATCAAACACTGTTTCTATGTTTTACATGTAAATATTCAGTTGTATCTCTAAAAAATAAGGACTCCATTCTTTTTAAAACATAACCACAATACCATCATCACACTTATAACAACTCCTTACCATCATTAGACAATCACATCTCATGATTGTGTTATAATTTTTTTTTAAAATTTTTTTTAGTGTTTATTTTTGAGACAGAGAGACAGAGGGTGAGTGGGGGAGGGGCAGAGAGAGAGGGGGACACAGAATTCGAAGCAGGCTCCAGGCTCCGAGCTGTCAGCACAGAGCCAGGTGCGGGGCTCAAACCCACGAACTTTGAGATCATGACCTGAGCTGAAGTCAGACACTTAACGACTGAGCCACCCAGGGTGCCCCAAGATTGTATTATAATTTTCTAAACATTTTCTGCCATTTGAATTGGGCTCTATGAAGGTTCTTCTACAGGAACTGGTTATATCTCTTTAAAGTCTATTTTGATACCATTTCCTTTCTCATCTCTTTTCCTTGCAAACTGCTTTTTGAAGAAATCAGGTCATTTATCCTGTGAATTTGTATTCACCACAAAATTCTATGATACCCCATAACATGTTTCTGTGTCCTCTGAATTTCCTTCAAATTAGTAGATCTAGAGCCTTTATGACATCTTCTCAATCTTTTGACAGGATTCCAGAAATTGTTGACGACTTTGTTTTCTGGTTGAACAAAGTAATTCTAGGGTCATCTGGAATACTGCCAGCCCCAGATCTGCAGACAGCCATTTCTTCAAAAAACCCTTGGTTCCTCTGAGTGCCTGGGAGGGGGCAGGGGGTAATTACCCTTGGACTGATTATTATTTCTCAACCTTTTCAGTAAATAGAATTAAGAAATGTTTTGGAGTTTTTACTGCTTATTATTTTTTATGATAAAACAGTATGTGAATGTGCATCAATACAGCTGATCCTTGAATAACTCAGGGGTTAAGGGGCATGGACCCCAAGAATCAAAAATCCACATATTTAACTTCTGACTTCCCCAAAACTTAATTGCCTACTGCTAACCAAAAGCCTTACCGATAACATAAACAGTCAATTAACACGTCCTTTTTATGTTACATGTTTTATATACTGTATTCTTCTAAGATGCTACAGAAAAGAAAATGTTAAGCAAATCCTGAGAGAAAATACATTTACAGTCCTGTGCTGTATTTATTTTAAAAATCCATGTTTAGGTGATCTGCACAATTCAAACCCATGTTGTTCAAGGATCTACCATACTTTCAATTCAAACATAGGACTACAGTGTTTTCACTTAATCTACCATACACATCTTTTCAACCACATTGAAAATCGCCACTTGTCAGTGACACCAATATAATTTTTCATTTGATTTATCCTACAATGCTCACAAACTGTTTCAGAATAACATTATTGCTGAAAAATACTTTTTAAAATTGTTTTTTTGAACTCAGGGTTCATCTCATTAGGAATGTATATTCAAATAGCTGTATTTTAAAGTACTCTCTAGGGGCACCTGGGTGGCACAGTCGGTTAAGTATCTGACTCTTCATTTTGGCTCAGGTCATGATCTCGTGGTTCATGAGGTCAAGTCAGGGTCTGCGCAATCAGTGTGGGATTCATTCTCTCCCTCTCTGCCTCTCCCCTGCTCACAATGTCTCTCTCAAATAAATAAACTGTAAAAAATGAAAAAGGTACTCTCTATGCAAACATATTACTTCATTTGTTTCATTTTTCAATTCTTAGACATTACTTTTTTCATTTTATGACAACGCAGCATTTACATGGTTCCAAGACAAATCTACAAAATAAGACATAGTCAAAGTTGTCTAGTTTTTTCCATCCTTGCCGTAACCACCAAGATTTAAATTTTAGGAACTAAAAGAAATTTTTTTTAATTAATTTTAGGATTTTTTGTTTCTGCTATTAATCAAATACTTAGGTGTTCAATGGCCCTACTTGCTTACATTAACAGTGGCTGCCTATATATGTTTTGTACCCTTGTACTTTTTTTTTTTTTTTACCTAATACAGCCTCATGATCACCTCATAGTACATATGAAGATATTCCTCATTCTGTTGTAAAGTTGCACTTTTGCTACTGTACTGCATTTTAAGTTAACTAGTTCCCTACTGATGGACATCTGGATTGTTTCCAGTCTTTTGCTATTATAGTCTACACTTACTAGCCTGGTACGTATATTTTTTCGTAGTTTGACAAATGTACTTTTGGAATACATTCTGAAAAGGAGGGTTACTGATTTAGAATAAATGCATACATAATTTTGCCAGACACTGCCAAATTTGCTTTCATGGGGGTTGTAACATTTAGCATTTCCATCAGCATCTAAATTCTCAGATCTTTTTGGAAATTATCCTAGTTTATTATGTAATTTGAAAAATGGATCTAGTTTTATCTTTTCTACACGGCTATTCAGTTATCCAAATGCATTTATCAAAAAGTCCATATTCTCCCCACTGACCTGAGATACTCTTTGACATCTAATAAATTCCTATTTGCAAATGAGTCTATTTCTCGTCTTTTACTCTACTTCACTGGTCTATCTCTTCATGTGCCAGTACTAACTGACTTAGTTACATAGACTTCATAATATTCTTATTATGGCTAGTAGGGTTAAGCACTCCCCCCACCGGCCTTGATCGTTTTCAGAATTTTCCAAGCCCTCTTTGAAATAATCACCATTGTGCAAAGTCACTGTACAGATATATTCCTAAAAGCAAAAGAAACTACTTAAGATACATTTCAAAGTTTTGATTAGGATAGAATCTTCTTCACTATATTCTTCTAAAATTCTCAAACTCCTACTTAGCTTTGAATAGAAAAAAAAATTTAGCCAATTTCTGGCCGTATCATGGAAATTAGGCAAGTATACCTTCCACATTAAGGTTAGCTGTCACGTTTACCTCAAGTGAAGAAACAAGACATTACAAATCTGGATGAAAGTTAAGTTGTTAATTTCTCTGTGTCACTAAACAATTTTAAATATATTTGAGGATCGGGGCACCTGGGTGGCTCAGCTGGTTAAGCATCCAGCTTTGGCTCAGGTCATGATCTCACTGTTCGTGAGTTGGAGCCCTGTGTTGGGCTCTGCGCTGACAGCTCAGAGGCTAGAACCTACTTCAGATTCAGGGTCTCCCTCTCTCTCTCTGCCCCTCCCCTGCTCACTTCGTCTCTCTCTGTTTCTCGAAAATAAACATTAAAAATTATAAATAGGTAGACATATTGAGTAATTAATGAATCAGAGGGTCACAGAAATACATACCTGGCAATCCTCTCCAGCACCACCTGACTGATTCAACACGTGTGATGCATCACTCTGGTTACCACTTGCGTGTCCAAGGCGATGTTTAACAGGAACTTTGTTAAGAACATATGCGCCGGATGTCTGTGGTTTACTCATCATCTGCATACACAAAATAAACACATAAGTGGTAAAAGTTTTAAAAATGGCCAGAAATGATACAAATTCAGGCTAGTGATTACCCTGGAGAAGAAAATAAAGAAATGAGAAGGGAGAGTGCTTCTATCATCTCTAAGTTTTTAAGTGGTAGATATTCAAATGATTGCTATTATCTATTCTATGGATGTCTGAAATATGTCATAACAAAATGCATGCATATGGATATAAACTCATACAGAAAACAAGTTCTACTAATTTTTAAAATGTTCCCTTTAATATGTAATGCTTTGAAGGATCTGGGGCTTCTAAATGATAGTAGCTTAATATCAATAACAGTGTGATATGGACACCCCAAGAACACAGTGCAATCTTGGGCTGCATTAACAGAACATAGTCTAATGGATCACAAACATGACCGTATCACTCTTGTACACCATTCAGCCTACATCCAGGGGAAGCACCTGCCTCTGGGCTCTAACATGAAGTGGGACCTAGACAAAAGAAATGGAGGCTGAGGTGCACATAAAAAGGATAATGACTGGACTTAAGATTACATATGGTAATACTTTAAAAAAAAAACCTGAATGCATTTAATTCGAACAAGAGAACACCTAGGAAAAGATCAGCATTACCATCAATATTGGAATGGCACTAATGCATAGTGGTTTCTTCTTTACTTCCTTCATCTGTTCATTCAAGTATAGTTTGAGCAACATGTGCCAAGTCTTGTTTTAGACACAAGAGACAGAAGGAATAAAACAGGCAAAATCCTATTTTCTCGGAGCTTACATTTCAATTTTTAAAGCTTTTAAAGAGTTTTCTACATGGAAAAAAGTCAGACAAAAGAGTGGGTACAAGGATGACTGAGTCTAACACAAAACAAAGAAGAAGTTCTAGATTCAGAGTTGTCTGGTAGTGGACAGTTATTATACTTTAGTGTTGAGAAGAATCACTAAGAGTATTCCTTTAAACATGTAGATTTATGGGCCCCATTTCTACAGACTGACTGTAACTTCTGGGTGCTAAGATCCAAGAATTTGTATTCAGGCAAGTAATTCTGGTAGAAGCAGAATTGCACTTGTCAAACTTTACGGTTTGTAAGAATCAAGTGGAGAGCTTGTTAAAACACAGATGCTTAAGCCCCAACCCTAGTGATTCTAAGTTGAGGTGAGGTCCAAAAAACTGCATGTCTAATAAGTTCTCAGGAGATAAGATGCTGCTGGTCTGCAGATCAAACTGAGAAGTTTTAAAGTAGAAAACCTAACGACCGCAAATTGACAATGATCTAGAGGGTGGGACCAGAGGACTTTTCCTTGTCTATGAACCAGTAGATTACCTTCTGGATACCCCCATGTACCGTTGAGGGAGGGGACTGGGCCACCAGCACTTGTTGCTGATGAAGGTGCTGTGGCAAATGGTGGTGCTGCTGTGACAGGTGACTAAGTGTTTGCTGTTGCTGCAGGAGTAACTGTGTTGGAGACTGCAATGCAGGCTGCTCATTATTTTCCCTATGCCACAGAACTCGAATGAACCGGTTATTTAGAACTGCTTCAGTGCTGGAAATGGCTTTCCTGGCCTCCTCATTGGTAAGATATTGGATGAGGGCTGCTTCTGGATCTCCCTTAAAAGCAACCTGTAAGAAAAAAACAAAAGCAACAAAAAAAAGCAAACAAATTAATAAGCAGTTAAATGCAGATAAATTATTGATAAAGACTTCAGAATAGAAAAGAACCTGCTGAAATCCATTCCGAAAGCTTTGTAAGTACAGTTCTCCATCACGCTAAAAGATAATATGTATATTTTTCAAATTATATACAAAAAAGACTATTCAATAAAGAATCCTAGTAATGTTACGTAACCAGTTAGGGAAAAGTTGTTAGATCCCTCCCTGATATCCTACATCCAAATAAACTCCAGAGAAAGAAAATATTTTACCCTAACAAAAAAAAAAACAAAAAAAAAAACAATAAAAACACAGAAGAAAAAAAGGTGAATATCTGTACATTCTGAGTGTTTGGAAAATCTTTTTATGCATACCTATAAAAACAGGATCCATAAAGACAAACAGTAGCAAATTCTACCACATAAAAATTTAAAATCTGTCAGTCCAAATATACCCTAAACTAAATGATGAATAGAAGAACTATTTTTGATATACATGACAAGCAATGGCTTGGAAAAGCACTATTATAAATGGCTTCATAAAAAATGGGCGAAGACAATCAATAGGCATATCCAAAAAAAAACCTGCAAATGATCTATATAAATCAGAATCTACCTAGTAATTTAAAAAAGCAAATGGGGCGCCTGGGTGGCTCAGCGGGTTAAGTGTCTGACTCTTGATTTTGACTCATGTCATAATCTCATAGTTTGGGAGTACGAGCCCAATGTCCGGCTCTGTGCTGACTGCAAAGCCTGCTTGGGATTTCCCCCACCCCACCCCCTCTGCCCCTCCCAGCTCACACTCTAAATAAATAAACAAATAAATAAATAAAATTTATTTTAAAAAAAGAAAAGCAAAGTAAAACAAGTATAATTTTTCACTTACGAAACTGGTTCAAAACATTTTGATGGATCCACATTACAATGTTGACAGGCTTTAACACAGTGCATGTGGGAGTACCAACTGGCACAACCCTTTTGGCAAACAATTTGGCAGAGCACAAATAAAAAGTCTTAAAATTCCCTTTAATTCAGCAACGCATCATAAAAAGAGAACGAAAGGTTTAGCAACAAGGAGGCTCACCACAGCATTGTTTTTATAGAAGATAAGAGAAACAATAGAAATCCTCAACCACAAGGAACAGTAAGTAAATTATGGCCTATTGCTACAGACTGATTTATGCCCCCACTCCCAAATTCTTATGTTGAAACTCTAACTCACTGTGTGACTACATTTGGAGACAGGGCTTTTAGGAGGTAATTAAAGTTAAATGAGGTCATAAGCGTGGGGCCCTAATCAGATGGTACTGGAGGTCTTATAGGAAAAGGAAGAGATCTTTCTCCCCTTCCAAAATTTGAGGACACAGCAAGAAAGTGGCCATCATAAAGAGAATCCTCACCAGGAACCAAAATGGCCATCACCTTGATTTCGGACTTCCCCCAAAATAAATGTTGTTTAAGCCACCTAGTCTCTGATACGTATTTGTTATGGCAATCCAACAAGACTAATATACCAAATTACATTAAGCCATCTAATTTTCCTAAATGCCATAAACCATAATGACCTAGAAAACATGTAAGAGAAAAAAGGCAGAGACATCTGATACGATTTTGTATTCTTGAAGTGTGTAAAGTATTTTTAAAAAGAAAACATGTCTATGTGTGTGCATATATGTGTTCTTCCATATAAATACAGTATGTTCATCAAAAGATTAATAATTATTGTTGCAATGTGGTGAGATTCAGGTGATTTGTTTTTTCACTTTTGTTTAATGGATTTCCAATTATCTATAAAATTAAACATGTACTATACTCAGGAAAACACAGTGCTTAAAAATCTTTCAAAAAGAGTACCTTGGTTCAATTCTTTGAAATATAAAATTTCCTCATACTACTTTTTAAAGTTTATTTTTTTGAGAGAGAGAGAGAGAGAGACAGAGAGAGAGAGAGACAGAGAGAGAGACAGAACAAATGAGCACAAGTGGGAGAAGGGCGGAGAGGGAGAGGGAGAGACAGAGAATCCCAAGCAGGCTCTGCAAAGTCAGTATGGAGCCTGATGCCGGGTTCAAACTCAGGAACCGTGAGATCACCCAGGCACCCCCTCATACTACTTTCTTCAGGTCTCAGCTTAAATGTCACCTCTCAGAGTGCTTTTTCTTGAGTTCCCTTCCCCCTCTATCACTTAATTACCTTACTATATCTATCTTTATAGCACTTAACCTGTTTTACTTGTTTATTCTCTCTCTGCTCTCTGAGAAGGTCAGCTGCATGAAGGCCAGGACCCTGATCATCATGCTCATTTTTAGCCAGTGTTTTCAACAGTGCTGGTCCAGTATAGCACACCTCCACATTTTGGATGAGTACAGAGATTGGAGGGTGAAGGGAACAGGGATTTATTGCAGTGACCTAAGGGTGGTGCCTTTTTTCATATAATTTTTTTAAAATTTTTAATGTTATATTTATTTTTGAGAGAAAGAGACAGAGTGTGAGTGGGGGAAGGACAGAGAGAGGGAGACAGAATCTGAAGTAGGCTCCAGGCTCTGAGCTGTCAGCACAGAGCCCAGCGCAGGGCTCAAACCCACGAACCGTGAGATTATGACCTGAGCCTAAGTCAGACACTTAACCGACTATGCCACCCAGGCACCCCCTCATGATACTTTCTTAAATTGTTACATAAATCATATTTTGGTTTCATGACCAACATTAACCATCAGGGGTAACTGAGTGAAATGGCAAATTAATAAGGACTTCAAGTACTCTCAATTACACTGGAACACCCAACCACAAATGCATAAATTGGAATATGTGTCAAGTAGACAGCAAAATACAGAAACTACAAATCACATGATGTTAGATAACATGTTACGCTGCCTAAATTGTCAAGATTACAACCATCCTTAACCAATCACTTTTTCACTACAATATAAAAGTCACTCAGTAGACAAAATTACCTTAGAAATTACCAAAAATCTTACCTATCTAGTTAGAATACTAAAGCAGATTAAAAAGTCTTTTGTCCAGAGATAGCACCATGAATAAAAATATACTAACCATCCTCAATGTCTTTCAGGAAGAGGTTACAGATAAGAAACAAATTAAAAAAAAAAAAAAAGCAAAAAACAAATTCAGCTTAATTTCATCATAAAGTTGGGTATAGAGCTATACAGTGGAGCTTAAAACACTTAGCAGAGATTATAAGATTAATTACTGGCTCATTTAAGCAAAGTGAACTGCTATGTTCAAAGATGCATAAAAGCACATTCATTTGTCAGCAACCTAGTCACATTTACCTGGATGTTCACAATAGTTCCAAACTTGCTGAAGTGTTCATTGAGTTTAGTAATGTTGTTTAATTCCTGAGGGATCTTCTTGACTTCTAATTTGGTGTTTGTATACTGATTCTTTCTCAAAAATCCTGGTTTACTCTGACTGTTATTCCCTTGCCTGAAAGGAATATTAATAGATCTTGATTAATTCCCCCACCTTATGCCTAGCCATCAGACAGGTCCACAAAAACTTTAAGTTTATATGTATTAAAGTGTCATTTGTAAGACATTCTTACATTCTTCAGAAATTACTAAGTAATTTTCACATCGACCTTGTTACATGGGAACAGAACAGGTATAGAAAAAGAAGACTGAAGAGCAAAAGATCACAAAAAGAGAGGCCCAAATGAGATTAAAACTAATAGGCTAAAAAGATCCACCACAATTACCAAGGAGTCTAACTTTAAAGCAAGGAAAGAACATCATTTTTTTCAATGGTGGGTTTTTCAACTTCTGTAAAAGTACAGAATACAAGTTACTAATACCTATTTTATTAGTTACTAATACAAGTTACTAATATCTATTATATTCTGCTCGCTCTTCCCATTTTTAAGATGTTCTAATGATGCCTTGGGGAACCCTAATTTTGAGACACAAAGTTTTAAAATCACTGATTAATGACAACTGTGAATTTTACAAATTTACTAACGCAAACAAAAACAACAAATACACCAATTAGAACTACTAAGTAGCAAATTGTCTTACTTTCCCAGCCAAGGTTTCTTTGTGAGCGGCCCTTCCAAACCACTTATAGCTCTTTTTCGGCTATCTGGTTCAAGAACTACTCTGGTTATGTTGCTATTAATTGAAACAGGAACTGGTGGTTCAGTCTGGATGACAATGTTAGCAGCTGTTGGAAACAAAAATTAACATTACTAACAATGCATGGTATCTGAGGAATTTCAAATGATTACAATATATAGCCTAAAAGCTAAAAAGCAGAGTGAATAGCACCCAGCTACCATTTCCTTTTCAGAAATGCTTATTTATTTACTAACTGCCTCCTTTTTCTCCTTTGTTAAAAATACAATATTGAAGTTTAAAAAGTCATAGGCAGCTCCAATGTAAAAATTGATTCAGACAAGGATCATCAATGGTTGGAAAACAATATTCATCAGTAAACGTTGTTAGAGAACAAGATATTTATCTGGTGCCAAAGTACACCCCACAAATGATGACTTTACAATGGAGAGATCTACCAATTATCATCTCAGACAAGCAATCAAACTTAGCACCATAAACAGAGTGAAATTATTTGTACTGTTTGATGTGATTTAAAAAAAGTTCACCTGGACAGGATATTAAGGAATTATGATTTTCTTATGTGTAGCAATGATATTGTGCTTATGAAGGACGTCATATTCTTGGAAGTAAAATAAAGTAGCTACAGGGCATAATCTCTGCAATATACTTTCAAGTAACTCAGGGAAAAAAAACCTGAAGGGAGAAGGAAAGAAGGGATAAAGAAGAATGTGCATTGCGCATACATAAGCAAGCACTTAGGCCCACAGGTGACAAAACTTTAATAAAGGTGAATCTAAGTAAAGGTATTCAAATGTTTATTGTATTTCTTTTGATTTCCTGTGCGTTTAAAATTTTTCAAACTCAAAAGTTGGGAGGAAAACCCAAAGCCCGTATTATAAATTGCTATATTTCATTCATAACAATTAAAACTAAAATACTTAAAGAAACTGACATTACAATGGCTTATCTGTGAGTGGGAAGAGGTGTGAATAAAAAAATAAATAACAACACAAAACTATGCCTGATACACTGTGAATATTCTCCTTAACTTCAAGTGACTGTACCAAAAGTAAAATCAGCAGCCAAAAATGACATGTAGGGCTAGATGCTGGGGTAGGGATGAGAGTGGGGGGTAATATGTGTGACAATCGGGGAAATAATGATGCAGATTTAACATGTATTTCTTTAGCAGCTGCTAGAGCTCAACAATCATATTAGACATACGTGTAAATCAGTGAATAAAATAACTTTGATCTCTGCTCTATTAGGGCCTTTATTTTCAGAAGGCAAATGGAGGAGATAGCAATTGTGATGGTATAATGCATTCTAGAATCTGAGATGCCATTAGATCTTCCCTAAAATAGCTTGATTACCTCCTAACATTGCCTACTGCTTTCCTTTACTGAAGTGCTTTATAAAAAAAGAAAGAGATACAGAGCTAGAGGCTGGATGACTTTGCCAAGGTGACAAACCACGTCTGCTGTACAAAAACCATATTTCTTTTTTTTTTAATTTTTAAAATAATTTTTTTAAATGTTTATTTCAGAGACAGAGACAATGTGAGTGGAGAAGGGACAGAAAGAGAGAGGGAGACAGAGAATCATAGCAGGCTCAAGGCTCTAAGCCATTAGCACAGAGCCCGACACGGGGCTCGAACCCATGAACTTTGAGATCATGACCTGGGCTGAAGTCAGACACTTAACCAACTGTGCCACCCAGGGTCCCCCAAAGACCTCATTTCTATCTGAGTGAGATTATCCACGAATTACTGTATATGAATGCAGAGAAAGACCAGACTAGTGACAAAGGAAAAACTTGAATTTTTAAGACTCTGATCTTTCCACTAATTTCAAGTAATTTGGTAATAATATATGCATTATAGCATAGAAGGTAATAGTATACTCTTCAGAATTGGAATGACCTGGCTTCAAATTCTAGTTCAGCCACTAAAAGCTGTGTGACTTTGGGCAAATTTCTTTAACCTCTCTAATCCTCAGTGTCTTTATCTGTAAAAAGAGAATTAAAACAGTACCTCTTTTAAGGAGTTGTAGGAAAGGAAAATAAGAGATAATAATACATATACAAAAGCATTTGGTTTCATCTTGACACAAAACTGTTAGCTTGCAGTAGTAACAATGATATTAATGGCAATAAATAAAAGTTAATAAAATCAAGACAGGAAAGAAGGTAAGAACACGAAAATAGTCACCATATAACTAAATCAGAAAAACATTGTCAGGGGGGTGCCCGGGTGGCTCAGTTAAGCATCCAACTATTGATCAGCTCATGACCTTGCTGTTTGTGGGATCAAGCTATGAGCCCAGCTCCATGCAGAGCCTGCTTGGGAATCTCTTTCTCTGCCCCTCCCTGATGGGTGCACATGCACACACTCCCTCAAAATAAATAAATAACCTTTTAAAAAATGTTTAAAAAAAAGATAAATACTGTCAGGATGTCCCATGGACATTCAAATTAAAATTAAATATCAGAAAACCAACTATAGTAAGAAAAACTGGAACCTCATCAAACTTTTTAACCCAACTTGTTTTCAGATGTTTTTATATTTATTTTTGAGAGAGAGAGAGAGAGAGCACGAGCGACCAGAGTACACGGGGAAGGGACAGAGAAAGAGGGAGACACAGGCTCCAGGCTCTGAGCTGTCAGCACAAACCCCAATGTGGGGCTCAAACCCACAAACCATGAGATCACAACCTGGGCCAAAGTCGAATGCTCAACCGACTGAGCCACCTGGTGCCCCTAAACCAACTTTTTTAAGGGAGGAGAAAGGAGGACATCAACCCATATTAAAGGTAAATGCTTGCATTTAATTTTTAAAGGTTTATGACTATGCTCTGTAAAGATCCTGACATATGGTTGTAATCATAAATATTTAAAAAGGTCAAATAATCATCTTATTGCAGTATTTTAGATTCTCAGTTATTAGTGTGCAACACAGCTCTTACGATACAAAGTAGGCCCTGAAGTGATCAAATTCTTTGAAGGCAAGGGACCATGTCATTTCATCTTTCTTTACCTAATATCTAGTGCAGTGCCCAGTAAACAGCTAAAACAGGCTAAAGGTATACAAAAAAAGCAATTAAAAAAAAGTATTTTTATTTTAAAATAAATATATTACAATTATAGCTTTATTAATTTTTTTTTTTTTTTTTTTGAGAGAGACAGCCCAAGTTGGGGAAAGGCAGACAGAGGGGGAGAGAGAGAATCCTAAGCAGACTCCACACTGCCAGTGCAGAGCTTGACTCAGGGCTCAAATTCATGAAACCATGAGATCATGACCTAACCAAGGGTTGGACGCTTAACCGACTGAGCCACCCAGGTGCCCCTCTAATTATAGTTTTAAAATAAAATGTGGAGACAAAGTTATTCAAAAACATTTATTTGAGATGATTATAGAGCACTCTTCAAAAGGACAGTGTGTAAATAATTTTGGACCCTAGTGAGGTCTGAAATGCTGTATTGAACTCCTGTATAACAGCAACAAACAAAGGCTGAGGCATTCTCACCTCTTGGATTTGCATCCATATCTCCAGATGTTAGGCCAATCAGGTTTGGGCGCTGTGTCTGTGTTCTGGAAAAGAATTGTCTGTACTGAGATCTACCAGAACTGGTAATACTAGGAGCTTCTGGATTATAACCATCTGGTTCATATGTATCTGGGGGAAAACAAAACAACAAAACACATAACAAATAAGAGAGTAGTTAAGTAATTTTTCATTACTATAAACAACTGCAAAAAATGAATTTTTCTTTGACAAATATATCAACCTATACATACATACAAATACACACACACACACACACACACACACACACACACACACACACAATCTGAATTACAATATATATTAATACACCTGTTAGAAGTGAAAGAAATAAAAACGCTCCTGTCTCAAAACACAGATACACGTATCTGTTCTTGATTACAGAGATATTTCCAAATTCATTTACCTTAGCTAGCCATTTTTATCCTATATATTAATCACTTAATCCAAACATCTCTTAAATATTTTAAGAGAAATATGCACATATATGAATACTATATATAAAGGACTGGTTGAGTTTCCTCTGTTATCATGTTTCACCAATTTCTAGGTACTCTTTTTTTTTTTAATTTACATCCAAGTTAGTATATAGTGCAATAATGACTTTACGAGTAGATTCATCCCCTGGGTAGAACACCCAGTGCTCATCCCAACAAGTGTCTTCCTTAATGCCCCTTGCCCATTTAGCCATCCCCCCCACCCTAGGTACTCTTTTAAGTAGGGAAAAAAATAGAGAAAAAAAATCAATCTACTAATTTGCTTACCTACATTTTAAAATGGAGATATAATAGCTGCTTTCATACATAAAACATTTCAAATGTTTTATTTCAAACAGCTAAAAAAATTTTACATTTACAAATATAATCATTATGTTACTACCAACCACCCCATCAATGCCACTTTTATCACATTCCCTTTGTTTTCTCTACAACTAAATATTTAATTCTTAAAATTATAATGCTAAATGGCTATTTTGTTAATATTACAAAAATTCTGAATATGTTCATCTCTAAGTGGTATATATCCTCTTCATCCTACATAAAATGAAACAAGGGTTAAGATTAAGTGAAGACACTGGTTTTCACAACTGTGATTTAGAAGTCCTTGCGTCTCTTTTTCTTCCTTGGTGGAAAAATGCTCTATGGCGTTCATATTAAGTTTCAGCTACAAAGTAAGAGACATTCAGATCCTTACTAAATGGCCAATCAATATGATTCAAAGTATAAGATCAGCAAATTATGATAAAAAAGTTTTCAGTTACCACTTGGTAGTCTTGAAAGAAAATCTCCTATAGCTGTAGGTTTTAAAGCAGTTACATAATCAAATGACCTTGTTCTATAATTCCTGAGAATACACAGAACCCCTAGAAACTCAAAAGTCCTTTAGACAGTTATGATGGACTCCGATCTAAAGGGAAAGCAAGAAATGTTAAAAACCTCATGAAACACCCACAAAGCACTCCACAGGTCTTCCAAAGGTACACATAAGTAGGAGGGAAGAGTTTTCCAGAAATTACTACATTATACACAGCCAGGTCATACATGGATCAGAGAGGGAAAAAAAGATATGCTCATCCATGATCAGCAAGAAAAACAGATGTTTTTGGTTTGCTTTTTAAAAAATTATCCTAGTTTTTCTTGTAATGTGTAACTGATTAGAAAATATCCAAGTAGATATTCTCTTCCTATTTACTGTATTAGAAATCAGTTCAAGGAACTACCATGACTTTGTTACTGAGGCAGTAAAAGTCAACATAGAGGACACCAGAGATGACAGACACACAGGAGGCCTAATCTAGCAACCACTAGGGACAAATCAAAGAGGCAGAGGAACAGAAGAGAAAACTACCTAAGAGGTTCGGTGGGAATTTGTGATGGCAGATCAGGATGCCAGTCACCACGCAGGCTAGCAAGCTATGGTACAAAAAGATCAGAGGGTGGATGGCCGACCATCTGTAGCAAAGCTTACCTGGGACCAGAGGGGTGGGGCTGGAGACTGAGGTATGGTACCCAATGGAGGATCCCATGAGGTTTCGAGGTGGCACCAAACGAGCTGCCAACAGAGGAGGCGGTGTCCCCAACTGAAGTCGCTCAGATGCAGCAGCACCATGTTCACGAGAGTACATGGGCTGTCCTACAGAGGAAAGAATAGGAGGGCAGCTGGGAATGAGAGTCACAAGCTTCTCAGGGAATGATGTACTTCCTGAGACTTTAGCCAAGAACAGAGAGAGTACACCAAAATGCCAGTCGAGAAAGGTATTACTGATATTCTTCCTAACTCAAGAAACAGGCACATAACCAGTTAGGATGCACTGAGGTATAAAGAAAGAGTGAGAATTAGGCAGTATGATTGCATAATCTCCATTTTTCACAATCTTAAGTGGAACAACGATATGCTAATTGTACCCAAAACTGAACAGTCAACCATATCACACTATCAGGTAAAGGTGCCCTGAGCTATTACTTGTGTACAGTTTTGTATCCAGCAAGACATGTAGTTTTTTGAAGACTATCACATCCATTAAAAACAAAAACTCTTCTCTCCTCAAAACCACATAGTTTAAGGTTGACACAAAACATATTCCCATATCTGGGAGCAGAAAAAACAATAAAAAAATTAAAAACAAAAAACACCACAAGCATATCCTCACAGAAAATGAGAAACGTTCAAAAGGAAAACACTAAACAAGACAGTGAAAACTTGTTATCCCATGAACAGGTAGATAACAAGTACAAAGAAAAAAAGGACAAAACCCGAGATAAACGGACCAACTACTGTACGTATGAAATTACCTCAGATACTAAGAATGACTTTTGAAAAAAAGCACATTTAGAGCTTACATATATTAACACAAGAATCTCTGACACAATGAAGTCAAATTTGGTAGAAAAAGATTTAAAAAGAAGTACCAAGGAGTAGGCTTTTTTCTTTCATTGGACGCTTAATAGTATCTGTTTTACTGACTACCCCATGAGACCTATTTATAATGTTTACTCAACACTTTATATTTAAAGTCAGATGTTCACTATGTGGCACAAGATAAGTGAATTTAGAATTTCTTTTACACCTGATAAATTTCCTTAACAGTTATAAAATTCCAAAGATTTTTTTTTAACTTTTTTTTTTAACGTTTATTATTGAGAGACAGAGAGACACAGAGCATGAGCATGGGAGGGGCAAAGAGAGGAGACACAGAATCCGAAGCAGGCTCCAGGCTCTGTGCTGCCGGCACAGAGCGCGACGCAGGGCTCGAACTCACAGACCGCAAGATCATGACCTGAGCCGAAGTCAAGCGCTTAACTGACTGAGCCACCCATGTGCCCCTCCAAAAGATTTTTAATACACTTTTAACAGAACAAACCACAATACAGCCACTTGATTTTATAGTAAACGTACAAGAGAAACAGATGTACTAAATTTTACTACCCTTCTCTTTCTACGTATGAAGCTAAGGAGGTGACAAATCATACTGTACAGCAGACCACAAAACTGTGTGCTTAGCACCAATTCTTTCAAAATTTGCATTAAAAAAGAATCTTTTGATCACTACATTGCAAAAACAACCTAACATATCATCAACGATCTGAAAATAGTTGTAAGAACGACCTACTGGGCAGAATTTCCTGCAGAATGAAGGGGTGTGCTAAAGAGAAAAATGGGGAAGTACATTCTCAGTCCATACAACTAGTTTAAATTTTTGACACAGCACTCAATGTACCAAGTATACTTAACTAATAACTGTCTTAAAGTGAAATGAAAAGTTAAAGGCTAATCTGCACAATGTCTTCTTGTCAACATGAATGACAAAGAACATGCATTTAATTTTAGAAAGATGGTTGTTTATTCAAATGCAGTCTGATGTTCTTCAACAACCCTTAATGAAACAACAGGTCTAAGCAGTGATTACAAATGGCTGCTGAAACCATGAACTACTTTCAAAATGGATCAATCAGGATGAAAATACCTGTACACATTGATCAGCATTTACAATACAGAAAGGAAATATTATATATATCATAAAATACTGTAGTAGGAAGTACATCAATAAAATATTCGTGACAAAAACAAAAAACAAACAAATGTGAATCCAATGCCTCAAAATTTAGCCCCCAATTTATAGAAAACCCAGAAGATAGAAGAATGTGTTAAATGACACAAGGGGATGTAATGTGCCAAGTCCAGAATGTGAAAACATTCTTCAGGACAAATGATCAGTTTCTTTAACAAATAAAGGTCAAGAAAAAACAAAACAGAGGTACGAGAAACTGTTATAGGTGTAAAGACTTAAGAAATACATCTTCTAAATATAATATGTAACCTTGTTTGGATCCAGCTTCAAATGTACCAGCTGTAAAAGGACACCTACGATACAATTTGGAAATATGAACACTGATGGCATATTTGACAACAGTAAACTTACAAATATTTTGGGAGTGTAATCAAGTACTGTGATTGTGTGTTCAATCCTTATCTTTCAAAGATATACAATGAAGTTTTTACAGATGAAATGTTATGTTTGGGGCTTGTTCTAAAATAATCAAGTCAGGGATGAGCTATACGTGAAGCAAGATTAACTCCGTATGTTGAGAAGCATTGAAGGCCATGAGTACCTGAAGATTCCTGCAGTATTTGCTTTCCTTCTTTGTATATTTGAAATTTTCCATAAGTTTTCTTTTTTTTTTTTTAATTTTTTTTTTCAACGTTTATTTATTTTTGAGACAGAGAGAGACAGAGCATGAACAGGGGAGGGGCAGAGACAGAGGGAGACACAGAATCTGAAACAGGCTCCAGGCTCTGAGCTGTCAGCACAGAGCCCGACGCGGGGCTCGAACTCATGGGCCGTGAGATCACGACCTGAGCCGAAGTCGGACGCTTAACCGACCAAGCCACCCAGGCGACCCTCCATAAGTTTTCTTAAATGAAGTATGTTACAATAACTGTGAAGGTGAGCTGATCACAACTTATATTCATTAATTTTAGTTCTGATCAGCACAGAGTGAATGGAGAATTTCAAAGTGCAAACACTCCCAAGTTCATGCTCCTAAGTTTTTCATATATCTTATATGCCTGACAGAAAAATTTTCAGTTTTTAAAAATAAAGTTTAGTTATTTATTTTTAGAGAGAAAGAGTGAACAGGGGAGGAGCAGAGAGAAAGAAAAAGAATCCCAAGTAGGTTCTGTGCTATCAGTGCAGAGCCCAAAACAGGGCTTGAACCCACGAACCATGAGATCATGATCTGAGCCGAAATCAAGAATCAGACACAACCAACTGAACTCCCCAGGCACCCCCCAAATTTTCACCTTCTTAATGTTAACTCTAGTCAGCTGAAGATAGTCTTTATTCAAATAGAATTTTTAGCTTTGTAATTTCCTGATTTTGTCTTTAAAAGTTTTCCAAGGGAAAAAAAATCTTAAGCTTTAAACTAAAAGCTCAATTAGAAAACAAAAAAGCTACACCTTCCAATTATTGGCCATATTGATCATGTATCTTCAGTATTAGAATCCAAGGTCCCTGGCACACCATCTAAAGTTCCAGGGTCTAAATGATGTCTGGTACATAGTAGGAACTCAATAAAGAGTGACTTAAAGAAGCGATGAAAGTTTATTTATTAAAAGTATCCCAATGACAAGTATTTTGGATGAAAATCTGTATGCTGAAATGGACAGTAAGATAATGAATGCAAGACAAAACAAAGTAAAACACAAGGGGAGAGATGCCCCAGACAACATTCAATGACTCTATCGGATACGAATAAATTTTCTAGACCTCAAAACCCAAGATTCTGCACAAAGAAACATTATTTATGCATTCCACAGAATTAAGTGCAGAATCTCAAGTTTAGGTGTACAGGGCTTTAAATAATTTTACACAGTCGGTAACAGGAAATGTATTTTAAGAGATAATTTACATAAATTCATTTGGAGACTGACAACTACCTTCAACCCAAAACATCAGTCTGTAGAATACAGGATGTTATATTCTACTATTACTCTTGCACACACTCGTTACACTGAGCTTAGCGATGATAAAATAGATCTACCACATCTTCTTCAGAGAAACATAAAAAAGAGACCAAATTTAAAGGAGAAAGGGGAATATACTTAAAACTGGTCCTGAAAACCAAAAAATTATACACTGAATTGGTTATTTCAAATTTGGATAAAATGTCTTGAGTACCGCAGAGGACAGAGGTGATTTTAATGTGTGTTATGATATTGTTCTCTTTCCATGCAATTCCATCTATATTCCTTAAGTCATTTTCAGAGTATCTATGACATTTTTAATGCAACAAAACAACATTTCAGAATTTCTTCTAAACTGTATCTATTTGACAACACCTTTTAAATAGCATTACCAGAGGCCATATATACCCTACCCAGTTATACAGTGAAGATAATTCCTTTTCTTTTAATATTCAATTGTCCTATTCCAAAACAAGTAATAACCACAGGCTGGATGTTTTATTTTTGACAGAATTAGTTTCTTTGTCACCTGTATTTCTGAGCCACTCTGTTCATCTAGTTACAATGGCAAAATATGCTGTATTTTAAAAAACACATTTCTTTTCCACTATTAGATTTTTAACTTGTTACAAGAATCATTTCTTACTCATCTGTATATTCCCAGTACCTAGCATTAGGGAAACTCCTCTATTTTTCCTTCCCAAACCCCAGATTTCATTTTTCTCTGTATATCCTGGGTTTCTACAGACATAATTTTCAAAAGTAAATACCATTTGATATGCTGTATTCCACTTATAAACATCTTCTGTGTTGTGAATTTTAACGACAACAAAATATCCATAATTTATACCTTCCCAACTTGTTAAACTTTGAGAGCTCAAGTTCTCTAATACATTTTTTTACTTTGTTTGAAGTGAAGTTCTAATTTTTTGGGAAATTACTCATTACACTATTAAGAAAAATATACCTGAACAATTTGAAGGATTCAACTTATATCTAAAAGGAAATTAAAAAAAAAAAAAAAAAGCTATTTTTAAAACAACTAAATACAAAGATATAAAAAATTTATGCCTAACAAACTACACCAAAAAAATGTTTAACTGTTTACATTGTAATCAGAAACTTTCTCCTATGTTTTCAAATTTCCCTATGAATTTTAGAATCAAATTTTAACTTTTAAAAAAGGAAGAGAGTAGTTTGCATAGCACAAAGAGTTTTAAATTGTCTGATACAAATAATTCTGTAACTTTCAAGACATTTGTCTGCCAACCAAATCTCTTCAAGACACTGGCGCTTATATGGGACTATCCTCTAAAGCAGTAATTCACAAACGCCAAAAGGAAGCTATCACCTTTTACTGGTCTGAGACAAAATGAACGGAAAAATTAGTATTTCATAAAATGAAATATAAAAGGATTGTCCTTTATTCTGGTACTGTCTTTTTTTTATAAATAAAAATGTAGTTTTTAAACAGAAATATTAAATTTTTTCACATATAGTTTCTTAATGGGGGCAAACAAGAAGTTGCTAACTATACTGCTCCTCCAAATTTTCTTAAAAATGTTACCAGCTTCTGAAAAGCAGTTACTAATATATTAACAAAATATTCTTGCTTTTAAAAACAGAAAAATGGGGGCATCTGGGTGGCTCAATTGGTTAAGCATCCAACCTCAGCTCAGGTCATGATCTCACAGTTCGTGGATTCGAGCCCCACATCGGGCTCTGTGCTAACAGCTCGGAACCTGGAACCTGGAACCTGGAACCTGGAGCCTGCTTCAGATTCTGTGTCTCCTCTCTCTCTCTGCCCCTCCCCTGCTCACTCTGTCTCTCAAAAATAAATCAATATTAAAAAAAATTTTTTTAATAGAAAAATGGGGGTGCCTGGGTGGCTTAGTTGGTTAAGTATCCAACTCTTGATTTTGGCTCTGGTCATAATCTCATGGTTACGAGATCAAGCCCTGCATCAGGCTCTGTGCTGACCCTGAAGCCTGCTAAAGATTATCTCCTTCTCTCTGTCCTTCTCTCCCCTTCACACTGTCTCTCAAAAAAACAAACAAAAAAAACCCACACAAAAACTTAAAAATAAAAAATGGTGTTCAAGTAAAATGAGGTTAGATACCTTGTTCAACTTTGCTCTCAAGCATGTAGCACAATACCTGGCACATAGCAGGCATTCACCAAATACTTGCTCAATTAACAAACATCTAAGTCACTAAAATAAATGGTAACAGTCAGATTTTTATAAATTAAAATCAAAGTGGAATTTTTACAGTCACTATGTTAAATTTAACAATATTAAATGGTAATTGCCAGACTTAGAAAAAAAATCAAAAACAAAGGATTTTTATTGTGAGTCACAACACTAAATTTAACACTAAGAAAACGTGCCATCTGCAATACACTCTCAGATAAATAATCTGGTTTTTGTACTTGTAAGTCCAAAAGCATTAACCAATAATGTTAAGAACTCAATTGGGGGAAATAAATGATACAGGACTGGTAAATGCTGAAGCCAGGTAACAGATGTATATGGCAGTACATTATACTATCTTCTTTATTTTTACATTTAAAATTTGTCTAATTGAAAAATAAAAGAAGCAGTAGAACAAAGATGCACTAATTAGAAGACTATGAGAGGCTAAGATGTTGTTCTGAAAAAGCTCAGCTGAACATAAACTTAATATACATGAAAAGAAATCTAACAGGAGGCCTATGGACAATTATACGTCATTATGTAAGAAATGCTTTTTGGTCTTGTCAGAGTTTACAACAGACCAATAATGTTCCCCATGTACTTAGAAGATGTGGGGTTTGAAAGAAGAGAAGAGAGAGAGCACATTACTAGGAATGAAGACAGGAAAAGAAAGTTGATTCAAGACAGGGACACAAGACAAGATATTAATTGCCTAACCAGAAGATGTATGTGAGAGCACAGTGAGATTACCTATTATATAAAAGAGAAGCTACAGGGAAGGGTTCATCTATACTTTAGGAGAAAACTGTGGCCACTACAGAGTTCTCATGTCGTGAATGGCTTTCTTAGGAAAACTAGCAGCACTATGCAGTGTGACTTAGGGGGAGTGAAACATAATGGGAGTCAAAAGGAGTACAGCAATAATCCAAATGTGAGGTGATTCAAGTGTGGATGAGGGCAAAAGCCACAGGAGGAATAGAGAGAAACGGATACTTCAAAGAAAAAGAGAAAGGATTTTTTTACTAACTAGATATAAAAAAGCAAAGCAATGAGTCAATCATGTCAAGGTTTCAATTCTAGGTGACTAGATGGCTGTTATTTCAATTTATAAAGACAGGGATAGTGGAGGTAGAGACTTAAAGAGAAGCTAATTATGTTTAATTTCAGAAAAGTTAAAATTTAAGCAGACAATAATAACTACAGTATAAAAACTAACCACTACATCTAGCTTACTAGATGCCAGGTACTATTTTAGATACTTTACATACATATATTCCTTTATTCCTCAAACACTCTTAATGAGGTGAGTAATGTTATTATTCCCATTTTACAGAAAAGAAAATTAAGATACGAAGAAGTTAAGTAACTTGTCCAAGGTCACAATGACAGAAAGTAATGGAACCAGGATTTAAACCTGGGTTTATTAATTACTTTAAATTGTCTCACCATGGTATGATAAAGACAAAAAAATGCCTGACAAACAGAACTGCATAAAAGATGAATTTATCGATAAAGTGACATAGCTCTGTAAAAATTAAAAACTCACAACCTGACATTTTTAACAACTAATTACGTCACTTTTATGCTATTAGGGAAATTTTTTAAAAAACTTTAAATCAACTATAAACAACAAAGCCACCTAAGAAAAAAGAAAGAATTAGGACTGAAGAACAACATATTATAAACATAAATGTTATAAATATCCTAGCCATTAAATATTACAGTTTAAATGATGTTCACTATCTTCACTCCAGCATACAAGTTAAATAATTAACAGGCATATTTTATCTGACCTTTTGTATATTCTTAGAAGATAAGCCTTGTGCTTTGGAAATTCAATCAGAGGTACAATTTTTTAACAGAAGCTTCAAATAAATTTCCTTTAGACGAGAATAAAGCTTCAAAAGAAATGTCCTTTAAGAGATATAAATGTTGCTACCTCCTCTACAGGAAACTTCTCCAGTACAGAAGGCCTTGCCCTTCTCCTCCATGAACACGCAAGTTAATACACAACTAAAGAGCATAACCACATAGTAAACTTCCTTGTGAATACAAATATAATTTTTATATGGCACAGTCCATAAGAAGAGAAACAAATTGTATTTTTTAAAAGGATAACACTGAAACTTAAGCTTTTCTAGACCCTAGCAGTTTTAAGTCAAGCAGTATTTACTTACGTTCTGATACTGTATAAAGGAGGTTCTGGGGTAAAGGAGGAGGTAGTCTTGCTCCCACTGGCGCAAGATTGGGCACTGCACTTGTCCCAGGCTGGTCACGGTTGTTTATCAAGCTTGACTGTGTTATGGGTGGTCCTAAGAATTAAAGAGAAGAAAAGAGAAGAGAAAAGAAAAGGGAAAGAAAAGGAAAGAAAAAGTTAGAACACTAATGTTTCCTAACTAATAAAAATACTATGCTAGTACTAATTTGGGTAGTCATTATTAAACTACCTACTTTAGCTTAGAACAGAATAAAGGAATTCGATAAACACATGCTTCAACACACTGAGTTGCAGTATTAATTAAGATGACATTTCAGTTCTAAAACAGACAAAACAACTCCAGGGTACAAAAAAAACAGAATAGTTAGCTCTGGAGAATGGGAGTGAAAAATGGCTGAGAAGTAACTTGAACAAAGTTTCTGGGATGATGATAAAGTTCTACAGAACTCAAGTTCTACAACATCATGAAGATGTTTAAATATACTGATTGTCTGCAACACAACAGGAAATGCATCAAAAATAATAATGGGCTGGGGCGCCTGGGTGGCTCACTCAGGCGTCCCAACTCTTGATTTCAGCTCAGGTAATGATCCCATGGTTTGTGAGATCAAGCCATGCTTGGGATTCTCTCTCCTTTTCTTTCTGCCCCTTCTCCAAGTGTGCACATGCATGCTCTAAGGAAAATATAAAAATAATGGAAAAGATAGAAAGATACATGACGAGAGAAATATAGTAAAATATTCATCAGGAACCTAGATGGTGAGTATATAGGTATTCAGTGTATACTTCTTTCAACTTTTCAGTTTGCTTGAAATTTTTCATAGCAACATGGAAAAAATGACATTCTTGGATTTCACTATTAAACAGAAATGTTCCCACATATCACATCTTTTATTGTGAGAATTTCTATGTATGAAGATGTCTTTATATCTGGGGAATAAAATCTCAACTTGAGCTTCACAATTATGCCATATAATTGACAATACTAAATCTGTGTATTAAATGTCTCCAAATCTTTATCAACATTAATGAAATGTGTTCTTTTTTAATTCCTTTTTTTTTTTAATGTTTATTTTTGAAAGAGAGAGTGCAAGTGGGTGAGAGGCAGAGAGAGAGGGAGACAAAGGATCCAAAGCAGGCTCTGCATTAACAGCAGTGAGCCCAATGTCAGGTCAAACTCACAAACTGTGAGATTGTGACCTGAGTTGAAATTGGACACTCAACTTACGGAGCCACCCAGGTGCCCCATGAAATGTGTTCTATAAAGAATACTACTGCAGGAAAGCTAGGTGATTGGTACATGGGTTCATGCTAAACTATTTTTGTCACTTCCTTGTGAGTCTACAATATTTTCAAAAATAAAGAGTTTAAAAAAAGAAAGCTGAAAAAGTACTGCTTAATAAATTGAATGGCAATCATTTTTTAAAATAACAATTTGCGGGGCGCCTGGGTGGCTCAGTCGGGCGTCTGACTTCGGTTCAGGTCATGATCTCGCGGTTTGTGGGTTCAAGCCCCGCACTGGGCTCTGTGCTATCAGTTCAGAGCCTGGAGCTTGCTTTGGATTGTGTCTCCCTCTCTCTCTGCCCCTCCCCTACTCACTCTCTGTCTCTCAAAAAATGAATAAACATTAAAAAAAAAATTTTTAAATAACAATTTGCCATCTCTTAACAATTGTTAATGTCTCCACATAGATATTTTGTTCTATCTTTGCACACATGTAAACTATTCACCAGTTTTTTCTAATTACAAAAAAAAAAAAAAAAAAAGGGACTTTAGTCTTGCTTCTCTTTTTGCTAAACTATCAACTGTTACGAATTTTTAAATCATTTAAAAAAATTTTGTACTTGGGGTGCCTGGGTGGCTCAGTCAGTTAAGTATCCCACTTCAGCTCATTTCATGATCTCACAGTTCTCAGGTTCGAGCCCCACATTGGCCTCTGCGCTGACAGCTCAGAGCCCAGAGCCTGCTTCGTATTCTGTGTCTCCCTCTCTCTACCCCTCCCCGCTTGTGCTTGCTCTCTCTTTCTCAAATAAACGTTAACATAAATAAAAACATTTCGTACTCCATTTTGGTGGATGTGATAAGAGCATACAGTTCACTAAAAAATAAAGTAAAATAAACAATAAACAATCCTTATCAGTAAAGAGACTCATACTAAAGTACATGCTAGTGAAATGATAAGACTTTTGGAATTTTACTCCAGCAAAAATGAGCCAAAAAGCGCACACACTAGGGTGGGGCAGCGGCGGGGGAGTGGGAGCAAGGTGGAGGAAATAAGACAAAAACAGGTGAATACTGATAATCACTGAAGTTGGATGATCGTGCATGTGGTACACATATTATTATTCTACCATATTTGAAAATTTCCATAAAAGACTTTAAAAATTATTTTAATATTCTAGAACAGATTTTAAGACTAGGAAATTTCATTAACCAAGTGGCATGTTCTTTTTTCTGACATCTTCAAAACACTGGGATTTCTCAAGATGTTGTCAACTAAGCAAGATTTTGACTCCTAAGATTTTTTGAAGGTATCTATTCTTAATCTATCTTTCAAAAACTTTAAATCTAGTGTCAAGTTAGCTAAGAGATGGGTTCTTCTAAATACAATTCTTTGCTAAAGAAAGAAATATTCAACGAACATATACTTACTTGGTATGGGAAGCACAACAGATGGTGGAGGCTGGCCATGTCCCTGGGGAACAGGAAGTCTCATGCTATGTCCAGGACCTGGACCTGGACCCGGGCCGGGGCCGGGGCCAGGTCCTGGGCCTGGTCCTGGCATCGGAGGCATTAACATTCCAGGAGGTGGTGGAGGAGGAAGCCCAGGGGGAGGTGGAGGGAAAGGAATCATGCTTGGCAGAGCGACTTCATCAACAACCAGGGGATCATTTCCATGATCAAACTGACAAAGGTCACCAAGTACACAAAATCCTCTTTCTGTAAGAACAGAAGAACAATCTTATTACAATCTATTTAGAGTTCAGAAAACAAATAAAACAAGACCCTGAAAAGCCTACCTATCTGATTTACAAAGTATTTTTTCTCCAAGGAATTTAAAGCCTTCTTAGTGTTACTCTGTTAATCATCACATATCACTGAGGTAGGGCCAGATGTACTCTCTACTTTCTGAGACTACGCTTTGTTGAGATAGCAAGTAACAGGGTCCAAAACAGGCTACTAGCCACTATCAGATTAACCTATTCGCCATTAAGTTTTTGTAATAAAAATTCAGACTCGGGGTGCCTGGCTGGCTCAGTCCATAGAGCATGCTACTCTTGATCTTGGGGTCATGAGTTTGAGTCTCACACTGGTTGTAGAGATTACTTTAAGGAAATTAAAAAAAATTCAGATTCAAAATAGCAAAGGCAGGGTACAGCAGGTAAAGGACCTAACTAGACAATCTAATTTCAACTATCTATTTTCATGGTATTATTCTAAATTCTACATTCTTGCTATATGTACAGTTTGAAACTTTAGCTTAAAATATTAAAGTGGAAGGGGTGCCTGGCTGACTCAGTTGGTGGAGCATGTGACTCTTGATCTCAGGGTTGTAAGTACAATCCCCATGTTGGGTGGAGAAATTACTTTAAAATAAATGTAAAAAGAAAAAAAAAAAAGGAAGAAAAAAAACATTCAATTTACTAGGTTATTCACTGCAGCATTGTTCATAATAACAAAACGTTAGAAACACCCCAAAAGCACATTAACATCAAATTAAGTTAAACATGTTTTTCTACATATAGAATACTAAAACACCTCAAAAAAGCATTAAGGAAGCTCTAATATAGGACAACTGCCAGCAAATACTACTCTGTGCAAAAAAATACATGCAGAAGAGTGTGAATAGTATACTAGCATTTATGTAAAATAGAAAATGGGAGAACGTACATATTTATGTACACATATTCAGACTATGTTTGGAAAGATATATAAGAAATTAATAGCACTGGGATGCCTGGGTGGCTTGGTCAGTTATACACCTGACTCTGGATTTCGGCTCAGGTCATGATCTCACAGTTCATGAATTCAAGCCCTTCATCGGGCTCTGCACCAACTGCTTGGGATTCTCTCTCTTCTTCTATCTCTGTCCTCCCCTGCCTACTCTCTCTCTCTCTCTCAAAATAAACAAACTTGAAAAATAAATATATAAGTAAATAAATAAATAAATAACATTAAATTGGCCTTAAGAGAACTCTGTGGCTGGGAGACCAGGGTGAGAATGAGATAATGCCTGAATTATTATTTGATTCTATTTCCCACTTAAAAATAAATAAAATGTTGGGGCGCCTGGGTGGCTCAGTTGGTTGAGCCTCCGACTTTGGCTCAGGTCATGATCTCATAGTTCGTGAGTTCGAGCCCTGTCTTGGGCTCTGTGCTGACAGCTCAGAGACTGGAGCCTGCTTCGGATTCTGTATCTCGCTCTCTCTCTGACCCTCCCCCGTTTGTGCTCTGTCTCTGTCTCAAAAACAAATAAACATTAAAAACAATAATAATAAAAAAAACAAAATGTAAAAATATATATTCTATATTTAAAGGAAACATGTTAATAATGCCTGTGATTTGCTTCAAATAATACAGGTCCAGAAGAAGCAGTAGAAAAGCACAGATGAAAACAAAATTGCCCAGGAGCTACCAACTGCTGATGCGAGATCACGGATACACTAGGGTTAATTACATTGTTCTGTCAACATTAATATTTAAATATTTCCATAATAAAAAATTAAAATACATACACACCTAAATACATACATTCAAATGGAAAGTCAGCATATTAAAATTTTAACTAAGTTATAATGCTTAACAAATTCCCACCACCAAACACTACACAAATAAATTACAATTCCTAGTGCCTACCAAATTTTGTGGTATACTGTCTGAAGTAACAACAACAAACAAATGAATGGATGACATGTGAACACCCTCTTAACCAGAACCAAACTATTAAATCAAAAAAGCAAATAAGCATATACCAAAAGAGATTTTCCTCCTCATCCATCCCTTTTAACAAAAATCTGGATTAAAATGAAAAGGTCTGCAATATTCACATTTGCTTTACTAGCACTTTGGGGTACAATCGAAAGGACAATTTTTACCATCATAATCTCTGCATCGCCTCTTTGGTGGTGGGTTTCGACCAAAAGAATTGGAAGAGCTATGATTGTTATAGTAATTAGACCAACTCTCCGTTGTGTTTTCAGAGTGGTGCGCAGGTGCAATCACAGTAACAGTGCTGGGAATAGACTGTGCCCCAGAGGAGTACTGCTCAGAAGAGCTCGGAGGTGGTGCAGACACAGGCACATAGGAACTCTCCAAGTCGTTCCTTTCACTCTTGAACTTTGATCTTTCCCTGTGCTCTGCTTTAGAGACAAAGTAAAAACAAGAAACAACCGAGATTAGACATTTATGTTCTCAACCTACGATTCCTTTTTTCACAGAACAGGGAAAAAGAGAACATTGCAGTAAACTTACTGAGCTATCCGTATTTCAAAGTGTTCTCATTATTAATGTATCCTAAAAGCAGGAGCATCAACAACGTGATGTATCTTAACAAGAGCTTATGTAAAATCATCTTTTATAACATCAACATCAGTACATAATGAAGAAAGACCAGCTTCACCACTGAGAGTTAATAAGAAAGCTACCTAAGAAGTGACTTCCAAGAACTGACTTCATCCTGGTAATGAGTGGTTGGGATCCCAGTTAGTTATCTACCTACATTTTTTATTTTTAATTTTAGAAACTCTAGGCAATCTTAAAGCAAATCAATTATTTTTAGTCAGAGGGTGGGGGAAGGAGCAGGTAATCCTCTTCCTCCAATGATAGCCTTGTTGATGAAATGACATTAGTTTCAATTATACAAAATGACTTTAAGCCTAGACATGTACCATGATATACTTATCAACAGCTTCTTTTTAGTCAAACTCAGCCCTGTCTCTGTAACAAAATCAGTATTAGATTTTTTGAGACATTTCTAGATTTTATATCGCTCAGACACGTTAAAGGTGTCTTTAAGGGAAGTTCTGATACAGTTATGATAAAGGAAAATAAGCAATATAGAGTTTTTAGGGGGAAGCCTCATCTACTCACCAACATTCCTACTTGGATCCCGGTCTTTGCTGCGCCCTCTACTTCGGCTTCGGCTTCGACTCAGGCCTCGGCTCTTACTCCGGCTCTTACTCCTGCCTCTTCTCCAGTCATATTTCTCACGGTACAATTCATTCCGCTCGTAGTACCGGTCATAGTCTCTCCACTTGCCATCTTCCCTTTTTTTCTCACGTGTCCTATAATGCACAGATATAAAAGCCATATATACACTAGAGAAACCAAGTAAGCAAACGAATCAGGAGTATGAAATACCCTCCCTGATTCATCAAAACTCGTAACGTCTTGCTTTTTTAGAAAGCCATAAAGCCACAGCACAACTCCTCTGATCCATTATATAAAAAGAAAAAACATTCCCTCAAGTATACTGGGTGGGGAGAAACAAAAGAGGTGAATCCAAAGTATGGGGAGAGGGAGGGGAAAAAAAAGAAATTTACAAGTAGGAAAGAAAAAAAGGCTGAAATAAAGTTTTCCTAAACAAAAGACTAATTTCTGGATGGCAGGCTGATGATTCAACATATAAACTGAACTATTTGTAATATAAAATACTATGGATGATTTTAATAGTGAGCACCCCTAACCAAATGGAACATTTCATTAATATCCTCCAAGGAGACTACTCCCACCCCTGTGCTCTTGGGGAAAGCACATAATGATGACTGTTTATAAAAGGAAGAGAAAGTATGACAAAGACAAAAAACAGAATGGAAGGAAGGGAACATTCACTTTCTTTAATCAGCTTAGAGAGGGATCAGTACATATGTTAAAAATCCCGTTAATGCCCCTACAAGGTAACTGAAAAGTGAATTATGAGTGTCTTCCTAATTAAATACAAACACAAACCTTCGTTCACTAGATTCTGAACGAGTCTTCTGGGGACTAGGATACTTCTTTTTTCTGCCATCTCGTTCTT
The DNA here is from genome assembly GCF_024362965.1 of Panthera pardus. NCBI lineage: Eukaryota > Metazoa > Chordata > Mammalia > Carnivora > Felidae > Panthera > Panthera pardus. The sequence goes on from NW_026526765.1 coordinate 117,223,485, forward strand.
CCTCTGCCGGCTCCTGAAATACCTACATGAAAGCATTCATTAGAAAGATCAGTCCTTCTACTAATTACGAAATACATCCACCTGATAATCTTTCTAACGAAAGAGAGGGCACAAATACACTGAAATACTGAAGTCAAGAGGCTCCTGGGCTGCTCAGTCAGTTGAGTGTCCAACTCTTGATTTCAGCTCAGGTCATGGTCTCAAGGTTTGTGGGTTCAAGCCATGCATCAGCGTGGAGACTTGTTGGGATTCTCTCCCTCTCTCCCTCTTCCCCTCCCCTGCTCGCTGTCTCAAGCTCTCTCTCAAAATAAATAAACTTTTTAAAAAAAGATGAAAGAAAGAAATATTGGAGGCAAATCACATCTAAAAAAGTTAGGCAACGGGGGGAGTAAAAAAGATGCTGAAATTATTTTAACAGTAATACACTAATTTTTAAATGTTAGTTTAAGGTAGAGAATGGAAGTGCAGGAGGAAAACAGCAATTAGTCCCTCACAATTAAACCGCAGAAACAGCAATTCTGCATTTCTAAGTATCATATGCAAAATGGTTCCTGTTTTCCTAATTATAAAATATACTCATAATTTGAGGGCTGTAGATTTCATAGAAAATGTTTCAAGAAAAAATGGTAAAGTAAATAAGTGCCATAAACGACACATTTCACGAGATTTACAGGAAAATGATATTGGAATTAATGGAAATATGGTCTTCTTTTATTTTTTAATGTTTATTTTTGAGACAGAGACAGAGACAGAGAGAGAGAGTGAGTGAGCAGGGGAGGGGCAGAGAGAGAGGGAGACAAAGAATGTGAAGGAGGGTCTAGGATGTGAGCTGTCAGCACAGAGTCCAGTGTGGGGCTCAAACCCATGAGCTGTGAGATCATGACCTGAGCCAATGTCAGGCATTTAAATGACTGAGCCACCAGGGGCCCCAAGAAATACTGTCTTCTTTTTAAAGCCTAACAGTTAAGACTGACCAGAAGTAACTTGTGATTTTATTTTATTTTTTAAGATTAATCTCAAAACAAATATATAGCCTTTACTAGAGAAAGGTGAAATAAAGTCATTTGCCTTAGAGCTAAAACAAAGGTCCATCTAATAGAGAAGCTCACTTAACAAATAGGAGGTCAGTGAATGGAACAGATGAGAACAATTTAGTAAAACTCAGGCAACATAAAATGGTAGCCACAATATGGCAACCATATGGCACTGGCTAAAATACCACACATTTGTTAAGACTATATTTAAAAATCATTCTCTTTACCTATTTACAGGAAATACAGACTATATATATTACTCCCCTGGGATGCAATCAGCAAATCCAGATGGCAAAAACTCTACAGAGCAAAAGACTGAGTTCCTTCAACAAAATAAAATTTAGGGAGAAAAAAGTGGGGAGGAAAAGAAGAATGAGAGAGACATACAGGTAGGTATAAAGGGGGGATTTAAAGATTAAAATAAACTTAAAAGACATCAACTTGGAAGATCTTTTTCCTTTTCTGTATTTTGCAATAATTTTCTTGATGAACATGTATTAATTCCTAATGGAAAAAACTACTATTAAAGAGTTGAAAGATCCAAGAGAAATAAAAACATAAGGCCACCCAAAAACTTGGGACATGAATGTTCAGCGCAACATTATTCAGAACAACAAAAAAGCATTAACAACTTGTCTATCAACCCAAATATCCATCAACTCGTAAGTGGATAAAGAAAATGTGGTACATTCCAAAAATGGAATATTATTCAGCCATAAAAAATGAATACATGATAAAACCTACATGAACCCTGAAAGCATCATGCTAAATGAATGTTAGTCACAGAAGACTACAAATTACATAATTCTATTTATATGAAATATTCAGAACAGCCAAATCCATAGAGAAATAAGTAGATTAGTGGCTGCCTAAAAGAGGGGTGGGGATTGGGAAAGAAGGGCTGGCGGGTGATAGATTAATGAGTACAGGGTTTCATTTTTGGATAATGAAAATGATTTAAAATGGAGCATACTAGTGATGGCTGCACAATTCTGAATACGATAAAAACCATCACATTTGTACACTGTGAGTAGGGGAATTGTATGGTAGGGGAGTTGTATTTCAATAAAGCTATTTTAAAAAAGTCAGAGGGTGGGGTGCCTAGGTGGCTCAGTCGGTTAAGCGTCCAACTTCGGCTCAGGTCATGATCTCACGGTCCGTGAGTTCGACCCCCGCATCAGGCTCTGTGCTGACAGTTCAGAGCCTGGAGCCTGCTTCAGATTCTGTGTATCCCTCTCTCTCTGCCCCTCCCCTGCTCATGCTCTGTCTCTGTCTCAAAAATAAATAAAACATTAAAAAAAATTTTTTTAATAAATAAATAAGTCAGAGGGCATACACAATGCCCTTTTCCTTTAAAGAAAAAAGTTAAAATGGCCAGTCCTTACTTAGATGGATTTGCAACTCTCTACACTGCTCAGAGAAAGTGCATCAACCTAGCACAGACCAGAAGTATGTGCTATCTCAAACCCCTTCCTTTCCACATCGTGTAGAAGAGTTAGGATAAACTACTTTACTTATACACTAGCTCAATAAGCTGTTATTTATGTCAGTGATGACAATTAAGTTGTGTATAAAATCTTAGAATACAAGAGAAATACCACATGATGTTATCTGTGAGGTTAACAGTTATCTGTTGTTAACTGTTATCTGTTGTATAACAGATACAACAGTTATCTGTTGTATAACAACTGGTAAGTTGTTACATGCAGAAGCTGATACCCATTTTTCACAATTTTCGAAATTAGAACTTAGTATGATACAAAATGAAACCGTGCAACAATTTGTTTTTTTTTAAACTGTTCTTTAATAACTCAAAATAATGCAATTTTTCACTTATGTTCAAACCTGCTATCTTTCAAACAGATACTTCTAGTCCACTGAACTTCAAAGACTGTAGAAAAGGACAAATGGTGCAAAAATTGTAACTTATTTTAAAAGATTTAACCTGTACACATAGACCAAAATTTATACACAATCAAGTACAGCAGAAAAGTTTCTTCCTATTTCCATTACTTGAAGTAACATACTGAGAGTGTCTCCTATTTTAAAAAGATTTTATGAAACAATTATAGTGCATGAGCCAAAAACGAAAATGGGACAGTGGTTTCAACTGATTGTAAGTATAGCCACGTTTTGTTGTTGTTGTTTTTTAAGTTTGTTTATTTATTTATTTTGAAAGAGAGAGAGAGAGAGAGAGCACGCACGTGCACACGAGCAGGGGAGGGGGAGAGACAAGGGGAGAGAGAGAGAATCCAACCAGGCTCCGCACTGTCAGCACAGAGCCTGATGAGGGGCTCAAACCCACAAACCGTGAGATCATGACCTGAGCCAGTCAAGAGCTGGATGGACGTTCAACCAACTAAGCCACCCAGGAGCCCCTTGTTTTCTTTTAATGATGGATTGATTCAATCAGCCTAGCATTTAAAAATGGAGCGGAGAGGACAACTAAATGCAATACTTGCTTCTTAGATTGAATCATGTACTGAAAGAGAAAAAAACTGTTAAAAAAAGGCGGGGGAGGACATTGAAAAATAAGAGGGGTGGTGGTACAGTGTTGGGACAATGCATAAAATTGAAATACAAACAGGATTAAAGTATTTTGTCAAAATTAAATTTACTGAAAATGAGAATAACGAACATCGTTATTCTTATGAAGTACACAGACTGCCATGAGATCATGAGGTATCTAACTTACTCCTAGATTCAGAGCATGATAGTTCTGGGTGTGGATATATAAAGAGAGCATATGGGACAAATCTTCAATAGGTGAATAAAGATAGATGGTATACAGATGTTTTAGGTACTATTCTTATAATTTTTATGTAAACTTAAAATTATTCCCAAATAAAAAGTTTATTAAACAATTATAATAAAAACAAAAGTTGATAAATATTTCTGGATCATAACCAACGTTCATGTGCCAGGTAGCTAAGATGTGTGTATATATAAAAATCTCATTTAATCCTCAATGAGATAAGTATTACTATGATCATTCTCCTGATGTGAAAATGAAGCAAGTAATTTATTTTAGAGCTATCATTTTAACTCATGCAGCCTGATTCTAGAACCCATAATCTTATAATACTGTGTTATCTGTACATAAAAAGAATCACAAATGGGGGCGCCTGACAGGTTCATTCGATAGAAGACATGACTCTTAATCTCAGGGTTGTGAGTTCAAGCCCCACACTGGGTTTTTGAAAGAAAAGAAAAGAAAAGAAAAGAAAAGAAAAGAAAAGAAAAGAAAAGAAAAGAAAAGAAAAGAAAAGAAAAGAAAAGAAAAAGAAAAGAAAAAGAAAGGAAGGAAGGAAGGAAGGAAGGAAGGAAGGAAGAAAATGGAAAAGAAAGGAGGAATTACAAATCAACTCTGTAAAAAGTTTCCCCTTAGTTCAAACAAGAACATTACCTTATATAATCATGCTTTTAAACTCCAACCGTTGTAAAAACGTTTTTTTCTTTCATATATTAACATTATAACTATTTATTTGTAACTACCTTAACCATAAAAAATATTCTGTGGTTAAAAAAGAGAAAATGGTTGGTCTATAATATGAAAATGTGTCACTTAATCATTTTTCTTGAGCTTTCATCTCACTTTTAGTCAAACCTCTATATGTAACCAAGTTTTGTCTTTCTAAAATCACTAAGATTTCTCTGAATTTCTCAATATTCCTAAAATATTTCTTGGAACACTAAATAACATTTCCAGTCCAAAAAACTAAGAAGTTAACTAAGAAGCCCTGATAAAGAATCTGTAACATGCCAAACACAGAAAAGTCAATCAAGAGATAATTATTTTTAAAGAGGTCAACTTCCAACTAAGAATGATACTAGGAATAAGATCTAAAAAGCCCCCAAAAGCAAAAGAAAACTTTACATTACCTCTTCTTTAATTTCTTCCTTTTCTTGGACTGGTGGTTTTGGCTCAGGCTTAACTGGTTCCAAAGGTGGAAGGTAGTTCTTGGTATAGAGACTTTCAAACAGTTTATCCACAAAACCTGAAGTTTCTAAGGAGAAGAAACAGTATTTAAATATTGCACAAACAATAATTGAAGACTGACAACACGCTCCTCGGCAAAGCTGAGGAAAACAGAACACCTTCGACACTGGCAGTGGAATCAAAACTAAGTCTGTCTATACTTTATGAGGGAGATTCCCATGTCTGGGTTTTTAAATCCTTTGTACGTTCTTGCTTATGTACAAAATGATGTATATGCAACACTGAGTACAAAATAGTAAAATGCTGGAAAAAGAACAATTTTCATGAATAAGAGACTAGTTAAAGTATGTCACAACCATACAACAGAATACACAGAGCTCTAAAGAGAATGAATATGGATAACATCACATCTCAAAGACACAAACTAAATATTTGTATCTGTTTATATGTGCATAAAAAAACTCTGAAAGGACACAGACAAAAAATGACAAGGTTGTCAACTGGAAGTGGGAAGGGAACAAACAAAAAACAAGTGAGACAGACTTTTCATGATATTTTTCAAGATACGTACCTTTAATTGTTGGATTAAATGTACTGTCTATTCAAAAATTTCATTATAAACATTTTAAAATCACTTGGAAAAATAAAGTTTGGTACGAGAATGATATAAAAATATCTTTTTGTGTTTTACTTAAAAGCTACTGTATTTTGTAACTTTTTCAGATTAAATGAATGGGGGAAACAGATGAATGTATTAAAAACTACAGGGTGTATTAAAAATATAGCACAGAATCTACTTACACTGTAATTATACATTTTATATAAATAGCTATTTCTAAAATGTAAAATGAGTTTTTCTTCAGAAAAGTATGTTTTCAAAAAACTTTATGGTATTAATTTGTGTAGTAAGCATTTTCTGTGATTATAGAACTGTTAGGCCTTGTTAACTGTTACACCTAACTTTAAAACAATAAATTGATCAGACCCTCCAAAACCCTTTATGATCAAGACTCTCTTCATACGCTTCTGTACTTCTAAAACATTTTTTAAAACATGTATCACTTTTGTAATTTAAAAGACCTATAATACAAGGTGCATAGGTGGCTCAGTCAGTTAAGTGTCCAACTCTTGATTTTGGTTCAGGTCATGATCCCATGGTCCTGGGATCAAGACCCGTGTCAAGCTCTGCAATGAGCGTGGAGTCTGCTTGAGTGTGTGTGTGTGTGTGTGTGTGTCTGTCTGTCTGTCTCTCTCTCTCTCCCCCACCCCCCCCCCCCGCTCCTACCCCATTTGCATCTTCTCTCTCACTCTCTCTCTCTCTCTCAAAAAATTGAAAAAATAAAAGACCTATAACCCAATGAAGAACTGTGGGGTGCCTGACTGGCTGTGTCAGAAGAGTATGTAGCTCTTGATCTCAAGGTCATGAGTTCCAGCCCCACATTGGGTACAGAGATTTCTTAAATAAACAAACTTACAAAGAAAAAGAGGGTCACCTGGGTGGCTCAGTCAGTTAAGTGCCAACTCTTGAATTCGGCTCAAGTCATGAACTCACAGTTTGTGAGACAGAGATATAGAACCCCGCATCAGGCTCTGTGTCAAGTGCACAGGGTCTGCTTGTGATTCTCTCTCTACCACACTCTCTGCCCCTACCCCGCCCATGCATACACACATGCCTCGCTCTCTGTCTCAAAAAACAAACATCTAAAACATAATTATAGGGGTGCCTGGGTGGCTCAGTTGGTTGGGCGTCCAACTTCAGCTCAGGTCATGATCTCGCAGTCCATGAGTTCGAGCCCCATGTCAGGCTCTATGCTGACAGCTCTGAGCCTGGAGCCTGCTTTGGATTCTGTGTCTCACTCTCTCTGCCCCTCTCCCACTAGCACTGTCTCTCTCTCTAAAATAAACTTTAAAAAAAATTCTTTTTAATATTTATAAAAAAGAAACAAAAGCATAGCTAAATACCTAATATTCAAGATAAACTATTAAGTTGTTTTTTTTTTAAGATTACAAGGGCATATATTCATTTAAAACTACTTTGACATGTAATACAAATATATATATATTTTTGTACAAATATATATATTTGTACAAATATATATATTTGTATATATATATATATATATATATATATAACTTATATATATATATAAGTTCAGAGCCATGCAGTCCAATACAGAAGCCACGAAACACGTGTAGGTGTTTAAATTAATTTAAATCTAAAAATCAGTTCCTAGGGCGCAGAGGTACCTCGGTACGTTAAGCAGCTGACTTGGACTCAGATCATGTTCTCCCAGTTCGTGGGTTCGAGCCCTGCATCAGGCTCTGTGCTGACAGCTCAGAGCCTAGAGCCTGCTTTAGATTCTGTGTCTCCCTCCCTCTGCCCCTTACCTGCTCACACTCTGTCTCTCTGTCTCAAAAGTAAATAAACATACATACATAAATAAAAATTAAAAACATAAAAATCAGTTCCTAAGTCACATTAGCCCCATTTCAAGCGCTCAAAAGCTGCTAGGAGCTACTGAATTAGAAAAGGAAGATACAGACTATACTCATCAGTGTACAAAGTTCTACTAGACCATGCTAGTCTACAAAGACATATACGAAGGTAACTGATTTTATCTCTGGTGGCAAATTTATGGCTATTAATTTTCTTCTCTTTTAAAGAATGTTTTATAAGGGCTCCTGGGTGGCTCAGCTGGTTGGGCATCTAACTCCTGATTTCAGCCCAGGTCATTATCTGACAGTTTGTGGCCTCGAGCCTCTCCTCAGCTCTGCACTGATAGAATGGAGCTTGCTTAAGACTCTCTCTCTCTCTCTCTCTCTCCCTCTCTCTCTCTCTCTCTCCCTGTCCCTCTCCAGCTCACATGCATGTTCTCTGTCTCTCTCTCTCCCTCTTTCAAGATAAATAAACTTAAAAAAAAAAGTTTTTAGGGGCACCTGAGTGGCTCAGGTGGTTAAGGGTCTGACTTCAGCTGAGGTCATGATCTCACAGTTCGTGGGTTCAAGCCTGTTTCCGATTCTGTCTCCCTCTCTCTGCTCTTTCCCCATTTGTGCACATGCACTCACACTCTCTCTCTCAAAAATAAATATTAAAAAAAAAAGTTTTTATGATTCTTCTTGTGTACTGTCTTTTTTAAAAAGTTACTAAAAATCTTTAAAGCTTTTACAACAAATTCTTAAATGTATATTTAAATATACATTTGCCTCTTACCCCAATGTCTTCACTACATTTATTTTTTTACTATTCTCATGGCTCTGTGTTTCATGACTCTTCTAGTTTCATCACATGTAAACTAAGTAAAACAAATGAATACATTTAGAAAATACTCCTTTACAAAAAAAGAAAACAAATACTCACCTGTACTGGGGAGGAATTCTAGAAGTATTATGTTTTTTGTGTATTAAAAAAAAAAAAAGCCTTAAAATCCACCAAAAAAATATGTAATCCTGTTTTCCAAGTGAGAAGCCATATTTACTATCTTTTATTTCTCTGTAGACATTTCAGTTGAAGGTTATCTTCTCACAGCAATAGCTAGATCAACCAATGTGTGCATTATCCACATTCCTTTCATCCATTCAACAACATTTACTGAATGCCTTCTATGTGCCAAGCATTATAGGTTCCAAGTCACCACTCTCAACAAAGGGAAAGACAAAAAGTAGGGGGAGGGGAAAAGACACACACACATATAAACATGCAAATAAACATATAACATGACAAAAAGTGACAAGTACCAGGATAAACAAAATGAAGCAAGGCTGGGAAAAGGAAAGGGTGATTAGGGGCGTGAGGTAGAATATACTATACATAGAACACTCAGGGGAAACATTTGAGGAGAAACCAGAAACCAAAGAGAAGAAACCATTTCAAGCAAGGGTAAAACAAGTTCAAAATCCCTGATGTGGGAACATGTTTGCCATACTGAAAAAAAAAGGCAAGGGGGTCAAGGTGGCTAGACTGGAACAAGTGAGAGGGAGTGGTAGGAGATGAGGTCAGAGAATAAGCAGGGGAGCACTCCAGGACGCTATGCAGGTCATGGAAAGGACTTTGGTAAGATAGGAAGCTGGAGGCACAAAGTAAAGAGGATCATGCCCATCTCTTCCTGGACAGCAAAAAGCTCCAGCCAAGAGGGAAAAAAACATAGCTTCATAGTCCTAATAAACAGTAAGCATAAATAGTTTCATCTTCCTTAAACTGTTATCCCCAACCATCAACTAGATTCTGTCACAAGCCAAAGAGGATCCATTCACCGAAAAAGCAAATGCTCCAATATAGGAAAGAAGCAGAGAAAGAAAATGGGGTAAAAACAGTTCTTCCAAAATACATGATAAATAATTAACAGGAATCGGTATATTCAAATGTTTAAAGGGCAATGACTGATGTCTTTCCTTCCAAGCTTTTATCTCCAAGATTTTATCAGAAAGTTTTAAATTTAAATTCTTAAATATGTGGCTGAAAGGCCATAATAATTACCTTTTTGTAAAAACACGTCAAGTTGATCAGCACAAAAGGCTTTCAATTCTTTCTCAGGTTTGTCCTTCTTGACCAGTGCTACAACATAGTTGGCTAAGGCTGAAGGGTCAGCATCACATCTAGTTAGACAAAGAGAAAACAAAAATGTTTTAACTTTTTTTTTTAAACAGCAATGTCATTAATGAAGTCACCCCTATTTTGGAAAGCTAAAGGTCAACAACTTTATTTCAAATAAAGTGCGAATAAGTTAAATAAATAAATAAATAAATAAATAGTGACTGCAAAGACAATTTTTATAACAAACAGCATACACACAGTGCAAGCAAGATTTTCCTTTTATGCTTATTTTTATAAAATTGTCTATTTTCAATGTTCTAATTATACCCAGAATTTTGGACCAAATCTACATTGATTTGCATCTCTCAATGGAAACAAGGAAAGGATGGGAACCAACCCGAGTTGCAGTGCTGTAGAAGCACTGTTCATATCTTCAGGAACTATCTGTTCCATGTGACCGTGAGGAAGAACCAGGGGAAGTGATGGGACACCTTTCCTCATTCCCTATAACCCCAGGCACCAGCATCCAAAAATAGCAATCAATTCCACTGATAATCTTCTTGGTCTCTTGAAGATCTATTTTTTTTTAAATGTTTTCTAACATTTATTCATTTTTGAGATACAGAGAGAACAGAGCGTGAGCTGGGGAGGTGCAGAGAGAGAGGGAGACAGAATCCAAAGCAGGCTCCAGGCTCCCAGCTGTCAGCACAGAGCCCGACATGGGGCTGGAACCCACTGACTGCGAGATCATGACCTCAGCGGAGGTCAGATGCCGAACCGACTGAGCCACCCAGGCACCCCAAAAGATCTCTTTAAAAAACGAGAACACAAGAAGGTTGACACCATAAATATTACTGGCAAACACTCTAGCAGCTCTAAGCAAGAAAGAAAAGATGTGGGAGCTAAAACAGAAAGGATGAGAGAAGTAGTAGAAGGGCAGCAGAAAGGATCTTTAGCTACTTCCCTTTTTTGTTTTGTCCTCCCAACCCCAACCCCCAACCTCCAACCCCACCCCACCCCCCCCCCCCCAGTCAGTAGTAACTTGTCTTTTGACATTCAAAATCATCTCGTCTGCCAGGGCAGTACATGTTCCCTGAGTTTCCAACATGTAGTACTCTCCAGACCTAACATTTTATCTACACTATAGGAAATGAAAGTTTTTGTGTTATAAATATATACATATATGGGAAAAATATATTTTTTAAGTAAATAAAAAAAATTTTACAAAAAGAAAAGCCAAGCACTTCCTTCTATTCTATATTTTTAAAGTTCATAATTCAATAAAATAGAATTTTTTTCACTGCCAATACTGCTGTGGGAAAGGCTGTTTCTTTAAACACCCGCACATTTATGCACCAAATCTAAGAGAGCGAGTTTCAATGTCAATTTTACGAAACTCAGAGCTAATAAAAAAATAATTATGGATAAGGGTCAAAGTGCACTGGGAAAGAATATAAGTGTCCACGATGATGAGCTATATATTAATAAAAATATGCAACTTAAAAGAAAGCCAGGATTTTTCTTAAGTAAAAAATGTAAATTACATTTTAGAGAATTATTAATAGACTACCTGGATAAACCCAATTGCTAAATTCTAAAATGGATATACAGATCAAAATCAGAAAAAAAAAGCCTGGGGGCACCTGGGTGTCTCAGTCGGTTAAGCGCCCAACTTCAGTTCAGGTCATGATCTAACAGTCTGTGGGTTCGAGCCCCGCGTTGGGCTCTGTGCTGACAGCTGGGAGCCTGGAGCCTGCTTCATATTCTATGTCTCCCGCTCTCTCTGCCCCTCCCCTGCTCATGCTCTGTCTTTCTCTCAAAAATAAATAAACATTAAAAAAATTAATTAAAAAAAAGAAAATTAAAACACTAATTTGGAAAGTCATATGCACCCCTATGTTCATCATGGCATAATTTACAACAGCTAAGAAGATATAGAAGCAACCTAAATGTCCATTGTCAGAAGAATGGATAAAGAAGATAAAGATGACGTCGTATACATACAATGTATTATCACTCAGCCATAAAAAAGAAGATTGAAATCTTGCCATTTGCCAACAACATGGATGGGCCTAGAAAGTGTATGTTGAGGGCAGTAAGTCAGAGGAAGACAAACACAGTAAGATTTCACTCACATGTGGAATCTAAAACATAAAGCAGAAACAGACTCACAGATATAGGAAACAAACTAATGGTTGTCAGAGAGAAGGGCAGTTGGAGGGGACAGGTGAAATAGGTGAAGGGGATTAAGAGTTGTAATCTTTCAGTTTTAAATAAATAAGACATAGGGGATATAATGTATAGCATAGGGAATATAGTCAATAATATTTTAATAACTTTGTATGGTGACAGATTGTAACTCGACTGATTGTGGTGAGCACTTCATAATGTATAAATCAAATCACTATATTGTATACCTAGAAGTAATATAACATTGTATGTCAATTACCCAACCTAAAAAACAGCAATAATAAATAAATAATAAAATGAATATATAGCATTTGCACCTTCAAAAATGTTACACAGACCATGCTCACCTTGGCTAATCCATAAATACTTCACTCCTGAGAATAGTAAGGTAAGGTATTTGATCAATCAGTTCTAAACAACATTGAAATGGAGGGGAGAGGATTAAAAAAAATATCACATCTCTACCTTGACTTACAAAGTTCAGATCGTGGATAAGGAAGATATTCTAAACATAGAAAAGACAAGAATTTTTAAAAATACGTACAAATGGTAGAAAGAGGCAATGTTGTTTTTTCTCCTGTTATAAGAAGCTTTAAAGGAGTCTCATGACCTAACAGGTAGAAAGTTGGTAAGGATATGCCATTTCTAGTGAGAAGCAGGCAAAACATTCACATTACTGAATAGGAGTTAAACGAACCCGTATTTCTTTTTAGGTTTACTTATTTTGAGAGAGAGTGAGATGGGAGGAGGGGTGGAAAGAGAGGGAGAGAGAATCAACCCCAAGCAAGCTCTGCACCGTCAGCGCCGAGCCCCATTCAGGGCTCCAACTCGCAAATGGTTGAGATCATGACATGAGCCAAAATCAAGAGGTAGACACTTAACCAACTAAGCCACCCAGGTTCCCCAATCCCACATATCTTATACATGTATTTAGTATACAGACTCTGAAAAAACAACTGCGGAGTTAGGTTGCTTCTGATAAAACACATGATGAGGGGCGCCTGGGTGGCGCAGTCGGTTAAGCGTCCGACTTCAGCCAGGTCACGATCTCGCGGTCCGTGAGTTCGAGCCCCGCGTCAGGCTCTGGGCTGATGGCTCGGAGCCTGGAGCCTGTTTCCGATTCTGTGTCTCCCTCTCTCTCTGCCCCTCCCCCGTTCATGCTCTGTCTCTCTCTGTCCCAAAAATAAATAAAAAACGTTGAAAAAAAAAAAAAAAAAAACACATGATGAGAGGACAATGTGAAAACACAAGATGAATAATTACAAGAAGGTAAAAGATCAGGAAAAAAACTAGACACCAAGAGAGCGATCACAAATTTTAAGTATTTGTGCAACATGAGTAAACAACTGATTGTTAAGAACTGAGAGTTAGAATTCTGTACCCAATTCAAAAGCATGTTTACAACCAAACGAATGGGACCATTTAAATTGAACAGCTCCTAATATGTACCCATCAAGTACTATGACGGAAATTACCAATCTGAAATAATCAAGTCACACCAAGTGAATGGTGAAACTTAAATACACCGGAGAGTTTTATGCTGTAATTTTCTGTACCTTTATGACTGTTCTTATATATTCTTTTATCACTTCTTACTATATAATCTTTAAAAGTTAACAATTACAATACTGTAGTAGCTTTGACACCAACAAGACTTCCAAAAGCGTGTCCCAAAAATCGGGGCATAACTAAGATTCTTGGTAATTTATGAGACAAATGCAGGACAACTTCTTATTCTCTTATTCCAGAGTATTTTAAATCTTTTAGCTATTTATTTGTAACCAAAGCTTATGGAAACTAATTTCTCCTTAACTATAGGGACAAGCATGTTTGAGAATAAAAAAGATTTTAAAATCTTGGATCCATGGATGTGTTAAGTACACACATTTCTAGACAGAAAGAGGCTTCTATTGTAAGAAAGATTAGAAAACATAATGATACCCATCTGAATTACTATTCTACTATAGTCTTTAAAAGGCCTTAATAGCACAATGAATTAGTATTCATTTTATAGATATCTAAATTTGTAAATATGTAAAGACAAATTAAGGAATCCACCTAAGATCATGTAGAAAGCATACTTGTGGAAGTAAAACTCAGTTGGAATTCCAGGGAGTAAAATTATTTTATAGCATATTTTATGGCATATGCTTTCCTACTGTAAATCTGCATGACAAATTAATGTATCTGAAGTCTCGACCAATAGTTACCTTCCAGTTAAAATCAAGAACAAAATAAATTTCCTTAAGTTTAATGGAAATTAGAAACATGAGGACTCCTTAAAATTTACATCTTGCATAATAATATTCTAAGAACATGTTTCAATTATCTTTTATTTTAAAAAATCAACTATAATGAATTTTCATCAGGGGAAGTTAACAGAAATACTGCCCTAAAAATATCTGTAAAATCCTCAAATTTGTCCTTTCCTCCTTAATGAAATCTCCACTACAGGTTTATGACCCATCTGCTTTGGTGGCATATCAGCTTTACAGATCTCAGACATATGTCCAATCCCAAGACCAAAGAATAAAGGTCTTTGCTTGCCTTAGGCCCTAGCCAAGAAACACTACTTAAAAGTTAGAGAAGTCTAATTTTTTTTAAGGAAAAAACCAACACTATTTAAACCTCTTCCACTTTCAGAAAAATCTACATGTTCCTGAATAAGAAGGGCCCAAGTTTAAGTTATACCTTAGTGTGATATTTGTTTCAGAAGTGAGACAATGAATACGTTACTGAGCCATAGGGGAAAGAACCTCCTGATCTTAATGTGTATCAACAGCCATTAAAAATATTCATATTCTCTGACTAGTAGTTGTAGTTATGAGAAATTAGCCTCAGGAAATAAAGCCAAACATAGAGAACACTATACCTAATTAGTGCTAAATATATATATATATATATATATATATATATATATATATATATATCTAAATATATACATGATATAAAAACAGCATTATTTTTAACAAAAAGTCAAGATACCCATTCTTATTGTTGTTTATTTTTATTATTTATGTTTATATAAATAATATACATTTATTATTGTTTATTTTTCAGAGAAAGAGAGCGAGTGCGCTTGCAAGAGCACAGGAGGGGCAGAGAGGGGTACAGAGAATCCAAAGCGGCCTCCTTGCTGACAGCAGAAAGTCTGATGAAGGACTCAAAATCAAGAACGGTGAGATCATGACCTGAGCCAAAGTTGGATGTTCAATGGACTGAGCCACCCAGGTACCCACCCATTCTTATTGTAAATGTTTATGAAACATAAGGGATCCAAAGTGATAGTTATAAAAATACACAGATATGAAAAACATTTCTGATGTAAGGTAAAATGGAGAAATCAAGATAAGAAATTTTACATTTGGGGGCACCTGGGTGGCCCAGTTGGTTCAGCACACAACTCTTGGTTTTGGCTCAGGTCACAGAGCCTGCTTGGGATTCCGTCTCCCTCTCTCTCACTGCCCTCCCCCTGCTCGCTCTCTATCTCAAAAATAAATAAGTAAACATTGATGTTTATGTTTACTTTTGAGAGAGACAGCACAAACGGGGGAGGGCAGAGACTGAAGGAGACAGAAGCGGGCTCCAGGCTCTGAGTTGTCAGCACAGAGCCCAATGTGGGGCTCAAATCCATGAACTGTGAGATCATGACCTGAGCTGAAGTTGCACCCTTAACCAAATGAGCCACCCAGGTCCTCCAATAAGTAAACATTAGATTTTTTTTTTAATTTTACATTTGATTCTTATTATAGCTACATGAAGTTCAAACACACAAGAGAAACTAGAAATTAATACACACAATTTTATTATTTTTTCTTTCTACATTTTCTATAATATAATAATGCTTTTATTTTTACTTTGTAAGAAAAAAAAAACCTAAATAAAACACCAAAATGTCTGATCCTGAGATCTGTGTTCAGATTATTCCGTTGATAAAACAACACTGGAAAAACAAGTAAACGGGGCACCTGGCTGGCTCAGTTGGTGAAGCGTGCGACTCTCGATCTCAGGGTTGTTAAGTTCGAGCCTCATGTTGGGTGTAGAGATTACTTAAAAATATAATGTTAGGGGTGCCTGGGTGGCTCCATCAGTTGAGTGTCCCAACTCTTGTTTTTGGCTCAGGTCATAATCTCACACTATGGTCCTAAGGTCGAGCCCAGGTGGGGCTCTGCACTGGTCATGGAGCCTACTTGGGATTCCCTCTCACTCTCCCTCTGCCTCTGCCCCTCCCCAGCTTGTACACACACTCTTCTCTCTCTCTCAAAATAAATGAATATTTAAAAATAAAATAAAATAAAATCTGAGGCACCTGGCTGGCTCAGTTAGTTAAGCATCCAACTCTTGATTTCAGGTCAGGTCATAATCTCTCAGTCATGAGTTCAGGCCCTGCCTCCCAGTCCAGGCTAGGCAAGGAGCCTGAGCTTGCTTGGGATTCTCTCTCTCTCTCTGCCCCCTCCCTTATCTCTTTTTATTAAAAAAAATAAATAAGAAGAAGAAGAAAAGGAAGTAAAACTTGAACTGACTTTATTAAAAGAGTTAATGTGGGGCGCCTGGGTGGCTCAGGTGGTTAAGCGTCCAACTTCAGCTCAGGTCATGATCTCATGGTTTGTGAGTTTGAGTCCCACGTCGGGCTCTGTGCTGACAGCTCAGAGCCTACAGCCTGCTCCGAAATCCACATGTTGCTCCCTCTCTCTCTGCCCTTCCCCTGCTCCTGCTCTGTCTCTCTCTCTCTCAAAAATAAACATTTAAAAAAAATTTTTTTTTAAAGTTAATATGAATAACATTAAGTTGTAAGAACCTGTTAACACATATTAAAAAGATAGAAATAATGGCACTTCTACTTCTTTTCGAATGAAAGCTTTCATCTTCCCCTTAATTAATTAGAGGCTTTCATGAATGGAAGAAAATACCTAGATTTACCTTGGAGAAAAAAAATACATATATATACCTGTCAGCTGCAAACACTGTTTTGATATTCAGACTATGGCTTACAAATCAATAGTCACCAGCTAAGTATACCCTAAAAATTAGGCTATTAAAAAAATATGGGGCACCTGGGTGGCTCAGTCAGTCAAGCGTCTGACTTTGGCTGAGGTCATGATCTTGCAGTCCCTGAGTTCCAGTCCCGCATCGGGCTCTGTGCTGACAGATTGGAGCCTGAAGCCTGCTTCAGATTCTGTCTCTCTCTCTCCTTGCCCCTCCCCTCCACACGCACATTCTCTCTCTCTCTCAAAAAATAATCAACATTTAAAAAAAATTTTTTAAATAGTACTTTTCAAAATTGTCAACCAATGTGTACATACACATATAAGGACACTGATTCATTTAAACATTTACTGAATGTTTACTAAGTACCAAGCATCTTGCTTGGTAATGGAATTAGTCTAATCTAAGTGAGACAGACCTTGCCTTGCAGTCTAGTGGCCAAGGGCTGAAAATGAAAACAAATAATTACAGTACAAAATAACAGATGGTTAAAAAACAGATTCACAAGAAAGTAAGTAATAACCCTATCAGAGGATGAGACAAGACAGTGATAGGAAACAGGGGGCTATAAAAGCAACTTCTGGCTTCTAGCCTATAGCAATTGGGCCAAGAAAAAAGTCAGACATATTTAGGAGGCAAACCAAAGGACATAAGAACAAGTATGTCCTTACACTTAGTGTATTTGCCAAGGGATGCCTGGGTGGCTCAGTTGGTTAAGCGTCTGGCTTCAGCTCAGGTCATGATCTTGTGGGTTGTAGATTCGAGCCCCATGTCGGGCTCTGTACTGACAGCTCAGAGCCTGGAGCCTGCTTCGGAGTCTGTGTCTTTCCCTCTATCTCTGTCCCTCCCCTACTTGTGCCCTCGTTCTCTCTCAAAAATAAATAAACACTAAAAAATTTTTTGTAGGGTGCCTGGGTGGCTCAGTTGGTTAAGTGTCCAGCTTTGTTCAGGTCATGGTGTCATGGTCCATGAGTTCAAGCCTCGCGTCAGGTTCTGTGATGACAGCTTGGAGCCTAGAGCCTGTTTCAGAATCTGTATCACCCTCTCTCTCTCTCTGCCCTTCCCCTGCTCAAGCTCTGTCTCTCTCTCAAAAATAAATAAAAACATTAAAAAAAATTGGGGGGGGGGGAACTTGCCAAGAAGTCTTCTGGTCAAAATAAGTCCTTTTCTGTGAAATAGTTAAGGGTCAGTCTCCTTAAACGAGTCCAATGACAGCACTTTAGAGGCAGAATAATTCCTTGAGGCCACTAAGCACATTATCAGAACTTCTCAATCTTTTAAGAACATACCTTCAAAATACTCATTTCACCCTCGTAGTTTATTTATGTAAGAGGTCAGGTGTCATAGCTACTAGGTGATGATTTTTCCTCCTATTTGAGCAGCTGAAGACATTACTAATCAGAACTTAATGTGATAAGGATTGCAAATCTATGGTGGCATGTAAAACTCTATAGAGTTCAAAGTATACTCCCTCCTTGAACACTGAACCAATACAGTGATCTGTCTATGAAGCTTACTGCTGCCTTTTCCATCATACTCCAAGATGACAACATATTCAATCTCCTAGTGCACTAAAAAAGATGTTGCTATGGGCTGAAGTCACAGAAACTACACATCAAAGTCACGGCTTTCACCAATTCCCAGTCCTACCTACAGGCCCGCAGTGAGACTCTAGCTGCTCTCTAGTAAGTGGCAGTAATGCTTAACAATATTAAGTAAAATATTTTTGCAAAAAGAGTTTAACATATTTTCACATTTCAAAAACCACAAAATTACATTTATATTTAATGATTCTAAGGTACACAGGCACTTTTTATAGTCTACACATTAATATTCATACCATATTTGAAAGATAGGTAGATGGCTAATATTATTAACTGTTTAGAGAAAATTTAAAGAATTTCTCCAAAGTCACACAGTAAATCAGACATAGATACAGAACTAGAAACTAAATGCCCTGATTCACATAATGGTGTTTACTACAATAGATAGATGCAACTGTACAAAAAAGTATTACAAACCCCATCACTCATTTTAAAACATATACCAAGGAGGGCGCCTGGATGGCTCAGTCAGTTAAGCGTCCAACTTCGGCTCAGGTCATGATCTCACAGTTCATGAGTTGGAGCACCATTGTTAGGCTCTGTGCTACCAGCTCAAAGCCTGGAGGCTGCTTCAGATTCTGTCTCTCCCTCTCTCTCTGCCCCTCCCCCGCTCTGTCTCTCTTTCTCAAAACAGACAATGGGAAAAAAAGTTTTAAACATATACCAAGGGGACTCCTGGGTGGCTCAGATGGTTAAGCCTCCGACTCTTGGTTTTGGCTCAGGTGATGATCTCACAGGTTCCTGAGTTTGAGCCCCACATCAGGCTCCACACTGAGCCTGCTTGGGATATTCTCTCTCACAATAAGTAAGTAAACTTTAAAAAATAAAAATAAAGAAAAAAATAAAACACATACCAAGACAGATTTTTATAGTAAGCTAAACAGCTTTGAATTATGTTTATATATATATATATATATTATATATAATGTAAATAACTTAAAACACTTAAAGACTTTTGGGGGAGGTGTCTGGGTGGCTAAGTCAGTTGAGTGTCCAACTCTTGATTTCCGCTCAGGTCTTGATCCCAGGGTTGTGGGATGGAGCCCCACATTTGGCTCCCTACTGAGCATGGAGCCTGCTTAATATTCTCTCTCTCCCTGGCTTGTACTCTTTCTCTCAAATAAAAAATAAATACATAAAGACATTTTCAGGTAGAAATGCATGTTTGTTACTAAAAAATGCTTGCCTGGGGGTACCCAGATGGCTCGGTGGATTGAGTGTCTGACTCTTGATTTGAGTTCATGAGTTCAAGCCCTGGTGGGGGCTCTGCGCTGGCAACGTGGAGATTGCTTGGGATTTTCTCTCTTCCCCTCCCCCACTTGCTCTCTACCTATCTCTCAAAATAAATAAATATATTTTTTAATTTTTTTAATGTTTATTTATTCTTTAGAGACACAGAGACAGAGTACTAGCAGGACAGAGACAGAGACAAAGGGAGACACAATCTGAAGCAGGCTCCAGGCTCTGAGCACAGAACTTGAACACACAAGATCATGACCTGAGCCCAAGTGGAACACTTAACTGACTGAAACACCCAGGCACCCCAAAAAATAAATATTTTCTTAAAAAGAAAAATGCTTGCCTGAACTTTTTTTTTACATATTTATTTTTGAGAGAGCACTAGCACAAACGGGAAAGGCAGAGACAGAGAGAGAGAGAGAGAGAGAGAGAGAGAGAGAATCCCAAGCAAAGCTCTACTGCCTGAACTTTTTCTAAACTTGTAACTTCATCAGTTTTTAATTTATCCCTTGGATTTTAGTTAGACTTTACTCTTAAAGGGCCCACCTACTGAAAATGAGACGTTATTTCTAATAGATACCATGACATCTCCCAATTGTACATAATCCCTACATAGTCTCTCTGACTGACATCTAGGATATTTTGAAAGTGAGCAAAGATAAAGACCTTAAACAAGGGGCGCCTGGGTGGCTCAATCAGTTGAATGTTCAACTCTTGATTTCAGCTCAGTTAAGGGAGTTTCTGCTATTGAGCCCGCGTCCAGCTCTGTGCTGACAGCAAGGAGCCTGCTTGAGATTCTCTCTCTCCCCACCCCCACCTCCAGATCGTGCTCTCTCTCAAAATAAATAAATAAACTTAGGAAAAAAAAAAAAAGACCTCAAACAAGACTTGTGAATTCAGTCTGTTCATGTAGCAGTAGGAAAAGAGATATAAATTTCTTGACTGAGATGGTTTCACTCCCTTGACTGCACTGCCAATGAAAATGGTACTAGGTTTTCCAAGCCAGTTAAGGAGTCATTTCTTCCAGGCACTGTCCTTTTGTCTTTCCTCTAGTAAAAGTAATTGACATGGGGCACCTGGGTGGCTCAGTCGGTTAAGCGTCCAACTTCGGCTCACGTCATGATCTGGGCTAACAGCTCAGAGCCCGGAGCCTGGTTCAGATTCTGTGTCTCCCCCTCTCTCTGCCCCTCCCATGCTCATGCTCTGTCTCTGTCTCTGAATAATAAGTAAACGTTAAAAAATAATTTTTTAAAGTAAAAGATAGGTCCCCAATCTACAAAAGAAGTGGAAGGTAACAGATAAGCTCTAGTATATGATATTTCTAATTTGTCTATAAGAAATAATTAAATGTAAAATGCCTTGGTTTAGAAACACCCCATTACGTGCAACACAACATACTTAAAAACCCCTAAAAATTAAAATCTTTTATAAATTTACTTAACCATAAACTAAGCTAAGAAAACACAATAGAAGATCATGTGCATGGACATAGTATGATTCCAACATATCCACTTCAACTCCATTATCTGAAACCCTAACAACTGCTCTGAAACGCTAGGTCATAACAACATGCCAATCTGCCATGAAAATTTTCTACAATCTGTAATACGCAAAAAGTAAATTACAAATACAACCCATTTTAGCATATCATTTATTATATTTTAGGATGTCTAAAAAAAAAAATCCCGTGACAACTAATGAAAATACATATATCTGCATTTATTTCTTTCCTTTTTGCATTTGCTGTCTCTTATTAATGCTTCCATCTGAAACCATACTTCTATGAGTTAAAAATTAGTATTTTTTTTATTTGTACTTCTAGGAAAGCCTGAGTAGTGATTTTGGCTCTTTTTAGCCCCAAAAAAGTAACAATTTTTTAATAATTAAAAAAGCATTTTGGGTGTTTTCAGTTGAACAAGTAAAAACAAATGGGGAAACTAAAATAATCACTTTCAAAAATAATTTTTACCCATAAAAATTACAGAATACTTATAAACTTATTAGTATAAAAAGCCAAGGGAAAAAACACGATTAGGTTTAAGTTTGTACCCAAACTAAATTTTCACATTAAAGAAAAAACAAAAACAAAAACAAAAACAGGGGCGCCTGGGTGCCTCAGTCAGTTAAACAACCGACTTCAGCCCAAGTCATGATCTCACAGTCTGTGAGTTCGAGCCCAGCGTCGGCTCTGTGCTGTCAGTTCACAGCCTAGAGCCTGCTTCAGATTCTGTGTCTCCCTCTCTCTCTGCCCCTCCCCCGCTTACTCTCTGTCTCTCAAAAAATGAATAAACGTTAAAAAAAAAATTGTTTAAAACAAAAACAAAAACCACTACCCAGAATAAAACATTTTAGGGAGGACTAAAAAAAAAAAAAAAGGCAATTAACATTAAAGTAACATTAAAACTAGTCACCTTCTACCAAAGACATATACATATAATTCTTATAGAATCTCTACCTACAAACAAAATCAGAGCCTATATGCAAAACTGTCACACACGCACACAAGGTTTGTTTTTTGATGTCAACATGAAGGTAAACAATTTTTTAAACATGACCTTTTTTTCAGCCTTTTCCATATATGGTCAATTTCACTAAATCTATTTCATTTATGTTCTACCTTCATCACAATCCATCTCCATCTCTGTGCTCCCAAACTTTACTGCAGAAAAAGACAGCAGACTCAAGACACCCATACTCTTCTACAAAACTTTCAAGTAGACCAACACTAATATAAAACCCAGAAGCCCTTAGTGTACTTTCATTCACACCTGTACTCTCACATACTCCTCATCCTCAGAATGTAAATAGCATGTCAGACATCAAAATTCTAATGCTGCCTCCTTCAACCATCCTACCTTTATAAGACTGACACATTGGACTAAAGATGACTCTCTTCTTAGGTGTTCACGTCCAAGAAATCAAAGTAGCAAAACAACAACAAAGTTATTTAACAAGATTTCTCAGGAGGACCAGGACATAAACTGGGAAGTAGCTGTCTCCCAACAGCCCCAGCTTTACCACACCTCCACGCCTCTCAAACTACCCCTTATTTACACTTCTGAAAAACTCAATGTTTCCACTAAAATGGTCTAATCTAATGAATCCTATAGCCTGCCCATCTCTTCCTCTACCCCTTTTCTTTCACCAGCAAGTCCTCACCTCTAACAGGAGAATAAGCACTAGAAATGAAGAGGGGGCAGGAAATGATCCCTTCCCTTCTCTTTCCAAGCCTTCTTTCCCAAGAGAGTTCGATATCATCTCTCTCCAACTCTCCCTTCAGCATTCCTTCTCTTCCCTCTTTGGGATGTTTCAGAAACTACCTATATCCCCATATCTCAAATAAACTCACCACAATCCTAAGCTCTTAAAATGGTTACAAAACAAAACAAAAAGCTGATACCTCTGCTCTCTCTCTCAAGTGTCCCAGTAATTCCATAACTAATACTACCCAAATATTTTTCAAAAACAAGCCCTTCTGATTCTTCAGCCCGTCAACAATAATCCTACACCCCAATATCCTCAGTTGCCCTCACAATCCTTCAACAATATTTACAAAACTCGTAGTCTTTCTTCTACCCCTTTTATTGCTCCTATGGCTGTACCTAAAAATCCCTACATGTTGCAGGTATACCCCCTTTCAACTACTCCTCCAATAATATTAAATACCAGGGTAGCCCTTTCAACCCTCAAACTTTAAAATCTCAGTTATTTTCTAACCCTTAATGGTATTTAAAAGTTATTAGTTCTCCTAGTACTAACAACTCCCAGATAATATTTTAAAATCCCTTCATATCCTTGTTATCCTATTTAACAGCTTTCCAGTAATTCCCAAAAACACTTGAATGCTCACATATCCCTTTCAACTACCTCATGTTTCTCAAATCCTTCAAAATTCTTGAACCCTTAGAGCTCATCAATAATCGCTATAAAACCCTCAGTATCCCTACTATTCCTTTCTGTCTTCATGTTTTTAAAAGGCCCTCGATACTCTGCTTCTGGATCTTTTAGCCCCGTACTAATATTGTTAATAAAGCCCTCGACAGGCTGCTACACCCTTAATATTCACATTCAAAAATCCCTCGATAGCCTTGCGATCTACCGCTGTTCTCAAAGAGTAAAATTTTAAATTCCCTCACTATTCCTGCTACCCCTTCCAACACCCCAATATTTATATTTAAAAAGCCCTCGCTGTCCTTGCCGCCCCCCACCCCCACCCTCCGGTCCCACAGCCACACC
The DNA here is from genome assembly GCF_024362965.1 of Panthera pardus. Classification (NCBI taxonomy): domain Eukaryota; kingdom Metazoa; phylum Chordata; class Mammalia; order Carnivora; family Felidae; genus Panthera; species Panthera pardus. The sequence continues at coordinate 117,247,245 of NW_026526765.1, forward strand.
GCCTCTACGCCCCTGCCTCTCGTCGCCCCCCCCCCCCGCCACCGCCCCCCCCACAATGGTGATAGTACTACAGAGAAGACGTCGCCGGGACCTCCGGACCGCGGCCCCTCCGCTCCGCCCTCCCCCACGCCGCCTCCCCTCCCCCCACGCCCCCGCGGGCCCCCAACGCCCACGTTCGCCGGCCCTGGCCCAGCCTGGCTCACTCACATCGGCTCCAGTAACTTGGCCAGCCAGGACTTGAGGGCATCCACATCCTCTATAAGCATGGTGCAGGGAAGGCGGGCTTGGCCGCCGGTCTTGTTCAGGCCTGCCGCGGGTCTCCCCTCGCCGCTTCCTCACCCTCTCTTCACAGCTCCCGGTGCCCCAGCCCACCGGGCATCTTAGGAGACTTCAACCTACTCCCCCGGCCGGGGCCTAACAGGAACTAACCCAAGAGCCCTCACTCAACCTAGCTTGACGGCTCAGGAGGGCAGGAGATAGCGTCAAGTGGCGGGCGCAAGAACCAATAGAAATAAGAGGGCCGTGCGCGCAGAGCCAATGAAAAAGCTCGCTCGCCCCGCCGGCAGGCCGTACCCAGTTAAGGAGGAGGGATATAGCAAGGTAGGTGGAGAGCTTACGTGAACTCCTGGTGCAAGATGGTATCTTGGAGAAGGTGCTGTGAGTCTTAAAGGGGCCGCGGCGCCTTTTTGACCACGCCGTCGCCCGCCGCGCAATACCGGTGTCTGCTACTGGGAGTGCCTGGGGGAACCCGGCAAGCCCCTCAGCCTGGTTCCTTTCGTTTTTTCCTGGAAACACACTTGTGTCCCGAAATGACTCAGCTGTAGTAAATCTGCAACACAACGTGCAATACATTCACGTTCGACACATTGCACAGAATGCAAAATTTTACTTTTTTTTTTCCTTGCACAATCATTTTGCTCAGCACACATGCTTGTATTTTTCGCCGCTATGCTTAAGTTACGCAGAATGTTTCTGACAACCATTCCTTGGACTCCAGTAATCGTCATTTTTAAAACGTGGCGCACAGTTGTAAAAGGCTGAGGCCATTTCAGTTTTACCAGTATTTTTAATACATGCTTTATTTAGGAAAAAAAAGATTCTAATCTTTTTTTAAATTCTCTGTTCACTGGATATCTAAAATTCAGTAGGGTGTTTTTTTTTTTTTATTTTTTTGCAGGGAGAATTTTGGTCAGCAAAAAAGTTTTTAAAAATATTTTTTTTAAAACCGAAATTACCAAAATAGGCAACTTAGTTTGTATTGGATAAAAAAATTCCTTTTGAAGTTTTGAAATTACTAGCTTGGCACTGGTCTTAGAATGCTTACTCAACAACAAATACTGAGCACCTGCTCTATGCTAGCACTGTGTAAGGCACCAGGATTCCAATGGTTAGCAAAACAGTCTCTCAGAAAGCTGAACGGTTTGTGGGATTGTGCAATATAATAATATTTTGAAAAATACCTGATGAGCACAAACCTCATATAAAAGAGATGGGTCAGCCCAAAATAAGCAAGTATACTTATCCACATAGAGCAGAAAAAAGCCAACTTTTTCTTAAAAGGAATAGATACTAAATATCCCTTGTTTTGTGGGCCATATGGTTTCTGGCAACTACTCAATTCTGCCCTCTTGGCATGAAACTGGCCATAGGTAATACATAAACAAATGATTCTGACTATGTCCAAATAAAACGTACTCAATTTTAGATAATTTTCAAATGTCACAACATATTTTCTTGATTTTCTAAAAAAACATTTAAAAGTGGAAAAGCCATTGTTACCTTACAGATACACAGAAGAGCCAAGAGCCAACAGGGTTTGGCTTACTGGCCCTTACATAGAGTAATAAAAGCAAAATGCACTTAGAAATCATCTAACGAACCCCCTTCACTGACACCTTCTCCTTAACTTTGCAAATAAGGATAAAAGGCCAGAGACTGAGTGGTTTATTGAGAATCACACATCTGTAGATGGATCAGAATTTGCATCTGGATCTTCTTACAGCAAGTCCAGAGTTTTCTCATATCCAACTGTTGCCTCTTCTTCCCTCTCTCCTCCCCTTCTTTATGCTTATCCACAGGTTTCCTTCACTTTTCTTCCTAGTACATAGATGAAGTATTATCCAAAAATGACAGAAAAAAAATTTTTAAGTGTAAAAGTGATATGATTAGGCCTAAGGCTAGGAAAGAACCTGATAGTGTGATAGAAATGTAACAGGAATTGCTTTCATCACAAAACTTTGAAAAGTTATATCCATTTATATGGATCCAGACTTTTGGGAGCTCACATTCTGGTAGGCTAACAGTCAGGTATTGTAAATAATCATCTGTAGCCACGGTTGTTGAATACATACTCTATGCTGGCTCTGTGCTAAATATTTCCATGTGTTACTGCTTCCCATCTTCACAGTATCCCTGTATAGTAAACACTATTCACAGATGAGAAAATTGCATCCCAGAAAGATCATGAAACTAATGAATGGAAAGACCCCGTCTTGACCATGTGTATTTGACCACAAAGCCCACACCTATAACCTTCACTTAAATAATCTCACTAGCAAACACTGAAATATTCACCATGTGGTTCATTCAAAATTCATTCAACAAATATGTATTGAGCCTTTTACCACCATTAGGCACTGTTCTTGGGATAATAGAGAGTAAGACTAATATTAAATAAACGTTTTTTCCTTAGTTAAGGTGGATGCTAAAATGGATACTTAACAAAGATTGACTTTTCTCTCAGTTTTATCTTCACAGGAGGAGAAAGAGATGCCAATTTATCTAAGAAATATTATTGATATAAGACATTGAAAAGAAAGTGACTACAGGAAGAATACACATGTAAACCATCCTTATTCAAATCAAGTTTGCTTTCTTCGCTTGAGGGTAACTGGGCCTCAACCAGGAAGAACTGTTAACTATGCAGTTTCACATAAGTGTTGACAGAGGGAGATGGGCCTTCCATAATCAGAGTAGATTTGTCCACAATTTTTTTTTTGTCTTATTCCCTACCCTGTGGTTAAGTGCTGTCCCAGATGTATGATAACAGAGGTTGAGAGTAATTTTTCAGATTTAAATTTCTGTGAAATTTACAATCATGATGTTTCCCTTAAATGCAATCAGACAAAGCTTTGGTAGAATTTCAAACAAGGAAGTTCATAGTTACAGACAGACTCTCTCATTTCTATACATTTATGGTGATCATCTGATTAAACAACACACCCATCAAAATATCAGCGCCTCCTGAGTCTGGATCCCCATTTGCAGTCCATCTGGCTCAGAGAAAAGTCCCTTCAATAAAAGTCACTTGGGGGCACCTGGCTGGCTCAGTAGGTGGAGCATGCAACTCTTGATCTTGGGGTCATGAGTTTGAGCCCCACGTTGTTCAGGTTGTAGAACCTACCTAAAAGTAAGTAAGTAAGTAAGTAAATAAATAAATAAATAAATAAATATCATTTGAATCTTGGTTATGCAAAGGCAAAGGTGAGTTAGCAGAAAAATAGCAAGTCAATTGGAATTGTCTCTCTTCATTATGGAAATGTAGATTTGTTTTCTTTTTTTTTTAATTTTTTTTTTTCAACGTTTTTTATTTATTTTTGGGACAGAGAGAGACAGAGCATGAACGGGGGAGGGGCAGAGAGAGAGGGAGACACAGAATCGGAAACAGGCTCCAGGCTCCGAGCCATCAGCCCAGAGCCTGATGCGGGGCTCGAACTCACGGACCGCGAGATCGTGACCTGGCTGAAGTCGGACGCTCAACCGACTGCGCCACCCAGGCGCCCCTGTAGATTTGTTTTCTTAGGAAAACTATGTTATAAGGGTTTTTTTAAAAAAGTTCTGTCACACTGCATAGCTATAAGAATGGCTAATATAAATGGCAAAATGGTACAACCACTCTGAGAAACAGTTTGGTATTTTCTCTAAACACGAATGCAGCTACCATATGACCCAACAATTATACTCCTGAGACTTGATCCCAGAGAAATCAAAACATGTTCATGGACGAAAACCTGCATACAAGTACTTATAGCAGTTTTGTTTATAGTAGCCCAAAACTGGAATCAGCATCAGATAGCCTTAAATATGTGAATGGTTAAACACACTGTAATACATACGTACCATCATGGAATGCTACTCAGCCACAGAAAGGAAGGAACTATAGATATGGGCAACAATTTGGATGAATTAGGCTGAGTGAAGAAAAAGAGCCAATCCTCAAAGGTTATATATTGGATGGTTCCATTTACATAACATTTTGAAAATAACATAATTTTAGGAGCAGAGGACAGAGATGAGAATGTGGAGGGAAAGTTGGTGTGGTTCTTAAACATGAGGGATCCCTGTGGTGTTGGAAGTATTCTGTATCTTGACTATGGGGGTAGACACAGAGGTGATAACATTGTATAGAATCAAGTTTATATGTGGGGCGCCTGGGTGGCTCAGTTAGTTGAGCATCTGACTCTTGATTTCGACTCAGGTCATGATTTCATGGTTCATGAATTTAAGCCCCACATCAGGTTCTGCACTGTCAGAGCCTCCCTCCCTCCCTTCCTCTCTCTCTCTCTCCCTCAAAAGTAAATAAATAAACATTAAAAAAAAGAAGAAGAATCTAATTTATATGTGTATACCCATGTAGACATGTATAATGAATAAGCATAAAACTTGTATTGATGTCAATATTCTGATTGTGATATTATACTATGGTTTTGCAAATATTACCACTGGGGAAAATTCGGAAGTGTGCAAAAGTTCTCTCTATTATTTCCTACAGCTGCATATCACTCTACAAGTATCACAATTTAAAAAACAGTTGCTTTTAAGGGTGGCTGAGTGGCTTAGTCAGTTAAGTGACCGAATCTTGACTTTGGCTCAGGTCAGGATCTCACGGTTCGTGGATTCAAGCCCCATGTTGGGCTCTGTGCTGACAGTGCATAGCCTGCTTGGGATTCTCTCTCTCTCCCTCTCTCTCTCTGTCTCTCCTCAGCTTGTGCTTTCTCTCCCTCCCTTCCTCCCTCTCCCTCTCTATCTCTCTCTCTCAAAATAAATAAACTTAAAAAAAAAAAAGATTCTCTCTCTGCCTCTCTCCCAGCTCATGTGCACACTCTCACTCTCTGTCACTCTTTCTCCCTAAAATTAAAAAAAAAAAAAAAAAGTTTAAAAGAGCTTTGCTAGAAAAAAATAAAATAAAAATAAAACCATGGGCCTGGATAAGATCATCTAAGAAGTAACTATATCTCGAAAGGCCACTAGGGCATTCCCCTATTTAGAAGGAAAGTGAGTTATTCAGTAAAATAAACGGAGAAGGGATGGCCGTGAGGCAGCAAAACAGAGAAGAAATTTGTCTCAGGAAAGACTGAGTTTTCAACTGTGTCATATGTATAGTTCTTGGGTCAAGTAAGATGAGGATACAGAATTGACCACTGAATTTGGCAGCGTGGAAATCATTGATGACCTACACGGTTCCATGGAGGGGAGAGAATAAACACCTGACTGGAGCAGGTTCAGGAGAGGAATTAGAGACAGGAAGACAGTTCTCTTGAGACTTTTACTCTAAAGGGGAGTAGAGCAATGAAGGTACTGGAAGGCATTGTGGAATAGAGAAAAGAGAGTCAGCTTGCACGGTGTTCTGTTTTTCTTTCTCTTGTTTGTCTGCTTTGCATTAGGTGAGATGGTATGTATGAATTCAGAGGAGCATGATGTAATGGAGAAAGAAAATCTGAGGATGTGAGAGGTGAGGTGAACAACTGTAACAAAAAAATCTCTTAGGAAAAAAAAATGGGATTTAGTGTACAAATATTGTGTAGGTCTTTTTTTTTAATTCAGCTTATTTATTTATTTTGAGAGAAAGAGAGAGAGAGCACAATCAGGGGAGGAACAGAAAGAGAGGGAGAGAGAGAGAATCCAAAACAGGGTTCGCACTGTCAGTGCAGAGCCAGAAGTGGGGCTGGAACTCACAAAACTGTGAGATCATGACCTGAGTCAAAATCAAGAGTTGGACAGTTAACCTGACTGAGCACCCAGGCGCCCCCATTGTATAGGTCTTTTTTTTTTTTTTTATGTTTATTTAGAAAGAGAGAGAACTTGAGCAGGGTAGGAGCAGAGACAAGGAGACACAGAATCTGAAGCAGGTCCCAGGCTCTGAGCTGTCAGCACAGAACTCAATGCAGGGCTCGAACCCATGAACCATGAGATAATGACCTGAGCCCAAGTTGGACACTCAACCATCTGAGCAACCCAGGCGCCCTGTGTAGGTCTTAATAGGAGCTCTGATTGTGCTACATGGAGAAAAAAGCACATGTTGATAGAGGTATGGTGGTAGATGTAGTAAATGTAACTCATGGATGTTCTTTACTGATTGCTTCTATGTTTTTAGTGAATTAAGAACTCAGAATTCAATTCAGAAGAATATGGGGGGGGGGGCATGCTGACTGAGAAGAGAGGAGTGAGGACAAAGCATCTTTGGCTTCTCAACCATTTCTTTCTTTTTTTTTTTTTAAATGTTTATTTTTGAGAGAGAGAGAGACAGAGACAGAGACAGAAACAGAGAGCAAGTGAGGTGGGGGAGGGGGGACAGAGAGATAGGGAGACACAGAATCTGAAGCAGGCTCCAGGCTCTGAGCTGTCAGCACAGAGCCCAACATGGGGCTTGAACACAGGAACCGTGAGATCATAACCGAGCCGAAGTTGGACACTTAACTGAATGAACCACCCAGGCGCCCTAGGTTTCTCAACCGTTTCAAGCTCCTTTTCACCTCAGGGCTTTTCTGGTCCTTTTGCCCAGAAATCTTTTCCATACATATTTGTATCGTTGACCTTTTCTTGTCAGCTCAAATAGCCCCTCCTTAGGAAGGCCTCCCCTGACCATCCCATCTAAATTAACACCTTACTTCCCTCCTCTAGTTATTTTCTAGCATATAATTCTGTTTTATCTGCTTCATAGCATTTTTCACGGTCTGACATTTTTTTATTTATTCGTTTTTTCTACCTTGTCCTAACTAGAATATAATTTTTCATGAAGTCAAAGATTTTGTCCTCTTTGTTCCTTGGCACTGAAAACAAAACCTGACAGGTAATAGATGCTCTGTAAATACTAATAAATGACTACTACAACATCAAAACAATATTACTACCTGAGTACTATTATCACCAAGTTCCTGACCCATACAAGCCAAGTGATTTGGAACACAACAAATTTGGAATAGAGGAAAGGGGGGGGGGTGTCCATGATTCATGATTCAAAGCCAGGCTAACACTAGAGCTCACATTCTCAGACACTATATGGAAGAGCATATAAGGAAAGATACTGCCTTCTGGCTACCGAGATGTTGAGAGCCTGACCAATGTTTTAGAAAAAAGAAGAAGAAGAAAAGAAGAAGAAGAAGAAGAAGAAGAAGAAGAAGAAGAAGAAGAAGAAGAAGAAGAAGGAGAAGAAGAAGAAAAAGAAAAGAAAAGGAAGTGAGAACCTGGGTGGCTTAGTCGGTTGGGCATCCAACTTTAGCTCAGGTCATGATCTCACGGTTCATGAGTTCAAGCCCCACGTCCGGCTCTGTGCTGACAGCTGAGAGCCTGGAACCTGCTTCAGATTCTGTGTCTTCCTCTCTCTGCCCCTCCCCCACTCATGCTCTTTCCCTCTCTCTCTCAAAAATAAACCTTAAAAAAATCAAAAAAGAAAAAGAAGAGTAAGACTATGATTGTGCCATTAATTTATATAGTTTACAGCAGTCTAATTTCATTGATAGTGTAAAAATAGGGATCTTAAACATCATAAATGCACAAAATAAATTTTAAAAATATAGTCCTTAACACTGGAATCTCAGTAATATGTAATTACTTGTCTTTAGCTCTTTCTTTGCTTTTTATCCTCCCTTTCTTTCTTCTTTTCCTCCTCCCTCCCTCCCTCCCTTCCTTCTTTCCTTCCTTCAGTTCCTTAAGGAACCCTAGGACTGCTTCACGATGGTGATGGTAATGGTGGTGATAACAAGGATAAGTAGGCTATTTTGGAACTACAAGCAGTGTTTTGATGACTCAAGTGTCACGTTTCCCATATGAGCCTATGACATGGTTGGCAATGCTCTATGGAATGTTGACAAGATAGCAGGCTGAAGCTTGTGGGTCCTAAGTCTGGAGTGGTGTAGCATGAGTGAACTGTTACTAATTCCTGAAAATCACAAGTATCACTGCTTAAAAAGAAATCTAATTTTTTGAGGCACCTCCACACTGTTTTCCACAGCGGCTGCACCAGTTTGCATTCCCACCAACAGTGCAAGAGGGTTCCCATTTCTCCATATCCTCACCAGCATCTATAGTCTCCTGATTTGTTCATTTTAGCCACTCTGACTAGCGTGAGGTGGTATCTGAGTGTGGTTTTGATTTGTATTTCCTTGATGAGGAGTGACGTTGAGCATCTTTTCATGTGCCTGTTGGCCATCCGGATGTCTTCTTTAGAGAAGTGTCTATTCATGTTTTCTGCCCATTTCTTCACTGGATTATTTATTTTTTGGGTGTGGAGTTTGGTGAGCTCTTTATAGATTTTGGATACTAGCCCTTTGTCCGATATGTCATTTGCAAATATCTTTTCCCATTCCGTTGGTTGCCTTTTAGTTTTGTTGATTGTTTCCTTGGCAGTGCAGAAGGTTTTTATCTTCATGGGGTCCCAATAGTTCATTTTTGCTTTTAATTCCCTTGCCTTTGGGGATGTGTCAAAGAAAAAATTGCTGCGGCTGAGGTCAGGGAGGTTTTTTCCTGCTTTCTCTAGGATTTTGATGGTTTCCTGTCTCACATTCAGGTCCTTTATCCATTTTGAGTTTATTTTTGTGAATGGTGTAAGAAAGTGGTCTAGTTTCATTCTTCTGCATGTTGCTGTCCAGTTCTCACAGCACCATTTGTTAAAGACACTGTCTTTTTTCCATTGGATGTTCTTTCCTGCTTTGTCAAGGATTAGTTGACCATACTTTTGTTGGTCTAATTCTGGAGTTTCTATTCTATTGCATTGATTTATGTGTCTGTTTTGTGCCAATACCATGCTGTCTTGATGATTACAGCTTTGTAGTAGAGGCTCAAGTTTTGGTCTTCTTCTTCAAAATTACTTTTGCTAGATCTACCCAATGACCCAGCAATAGCACTGCTAGGAACTTACCCAAGGGATACAGGAGTGCTGATGCATAGGGGCACTTGTACCCCTATGTTTATAGCAGCACTTTAAACAATAGCCAAATTATGGAAAGAGCCTAAATGTCCATCAACTGATGAATGGATAAAGAAATTGTGGTTTATATACACAATGGAACACTATGTGGCAATGAGAAAGAATGAAATATGGCCTTTTGTAGCAACGTGAATGGAACTGGAGAGTGTTATGCTAAGTGAAATAAGTCACACAGAGAAAGACAGATACCATATGTTTTCACTCTTATGTGGATCCTGAGAAACTTAACAGAAGACTATGGGGGAGGGGAAGGAAAAAAAAAAAAAAGGTTAGAGAGGGAAGGAGCCAAAACATAAGAGGCTCTTAAAAACTGAGAACAAACTGAGGGTTGATGGGGGGTGAGTGATGGGTATTGAGGAGGACACCTGTTGGTATGAGCACTGGGTGTTGTTTGGAAACCAATTTGACAATAAATTTCATATTTAAAAAAAAGAAAAGAAAAGAAATCTAGGCAACAGAAATTTTAACAGAAAGCTTCTGTTTAGAAACAGAAAGTTTCTTAAAAATGTTAGTGTCCGAGAAGTGCAACTTCTCTGATTTGGTTACATTTGTCTAAACATCAAAGTGCCCCTAATCAACATGGCTACTTGTTCCTAGCTCATGTCAGTCTGATTTAGAATTTCCATTTATTAAATGACTATCTTAGTCCATTTGAGCTGCTCTAGCAAAATACCACAGATTGGGTGGCCTATAAACAACAAGTTTATTTCTCATAGTTTTGGAGACTAGAAGTAGGAGATTGGGGTGCCAGCATGGCTGGGTGAGGGACCTCTTCGGGGTCCCACATTTCTCTTTGTTTACTTATAAGGAGGAAGGGTTTCTCTTTTTTGTTTGTTTTGTTTCATTTGGGTTCTCTTTTACGAAAACACTGATCTCATTCAGAAGGGCTCCATCCTGCTGACCTAAGCACTCCCCAAAAGCCCCACCTCTTAATACCATCAGATTGGGCATTGGGATTTCAACCTATGAATTTTAGGGGGGAAACAAACATTCAGACCATGACATTGATCAAACTGGCTTCCAGTATTCTCTTCCTTTCTTCCTTCCTTCCTTCTTCCCTTCCTTCTTCCCTTCCTTCTTCCCTTCCTTCCGTTTAGCTTAATATTTCTTGACATTCACTTAGTATGAACCAGGTATTGGGCTAATCACCTTGCTTGGTGTAGCTCATTTTATTCTCACAGCAAGCTCAACAAGTAGGTGATCCCAGTCCACATTTTACATACAGTGATCTAGAGTCCCAAGGTTGAAGGAACAGAGCTAGCATGGGACAGTCTCAATTTAGACCCAGGCACCGTACTTCAAAGCCTTTAAGCACAACCACCACACACACTCTTCCTTTCCTGCCCATTCAATGTCAAAGGCTGCACACAGAGCAATCCCAGGATCAACTAAGCCCATAAGTCCTAGAAGGAGTCTTCCTTTCTCTCTTTATACTCACTGCTTGCATCATTACAAGCAAACAAACAAAACTGTTCACCATTCAGAAAGCATGAAAGTAAAGATACAACATTAATGTTGAAGGGGCGCCTGAGTGGCTCAGTTGCTTAAGTGTCCGACAAGGCTCAGGTGGACCTGATCTCATGGTTTGTGGGTTCAAGTCCTGCGTCAGGCTCTGTGCTGACAGCTCAGAGCCTAGAACCTGCTTCAGATTCTATGTCTCCCTCTCTCTCTGCCTCTCCCCTGCTCATGCTCTGTCTCTCTCTCAAAAATAAATAAACATTGGGGCGCCTGGGTGGCTCAGTTGGTTAAGCAGCTGACTTCGGCTCAGCCCGCGTCGGGCTCTGTGCTGACAGCTCAGAGCCTGGAGTCTGTTTCAGATTCTGTGTCTCCCTCTCTCTGACCCTCCCCTGTTCATGCTCTGTCTCTCCCTGTCTCAAAAATAAATAAAACATTTAAAAAAATAAAAAAATAAATCAATAAACATTAAAAAAAAAGAAAAAAGAACATTTATGTAGGAAAAAGCCAATTTAAGTACAAAAGATGTTTAATAGGGTAGAGAACTGACAACCATGTTCTTTGAGAGCTGCAAGCCCGTGAAACAGAAGTATCAAAAGAAGTGCCCTGGGGTGCCTTGGATGGCTCTGTCGGTTGGGCTCTTGATTTTGGACACGTTGATGTTTAGACAAATGGCCTGGCACCATGGAACCTGCTTGGGATTCTCTCTCTCCCTCTCTCTCTGCCCGTTCCCTGTTCACTCTCTCTCTCTCTCTCAAAAATAAATAAACTTTAAAAAAAAGTGCCCTTAATTCCTTCCTCTGACTCTGCCATCTCAAGATAGGGTAAATATGCATGAAAAACAAATACAAAGGGACTCAGAGACAAGCCAAGGCTAATTATAGCTTTATGGATCTAAATTGAGAAGTGGTGATTCAGTTGAGTTTAGTAGAGTGACTGATGGCGTGAGTTTAGGTGGGAAAAAAAACACAGGAAATGAGTTCTGTTGTGGAGTTTTAAAGAATGACCAGTATGGTCCGACAGTCGGAGAAGGTATAGCACACAATTATATGGTGATAAGTAGCTCAGTGACGTTAGGGAAGAAATTAAAATGGGGCACAGGTAAGCTTTTCTATTTTAATCAGACTAATGCTTATAGACCAATTTTCCTAAAATAATAATAAAAATAGCTGACATCTTAAAGTTCTTACCCTTTGCCAGGCATATACATATATATGTACATGTGGTTTATACGTGTATTATTATATGTATACATATTATTTCTTTAATCCTCATAGCAATCCTATGAGGTACTTACTTTTATGACCCTTTTATAACCACAAAGTGGTTAATTGAATTGCCTGAGGTCACCCAGCTAGTAAGTGATGAATTTGGTCAGTCTGATTCAGAGCCTGAGCTCTTATCCACTACGCTACCTTTCCAATTTCATCTGTCTAGAAAGGGTATTCCATATGGCATAGCAAAGAATCGACAATTCTCAATTAAAAAGCGATATTACTACGGTGTAACAAATTTCATTCTCCTAATATCTCTTGAATCTGCTTCTCTTTCTCTCCCTTGACTGCCACTGCCATAGTCCAAACCATCCTCACCTCTTACCTGGACAATCGCAGTAGCCTCCTGCTTTTGCCTTAGCTTTCTTCCAATCCTTCTTCAGAATGATCTTACAATACATAAATAGGACCATGTCCCATGTCCTCACTTAAAACCCTTCCATGGTCTCCCATATCTCCACTTGTTTCAATGTTTTCCTCTTCCACTGGACTGCAAGCTCTGTGGTAGAGGTGACTGCTCCTGTCTTGTCCAAGTGTTGTTATCTCCAGCATCTAGAATAGTGCCTTATACATAGTAAAAGCTAAATAAATTTTTGTTAAATGAATGGAATCTAAATGACCCTCTAAAAAATAGATTAGTCACTTAAAGAGGAAACAGGCTAATAGGGGATAAGGGATGGGGCATTTAATTAGGGGGTAGGTTTTCCATAATTCTCTTAAGTTGTAATCACATAACAACTTGTTTATTCTCTTCTTCTCTGTCTTGTTCCCTGCTATATCTTAGCTCTATGTCAGGTTCACAGGAGGTAACCAATGAATATGTATTGTATGAATAATTTCAGTTACCAATGTGAATTGGAAGCTGATGAATCAAAGATGACAAATAGTACTGATAAGGGCAGAATTGGAATTGGAACAGGAGACTATAACCATAGTTATGGGAGCTGTAGAGGATTAGGATTCTTTTTTCGTTTTAATTAAAATTCTTTTTGGACGTTTATTTATTTTTGAGACAGAGACAGAGTGTGAGTGGGGGAGGGGCAGCGAGAGAGGGAGACACAGAATCTGAAGCAGGTTCTAGCCTCTGAGCTGTCAGCACAGAGCCCGACGGGGTGGGGCTGGAACCCATGAAACGCACGATCATGACCTGAGTGGAAGTTGGACGCTTAACGGACTGAGCCACCCAGGAACTCAGGATAAGGATTCTTTTATTCATTCAATGAATATTTATAAGTCATCTATTATGTGCCAGATTCTGCTAGGCAGCCTCTGCTGTAAAGAGCTTACAGTCTAGTGATAAATAAATAGGCAATTAAATTCAAGGAGAGAACTTTCCTAAGGGAAGACAGGAAGAGTGTGCTTCAGGGAACATTTAGGAGGGGACATATCACCCAGACTTGGGCTGTCAGAAAGTAAATGTCTAAATTGTTAGTAGCTAAAGTAGGAGGGTGTGGAAAGTGATGGAGACTATTTGTATGGGAAAGCCCTGAGGTAGGAGAGCCCTGGTAGTTTCTCCTTAGCCTAAGGTTTCTGGTTAACTTTCTTCCATCCAACAGATTTTATTGAGTTCATACCATGTGCCAGGCATTGTTAGGCCATCATTGAATTTTTATTTCAAAAGTAGTTGTTGTGCTTTATTTTAAATGCACACACACATATAATTTTAAATTCATTAATTTATTAAACTTCTTATTTAAAACATTTTTCTTTCCCTTAGTCTTTTAGGAAGACACAATATTTAGCTGGGCACCCCTCTGACAAAAAGTGCTTTGCAGATGCTTTATGAATATTTACTGAATTAATAAATAAATGCATGTAAGAGTATCTAATCTGACTCCAGAAAGTAAATGCCTTGCATGGTTGCTTGTCAGTACATCTTTCTTCCTATGATGGAAATGCTCCAAATCTCCACTGTCAGATGATATGGTAACCACTGGCCACACAGACTACCAAGCACTCAAAAAGTGGCTAGTGCAATTGAAGAACTAAATTTTAAACCTTTTTTTTTTTTTTTTTTAATGTTTGTTCATTTTTGAGAGAGAGGGAGCAAGCATGAGCGGGGGAGGGGCAGAGAGTCCAGGCTCTGAGCTGTCAGCACAGAGCCCGTTCCTGGGGGCTCGGGGCTCCAACCTGACTCAAATCCACAAATGGCCAGATCATGACCTGAGCCGGTCAGAACCTGACCTGAACTGGGAACCTTAACCCTCAGCCACCCAGGCGCCCCTGAAGAACTGAATTTTAAATTTTACTGAATTTTATTTTAAACTTAAATAGCCACATGTGATGTGGCAGCCTTAGATGGTAGTACAGTTGAAATAATGCGCTTGGCACTGGAACCCGGTAGGTTACCGGCCTCACGCTTAAAAATTAGAGATTGTTAATAAATGGCAATAAAACGTCTGAATTCTGGGCTGTTAAATGCCACAGACAGCACTAAATATCTGTGCACAATGCAAGCCATAATTAGCACGTCAGTCACTGACGACTAATAAACCTTGCAACCTGGCATCCTGACAAGACACCTAACCCAGCGCCACGGGGTGAAAAGGTTGAAGGCCAGGGAACTGGACCATAGGCGCGTTCGCGGCAATCTGCGACTTCGAACAGCCTCATGGACTTTGTAGTTCAACATGCCCCTGACATCACTACCGGTGTCACCACCGCGTGACCTAGAGGTTCAATTTCCGGTAGCCTGTTGCTCTATGGGAGTTGTAGTCAATAAGTGACTGCTAGACTTGGGCTCTAGTGGTCTGGAAACTACAATTCCCGGCGGGCTACGGGATGCACAAGGCAGTAGTTAGCTGTGAGCGGGCGATTGCCTCATCAGGTGTAAAGTGTGTGCTTCAGTGTATTGGGAGGCCTGGCTACCCCCAGACGGAAGGGAAAGGTTGGGATCACTGCTTTGAGAGGATCGCCGAGGTCACTGTCGTGGGTTGCAGAATTGGTTGGGCGGTGCCATGGCGGTGAGTTCTGCCGGGAAGAGAGTCCGCTCTGCCCGGCCCTATAACCCGGCTGATCTGTTTGCTTTTGCCAGAAGCTGGGGTCTCCATGTGGTAGCCGTTGTCCTGAAAGGAAAAATCCTTATCTAAACACAGGGAATGCCTTGACCCCCACATTAAAGGTGTGGATGTTGTGAGGATGCGCGTTTTCTTGCTATCTGTTGAGCCCGGAACTGGTATCTTTAACTTTACACACTACTTAATGTTACGTGTGTTAATTTCACGACGTGTCTAAAACCCATTTGGAGAGAGGGAAGTAGGTAACCTTGTTCCTCCTTTTAAAAAAGTTTTGTTTTTTTTTTAATGTTTATATATTTTTGAGAGACAGAGACAGAGCATGAGCAAGGGAGGGGTAAAGAGAGAGAGGGAGACACGGAATCCCAAGCAGGCTCCAGCCTCTGAGCTGTCAGCATAGAGCCCACAGAGCCCAGAGCCCAGTGTGGGGCTTGAACTCACGAGTGGTGAGATCATGACCTGAGCCCAGGTCGATGCTCAACCCACTGAGCCACCCAGGCGCCCCCTTTGTTCCTTCTTTTAACAAAAAAAAGTTTTTTAAACAGACAAAAATCTCTACATTCATGGTGTTTACGTGTGTGTGTATGAGAGAGTTACATGCTAAAATATTTGGTAAAATATGTCTGGCGCCAGTAAGTCCTATTAAAAATAGAGCAGGAAGGGGAGACTCTTAAGTGTGAGGTGGGGTAGGGTTGCAGTTTTAAAACTGTGATCAAGGGGCGCCTGGGTGGCTCAGTCGGATAAGCATCCGACTTCGGCTCAGGTCATGTTTGTGCGTTCCAGCCCCGCGTTGGGCTCTGTGCTGACAGCTTGGAGCCTGGAGCCTGCTTCGGATTCTGCGTCTCCCTCTCTCTCTGTTCCTCCCCTGCTCTCACTCTGTCTCTCTCTCTCTCTCTCTCAAAAATAAAGATTAAAAAAACGTTTGTTTAAAAAAAAAAACAAACCTGTGATCAACAAAGGCTTTTCTAAGAAGGTGGCATTGTGGCAAAAAGGAGGTAAGGGAGCAAGCCATGCAGCTATATGGAGGAGACGATATCTAGGCAGAAGCCACACTGAGAGAAAAGCAAGGAGGGTTGTATATCCAAAGGACAGTGATACTGGAAATGATAATAGTGTATGTGATGGGTATTGATGGGTGGATGGATGTAGGTCATGTAAGGCTGCTGGGTTCAAGAAAGAATGGGAAGAGATGGACTGGAGATCATGAGTGTGGATAACTCTTGAGGAATTTTATAAAGGAGAGCAGAGAATTGGGGTAATAGATGAAAGTCAAAAGAGGACTTTCTTTTCTTTTTTAATTTTTTTTATTTAAAAAAAAATTTTTTTTTAACGTTTATTTATTTTTGCGACAGAGAGAGACAGAGCATGAACGGGGGAGGGTCAGAGAGAGGGAGACACAGAATCTGAAACAGGCTTCAGGCTCTGAGCTATCAGCACAGAGCCCGACGCGGGGCTTGAAATCACGGACCGCGAGATCATGACCTGAGCCGAAGTCGGCCGCTTAACCGACTGAGCCACCCAGGCGCCCCTCTTTTCTTTTTTTAAACGTAGAAGAAATTACCAACACTTGTATGCTCATGGGAATTACCCTGTAGAAAGGAAACATTGATGTGGAAAAGGGATGATTGCTGAAGTGCTGTTCCTGAATAGAACAGAAGGCATGAGATCCAGTGCATCAGTGGAAGGGTTAATAGTAACAGGAAAGAAGACAGACTATATAGGTACACAGGCATGTGGGTAGGTAGATGTGATGAGGGAGGCTGTGAAAATTTTCTGTTCACTTCTGGTTTCTAATTCAATTAAGAACCAAGATTAACAGCTAGAAATGAGGATGGAAGAGGAATTGTTGGAGGATTGAGGAGAGAGGAGAAAGCATAAAACAATTATCTAGGACATTGCCGTCAATAGAACTTTTTATGTTTGCACTAATTTGGGAGCCACTAGCCACATGTGGCAACTGAGCCCTTGAAATGTGGCCAGTGCAGTTGAAGGACTGAATTTTAATATAACTTTAAAATTAACAAGTCATGTGTGGCTAGTGGCTACTGTATTGCACAGTATACACATTAAAGTTGAGAAGCACTAGTCTAGGAGAAGGAGTAACGAAGTGGATTTCAGAAATTAGTAGTGTGGCTGGGCATCACTTGATATTAATGGACATGAATTTAAATGGAGGCCAGTCAGCATGGTTGAGTGCTTATCTCTTGACACTTTCAGCTGCCTAGGTGAAGGAACAGAGCAGTTGGATGGGACGGATGGATGGAGTTTTGCCAGGCAAGAATGGTAAAGGGAAAACCGAAGAATTATACAGATGGATTTACGGGACAGAAATGAGGACACGGGGTGGTAGGCGCCTAAAGATTAGTGAAAAAAGGTCATGATCAGTAGGACCCAATGGGGTTGAGGAATTATTAGAGTTGGAATTCTAGCAGAGTTAGGATCAATAATACCAATAACTAACATTTCTTATGTGTCATGCTTTTTGTTTAGCATTTTATTTGAATTGTCTTATTGAGTGTTCACGCTAATCTATTTGAGTTAGGCACTCTTATTTGCAGTTTACAGATGAAGAACCCCATGCTTAGAGAGCTTACCTAACAGGTCTGATTTCTTATAACTAGGACAGGATGAAAGTGATCAGGACTCAAAGGGATTGATTCATTTTTCAGTCACTATGCCGTCCTGCTTCCCAGGAAAACACATGCCTTCCGACTCCTGGTCCAGAGCTTTTTCTTCTGTCCCAAGTTGCTCATTGCCTCCCCACCAACCCCTCTCCCCCATGATGATATCCTTAGCTGATGTGGAATTTGCAGGTCTTTCTTTCTTTTTTCTTCTTTTTGGTGTTAATGGGAATGAGTTTTTTCAGTTTGGAAGACTTTAGTACATTTTTATTCTTTTTATGTTTTGTATAAGGAAGCTGGCAATATTTCTGGTAGATCTGATTGTTTTACTTTATTCACTTCTTGGCCTCTGCAAATATTCATGTTTTACACTGTCATGGTACTGGGCTGACATTAAAGTTAGTTTCATTGGAAGAATCCAGTAAGAACTCCCTTTAGAAAGAATAAGTAACAATAAAAATAATAAAATGTACCGATTTTATTGTGTGTTTTAAATGTACCGATTATTCTGTGCCATGCATTAGTGTTTTACAAAAGTTTTCATCTGAACAACCCTATAAAAGTGGGTGCTTTATCCCCATTTTATTGATGGGGAAAATAAGGCATCAGGTCTACTCAGAGGAAGAATTAGAATTCATTTGGTCCCACACTGGAGTTCATTCTGTTAATCATTGTGTTACCCCCAATTGCAAGCTAATTAGGATATTTCTTTTTTTTTTTTTAATAACTTGTTTTATTTTTTATATATTTTAAAATTTACATCCAAATTAGTTAGCATATAGTACAACAATGATTTCAGGAGTAGATTCCTTGGTGCTCCTTACCTATTTAGCCCATCCCCCCTCCCACAACCCCTCCTGTAACCCTCAGTTTGTTCTCCATATTTATGAGTCTCTTCTGTTTTGTCCCCCTCCCTGTTTTTATATTATTTTTGTTTCCCTTCCCTTATGTTCATTTGTTTTGTCTCTTAAAGTCCTCATATGAGTGAAGTCATGTGATTTTTGTCTTTCTCTGACTAATTTCACTTAACATAATAGCTTCTAGTTCCATCCATGTAGTTGCAAATGGCAAGATTTCATTCTTTTTGATTGCCGAGTAATACTCCATTGTATAGATATACCACATCTTTATCCATTCATCCATTGATGGACATTTGGACTCTTTCCTTACTTTGGCTATTGTCAATAGTGCTGCTATAAACATGGGGGTGCCTGTGTTCCTTTGAAACAGCACATCTGTATCCCGTGGATAAATACCTAGTAGTGCAATTGCTGGGTCGTAGGGTAGTTCTATTTTTAGTTTTTTGAGGAACCTCCATACTGTTTTCCAGAGTGGCTGCACCAGTTTGCATTCCCACCAGCAGTGCAAAAGAGATCCTCTTTCTTTGCATCCTCACCAATATCTGTTGTTGCCTGAGTTGTTAATGATAGCCATTCTGACAGGTGTGAGGTGGTATCTCATTGTGGTTTTTATTTGTATTTCCCTGATGATGAGTGATGTGGAGCATTTTTTCATGTGTCGGTTGGCCATCTGGATATCTTCTTTGGAGAAGTGTCTATTCATGTCTTTTGCCAAATTAGGAAATTTCTTTTGCAAACATCTTCCATAAAGAAAGTTTTCTGTTTCCAGAGGAAATCTTATCAATAATGAAGTGTGTAAGACAATGAACATGTGATAGCATGGATAGGATATTAGTTTTTATTTTATAATTGAATTTATAAATAATAAACTAAAATTTTCTTCATATCAGAGTAGTATTTATTTTAAAAAAATTGTTTAATGTTTATTTTTGAGAGAGAGAGAAAGAGACAGAGACAGAATGCAAGCTGGGGAGGGGCAGAGAGAGAGGGAGACACAGATCTGAAGCAGGCTCCAGGCTCTTAGCTGTCAGCACAGAGCCCGATGTGGGGCTCAAACTCACAGACCATGAGATCATTACCTGAGCTGAAGTTGGATGCTTAACCAACTGAGCCACCCAGCATAGTATTTATTTTTTAGAGCTTTTGACAGTTCTATTTTTATTTTTGTGTATTTAAAATTTTTATTTGTGTATTTTTGAGAGAGAGGGAGAGAGTGAGAATGAGAGAGAGAGAGAGATCTCGAGTGGGAGAGAGAGGTAGAGAGGGACGGAGACAGAATCCCAACCAGCGGCTCAAGGTCAAGCCATTAGATTATGACCTGAGCTGAAACCAAGAGTTGGACACTTAAATGATGAAGCCACCCAAGCGCCCCAAGCTTTTGACAGTTTTAATCTCTTCTAGTTACATATCAGACTTTTAGAGGGGATCTGGGGATGTGATATAATGAACATAATAGCCAATCTAAAAAAAATATTGTTTTTAAACTTTCATTTGGAAAATTTAAATAGTCAGCAAAATAGAGATAATAGTATTATGTACTTCCGTGTACCCATCACCCAACTTCAATAATTGGCAGTTCAGGACTATTTTGTTTCATATATCCCTTCCTGGGACCCTGCCCCTCCACCCCTCAGGATTCATTTTAAGCAGATTCCAGGCACTGTACATACATATTTGACATAGTTTAGTATAAGTTTTTACATCGATACATATTTTAATATTTTTTAATGTAATGATAACTTCTCTTAAAACATAATCCCAATGCCATTTTCATACCTAATAAAATCACATGATGTCTAGATGTCTCTTTGTGATATTGGTTAACATTATCGTGCATTTACCATGGGTCCAGCCCAAGGTTAAGTCCTTTGTCTGTATTAACTCTTTCTTTTTAATGTTTGTTTATTTTTGAGAGAGAGACAGCATAAGTGGGGGAGGGGCAGAGAGAGAGGGAGACACAGAATCTGAAGCAGGTTCCAGACTCTGAGCTGTCAGCACACAGCCCAATGTGGGGCTCGAACTCACAAACTGTGAGATCATGACCTGAGCCAAAGTCAAACACTTAACCGAGACACCTAGGAGCCCCTTAACTCTTTTAATTTTCATACTAATACTATAATGTTAGTATAATTTTTATTCTCATTTAAAGATAAAGAAATAGAAGCTTAGAAAGCTTAAGGAATTTGTCTAAGGTTCTACAGCTAGTAAGTGGTGGCAGCTAGGACATGGCTAGAGTACTAGGAGGAAGCAGAAATAGAAGCCAGAAGATGAACATTTTTGTCCACCTTGACTTTTTGCTGCCACAATGATCTCCGAACTTCAGATTTATCATTTATCATCTTTGAAATGGTAATCACTGGTCTGCCTCCTTCTTAGGGTTATTGTTAAGATGCAAAAAGTTAATGTTCATAAAAGTTTCAAGAACTGCAGAATATTATGAATATATGGAAGAGCTTGTTATCTTTTTTAGTGGTTCTTTACTGGGGATGGTCTTGTCCTCCTGAGAACATTTGGTCTGGAGACTGTTTGGTTGTCACAACTAGGGGATTCTCCTGGCATCTAGTGGGCAGAAGCCAGGGATGCTTCTAAGCCTCTTACAATGCACAAGACAAAACACAAAAAATTATTTAACCTAAACTGTCAAAAATGCCAAAGTTTTGAACCTCTGACTTGTCAAATAACCTTTTAACTAATTATTATAACCAATTGTCTAGTTAAATAACCAGTGAAGAAATTAAGGCTCAGATTGATCAAGTCACTTCTCAAGGTCCAACAACAGTTGGTGGTGGGGCCAATATCAGGTTTCATTACAATTGACCTTGGATGTTTTGATGGACAAGTTTTTCTGAGAAGCAGAAACCTCAAAGAAGAGATTTTGTGCATTTAATGTGCTCAATAACAGTGAAAAAAACCATAGTTCTTAGTAATTTGTGAAGACTGTTTCTTTCATGTCCTTTACAGTGGGTGACCTGAGTGGTGCCTGGATGGCTCAGTCAGTTAAGCCTGTGAGTTCGGCTCAGGTCATGATCTCGCAGTTTGTGAGTTCGAGCCCCATGTCCGGCTCTGTGCTGACCGTTCAGAGACTGGAGCCTGCTTCAGATTCTGTGTCTCCCTCTCTCTCTGCCCCTCCCTTGCTTGTGCATGCTTGCGTGCACGCTCTCTCTGAAAAATAAATAAACACTAAAAAAAATATATAAAAAAGAAAGGAGGGAGGGACTTGGCAGAAATGAGACAAGAAGGGCCTTAAGTGCCAGGTTTAACAGTATAGACTCTATCCTGACCGCTATAGAGATCCTCTGAAAAGGAATTGACTTGATTATATTTGTGTTTTGATATCATTTCCACTCAGCAATCCTGTAAGGATTTATAGAAACAAAATATTTCCTTGTCACTTTTATTTTCCTTTAATTACTGGAGGAACTTGTTATGTCCATGATTTTTCTTTTTCTTTTTTCTGTCTCTTTTTTTCAAAGAGTTTATTTATTTATTCAAACTTTTTTTTTAATGCTAATTTTTGAGAGACAGAGAGTCACAGTTTGAGCAGGAGAGGGGCAGCGAGAGAGGGAGACACAGAAACTGAAACAGGCTCCAGGCTCTGAGCTGTCAGCACAGAGCCCAGTGTGGTGCGGGGCTTGAACCCATGAACTGCAAGATCATGACTTGAGCTGAAGTCCCATGCTTAACTGACTGAGCTACCCAGGTGCCCCTTTAAGATTTTATTTATTTATTAAAAAAAATTTTTTTAATGTTTATTCATTTTTGAGAGACAGAGACAGAGCATGAGCGGGGGAGGGGCAGAGAGAGAGGGAGACACAGAATCCGAAGCAGGCTCCAGGCTTTGAGCTGTCGGCACAGAGCCCGACATAGGGCTTGAACTCACAAACCATGAGATCATGACCTGAGCCAAAGTCGGACACTCAACCGACTGAGGCACCCAGGTGCCCCTTTAAGATTTTAAGTAATCTCTACACCCAGCACAGGGCTAGAACTCACAACCCCAAGGTCAAGAGTTGTGTGCTCTACTGACTGAGTCAGCCAGGTGTCCCCAGGACTTTTCAAAGTAGGGAATTCTTTCTCATTTCTTCTCTGCCTCTCTGGCAAGGTTCTTCCTTTAATCCATCATTTATCTCCTCCTTGTAAGCTGATATTTCATCTTTCTGTTGCTTGTCTTTGTCTCCTGTTTTTTAACGACGTTAAAACTACGTTTAACTACGTTAAAAAATAGGAAACCGTTCTTTGGTTTAAAATATAGAAAACTGAAAATAGTACAACAGAGCTGATACCTTTTAGTAGATTTGTATTAAATCTTAATTTTAATAGTGTTTGTTATTTTATTACTTAATACACAAAGTATATTTAATATACTTATTGGAGAAATAATGTTAAGTTTGGGGTTTTTTTATTGCACATAATTCCTCTTTGCAAGTGTTCAAATTTGTGTAACCATTTAAAAGTCCAGTATATTTGTGATACAAATAGAAAGCTTATTGATTGATAGATTCATTGATTGAGAGAGAGCGAGAGTGTCAGCTGGGGATGGTCAGAGAGAGAGAGGGAGAGAGAATCCCAGGCAGGCTCCACACTCAGCACAGAGCCTGATATGGGGTTTGATCCCATGAACCATGAGATCATCACCTAAGTTGAAATCAGGAGTCAGGTGCTAAACCAACTGACCACCCAGCTGCCCCAAAAGTAGTTTTTGTAAGCTCTACATACAATGTGGGGCTTCAACTCACAACACAGAGGTCAGGAGTCACATGCTCTACTGACCGAGGCCACCAGGCGGTCCACTTTTTTAAAAAGTAGTATAAAATATATGTGTGTGTGTGTATATATATGTATTAATTTTTTTAATGTCTATTTTTGAGAGAGAGACAGAGCGAGCGAGGGGGAGACAGAGAATCCGAAGCAGACTCCAGGCTCTGAGCTATCAGCACAGAGCCCAGTGTGGAGCTCAAACCCACAAGCTGTGAGATCATGACCTGAGCCAAAGTCGGATGCTTAACCAACTGAGCCACCGAGGCGCCCCTTTTTTAAAAATTAAAAAAAATTTTTTTTATTTGTAAATTAAAAAAAATGTTTATTTTTGAGAGAACGCCGGTGGGAGAGGGGCAAAGAGAGGTGGGCAGAGGATCTGAAGCAGTGTCTGCACCACAGCAATGAGCCTGATGCAGGCCTCGAATTCATGAACTGGGAGATGATGACCTGAGCTGAAGTTAGATGCTCATTCGACTGAGCCACTCAGGTGCCCCAATGTTTTTTAAATGTTTGTTTATTTTGGAGAGAGAGAGCATACTTTTTTTAAATTTAAAATTAAAAAAAATTTTTTTTAATGTTTGATTATTCATGAGAGAGAGGGACAGAGGGTGAGCAGGGGAAGGGAGGGAGACACAGAATCTGAAGCAGGCTCGAGGCTCTGAGCTGTCAGCACAGAGCCCAGCGCAGGTCTCGAACTCACAAACTGAGATCTTGACCTGATCTCACGTATATACATATGTGTGTATATACATTGTGTATCTATTTAAAGTTTATCTGAGAAAGAGAAGAGAGAGAGCATGTGGGGAGGGGACAGGGAGAGAGGGAAAGGGAGAGAATCCCAAGCAGGCTCCACACTGTCAGCACAGAGCCCGACATGAGGCTTGAACTCACGAGCTGTGAGATCATGACCTGAGCTGAAGTTGGACGCTCAGCTGGCAGAGCCACCCAGGCACCCCTAAATACATATTTTTAAGTGAATTATATGCCCAATGTGGGCTTGAACTCACATACCCAAGATCAAGAGTTGTGTGCTCCCTGGACTGAGCCAGCCAGTCGCCCCAATGGAAAGCATTTTTTAAATTGTTGGGTGAAAGGACAGAGAGAGGCACTCTTAAAGGAGACTGAGTTGCAGTCTTTAGGTAACTTGGCAAGGTCGTCTTGTGTAGTAGGTTGTAAAAGTATGAGTAGAACCCAGAGGCACCTGGCTGGCTCACTTGGTAGAACATGTGACTCTTGATCTTGGGGTTGTAAGTTTGAGCCTCATGTTGGGTGTAGAGATTACTTAAAAAAAAAAAAATCTTAAAAAAAAAGGTATGAATAGAGCCCAGGTATTTTCTCATTTGAAAATGCTGCACAATCTGGGAATTTTTGCACATAAGAAGGGGGTAAAATCCAATTTCAGTTCAGATAACTATACCAGAAAATACATTTTAGAGACTAATACTAAATTTCAAAACAGAATTAGATTTGTGTATGGTCCATTAGTATCCAGCTTTCATACTTGTCTGCTCTGTGTTTCATTCCACGCCAGCTTTGACTTACCTGCTTTTAGCATCTGTTTTTCACACAGTCACAAACTGAGAAGGAAGCTCTAACGCTTCCTTTTTCAGAGGTAGAATGATCATGCTTGTTTTTTTGCTTTCACTTTCATCCACAGGCAGCTTATGGAAGGATGGCAATGTTGCTGGTACATCTGATATATTAGAGACATGCTTGCCATTCTGTTTCATTTAAATTTCATGTTAATAGTCTGTTAACCATTTTGGAGAGGAGTTCTTCATCAGTTGCCTTGAAAAAAAACATGTAGATTACTAACCCTTCCTCAGCCTCTTCCCATCGGGTCTCAGCATCCTTTGATTGAGCATTATTGCAGCTTGGCCATCTTGTACTTTTCTAAGTATTTGTGCATCTTAACTAAATAGGAACAGTATCTGTTTTAGTGTCTCATTTAATAGAAGTATTTCAAAGCCCTTTATATATTTTAGTAATTCATTAACTATCCCTTTGGTGTTTAAAGTAGACAGATTGTGATAGCGCAAATTTTTAATCTTGTTTGTTTAAAGTTCATGACAACCATGGAAAAATTGCCTATAAGTAAACAGCTTGTTCTATGTGAACGTATTTTTTTTTTTTCTTTTTTTAAAGCAAGACTGTCCAAGTATAGAGTGGATTGTTGTATCTCTTTTGTGTCCAACAGGAAAGAAAAGGAACAGCAAAAGTGGACTTTTTGAAGAAGATTGAGAAAGAAATCCAACAGAAATGGGATACTGAGAAAGTGTTTGAGGTTAATGCATCTAATGTGGAGAACCAGACTAGGTGAGTAGTACTTTATGAAGTTCTACACCTTGTGTTCCCAAAACTGTTGGCTACAGAAACTGCTTTGTGGAAAGGATAAGGCAGATTGTACTTATAATGTCTGAAATGGGCTGAAGAAGGTAACTTTTATTTTCTCGATTTCAAAGTAGGATTTTCTTTCCAATAAAATTCTTTTTTTTTTTTTTTTTTTTTTTTTTTTTTTTTAAGCGAGCTCTGTGCCTAGTGTGGGACTTGAATTCACGACCCTGGGATCAAGAGTTGCATGCTCTCTGAGTGAGCTAGATGCTCCTCCTATAGAATTCTTAAAGGACTTTTTCTACATAGCTTTTTTTTTAACTAATATTTTTCATATTTAGACAAAAGAGAATGTTTTGAAGTTTTGTCTTTCCTAACTGATAAAATGAGATTATTCTAGTAGAGATTCATATTATGGTGCTAATTATGTCCAAAGACACCAAGTATTAAATTTTGAAGGGTTTCAGGGGCACCTTGGTGGCTTAGTCAGTTAAGCTTCTGACTTTGGCTCAGGTCATGATCTTGTGGTTCATGAGTTGGAGCCCCACATCGGTCTCTCTGCTGTCAGGGTGGAGCCCTGTTCAGATCCTCTGTCTCCCTCTCTTTGCCCTTCCCTTGCTTGCTAGCTTGGGTGTGTTCTCTCTCTCTCAGAAATAAATAAATGCTAAAAAACAAAACAAAAAAAAAACAACAACAACCCTACTCTTTAAAAATTTTTTTTCAAGGGTTTCTGTATTTTAAGATCTTATTTCATAAATACTGTATTGCCTTGGTTTTAAGCATCAATTATAAGACAAGCCACAGGTAATGATATGGTACTAGGGAAAAATAAAAACAAAATAACTGCCCCCAAACAGTAGTGTAATAAATGTATGCATCAATTATAGGAGCATCTCAATTTCAGATATGTTGAAATGTAGAAAAATGTTCTTGTTACAATGACGAAATACATTGACAATAATTAAAATAGTAGCTAATCTTGAAAACTTATTGGTTGTTATGCAAAGGCTTAGGAAATATTCCATTTTTAGTATGCCTATTATCATTTAATCTTTTTAATAACACTTTAAGGTTAGCAGTATTTTTATCCTTATTTTATTTCTTATTAATATATTTTTTAAGCATTTATTTATTTTTGAGAGACAGAGTCAGAGCACAAGCAGAGGAAGGGCAGAGAGAGAGGGAGACACAGAATCTGAAGCAGGCTCCAGGCTCTGAGCTGTCAGCACAGAGCCCAACATGGGGCTCAAACCCACAAACCGTGAAATCTTGACCTGAGCCAAAGTCAGATGCTCAACTGACTGGGCCACCCAGGTGCCCCTATTCCCATTTTATAGATGAGGATACTGAGGTACAGGGAGGCTAAGTAACCAGTTCCAGGTTGCATAGCTAGGAATTGACAGGGCCTGGACTACTTTTTAGGACATTCTGATTTCAAAAGGTACTTTCCTTGCTACTAAGCAACATGCTAGTGGAATTTTTTTATGTTTATTTTTGAGAAAGAGAGAGAAAGCGTGCATGTGCAGGGGGGTACAGAGAGAGAGGAGGACAGAGGATCTAAAGCAGGATCTGTGTTGACAGCAGAGAACCCGATGCTGAGGTCAAAGGCACAAACTGCAAGATCACAACCTGATCTGAAGTCAAACACTTAACTGACTGAGCCACTCAGGCAACTCTGAATTTGGACTTTTTTTTTTTTTTTTTTTTTTAAAGAAATTAAGAGTGTTGCTGTAATATAAAGTCTTTGATGTTATACTTTATAGCTTTTGTTGTTTCTAGAATTTTGGCCAACTTCAGGTAAAGTTATCGTGAGTGAACTGAAAACTTTGTTCCATGAAAGAAAATGAAGTGAGGGAACTTAGAAATGTAACATTGAATGAAAAAAGAGTTTTTTTCAGTAATATCTCCACCCGACATGGGGCTTGAAATCACAACCCTAGAGTCGCTTGCTCTACCAACTGAGCCAGCCAGCCATGTGCCCTGGTGTATAATTTTTAATGAAGCTCATAGGTGAGCAAAAGTAAGTGATAACATTGTTTAAGGACACAGACAGAGATATAAACTATTCAAAATGAAGGGAATGACAAAAGTAGATTTCAAGATACTAGTTTTCTCTGCGGGGAGAGGGCTGAGGAGCACACAGTGTAGATTCAGTGGGCTCATCACTTGGATAGCATGCTTACAGGCATTCATTTTATTGTGCTTTGTAACTTTTATAGGTACGTTATACATTTGATTGTAAGAAAAAATAATATAATAAATTAAACAGCTTTAGAGAGACACTTCTTAAATTAATTTTCCATGTGTCATGTAATACTGAAGATGTTTTATTATAGCTGATGGACTTTGAATTGCTTTATATATATCAAATGAAGGCAAATCTCATTTAATCACTAAAATACTAAATTAATCCAGTTTCCTAAGAGTATTAAAATTATCCTCAGTAAATTATCTTTACTCAGCATTTTTAAGTTAAACCTCCAGTATTTGCTGCAAGGATATTTATTTCTTTAATATCTAACCATGAACATTTTATTTTTTCTAAATCACAATTAAGTTTCAATTTCAGAGGGCTTTTAATTTCCACATTCATATGTTTACTTTTAAAGGTCTTTTAAATAATAAAATATAAACAAGTTGTTTGTAATAAGCTTTCCCTTCCCCCTAGCTCCTCATTTTAAAAGGAACTTAACATTTTCTTTTCTGTACTTTGTTTTTTCATGATTGTTTTGCAGCAAGGGCAAGTACTTTGTAACCTTCCCATATCCGTATATGAATGGGCGCCTTCATTTGGGACACACATTTTCTTTATCCAAATGTGAGGTAATGTTTCCTCTGTAGTTAACATAATGGGATTGAGGGTCTTTGATAAATACTATTTTGAAGAAAATGGCATGTATGGGATTTATTTCCTGTTAAGAGAACTTAGAATTCCTTAATTTTAAGCCTAAATTTTATATTTTTACCTATATTAAATATTCTTATATTTAATTTGTATATGCTGTGTGTGTGTGTGCAGGGTTCTAATTATTTATGCATGGTCATAAGTAATTCCTTTTTGGTGAAAAGACAGAAAAAAAGAACAATGGGCCAAAATTTTGGAATGACTTCCTTCTTTTCTTTTTCTTTCTTTCTTTCTTTTTTTCTTTCTTTCTTTCTTTTTCTTTTTAAATATTTATTTATTTATTTTTGAGTGGGGCAGGGAAGGGCAGACAGAGGGAGACAGAGAATCCCAAGCAGGCTCCACATTTTTAATGCAGAGCCTGATGTAGGGCTCGTTCTCATGAACATGATATCATGACCTGAGCTGAAATCAAGAGTCAGACTCTTAACTGACTGAGCCACCCAGACGCTCCAGGGAATGACTTCCTTCTAAAGCAAGAGAGGAAGAGGAAATCTGAGCCCATGATCTTCATGAACAGTCAACATTCTGTATTCATCTAGCATTTAAACTTATAATTTAAATTTAGTTTTCTTTTTGTAGTTTGCAGTAGGATACCAGAGACTGAAAGGAAAAATTTGTCTGTTTCCCTTTGGTTTACACTGTACTGGAATGCCTATCAAGGTAAGATTGCTTTTGGGATTGGTTCCTACTCTTTTTAGCTTAAAGCAGATGTAATGTCCAATTTAAGAGCTTGAAATAGTATTTTCAGATATTTATTATAATGCAATGTCTTGGCATGAGCTAAATTCATTATAGTGAAAACTTTTTTTCAATTAGAAACAGTTAAAAAATATTTTTTTAATGTTTATTTATTTTTGAGAGAGAGAGAGAGAGAGTGTGAGCAGGGCAGGGTCAGAGAGAGAGACAGAGACACAGTATTCGAAGCAGGCTCCAGGCTCTGAGCTTCCAACACAGAGCCCGATGCAGAGCTCAAACCCATGAACGGTGCGATTGTGACCTGAGACGAAGTTGCACGCTCAACCAATGGAGCCAGCCAGGCGCCCTGAGAAACAGTTTTTTAAAAGTTTATTTATTATTTATTTTGAGAGAGATAGAGAATGAGTGGAGAAGAGGGGCAGGGAGAGAGAGGGAGAGAATCCCAAGCAGTCTCCATGCTGTCAGTGCAGAGCTCAATGCAGGGCTCAAATGCATGAACTATGAGATCATGACCTTGAGCCGAAGTTGGAAGCTTAACTGAGTGAGCCACCCCTGTGTCCCATGAAAATTAAATTTTAAAAGGCATTTGAAGAAGTACTTAAATAAAGGGTACACGTGAAGGTTTAAGTGATTTCTTTTAACAAAAAAAATTTTATTTTTTATTTTTTTAATTTTTATTTATTTATTTATTATTTTTTAATGTTTATTTTTGAGACAGAGAGAGACAGAGCATGAACAGGGGAGGGGCAGAGAGAGAAGGAGACACAGAATCTGAAACAGGCTCCAGGCTCTGAGCTGTCAGCACAGAGCCCGACGCGGGGCTCAAACTCACAGACCGTGAGATCATGACCTGAGCCGAAGTTGGACGCTCAACCGACCAAGCCACCCAGGCGCCCCCCAAAAAATTTTTTTAACATTTATTTATTGTTGAGAGACAGAGACAGAGCATGAGCAACGGACAGGCAGAGAGTGAGGGAGACACAGAATCCAAAGCAGGCTCCAGGCTCTGAGCTGTCAGCACAGAACCTGACGCGGGGCTTGAACCCACGAACCGCGAGATTATGACCTGAGCCAAAGTCAGGTGCTCAACCAACTGAGGCACCCAGGCGCCCCAGGTCTAAGTGATTTCTCAGTAATTTTTGTATCTCTATTGGTGACCTTACATATGATATTTCTGTTTTCAAGTTAGATAATAACTATTAACAAGTATTCATGACATACATAGAGTAATAAACAGTTTTTTAAATGTATAATACTGTTTGTTTTAGTTGTATCATATTTTGATCATGTTTGCAAATGTCTTCATTTGTCATAAATTTATATTAGAAATAATTCTCAGTAAAGAAGGGACCAGACAATTATTGTCGAAAGGATTCCTTAAATGTAAGAGGGTTGGGAAATTTAACTTCCCATTTCTTTTGCTTCTCCAACCTTTTATTTTGAAAAATGTCAAACCTGCAGAACAGGTAAAAGGATAGAATGAACAGCCATATACCCTTCACTCATAGTTACTGAATATTAACATTTTCCATAATTCCTTTGGTTCTCTTAATGCACATGGAATACATGCATACTTTCTTTTCTCTGTTTCTGTGAACTCACTGAAAGTAAGTTACACATATCATGCTGTGTTACCTCTAACTACTTTAGCATGTGTCTTTTGAGAACAAAGGCATTTTATACATCATCACAGTTTCATTATCCCCTCCAAGAAATTTAACATTGATGTAATATTAGCATCTTCATCTAATCTCTAGTCAGATGTTTCCAGTTGTCCCAAAATGTCCTTTCCGGCCTTTTTTTTACTTTGTGTGTTGTCGGTCACACGTTGCATTTGGTCATTAATTCTTTTCGGTTTCTTGTGGTTTGTCATGACGTTGATGTCGTTGAAGAGTGTATGCTAGTTATTTTGTAGAACGGTCCATAGTCTGAATTTTCTGATTATTTCTTCATGATTACATCTGGGTTAAATATTTTGACAAGAATACTACATTGGTGAGGCGTAAACTTCCCATTGTATCACATCAAAAGGCATAGAATGGCACTTTGTCCCATTTTAATGATGTTGAGCTAGTAACTGTCAGATTTCATTCTGAAAGTGGGTTATTGAAAAGTAATCTGCAGATGATACCTTGGGAGCCTCTGAATATCTGGTTATCCAATAACCCAGTGGTTTTAGCATCATTTGATGCTTCTTGTGTGCTTCACTTATTGAATAAGTGTTTATAAAATGGTGACTTTCTAGTTGTGTCATTCTTTCCTTATTAGTTAACTGAAATTCTTCTGCATGGAAGAGTCCCCTTCGTTTTTATTTTTTTATTTATTTATTTTTTTAAATTTTTTTTTTCAACATTTTTAATTTATTTTTGGGACAGAGAGAGACAGAGCATGAACGGGGGAGGGGCAGAGAGAGAGGGAGACACAGAATCGGAAACAGGCTCCAGGCT
This sequence comes from Panthera pardus, assembly GCF_024362965.1. NCBI lineage: Eukaryota > Metazoa > Chordata > Mammalia > Carnivora > Felidae > Panthera > Panthera pardus. Next base: position 117,278,811 of record NW_026526765.1, read on the forward strand.
CCGAGCCATCAGCCCAGAGCCTGACGCGGGGCTCGAACTCACGGACTGCAAGATCGTGACCTGGCTGAAGTCGGACGCTTAACCGACTGCGCCACCCAGGCGCCCCCCCCCTTCGTTTTTAAAAGTCATAATCCTATATTTGCATTTTTCTCTTAACTTTAACTTGGTGTCATCTTTGTGTATATATATATTACATATACATATATACATATGTATACATATACATATATAATACATATACTATATATGTACGTGTATATACACGTACATAATATATATACATATATATATGTATGATATGTGTTATAAGTGATATTATAGTGTAATTGAGAGGAGCTGGGGTGGAAAGCCAAAGTTCATGTGTTATCTCTGTAGTTTGCTAGATTTATAACTTTTGGATAAACCCCTTCATCTCTCAAGTGTGTGTTTTCTAACTAAATACCTGTCCTATCTACCTCAGAAGGTTGTGATGATGGTGGTGATATAAAATAGTAATCTTTAAATTGATAAATGCTGTGATTCATATTGTTATTCAAAATGATAACGCTATGTCTTGTTTTTCTCTTAAAAAAATTTTTTTTTCATGTATATTTTAGTTTTGAGAGAGAGACAGAGACAGAGTGTGAGCAGGGGAGGGGCAGAGAGGGAGACACAGATTAGAAGCCGACTCCAGGCTCTGAGATTTTAGCACAGAGCCCAACACAGGTCTCCAACTGGTGAACCACCAGATCAGGACCGGAGCTGAAGTCGAATGCTCAACTGACTGAGCCACCCAGGCACCTCATGTCTTATGTATTTTTGAACTTTTAATGTCTAACAAAGTATACTACATTAAAAACTTTGAGTGTTGAATAAATGCTTGCTGAATAAAAGCAGTAAAATACTAATGTATAAATTAGTGAATTTTGAGGTACATGAATTTTATCATGTGAGTTTTCTATTGTGATCCACATGTGTATAGGTGTATTGCAGAAAATTTCAGAGTCAATTTTAGTTGGCTGTAAAAATACCAAAAAATTCAAATTGTTTCTACCTCAAATTTTGAACTTCACTCTAATGTTGTATTTGTTATAGGCATGTGCTGATAAACTGAAAAGAGAAATAGAGCTTTATGGTTGCCCCCCTGATTTTCCAGATGAAGAAGAGGAAGAGGAAGAAATCAATGTTAAAACAGAAGATGTAATAATTAAGGATAAAGCCAAAGGAAAAAAGGTTTGGTGGTTAATAATATTTATTTTGGTTGAAATTTTATATTTGTCTAATTTATATTTGTCTTTTTTTTTTTTTAATGTTTATTTACTTTGAGAGACTGGGGGAGTCTCTCAAATGGGGGGAGGGGCAGAGAGAGGCAGGCTCTATGCAGTGAGCACAGAGCCTGAGGCGGGGTTTGATCTCACAAAACATGAGATTACAATCTAAGCCGAAATCAAGAGTCAGACGCTTAACTGACTGAGCCACCCAGGTGCCTTGTCTAATTTATCTTTGTATTTTCAGGACTTAGCACATAAAAAGTACTCAGTAATTTTGAAAAAGTAACAAAGCCAGAAATTATTTTTCTGACTTTTCGATGGCCCTTTTCCCCCCCTTTTGCTTTTTTCAGCAATAAATTTTAGATTTAGAGAAGAATTGCAAGGTAGAGCGGAGTTCCCTCATGATCCCCTAAGTTCCCATAAGGTTACATCTTATATAACCATGCACAACCCTGAAAGCTAAGAAATTAACATTTGAACAATCCTATTTACTGAACTACAAACCTCATTTGACTTTGAACAGTTTTTTCATTAACACCCTTATTCTGTGCAGGTCTAATCCAAGATTCCACATTGCATTTACTTGTCACATCTCCTTAGTATGTCTCCTTAGTCTCTTCCATCTTTGTCTTCCTTGATTTTCACACTTCTGGAGAGTGCTGGTCAGATAATTTATAGAATGTCCCTCAATTTGAGTTTGTTTAATGATTTCTCATGAGTCATGAGTTGATTGAGAGGTGACATGTCCTCCTCATTGCATCGTATCAGTGAGCGTATGATATTGGTATCTCATTACTGGTGATATTAACCTTGATCATTTGGTTTAGGTGGTGTCTGTCAGGTTTTTCTACTGTAGGGACTCCATTTTCCCCTTTGATTTGTATATATTTTGAGAGATACTTTGAGGCTATGGAAATAGTACTCTTTCTTTCTTTCTTTCTTTCTTTCTTTCTTTCTTTATAATGTTTATTTATTTTTGAGAGACAGATCATGAGTGGGAGATGGGCAGAGAGAGGGGAAGACACAGAATCCTAAGCAGGCTCCAGGCTCTGGGCTGTCAGCACAGAGCCTGATGCAGGGTTCGAACCCATGAACTCTGAGATTGTGGCCTGAACCGAAGTTGGACGCTTAACCGACAGCCACCCAGGCGCCTCAATATCTTCTTTTTAAATATTTTGTCATTAATTTTAGCATTCATCTGTGGATCTTGCCTGCCTGCTATAGTTATTACTGTGTTCTTTTTTTTTTTTTTTTTTTAATGTTTGTTTATTTTTGAGAGAGGGAGAGAGAGAATTCCAAACAGACTCCACACTGTCAGTGCAGAGCCTGATTTGGGGCTTGAACTCATGAACTGTGAGATCATGATCTGAGCTGAAATCAAGAGTCAGATGCTTATTTGACTGTGCCACCTAGGCACCCTATTACTGTGTTGTTCTAATAGTGATTTTCCATTTCCCTCATTCTTTCTCCATTTATTACCTAGAATTCTTCTGAAAAGAATAGTTGTCCTCTCTTCCCCAGTTACTTATTTATTCATTCCCTTTTTATATTGGCGTGGATTCATGCATATTTATTTTATTCTTTGGGTTATACTCCAGTACTCTCTGGTGTTTGGGGGTTGTTATTGTAATTACTCAACTTGTTCTGATTTTGGTCATTGAGAGTCTTTTATGCTGGCTCCTGTGGCCCTCTGACATGCTCCCATCTTTTTTCTTTTCTTTTTGAAGCCCTTTATTATTTTCTGGTGCCAAGATACTACAGCCTTGTCTTATATTTTCCCTGTGCCAGCCCTGCAATCAACCACATCCCCAAGGAGGCCTGTTTCCTTTAGTTGAGAAATGGTATTTAGAAAACTAAGTTCTGAATGCTAGGTATACTCACTGTAGCTCCTTTCAGTAGAAAGAGCAAGGAAATATATATATTAATCCTGGTAACCCACATATATGCACCTGTCTATAATAGTTCTTTATCTCTATATATGTTTAAAAAGTTCTTACTGTGAGGCACCTGGCTGACTTATTTGATAGAGCATGTGACTCTTGATCTTGGGGTCATGAGTTTGAGCCCCACAGTGGGGTTAGAGTTTACTTCAAAAAAAAAAAAAAAGTTCATACTGATAACTTTGGCTCCCTGTTAGCACCATAAGGCTCATTCTAACATTCTCCCTTTGCCAATTTGTGACTTCTTTCTCTGACATTGAGAAATCTGGCCCTCATTATTTATAGTATATAATTTATTCAATCCTAGTCTACTGGTAGTTCAGAACTGCTTAACCCATACTCCTGGGAGGAACAGTTTTACCAATTAAAGTACAGTGTTTGTATATACTTTTTGTTCTTAGAATCTAGTCAACACATTCTTTTCCAAAGTTACTTTTTTTTTTTTTTTTTTTTTTTTTAGTAAGCTCCATGCTGAACATGGGGCTCTTGAAGTCAAAGTCCCTGAGATCAAGTCGCATGTCCTATTGACTGAGCCAGCCATGCATCCCTCCAAAGTTGCTTTTATTTATTTTTTAAATTGTTTTTATTAGTTATTTTAAAAACAAATTTTTTTTTTTAATGTTTATTTACTTTTGAGACAGAGATACAGAGAGTGAGCAGGGTAGGGGAAGAGAGAGAAGGAGACACAGAATCTGAAACAGGCTCCAGGCTCTGAGCTGTCAGCACAGAGCCTGATGTGGGGCTTGAACCCACGAACTATGAAATCATGACCTGAGCTGAAGTCAGACGCTTAACCGACTGAGCCACCCAGCTGCCCCTTTATTAGTTATTTTTGAGAGAGAGAGTGTGAGCAGGGGAGGGGCAGAAAGAGCAGGGGACAGAGAATCTGAAGTAGGCTCTGTGCTGACAACAGTGAGCCTGTTGTGGGGCTTGAACCCACGAACCATGAGATCATGACTTCAGCTAACGTTGGATGCTCAATCGATTGAGCCACCCAGGTGCCCCCCACTCCCCGACAAAGTTACTTCCAAAACTCCTTTTTTTTCCACTCACTTCAAAGTGTGGTTGTATCATATATTAATAATACTGTTTGATACATTTGTCACAGTCTGCATTTCATCTTTGGTTCCTCCCATATCCTGGTTGATTTTTTAAACAAATGTATATACAATAAAATTCAATCTTTTTAGTAGATAGTGGTGTTGGTTTGACAAACACATGGAGTTGTGTTTCTTTTTTTTTTTTTTACTTTTTTTTTAAATGTTTGTTTAATTTTGAGAGAGTGAGACAGAGTGTGAGTGGGGGAGGGGCAGAGAGAGAGGGAGACACAGAATCCAAAGTAGGCTTCAGGCTCTAAGGTGTCAGTACAGAGCCTGACGCAGGGCTCAAACCATGAGATCATGGTCCAGCCGAAGCTGGACTCTTAACCAACTGAGCCACCCAGATGCCCCTGGAGTCGTGTTTCTAACCCCACAGTACCATACAGAGCAGTTCTATCACCTCCCAAATTCCTTCCCTGTCTTTATAGGTTTATTGTTCAACTCCTTTACCCACCTCCAATGCCTGACATTTGGTTGCCTTTTTGATATTGGTAAATATTAGAAGAGGGCAAAACTCTTGTCAGTAGCTTATTCATAACTAAAAAAGATACATATGGCATTAGGAAGAAGGAAATCGAGCTTGGTGCTGACATCTTCTCTTTGATGATAATTCTTTATGGTTTCAACGATTTAGTTACCTCTGGTGTCAAGGTCTTAATATCAGACTGTTCGGTTTGACAGAATAGCACATCTCAATTCGTTAGTAAGCTGACATATCAACAGTATGTTTTGGAATAGAAAAATTACTACTAAATGGGATTATTTACTTAAAATGATTGTGGTCCTAGAATTTGGTAATCATTTGTTGGTTGGTTCTTGATGGAGTTTGTTTTTACTGGTTATTTTCAGAGTAAAGCTGCTGCTAAAGCTGGATCTTCTAAATATCAGTGGAACATTATGAAATCCCTTGGTCTGTCTGATGAAGAGATAGTCAAATTTTCTGAAGCAGAACATTGGCTTGATTATTTCCCACCACTGGCTATTGAGGATCTGAAGAGAATGGGCTTGAAGGTATGTCCATCACCCCTATAGTTTAAGAAAATATGAAGAACACATTTGTATTTATGTGATTTCTGTGAGTTTGGACCATCTCATAATTTAGAATAATTTATTCCACCTGTATTCCAGTAATGAATTAGTTCTGTTATTGTTATGGGCCTTGATGTAAGCAGCGAAGTACTTTAATATTTGTTGTATTGAAAATGTTTTAATATGTTAGCAGTTAGTAGAAGGGAATTCTGTTCAAAGACTATGAAGAAGGCAAAGGTTAGTTTGTATATTTAGGAATACACAAAGGTGTTATTTAAATGTTCCTTCTTAACTTATAATTTCTATATGTTTGTTATATGAATATGTGTGCTTAAAAACTTTTACAAGTTAATATAATTATAATATATATTTAATAGGTGGAACCTGAATATTGTTCTCCTTTTAATGTTTGATATAATTTTAAGTTGGAAAATAAAGAGTGAAAGAGTAAATAATTGGTGGGAGTTTTTATTCATAGAAACTATACACATTTCTCAAAAATCATGTATTTTCTTTTCTGTAGGTCGACTGGCGTCGCTCCTTCATCACCACTGATGTTAATCCTTACTATGATTCATTTGTCAGGTGGCAGTACTTAACATTAAGAGAAAGAAGTAAAATAAAATTTGGGAAGCGGTGAGTTTGTTGTCCTTCAGTATAATAAAGAAAAATTTCACTCTGCATTGTAATTCAGTGACCGATAGATAGCTTCTTTTTTTCATTATCCTTTCTCTTCTTATAACTTTTTTCCTTTTTGTTCTCATGTCTCCTTTGTTTTCCTTTTTGTCTTACCAGCATTTTAGTGTTTTACCAGTGTTTAATGTGTCTGAGCTGCTAAAAAGAGGGAGAATAGGAGTATTGGCTGTTATGATCTCCCTAATTCTTTTCAGTATTTTCAGTCAAGCAGAAAAAGAATTTTATATATGTGTTAGTTTATCTACTTTTTCTATAAATTGTTTAAGATTCTTCCTTGATTCTATGGATTAATTAAAAACTATGTGTGCTTCATAACTGAATTTGTATTTTAGAATCTGTTTCATACCTACCGGCACAAAAAGAGACACTTCGAATCTGTTTCATACCACAAAGCCAAGACCGGTGCATAGTTTTCAGGGGTATTACCTTTAATGAAGGCAGAAAGCTTTCATTAAATAGGCTGGCCACTACTCATAAAAGCATAAATAATTGATGTAGACATTTGTTCAGTTAAAAGTTTTAGTTAGAAGAAATATTGTAAGATATTAGCAATAAAGGCAAATACATTAGGATAAAACTTGTATACTATAATAATATTTGTCACTTACTATTTATTTTTTAGGTATACCATTTATTCTCCAAAAGATGGACAGCCTTGTATGGATCATGATAGGCAAACTGGAGAGGTAATTATTTGTGACATAGAGTAGCTATTATAATAATTCTCACTATGGCCATAGAGTTTACGGAATAGATCAGGAACCTAAATAATTTTATTTCAGTGCTGAGGTGTATTCTGGTGGCTGTGAAGAGGGAAACAGAATGTTACTGTAAGATTCTGTGTCTTGTCTAAGACCTTGTTACTCCAAAGGTGGTCCTAGGACCAGCTGCATCTCATCTGCTTGTGAGAGAAAAGCACATTCTTGGGCCTCATCCCCAAATTGCTGAATAAGAAGTTCTGAGGGTGGAGCCCAGGAATCTGTCTTTAATAAGCTTTCAATATGACTCACATGTAGGCTAATGTTTGAGGAGCGCTCCCTGGAGAATACACTGCTCTAAAAAGAGAGATGGGGCAAGGTAATGAGATATGTGGCTAACTGATGTACACAGATTCCATTTATACTTGCTTTGATCATGTGCTTGCTTATTTCTAAAGTACTTCTAGCCATGCATGACATCAGTTCATTCTACATTCCTTAGTAACATTATTCTTTATAATACTTGAGTGAAGCCAGGATCATTTGCCTAAACCTGTGGCACAGTAAATCAACAACAATGCCAGCATCTGAACTTAGGATTCCCTATGAGTTCATCTTCCTTTGTTACCATCTTTGAATGCATTTGTAGTCTAGCGACTACTTTTCGAAGTTTGCTTTCAATTATGGTGTAACTTATCTAACAGAAATGAGAGTTGATCAAAATTTTGAATTCAGAAGACCCAGTTTACTGACTGTATTAACTTTTAATATGGTCAACACCAGCAGTATCCTAAATTCCAGTAGTATGCCATAGTTTTTCAAAGCATTTTACTCTTCATTTGTCTTCTGTGTTCTTTGGGATAAGTCCTGTGTGAGTCACAGTACGGTTATATTACAGTTGAAGGAATGAAGTCTCAGACTTTGTCTCCCTTGGATCAAGATATTAGTAACAGCCCAAGCTAGGTTTTGAATGCTTGTGCTCTGGCCCCTGGTCCAGTATATTTCTATGATGGCTGCTCTGGGGGATTGTTTGATTACATATTCTGACTCCCATTTTGGTAAACACCGTTTTGGGTGATTACTCTAAGTCACTTTTTCCCCCCTCATTCTTCACTCTCAAGTGAATTCTTAGCAAATTGTCCTTACTTAGTAGAGTCTGGGCCTCCTTTACCAGTTCTGATTTGGTGTGGAGTGGGAAGGTGGTCTTTCAAGTCACTTCTTACACCTTAGGCTTTATGGGAATATAGTCAGCTCCCTACTGGCTGACTCCTCCTTGTAAGAAAGAATTATTCTAACAATGCAAGAATCCATCTAAGAAATTTGAATCCGATCTCTCACTTCTATGTGTGGGTTTAATTCAAGTCTTTTTTCTTCTTAAGGTTTGGTTTTGTTTATTTGTTTAGGGTGTGGGACCTCAGGAATATACTTTAATCAAGTTGAAAGTGCTTGAGCCGTACCCATCCAAATTAAGGTAGGTTCGCTGCAGAGTTATTGCATTATCTTTTTGAAGTAACAGATAAATGCAATAGAATCCACAACACTTCTTTGTGTAAACATATATTTTTTTCTTCTTAGTGGCCTGAAAGGGAAAAATATCTTCTTGGTAGCTGCTACTCTCAGACCTGAGACCATGTTTGGACAGACCAACTGTTGGGTTCGCCCTGATATGAAGTACATTGGGTTTGAGACGGCGAATGGTGATATATTCATCTGCACCCAGAGAGCCGCCAGGAATATGTCATACCAGGGCTTTACCAAACACAATGGAGTGGTGCCTGTTGTTAAGGAATTAATGGGAGAGGTGAGTTGGGTAGCAGATTTTTAATTTTAGTGCTTAAATTTAGAGGAACATTTTATCCATGACACTTGAGAAAAGAGCATTGGAAAAATCATTTTAATTGAGGAATACATGCAATGTGTAAATCGTAAGTTCAATATTTTGGTGCAGTTTTATTACATGTGTATACTCCACCCTAATCAAGATACAGACCAATTCCAGTAGTCCAGAAGGTGCTCCCACGTCCATCTTGCAGTCAGTACCCACCCCTCTTCCACAAAGGTAACCACCACTCTGCTTTTAGTCATCAAAGATTAGTTGCTGTTCTTGAACTTTACGTGATTGAATTATATAATCTGTACTCTTTTGTGTCTGGCTTCTTTTGCTCAACATTAAGTCTGTGAAATTCATGCATGTTGTGTGTAGTAGATTTGTTCTTTTTTTATTGCTGTGGAATATTCCTTGTATGACTATATCACTATAGCATTTTTGACTCTTATGTTTCAGTTCAGTAAGTATCTGCTTGAAAAATAGACAGTTCTCCCCAAGAGATTTAATGGTTGCAGTGGAATATGATTACCTGTGTTTCTGGTATAGAATTGCAGCTGTTTGTTTTTCTGAAGAATCTTGGTTGATGGTAACTAAATCTGGACGATTATATAGCTTTTATTCTTACACTTTATTTACTTACCAAAATTTCAGAGTATATTTTATTAAACCCTTTCATAAATGCTAATCTTAGGAATCTTGATAAATCACATTTTCAAATTTTTTTAATGTTTATTTTAGATTTTTTAAAAAAATATTTATTTTTGAGGCAAAACAGAGTGTGAGCAGGGGAGGGGTAGAGAGAGAGGGACATACAGAATCCGAAGCAGGCTTCGGGCTCTGAGCTGTCAGCATAGAGCCCAACGCGAACCGTGAGATCATGACCTGAGCCAAAGTCAGACGCTTAGTTTTCTGAGCTACCCAGGTGCCCCTCTTCCTCTTTTTAATATACAGATGGCAATATAATTTGGGGCGTCTGGCTGGCTTAGTCAGAAGAGTGTGTGACTCTTTTTTTTTTTTTTTTTTTTTAATTTTTTTTTTCAACGTTTTTTTATTTATTTTTGCGACAGAGAGAGACAGAGCATGAACGGGGGAGGGGCAGAGAGAGAGGGAGACACAGAATCGGAAACAGGCTCCAGGCTCCGAGCTGTCAGCCCAGAGCCTGACGCGGGGCTCGAACTCACGGACTGCGAGATCGTGACCTGGCTGAAGTCGGACGCTTAACCGACTGCGCCACCCAGGCGCCCCTGAGTGTGTGACTCTTAATGTCAGGGTCCTGAGTTTGAATTCTTCACTGGGGGGTAGAGATTACTACAAAAAAACCCAAAACCCAAAAAAACAAAAAACACAAATGGCAGTATACTTTATCACATTTTTCTGCATCTTGCTTTCTTCTTTTTTCTTTTCCTTAGCTATGTCTTGGTATTTGCCTTGTGGGTGCATAGCTTCCTTATGTCTTATGTTTTGCAGCCACATAAGTAGTCCATTGTGTGGCTGTACCACAGCGTATTTAACCATTTTCTATAATGCACATTTGAATAGATTCCTGTTGTTTTCTGTTACAAGCAGTGCTGTCACTTCTCATCAGCTGTTGGAGTTGTGTCTGAGAAGTTTTTAGGAATAGTGTTAATAACAGAGATTTTTCCTGTTACTAGTGCAATTTCTTTCCCTGTAAATTTGAACAGATTTTGGAGTGAGGAAAATGGGTGGTATAAATTAAAAAACAGCTTTTAGCCCTTAAGACTGTTACGATATTTAGCCTTCACCCACGTGACTGTAAGTTCCATAAAAGCAGTTTCTCTTTGAATAAAGCGGGCCGGTGGGAACTGTGTGGAATTGAGAGGTGCAGTCTTTAGCTTAGTTTTGAGAGTATGGGTTCAGTATTGTTGAATCTTTGGATTTTAAGAGAAACTAGATGTGTGTTTTTCATACAATTTGTCTTCCTAATCATTGTTTTTGTTTTTTTTTAAGTTTATTTATTTATTTTTATTTGGAGAGAGAGCTAGAGAGCAAGTTGGCGAGGGGCAGAGAGAGAGGGAGACAGAATCCCAAGTAGGCTCTGTGCTTTCAGCCCAGAGCCCTATGTGGGGCTTGAACTCACTATGAGATCATGACCTGAGCCGAAGTCAAGAGTCGGATGCTCAACCAACTTAGCCACTCAGGTGCCCTGCTAATCATTGTTTTAAATGGATATACAGTATTTTATTTTGTTTATATCTCATATTTTGTTAAATGCTTTTTCTATCATTTAAATTTTAGCTGTTTCCAGGTTTTGCTGTTGTAGTTAACACAGCATTGGGTAGACTTCTCAAAGAAAAAATGTTTTTTTCTTTTGAGGTAAATTCCTAGGACTGGCTGGATCTAAGTTGTGTGAATGTTTTTGTGTCTCGCTATGATTCTTATATCGTTTCCCTCAAGGAGTACAATGCCACCAGCAATGTATTAGTGTATTAATTTCCTGACCACCTTATGACATCACGTTTGGGAATTATAATTATTTACAACTATTTTTAGTCTAGTGTGTATAAAAGAATGAGTTTGTTTTACTTCACGTATTTTTGAATGTTAGCTTCTCAGGGCTTAAAAATATTAACACTTTTAAATTTGAGTGAGTAAAATAAGTTTTTTCACCTTTTATGCTGATCTTTTTGTTTCACAGGAGATGCTTGGTGTGTCGCTTTTTGCACCTTTAACATCTTATAAGGTGATCTATGTTCTTCCAATGCTCACCATTAAGGAGGATAAAGGTAAAGAGTTTCTTTCTTTCTTTCTAGAAATACTTTGGTGATTGCATTCTGGTTGTATTAATTAATTCCATACTTTCTTGTATAAGGCACTGGTGTGGTCACAAGTGTTCCTTCTGACTCCCCTGATGATTTTGCTGCCCTCAGAGATTTGAAGAAAAAGCAAGTGAGTATCTGAGTTTCATGTTGTTATTAATTCTTTATCATCTCATTATGTACCATTGAACCAACTATGAAGTGAAAAAGCTATCATATCTTGGAACTGTTATCTCTACCTTGTTTCTATATGTGTATATATTTGAAACATAATATTTCACAGAATTTTTAAGACTTCTAGAGTTTAGGTTTACAATAAATTGGAGAAGAAGGTAGAGAGATTCCCCTTGTTCCCACACATGCACAGCCTCTGCCGTTATCAACATTCCCCACCAGAGTGGTGCATTTCTTACCACGGATCAACCTACGTTGATGCATTATAATTCCCCAAAGTCCATAGTTTACCTTAGGGTTCACTCTTGGTGGTGTATATTTGGGTTTGGACAACTGTATAATGACATAGATTCATCATTAGTATATCATATAGAGTATTTTCGCTGCCCTAAAAGTCCTGTGTGCTCTTTTTGTTCATCTCTCTCCCCTGTGACCATGCTGTCAGTGCAGAGCCCCATGTGGGCTCGATGTCACAAACCATGAGATCATGACCTGAGCTGAAATCAAGAGTCGGATGCTTAACTGACTGAGCCACCTCGGTGCCCAATGTCTCTTAATTCTTGGTACTGTCTTTTGCAGAGCAGCTTTTAACTTTAATGAAGTTTGATTGTTATTTCTTTCACGGATTAGGTCTTTGATGTTGTATCTAAAAAGGCACCACCATACCCATGGTCATTTAAGTTTTCACCTACGTTAGCTTCTAGGAATTTTATAATTTTATGTTTTACATCTAGGTCTGTGATACATTTTGAGTTAATTTTTATGACAGTGTAAGCACTATGTCTAGATTCATTTTTTTTTTTTTTTGCACCTGGGTGTCTAGTTATTCCAGTAACATTTGTTGAAAAGACTATCTTTGAGTTATTGTATTGCCTTTGCTCCTTTGTCAGAGATCAGTTGACTCTCTTTATGCGCTCACTATTTTGGTGCACTGAACTATTTGTCTCTTCTTTCCAGCACTACACTGTCTTGATTACTGTAACTTTATAGTAAGTCTTGAAGTCAGATAGTGTCTGTCCTCCGATTTTTTTTTTTTTTAGTACTGAGTTCACTATTCTGGATCTCTTGCTTCTGTATAAAGCTTTGTGATCAATTTGTTGATATTCATAAAATAACTTGTTGGGATTTTCATTGAGATTGTGCTGAATCTGTAGGTTAAATTGGAATTGGTAAGAATTGACATCTTGGCAATACTGAATCTTTCAGTCCATGAACATGAAGTATCTCTCCATTTATTTAGTTCTTTGATTCTCTTCATAGAGTTTGTAGTTTTTCTCACGTAGATCTTATGTATGTTTTGCTGCTTTTGTACCTAAGTATTTGATTTTGGAGGGGACGCTAATATCAGTGGTACTGTGTTTTTAGTTTTGAATTCCACTTGTTCATTTTTAGTATATTGGAGTGCAATTAACTTTTTTTTTTTTAAGTTTATTTACTTATTTTGAGCGAGGGGGAGGGAGAGAGAGAGAGAGAGAGAGAGAGAGAGAGAGAGAGAGAATGCGAGTGGGGGAGGGGCAGAGAGAGCAAGGGACCGAGAGAGAATCCTAAGCAGGCTCTGTGCTGTCAGTGCAGAGCTTGATGTGGGGCTCAGGCTCACAGACTTCGAGACCATGAACTGAGCTCAAATCGAGAGTTGGTTTTAATTGACTCAGTCATCTGAGGTACCCCTGGAATGCAATGAACTTTGGTATATTAACCTTGTATCCTGCAACTTTGCTACAATTGCCTGTTAGTTCCAGGAGTTTTTTTCCCTTCATTCTTTTGGATTTTCCTACGCAGATGATCATTCCATCTATGAACAAAGACAGTTTTATGCCTTCCTTCCCAATCTGTATACCTTTTATTTTATTTTCTTCCCTTATTGCATTAGCAAGGGCATTCAGAACGATATTGAAAGGAAGTGATGAGAGGAACATCCTGGCTTCATACCTGATCTTAGTGGGAATACTTTGAATTTCTCATCCTTAAGTGTGATATTAGCTATGGGTTTTTTGTAGATAGTCTATCAAGTTTTAGAAGGTCTGCATCTATTCCAGTTTACTATGATTCCTTATCAGGAATGGGTGTTGGATTTTTTTCAAATGCTTTTCTTGCATCTCTTAATAGGATCATGTGATTTTTCTTTTTTAATGTTTTGCTGGATTCCATAAAACTTTAGAAAAAGTTGTAATATTCATATTCACATTTTCATTGCAACCTAGAATATGAACCTCATTTTCAGTGGTGTGTGTGTGTGTGTGTGTGTGTGTGTGTGTGAATTTTTGCTATTGGCTTGCTATTTCTTTTTAATTTTTTAAAATGTTTTTATTTTATTTTTTTCTGAGAGAGAGACAGAGCATGAGTGGGGGAAGGGCAGAGAGAGAGGGACACACAGAATCTGAAGCACAGATTGTCAGTCTGTTCTGTCAGGCAGCACAGAGCCCTACGCGGGGCTTGAGCTCACAGACCATGAGATCATGACCTGAGCCGAAGTTGGACGCTTAACTGACTGAGCCACCCAAGCGCCCCATTTGGCTTACTATTTCATCATTTAAGCAATTCACTGTAATTTAAACTGTTGAGTTTTTTAGTGACATAGATCTCTTCTTGAGATATTTGGTAAAATTAAAAAATTTCCATACGAAAGGGAGAACAAATAGTTTATATTTTAATTTCTATTTGTTTATTTAGGAGAACAAATATTTTTTAAAAAGTTTTGGAGTTTGTTCTCTCAATGATTATGCCAATGAAGTGTTGATCATTAGTGTTAATTTGTAAAATTTTTTTGTAGGCCTTACGAGCAAAGTATGGAATTAGAGATGACATGGTCTTGCCATTTGAGCCGGTGAGTACACTGAGGACTCAGAATATTCATACCCATCTCTTTGTCATTGAAAAAAAAGAGCTAGCATTTTCCTTGTAACAAAATTAAATAATTAGTGGATATAAAAATAAGAGGGAGTTTGCTTAGAGTTTATTTACTTTAATTTGCTATCTGTTGTGGCACTTAAGAGTGAGAGAAAGACCAAGAGTAAGTATTTTCTTAGCACCTGGCACCTGCAGTTCTGAAACAAACAATGTTTTTAGCATCACCAGTTTTATAGTAGCTTATTTTGCTAGTAGGGCCAATTTCCAAGCTTCTAAAGACAAAATTTTGCCATGTTAGCCATGAATGTTTATGTTTTCATATTAGTGCCTGGTGAAGAAAAAAAAAATTTAGTTACTAGCAAATAACTTTCATGAAGAATCTAGAAGACTTTTTATAAGCCAGAAGTAAGACCATCCTTAGATTTAGTTTTTTATATCGTTTTGCTAGTTTTAGAATTATATGCCAATACAGGGTTGTGAGCTGGAGAAGGTGTGTTTTATAGTGAGGGAGGGACAATTTAGGGGTTGGTGCAGAGAATTTGGGTAGTTCCTGTGGAGGAGAGTAAGAAGACAAATTCACATCTGGATGTTAGTCACAGTGATTACCTAATGTGTGGTGCTCTTGTAATGATGTATAAAATCTGAAATGACTTCATTGGACAGTAGAGGAAAATGAATTATGCACCATAGGGCGTTTTTATGATCATTCAGTGTGAATAAGGTCCTGAAATTGCTGTTCTTTACAGGTGCCAATCATTGAAATCCCAGGTTTTGGAAATCTTTCCGCTGTAACCATTTGTGATGAGTTGAAAGTTCAAAGCCAGAATGACCGAGAAAAACTTGCAGAAGCTAAGGAGAAGTTATATCTAAAAGGGTTTTATGATGGTGTAAGTTATAATTTTTTAGTTTTGCTCTGTATATTTTTCAATGATTTAGAAGAAAATAGAAAGATTCAATATAGTTTCACCTACATACTGATTTGAGAGATAATATGAGATTGTGTTCTTCTGTTTCCAAATTTATTTATTTTTTGTTCAATGGCACTTATAGAAATTATATATTTGTGTCTTTTAGGAATGTCTAAGAAATGAGTTTCTTGAGAAGATTATTTAAAGTTAGTTCATGTTATTATGGAGTCAATTTCATAGGTTTATTGCATGGACAATACCTGGTCCCTTTTGCTCTTTTAATTGAGGAGTTCATATTTTAAATAAGCAGTTTTTCTCATTTAGTTGCTAATGTCCACTAAATGCCAGGGGAGTGCAACAGACATGTTTGGAACCTCTCTTTTCTCCTTAATTGTGCATGTGTTAATGTGGCTTACACATTTCCATGGAAAGAGGATTAGGCTAGAGAAAGTAAAAATCAAGCCAAGTTGCTAGTGACTTGAGGTTAAAATGAAGATTTTTAAGGCTATAAATGGGAATTCTTTATTTTTACCTTCACTTTCATCGTTCTGGATAACCAACAATTGGTTATGTGTCTTTTTTTTAAGTGACTTACACATTTTGGGTGGTAACAAAAGCTACCACTTATACAGATAGCACTTAAATGTTAACTTATTTAAATCTCAAAATAACCTCGTGAAGTAGGCACTATCATTCCTGTTTTACAGATGAGGAAATTGAGGCACTGAGACATTAAGTAATTTACCCAAGATCAGCAGATAGGTAGCCAGTGGCAGAACTGGTCTACCTGGGGAGCTTGGCTCCAGGGTTTGTGCTCTTAACCACTTTACTAACGTGATCTATAAGTATAATTTTATAGTGGTCAATTAAATTGATATAAAGCACTTGAGCATGTTAGAGGATTGGAAGGTCAGAAAACATCTTTCTTTTCCATTTAAGATAGAAACTATTTCAGAGAGAAACAGGAGTCACATAGCTGGAGGTCAAAATATGAGCTGGAAGGGGACTGTGTGGATCTGTGACAACAATGGGCAAGCTAATACCTAGCCCTAGGATTAAATTTCCTCACTACGTTAAAGGCAGAGTTGAAAAACCAGCCTTCCTATAAGGGCCAGGTTTATCACATGGCCAAGCTAAGAAAAATGCTTGCTGGCAACAGGCAGAATTGGAAACAGAAGTCTAACTGGGGCTGAGCTGTGTGAGCTCCGTTCATTTTCCCAAAGCCTTCCTTCAGGAATGAACTGAGTGAGCCTATTGAAATTCTCTCCCCATGGAAATCTGAGAAGTGGGAGGGTCATGAGGGATCCTTCCTCATCTTGTTCGTGATAGCCATTCTAGTCATGGCAAAAGAAAAACCAAGTGTGTTGTATATATTGATCACCCAAGCTCTGGCAAAATAAAAACTTAAGATTACAAATGTGATAGATTTCACACTAAAAATATCTTAGTTGTGGATGGAAGTAAATTTAGTTAGGGAAAAATTTGGAGGGAACGCGAGGCAAATTTTAATTGTTTTGTCTGTGTTTTGTCCCCCCACTTCTCATCCTTTTAGGTAATGTTGGTGGATGGATTTAAAGGACAGAAGGTCCAAGATGTAAAGAAGACTATTCAGAAAAAGATGATTGACACTGTATGTGATAGGCCATCCTCTGAAGGCTGTTTTAGGAGAAAACCCTTTTTTAAAATTTCTTTCTTTCTTTTTCTTTCTTTCTTTCCATTTATTTATTTTTGAGAGACAGAGTGAGACAGAACATGAGCTGAGGAGGGGCAGAGAGAGAAGGAGACAGAGAGTCTGAAGCAGGATCCAGGCTCTGAGCAAGCGTTCAGCACAGAGCCCGATGCGGGACTCAGACCCACAAACCGTGAGATCATGACGTGAGCCGAAGTCAGACACCTAACGGAATGAGCTACCCAAGCATCCTTTTTTTTTTTTTTTTTTTTAAAGTAGGCTTCATGCGCAGCCCAGAGCCCAAAGCGGGGTTTAAAGTCACAGCCTTGAGATCAAGACCTGATCTGAGATCAAGAGTGCCCCTAAACTAAATTTTGATTTCTGACAGTTATATATGGCTTTAATACAGAGAGACTGTGGTGTGTAAAGCTTACTAAAATAAAAAACCAGCAGTTTCCTCTCCATCCTTCTCACATTCTCTTCAGTTTCTCTTCCTTGGACAGGATTACTTTCAGCTATTTTGGTTATTTCTTTTAATATTAACCTCCATCTCTCAGATCTCTAATGTAAATGCTCATAGAGTAATTTTTAAATTTTGATTTTCAGTTTTAGACATTAGCCATTGACTTTCTACCTTGGAAAATCAAGATTTAACTCTTTTTTCTACCTTGTGTCTTTCTGACCTCACCACATTTGTGTGCCCTTCTCTACCTCCCATCTTTTTAGTATAGGTACATTATAACTTATATGAGAGCAGTAATTGTGTACATTAAAAAAAATATTTCTTTTCATATGTTAATGTGGGATTTCCATGTTCAATTTGCTAATCTCTTTTTTTTTAAGTCTTTTAATTTATTTTTGAGAGAGAGAGAGAGAGAGCGAGCGCAAGTGGGAGAGGGGCAGACAGAGAGAATCCCAGGCAGGCTTTGCACCGTCAGTACAGAGTCCGATATGGGGCTCAAGCTCACAAACCATGAGATCACGACCTGAACCAAAGCCAAGTGAGCCACCAGGTGCCCCCATTGTATACATTTTTGAGACATCACTGATGTACAATGAAACTTTTCTTCCCCAGCTTTTGTTTTTCCCTGGTGTTAATAATTGTCCTTCTTGTTTTTTAATTCCTTTTTTAAATTCCTTACTTTAAATACAATGCTGTATTCCCAAACTCTGTCCCAACTCTTTATTTCTTCTTTCACTACTTTAACACGTCAGTATGCTGTTGGTTCCTTCTTGGAGAAAGCTCTTCCCCCGCCTTCTGGCCTGTTTTAGTCTGGACTGGTTACTTACTGTCCTAGTGCACAAATATCTGGGATCTTCTTCCATTACTAAGAATTTTCTTTGCTTCTCTTGAGTTGGATCTCTTGTTTCCTTGATCCCATGGCCGCTGCTTAATTATTCCCTCTCTCATTTGGGTTAAGCTCTTACTCTAGTAGCTTTCCTAAAAAACGGTACCTGGAAGGTAAATTTTTGTAAGCTTCCATGTGTGAAATATCTTGTCTATCTTCGTACTTGGTTGCCTGGGGACAGAATTCTAGATTGAAAGTAGTTTTGCCTTAGAATTTCATGGACATTACCCATGGTGCTCTGGTTCAGAATGCTGTTGTGAAGTCTGAAACCATTTTGGTAATAACTCATTTTTTTTATAAATGCCCTGTTTTTCCCCCTCTCCTTCTCTTTGTATAGAATCTTGTCTTTCTTCCTGATGTTACGAAATTTCGTGATTTACTGTGGTGTAGGTCAATTTTCATTCATTTTTCTGAGTGCTTAGTGGGCTCCTTCAGCCTGAAGACTTAGGTGCTTTAATTTTGGGAAAATTTCTTGACTTTTTCTTTGGTTGTTTCATCTCTTCCTTTCCTTATTTGTTGCTTCCTGAATTCTTATTCAATTATGGGTTCTCTTAGACTCTGGAAGTCTTTTTCTTTCTGGGAGAGTCCCTCAACTTTTTCTTCCTGAGATTTTGTTTGTTTATTGTGCATTTTTTATATCTGCTATTTGTGTGTATGTGTAAAAAAATTATTTTTGGTATGGAAAATTTCAAATTAAAAAAGTGGAGAGTAGTGTGTTGAATTCCTGTATACTTATTATCCAGCTTCATCGTTACCAACGCAGGACCTTTTTTTTTTTTTTCAATATATGAAGTTTATTGTCAAATTGGTTTCCATACAACACCCAGTGCTCATCCCAAAAGGTGCCCTCCTCAATACTCATCACCCACCCTCCCCTCCTTCCCACCCCCTATCAACCCTCAGTTTGTTCTTAGTTTTTAAGAGTCTCCTATGCTTTGGCTCTCTCCCACTCTAACCTCTTTTTTTTTTTCCCCCTTCCCCTCCTCCATGGGTTTCTGTTAAGTTTCTCAGGATCCACATATGAGTGAAACCATATGGTATCTGTCTTTCTCTGTATGGCTTATTTCACTTAGCATCACACTCTCCAGTTCCATCCACGTTGCTACAAAGGGCCATAATTCATTCTTTCTCATTGCCATGTAGTACTCCATTGTATATATAAACCACAATTTCTTTATCCATTCATCAGTTGATGGACATTTAGGCTCTTTCCATAATTTGGCTATTGTTGAGAGTGCTGCTATAAACATTGGGGTACAAGTGCCCCTATGCATCAGTACTGCTGTATCCCTTGGGTAAATACCTAGTAGTGCTATTGCTGGGTCATAGGGTAGGTCTATTTTTAATTTTTTGAGGAACCTCCACACTGTTTTCCAGAGCGGCTGCACCAATTTGCATTCCCACCAACAGTGCAAGAGGGTTCCCGTTTCTCCACATCCTCTCCAGCATCTATAGTCTCCTGATTTGTTCATTTTGCCCACTCTGACTGGCGTGAGGTGATATCTGAGTGTGGTTTTGATTTGTATTTCCCTGATGAGGAGCGACGTTGAGCATCTTTTCATGTGCCTGTTGGCCATCCGGATGTCTTCTTTAGAGAAGTGTCTGTTCATGTTTTCTGCCCATTTCTTCACTGGGTTATTTGTTTTTCGGGTGTGGAGTTTGGTGAGCTCTTTATAGATTTTGGATACTAGCCCTTTGTCCGATATGTCATTTGCAAATATCTTTTCCCATTCCGTTGGTTGCCTTTTAGTTTTGTTGGTTGTTTCCTTTGCTGTGCAGAAGTTTTTCATCTTCATAAGGTCCCAGTAGTTCATTTTTGCTTTTAATTCCCTTGCCATTGGGGATGTGTCAAGTAAGACATTGCTACAGCTGAGGTCAGAGAGGTCTTTTCCTGCTTTCTCCTCTAGGGTTTTGATGGTTTCCTGTCTCACATTTAGGTCCTTTATCCATTTTGAGTTTATTTTTGTGAATGGTGTGAGAAGTGGTCTAGTATCAATCTTCTGCATGTTGCTGTCCAGTTCTCCCAGCACCATTTGTTAAAGAGACTGTCTTTTTTCCATCAACACAAGGCCTTTTTTATAGGATGCTATTGTTTCATGAATGTGAAATCCTAATCTTTTATTTCTCTGAGGAAGATTGTTGATATTTAAGAGTAGGTACAGAAAGATGATTGGAACCTTTTTGGATGTGAGTAGGGCTTCATTGGGGGAGATCTAGAAGAGCTTTTTGGGTCTTGGGGAAGCCTTTATATTAGCCCTGATGTCAATTAGTTAGAGCTTCTTGGATTTATTAGCTTCCTCCTAGAAGATTCTTCCACTTTCTAGCTTGAGAAGTCTAAGCTAACTGGGAGCTGAAAAAATTGCTAGGGGGAATACCAAAACCCATTGTGCTGACTCTCCACTGAATCTGTCTCTTCCCACTGTGATACCCATATCCTTAACTCTGTCTTTGGTTGAGTGACTTTTGTATCCTCTCCAGAGCATAAACCTTCATTGTTCTCCTGGCATAGGGAGGGGCATTTGCCTGTCTGCATAGGATGGGATTAGGGTATCTGGGGTTCTGACCTCTTCTTTAGAAACTTCAGTTAGTCCTCTTTTCAGCAGAGTTCGATGTCTGTTTTTAATTTCCCTTCTTTATACCAAAGTCCTAGCTATTTAAGTTCAGTATGAAGAATTGCATTAAAAACAAAGAACAATGAATCATTTTATGAATAATTATGTTGAATTTTATCTTAAAAAATAGCCTGACAAGTGTGGGACCATAATACATTAAGAGGTATTTATATTTGGTAAACAGTTACATTCACGGTTAGTTTTCTAGTGGACGTTTTTCATGACACTATAAATCTTTAGCAACAATGTTTTTCATGTTTAGTTTTTGTGCATCTAGTTTTTTAAAAGCAGTGGTTCTATGCGTTTAACTTCATATTTTCTTTATATTCTTTTTGTTTATTTTTTAGAGAGAGAGATCGAGCATGAGTGGGGAGAGAGGCAGAGAGAGGAGAGAGAGAGAATCCCAAGCAGGGTCTGTGCTGACAACGCTCACATCTCCCCCTCTTTATATTCTTACTATAACAAGGATAGGGATGCATGGGTGGCTCGGTTAGTTAAGCATTAGACTCTTGATTTCAGTGCAGGTCATGATCTCTTGGTTTAAGAGTTCAAGTCCCGAGTCGGGCTCCATGCTTATAGTTCGGAGCCTGCTTGGTATTCTCTCTCTCCCTTTCTCTCTGCCCATCCCCTCCTTGCTCTCTCTCTTTCTCTCTCTCTCTCTCAAAATAAGTAAATAAACTTAAAACAAAAATAATAAGGGTAAAGGGCTTCCATAGGCAATCTAACCTTCAAACCATAGAATTAGAAAGTATTGAACATCATTCATGTTCCACTGAAAAGGAATAATCTATACCTAGGAAAGATGATCCATTTGACAGAGATACACACCTTTTCAAAAGCAAATGATGTATAGAAAGAATGGCAGGGCCGCCTGGGTGGCTCAGTTGGTTAAGTGGCTGACTTCAGCTCAGGTCATGATCTCACGGGTCGTGATCTCATGGCTTGTGAGTTCGAGCCCCGCGTCAGTCTCTGTGCTGACAGCTTGGAGCCTGGAGCCTGCTTTGGATTCTGTGTCTCCGTCTCCCTCTGTTCCTCCCCTGCTTGCACTCTGTCTCTTTCTCAAAAATAAATAAAGATTAAAAAAAATTAAAAAAAAAAGAGAATGGCAGATAACTTATACTGGGAAGACATACTGAAGATGTGGGGTTTTTGTTATTGGTGGTGTAACATTTTTTTTTAAAGTTGTTTTTTATTGTCCCTGAGGAATAGAGATTGACTTGACATAATATCTGATATATTTTTATTTGCTTTCATGTAGGGAGATGCCTTTATTTACATGGAACCAGAAAAACAAGTTATGTCCAGGTCTTCAGATGAATGTGTCGTGGCCTTGTGTGACCAGTGGTTAGTCTCTCGTACAGCAAGACATTTCCTTCAGTCATTTTACTTATCCTTTTGAATTTTATGTTTTTTTTTTTAATCAATCTGTCCACTACCAGGTACTTGGATTATGGAGAAGAGAACTGGAAACAACAGACATCCCAGTGCTTGAAGAACCTGGAAACGTAAGAAGGGAAAAAAGTGATGAGGGAAGGGAAAGGAGATCAGAAACATGGAAGACAGTGAGGATGAAGAGAGACACTGTACCTTTTACTCTCTCCAGATTCTGTGAGGAGACCAGGAGGAATTTTGAAGCTACCCTAGGTTGGCTACAAGAGCATGCTTGCTCGAGAACTTATGGTTTAGGTAAGCATGTTTCAAATTCTTCTGTTTGAATGACTTGGCCAGTTACCTGGCACATTAACCCTTTTACTTTTTCTCTGTCTCTCCTAGTATTTTTCTGAATTGAGAGGTTTTGGTTTGAGGGTGAGGGAAACTGGGGTGTGGTGCCCTACCGTCTATCTACCTGCTGGTAGAGTATGACCTCTCAAACCCACATAGCTTTATGGATTTTTTTTAATAGAAACTTTGTAGTGCTTCAACCATTTTGCCTTTTTAAAAAATGTTTATTTATTTATTTTCAAGCAGGGAGGAGGCGGGCAGAGAGGGAGGGAGGGAGAGAATCCCAAGCAGGCTCTGCACGGTCAGCGTGGAGCCGGATGCGAGGTTCTATCTCACGACCTGTGAGATCACGACCGGAGGCGAGATCAAGAGTCGGACACTCAACTGACTGAGCCACCCCAGTGCCCCCATTTTGCTTTATATTTACTAGTTCATTTTGTTAATTATTTAAGCAAATTTAAGACCTTCTTAAATAAGTAGCTTTGTAAATGCTATAGACCTTGAAGATATGGATTCTCCAGATGAAGTATCTCTTTTAAGTTCCTCATGAATTAATTTTCTTCTTTTTATCTTGCAGGTACTCGTCTGCCATGGGATGAGCAGTGGCTGATTGAATCGCTGTCTGATTCCACTATTTACATGGCATTTTACACAGTGGCACACCTGCTGCAGGGGGGTAACTTGCGAGGACAGGCAGAGTCTCCACTGGGCATCAGGTTGGTGAATGGATGCGGCAAAGAAATGTAGTTTATTAGCAGGAGGTGTGATCTTTTGATTTACACATTGAAAGTTCCTTTTTTAAAATTATTTTATTATTTTATTTATTTTTTAAAACTTTTTATAATGTTTATTTTTTTTTTTAATTTTTTTTTTTTAATGTTTATTTATTTTTGAGACAGAGAGAGACAGAGCATGAACGGGGGAGGGGCAGAGAGAGAGGGAGACACAGAATCGGAAGCAGGCTCCAGGCTCTGAGCCATCAGCCCAGAGCCCGACGCGGGGCTCGAACTCACGAACCGTGAGATCGTGACCTGAGCTGAAGTCGGACGCTAAACTGACTGAGCCACCCAGGCGCCCCTATAATGTTTAGTTTTGAGAGAGAGAGAGAGAGAGACAGAGCTTGAGACTGGGAGGGGCAGAGAGGGAGACACAGAATCTGAAGCAGGCTGCAGGGTCTGAGCTGTCAGCACAGAGCCCAACGCAGGGCTTGAACCCACAAACCATGAGATAATGACCTGAGCCAAAGTCGGACGCTTAACTGACTGAGTCACCCAGGCATCCCTTTATTTTTTAATATTTATTTATTTATTTATTTATTTAATTTTGAGACAGAGAGTATGTGAATGGGACAGGGGCAGAGAGAGAGAGAGAGAGAGAGAGAGGAAGAGAGAAAATATTCTAGGCAGGCTCTGCATTGTCAGCACAGGGCCTAATGTGGGGCTTGAACTCATGAACCGTGAGATTATGACCTGAGCTGAAGTCACATGCTTAACTGACTGAGTTATTTTTTTATTTTTTAAGTTTATTTATTTTGAGAGAGACAGAGACACTGCAAGCGGGAAAAAGGTAGAGAGGGAGACAGAGAATCCCAAGCAGACTCTGTGCTGTCATCATGGAGCCTGACCTGGGGCACCATCTCACGAACTGTGAGATCATGACCTGAGCTGAAACCAAGAGTCGGATGCTCAACTGACTGAGCCACCCAGGAGCCACAAAAGTTCCTTTTTTTTTTTTTTTTTTTTTTTAATATTTAGTTTTCATAAGAATTCATTTAGCAGAATTTTGCTAATGATGTTGTTGCTTTTTTGCTGTTGAACTGAGAAAAAGTAATAAATCGTCCCTCTATTATTGTTACTGTTCTTTATTCTTAGGGGAATCTATTGTCATTTGTTATGGTAACTACATTAAGACAGAAATATCTACTTCATGGTTAGATGAAAATACTGATTCTTTCATGGAAAAATATATATTTTTTTGGTGCTGGTTTTTTTGTTTGTTTGTTTGTTTTTATTTTAATTACAGACCACAACAGATGACCAAGGAGGTTTGGGATTATGTTTTCTTCAAGGAGGCTCCATTTCCTAAGACTCAGATCCCAAAGGAAAAGTTAGATCAATTAAAGCAGGAATTTGAGTTCTGGTATCCTGTGGATCTCCGAGTCTCTGGCAAGGATCTTGTTCCAAATCACCTTTCATATTACCTTTATAATCATGTGGCTATGTGGCCAGAACAAAGGTGAGTGCTAAAAAGGTTGCAGACTAAACTTATGCCTTGTGGCTTCAAGTATTTAAGAAGTTATCGTGCAAGGTATAGATTTGCCAGTTACTTTTTTTCTTCTATTAAATGCATACTGAAGCATAAAGCACACCTTCTCCTATCTAGTACATTCGGAAATCCTCCTACTTACTTTAGGCTCACAAAGTGCATCCCTTAGGCTCACGAAACATGTCACATTTCAGGTACCCGGACAGCCTTTGAGTACTTCACTTGACCTGTTTTGTGACTCATTTGACCTCATAGGTGGAGGAATAGAGGTGATTTAAGACAGAGCTTAGAACTTTAGAATTGGAAGGAAACATCCCTTTAGAGCTGAGATCCCTAAGGTTATAGTATTGTTTGGTAGCGGTATTCTGACTAGAGTCTGAATCTAAGAGGCATTTTTTAAAAAGTTTATTTGTTTGTTTTGAGAGAGACAACAAGCGTGCGTATGTGAGTAGGGGAGGGCAGAGAGAGCACATGAGAGAGAGAGAGAGAGAGAAAGAGAGAGAGGGAGAGAGAGAGAGAGAGAGAAGCTCAAGCAGGCTCTGTGCTGTCAGTGCAGAGCCCAGTGCAGGGCTCGATCTCACAAAAGGTGAGATCCTAACTTGAGCCAAAATCAAAAGTCGGATGTTTAACTGGCTTAGCCACCCAGGTGCCCCTAAGAGGCATTTTTAATATCCTGTGCTCAAAAATAATCCTTCTATCATCTTTCTCTTGACCCAGACATGTCTCTCTGCCTCTCCTTCCAGTCTCAATGGCTGAAGAAACAACCCCTCCCTCTGTTCAGATTTTATTTCCTATAACCAAAACTATCTCATGTGATTTCATGTATTTAGGATGAGATTGCATTTTCTTTTCTCAAGAATAAAAGGGAAATTGGAAGTAGAAGAATAAAATAAATCTGATGTGGCTCTTGTTATCCAATTATTTTGTTTAAAATGTAGTTTTGGAGAAATTAGGTATCTCAGGAGTATTTGTTGGTAATATAGCGGAGTCTTAATCCCTTTGCATCAAGTTTTTGACATGTATTAGGTTTTAAAGATTACAGGTAAGTAATATCAGGTGCTTATAAGTAATAACATAGGTAACGCCAGGCACTCTTCTAATCAATTCTAGTAACTCACTTAATTTTCACTACAACTTTTTTTTTTTTAATTTTTTTAACGTTTATTTATTTTTGAGACAGAGAGAGACAGAGCATGAATGGGGGAGGGGCAGAGAGAGAGAGGGAGACACAGAATCCGAAGCAGGCTCCAGGCTCTGAGCCATCAGCCCAGAGCCTGACGCGGGGCTCGAACTCATGGACCATGAGATCGTGACCTGAGTCGAAGTCGGACGCTTAACTGACTGAGCCACCCAGGCGCCCCTTCACTACAACTTTTTGAGGAAGGTCTGCAATATCCTCGTTTTCCAGGCAAGGAACAAGACCGAGGTATAGAGAGCTCAAATAATTCACCCAGAGTTACTCAGCAATGGCAGAACGAGGATGCAAACCCTAGCATTTTGGCTCCAGAACTCTTGCTCTCAACCACTATCCCCATATCATCTCAGTGTTAGAATGAGTGAATGATACGTACATAGTTCAAACATCCAAGCGAGGCGCCTGGGTGGCTCATTTGGTTAAGCGTCTGACTTTGGCTCAGGTCATGTCTCAGGGTTCGTGAATTTAAGACCCACATTGGGCTCTCTGCTGTCAACACAGAGCCCGCTTTGGATCCGCTGTCCCCCTCTCTCTCTCTGCCCCTCCCCTGCTCCATTCTGTCAAAACTAATATGAACATTGAAAAACAAAACCCAGCGGTTCCTAAAAGTAAAAAGCGAACTTTTACCCTTGTCCCCTCATCACTCTACTTCCCATAGGCCATCCTGGCTGCTGCTTTCTTGTGATTTCTTCTGGATAAAATATTTATAGGTAAACCAGTATCAGATGTCTCTCCTTACTTATTTTTTAATTTATACCAAGATGCCATGGTACAGTTTTTTTCCCTCCTAGTAGTATATTTCTAAGATCTTCTTATTTATTTATTTATTTATTTATTTATTTATTTATTTATTTAACGTTTACTTATTTTTGAGATAGAGAGAGAGACAGAGCATGAACGGGGGAGAGGCAGAGAGAGAGGGAGACACAGAATCGGGAGCAGACTCCGATTCTGAGCCATCAGCCCAGAGCCCGACGCGGGGCTCGAACTCACGGACCACGAGATCGTGACCTGAGCTGAAGTTGGACGCTTAACCGACTGAGCCACCCAGGCGTCCCTCTGAGATCTTTTTATAGCCACACTTCTAGCCCTGCCTGTATTTTTTTTTTTAATTTTTAATTTTTTAACGTTTATTCATTTTTGAGACAGAGAGAGACAGAGCATGAACGGGGCAGGGGCAGAGAGAGAGGGAGACACAGAATCAGAAGCAGGCTCCAGGCTCTGAGCCATCAGCCCAGAGCCCGACGCGGGGCTCGAACTCACGGACCGCGAAATCGTGACCTGGGCTGAATTCGGACGTCTAACTGACTGAGCCACCCAGGCGCCCCTGTATTTTTAAAATAGTTACTACATAGTATTTCAGTGTATGCCTGCATCATAGTTTATGTAACCAGTCCTTCACTTAACGCACACTTTACTTGTTTTTATTTTTTTCGTTATGAACAGCACTCAATAAATATCCTTGTACATTTGTCTTTGCAAATTTTTACAGATCTTTTAGCATTTACCTCAACTTTTTAAGCTTAAACTAGAATGTTTATGTTGTATTTTCTGTCTTTGAACATTTACCTGTAAAGTGACAAATGGCCTGCAGCTGTGAGAGCAAATGGACATCTCCTCCTCAACTCTGAGAAAGTAAGTAAGGCTTTTGGCCTCTCGAAAGTTTAAAATTCTGCAGAAAACTGCAGATACAGGAAGTTGTATTTCTTAAAGAAATAAAGAGTATAAAAATCAGAGAGTTAGTCTTCCATTTAAAATATATAGGACTTCCAGCATAAATTAGGGAGTAGAGTGAATAGTATTAACTGAGGGGAGGGAGTGGGAAAATTTGTTATGTTATGTTTTGTTATGTTACATTATGATATGTTAGAGAGAAGGAGAGAGAACGTGAGCAGGGAAGAGAGGCAGAGGGAGGGAGAGAGAGAGAGAATCTTAAACCCTTAAGCAGGCTCCACGCTCAGCATGGTACCTGATGCGGGGCTGCATCCCATGACCCAACTGGGATCATGACCTGAGCCAAAATCAAGAGTTGGGTACTCAACCGACTGAGCCACTCAGGTGCCCCAAAACTTACTTATTTTAACATTTGTGGTTAGAATGACAGAAGGTAACACAAATTATGACTAGAGGAGAGAGAGATAGATAAGAAACATAAAGATCCTAGCATTGTGACCCTAGAATATCTTTCTCATTAAGTTGAGAAGATCATTTGGTGGGATTTGTTTTATACTATGACCAGCCACTGAATTATAATAACAGAATTTTGGAATTGCTAGGATTCTTAACAGTCATGTAATGTTTCTTCCCAGGCAATGTAATATTTCTGTTTATACTAGTACTGCTTCCAGTATTGTTAAAACTCTTAGTATATATGATTTTTAATAGGCTACGTAAGACTTTATGTCTCATTAATCAATATCTTCAACAGGAGGTTATGCAAACCTCATAACCAAGCCCTTGTTTGCTCTTGTGATGCTTTTGTGCACATTAGAAAGGGGTACCCCTCCTCAACCAAACCTGAAATTAAGTTACTATGTTATTTCTTAATAATGACAATTGTAGCAAGTTGGATTTGTTACAGTTAGTGAATTTTGCTGCTCCTGTTGGAATATTAATGGTAAAACAGTATTCTTTGCTATAAATATCTGTCATAATGAGAATAGACATACATTTAAACAAATAATAGATGGTCTGAATTGCAAAATGAAACATCATTTAACCAGGGTTCTAATATTGAAAGGGAATAAAAAAGTTCATTTAAAATAATCTCTATATTAGGCCGAAAAACAGCTCTTTGATTAGAAACATGGGCTATTGGATGCGCCTGGCTGGCTTAGTTGGTAAAGCATGTGACCCTTAATCTCAGGGTTATGAATTCAATCCTTATATTGGATGTGGAGCCTACTAAAAAAAAAAAAGCTATTTATAGAGTTTGTTAGATCAACAAGGACTTTTGATTCTTAAATTCATTTTTACTTTGTAAGTCAAAGTGACACTATGTATGTCATATATTTATATGTATGTATATATGTGTATATATGTATATGAATGTAAATTGTGGTATATCATGACATTCTCTTTGGTCTCAACGTTGTTGTACTCTACACTGTACTGAATTTCTTAGAACTAGATACTTTATTGCCATGTAGCATAAAACTGGATAATCACCTCTGTTTGGTATCAGAAAGTTATGATAAAGATATAACATTCTTAAATAGTAAAGATTGATAGGCTGTGCACAGTGCCTCCTTTGATGTGGTGCCCTCAGGTAGAGCACAGCTTGAACAAACAATTATTGTGACGCCGTTGACAGGAAGTTCCCTAAAAGCCTAACTCTGACCTCATACACTAGTCCTTTCATTTCTGAAGGAGTCTCATTGCTGTAAAGCTCTTCTTTATAACCAGCTGAAATGAAGTCACTTAGTAACCGGACTTTAGTTTCTATGTCTGGAAAATTAGTGCAAGGTATCTTTTCCATTCCCTCTTTGTAATATTTTTTGTCTGTGTTTATCTGATTGTGGCTAACCCATGTATTTTGATTTGGCTGATTTGGTTTATTTTACTTATATGCTTAATAATGCCTGGTCATTGACTTTTATTTCAGATGTCAAAATCCACAGGCAACTTCCTCACTTTGACCCAAGCTATCGACAAATTTTCAGCAGATGGTGAGTATGCTTTTTTATTATTGCTATTATGTAGGGTCTGATTCTCTTCAGATTATAGAAAACAAGTTAAAATTGTTTCAGTTTTACTGCCTTTTTTTTTTTTTTTTTTTTTTGCTTTTACAGTAGTTTAAAATACTCGTGTTTTCTTTGTGTACAAGCAATGTAATATTTAAAATGTAAGAATTGCTGACATGATCTTTTTAGGAACAGATTTGAACTAAGACTATTAGAGTCTTTTTTAAAAAAGAAACTCACTGTAATTGCTACCCGGCTTGCTTCTAATTTCTTACTACTTGAAAGATGAAAGAATCGGTTTGTAGAGATGTTGACTGTGAAGCTTTTCCAAAGTATTTGCTTCGTACTTGATATAAATATGGGTCACTTAAACCTGGGAGCATTCATTTTTTAGAACAGTCTTTTCTCCTTGGCCTCAGTACTGTTCCATTTGATCATTACTTTGTCAAGGGAAGACATGCACTGTGTAACCTGAAGGAACCATTCATTACTTTGGTCATCATGGCACTTGTTTCTTCTCATCATGGCTAGCACAGTTTGAGGCCATACTGATGGGAATGGAAAGAACTAACCTAACTAACTTGGAGAAACATTGCTTTGACTGGACACTGTAAACCAAAAAGAACTGCACATCAGTACTGTAATTGGTAAGACTATTTCATGCGTGAGGTATAGGTTAGCAGTGAGTGCTGGGATTGAACAAATATATCTATTGTAGATGAGAGCTCACTGTCAAAGAAGATGGAAATAATAAAGGGGGAATGCTAGAAGGCACCCTGTGGTGTTGGATTGGAATTGGCAATATCTAATGGTTTTAATTTTATATATAGATAGATTAATGCAAAAATTAACTTTGGTGTGTGCAGTGGGTTAGTGCATGTGCACACATTTCCCTAGCTGTGTGTGCCAAGAGGGCTTATGAGCAGTGACACCCCAGTGGCAGATGCACACCTGGCATTCAGATCTTGGTTTCTAACTACAGTTTTCTGATAAGTGGAACTGGGGTGCCTAGGAGAAGTGACCGATTTGCAGGCTGGAGTAGGGAAAATAACAAGATGAGCATGGAACACATTGTTCCAGAAAATAAGGGAATATTTCAATAAGGATGGGGACATTTGAAGGGCACACAGGTACTGAAGACAGAAGGTGGCAGCAGAGTAGGAGGATTCTCACTTGCCTTGTCCCATGAATACAGCTAAATAACTATCAGATCATCTTAAATAGCCCAGAAATCTCTATGAAGACTGGCAGAACACACTCTACAACTAAAGATAGAGAAGGGGCCATATTGAAGAAGGTAGGAAGTGTGGAGACATGGTTTGGGAAAGAAACAGATCATGACCGCTGTTGGGGAGAGGGAGCTGCAGTCATGGAAAAGAACAAGACACAAACTAGCACACAGGGGAGCACATGGGGAAAACAAATCCCTATAGCAAAGGGCTTGGAAAGCGAGAGAGCCTCAATTTTTGAGTACTTGTATCCAGTGGGGCTTAATTAAAGTTTGGAGTTTTAAAGGTCACTGTGCTTGGCTCTGGAATAGCCTGGAGGACATTGGGGCTGTGTTTGGAGAGAAGGCAAGCAAACATCATGCAGACATATGGCAGGGAAACAGTGATCTGAAGAGCACCCGGGACACACAGTGGAGAAGTTAGTTGCTCATCTCATAGCATGTTCCGGAGTGGCAGCATTCACAGAGGGACCCCTCCAGGAACAAAGGAATTGGCAGGTGCCATTCCCTTCCTTATCCTTCAGCATAAACACAGGGCCGCCAGTAGGAACTAGTGCAGTGCTGATATTTGCCACCTAACTTGCTTACATCAACCCCCACCACTCTGCATTTTGGTGGAACCACACCTCCTGATTATGCTTGCCTCAGTCCCAGTGCAGCAGGCCCCCTTCCCCAGAAGACTGGCTCAAACCCCTGCCCACACCATGTCTCTCGAACTGAGAATTTTATGAGGCCTTAGTGCTGGCAGCACCAGGTTTCATTTCACAAGCAGACCAGAGCACACCTAGTTTAAGTGCACCACATTCAGGGACCAAACACTGCCCACAACAGGCAAAGAGAGCATCTGTAGATGACTGGCCTGAAAGATAAAGCAGCCAGGAAAAACAGCAGAGCACATGCAGCATACATTGGAGATATTCCTGGGAGCAGCAGGTCCTGGGGAAATGGGGATACTACACAGTAGGACACTATAGGCTTTTCTTCATAAAGCCTTTACCTTCAAGAACAGGAGACATTAGCTGACTTTCCTAATGCACAGAAACAGGCACAGAGATTTGGACAAAATGAGAAGACATAATTTGTCCCAAATGAAAGAATAAGACAAGGCCATGGCTGGAGATCTAAGCGAAACAGATATAAATAACATGCCTGATTAAGAATTTAAAGCACCGATCATAAGGATACTCACTGGATTTGAGAAAAGAGTAGAGAACATCATTGGGACCATCAACACAGAGATAAGGAATAACAGCAGAGATAATGGGCTCAGTAAACAAAGTGCGAAACACACTCGAAATGAACAGCAGGCTGGAAGAAGCAGAGGAATGAATTAATTACTAGATGACAGAGTAATAGAAAGTAATCAAACTGAACAAAAGAGAGAAAAAAGAATTCTGCAAAGTGAGAGTAGACTTAAGGAACTCAGTGACTCCATCAAACATAGTAACAATCCTATTATAGAGTCCCAGAAGAAGAAGAGAGAAAAGCAGGCAGAGAATGTATTTGAAGACATAATAGCTGAAAACTTACCTAATCTGGAGAAGGAAACAGATAGCCAGATCTAGGAAACACAGAGAATCTCCAACAAAATTAACAAAAGCAGACCCATTCCAAGACATATTGTAGTTAAAATGGCAAAATATAGTGATAAGGAAAAAATATTAAAAGCATCAAGACAAGGGGTGCCTGGGTGGGTCATTTGGTTAAGCGTCCCACTCTTGATTTTGACTCGTGTCCTGATCTCATGGTTTGTGGGTTCGAGCCCTGCATTGGGCTTTGTGCTGATATGCAGAGCCTGCTTGGGATTCTCTTTCTGCTTTCTCTGCCTTTCCCCTGCTCATGTTCTCTCTCTCTCTCTCTCTCTCTCTCTCTCTCTCTCTCTCAAAAATAAATAAATAAACATTAAAAAACAGCAAGACAAAAGAAGATGGTTACATACAAAGGAAACCCCATAAGTTGATCAACAGATTTTTTAGCAGAAACTTTCCAAGCTAGAAAGGAGTGACATGATATATTCAAAGTGCTAAATGGGAAAAACCTGCAGCCAAGAATACTCTGTCCATCAAGGCTATCATTCAGAATGGAAGAATAGATAAAGAGCTTTCCAGACAAAAACTAAAGGAGTTCATGACTAGTAAACCAGCCCTGTAAGAAATATTAGAGGACTCTGAGTGGAAAGGAAAGACCAAAAATGACAGTATGGGGGTAGCAAACACAAAAGCAATAAAAAATGAATATATCTGTAAAAAAAACAGTCAAGGAATTTACAAAATAAAAGGATGTAAAACATCATATACCTAAAACATGGGGAGGGATGGAAGTGAAGAATGGGTTTAAACTTAAATGACCATCAACTTAATACAATACAGACCATGATATGCATAAGATGTTATGTATAAATCTAATGGTAACCACAAATAGAATACTAATAAATATACAAAGAATGAAGAGAAAGAAATTAAAATATATCACTAAAGGAAACCAACAAACCATGAAAGAGAGTAAGACAAGAAACGATCAGAGAAAATTTTCAGAAACAACACAAAGCAAGTAATAAAATGACAAGAAATACATATCTATCAATAATTACCTTGAATGTAAATGGACTACACACTCCAATCAAAAGATGCCGCATGACATAATGAATAAAAACAGCAAGAGCCATTTATATGCTGCCTACAAGAAACTCATTTTTTTTAAGATTCTATTTTTAAATAATCTCTACACTGAAGGTGGGGCCCCAAATCACAAACCTGATATCAAGAGCTGCACGCTCCACTGACTGAGCCAGCCAGGCACCCCCTACAAGAGACTCATTTTAGACTTAAAGGCACCTGCAGATTGAAAGTAAGGGGATAGAGAAACATCTCTTGCAAATGGATGTCAGAAGAAAGCCAGAGTAGCAGTACTTATATTGGACAAAATAGACTGTAAAACAAAGACTATAACAAGAGGTAAAGAAGGACACTGTGCAATAATAAAGGGGACAGTCCAACAGGAAGATATAACCATTATATCTGCACCCAAATACATAAAACAGTTAATGGCAAACATAAAGGAACTGATCGATAATAATACAGTAACAGTAGCGGACTTTAACACCCCACTTACATTAATGAACAGGTCATCTAAACAGAAAATCAACCAGGAAACAATGGCTTTGAATGACACACTGGACCAGATGGATTTAACAGATATATTTAGAACATTCCTTTGTAAAACAGCACAATACACATTCTTTTCAAGTGCACATGGAACATTCTCTAGAATGGATCACATATTACGCCACAAAACAAGCCTTAACAAATTTAAAAAGATCCAAGTCGTAACACGCATCTTTTCTGATCACAACATTATGAAATTAGAAGTTAACCACAAGAAAAAATCTGGAAAGACCACAAATACATGGTGATTAAATACCATGCTATTAAACTTGGAATGGGCCCTGGGGTGCCTGCGTGGCTCAGTCAGTTAAGTGTCCCACTCTCCATTTTGGCTCAGGTCATGATCTCACAGTTCTTGGGTTTGAGCACCACATTGGGCTCTGCACTGACAGTTTGGAGCCTGCTTGAGATTCTCTCTCTGCCCCTCCCCACACCTCTTTCTCAAAATAAATAAACCTAAAAAACAAAAAAAACAAAAAACCCCCAAAACATTGAATAGACCAACCAGGAAATAAAAGGAGAAATAAAAAAGTACATGGAAACAAATGAAAATGGAAATAGAATGGTCCAAAACCTTTGGGACACAGTGAAAGCAGTTCTGAGAGAAGTTTATAACAATCCAGTTCTACCTCAAGAAGCAAAAAAAAATCTCAAACAATCTAACATTACACCTAAAGGAGCTAAACAAAGAGCAAGAAGCAAAACCTAAAACCAGCAGAGGTTAGGAAGTAATAAAGATCAGAGTAGAAATAAATGATATAGAAACTAAAACAAAAACAAAAACCCCAGTGAAACAGATCAATGAAACTAGGAGCTGGTTCTTGGAAAAAAATCAATAAAATTGATAAACTTCTAAGTAGACTCATCAAGAAAAAAAATAGAAAGGACCCAAATAAATAAAATCATAAATGAGAGAGGAGAAATAACAAACACCACAGAAATACAAACAATTAGAATATTATGCAAAACTATATGCCAACAAATTAGGCAACCTAGAAGAAATGGATAAATTTCTAGAAACATATAACCTCCAAAAGCTGAAACAGGAAGAAATAGAATATTTGAACAGACTGATTACCAGCAAAGAAATTGAATCAGTAATCAAAAAACTCCCAAAAAATAAAAGTCCAGAACCAGATGTCTTCAGGGGCGAATTTTACCATTTATTTATTCAAAGATTTTATTTTATTAAAAAAAAAACGTTTATTCATTTTGAGGGAGAGCGCAAGCAGGGGAGGGGCAGGGAAAGCAGGGGAGGAGCAGAGAGAGGGAGGGAGAGAGGGAACATCCCAAGCTGGCTCTGTGCTGTGAGCACGGAGCCTGATGTAGGGCCCAGTCTCAGAAACGTGAGATCATGACCTGAGCTGAAATCATGAGTTAGATGGACACTTAACCAACTGAGCCACCCAGGTACCCCACCAAGATATTTTTTAATCACAAAAGGAAAAACGATTAAGTCTATAATGGAGAAAAGTCGGCAGACACTACGTCAGTGATGAAAGCTTGCAACACCAGTAAAAAGTCGTATCAGTATCTTGCACCTCCCTGATAGTGATGCACTGAGAAGACACATAACATCGCTTCTGCCAGAGGTGTATAAGCTCAGTCTAATCATGAGAAAACATCAGACAAACCAAGCTGAGAGAAATTCTATTAAGTAACTGATGAGTACTCATCAAAAATGTCAGGGTCATGAAAGACAAAGACTAAGAAACTGTCACAGATATGAGGAGACCAAGGAGGTAAAATGATTAAATGCAATGTGTTTTTCCAGATTGGATCCCGCAGCAGAAATAGAATATTAGAAGAAAAACTGGTGAAATTTGAATAAGATCTGTAGTTTCGTTAATACTATCGTACTAATGTTAACTTCCTGGGTTTGAAACTATGGTTAGGTAGGTTGTTAATGTTAGGGGAGCCTGTTAAATGTCTAATGTTTATGTCTATTCTCTTGCACCTTTTCTTTAAGTGTAAAATTATTTGAAATAAAAAGTTAAAAGTTTAGAGCTTCTTGTGTATTATAATGTATATTTAATGCTTACATAACTTAATGTGACATGTTCTCATCTCCCTTGTAGGCATAGATGGTAGAAAGCAATACCTACTCTTCTGAACTTGTACTTTTT
Source organism: Panthera pardus (assembly GCF_024362965.1). Lineage (NCBI taxonomy): Eukaryota > Metazoa > Chordata > Mammalia > Carnivora > Felidae > Panthera > Panthera pardus. The sequence goes on from NW_026526765.1 coordinate 117,315,071, forward strand.
CTCTTAATTGTTCATATTTGAGATCATTCCATATAGATACATATTGAGTTTCCTCACTCTTTTGCAGCATTATAGTATTCCATTGTACAAGGATATCCTGTAACTTAATTAGGCTGTTATTAATGTTTTTTTTTTTTTCAATATTTTAGCATAAAGATTCTGGTTGGAAAGCAAAATTTTGTTAGAAAGCTTAGAAGAATCGCTTTTAGAAATAAGAAATTAAGTATATTTTTGTACATGGAAGGCACCAGTGTATGTACTCATGCATTAAAATATAGTGTTTTGCTCCCTCTAAATGAGGCTTAGTTGCTGATAGGAATCCCTATTGCCAGTTTATCATTTTTTTCCCCTGCTTCATTAAAGACCACTTCATCTCATTAACTCAGCATGCCTGAGAAAAAACAGCTATTGATGCTAAGTGTATGCAAATAAATACATGTGATTCAAATATTTGAACAACATTGTGGATCCTACTTTTGGTGATTTTTATTTTTGTTTTAGATCCATGGCAATCCTTTATTATTTTTTAAATTTTTTATATTTTTTTAATTTTATAAAGTTTATTTATAAAGAGAGAGAGAGAGAGAGAGAGAGGGCACAATCAGGGAAAGGGCAGAGAGAGGAGAGAGAATCCCAAGTAGGCTCTGCACTGTGAACCAAGAGCCCGATGTGGGGCTTGATCTCACAAACTATGAGATCATGACCTGAGCTGAAATCAACACTTGGAAGCTTAACCGACTGAGCCACCCAGGCGTCCCCATGCAGTCCTTTAAAGCATCTGCTATTTCTTAATTTATATGTAGGTTTGCAGTATACCGAATTGGATACATTGTTGATATTTAGTAACCATATTTTGTTTTTAAATTATTTTTTAAAAGTCTATTTATTTACTTTGAGAGAGAGACACACACAGAGCGTGAGCATGGGAGGGGCAGAGAGAGAGAATCCCAAGCCCCGCTTGAGGCTCAGTCTCAGGAACAGCAAGATCACGACTGGAGCCAAAGTCAAGAGTCAGACGCTTAAGTGACTGAGTCACCCAGGTCCTCACCAACCACATTTTAAAATCATCAGTGATCTTCCTTCTTTTTCTTTTTCCTCCTGCAGGAATGCGTTTGGCTCTGGCTGATGCTGGTGATACTGTTGAAGATGCTAACTTTGTGGAAGCCATGGCAGATGCAGGTATTCTCCGTCTGTACACCTGGGTAGAGTGGGTAAAAGAAATGGTTGCCAACTGGGACAGCCTCCGAAGCGGGCCTGCCAGCACCTTCAATGATAGAGTTTTCGCCAGGTAATTTGTGGACTCTGGCCACTTTGTACTTCAGAGTTGCTTAGTCCTTGTGCATTTTTAAGTTTTCTTTTTTTTTCCTCTCCTAAAATAAATTAGATGTTAATAATAGCTACTATTCACTGAAAGCTTACTTGTTCTAGGTACTCTGCTAAGCTCTTCACATCCATTATCTGATTTTACCCTCACAGCAACCTTATGTGATAAAGATATTACTAGCTCTATTTTAAAGAAATCGAAGCTTAGAAAAATTAAGTATTTTATTAAGTGCCTCAAAACTAATAGTTTCAGATGGAGGATATGAATTTGCTTCTTTCTCCAGAGCTCATTCTCATTACCATTTTATCATGCTGTCTTGGCATTAGAGTAGGACAGAATGGTTAAATGAAAAGTAGATTAAAACGGTAAGAGAATGTCATTTTTTTTTTTCTTTGTAAAAGCATTTATCATCATCTTTGCATCAGGAGCCATCTTAAGAACTGGTGTTACAAAGTTGAATAGGACTTGACCCTTCACTGTAGTCTAGCAGGAGAAGAAAACACATATCCAACACATTACAAGTGCGATAATATAGATAGAGGGAATTCAGAGGAGATGGCTTGTGAGTTCTGGGTTTCTTGAAAACTATATGGATTTTTACAGAGAGGAGAAAGCCATGGAGAGCGTGGTATTTATGTGAAGCACCATATATGGGGGGAGAGTAGAAGATCAAACAAGTTGGGGCCAGATTAGGCTAAATTAAGAAGGGCCATAGGTATGGGAATGCAAGCTGGTGTATCCACTCTGGAAAACAGTATGGAGGTTCCTCAAAAAACTAAGAAATAGAATTACCCTACGACCCAGCAATTATACTACTAGGCATTTATCCAAGGGATACAGGTGTGCTGTTTTGAAGGGACACATGCACCCCCCTGTTTATAGCAGCACTATCGACAATAGCCAAAGTATGGAAAGAGTCCAAATGTCCATCAATGGATGAATGGATAAAGAAGATGTGGTATATCTATACAATGGAGTATGACTCGGCAATCAAAAAGAATGAAATCTTGCCATTTGCAACTACGTGGATGGAACTGGAGGGTATTATGCTAAGTGAAATTAGTCAGAGAAAGACAAAAGTCATGACTTCACTCATATGAGGACTTTAAGAGACAAAACAGATGAACCTAAGGGAAAGGAAACAAAAATAATATAAAAACAGGGAGGGGGACAAAACAGAAGAGACTCATAAATATGGAGAACAAACTGAGGGTTATGGGAGGGGTTGTGGGAGGGGGGATGGGCTAAAGGGGTAAGGTGCACTAAGGAATCTACTCCTGAAATCACTGTTGCACTATATGCTAACTAATTTGGGTGTAAATTAAAAAAAAATAAAACAAGTTAATAAAAAAAAATAATTACACAAAAGTCAAAAAAAAAAAAAAAAAAAAAAAGGAGGGCCATAGGTAGCATGAGAAAAATTTTAACAGCCAATGTTGTTTAAAATGCAGCAAGTAATATAAAACATAAAGGCAAAATTGTTAAGCTGTTTTCATATTGTATTTTGGGGTTCATGATAAAGTTTCCATCAAGAAATTGTTAAACAAGGCCATCACTAACTGTTGTTAACTGGTTTTGTGGTTGAGTGGTCTTAAATGTTTCAGGCGTTCTCATTATAATGCTTATTAGTATATGCAGCAGTTATTTATATTTTTGTGTGCTTGCATTTAAAATATGTCATTTAAACTCAGTCATCTTTTTTCCCCTATTCAATAGTGAGATGAATGCAGGAATTATAAAAACAGATCAAAATTATGAAAAGATGATGTTTAAAGAAGCTTTGAAAACAGGGTTTTTTGAATTTCAGGTAGGCCTTTCTTTTAGTAGCTGTAAGCTGTGTTAGTATGAATATGATGTATTTCACCCTTTTTCCCTCCTGCTATAACATAATAACTAAAGTAGAGATTGACGGGGTGCCTGCGTGGCTCAGTCAAATGCATCTGACTTTGGCTCAGGTCATGATCTCACAGTTCATGAGTTCGAACCCCATGTCGGACTCTTGTGCTGACAGCTCAGAGTCTGGAGCCTTTTTCGGATTCTGTGTCTCCCTCTCTCTCTGTCCCTCCCCTGTTCACGCTCTGTCTCTCTCTCTTTCTGTCTCTCAAAAATGAATGAATGAATAGAGACTGAAATTGTTCCCAAGCAGTTTTTAAATTCCTAAGTAATTGTGATTTTAAATATTTCTCTTTGATATTCTTTCGTTTGTGTTCATGTAATATAAGTATTTCTGTTTCTAGTAGAGCTGTGAGTTAAGAGGTTAAGTATAAAAACCAGCCACATTTTGCAGGAGAACATTTTAAATTGATAAAACATAAAGGCAAAATTGTAACTAATTGCCATTGGTTTGAAAACAAGCGTGTTCTGATATTTTCCACAAGGTGTCAGTATTTCCTCAAGTTTGGCAGTTCAAGTGCTTAAAGTAAAAATGTAGGTTTCCTCAATCAGTTTTGTAAAATATCACATTGGGATTTATGTAACTTGCTTTTCATAGATGTGGTTAAATAAGGATAAGTGCTGAACATAGCAGTGTGTCATATTTATAGCCATTTTTGATACTTAATATCTTTTCTTATAGGCTATTCAGAACATCGTCAGCCCTTAATATGCAGTTTAAATTGTGCAGCCTTTATGTCTGTTAATGTATTTTTAAAATGTCTTAAAAAATCTTTTTTGAGAATCATTAATATAAAACCATAATATTTTTTGACAATGATTGGTACACATTTAATTGCAAGGTGTTAGAAATGTAGTAAAACTGGGGTGCCTGGCTGGCTCAGTTGGTAGAGCTTGTGACTCTTGATCTCAGGGTCGTGGGTTTGAACCCCACATTGGGTGTAGAGATTTCTTTAAAAAAATGAAGTGAAACTTTTATGAAAATTCATTATGGAATTTGGAAAGACTAAAAGCTTAAAAATGCATTAAAATAGAGGTACTGCATTTTTTCTTTTATTGTTTTTTTTAACGAAGTATGGGGAGAAAATGATAAATAATTTCAAATTTTGTAGGCTGCCAAAGATAAATACCGTGAATTAGCCATCGAAGGGATGCACAGAGACCTCGTGTTCCGCTTTATTGAAGTTCAGACCCTTCTCTTGGCTCCATTCTGTCCACATCTCTGTGAGCACATCTGGACACTCCTGGGAAAGGTATCTGTATACATTTAAGATTTGGGCAGTTTTGATTTGGCCCTTATTAAATAAATGCAGAATAATGTTACTTAAGAGGAGAAGACTGAAAAAGAATATTTCAAGGCTAATGTTGGACTCATCATCTCGTAATCATTATAGCAAATTAAACCCAAGCTACCTTCTGTTTAGACAAATACATCATATATGTGCCTTTATTTATATACACGCAGTGTGTATATTTTAAAAACATGGGACTACGCATCTTATCACCTAATTCTTGTTAGGAAATTCTTGTTATCACCTAATTCTTGTTAGGAAAATACATTTTAATATATTTTAAAAATACATTTAATTTGAATACATAGATAACTAATTCTGTTTTTTCCAACTGTTAAAAGGTGAAAATCCTGAGAAATACATATAAATGACTGTTATGAGCAGCTTTTAACAAGGTGGAAGTGTCTCTTTGCATAAATATTTTTGTTTTATATAAAATTTCTGGCATATGTAGGGCTGCATATTTAGGGCTTTATATTAGCATCCTTACTTACTGTGAAGGTAAATTCAATTATTTCTCCTAGGCTTGCAGATAAACTGATTGGATGGTTTAATAATTCCTTTTCAACTTTATGAGCCAAACTCCTTTGTATTTTTCTAATGCATGAACAATGCAAAAATGTGCTCATGATATATATCCTGAATAGCCATGCTTTCAAAACTGGATGTATTAATAGGATAAAAACTGAGAGTTTGTATAATTTATGTAATAAAGATTAAATTTAGGCAAATTAGCATTACATAATTTTCTTTGAAAGTGAGCATCTGTGTGTGGGTATTAATACGCTTGTACAAATGGAGGCTAATTAAGAATGTAGAGTCAGACTTCACAGCTTGAATTCTAGGGAACATTAGATCAGGGGCTGTGGAAGTGTGTTATGGGTAGCAAGATTTGAACTTTGAGCACGCAATTACAGATGGTAGCCTTGGTATGGAAATGTAATCAAGAACCATAAAATAGTTGTGTTGTTTAATCCCACTGAACTGTTTTTTTTTGTTTTTTTGTTTTTTTCTTAAAGCCTGACTCAATTATGAATGCTTCATGGCCTCTGGCGGGTCCTGTGGATGAAGCCTTAATACGTTCCTCACAGTATCTCATGGAAGTAGCACATGACCTTAGATTGCGACTCAAGAACTATATGATGCCTGCTAAGGGGAAGGTGAAGTCATTTTTTTTTTTTTTTTTTTAAAGATTGTTCTTTAAAAGTTATTAGTTCAGTAACATTTGCTATGAATGGAACGTAAGACAATTATTGTTCAAATGTGTCAGGATATCTTTACTGCCAAGTCCGTTTTGTAGTACGTGTGTGCTTGTTAACGTCCGAGGCAGTAGTGGTATGTACCAGGAGAGGGTTCTCTCATCTTTGATTTATACAAAAGTGATGAAATGTTCTCTTCCCTTTCTTTTGCCCCGTAGAAGACTGACAAGCAACCGCTTCAGAAGCCTTCACATTGCACCATCTACGTGGCGAAGAGCTATCCTCCTTGGCAACATATCACCCTGTCAGTGCTCCGTAATCACTTTGAGGTGATGCTCTCTGCAGACTTTCCCCCTACACTGTTGGGTACTGCCTGTGCTGTTTTGTTTGGAGGGTGCTGACAATGTCCGGGAGAAGGAAGACGGGCGACTTTGTCTAGTTGTCTTTAGGCACGGAAAGTTTTTTGTTAGCCTTGCTGGCTCTTAAGTGGATCCTGAGGGAAAAGTTACATTTTTTTTTTTTATCATTTCTGAAGCTTTCTTACAAAAACACATTGGATCTAGTCATATGTAATTAAAAGATAATGAGACTTTCTCATATGTGGTTAAAATTATGAAGCCAAAGGACTGAGTTTGCCTTTGGAGTTGATTGTGGCTTGAACCCTGGGATTCATGAAGCCTTAACTTAGTTATGTGTTTTTTTTTTGTTTTTTTTTTTAATTTTTAATGTTTATTTTTGAGAGAGAGAGAGACAGAGTGTGAGTGGGAGAGGGTCAGAGAAGGAGAGAGAAAGACACAGAATCTGAAGAGGCTCCAGGCTCCGAGCCATCAGCACAGAGCCCGACATGGGGCTCGAACTCACAAGCTGTGAGATCATGACCTGAGCCGAAGTCGGATGCTCACCCGACTGAGCCACCCAGGCGCCCCGAGTTATGTTTTAAAAAAAATCTGAAGCTTGGCTCTTGAGTAATTTAAAACAGAATGGTCAATTTGCTAATTACTCGTAGAAATGGAGAGCTCGTTGTTTTTGGCTCCGTCCGGTAAATAGCTATTAAATATGATTGTCGAATTTAAAGGAAACTCAACACTTAACACTTAGTTCTAAGTTTCCCTAAAGAAAAAAGTTCATCTGTCTTTTTTCTTTCACATTGGAAAAATAGAAACTAAGTATATGTTGTTGAAGTTTTGCTCAGGAACAGTTATTGATAGACACAGACTGTGAAGGTACACTTAAAGAAGAGACAAAATAGTGATTATGGCCAAAGCATAAAGCAGTAACAGGAAGGGAAAATTCTTAGCTTTAATTTTTGAGAATTTTTTTGAGCTTTTATTTCAGAAATTTCCATACTTAATTAAAAATTTGTAAAATTTGATGGAAAGAGAAGAGCAAGTGGTTTTGTACTCCTTGTGAGCCTATTTTTATGGAGAGCTGCCTCTTCATTTGATTGTGTGTAATGGAAATAGAACGTGGTCTGTAGAATTGCTTGCAGATTTTGACTTACGCTAACTAAAAAAGTAAAAGCCATTTTGGTAGGTAGAGAAATGAAATTGCACCCAGTGGGTTACATATTCATACCAGCATTTTCAAGGAGGCAGGAGGAGAGCCAAATACAGAATGTAATGTTGCAGATATTTAAAAATGCATCTTTTATTAAAAACTGCTATTCTTTGAGAGGTTAAAATTTTTATGTAGTAATCAGTGACTAGATATCATATGGTTTCATCATCTTTGGGCATTATTTGGAATGGTCAGCTTTTTAAAAAATGTTTGCTTGTTTTCATCCAAAAGAGCTAAATGTTAGTTTTTATAATAAAGAAGGATGTCCTTATGTTGTATACGGTACCATTTTGATGACATAAGGGAAAGGAGTGTTTCGTATCCTCTTTTCTCTTCCGTACGTATTTTAAAACAGCACATTGACAAGTGGAGAAAGTTTTTTTCCCCCTGTACCTTAGTAAAGGTTAGAGTTGAAAGTAAATAGATTATCAGAAATTTTACTATACACTACTTTTCATTTAGATTCATTCCCAAACCTTGGTTTTGATGCCATGCTTTTAGAATAAGGAAAAAATAGGTCACCGAAAATTCTGAAAAGGCTACTTCCTTCATTTCTCATTCTGTAGAAGGGGCTACTTGTGTTTGCAGAAATGAAATAAAATTCAGACAGCACATTTGGGACTCTGCTTATTAGTGATATATGATATAGGCATTTATTTGTAAGTAGATAGAAATGATACTGTTTTTATTTTTATTTATTTATTTTTTCAATATATGAAGTTTATTGTCAAATTGGTTTCCATACAACACCCAGTGCTCATCCCAAAAGGTGCCCTCCTCAATACCCATCACCCACCCTCCCCTCCCTCCCACCCCCCATCAACCCTCAGTTTGTTCTCAGTTTTTAAGAGTCTCTTATGCTTTGGCTCTCTCCCACTCTAACCTCTTTTTTTTTTTCTTTCCTTCCCCTCCCCCATGGGTTTCTGTTAAGTTTCTCAGGATCCACATAAGAGTGAAAACATATGGTATCTGTCTTTCTCTGTATGGCTTATTTCACTCAGCATCACACTCTCCAGTTCCATCCACGTTGCTACAAAGGGCCATATTTCATTCTTTCTCATTGCCACGTAGTACTCCGTTGTGTATATAAACCACAATTTCTTTATCCATTCATCAGTTGATGGACATTTAGGCTCTTTCCATAATTTGGCTATTGTTGAAAGTGCTGCTATAAACATTGGGGTACAAGTGCCCCTATGCATCAGTACTCCTGTATCCCTTGGGTAAATTCCTAGCAGTGCTATTACTGGGTCATAGGTAGGTCTATTTTTAATTTTTTGAGGAACCTCCACACTGTTTTCCAGAGCAGCTACACCAGTTTGCATTCCCACCAACAGTGCAAGAGGGTTCCCGTTTCTCCATATCCTCTCCAGCATATATTGTCTCCTGATTTGTTCATTTTGGCCACTCTGACTGGCGTAAGGTGATATCTGAGTCCGATATTTGTCCAATATGTCATTTGCAAATATCTTTTCCCATTCCGTTGGTTGCCTTTTAATTTTGTTGGTTGTTTCCTTTGCTGTGCAGAAGCTTTTTATCTTCATAAGGTCCCAGTAGTTCGAAATGATACTATTTTTAAAGTTTATTTAGTTAGAGAGAGAGAGAGAGAGAAAGAGATCAAGCATGGGAGCGTGCAGGCAGGGGAAGGGCAGAGAAAGAGGAAGAGAGGGAATCCCAAGCAGGCTCTGTGCTGTCAGTGTGAGAGATCACAACCTGAACCAAAATCAAGAGTCGGACGCTTAACTGAAATGATACTATTTTTAATAGGTTGATAGCCAATAGTATCAACAGGCATTCCTAAATGATAGTCTTTTTAATAGGTTGATAGCCAAGGATTTTATTTTTTTTTCACATTTGTGGTAACAATTTATAAGGAGTGTTGAAAAGCAGACATTATATAAATCTTGTATAATGGTTGTGCAGTTTTCATTTTGATATGACTAAAGACATGTTTTTACAGGTTTGGAGACAAACAAGATCTTTATAAGACTATTTTGTTTTCTCACCAGATAAGATCTAAAGTTACAATCATGGAGGTGTTTTTAGTGTAAGGGAAAATTAAATGTTCAACAGGATGCACCTATTTTCTTTGCCTTCCCAAAAAACATATATCCTTTAAATTTAGAGGGAATAGAAGACTCCCTTCCATATTATACATTCATGTTTCATTTCCCCATGATGCTTGGGGCTGCACCATTTTCTACTGTATTCTAACAGACTAGTAGAGGCCACCATTCTATGGCCGACTTCCTGCAGGTACATGTACTATTTCGCATTATTTAAAAAATACTTTTCTCCACGTTCCTCTCCAACCTATTTTTTTAGGGCAACAGCAGAAAATTGCCTGATAACAAAATCATTGCTAGCGAACTGGGCAGTTTGCCAGAATTGAAGAAATATATGAAGAAAGTGATGCCATTTGTTGCCATGATTAAGGTAAGCTGTGGACCTCATGTAGCAGTGACTATGTGAGTAATGGTTAGATGGTAGAAGGAAGGGGGAACTTTGAGTATAGTCTTTCCCAGGAAATCTGCTAAAATAGCACTTTTCAATCAGTGGTTGTGACAAATGAGCGATCATTTTGGGGGTTTATCTGTACAATTGCTGAGTATATGAAAATATGCATTGTGGAAGAAAAACTAGTTTAGAATTGTTACACTAAATGATTCTCTTCGTGTTCTACCTTCTTTTCTGTTTAGGTGGGAACCATATTGTTTTTGGCTTACATTAGGGTGTTTTTGTTAGCTCCTTTTGCTGGAACCAAGGTAGTACATTTGGATAGGTTTTGCTTAAGAGGATAAACATTGATTATAGTGGTTAGACCAGAGTTTCTCAACAGTGGTCTGTTGATACTGTGGGCTGATAGTTCTCTGTTGTGGGAGGCTATCCTGAGCATTATAGGATGTTTTGCAGTATTTTTGGCTTCTACCCACTAGATGGCAATAGAACATCCTCCTCACCTGCTCAAGTTTGGACCCCAAAATGTCTCGAGACATTGCCAAATGACTCTTGGGGACATCATATGCTCCCCCCCCCCCACCTCTCCTGTTGAGAAATCATTGCATTAGACTCTTAGCTTTCTTCAGAGAAATAACTGATTTATTGCATTAAAGAAATTTTTTTTAAACATTTATTCATTTTTGAGAGTGAGAGAGACAGAGCGTGAGTGGGGGAGGGGCAGAGAAAGTGGGAGACACAGAATCAGAAGCAGGCTCCAGGCTCTGAGCTGTCAGCACAGAGCCCAACAGGCAGCTCGAACTCACAGACTGCGAGATCATGATCTGAGCTGAAGTTGGACGTTTAACCAACCGACTGAGCCACCCAGGCGCCCTTGATTTATTGCATTTCTTAAAGAGAAACAGATGGCTGTATGTTGCTGCTGATCTCAGGCTCTGGGATCAGATAGATCTTGGTCCAAATCCTTTTTGTCCATCACTTCTTAGTTTTGAGACCTTAGATAAATCACTTAAATTCTCTGGGCCACATGGTTTTTCATCTGTAAAATGAGGAAATTAATAAAACCTACATTTTAGGAATGCTGTGAGGAATACATGAAATAATATACTCAACACACTTTAATACTTTCTGTCAAAAGGTAGGCTAGTAAATTTTTTTAATGTAAATTAGTATATTTCACTCTGCTAGGAACATGGTGGTTATTCTTATAGCTTAGATTAATTCTTTAATCTTCTAGGCTACAGATGCCTGCGTGATGGAGACCAAAATTCTAGATTGTCCTGTATTGGAGTAGATCGTATTCTTAGGAAAGCCTTTTCATTCTCCTAGACCAAAATCAACTCTCTAAGCCTATGGTCTTTGAAGTTTCAGAAATAATTTAGAATTTTGGTTTGACCTACACCAATCAAGTTATAATATATATGCCGATATGTCCCTAATTCATTGGTTCCCTACTTAGCTAGTGCCACCGGTCAAAATGCCAGATCCGTTGTCAATACGTGGATCCAACAAAATATTTCATTATTGATTGCAAAGGCAATTAAGTTTGATGATGTACTTTAAAGAATCCAGTGGAACTCATTTGACAAGTTCTGTAGTTAAATGATACTAGATCCAAGAGGTGGCTTTTCAGAAAACCAGTGTTAGATTGTTTCAGTAGTAATATTTTTTTTTTCAGTAATATTGGGGACTTGCCAGACAAATTAATGGTTTGAAACTTTTTCGAAAAGCGTTTTGTAAATCTGAGAATAAGAAAATGGCTTCTAGCACTTTTTCACAGGACAAGAAACAGGTTGGACAGTAAGTGAAAACAGTGAGTATTAGGAATCTTGTCAGGTCGCTTTCATTTAGTGCAGCATGTTCTAGGCAGTTAGCTATACTTGTGGATATAAGCTTGGCTCTCGAAGGTTATATTTTGAGTGGCAGAGATTTTGTTTCATGTTCAAGAAAATTAAGAATAAATTGTTTTTCATGTGCTATCAGATTATCTCAGTACCAATATAACCTAAATTTTTTTTTTAATTTGTAGAAATTTTTTGTTTGTTTATTATTAATTCACTATTCTCTGAACTAGCTTTAAAGATGTATTATCTTAGAAAATTAAAAAAAGATTTTTTTTTTTTCTTTCTTTTCGGTTACCTGAAGGGATATTTCCACACATTTGTTTGATTCCTTGTCAAAGTGAATTCTTTGGGCTTGCATATTAAGTCATTCTAAATAAACAATGATAAAATGCTATTTCTTTTATAAATCTGAAAACCTTGTCCCTCCAGGCTTTTCGGTGTTGCCTTAGTCTTATCATACCTCAAATGATAATTATTCTGAGCCAATAATTTCATTAACGAACAAACATAGATAAGGGAAACCATGAGTCCAAGGCCTTTCCTTCAACTGTTCAAATTTGAAGATTTTATCAGTTGAGAGAAGAATGATTGCTTTGGAGGAAATGTATTCATTTCAACGTATTCTTAATGTGATTTTTGTTTTTCAAAACTGTTTTGGCTATTAGGAAAATCTGGAGAAGATGGGACCTCGTGTTCTGGATTTGCAATTAGAGTTTGATGAACAGGCAGTGCTGATGGAGAATATAGTCTACCTGACCAACTCCCTGGAGGTACAAGGGGCCAGGGATTGTAACAACTAGTTCACTGTAGTAAATATAGTCCATTTTTGTTTTATATATATATTTTTAATGTTTAATTTTGAGAGAGAGAGAGAGAGACAGAGTACAAGTGGGGGAGGGTCAGAGAGAGAGGGAGACACAGAATCCGGAGCAGGCTCCAGGCGCTGAGCTGTCAGCACAGAGCCCGATGCGAGGCTCAAACTCACAGACTGAGAGATCATGACCTGAGCCAAAGTCGGATGCTTAACCGACTGAGCCACCCAGGCACCCCATCTTTTGTTTTATAATAAACCTTTTTATAAACATCTTCTGTGTTTAGTACCTTTGCCAAATATACCTGTCAAAAATATTTTTGGAGGGAGGAGAATGGATGGGTATAGAAGTTGCAGGAATTAAAAAATGATTGTGATCTTATTCTGTTTATCAGTTACTTTATTTTTAATTTATTTATTTACTTACTTATTGAGAGAGAGAGAGAGAGAGAGGGAGAGAGAAAGAGAAAGAGCAAGAGTGGGGGAGAGGCAGAGGAAGAGAGAGAAAATGTCAAGCAGGCTACACATTCAGTGCAGAGCCCAGTGTGGGGCTTGACCCCACGACTCCAGGATCACAACTCCAGCTGAAATCAGTAGTCGTTTGCGCAACTGATGGAACCTCCCAGGTGCCCCTATCAATTAATTTATACATAAAATACTAATTGTATGTGCCTGGTTTTTCCTCCCACAATTCTCCTTAAAAAAATGAGGGGAGACCTTATGTTTATATTTAAATGCTTTCAAAGTCTCTCATATTATGAGACACACTGAATTGCTTCTTTTTTTTCCCCTCTCCCATTGAGACCTCCAATTTACAGAATTGGCTTAATTAGAATCCTTTGTCCATGAGATAGTATCAAGGTCCATGCCTGGTCCTGTTTTGGATTGTTTTAAAGTTAATAATGTAATGAATATTCCTGAATTTACTCCTCAACTCAGGAACTAAAACACTACCAATAGCTTTCACCTAATTGTGAGTTTCTCCCCATTCCACCTTTCTGCCCCAGTCACTTCATATATAGTTTCTAAAAATGCTCTCTCTCAGGCAACTTAGGCAGAAGGAAAGAGCCCTAGAAAACTGTGTTAGAGGACTCAAAAAAGTGCTTCTAGTGATAATGAAGACATTTGAGTTAAAACATGCAAGTGTAGATTTTGAATGAAATTGTTCCATGAAATATGGTAATAAAGTTATTTCTAAATAAGCACTTTATGTCATTTAATTACAAATGAGTTAATAATTAATTAATAATGGTAGTCATTTATTTTGTGCATATTTCTAAATGTTCATATACCTGGAGGTCAAAAAAGTTCTTGGATTTTTTTCATTGGGACAATGGGGACAGGTTATATTGAAGGTCATCTTATATTCAGGCATATACATTATACTACATTTCTGAGGTTTTCCAGAAACCTCTTTTATCCTGTTTTTCATTTTCTCTGATATAGCAGGTAGATGCTAGATTTCACTATAGAAAATGGTAAACATGACTATGTCAATAATACCATGAGACATTTAAGAAGAGTTAAATAATTGATTATAGATTATAGATGTCATTTAATGTTCATTTGAAATTAATAAAGTCTAATGGTCTAATAATTAAAGACCATGTTCTTAAGAAAAAAATTTTTTTGATGGACATAAAAATGATTTAGTCTTTTTCTTTTATTTTTCTTTCTTTCTTTTTTTTAATGTTTATTTATTTTAGAGAGAGAGTGTGAGCAGTGGAGGGGCAGAGAGAGAGGGAGACACAGAATCCCAAGCAGGCTCCAGGCTCTGAGCTGTCAGCACAGAGCCTGACTCCAGGCTGAAACTCACAAGCCATGAGATCATGACCTGAGCTGAAGTTGGACACTTACCTGACTGAGCCATGCAGGCAGGCGCCCCATAGTCTTTTGCATTTGAAACAATGTTACCTGTGGGAGCATTTGACCTGAGTTTCAGAGGGGTCTCTTAGTCCTGTCCTGTGCTTGGCTGGCTTCCTGAGGAATACACAGACCATTTCATGTTAAGTGGAGAAGCTAGTTTTCCTCTTTGGTGAAATGAGGTGATGATTAATTGCAGTCATATTAAGTGATACTAATGACTTTCATTTTCCCTCCTTGTATTTAGCTAGAACACATAGAAGTCAAGTTTGCCTCTGAAGCAGAAGATAAAATCAGGGAAGATTGCTGTCCTGGGAAACCACTTAATGTTTTTAGAACAGAAGTAAGTTGAAATGATTTCACTGAATCATTGTATTTTAGAGCTAGAAGAGACCTTAGATATTATATCCAAGCTCATCATTGAAAGAGGGAAGGAAATGAGGTGCAGAGATGCAAAGTGATTGCTTTGGTCTAAGCCACAGGTTGTTAGAAATGAGGCTGGATTTGAGCTCTTCTAATTCCCTGGTTGATGCTGCGCTCACTTTCCTTCACTCTGCTCTTATGGGTGGCATCAGATGTTACGTGTGGGTTTAAAAATCAAAATGTGATTTTCTTTTTTTTTTTTTTAATTAATTATTTTTCAAATTTACATGCAAGTTAGTTTATAGTGCAACAGTGATTTCAGGAGTAGATTCCTTACTGCCCTTTACCCATTTAGCCCATCCCACCTCCCACAACCCCTCCAGCAACCCCTCTGTTTGTTCTCTGTATTTAAGAGTCTCTTATGTTTTTGTCCCCCTCCCTGTTTTTATATTATTTTTGCTTCCCTTCCCTTATGTTCATCTGTTTTGTATCTTAAATTACTCATATGAGTAAAGCCATATGATAGCTGTCTTTCTCTGACTAATTTCGCTTAGCTAATACCCTCCAGTTCCATCCACGTAGTTGGAAATGGCAAGATTTTATTCTCTTTGATTGCTGAGTAATAACCATTGTATATATATAACTGTTAGGGTCAGGCGTAAGGCAGGGTAAAGATAGGAGTCAGAGGCTAAAAAATTTTAGCAGTCAAAGGCTTTATTTGGGAACTAAGGGCTCCGGCGAGGTTCCGTGACTCAGGGAGAGAGAGAGAGAGGAGTCAGGGAAGTCCCACCCAGGTGTGGTGGGGTGGGGTTTTTAAGCTGCAGCGGTTCCGGGTTTAGGTCCGGGTGGGCCTTATTTGAATCAGGTCGTGCTGTCGCTTGGTGATTGGTTGACCTTCAGTTCGTTCTGGCAACTTTTCGTTGAGTTGCGCTGGCAAGATGGCCGCCCCCTCTACTGTGGTTCCAAGGACATCCTAACATACACCACATCTTCTTTATCCATTCATCCGTTGATGAATATTGGGGCTCTTTCCATACTTTGGCTCTTTTGATAGCATTGCTGTAAACATTGGGGTGCATGTGCCCTTCAAAATAGGATTTTCAAAACCTGATTTTTTTAACCTTTTTTTCTTTTTCTTTTTTTTATTAATTTTAATTCCAGTATAGTTAACATACAGTGTTATATTAGTTTCAGGTGTGCAATACAGTGATTCATCAATTCTGTAGATTACTCAGTACTTGCCATGATAAATGTACTCTTAATCCCCATCACCTATTTCAACCATCCCCCCCAGCCACCTCCCCTCTGGTAGCCATCAGTTTGTTCTCTATAGTTAAGAGTCTGTTTTTGTGTTTGTCTCTTTTTGCTTTGTTCGTTTGTTTCGTTTCTTAAATTCCACATGTGAGTGCAATCAGTATGGTATTTCTCTGACCGACTTATTTCACTTAGCAGTATAATCCCTAGATCTGTGCATGTTGTTGCAAATGGCAAGATTTCATTCTCTTTTATGGCTGAGTAATAGTCCATTCTATATATATTTATATATTTCTATTTATACACACACACAGACACCCCACATCTTCTTTATTTATCAGTTGGTGGACATTTGGGCTGTTTCCATAATTTGGCTATTGTAAATAATGCTGAATAAACATATGGGTGTATGTATCCATTTAAATTAGTGTTTTCCTATTCTTTGTGTAAATACCCAGTAGTGGAATTACTGGATCATATGGTAGTTCTATTTTCAACTTTTTGAGGAACTTTCATGTTGTCTTCCAGAGTGACTGCAACAGTTTGCATTCCCACCAACAGTGCATGAGGGTCCCTTTTTCTCCATGTCCTTGCCAACACCTGTTGTTTCTTATGTTGTTAATTTTTAGCCATTCTGACAGGTGTGAGGTGTTCTCATTGTGGTTTTGATTTGCATTTTCCTGATAATGAGTGATGTTGAGTGTCTTTCCATGTGTCTGTTGGCTATCTCTGTATCTTCTTTGGAGAATGTCTGTTCACATCTTCTGCCCATTAAAAAAAGTTTTGTTTTTTTTTTATGTTTATTTATTTTCAAGGGGGGGGCGGAGACCGAGACTGAGTGAGGGAGGGGCAGAGAGAGAAGGAGACACAGAATCCGAAAGCAGGCTGTCAGCATAGAGCCTGATGCAGGGCTCGAACTCATGAACTGTGAGATCATGACCTGAACCGAAGTCGGAGGCTTAACGGACCGAGCCACCCAGGCTCTCCTGCCCATTTTTTAATTGGATTATTTGTGTTTTGGGTGTTGACTTGTGTCAGTACTTTACATATTTTAGATACTAACCCTTTATCGCATATGTCATTTGCAAATATCTTCTCCCATTCAGTAGGTTGCCTTTTAGTTTTGCTGTTTCCTTCTCTGTGCAGGAACTTTTTATTTTGATATAGTCCCAAGAGTTTACATTTGCTTTTGTTTCCCCTGTCTCAGGAGACATACCTAGAAAAATATCGTTATGACCGATGTCAGAGAAAGTGCTGCCTCTGCTCTCTTCCAGGATTTTTATGCTTTCAAGTCTCACATTTAGGTCTTTAATCCATTTTGAGTTTATTTTTGTGTCAACACCTGACTTTTATTAAAAAATAAAGTGGAAATTGATATGTAAGATTTTTTAAATAGTGAAAAGGAGCTTTCTTACTTTAGATGAGTCTTGGTTCGATAAGGTTATTTAAGATTTTTTAGCTTCTGGCATAAACCAGATTGATGAATCATCTTACATTATACTAGAAATAACTTTTTTCCCCTTAGTTTTTGGCCAGTATTGGTGAAGATAAGCAGGTTTTAGAGTTTTGGGAGATTCTGTTTATTTGCTCTCAATCCATTGCCTGGTGGAGTGCAACTGTGGGAGTCCATAAAATGCCCTACTTTTCTTGATAAGTATCCTGTTACTTTTACCACATTTAATTGAAAATGCAACAAAGACAAAAAGCCTATTTGAAAGAATGAAGGCCTCATTACATTAAAAATATGTGGTTATTTATTTATTCATTTATTTATTTTAAAGGTTTTTTTCTTTTTTAAGTTTGTTTATTTATTTTGGGAGAGAGGGAGTAGGGGAGGGGCAGAGAGAGAGAGGGAGACAGAGCATCCCAAGCAGGCTCTGCACCATCAGTGCAGAGCCCGATATGGGGCTTGATCCTGTGAACCATGAAATCATGACCTGAATCAAAGTTGGATGCTTACGCGACTGAGCCACTGAGGTGCCCCTATTGTTGCTTTTTATTTAAAAAAAAAAATTTTTTTTAACGTTTTATTTATTTTTGAGACAGGGAGAGACAGAGCACGAACGGGGGAGGGTCAGAGAGAGGGAGACACAGAATCTGAAACAGGCTCCAGGCTCTGAGCTGTCAGCACAGAGCCCGACGCAGGGCTCGAACTCGCGGACCGCGAAATCATGACCCGAGGCGAAGTCGGCCGCTCAACCAACCGACTGGGCCACCCAGGCGCCCCTATTGTTGCTTTTTAAAGTGTAGTCCTTTCGGGGCGCCTGGGTGGCTCAGTCAGTTAAGCGGCCGACTTCGCCTCGGGTCATGATTTCGCGGTCCGCGAGTTCGAGCCCTGCGTCGGGCTCTGTGCTGACAGCTCAGAGCCTGGAGCCTGTTTCAGATTCTGTGTCTCCCTCTCTCTGACCCTCCCCCGTTCGTGCTGTCTCAAAAATAAATAAACGTTAAAAAAAAATTTTTTTTTAAAGTGTAGTCCTTTGGCCCATTGGATAGGTACATGAAATAGAGTTCCCTTTACAAATATGTTTCTGTCAAGCTACTTTCAAGCGTTCCCTTAAGCTACTATGTCTTTAAGTTTTTCCTAAGACTCAGTTGACTTTTTCCACTTAAAATAATGAGCAAAGTCTTTGGCTATATAGCTTATATAATGTAGGAAATAGTATGGTATATGATGGGGTTTAATCCAGGCTCTGCTTCTTACTAGCTCTGTAACCTTGTTAATGTTTCTGGTGCTCAGCTCTTATCTGTGAAAAGAGGTTTTAAAGAACTACCTTTCAGCTTATAGGAATCATGTCTATAAAATGCTTAGTACAGTACCTGGTACATAGTAGAAATTCAGTAAATGATGGGAGTTAAAAGAAGAGAAAATATAATTATTGTTGTTCTCCATCATCAGTATTGATATATATAGTCAGTCATTTTCATCTAGGCATTTGGTTGTAAGCATGAGCTTTTGTACATCTTTTATTTCATATTTGAGTATCGCTTGGTCTTGATATTAGACTACCATAATTAAATTTTTCATTGAGCATTAAAACTTTTATAGAGATTTTCCCTCCCTCAGCAGTATTCAAGTTTGATTTTGTAAAACAATCATTTTCTCTTTATTTTCCTAGCCTGGTGTGTCAGTTTCCTTAGTAAACCCCCAGCCATCCAATGGCCACTTCTCAACCAAAATTGAAATCAGGCAAGGAGATAACCGCGATTCCATAATCAGGCGTTTAATGAAAATGGACCGAGGAATCAAAGGTAAATGGTTTTCCTGAAATGCACATTTGGCAGTAGTTTGCAGACATGAGTTTTTTTTTTTTTTAAAGGTTTTTTAATGTTTATTTATTTTTGAGAAAGAGAGAGAGAGAGACGGAGCATGAGTGGGGGAGGGGCAGAGAGAGAGGGAGACACAGAATCTGAAGCAGGCTCCAGGCTCTGAGCTGTCAGCACAGAGCCTGACACCGGGCTCGAGCCCACGAATTGCGAGATCATGACCTGAGCCGAAGTTGGGCACTTGACAGACTGAGCCACCCAGGCGCCCCTGGACATGATGAGTTCTAAGCAGAGGGGAGAAAGGAGCATCTGGTCTGCTGAGGGACAGCAGTGGCATGTTATGCAAAGAGTATTGGGCTCAAAATCAGGAAGCCTCTATTCTCTTTGGGATGTTGTGGCTATGCAGCTTGGTGACTTGGCCATGTCACTTAAACTCTAAACTGACCTCTTTTTTAGTAAAAAGAGGACAGTTGGATTAGATAGTTTTCCAAGACTCTGCCTAGCTTTAGAATTGTAGCAAGCAATTTCCTTCTCTTAAATGTTTTCAGACAGAAGGTGTACATACACGTAATATTTCAAATTAACCTGCTTACTAGGTCTGTTCCTGGGGAAGGAAGAGAAACAGAGTGAAACTTATTGAGCATATTCCATGTATTAGCCATTTAATCCTTTTACTGCCGTAGAATGTAGAGGGTATTATTATTCCCTTTTTGCAGATGATGAGATAGAGTTCCGAAAGGCTAAATAACTTGCAGTTTCATTAAGGTAGTATATCCTCGAGTTGGAATCCAAACTCAGGTCTGTTTGACTCCATAGCTTGTATTCTTTCTTCTAAACAATATGCTTCCAGTTAAAATATGTAATTAATCTTAATTTCTTACCAAGATTAAGTCTAGATCTTCTATGATTAGATTTAATATAATAAATATATATAATATATAATATATAATATATAATATATAATATATAATATAATAAAATTATTATATTATATATTATATAATACTATATTATATTATATATATATTACATATAATATGTTAATACATTATATATATTATATTATATATTCTTTTTCTATCACTCAGCCACGTTTAAGGGGGAGCAGTGTGAAGGGAGTTAGTGTGTCTTTCCATTATTTTTCTTCTAAATTATAAAGACAAATTAATCTCCAGATTCCCTATTTTGCATTCTCACTCTCTCTTCTTGATGGCAATCAAGAGTTGATTGGGTTACATTCTATCAGTATAGAAATTTTCTGAAAAGATTTCGAAATCTAAGACAATGACCTAATTTATGGAACGATATTCAGGTCAGCCATATCACATTAACATAGAAGACTTAAAATAGCTCTTTGGAATTCATCCTACACGTATTTTTTGTTCTTTGGAGGTCATTTATTCATCTTCTGTGGACATTTCTTGAGAGACTATGAGTAGAGTGTATGCAGTATACATGTGGCGGCTCGTGTGTGTGTACCTGGGGCTTTGGGGAGCCCACAGAGTGCTGCTTGTTAGGTGGCTATGTCTAGTGAAGGAGCAGGGTGCGAAGTTATTCACATACATGATCATAACCTAAGGACAAACTGCTGCATACCATAAGGGAGGTGTAGATAAAGTTTATAGCACAGAAAACAGTGAGATTATTTCCAGCTCTGGTGATCAGGGATGAATTTACAGAGAAAACACTGTTTAGATGGGACCTTGCAGGTTACATCCAAGAGGGCGAGGGGAAAGGGCATGCCAGCAGGAGGGAAACACTAATGTCTGCCTGTATAGCGGCAGTGTGTTAGGGCTAGGGAGTTTTCATTTGTAAACATTTAAAAAAATTGTGGTGAAATATCCATAACATAAAATTGGCTGTTTTTGTGCTTTTTGAACGTACAGTTCAGTGGCATCAAGTTTACTTACATTGTTGTGCAACCGTCACACTGTTCATCTCCAGAACTTTTCCATCATCCACACTGACACCTTGTACCTGTTAAACAGGAACTCCCCGTTCTACCTCTCTCTACTTCTTGGTAACCACTGCTGTCCTGTCTCTTTGCATTCCACCGTTCTAGGTACCTTGTAGAAGTGGGATCCTACAACGGTGTGAAGAGGTGGTTTATTTCCCTTAGCAAAATGTCAGGGATCGTTCATGTTGTTACAGACATTTATCACATTCCCTCAGTAAACCAGGCAGTGCCATCCGTAGAACTCACGGGCCACAAAATGCAGAACTTGAAAACTGTGCAATGTTAACGTCTTGGGAGCCTTCCTGTGGCCTTCCATTTGGCTGTTTTGTGTTGCATATATTCAGTCACGAGAAGATTTGGGGAAAGGCATAACTCTTATCTTTGAAGAATAATATGATGGCATTTAAAGAAAATAGCTGTGGGGACCCATGTGATAGGATTACTCTGAAGTTGTACTGTGTGAGAGGATGTATTCCTCTATTGAACATTGTGTTTTGTAATGTTAAAATTGCCTCCCTTTAAAATATGCTCAGATACAGGGCTGACTAGTTTCTTCAGCATTGTGCTGAAACGTGTTTTCTATATCTTGCTTCTTCTCGCTGGGCCTCTGGCATGATTCTTATATCCTTTGTCATACTGGCTGTGAATAATATTATCATAAAGTACTTTAAGTTTGATGTTTGTAGCTGCTGTGAATTTTCGAAAATGGATAGAAACGTTAGGGTGGAGTTAGAAATGGATATTCCTTCAAGTATCTGCAGAAGAGCTCTAACCTTGAGACTTTTCCAGGAGCCCTCAGGATGCTTTGATACCCAAAGGAGCTGAGTATATTGAGTGTATGAGATGGGAAGGGAGTGAAATTCAATAACGTATTTCTCACTCTGTTTGCTGCATAGCCAGTAAGTTGTCCAATTAGTGCCAATTGCATTGAGGGTGATTATAATCTAGGTCCAGGAAGAACTGGAGTAAAACCATCATTTCTGTCCACAAAGGCCACTGAGCAACTATTTGAGGATAATGACTTTAAATCACTCCCAGCCCATGCCCCATATGAACTGATACCATGGAGGTGAAAGGCTCCATTTCACATTATCAGTCCCTAGGGACTTTCAATCACTCTCATCTTTTCTCTAAGTGCCTTAATTCTTGTGTAGTTGCAGACTTAAATTTCTACATTTGCAATGACGAGAGAAGTCTGGGATAAGAAAAGATAGTAAAACCGCTCCAAGAATTATTGGCAGTAATGAGCTGCATGGTGAAACATCAAAGAAAATAATGTTTTGTCACTTAGATGCCGGATTGAGTATTAAGGTTTCTTTGAAATAGTTTGATTCAGAATTGCTTGGAATGATAAGGGAGGTCTGTTTCAGAGAGGAAGGGAGAGAGAGAGAAGGAGGAGGAGGAGAGAGGAGGAGGGAGGAGGAGGAGGAGGAGGGAGGAGGAGGAGGGAGGAGGAGGAGGAGGAGGGAGGAGGAGGAGGAGGAGGGAGGAGGAGGAGGAGGAGGAGGAGGATAGTGAAGGGCAGGGGAGAGGGAAAAAGTGAGAGCGAGAGGTGGGGGTGCAGACCTACAGTATTTCATGTATTTTATGCCTCATGCATAAAACCTGCTGGTAGAACTTCTCACCACATCTGTAGCAAAATATTTAGTATCAATGTGCATGTTGAATTGTAATAGCTGTTAAGATAAATTGTACTCTCTCCCCCAAATAGGACTTGCAGGCAGGGTTTGCCTTCGTGGTAGTCTGAGGTAATTGTTCTGTAAGCTTCACTCTCCCTATGCTAAACTTGCCGCCTTTCAGTCTTTGTCTCCCAAAGAAAACATAATGCCTGGATAACTTGTACTCCTGGCATAGCCACCAGCTGCATTAATGTCTGCTTTTATCTCTTATCCCTCTCATGCTAAGCTTCATACTCTCAAAGCAACATGAGAAAGTGTAGCTCTCAGACCACCTAGCAATCTGCTTTAGAGAGGGGTAGGAAGTAAATCAGAAAATATCTTCTATTTCTGTTGATCGGGTTAAGTATAACTAGCCATGCTACACTTAGAATGAGATATAAACGCACAATCAGCATTTGTAGTCATTTGTGATGTTTTCCCACTATATAAAATAAAAGCATTTGATGTTGGGACATCTCAGAATTGCTGAAATAAATTTTTTTTCAGGCTCAGTTGTTGGCAGGATTTTTGGATCATAAATTTGTTCGAGGGACAAGTGCGTTCTTTGCCAGGAGCCATCTTATCAGCTTGCATAAGAGCAGATCAGGAAAATCGCAAGCAGGGTAGGGCTGGAGCTCATCCAGAAGCTCAAACTTCTGAGAGCTGTGCCCTTTCCCCTGTCCTTCCCCATCTCTCCTTGTCTCTCATCAGCTTGGTAATACAAACACTTTTCATCCTTTGAGCAAAACAAGAAACTGGTAATGCTATTTCTTAGAGTGGTAATTCTTCCTCTAAAAGTATCTTTCCAAAAAAGCTACAACGCTTGCAGTTTTAATGTATCCCAGGAGCAAGACAAGAAAGAGAAATAAGTTTTGGACTGATTGATATTTTGAAAAATGGTTAATTGAAGCATATAAAAAGTGATTTGAGAAACCATATAGGATAGTGCTCAAAAATATACTCCATCCTTCCTCTTGGTTTGTAATTCGAGATGTGTTATGTAGAATCTCTGTATCTCTGAATCTTTGATCTGAGTAGAAGCTGACAGGATGGAGATGTGTTAGATTTAGCTTGGCTTTCTGAGATGGAGTCTTATTTAATAATCTCATACAAATATCTTTTAGGTAAACAACCAATGTGTTTAAAACATGAATTGTCAGGTTTAGGCATGGGTTTGAGTCAGTGACTGTAATTAAATGCTCAAATTGATCTTTTTTTTTTTTTTTTTTTTTGCTGTAGACCTTTCTAAAGTGAAGCTGATGAGATTTGATGATCCACTCTTGGGGCCTCGGCGAGTTCCTGTCCTGGGAAAAGAGCACACTGGGAAGACCCCCATTTCTGAGCATGCTGTTTTCCACGTGGACCTCATGAGCAAGAAAATTCATCTCACTGAAAATGGGCTAGGGGCAGATATTGGTGATACAATTGTTTATTTGGTTCATTAAACTCATGCAAATTGGAGATATATCCTGGTTTCTGGAGATATGACTATTCTGTGTCTACAGATTGGCTATGAGAACCTAAGACTGAACCTTGATAGACTTCATTTCTAATGATCAAATTCTGCATGTATTCATAATTACACCAAGTCATCTTGGGTTCCTAGACCTAATAAATTATTTTTTTCCTCCTTGGGACTTCTGAGAGAAGTAGTTTGTATCATTTTTTATTTTTTATTTTTTTATTTTTTGGTCTTTTAACAAATTACTGCTATTTCCTAGAAGCTTCCTTTTTTAAGTTTATTTATTTATTTTGAGAGACAGAGACAGAGACAGAGAGCAACTGGGAAAGGGGCCGAGAGAGGGAGAGAGAGAATCCCAAGCAGGCTTCACACTTTCAGTGCAAAGCCTGGTGTGACTCACCAACTGTGAGCTCATGACCTGCGCTGAGACCAAGAGTCAGACACTTAACCAGCTGAACCACCCAGGTGCCCCCAGAAACTTCTAGTCTTTCAGATTAACACAAAAGTGTCAGTATGTTTCTTTCATGAAGGGTACTTTATCTAGCAACTTTTCATATTATATCCATTATGGAGTTAGCGGTAAAGAAAAAAGTGAATTAGCTTGTTTTACTGTTTAAAAAAAAACAGAACTCATGATGATTTAAAAAAAACACATGAGAATATTTTGACTTAATTATGATCACTAAGTATTTTGTATAAAGAATAAATAGGTCTTGTATTTATAAGGATTTTTTTTAACTTTAATATATTCGATTAACCACCAATAATATTTTTTTCAAGGCTAATATCAATGGTTCAGAAGCAGTTTATGTAACCATCTACACTAAATTTAGGTATTTTAATATATATTTTTTTTAAGTAGGCTCCACGCCCAGCACAGAAACCAATGTGGGGCTTGACCTCACAACCTTGAGATCAACACCTGAGCTGATATCAAGAGTCAGACGTTTAACTGACTGAGCCATGCAGGTGCCCCGAAATTTAGGCATTTTAAGAAGGATTTTCCCCCCAGAAATCTTCATTTATCAAATTTGTCTCGAGTCCAATTGTGTTTAAAGATCATGCCCACTGTATTGCAGATTTATTCCTTTACTCTCGCTGGAATGTCTTTTCATATTATTGTCTGTGCCGTTCCTTGTCATATGAGGAAAAAATATTAGGTATTGAATGACATTGGAGAAAAACATTTCCATTTCTTGAAGGGCTCAATTTGTGCAGAGACCAATTCTGATAACCCTAAGAAACCTGAATTCTAATCTTCAGGATATGTCAAGAGATTTTACTGAACTTCTTTATTTTGCAACATTTTGACATCACTGGGCCAAAATGAATGCTGTGTCATAGAGTCATTGAAGTAAGTCATAGAGTGTTAGAACTGAAAGATCCCTCAGAGATCAAGTGTAAGTCATTATTTATCTGCTGAAGCCTGGCAGCATAGCCTGGCAGGTAAGCTTACATACCGTCAAGCTAGATAAACCAGGTTAGTTTTCCAGTTTTTCCATTTGCTTCTTGGGGATCTTGTCCAGTTACTCAGCCTCAGTTTCCTCATCTGTAAAATGGAAGTAATAATGTGTCTACTTTCTAGTCTTATTGTGAGATATTTAGATGAAACAATCTTAGAAAATCCTGTATATAGCATAGTACCTGGCGAATGGTAAGCCTTCAGTAGGTGTTACTTATTAATAATTAATTTTAAAAAAGCCCCAGGATATATTGGCTTAAGATTACTCTCAGCTATAATCATGTCCTTAGTATTGGTTTCTGTGAGGCCACCATCGTGTTGTTTGTCCTCCTTTAGATTCTTTTGCTGCTCTCAATCTGCACAACCTTGATTATTCCCCGAGAAATTATTCCTCAAGTAATCTTTCCTGGTGCCTAAATACAAACTCACTTAACTTAAAGCTAAGTTAAGTTTAACTTAACTTATAGGCAAATTAAACTATATGTGCTTGGCAAAAAATCAAAAAGCAAATGAGGAAGGAAAATAATTTTAATATTGTGCATGATTATGCCTATTTTATAAAATGAGCCTGTGAACTTGTGTTGCCTTGGATTAAGTGTGAGTTGGGATTCATGGATCCTCTGTTCCTGCAAGTTCATTTCCTTGGTCTCTCTTAGAATGAGCATCTTGCTGGGCTGAACATGCTTCTTGTGTTTAAAGATATCTAAGTTTCGTACAAGGAAGCCTTTAAGCATAAGCCCATTGCTTCACCTGGTGCTCCACTGAAGGAACAGCAATTAGTTGAAATGCCAAAGGAAAAACAGGTTGCTTTGGGCTAATGGCATTGATAGGAAATTGATACCTTCCTAAAGGATTTTAATTCTTTTTAAGTTGTGAAATATGCCCAGACACAAAAACTGAATAACGAGAAGAAATATTTCATATACACACAAAATATTAAAAACAGTAAAAGTTAAATTCACAAAAATATTAGCAATAGCAAACCGGTCTGCCAATAGAGCAAAAACCTATATAATCACCACTCAAAGAACAGCACAACGCTGGCACTTCAAAAGCCTACCTAGTGCCTTCTCGCGTAAAGACAAGCTTGCGTCCCATTCAGTATACAATCGTTTCTATACATGTTCTATGTGAACGTGAAAACAGTGTCTATTCTGCAGTTATAGAGTTCTGTATATGTCCTTCAGGTCATAGTTGCAGACTGAACTGTTCAAATGTGTATCCTACAGTTTTCATGCTTTGGTTTTGAGAAGGGTACTAAAATCTACCAAGATCATGGATTTACATTTTCCTCCTTACAGTTCACATAGTTTTCGTTTCATATATTTTGATGCTGTGTCATTAGGTGTGTATCAATTTAAATTGTTATCTTCCTGGTAAATTGGCCTTTTTCCTTTTTTAAATGTTTATTTTTTTTGAGAGAGAGGGAGAGAGCGCGAGAGAGCGCGTGTACAAGTGGGGGAGGGGCAGAGAGTGAAGAGACAGCTGCCAGCACAGACCCCAGTCTGGGGCTTGATCTCATGAACTGTGAAATCATGACCTGCACCAAAACCAAGAGTCACACGCTTAACCAGCTGAGCCACCCAAGCACCCCAAACTTTTAGGAAGTGTTCCTCTGTTTTTAGAAGTTTTTTGCCTAAAGGCTATGATATTATCATAATAACATCAGTTCCCTTTTGGTTAGTGTTCCAGTGGAATATCTTTCTCCATCCTTTTAACCTTCTGTAGCTTTATTTTATTTTAACATTTTATTTTGACAAATTTTAAACGTACAGAAAAGTGGAAAGATTGACCAACAAGCAGCCATATACCTGTTACCTAGATTTACCAGTTGCTAACATTTTGCCACCTTTGCTTTCTCTCTCTCTACATATGCAGTTTTTAAAGTTTATTTATTTATTTTGAGAGAGACAGAGCATGAGCAGGGGAAGGGCAAAGAGATAGAAATAGAATCCCAAGCAGGCTCCACTCTGTCAGCACTGAGCCCAGTGCAGGGCTCGAACTCATGAGACATGAGACCACGACCTGAGGGAAAATCAGCAGCTGGATGCTTAACCGACTGAGCCACCCAGGTGCTCCTCTAAATATGCATTTTTATTTATTTATTTTTTATTAAAAAAAAATTTTTTTTAAATGTTTATTTATTTTTGAGACAGAGAGAGACAGAGCATGATGGGGGAGGGTCACAGAGAGGGAGACACAGAATCTGAAGCAGGCTCCAGGCTCTGAGCTGTCAGCACAGAGCCTGACGTGGGGCTTGAACTCACAGACTGTGAGATCATGACCTGAGCCGAAGTCAGATGCTTAAACGAC
Source organism: Panthera pardus (assembly GCF_024362965.1). NCBI lineage: Eukaryota > Metazoa > Chordata > Mammalia > Carnivora > Felidae > Panthera > Panthera pardus. The sequence continues at coordinate 117,343,044 of NW_026526765.1, forward strand.
TGAGCCACCCAGGCGCCCCTAAATATGCATTTTTATATAAAGCTTTTATTTTGGGATACTTTTAGATTTACAGAAAAGTTACATCTATTAAACAGAGTGTTCCTGTACACGCTTCAATCAGTTTCTTCTCATGTTAACAGACATCTCATATAATAACTTTGGTTCTGTTGTCAGAGGTGAATAATTAGCATTGGTATTTTACTATTAACTACATTATAGGCTTTATTTGGATTTCAGCAGTTTTTCGACTGATAGCATTTTGCTATTATAGGATCCAACCCAGGATACCATTTTGCATTTAGAATATACTTTTAAAAAATTCTGAACCATTTGACGCTAAGTTGCACACACCATGACACTTTACTTTTCGATACTTTAGCACGTAACTCCTAAGAACTAAGACAGTCTCCTGTATAATCACTATATATACACACACATACATATATTTTGCTCAAGAAATTTAATGTGATGCAATAATTTTAGGTAATAAGCTTTCTTAATAAAAATGAAGTAATAAAATTTCCTGATAACTCATTAATAATTTTTTTAAAACTCTTAGGATCTAATTAAAGATTAAGCATTACATTTTGTGATCATGTCTCTTGACCTCCTTCAAACTAAGAAAATTTCTCAGCTTTTCTTCTTTGGTCTTTCATGACTAGCATATTTGAAGACTGTGGCAGTTATTAGTACTTTGTCTCACAATCTGGATTTGACTATTTTCTCATTATTAGATTCAGATTTAAAATTTTTGGCAAGACCGACTACCTGGGTGACATTTCCCATTGTATCACATCAGGATGGCTATATTGATACATTGGTGTGTTTCCATTACTGGTTACAGTGGTGTTTTCAGGTTTCTCCATTGAAAAGATACCTTTTCCTTTTTATAATGAGTAAGGTGATATTTTGAGACTTACATGAATATCCTGTTTACCTGCAAACTTGCATGGAATGGTAGCATTCATTGGTCATGTTTTCTGCCATTTATTATTACATTGGTAGTTGTAATAAGTTGATTCTTTTTTTTTTTTTTTAATGTTTACTTATTTTGACAAGGAGAGAGAGGGAGAGAGAATACAAACGGGAGGGGCAGAGAGAGAGAATCCCAAGCAGGCTGTGTACTGTCAGTGCAGAGCCTGACGCTGGGCTCGATCTTGAGATCATGACCTGAGATGAAATGAAGAGTCAGACGCTTAACCAACTGAGCCACCTAGGCGCCCCAGTAAGGTGAATACTTAATTTTGCCATTTCTTTTACATTTATTAGATATTGTTCTTCTCTAAAGAAGAGTCTTCCCTTTTGCTCTTAATTTTTTTCTTTCATCATTCTTTTCAAATCACTATGTACTGATGGACTCTTTCTGTTCATATATGCTGTAATCTCAATACATTTACTCATTTCAGAATTACCAGTCCAATAACCACTGTTGACAACACATCTACTAAGTAGAGGCCAGGTTTTTTTGAGTAAGTAAAATAGAAGTTTCGAAAAGTCAAAACTTGATCCACTTAGAGAATTTTTACTCTGGTTGAACCATATTCCCAGCTAACCATTCTCATTAGTTTCTGCATTGTCTTTCCTGTGTTTCTTTTTCCAAAAATAAGCACGTGTTTATATGCACTTTTTAAAAACTGCGGTAGAGTTGACACACAATGTTACACTAGTTTTACGTGTATAATAGAGTGATTCAGCAAGTCTTTGTGTTAGGCTCTGCTCACAAATGTAGCTACTGTCCCTGACCGTACAACACTGTTACAGTCCCACTGACTGTCTTCCCTATGCTGTGCCTTTCATTCCCATAATGCATTCATTCCATAACTGGAAGCCTGCACCTCCCACTCCCCTCCATTCACTTTGCCCACCCCCCAATCCTTTTCCCTCCGGCAGCCACCAGTGTGTCCTCTCCATATATGTACTTTATTTTTTCTTTTCTCATGCAAAAGCAGCATGTTATATATAAGTATTTTACACCTTGCATTTTTAAGTTAACATAGCTTGGATAGTTTTTCACTTCAGTTCATAGCGATCTTTTTCTTTCCTTCTCCTCCTCCCTTTCCTCTCTCCCCGCCTCTGTCTCCCCCTGCCCTTGTGTCATACTATTGTAAAGGTGTACCACAATTTATTCAACTAATCTATGGTTGGGCGTTTAGATTGTTTCTAAGCTTTTGCTATTTTATAGACTTTGTATAGAACTATATAGTGAGTAACTTTGAGAATACATAGTTTTATATTTGTGGAGGTCTATTTTTTTTTTAAGATTATTTTTAAGTAATCTCTTCACCCAACGTGAGGCTCAAACTCAACCCCGAGATCAAGAGTTGCACACTTCACCAACTGAGCCAGCCAGGTACCCTTATGGAGGGATATCTTAAGAGTAGCTTTCTAGGGGCGCCTGGGTGGCTTGCTAGCCTCTGACTCTTGATTTTGGCTCAGGTCATGATCTTAAGGTTCATGAGAACTTGCCCCATGTTGGGCTCTATTTTGACAGCACAGAGCCTGCTTGCGATTCTCTTTCTCCCTCTCTCTCTGCCCTCCCCCCTCTCAAAATAAATAAATGAACTTAAAAAAATGTCTGTTTAAGAGTAAATTTCTAGAAGTGAGCTTGTAAGTCCAAGGGTAAATGCATATATAGTTTTGTTAGCCTATAATCCGGGCAAAAAGGCATTTTAGGCAGAAGTTACAGCAGGTATAAAGGCTCTGAGGCAGGGGCATGTAGCTGCTGTGCTGAGGGAATAGGCAGAGTCCCCATGAAGCAACAGGGATGAAAAGTGACCTGCTGAAGATCTTTGCACCAGTGGCAGAGCTCAACTGGGGCCCTGGCTTCCATATTGCAACACACTTATTTTGTTTGTTTGTTTTTTTAATGTTTGTTTATTTTTGAGAGAGAGACCAAGAGAGAGCAGAGGAGGGGCAGAGAGCGGGAGACACAGAATCCAAAGCAGGCTCCAGGCTCCGAGCTGTCAGCACAGAGCCCGACGTGAGGCTCAAACCCACAGACCCCGAGATCATGACCTGAGCTGAAGTTAGACGCTGAACTGACTGAGCCACCCAGGTGCCCTGCAACGCACTTACTAAACAAAGAACACATGCGTGCAAAACAGGAATGTATTTGACCAGAGCTCGTGTTGTCAGGGCTATCAGGGAAGAGTGGAGAGAAGTTTATATGGACCAGAGTCCAGTAAGACTCCAGAGATGAGGCAGAACATAATGTTTAAGATTGGAGTAACAGTTGAAGCAGAGCAGGGCCATATTCCTAACTTTTAGAACTAAGTGTAGATAAGGGCTTGGAGGTAATGCCAGGAGTGGAATCTTTATCTGAGAGGAATGAGAAGAAAACTGGAAACAGGTGAGTAAACTGGGCCGTATTATAAAGATTTTCAGATTCCAGGATGAAATTTGAAGCTGATTTGTCTGGAGAATTACTGCCACTTTTTGATGTGTGGATGAGGTGATAAGTGTCTTCTCTAGTTTGCGGTCGTTTTGTCCATCTCTTTTCACCGTGAAAAATTCATTCATTTAGTTGTTGTAATGATTATTTAGGAGACATCTAAGTGCCTGGCTCTGGTAGGGTCTCATTGTTAGCTGATACTTCGTCACATTGTTTTCTCTCCTTGATGTATTTGGACATAACTTCACATCAGGGGTGCCTGGGTGGCTCAGTCAGTTAAATGTCCAACTCTTGATTTTGGCTCAGGCCATGATCTCACGGTTCTGAGATCGAGCCCGTGTCAACATGGAGGCTGCTTGGGATTGTTTCTCTCCCAGCTCTCCCCTCTCTCTCTCCCCTTCCCCTGTTCTCTCCTCTCAAAATAAATTAAAAAAAAGGAAAAAAAAAAAGACTCAGAGGCCACCTAAGACTTGCAGCATCAATTAAGTTTTCTAATTGCCCACTATTAGGCTTACAGCTCGATTGGTTATAAGGTGGGAACCCCTTCTCTAACTTCCAAAAAAAAAAAAAAACAAAAAAAACCAGGCTAGGACGTGATCCTTGCTCCTAAGGGCTTAAGGAATGTACTGCATTTTCACTTTGGAGGAGCAGGTGGCATTTGTTCTTCTGTCCCTCATTCTCCTTATCCTGGGTCCTGTTTAGAGCTGTCCTGTGCAGTAGTTGAGCTACTAACCACGTGTGTCTAGAGTACTTGGAAGGTTGCTGGTCTGAACTGAGGTGTGCTCTAAAAGTGTAGAACATGCTTTCCATTTCACAGACTTAGTATGACAAAGAGAATATAAAATGTCTCTGTAATAATTTCCTTTGATATCAATTATGTGCTGAGACAATGCTTTGGGTATATTGTGTTAAAAATACATTAAGGGACGCCTGGGTGGCTCAGTCAGTTAAGCGTCCGACTCTGGGTTTCAGCTCAGGTCATGATCTTGCAGTTGGTGAGATCAAGCTCCAGGTCGGGCTCTGCCCTGACAGCATGGAACCTATTTGGGATTCTGTCTCCCTCTTTCTGCCCCTCCCCTGCTCGTGCTGTCTCTCTCTAAATAAATAAACTTAAAAATACATTGAAATTAATTTCATATTTTTTGTTTTTACTTTTTTAAAAACATGGCTACTAAGAAATGTAAAATTGCGTATGTGGCTTGCATTATATTTCTATTGGAGAGTGTGGTCTAGTAACTTGATGAAATTTAGGGTAAACATTACATCATATTGCATCATATCAAGTGGTACATAGGATGAGCTTGTTCCACTCTTAGTAATACTAAATTTGGTATTTTTCCAAACTCTCCATTATAAAGACACATTTTGATAACTTTCAGAACTTTCCATTTTAAAGGTATATATATTTTAAACCACTTCCAGAATTTTTGTTGTAATGATACTAAAAAAAAAAAAAGCAACACTCAGAACTTTCCATTTTAAAGATAGATTTTGAGTATTTCTGGACTCTCCAGTGTTAAGATACGCTATTTTCTTTTGCAATTAGAAATCTGTGGAGTGATATTTTGGCACCTTGGGAACATCCTGTTTCCATTCTTTTTTACCTAGTGGTTTTAGTACCCCTTGAAGATCCTTTCCTGAATAAGTTATGTTAGAAGCTGTTCAAAACGGTGAGTTTTTAAATGCTATTATTTCTTTTTCATAAACAGTTCTCATTCTTCTGTAAAGAAGACTCCTTTTTCTTTTTTTCATTTTATTTTTTGGTGAACCAGTTATGTGGCATGTGGATTAGTCACTTCATATAATCGATGTTTGATTAGAAAAGTTAGGTACAAGTGAAATTTTTCTTTAATATAATTTATTGTCAAATTGGCTTACATGCAACACCCAGTGCTCATCCCAACAGGTGCCCTCCTCAATGCCCATCACCCACGTTCCTCTCTCCCCCAGGCCCCATCCACCCTCAGTTTGTTCTCTGTATTTAAGAGTCTCTTATGGTTTGCCTCCTTCCCTTCCCTCTCTGTAACTTTTTTTCCCCCTTCCCCTTCTCCCCTGGTCTACTGTTAAGTTTCTCAAGATCCACAGATGAGTGAAAACATATGGTATCTGTCTTCCTCTGACTGACTTATTTCACTTAGCATAACACCCTCCAGTTCCATCCATATTGCTACAAATGGCATGATTTCATTCTTTCTCATTGCAGGCACATGTACCCCAATGTTTATAGCAGCACTTTCAACTGTAGCCAAATTATGGAAAGAGCCTAAATGCCCATCAACTGATGAAAGGACAAGTGAAATTTTAAAATACGGAATCAGGGGCACCTGGGTGGCTCAGTTGGTTAAAGATCTGAGTTTGGCTCAGGCCATGATCTCACGGCTTGTGGGTTCGAGTCCCGTGTTGGGCTCTGTGCTGACAGCTCGGAGCCTGGAGCCTGCTTCAGATTCTGTGTCCCCCTCTCTCTCTGCCCCGCTCATGCTCTGTCTCTCTGTTTCTCAAAAATAAATAAACATTAAAAAATTTTTTTAAATATAAAATATGGAATCAGCTTACACATACAATGGTTGTCAGGTCATGATCTCGCGGACCGTGGGTTTGAGCCCCGTGTCGGGCTCTGGGCTGATGGCTCAGAGCCTGGAGCCTGCTTCCAGTTCTGTGTCTCCCTCTCTCTCTGCCCCTCCCCCATTCATGCTCTGTCTCTCTCTGTCTCAAAAATAAATAAACGTTAAAAAAAAAAATTTAAAGGAACCTTATTGTAAGTCTTTTTTTGCAAAGCTAGTAATCACCCATTAATTTCTGCTATCCTTACAAACTTTAATTTTCATGTATAACACATTTATTCAACAAATTGTTGAATGCTTATTATGTTGCAGACACTGTGTTAAGCATTTAGAGTGGAGTGGTTAGCAGAAGAAGCGCGGCTGTCCTTTGTGGAGGATGCATCCTTCCAGATCAGGAGACAGAATTGCCCAGAACTCAGTGAGTGAAGGCGAGTAGGAAGCTGTCTCTGCAGCATCTTGATTCGGGAGGTGTTATAGAGGCTTTGCCTCACAACCCTGCTTAAATGCTTTGAAATTCAGAACCTGCAACAGTCATTCTCCATGGGTTTGATGAGAAGGGTATATAGCAGAGCTGGCAGTTCCCTCCTGTTGTCTTTCTAATGTAACGCTGAACTATGATTGTAGACCTTTTCCCTCAACTGCACTTTTTTCTAATTTTCTTTTCTCTCTGGACATTTCCCCAGCATTGCTGGGGTCCACACCTCCATGAGGCATGTCTCAGAGGCTTACTTCGGAGACTCTTAAATACCCTGAACGTGGACATGTCCACTTAGATGTGTACCTGTCTTTAAAGAAATAAGATGTCTGTTGTTACAGTGCTATGACCTCAGGTTCCAGAATATCAGTGCAACATTCTTTAGAAGGGATGTTTCACTTTGGATTAAGTCTACGTTTGGAATCAGCCTATTGTCAAGGGGAGAAGGTTAATCCCGGTGACAGGAAAACACTCCACTATGAACTGGTTTGGAAATTACTTCTCTAGATTTCCTGAGGATGTTTCCTTACTCAACATACACTCACCTCTGTTGCTTTCACTCAGATCATCCGAAGATGAGCAACATTTTATTTCCAGCACGAGGTAGAGAGTTTGGTGATACCGTTTTCTTCTAGGTTTTTCTCTTTGGGTAGCATGTCAAATCTCTCTCTCTCTCTCTCAATCTCTTTAACAATCAGTCTCTTCTTATAAGGACCCAGAGGGAAGAAAACTGGGCTTGAGAAGAAAGTAGTTGCTATCCTTTTCTATGGGTACTTGAAAAGGGACAACCGATGAGTTCCTTTGGGCCGTGCTTGGCTAGTGAAAAGAGAAGGGCTGGCTTGGGTGAAAGAGTGTCTCTTTACCCTTAAGTTACAATGTCGAACCCTGACCAAGTGAAACTTTATTTCTGGTGGCTGCTAGTAATTTCTACCCTTTTGACATAAAAACTCGAGGGCTTTGGCTTCAGTTAAATTTGAAGTAATCAAGGAGGCCTGAATGGAAGGTGGAATGAAAACTTAGAATTGCAAGTTTCATCAAGGGAGAGAGAGAGTGACAGGAAACCCCCCTCAGGCAAGAGCACCAGGCAAGTGGGGCCATGGCCTGGGGAATGCGCTCTGCTTCGAGAAGAGGAGAAGGACAGAGTGAGGTCAGAAAGGGGGAAGCGTGTGCACCTTCAGTAGGAGCAGAGAACTGGAATAACTTGAGTCAGTGTCCTGCCTCCCACCAGATGAAGCCTCCCTCTGCTTCTGTCTCTTAGGGTGACCACACTGCTTGGTTCTCCTGGGACTGTCCTGAGGTTCGCACTGGAAGTTCTCCATCCTGGGAAAACTGGGATGATGGGTCACCGTGGCTGAAGTTTTAGGTATTTGGGCAGCACACATGACACCTGGGAAACTGCCCCAGTTCTCTTCCCTCTGTTCTTTGTTTCTCAGAAAAGGGTACAGAATGCCCTCGGCTAAGTGCAGGATCACTAAGTGACAATAATAACAACAACCGCCATAAACTGCATGCCTACTATGTGCCAAGTGCCTGATCTTGTTTCATCCTCCAGGCAACTGGGGAGGTGGGATGTTTTCAATCCAGTTTTATGGAACAGAGGCCAGAGCTGAGGGCTCTGACAGGGTGTGTTTTCCGAGGTCAAACAACTAGAAAGCAGCTGAGCCACATTTGAATTTTAGGGTGCCTGGGTCTAAAACCTGTCCTCTTCCACTAAATAAAGAACTTGCTCAATTTGATGGCAAATGGACTGCTGCTCTGATCTAGCAAAGCTCTGTGACCATCGGCCTCATCTACTGTTTCCAAACTCTTTCCTGTTCTTAATGGTAGTCGAAGATTCCCCGGGATATGCGTGGAGCTCAGAGATGTGCAGGAAGCTACAGTAGGTGCCTTATTCTGATACTTGTAGCAGCCCCTGATTAATTATTCAGTTTTTAAAGGACCTACTAAGTGCCTGGCACATAGAAGGTGCTCAGTGAAGGGAAGCTATGCTTGTTGTTTTAATTATGACACATGAGCTATAATCTTGAGCTGCAACTTTTTAGTGAATGAATATCAATTCAAGCATTTTAATATTAAAATCACCAAGGATTCAGGGTATTAAGATACTCAGTAATACACTTGCTGAATTCAGAATTAGGCAAACACACAAAAAACAACTTTTTTTCCCCCACCACAGAGAAGGTGCTTGCTCTGTTTGCTGTTTGTTTTGGAATAGAGGACAGCCTTCCTTGCCATCATAAAAGCTGTTACACACAGAATGCTGAGATGGAAGCAGAAATTGTTTTCTAGGGCTGAAAGCTATAAATGGTTCGTTTCAGGGAAAAATCTAATCCAGAGGCTCAGACCTATGAAATTCCTTTACTAATATCAGAGATAATTGGAAGCTCCCAGTATATGGACAGAAGCCCCAAGTTGTGAGCGTCACATTGAGAGATAAATGCCTTGGCCTGTATACAGGGATGCGGGGAGCTCTTAGGCCAGTCTCTGCTTTTATTTCCTCTTTCAACACCTGAGAGTTGTACATTTGCTAGAGAAGGAAACACAGTTAAGATCACATGATTTATAACTAGATTTGAGGAGGACTCAAAGAGACATGAGCATTCAGTTTGGTCCGGTTCAACAAATAACCAACCACATGGCCCTTAGGTGTCAAGGTCGTGTGCTGGATTCTGGGCTTATATGGAGAAGCAGGAAGTCCCTGCTGACCCCAAGAAGCTCACACGGAGGCAGAGGAAGTAATAATAAACTATAAAGATGGTTTCCTCGGGGCCAATTTGAAATCTTCATGGTTGTCTTAATCTGCTTGGGCTTCCATATCACAATACCATAGACTGGGTGGTCTAGTGGACAGAGATGCATTTTCTCACAGTTCTGGAGGCAGGAAGTCCAAGGGTAAGGTGCCAGCGAGCTCAGCTTCTGGGAAGGGCTCTCTACCTGGCTTGTATCCTTCTCGCTGGGTACTTAACGTGAACTCTTGACATGGCACTTCTCTCTGACTAGGATCCTACCCCTATTCCTCACTGAACCTTAATTACCTCCTAAAAGCCTTCTCCAAACAGTCACACTGGGGCTAGGGCTTCAACATAGGACTTTGGGGGAACACAGTTCATATACCACAGGCCCTAACCCACATCATTAAAATGTTTTAAAATGTAACTCATACCATAGGTTATATCCACATCCACATTTTTTTTTTTTTTACTGTCCAGTAAGTGAAAGGATTTTTATAATTACTTCTGAAATTATTCGGCTAGCAGTAATTAATTCATTTTATGATTGGCACTTGTTTCTTAGTAATCATTCATACTTGGGATTTTCTGCAAGATGAGAATTCTAAATTGTTTCTCAGTGTAATGAAATATTTGTGGGTTTGTAAATTTGACGGTTAATGAGATCGGCATAATGCTAGATTTTTGTGTTTAGTTGAGCATTAGCTAATTTTGCGGTCTGTCTTGTAGTTTTTATATTTTGGAGCCACTATTTTTTTCCAGGTCTCAAATACTTTTGCAGGCTCTTGGAAAGTGTGTTAGGCTCTAAGCATTGCCTATAAATACCTAAGGGATAAAGGGGCTCCTAGCCAGGGAGCTCCGGGCCTTAAGCTCTCTTCCAGGCTCTCATGCCTCTCCCAGCTCGTGTCTCATGGGCCCTGAAGACTGGCTCTGTTCCAACCGTCCTCTTCCCCACCAGCCTACCTCCTATTCAGTGTTCCTTGCCATCTCTGTTACGTTGACATCACCACCCACCTAGTGGGAGACTCAGAGGTTCCCGCGGTCATCATCAGTGATCTCCATATCCACCTGTATCAGGTTTCAGGATGGTGTCAGGAAGACTGCATAGGTATTGCCTGGCAACTCTGTTATGAGTACTGATTTCTGTACCTCATGTCTGGAGACCTGTGCTGTTGGCTTGGGGCGAGACTTGGGCATTTGTGTTTTTAGCAAGCTCATGTGCTTATTAAAAAGCACACCAGATTTGGGAAGGTGTGGACGTGGGTAGCGTTGGTGGAATGAAACAGAGATATAGATCTTAACAAGAACAGTGCACCCCCATTGCATTTATTGCCCCAGTTTAGAGATTCTCAGAGGGCCCTTCTGCTGTTTCCAAGATGCCCTGAGGGTGTTGCCTTAAGGGTGCCCAGGAATGTTCCACTCCGGCCTCCAGGCCCTAGGTCCCAGGTGCTGAGCGTTGGTGACTAGTACCGCAACGACAGCTGTTATGGGAAGAAATTCTGCTGTCTCTTGTTTATTTTGTCTCAAGGATGAGGCAGCCTCTTTAATTCTTCACAGCACACCAGAGACAGGTACAAACTGTTAATGAGGCTTGCCAAAAGGGAAGCACAATCTAGAATAATTACTACCATGTACAGGCTCCCTCCTCTCCATCTGCCCTTTCCGTAAGGCTAGGTACAACTTAGCCTTCACTGTGGGGCTTGCCCCAGGTATCCCCATGGTAGGAGCTCAGGTCAAACTGTCTCCAGAAAGAGAAAGACGTTTTTCCTCCTCACTTTTAAAGCCCATCCCCACCTGTTGGGATGAGCACTGGGTGTTGTATGGAAACCAATTTGACAATAAATTTCATATTAAAAAAAAAATAAAGTCCATCCCCTGGGCCCATATTTCCTACTTCAGAATGATAGAGTAGAATATCTATTACCTTCAGTGAAAACGAACCCAAATTGTACTTTGTGGGCCCAGTAGGACAATCTTACAGTACTCTGATATCAAGACATCTTCTTTTTATTTTATTAAAATTGTCTTTAAGTTTATTTATATATTTTGAGAGAGAGAGCAAGCCGGGGAGGGACAGAGAGAGAGGGAGGGAGAGAATCCCAGCCAGGCTCCTCGCTGTTGGCATAGAACCGCATGTGGGGCTTGAACTCACGAACCTGAGTTGAACCTGATCAAACTTGAGCTGAAATCAAGAGTCAGACACTTAACCGACTGAGCCACCCAGGCGCCCCTCAAGACATCTTCTGAAGTCTTGGTTGTTCACTTAAATGACACTGCATGTTCAACTTCCATAGCCTAGTCCCGATTTCCATGTCTGATTCCTTATTAATCTCTTCAACAAAGGCTCAAAACCCTTGGGGTGTATATAGCCTCACTCAGGTCACCTTGTTACATACTCTCTGGGCATAGCAAACTAATTATATGTCCTTCATTTGACACAATAACCTTATGAGGTAATTTTTCTTTATCTCATATTTGGACAAACAGAAACAGGTTAAGCGACTTCACCAAGGTCACTTTTCCTGGAAGTGGCATGCTGGGATTTGAACTGAAGCCTCTTGGTTCCAAATTGTGAATTTAGCTATTAGGAAACACTGAGGAAATAGGCTGGGCATTAAGGTGGAGTGACAGGATCTGGAATAATCATGCCATTAACAGAGATAGGGCACAGTCAGTGGAGAAGGAGTGATGAAGTAGGAGGGGAGTACATGGTGAGGAGCTTGGGCTATGAAGTAAGAACCACTTGGCATTCTTGGGTCCCTTTCTCCTCTTTATCACTCTGTCTTGGCTTAATGGTTATCCTTCTGAACCATTATCTTTGTTTTCAAGTTAATCACCATTTTTGACTCTCCAGGAGCCATGCACCAGCCCAGGCCGTGACAAAGCAGCCTGTCCGGGGAGATACCGGCAGGACCACAATCACGATTGTCCCGACAGGTGGAGACTGGAGCACTGGCCTCTTCAGTGTCTGCAGGGACAAGAGAATTTGTATGTTTTTCCTCTTCATTTTGAGTTCTCCTTTACTATTTTCTTTCCCCAGGCATCAGATGGGTGCAAAAGCTACGTCAGGCACAAGGACAGAAATATAATGTTTTTAGAATAACTGGTCTGATCTTCTAGTGACTCATATGCACTTATTGGCAGGAAAAATCCTGCTTTTCAGGGATGGGAATGCTTTTATAGAGTCAGTGGTGACTTCAGAGATTTTTTTTAAACGACAAAATTCACTGTTGGCAAAGATGCCTTAGTGGGCCCCCCCATCTGCTGCTGGTGGGAGTTTAAATTGGTATAACCTTCCTGCCGGATGGCTTAGCAATACATATAAAAAGAACCTCAAGTGTTACATAGTGTTTGACCCAGTAATTACATTTTTAGGCGTTTAGTCTAAGGAAATAAATCCACGTGCAAAGATTTAGCAACATTAAATTTTGCGGCATCGGATATCACAGCAACAGTCTGGAACAACCTAAAATGTTTGATGGGGGCATGCATACAAGGAATTATTATACAGCCATGAAAAGTCATGTCGTAGAATAACATTTAATGGGATGAAAGATGTCTTGGTATTTTTTAAGTTTAAGAAGCAGACTATAAAGCCAAGCATGGTAAATACCATTTGTGGAAGGGTGGAGCCATACTTGAAAAATGCCAGGCGGGATAGAAATACGAAAGTTTATGACATGTCTCCAGATGGTAGGCTAATGAATCATTTTTATTTCCTTTTTTTTGCTTATCCCTTACTAGTATTTCTATGAGGAATGTGTGGTACTCTTATAAGAACAAGAATAATCACAAAAGAAGCCCCCTTTGTTGACTGAAATATTTTCATATGCTTGTTCAGCTATAAAGATGTACCAATAACACTGTCCACCAGCTATGTGATTTTCTTCTGGGAATGAAAGTTCAAAGCACATTGATTTCATTTTTATCTTAGGACATTCTGATGTGTCTCTGGTACCACACGTCAGCATTCCCTTCCAGGTCCTACCTTTGCCCTATGGGAGCAACTTGGTCACAGGGTCTTTCTTGTATATGTTGGGGTGAGGTGTGTGTGTGGGGGGTCCCTTTGTTGGATAAGCATTAGCTACTAATGTTGAAAATCCAACAGACCCTGGATCTAATATTTTGGAAGAATATGGCTTTCCATGCCCATTGCAGGTTTCTGAGAAGGTCTGAATTTGTTTCTAAAGCCTCACAGAGTTGATCAATCAGCAATTGATCTCAGCCGTTCCGTGGTCCACATCCTTATTCAGCCGAGAGTCTTGCTGAGACCAAAGCTCTCCCACCATGTTTTGGTGCTCTAGTCATCCAGCCTTGAGCCCTTCACCGTCTGCCTGGGCCTCACAGAGGAAAGACTGCCCAGTACAAAACCTTGCCCTCCATCCTGTTCCTTTGTCCATCTGACCCAGAGCTCAGTAGGCTTCTTCCTGCCTCTGCTATCTGTGTGGACTTCTGACCAGATAATGATGGCAGCCATTCTCTGATTCTCTCAGCATTCTTCTTTGTTCTCTTCCAGATACTCTGACTTTGGCTGTCCCCCAGTACTGAGGTACAGAGAAGACAGAATAGCCATGTGGAGACATAGCATTGAATTGGGAAGTGGACCATTTTCCTTTCCTAGCTTTTAGGTGGTAGTTGGGGGACCACCAGTGCATTTTCTAGGGGGACAAAGCCTCAAATATACTGTAGTGGTGAGGAGAACATGATTATATGAGATAGACCTTGCCAGATAGAGATCTTAACTCTGCCTCTTACCGGTTATTTGGCCTTGAACAAATTCTCTGGAATTTGCCACCTCTAAAGTGAGGATAATAAAGGTGCTTACCTCAGGGGTTGTTGTTAAGATTAAAACATAATGTCTGGAACTTATAAACACTGCCTTGGAACTTAACTGAATCAGAGTTTTTTGGGTCACATGCTATCTTTGCATAGTCCTTTCAAAATTCATGTCTACCTACAGCTTCTGAATGTGACCTTATTTGGAAATAGGGTCTCTGCAATGTAGTCTAGTTAAAAAGAGGTTATAGTTGATTAGGGTGGAACCTAATCCAATGGCTGATGTTCTCATAAGAAGCAGGAAATTTGGACACAAACACTCAGAAGAGAAAGCCAGGGGAAGAACAGAGGCAGAGATTGGGATAATGCATCCCCAAGCCAAAGAATGCCAAAGATTGCTAGCATCACCAAAAGCTTGGAGAGAGGCATGGACCAGACTCTTCCTCCTGGAGGAGGAACTTCTGGAAAGAATTAATCCTGCTAACACCTTGATTTCATACTTCCAGCCTCCAGAATTCTCCAGTGAGAATAGTTAAAAAATTTTTTTTTAATGTTTATTTATTTTTGAAAGAGAGAGACAGAGCATGAGCAGGGGAGAGGCAGAGAGAGAGGGTGACACAGAATCCGAAGCAGGCTCCAGGCTCCGAGCTGTCAGCACAGAGCCCGATGTGGAGCTTGAACTCATGGACCACGAGATCACGACCTGAGCCAAAGTCAGACGATTAACCGACAGAGCCACCCAGGCACCTGGAGAATAATTTCTTTTTAAAATTTTTATTTAAATTCCAGTGAGTTAACATACAGTTTAATATTAGTTTCATGTGTATCATATAGTGATCTAACAATTCCATACATCACCCAGTGCTCATCACAAGTGCATTCCTTAATCCCCATCACCTAGTTTACTCATCCCCCCACTCACCCCTTCTCTAGTAACCATCAGTTTATGAGAGAATAATTTCTATCTCTTAAAGAGGCCCCGTTTGTGGTATTTTGTGATGGCAGTGCTAGGAAACTAATACACAAACATTGGACTTCATTAGAAGGCGTTGGGTAGCTCACAAAATAAAAAAATCAACTAAAAACTAAGCTCAGAACAGACAACCTGCATTATCAGGAGCTAGCCGACTGTCTGGTTAATTCCAAACATTTTGATCCCTTTGAGAATAAAAGGGACAAAAATTTCCTGTCTGAGAATTGATGGATCAGATGGAGTGGAATTTGCCGGGCTTAGGTCATTTGGAAGGGCAGTCCCATCAGTATTGCCCACAGTAATGAAGGGATAATTTCCCAAAATTATTGTCGGGGTACTGTTAACAGGAAATGCCCAACAAATACCCAATGAACTTAGTGAATCTAAGGTATTAATATTATCGTTCCTGTAAATTGTTACTATTCTCCGCCGTTTTGGGAGCAAAGAGTAGAGTCAGGAGACTTCAACTGGCTGCTGCACCATGATTTGTACTCAATCCCAAGGGCACCTAAAAACTTGGCTAAAGCAATGACCATCCTCACCATCCCCTCTGCCTTAAATGTTGCTTCACTGCTTAGCTCTGTTCTCCATACTCATTAATGTTCCAACCAACTGCACTAGATCTCCTGAGGAGTCCTAGCCTGTTCGTTTGAGAGCCCTTTCTGGGGGCAAGGTGAGAAGGGAGAAAATGCGGAGAAATAGAATATTCTTTACATTTTGGCATGATCCGTGGAGAAGAGGCCCAGGATATACAGTACAAGGTGCTCTCGAATGTTCTATGTTCCAATTGTTGTAACCTGGATGGGCCTCCATTTTATGACTGCGCAGTGTGTCTCTAATCTGACTGTCTCAGAAGAAAACTTAAAGATAATATCACTTTCCACCCTCGTACACTGCACTGTGATTCCCAGGACATGGGTGGAGTAAGAGGGCTATGCATCCCGGGTTTCTTTTCTTCGTTGTTAAAAAGGGCTGCTTTATCCACAGAATTCCGATTCGAGCAAACCACTGTGAAAATAGTTAACAAACTTGGGAACAAAAAGGAGAGCTGCTTTCCATGAACTTGTCCATGCCAGATTCCCATCCTGGGACAGTTTTCCATTGAATTTTGAGAATTATTGCTACAATTTGTCCTCCATTAGACAAAGGGTACATTATGAACAGCAACGATTTCCATTTCTTTTTGACATTTTGCTTCTTCATTTTATTGCAATTACTTTTTTTTTTAAATGGCCTCTCTCTCCCCACCTTGGTGCTTTTATGTGAATTCACAGTGCGCTGCGATTGGCAAATGGGTGCTTCTGTGTTCTTGAAGATGGGGTTTCTGAGAGCTCAGCTGTGAAGATAAAGTTGAAGGGGAATGCATGGCTGCTAAATGGCATTGTGAGTAGAAGGTGAAGTGTCCCAGCGTTGGGAATGTTTGTGATGTTGCCCCAGAGAAGGTTTATATAGAAGGTGTAATCAACATTGGTTTGTCATTCAACCCCTGTTTACTGAGCTCCTACCTGCGTGCAGACAGATGGTGGGTGTTACAGACGTAATAGTGAATAAGACAGAGATGGTTTTGCAGATAGACAATAAGCATGTAAATCAATAAATAAAAGCATGGCAGTTGTGATAAGTGCCATGAAGGAAATAAATAGGGTGCTGTGGAAGGAATCCATAGCGGAGTGGGGTCAAGGATGGCCTCTTCGAGGAACTGACTTAAGTTGATTCCTGAAAGATGGGAAGAAAGCAGCTACTCAGGCAACCTCCCTGTGGAGGGCACCATAAGCACCAGGGGGTAAAGAACTTGGTGTGACTGGTAACCATCAGATGCCCAAGATGGGGAGAATGAAGAGGGCCAGGATTTTTTGTGCCCTAGAAGAGGAAAAGGCATTGAAAAGCCTTCAGCCTGGGATTTGTGTCCCTGAACTGTATCTTGGGTAAACCATACACTCCCTGAAGGCAGGGATCACTGTTGTCTTGCTTACCACTCCGGTGCCCAGCAGAGCACCTGGCCCACAGGAGGCACGAAGAACTATTTCCCGGACATTCCATCAATGAATGAATCTTAACATGTATTCTCAATTCTTTCTTTCTTGCCCTTCATTGAAAGTATAATAAATCCTCTGAGTTGGAAGGGCTGTTGGAGTCAGCTGGTCTGGCCCCTCACCTGCTTGGTTAAATATCCTCTGCATTATGCCTGGCGAGAAGAACCTGACAAGTTTGGCTTTCTGAACATTTCCAGGAAGGAGGGCTTCTCTCCTTTGGAGCCAACTCAGTGTTTTGAAAGGAAAAAAAGAAAAGAAAGGAAAAAAAAAAAAAAGAGAAGATTTTGAATAGGTTTGCCTGCACATGATGCAAAATTCAAAAGTACCTCTGCCTTTGATATATTTGCCATCTGTCCACCCAGTTTCCACCGGAGGCACCTGCTCTTACTTGAGGCCAGGTAGAGTCTATATGCTTGTAAAGATACAAAATAGTTTTAAATGAAAATAGATTAATCTTTTTGTTATAAAGCTATCATGTACTCATCATAAAAAAGGAAAACACACAAGGCTTATAAATGAAAAAAGCAGGATCCTGTAATCCCAGCTGTCAGAGATAATCATTGTTAATATTTTGGTATCTGTCTTTCCAGAAGTTTTGCTGAATGTGTCTGTGTATAATTTCCACAAATAGTAGAATTGTAAACACACACCGTTCTGCACCTTTGTTTTCAATTTAACGGTATATCCAGGGTATCAGACCGTATCGGCACTTCTGGAGCTAATATTTTAAATTGCTGCATAGATTCCCTTGTATGAATGTACCATGATTTATTTATCCAGAAATCCCCATTGGTGCACCTTCATGGGGACTCCAGACTTTTTGCTATTCACACCAATGCTCCGTGAATGTCTTCGTACAGATGTCACTTTTGCATGTGTGTGAGTTTACCTGTTGGATAATTGCTGAGGAATAAACCTGCTGGCCAAATAGTATGTACCATTTTAAATCTTGATAGTTGCTGCCAACTGAGTCTCCATTTGGAAGTTGTACTAATGTACACTCCCGCCCATATTGTATGAGTGTGCCCCATTTCTTTTTTGAGCATCTCTTACTGTTAGATGGTTCTGACTTTTTGTAATAATTGATCTGAACTATTGCTTCGCTGCAGCTTCCTCCCACCTTCCCTACCTTTGCTCTCTGCGGCTCCGCACTCCGGTTTTGTGTAGGCTTTTTCTTTTTATCTTGCCTCCCCTGTGAGTTAGGAGGGTGAATAACGAACCACATTTCGTGCATGAGGGTGGAGCCCATCTAGGAGGACAAGCCAGGAACATTTAAGCTGTGGGTACTTACATAACTACCAGGCCTTTGGGTGTAACATAAGAAGAAGAGGCCAAATTTATGGTTCAAATCCCCTTTTGAGCCTGAGCTCCTTTAAACAATACATATATATAAAACAATACATCTTTACATATATGTATATACACAACACGTGAGTGTGTTCACCTTATAAAAAAAAATGGAACATTACAGAACAGGAAACCATGTCTCCTCTTTTTTATTAAATCAGTTTGGAGGGTTTCCTTCCAGATATTTTTCTCTATTTATATATGTATCCATGAGTAGTATATACTATTGTTTTGTAACTCTTTAAACAAAGCATCAATGGTATTATGCTGTACATATCATAATGAACTTTGATTTTTAAAATTTTTATTTTATTTTTATTTATTTTTGAGACAGAGACAGAGCGTGAGTGGGGGAGGGACAGAGAGAGAGGGAGACACAGAATCCGAGGAGATTCCAGGCTCTGAGGTGTCAGCACAGAGCCTGATGCAGGGCTCGAACCCACGAACTGTGAGATCATGACCTGGGCCAAAGTCGGCTCAACCGACTAAGCCATCCAGGTACCCCCACTTTTATTTTTCTTAACTCAAAATATGTCTTAGAGATTTAACTCTATTGGTTCTGAATCTTCCCCTGAACTCTTAATTATTCCATAGTAGGATTTATACCATCATGGCCTATTTACACTCTCATCTATTAGTGCACATTTAAGTTTTAAATTTCAAGCTGCAGATAATGCTGCAGTGGACATCCCTGTGTTCCCTCTTTGTGTGCACGTGTAAACATTACTCTAGGGTAGATACCCCTAAGTAGAATTACAAGATCCTAGAGTGCTTAAAATTTTACTAGATTCACCCAATTGCCTTCCAAAGTGATTGTGCCCATTCCTGCTTCCAGAGGGTCCCTGTTCTCTATGGTTCTCAACAATTTACAAATTTAGAAACATTTGGCATGCTTATGGGTTTCCAATCTGTCTTAACATGCATTTCATTGATTACTACCAACAATGAGTAGCTTTTCGTGTCTTGTTATTGGCTGTTTGTGTTTCCTCTTTGGTGAATTACTTGCTCATGTCCTGTGCCCATTTTCTTCCTTCCTTTCTCCCTTCCTTTCTCCCTCTTTCTTTCTTTCTTTCTTTCTTTCTTTCTTTCTTTCTTTCTTTCTTGCTTTCTTGCTTTCTTGCTTTCTTGCTTTCTTGCTTTCTTCTTCTTCTTTGTTTAGTTCTTTATCTATTGATGGGTAGGAGTTCTTTGCATGTTCTGGATACTCACCCTTGGCCTGTGATGTATGTTGCAAAATTTTCTCCTACAGACTCTATGGGACAGGGTTCCATCTTCCCACCTCGAGGTGTGAGCCAAGAGTGTGTGTCCTGCTCACTCCATCACACTGGAGCAGTAACATCTGACAAAAAGGAAGTTTCCTAAAGTTGCATGGTGTAAGAGTGTTGCCCAGGAATAAATACAAAGTAGTGGTAGTAAGGATTCTGTCTTGGAGCAACAAGCACTGTGGCAAACTATGTACACAAAACATGAGGACATGTGGTGTTATGTGTAGTGGTTAAAACTTTGGGGCCAGACTGCCTGAGTTCAAATCAGGCATGTGCTCTTTCCCTTTTTTTTGAAGTTTATTTATTTATTTTGACAGAGAGAGGGAGGGAGAGAGCACGGGCAAGGAATGAGTATAGAGAAAGGAAGAGAGTGAATCCTAAGCAGGTTCTGTGCTGACAGCACGGAGCCCAGTGCGGGGCTCGATCTCACGAACCGTGAGATCATGACCCCGTGATATCATGACCT
Organism: Panthera pardus; assembly: GCF_024362965.1. Lineage (NCBI taxonomy): Eukaryota > Metazoa > Chordata > Mammalia > Carnivora > Felidae > Panthera > Panthera pardus. The sequence continues at coordinate 117,363,060 of NW_026526765.1, forward strand.
GAGCCAAAATCCAGAGCTGGATGCTTAACAGACTGTACCACCCAGGTATCCCTGTCTATTCCTAATAAATGTATGGACTTGGGTGAATTACTTTTTTTTCTTTTCAAATTTTTATTTAAATTCTAGTTAGTTAACATAGAGTGCAATATTGGTTTCAGGAGTAGAGTTCAGTGATTCATCACTTACAACACCTAGTGCTCATCCCAACAAGTGCCTTCTTTAATGCCTATCAGCCATCTAGCCCCTCCCTCATCCACCTCCCTCCATCAACCCTAGTTTGTCCTCTATCATTAGGAGTCTCTTACGGTATTTTGTTTCTTAAATTCCACATATGAGTGAAATCATATGGTATTTGTCTTTCCCTGACTAAATTATTTTGCTTAGCATAATACACTCTAGCTCCATCCACATTGTTGCAAATGGCAAGATTTCATTCTTTTTGATGGCCGAATACTATTCCATTGTGTGTGTGTGTGTGTGTGTGTGTGTGTGTGTGTGTGTGTGTGTGTATGTATGTGTGTATATAAACCACATCTTCTTTATCAATTCATAAGCTGATGGAAATTTGGGTTCTTTCCATACTTTGGCCATTGTTGATAATGCTGCTATAAACATTGGGATGCATGTACCCCTTTGAATCTGTACTTTTGTATCCTTTGGGTAAATACATAGGAGTGCAATTGCTGCATTATAAGGTAGTTCTATTTTAAACTTGATGAGGAAGCTCCACATGGTTCTCCAGAGTGACTGCACTAGTGTACCTTCCCACCAACAGTGCAACAGGTCTCCCCTCTCTCTGCATCTTTGCCAACACCTGTTGTTTCTTGTCTTGTTAATTTTAGCCATCTGACAGGTGGGAGGTGGTATCTCATCATGGTTTTGATTTGTATTTCCCTGATGATGGGTGATGTTGAACATCTTTTTATGTGTCTATTAGCCATCTGGATGTCTTCTTTGGAAAAGTGTCTGTTCATGTTCTCTGCCCATTTCTTCACTGGATTATTTGTTTTTTTGGGTGTTGAGTTTCCTAAGTTCTTTATAGATTTTGGATACTAACCCTGTATCCGCTATATCATTTGCAAATATCTTCTCCCATCCCGTAGGCTACTTTTTAGTTTTGTTAATTGTTTCCTTTGCTGTGCAGAAACTTTTTATCTTGACTAAGTCCCAATAGTTCATTTTTACTTTTGTTTCCCTTGCCTCTGGCAACATGTCTAGTAAGAAGTTGCTCTGGCCCATGTCAAAGAGGTTGCTGCCTGTGTTCTCCTCTAGGATTTTGATGGTTTTCTGTCTCACATTTAGGTCTTTCATCCATTTTGAATTTATTTTTAAATATGGTGTAAGACAGTGGTTCAGCTTCATTCTTCTGCATGTTGCTGTCCGGTTTTCCCAACACCATTTGTTGAAGAGACTGTCTTTTTCCCATTGGGCATTCTTTCCTGCTTTGTTGAAGATGAATTGATCCTATATAGCTATGAGTCCATTTCTGGGTTTTCTATCCTGTTCCACTAATCTATGTGTTGGTTTTTGTGCCCGTACCATACTGTCTTGATGACTACAGCTTTGTAATATAGCTTGAAGTCTAGAATCATGATGTATCCAGTTTTACTTTTCTTTTTCAGGATTGCTTCAGCTATTTAGGGTCTTTTGTTGTTCCATACAAATTTTAGGATTGTTTGGTCTAGCTCTGTGAAAAGTGCTGGTGGTATTTTGATAGAGATTGCATTGAATGTGTAGATGGCTTTGGTAGTATACACATTTTAACAGCGTTTATTCTTCCAATCCATGAGCATGGGATGTTTTTCCATTTCTTTATGTCCTCTTCATGTTCTTTCATAAGTGTTTATAGTTTTCAGAGTACAGATCTTTCATCTCTTTGGTTAGGTTTATTCCTAGGTATCTTACGGTTTTTGGTGCAATTGTAAATGGGATCAATTCCTTGATTTATCTTTCTGCTGCTTCATTATTGGTGTATAGAAATGCAACTGATTTCTATATGTCAATTTTTATATCCTGTGACTTTGCTGAATTCACATATTAGTTCGAGCAATTTTTTGGTGAAGTCTTTCAGGTGTTCTACATACAGTAATATATCATCTGCAAATAGTGAAAGTGTCACTTCTTCCTTGCCAATTTAGATGCCTTTTATTTCTTTTGGTTTGATTGCTGAGGCTAAGACTTCCAGTATGATGTTAAGTAGTAATGGTGAGAGTGGACATCCTTGTCTTGTTCCTGAACATAGGGGAAAGGCTCTCAGTTTTTCCCCATTGAGGATGATATTAGCTGTGGGTCTTTCATATATGGCCTTTATGATGTTGACCTATGTTCTATCTTTCCTTACTTTGCTGAGGGTTTTTATCAAGAATGGATGCTGTATTTTGCCAAATGCTTTTTCTGCATCTATTGACAGGATTATATGGTTCTAATCCTTGCTTTTATTAATGTGGTATATAATATTGATTGATTTGTGAATATTAAACTGCTTGGGTGAATTACTTAAGTCCTCTTGCCATCAGTTTGCTTATCCATTAAAATGGATATAATGAGTATCTATATTATAGGATTATTGTGAGTATTAAGTGAGTTAATGAATGCAAAGTATTTTTAGCAAGGTGTGGCACATGGTGAGGTCTAATATTAGCTATTACATAATAAGAATTTGGCTTTCATATTGTTTTTGGTCATATCTGTCTTGTGTACCGAGGTAATTGGATGTGTGTTTTGTTGTGTTGTCTTCAGCATCGAGTACTGCACCCTAATGAACACTTAGACAACATGGTTATATGATGGAAAGGATTAAAAATAAAAATAACAGCATGTATTTTTTAAAAAGACTTAATAGTCACAAAGATAAGGTATAGGAATTCCAATGGACAAAAGAGCTTCTTTACAATATATTTACTGAGGATGGTGGGCATTTCTCTTTTCCAATTAAAGTGGTACAGCTTGGGCAATTGTGTAAACACAATTTATTATTCACTTAGTTTGCCAGCTTTATAATTATACAATTTTGATTAATTTTTTATTTGCAGGCATTTACACTATTTTGTAATCCATGCATAAAATGAGATTTGATTGATTTTTTTTTAATGTGCCATTGATTTCCAAGTCTCCTAATTCAGGGTTGCATACAATGTGACTACTGTGAACTCACAGTAAGTTTACTGGGCCATCTGTCCTCTGGGCTGTTCATGCCAGGGGTCAGTGCTCAGTGGGGCCCTCTGATTTTTTTTTTTTTTAATTATTTATTTATTTTGAGAGAGAGAGAGAGAGAGAAGAGCACGCAGATGTGTGAGCTGTGGTGGAACAGAGAGACAGGGAGAGAATTCCAAGCAGGCTCCATGTTGTCACCATAGAGCCTGATGCAGGGTTCGAATCCACATGATCTGATCATGATCAGATCACGATCTGAGCTGAAACCAAGAGTCAGATACTTAACGGACTGAGCCACCCAAGTGCTCCTGTACATTTTCTTGTGTATAAATTATGTCTGAATAACATTTATTACATCCATGCTTTAAAGGTTATGACTAGCTTTTTGGTATTTAATTGTTTGTTATTATTACTGCTATTTTTTTGCTGTTTCATAGTCCTAATTATTTGTATTCTTCAAGGTCGTCCTCTTTTGCGATGCTGGATGACTTAACATCTTAACTGTATATCTGGGATTCTTAACCTGCAGTTTGTTGATAGCTTTCAGTGGATCCTTGGACCCCACAAAACTGAATGCACAATTTTGCATGTCTGGGTATCCTTCTTTTCCCTTGAGGAGTGACTTCACAGTTATCATCATATTCTTAAAAGGGTCTGTGACCCAAAACATATTTAAAACAGAACCTCTGTGTTAGATGTTTCATGCAGAATATGTAGGAAACAGTATCAGGAGTTAAAGATCAGTGGCTGAATAAATGAGAGACTGTTTCCAGTTGATGCTAAAGGAACCAAGCCTCTAATAGTTTACAGATTAAAACTGTCAGATGTCAGTGGCTCCATGAAACTAGCAAAAATTAGAGTAACCTTCTGGCCTGAGAAATAGAATACGGTCCTGATGAGAACAGCAGACAGAATCCATGCAGCATAAAAGATCTTTCAATCACATTGACAGAAAAAGATGCCTGTTATTCAAAAGTATCGTATACTGGGTCTATTTTAAATATTGAAAATAGATAGATGAACATAATAGAAGCAATAGCTACAATTCAACTGTAAAAAATTATTTAATGCTTTTCTCTTGACAGGAAAAAACAATTACCATCATGAACGCTAACAGAATTGTATCAGGTTCAGCTTTGCCAGTGTTTAACAAAAGAAGACAATTTTGATGTGGCTCAGTTATGGCAATTTTCATACACTGAGTTTTGACAATTGGTTATTCATTCTCAGTCCCTGATTGCATGGAGGCAGTGTAGCATTAAATTGATGGCACGGGGTTGTAAATGCTCTTTGAGATGTGGAGTTGCTCTGAGCACATCTGAGAACCTTGGTTTTCTTTTATGTGGTTATTGACAGGTTTCTGTGGTCTGTTTTGTCCAATGTGCCTCGAGTGTGACATCGCCAGGCATCACGGAGAGTGCCTTTGTTGGCCATTGTTACCTGGGTCCACCTTTGCACTGAGAGTTGGCACCAGAGAGAGACATAAAATACGGGTAAGTGTGTTTGAAAGTATATGTGAACTTGGATCTCTATAAGAACCTGGATGTCTTTCAAACCTGCGAGTTTCAAAAAAAAAAAAAAAAAAAGGTCTGGATGAGGATGCTTAAAAACACCACACTTAGTGGAAGACTTCGGGAAAGGAAAGGGAAGAAATTTCTGATTTCATTCATTACGAGGATGTATGTTAACCAAATGCCACATTATGAAGGGTACTTCAAGTGGCACCTATTATAATGCTGATTACCAGTCACTGGGCTACTTCTGTTTCTCTTTCTCTTACTGCATCAAGAGAAGGTGATGGGTAGAATTGCACCAAATTTGGAGGATATACTTGGGATGGTCTGACTTCAAATGAAGACTATGTGGCATATGCAGAATTCGCTTTGGGGGTTCCTGGGGGATGCTTCAGAGTCCATCAATTTCCAGGGCAGCTGAGACTGAGGCACAGTGAGAGACTGAGCCCAGACAGATCAGACCTACCAAGATGTGGACAGTTAAAGATAAAAAAGACATCTCCTTATATATTCATGTGGAATGATCCCTAAAATATATTTTGAAGTGAAAAAAAAAGTACAAGGCACAGAAGTACGCAACTATTTACATAAAAGGACTCTATATATACTTGTGTAGACACTGAATTTTTGTGGAAGTGCATATAAAAACCTGCCAACAAAAGTTACCCCAGGCAAGTTCACTGGGTGGCTGGGGACAGCTGTGGAGGAGGATGTTCTTTTTACTTCCTGTGCCTTCTTACTGTGAGAATTTTGAACCATATGTACTTATTACCCACTCCAAAGAAATAAATAATTATACATATTAAGTCCTAACAGAAAAAAAAAAATGACATGGACAGAGAAACCAGTGGCTTCCAGTATGAAGTCTATATCAGAAGCCCTAAGTAAGGACCGGTCTCTGAAGTGCAAGGATGGATAAGCGGTTGAGCTGCTTGGCACTTGGGTATCCTGGTGGGTCAGTGTCCCTGGGCATGGATTTAGGGTATTGACTTGGTGGATCTTGGAAGCCATGGATGGGCTAGGCCTTCAGGAAATATCGTAGAGGCCCCTGGGTAATGGTCATGAGTCTGTGTGGTTGGGCCACAACGGAGACCTGGGTCTCGCCCTAGGGCACACTGTGTGAGGACTGGCTGGCGGTGCACTGCTGTTGGCCCTTTTCCATCTGTCAGGTGGCCCGGGAACTCAAGGTGAGGGCCTCCCAACTCTATGAAATCTGTGCAGCTCCGTCAACCAAGGACAACTTTATCTGACAGAGCCAGAAAACTCTTCCTCCTCACCACCGCCCCCACCCCCGCCCTCCTCTCAAACCCCTCTTAGAAGAGAGAGTTCTTTTCACTGACGTAATATGAAAATAAAGGATTTCTCCCCTACTGTCTTTCCTGTTGTTCTCTCTTTACACACACCTCTGGGGAAGTCTCTCTGTCATTTGTCTGGATTTGCTCTTCCAGCCTCGCCACATAAGGCAACTTCCAGAGGTGAGTCTATGCCTTCCACACCCGCCTGGAGTTTGAGAAGGTGGCATTTCCCCCCGGTCTTCCTTCTACCATCCTTTCACGGGAAGCTTTCTTTTGCTCACCCCCTGTTCCCAGAGCACCAGCAGTGGGGCAGGAGATGGTTAATCTTAGCACCCGGACTGGACGCTGTCACTAAAGCAGAGAAGCATTGTCTCTCCCTTGTCCTGACCCCTTCAGTCCCCACGGTGCAAAGGAGACCGTCTCAGGTTGTTGCTGCTCTTGAACGCCTCCCCACCACCGGCAGATCTTCGGCCTCAGGCTTGAAGTTTTAGGTGGGCAACTGAATTGTGTCTGCCCCATCCGCAACCCCCCCCCCCCCAAAAAAAGATGTGTTTGATTTTACTCATATGTGATATTTGAGAAACTCAATAGATAATCATAGAAAACGGAAGGAAAAATAAGGTAAAAACAGAGGGAGGCAAACCATAAGAGACTCTTAAATACAGAAGAATAAACTGAAGGTTGCTGGAGGGGAGGTGGATGAGGGGATGGGCTAAATGGGTGATGGGCTAAATGGGTGATGGGCATTAAGGAGGACACTTGTTGGGACAGGCACTGGGTGTTATATGTAAGTGATGAACCACTAAATTCTACTCCTGAAATCATTATTAATATACCTATATGTTAACTCGCTTGGATTTAAAAAAAAAAAAAAAGATCTGTTGAAGTCCTAATTCCTGGGATCTGTGAATGAAACCTTATTTGGAAATAGGGTCTTGGAGATGTAATTAAGTTAAGTTGATGTCATTAGGGTGGGCCGCACTCCAGTATGACTGCTGTCCTCACAAGAAGAGGAGGAGACACGCAAACATAGATGCACAGAGGGAAGCTTCTGCAGAGCTGAAGGTGGCGGAAAGAGATTGAAGAGATGCGGCCACAAGCCAAGGAGCGCTGTGGGCGACGGGCAGCGAGAAGAAGCAAGACAGGATCCTCCCCTAGAGCTCCCTGCCCACACCTTGATTTTGGACTTCTAGCCTCCACAACCTGGACAGAGCGAGTTTCAGTTGTTCTGAGCTACTCTGTTTGTGGCCCTTTGTTACTGCGGTCCCGGGAAGCTGCCACACCAGCTGTCTGCCACGTGAATGGCACACTCCTGCTTCTGTTAGGGCAGCAGCATGGAACAGGGCTGGGAAGTCCAGGTTCTGAAGCCCAGACTACCTCCTGCATTTGCTAATTGTGTCACGATGGGCGCAATGTCCGTGCCTCAGTGGTAAAATGGTAATGCTGACCTCACAAGGATGTGAGGATTCTAACAAGTCAGGACTCTTAGCGTGGTGCCTGGCAAGGTGCAAGGACTCTGTAAACATAAGCGGTTACACCTGTTTAGATGCTACTTCAGATTCACAACAAATTATGCTGGTTTTCCATTTACAGTTGAGATCTACAATTATCTTTTTAATTAAATTTTAGATTAAAATTGAATCCATTAAAATAATATTAAGTAAATAATAATCTGGATGGTTGGTGGATGTGGCAAACATTTTGAAGGTGGTAAGGCACATTTTCTTGACTACTTGTGTATGTTCAGACTGCTCTACACGTTTTAAGGCATTTAAACCATACGTCCCTCAAGAAGGTGCTATTGTAGCTCCATTCTCCAGAAAAGGAAGCTGAGCCACAGAGAGGTTAAGTGACTTGCCCAAGGCCACATAGCTGCTAGGTGACTGGCAGTTTAGGTTCTTGAGGCTGTGCTCTTGACCTCTGCATTCTGACTCGAGCAGAGATGGTTTCTGGCCAAGAGGCCTTCCTGGGCCCATGTGATTGTACAAACTGGAAGTTTGCTCTACAGAGATGAGCTGGCCTGGCGAGCACTGAGAGGTGGCGGGGGCCATCCCCACCCATCCTAAGCAGTGGCCTTCTGACAAAGTGATACCTTCCTCTCCTCTCAGCCCTCCCTTTTGGATGTCCAGAGCAGCTGCCAGGAACCAATGCCCTTTGGGAAAATTAAATGCTCAATGTTGACGTTTAATCTGTGATAAAATGCTCCTCCTCCAAGCCAGCTACTGAAAGAACCAGACCTGAGGGACGACTAAACCGGTTTTATTGTTCCATGCTAAAACACACATCGGGCTTCACAAGCTTACAGCTGGGAACAATATGCATCTCTGACGACGGAGAGTTGGGGAATGTCCCCACTTTGGCATATGATGGGCCTCTCCCTGCGTGGAGAGCAGACGGCAGTGTGGGCCCTGGTTTCTGGTGTGGATCTCCTGTGTCAGTGGGAGGTGCAAACGGACCTGTCCAGCAAGGGGGCCCCTGTTGCCTTTGCTTCTTCTCCTCAGTCTGGCTATAAAGAGTAAACTCAGCACTTCACTAGAGCCACAAACCCAAACAAAACTCTGAGCTCTGAAAGTCATTGAATCTACCACCGAATCACAGAACAGAATTAATATGTGGACAGTTCTTTGGAAACTGATGGTGGAGAGTCATCCTGAAGCAAGGCAGCTTAGGGCCCTGTCTTCCGGTTTCCTCCGGAACACGTCATGTCCAAGAAAAAAGGACTTAACAAAAATATGTGCTTCCTTCCCAGGAGAAAAGTTAACCAACACCCAATATTTAAGTGAGAGACAATAACTTTGGTTTTAAACTTCCCATTTCCTCAGACTTGCAAAAAGCTACCAGTGGTATAAATCTGAGGTTTTCCCAACAGTGAAGGCATGTTCTAGGTATTTTTCATCTCACTAGAAAATTCTTTTTGGTTTTCCAAGATGCAAAGCGTGGAACAGATCTCTGATGACTCCGCATGGGCAAAGAACACCAACACACAAGTAATAGACATTTCAAAGTAATCCATACGGATTATTATAAATTACAGAGCTAGAAAACACATAAAACGCCACCAAACTTGTTGCCTTTACAGTGGAATATACTAAGGAAATAAGCTGCCAGCATTGGAGCTTTCTATTTTTTGGAACAAAGATATGAAACTTTGGAAGTTTAAGTGTCCACTGCTCCATAAAATAATTTTTTATAAGATTATGTATTTTATATATCTAAGATTTATTTACACAATAGCCCATAATAGCTAAGATATTACACCTTATTTTATAAACATCATTCACATACGTATTACCACATAAAGATTCTCTTTTGGTCCATTAAAAATACTAAAAAAACCCAAGAGACACAAGAGTCTATAGCTTTTCTGATTATATTTCCATGGAGGAGTGAATTTTTCTCCCATTTTTTCTTTCTGCTTTTTCCCCTAAATGATACCCTCTCCCCGGACCCATGTATAGTAATAAGAAACAAGAAACGCAGACTCTGTGGTTAGTAAACTATTTGAGGGTCAATTTCCGGGCTGACCTCATTCTGACCATCCTAAATCATCCTCACCTCCTCCCCCATCCCTTATGCTGCTTTTCAGCCCATGACTATTTGGAATCTATATGGTGGGATTGACAGTCTAGAGATGAAAACTTTAGGAAATGGGGGACAGGAGGGCAGTGGTACTTTTCTTAAGCTTCTGGGTTTGGCTGGGAACAAATCAGATTTGTTGTTTGATGTTTTAAAAAAGTATTTGGTCGGGGCGCCTGGGTGGCTCAGTCGGTTAAGCGTCCGACTTCAGCTCAGGTCATGATCTCACGGTTTGTGAGTTCGAGCCCCGCTCTGTGCTGACTGCTCAGAGCCTGGAGCCTGTTTCAGATTCTGTGTCTCCCTCTCTCTCTTTGACCCTCCCCCATTCATGCTCTGTCTCTCTCTGTCTCAAAAGTAAATAAACGTTAAAAAAAATTAAAAAAAAATAAAAATAAAAAAGTATTTGGTCTATTGGCTAAGCAGGTTCAGAGGAAGAGCTAAATTTTCATGAAACCCTCCACTTGATAAGTCACGGAAAGTTCCCAGAGACTTAAAAAAACAACCAGTGTAAAAACTAGGAGTGGTGATTTCCTGTCACTGTTAACGTGAGAGGAGGAAGAAAGAAAATGTAAGAAGAAAACAGGAATGAGAGGCTCCTGAACACAAGGCTTTAATGAGCTGATGTGGTCTAATGGTTTCTGGGGATTAGGAGTAATGCTGTGTGTTCACCTCTCCATCCCCCCCACCCCGCTCCACCCCCCAGTTTATGCAGCTTGCTTTCGTATGGGCTGCTTGCCCATACTTCCCTTTTCATACATCATCTATGAAAGTAAAATTCCTTCTAACTCTGACATTCTATGACTTTCTTGGAAAATGAAGTCACTGAAACCTATTTATACGTGGGCTATAAGGCCTCATGGTAGTAACAAGTCAGTTCCAGAATATGAAGGTGGCATCTCTATATTCTTTGCTGCTGAGGCTAAAGAGGGGCCAACCAAACCTGAACTCATTCCAGAGGAAATGGAACTAACATTTAGTCATAGCAGTTAGGAGACAAGGGATGATGGACAATTGGCAACAGCATCACTGACCATGTGTGAAAGGCAATGTCATCACTGTACTATTCTCTCTGTGGTCTCTCCCTACTTCTTGCCTTCTGACTCACCACCTCGCAGATACTGCCAACACAGCAGGGCATGTTGTTGCTTATTACCACTTTCCACCAGGGCTGAGAGTAGGTTGTGGTAAAAAGTCCAAGTTATTCATTTAATTAGGAGATGGGTGCTAGGTTGAGTCCTCCATGTGGCACCTTCACATAGAAGAAACCATTTCTGTAACCACAAAATCTATCCCTTACTCTGCTCACGGTTTGGCTGATGCCTGCTCCTGCTTACCAGGAGGGCTGGATGAAAGACTCAGGTGTTTCAGTGCAACATAATAATTCTCAACTCTAAAACAACCAACATATCCAAATACTGCTGTGCTCTTGTCATTGTCTTTAAAAATCAGGGCAGAATGTGCTTTGAAGAAATTCTCACTGATGTCTTAAGATAGAGGAGAAGATGAAAATGCACAGCTCAGAGTCTCAAGGGTATTTCCAAATTGCATTTATCTGTGCCATGTCTCTCTCCAGTTAACAGAGACAATTTAAAATTTGTATTTTAGGGTCAGGGTGCCTGGCTGGAGGAGTCAGTAGACAGACCATACAACTCTTGACCTCAGGGTTGTGAGTTCGAGCTCCACATTGGATGTAAAATTTGTATTTTAGAGTTTTTTTTTTTAAACCAGGCATAGAAGATCTTCTAGTGACTTGCCCTTTAGGATGACTTACTCTGAACAGAAAAGAATGAATGGTTATAATTGATTTTTATATCTTTAGACTTGAAATAGTCTCACTGTGAGCACTGTAATCTGTGGTATCTCTATTATTACATCATCATTTTCTTCTGAGATTCCTTATGTACCAATTCCTCATTTCTTTGATCAGTATGTTGGAACAGAAATCCTCTGGACCAGAGAGTGTCAGGGGGAAAAGACAGCATGGAATTGGAATGGAAAAGAACAAAGATGTGGTGGATGGACATAGGAAGCTTGGTGGGAGTCAGGAGAGGGGGTGAAGGCTAGGGGTGTTGTGAAGAAGCATTGGCTTCTCTGGCTTGAATATCCAAGAGGAGAATGTGATACCATCCCCTACCTGCACTGCTCCAAATGTGAGCTGCACAGACAGGCCAGTCACAGAGCTGGAAGGAACCTGAAGTCTAGTCTTCTCATTTGTCAGTGAGGTGCCAAGGTGTGAGAAACTGGCAAGACAAACCTTGGATTTGACAACAGAACAGACTACCAGGAGAGGTGGGAGTCTGCTGTAACCTGGAACAGAACATGGCTCATGTGCTGTTCCCCATCCTGGCTCACCACCCACGGATACTCTGGATGAAGACAGATTTGTTCTTTCTCCTATTGCCCTTCTGTCCCAGAGGCCAGCCTGTTGGTATTCCGGTACCATCCCTGATGTCCAAGGAATATCACGTGGTCCACAAACTCTCCACTGAGCAGTTTCCATCCCAGCAGATCGTTTGTGCTCTTCAGCATCCCGGTTGTTGCTAGCTCCTCCTGGGAAGATGACCAAGACCGGGTCTGTGAAGGTGAAAAAGTTTTCAGAATGTATTGTGTGTGAATGGACCCTGGAGAGAATGATAGTTCTTTAAAATTCTTAAGCCTTTTGGACAGAAATCTGTCTTGTCATTTCCCAGAAGAGGTGTTGTGTCTTCAGTTCATCGTATTGGGAGGTACATGGTGTCTATTTCCCCACTACTGGAGATGCTAACTGGGGTCTTTTGGTTACAGTGGTTCTCTACCAGGTTTCTCCACTATGAAGTTGCTCTTTTCCCCTCTGTGATTAGTAAGTATCATGTGAGGAAATACTCTGAGTTCTTCAAGCTTTCATCCACTGATTTTAATACCTGTTGATGTTTCTTACCTGAACCAATTATTAGTGTGGTGGTTGCCAAATGGTAATTTTTGTAAAAAATTCCATCACTCCTTTTACATTTAGTAGTTGGCACTCTACTGTAAGGAAGAGCTTTTCCTTATGTTTATATAGCATGGACTCAGGCATTTCTGTCTGATGCTGAGGATTATTTTGTTACTGACAAAAATGAATAATCTGAGTCTAATGATGGAGGAATATCAGACAAACCCCAACTCAGAGATATTCTATAGAATAAAAGGCCTCTATTCTTAAAAATGCCAAGGGCATGAAAGGCAGTGAATTTTTCTTAAGTTCATTTATTTATTTTGAGAGACTGAGAGCATGAGTGAGGGATGGACAGAGAGAAGGGGAGACAGAATCCCAAGCAGCTTCTGTGCTGCTAGCATGGAGCCTGAGGTGGGGCTTGATCCCACAAACTATGAGATAACAACCTGAGCTGAAATCAAGAATCAAGACGCTCAGCTCACTGAACCACCCAGGCGCACCAGAAGGTGGTGAATCTTGAAGAACTGCTCCAGATTAAAAGAAAGCGACGAGAAATGTGGGGCACCTGGGCAACACCCCGGGCTGCCCCTGTGCAGGTGGTTTGAATGCTCATCCAAGGAACTGGCTCCTGGCCCTCCTGGGTGCAGATGAAGTCCCAGCTGATCCTGCTGAAGGGGGCAGGAGAAAGCCAAAAGGATGATGGGAAATTGGTCCAATAACATTTAGAAAGACTTGCGTTCTGAAAGACAGCCTCACGCTTTGTCCGTGAGTGAGTTCCTATGAAAATCCAGTAAAACAGGAAAGGAGCAGGAGAGAGACTTTTCCATCTCTTGGCCAATTTCTTTCATCTGGGGCCTGATTTCTTTCCTCTCCGAGGACTCGAGCTCATTTAACAGACCAGTTTTCTCTTTGGGGAAACTTTCATGATGATCCCAGCCTCATTCTTTGCAGGAGGGTGTGGGACTGATCTTGCGAGGGGTTTATGGGAAACACTGATTTTGGGGAGTCTTCCCCTAACCCTCACTCTCCAAAGGCAGAGTTCTGATCCATCGCTACAGAGTCAGCGATGCTTTCCAGCAGGCAGTCACGCTTGGGTTCAACACCGAGCTGCTCTGAGCTCTCAGGGCCTGCAAAAAGGAACGTGGCGCTTCCTCGTTTGCTGACGTGCTCCGTTCAGCACAACAGCAAGTAGGAGCTGTGGGAGTCTCCAGGTGTCTGTTTCCGTTCAGCAGGAGAAGCAGGCATGAACACAAAGTCGGCGATTACTAGGATGCTTTCTGCACCCCACCATACCAGTAAATTCCCCCGGATTTCGAATTAGGCTCTCTTCACTCTATACCACCAAACGTAGGCAGTTTTATCCTGCCCTTCGTGACTGTTAGCCCTTAAAAGAGAAGGCACCTGTGTTGGATATATCCTGCTTGTCTTCCCTCTGCCTAAATTGGTGCCAGCGCTAGTGCTGGGCACATGCCTTTGGAGATGCGTTAATATCACTTGGGTCTGGAAATGGACGGTCTCATCTGCAGATCGGCCCAGAGTCAGCAGCTGGAGTCTGTCCCTCGGAGACTGAAGGTAAGGTTATTTGAGATAACCGCATCTGGGTCCCAAGGGAGTAGTGGTGGTTTGTCTGCTCTTTTGAGTACATTTATTGTGACGTAGCATTTCCGAGAGGGAGTGCGGGGCCCTCCCGGGCTGAGGAAGGTAACTGCCAAGGGAAGGCTGACTGCCATGTGAATCTGACCTTCCAGGTTGTGGTAAATGATGTGGAAAGGACTTCAACTCTAAGATCCACTGACATTTTAACAGGCACCCGAAAATCCCATCAAGTGGTAGGAGGTGTGAATGTACCTATGGCTGGCGTTGTATAGCACTGGGTGGGAGCTCTTATTAGTGCTGTGTCTACAGGCCTGAGGTTTCAGGATTAGGCAGGTTAATAATAATTCTTTGTGGACTGAGCACTCAGAAGACAAATCTATTTGAAGTAGAAAACCCTGATGTCTTTAGGAAGGCTTTTGGGTTTCATCTTAAATGAGGTGGCAAGCTGTAAGCAGAAGAGACTGGAGTCAGGCTGCCTGGGTTTATTCCTGAACCCCACAGATTCCTAGCTCTGTGGCCCTGTGGAAGTTACTTATTGTCTCTAGGTCTTAGTTTCTTTATCTGTAAAATGGGGATAGTAATAGTGCTTACATTGTACAGTCGTAGTGGGATGTTTAAATCGGTACATGTAAGTAAAGCACGTAGAACAGTGTCTGGCACGTAGCAGGTGTTCTATGATTATTGGCACCAAAGTATTATTATAAATTAAGGGCCCTCTTGAATGCTGTTGATTGTGATGCTGCTTCTTATCCCAAAGAACGGAAAACGCCACAGGTGGATACAGATCATTAAACTGGCTCCTTGCTCCGCTCATTGCTTGAGTTTCTTTTGCCTTAAAGACTTAAATCTCCATTCTCTAAGTCGAGTTGTTAGGGTTTTACACACTTTTGAAAAATAAGGATAAATAATAGCTTAGTGTTTACTTTATCTGGTTGTTGGTGAGATGGCCTCCATCATATAGATGAGAAAATTAAGACTCTGAGAAGTGAAGCCACTTGCCCAAAGTCACACAGTCACACCTGAGATACGACTCAAGTGTTCCAGTCCTATAGCCTGGGCTTGTTTGTTTGTTTGGTTTTCACTGTGTGATCCTCCTTTTAGTGAGGAAATTCAGGTACAGAAGTTGGATCTGATCCAGGATGTGATCTCACAGTCAGTGAGCCATAGTGTGTTCTTGAGTGGGTCGTAAGGAGAGTCCTTTAATGCAAAGAATGTACAGTAAAACCCTGGATTGCGTGTAACTTGTTCTGCGAGTGTTCTGCAAGACAAGCAAACCTTTCTAATAAATTTTAACTTGACAAACGAGGTATGTCTTGTAATAGGAGTAGAATGTGATGCCCAACATCACATGATCACAACTGAGCCAATGGTTCTTTTCTCTCTCTTTCTCTCTCTCTGCGGGGTTATGGGTGATGGATTGTCTCCCACGTTTGGAAGTATAGCCTGAGCTCTTAACTGCTCTGTCTGAGCAAGATTGGGGTTGGAGTGGGGGAGGAGCAGAGGAAGGAGGTGGTGGCAGTGGGGAGGGACACTCACAACAGAGCAATATTTTCTGAGTAAGTGGACGTGGAAATTCAGTCAGAATGTCCTAATGATAACAAAGCAGATGACAGGCCTGGACTACACAATTCCAAACAGCCATTCTGACTGCTTCTAAAAAAAATGACAGATTGCTTTTGCTTGCTGTGTGGTCATTGCTTAAAGAGCTGCGAGTGCGAGGCCCCTTGGAAGGTGTTCTGATCCTGTAGTCCTGCAATGTAGTGTACAGGCCCAGCACCCCATCTTCGAGATGGGGCACAGGGCTTAGAGAGGCCGGCACTTGCCTCTATGCTTGTGGCATCTCACTGAGTTCAACCTTCCTGTGAGGGTCCTTCTTGGCAGGAACAAAGAGGAAGTATCTATTCTTCCATTGTTGGTTCGAGGCACATTTATTGCCACACTGTGTGTCTGGATCCTTCTTAGCCTTCAGTCTCAGCTCCCATGTCACCTCCTTGGAGAAATCTTTCCTGGCCACTCTACCTAATGTAGCTTGTCCCTCTCAGCTGTTCTTTGTCGGATCATTTTGTGTCCTTCATAACATCTGTGCTATGGAAGCAGTCCTGTGTATTTAGTTGTTTATCATTCACTCCCCTTCGCGAAGGCAGGGACTTTCCTTGCACCGTTCACTGCCATATCCCAACTGTATGGAACAAAACTGCACATGGTAGGTACCCATTCAATATTTGTTGGATGGAAATAAATGAATGAGGGGACAGTGATTTCTACTCAGGAGGAAAACATTCTGTGCCTTTAAATGGAGATGGGGCGAGGGCAGGATGCTGGCCTGCAGCCCCTTGGTCATAATGGTGTGTCCAGCAGGAGATTAACTAATCAGCACATACATTTTCTGAATTACAAAGTGTGCCAGGGACATTTCATGTCTGCTAATTGGCACCAAGGAGGAGGGGTTTTTATCGAAATCACAGCCAGCTGGAAGCATGTCTGTGTCAGACCTACTTGCAAATCAGAATGGACATTTCATAAACCCTGGCCACCTCGTGAACCTGCAGTTCCCCACAGATGCTTCCACCGGCTGTGCTTGGGGTCACAGAGGACCCTACACCTTACACCGTCTCCAGGTGAGGAGGTGAGGTCATGGGGGGCAATCAGAAGAAAAAAGACTGATGAGGGTTATGGCATAAGGTGCATTTAAAGTAACTGTCATATTGCCTCAACCCTGGGCCATTTACCAGCTTACCTAAAAAGAGAACAAAAATCCGGGCTTTCTAGTTTTACGAAACCAGTCCCGTGGCTTCCTTACTGTGACCTTAGCCAAGTGATTTACCCTCTGAGCCTCAGCTGTTTGAGTGAACAGAAGATACTAACACTTAGCTCCTGAACTGTTGTGAGGGCTACGTGAGCCACACACATGTCAATACTAATGACAGCTAACACCACAAGCACTATGTGTCGGGCCCTGTGCTCGTGACTTGTGTCCATTCTCCCGTTTGCTCCTCGCCACACTGCTCAGGGAACGCACCCTTGCCGCCTGCCCTTTACGAGCAAGGGGACTAAAGGCTGGCGAGATTCAGTGTCTTGCCCACAGTGACACAGGGAGGAAACACAGAGCCTAGATTTGAATCCGGGGCACCTAACTTGCTGGGCTCTTAACCGCCCTTGTAAGTCACCCTCTGAGGGGTTAGCTTAGTACCTGGCATTCAGTACACATGTAATGAACAGCAGCTCATGAGATTCTGTCTTACACTTAGCATTTCTCCTGCTCCCCTGCTTTCAAGCCTGCAAACTCCTCCAGCAACCACCACTTGTAGGGTTCCTTGTGCACGCCAGCATCTGGCCTCCCCAGCTCAATCGACGTTGCCAGTAACCCTCTGAAGTGCTGATGGTTGTTTCCACTCTTCAGGGGTTAGTTAGCTTGGTCCCAGATCAGAGAGCCAAGGAGACCGGGACTTGAACACAGGGACTTGGGATTCCAGAGCCCAGATGTTTTCTCTGCACATGACACTCCTCGGTGCTAGCATCTCTCAGAATGTGTTTCTCCTCACTGAAGCTCCGCGATGTCCGAAACCTGCCCTGGTTGCCCCCCTCCCACTTCTGTCTGTACTTTCGAGCCTCATTTTTTCCTGTGCTCTCTGATGTGGGGTTGTGCCTCCATATCCATTTCTCGGGACTCCCCGCCGCTTATTAAACACTTCAGTGTACCCCATACCATGATCAGTGCATGATTTCATTTAATCCTGCTGAGAACCCCACGAGGTGGAGGTTCTGATCCCCATTTCACAGGCAAGCAAACAGGTTTGGGGAGATGTCATAACTGTCCAACTTTGTTTAGTCATTTGCCAAAGGAAACATAACTGGAAAGGGACAAAGCTGGGATGAAACCCCTTAGGATTTGATTCCAGAACCCATCACGTGAGCTATTATATGATTTTCCATGTCTTGTAAAAGTTCTAGTGGATTGGGAACATAGCTGGTATAGCTACTCCCAAATCCTGGTTGACCAAAGCTTTAAAATCTAGTCCTTTGTATGAAGTCTCCATGATAAAGAAACCTAGGTTCTCAAATTGCCAACATGTAAAAACAGTGTACGCTTAAAAAAGAACTCAGTTTATAAATAGAATGTGCAGAATGGGCTATTTGGAAATGTGGTTCTGATATCTGAAACTCCCTTCCAACCTCTGACTGCTCTGTTCCTCGTCATGGAAGCTGGTGCTTCTCTCTCTTGAGCTGTGCCTGACATGTCCTCTTCATGCAGTGAAATTTTTTCCACTTTTTTCTTGACAGAGATGCAAAACATCTCCCCAAGAAACTGGGAATAGGGAAGGGTCAGGAATCAGGGGCAGGTACAACCCTCTGAAGACCATATTTGAATTTCTCTTTGGCCCCCCCCCCACGTATTTTTGCTGCCTCCTTATTTTTAGATGCAGTCTGCTGAATGCCACTAGCTGTCACGATCCTCTTGGGTGGTGCAGGGAGTCACTGTTTTCATGGCGGTGGCATCAGGACGGCTCTGACCTCCAGGGCATGTGTGACCTATAGCAATCGAACTCTGACATCACAAATGTCCTTCATCAAGCCGGTCGGTCAAGCTACCATTGATTCTAATACCATTAATGGAGGACACACAAAATGGCTTTTGCAAATGCCCTTTGCCTTTCTCCCTGGGTCTTGGCTAGCATCCTTTTAGTTCTTACTGGGCCGTAGTTCTTGTCCATCCAGCAGCGACCCTATTTGCATAATTAGCTTGCATCTGTGGGTGTGTATTTACCCCTGAAAGCGATCGCCTTTGAACTTTGGATGAATACCAGCATGGAGGGCTGGAAGATGTTCTTGCTTTGGAGCCCTCGTGTTCCCATAGAGCAGGTGGAAGTGGAAGATCATTTTGGAGGTCATACCCCCATCTTCAGGGTCTCTTCTTGTGCCATTTAGAGTGAGGGCAGGCAAAACCAGAAATAAACTCATGAAGAGGGAGGTGTCTAGGGGATGCAAAATGATTATCGTGTTTTGACGTCAACGATGCAGAACCACATTGTAAGCTTCAGTTCTTTTTAAAGTTGTTTGGCTGTATCTGGCTGCCCTTATAGCAGGGGTACATTTGCTTCTTGGATATTCTGTTCAGAACACCCTCAGTTACCTTCCTTCCCACCCCTGCTTCTTGATGGCAAGACCCTTACAGTTTTTCTCTTGGAGGGCCTGACCTTCTGAGTTAAGCTATCCCCTGACCCTGACCCCGACCCTATCCTCATCCCCATTTTTCAGAAGCACATGCCCATTTGTCCATCCTCTCCAGTCTCATCCATGTTGTGTGCTACTTGTTGCCACTGAATAAGAGGGACGTGGTGATTTAAGATTAAGGTTTGGGATTAGAGTGCTGGGCTCCAGTCCTTTTTGCCTTGGACGGGTCATTTGACCTCTGAGCCTTAATGGTAATCTCTCAGATGGGATAATGCAACACCTCCCCTCATAGGGTTGGATGGAATTACATGGTATAAAGCATGTAAAGTTCTTGATACATAGTAGGTGCTCAGTAAATGGTGACAATTATTGCTGAATGGAAAGTCATAGACACTTTTTTTTTTTTTTTTTTTTTTGGTCTCCCTCCTATCCTAAACTAATTATGCAACCTTGCAGCATTGAAACATCCCGAGTCTCAGTTTCTTGATCTGTAGTCAGGGGACACAAATAGCTTTTCCCTGTAGACTTCACAAAGTGGTTGTGAGGGTTTTTCAGCAGCAGCAGCAGGAGCAGCCAGATCTGTTTTAGTATCAGACTCTGAGGACCTGCTTCTGGTTTCTGCAGGTGGCTCCCCAGAGGTGCCAGGCAGGGCCCGGAGGAGAGCTGCCTGGAAAGTCCTGTACTCAAACCATTTGGCCACAGCCACAACCCATATTTTCTCTATTCGGGTGCAGCAAGGTCTCTCTGTAAACAGCTGTACTGGGAACAGTTCTTATAAAAATCCCTCTAAACTAGAACTTCTTAAAACCTGACATGCTGTACATCAAAATCTCAATTCCCAGCCATGACCCAAAGCCTTAGAATCCTAGTGACAGAAGCCAGATGGGAGTTCAAATATTCAGCAGGGTATCTGTGGCCTCAGGTTGTAATAACCGCTATGACTAGTGTTTACGGAGCAGATCTATGAGCGGCACTGAAAATTCCGTATGGTACACATGTGGAAAGCTCCCAAAGGAATGATGAGCTCCGAGTTCTGGATAGTGGTTGTGATAGAAGTGGGGAGGAGGGGAAGAAGGAGTGAGGTTAGATGAAGCACACAGCAGGCTTCAATGGGATTGATAATGATTTTTTTTTTTTTTTACAAAAGTTGATGGTAGGTATATGGTTATCTGTTTTATGATCAGTCATTTATATGTATGTGTGTGTGTGTATGAGAGAGAGACACACACACATACCATTTAATTTAATAAAGGGAGAAGGCAGAAAGGAGTCCTCAAACCCAGTAAAATTAATAAG
Organism: Panthera pardus; assembly: GCF_024362965.1. Taxonomy (NCBI): domain Eukaryota; kingdom Metazoa; phylum Chordata; class Mammalia; order Carnivora; family Felidae; genus Panthera; species Panthera pardus. Next base: position 117,383,576 of record NW_026526765.1, read on the forward strand.
AAACAGCACTCTGTGAGGCCCACATATATTTTCTCTCTCTTTTGAACCCCTGAATCCCCACTGTGTTTCACAGAGCCTGACTCAGAGTGAGTGGTGGATGATTGTTACTGAATGAATGTACAGGTGAATCTGCAGCGCTCCCTCTCCCGCACCCCCCCACCCTTGTCACCTTTGGTCCCACCTCTGCTGCGTTTTATTTGTCAAAGTGGAGGTCAGTAAGCAGAAGGGCTTCCTGAGAACATTTTGTTTCTGCTCTGGTCTAGGACACAATACTATGGCCTGGCAAACAGATGGCTTGCTCATTTAACATTGTTCTATTTCAAGCAGAATGTCCTTGTAAGATTTATTCTCAGGGACACCAACCCGCTGGAAAGGATCTTTGGAGTTAACTCCTCTGATTTGGTCTTGCCTGCCAGATGCATTCCCCCAGTGACTGTCATTCATGGTCACCTGCGAGGTTGCTGGAAGTGCTAACACTCCCTTCTCTTCGCCAAACGCACAACTGGGGTCTTGACTGTCAAGACAAAACAAGAGAAGCACCCGTGGCAGCAGCTGCCGGCCCTGGGATAGCCTAGCTTGCTCAGCACTTGCTCCCAGTGGGGAGACTTGATAGGATGCCGCTCCCCTGCCTGCCACAGCTGTTTACTTCCTGTGAAGGGAGTCCAGGGTCTGTGAGGCTGGTCTGTATGGGCAGAGGCGAGCGAGCGGATGAGGATCATGTCTGCTCATCGTACTGAAACAAATGACTTCCCTGACTGCCCGGTTGATGCCAGAGGAGCTGGGAAGCTAACGAGCATTGCTTGTACCTATGAAGATGTTTGGCGAAAAAGGTAGAGCGGTGAGCAAGGAACTGCCCGCCCTCTAAGTCTGCGCCTTTCCTAAGCCAACGGCCTTGATGGAAGTGATTGTCAGGGAGCTGGACAGTGGCTAGGATTTGGGGAGGAAAGAGTGCTCCCAGTATCTGAGGGACCTCTCTGGGCCATGTTCTTTCTGTATAACAGGGTAACAGTGGAGATACATAACAGCCAGTATGGTGTAGTCACTAGCCAATGAGAATGAAAAAGGCCTTTATCGCTGAAGGTCTTAGCTGCACCTGGCCTGAGCCCTTTAGTGGTTGGACGATGGGGAAAATGGCGAGAAAGGGCAGGAGTGGGGAGAGGCCTTGGGGAGCTCAGGGCCCCTGTTCACCTGTCACTATAGGCAGAGTTCAATATATTAGCCACCAATGTGGCCACATTCCCGTCTGACTATCTGGTATGAGGAAGGTGGATTTGATTCTTGTACATCAGAATCACCTGGAAAGAACGTTGAAAACACAGGTGTCTAGTCCCCGCCTCAAAACTGTTGAGCCCTGTCAGGCCCTGAGACCTGAGCGCCCGAGTCAGCTGATTTCTAAGGGTCCAGCTCTAATGATCAGTGCATCACTGAAGATTCTGAAGTGAAGTCCAGCTCACTCTAGGACTCTAGGAGAACACACCTCGTTCAAGTGTAGGTCATGTGAGTGAGTGAAGCAGGTTGTTGAGGATGGGACAAGTTGAAGAGTCCATGTCTGTCTAACTAAAGCTCGACCCTGACCCAGCACCCCTGGATTGCTGCTGCTCTGGAATGCTGGCCTGACACGGACAGACCATGTGTTGAGTCAGTCCTGAACCTCACCAACCCATAGATGGGGCATTGTTTTAAACTCTTCCTGCTCCAAAAGCCCTATCTGTGGAGGGTGGAGGGTGGAGGGTAGAGGAGGTGTCACTGGTCCCACATGAGAAAGGAAAGGAGACAAGGTCTAGGTGAGGGTCCTGATGCTGCTTAAGGAGACCATTTCCTCAAGTGTGGCCCTGAGAGTCTGTCCTCAGCTGCTTGTGCCCCTCCATCACCTCTCAGATGTCCCCCGACCCCGTCCTCCCCAGTCAGAGCCTACCCTCAGCAGCTTTCCTAGCACTGAGATGCGAGCTTCTTATGAGGTGAAGGGGCACTTTCCTAGCCACTCTGAGCCTTAGCTCAGGGGTGGAGCTCGCACAGGATGGGATGCTTGATGTGAAGTGCTTGTTTCTACCTAGGATCCCTGGAATGTTCCACAAAGAAATGGATTCCTCTAAGAGAACTTGGCTTGATTAATACATTTAAATCCAGATGTCAAATGCTTCTATCTCTGCTTGGGATGCCATTCTCCCCACGCTTTTTTCTGACTCCTATATGCCCTTCAGGACTTAGTCTAGTCTATGTTCTGACCTCCATGATGAGGCTACACTGGTTTCCTTCTAGCACCTTCACCCTGGCCATGCCCTTTAGATTTTCTCACCTGGAATTTCAGGGGCCTGCTCCCTTAAAAACATCCAAGTTTGACATGTGTGGGGTGTGCACGATGTCACTTTATAATATTATGTCAGTTAATCCTTACAATAGCCCAATGAGTTTGGCACTATTATCATTCATAGGTAGGAAAACAAGGCTCAGAGAGATTAAGTAACTTGCCCAACATTACATGGCTAGTAAGTGGTAATTGGGAATTGGATCTGAAATTATTCTTTGTGTAGCAGAGCCTACATTTGTAACCACTGTACTATGTCATGTCCCTGCAGCCTGAAGTCAGTGGCCTGAGGCCAAGGATGGTCTCTTAGTTCATAAATCATAGTCCCACGTTGGGCTTTGAAATCATAGACCTTGAACTCAAGGGTGTGGGCAGCTGTCAAAATCACTCTGCTACAATCTGTGGTTACCCTTTAAGCCTTGGTTTCCTTGGCTCTGCACTGGGACACTTACAGTTGCCTTATAAGGTTACAGCAGACATTATAGGAGAGGATGTATCTGTTGTTCTCACTGTAGTGCCCTGCTCACAGTAAATATCTGAAACACATTGGTGGAATAAGTGATTGGAGGTGCCAGCGGGTTCACCTTTTACTTGGAAATGACACTCTCCTGCTCCTTTCAAATCCTCATATAACACTACAGACACGGTGTTTAGTTTGGGAGGGAGGAAGTGGGATGTTGGGTATTGGTGAAGAGCCTGGATGGAATGGGGGTATCAAACTTTTGGAGTTGTTCCCATTTCTCAGAAAGGCAACCCTCTACAGAGAGCGCACAATTGGAAGAATATTCTTTTTCATTTGGAAGTCAAGGATCGTGTCTCCACTACTCCTGTACAACCTGCTTGTCAGCCACAACAGTTAAAAATTAACTGGATCCATTGTTACTGAGGCACAGAATAAATACTTTATTGGCTGGTCATCTCATATACCTGCCACCCTGGTAGTAGAGCAGCTTGCTAAACTCATCGCTAAACTCATTGAGGGTGTTCTTTTGAATAGAGAAGCAGCTTAGGTACTTAAATTTTGACAAATCACAGGATGCCTCCCTGTCCTTGTGACCTTCTCCCAATTCTCCATGTGGATTATTTTTCAGCTCAGTGAGGTAAGGAGTCGTTCGTGTTGCTTCTGCAAAGTAGGCAAGGGTCACATCTCACAGAAACACTAGAGTGTGTCACCAGGTTGGCTCTACCAACTCCATAGGTGTGACATACGTGCAGTATCCTTGGCAGGATTATGGTTTTGTTTTTGCTTTATTAATATCTGCAAAAGTATGTGGACAATTCAGTTGGCTGTGTGTGTGTGTGTGTGTGTGTGTGTGTGTGTGTGTGTGTGTGTGTGTGTTGGGGGGGGGTTATGTGAAAGATAAATGTTTTTAATCCCAGGATTTCAAGAACTGTTCAGGGAAAAGGTCTAATTAGACCAGCCTTGTTTTTTTTAACGACACCCAGCCTTAGTGGCAAATGGCATTTATGTACTAAGGTGCCCACATTGATGGGCAAGCAATAAATGTTAAATCACAACAGTTAAGTCTAATGAGAATTAATGGGTTGTCTTACAACATTGCCTCAGCTCTCTGGGGTGCCCCCTCAGCCCTGTTTGTAAGGCTTTCGCTTCAGTCCCGTCTCAATGCGGTCATCTGCTTTTGCAGACTCCACCCTTCTGTTCCCAGTTGTCATGAGTGTCAAAGCCGCTCTTCCCCTTTTCCCTTCTTCCCTGACAGATCCACCCAATCTATCTTCCTCTGTTCTATTCACCACCCCCACCTTTTCTCTGACTGCTTTTGTTTGTGCCTCACCCTTTCTTCCTCTGTTCCCCCTTTCCTCTCCCACCTTCTCTGCTGGGTCCCTTTGACAGCAGCTGTTCTCTGGGGAATGTCTCCACTCCAGCTTTGGACTGGCATCTCCTCACTGACCCTGCTGCCTTATCCCACAACCCAGTGAAACAGCTAGTCTACCCCAAACGGGAACAAATCGGAGAAGGTAAAGAATGCTGTCATGCAAATGGAATACATATCTAAACTCAAGCCCCTTACCGAGTTCTTTTTAAGCATGCCGTGTTTCCTTGGGGAAGTCAGGCTGGAGCCAGGAAGAATGACCTATCCATAATTCCACACAGGACCCTACCCCCCAGCTCTGTGCTTCCTGCTTTATGTGTCGTGTAGGATTATACGTAGGGAAACAGATCGAGAGGCTTAAATTGTGATCGATCATCACTTTCTCTCTGACCTTCTTGTTTGGACCAAATCCACTAAGCTGACTCCCTTTGGTTTTAGAGGGTTCTCAGAAGATCAGAGTATCCACCACACATCCTTCCCCCAATTTTCCCTTGGCAGCCAGGATGATGACTCTGTGGAGGGAACAACGTATGGCAGCCACTAGCAGTCAGCGTACAGGCCCCAAAGATGGCAGAAGCTGTCCTAATGCTCGTTGAGAACATGGTGATGAGGTCAAAGAAGCAATGCCAACATTCCCACCATTGTGAAGCCCCTTTGAGAGCGCCATAGAAATGCTACACGGAACACAAGGGATGAGGGAACAGGGTGGGCAAGACTGTCTCCCACTCCTTGGTCTGAGTAGCAGCCTTGCTGCATCACGCATTAAGTGTAGAAAGCCATGCACTCTATCTTCCCACCCAGGGCAGGAACCCTGCTCCCGGCCTTTCCTCTCCCACCTGCTGGCAGAACAAGGACCCGAGCTCGAGAACCCAAAGAATGGCAGGATGCCACCAGTGGAGGCAGACTGTATTTAAATGCAATTCACCTCTTTGGGGTCTGGGAAAAGCCACCCGTAGATTCATTTGCTGGGAAACACGGTCTGTGTGGCCGAAGCAGTGGACACTGGGGTGGTGGTCTTGCCCAAAGTCGACTTCCTCCGGAGGTCTGTCTGCTGTCCGGAATGGCAGCCGCTTCGGTGGGCGAATAGGACGGTCATCTCTGGGCCTGAGGGGGCGGCTTCAGGCTGGGACCCCTTGGGGATGGCAGGCTGTTCAGGCTTTCCTGACGTGGGGTGGGAGGTGTACTGTTTGGCCGGAGGAGGGCTGTAATTCTGAAATCGCACAGTTTTGACTTGCTGCAAGAGAAAGGAGAGCACAGGGGCCCAGGTGAGGCAGGAGCTGGGAGGTTTTCCCTGGGACTTGAGTCCTGCTGCTTCTCCACACATATCCCTACTTAAAACACCTCATTTCTGTGTTCCCTCGCAAACGCCTGTGTCTACTCTGAGGGTCTCGGATGCACCGCGCTGTTAGGTGCTGCGGACCCAAGAGGGAACAAGACTGCCCTGACAGGCAGTGGTAACACGTGCGGAAGCCTCTAGGGGAGCGCAGGGGCCTATCTAGCAGCAGTGGGGCATCTGAGGAAGGCCTCCGAGAGCCACAGCTATTTAAATTGAGAACTGAAGAACGATTAGAAATTACCTAGGAGAAATGGGAGAGGCAGTCACTTGAGAAAAGGGCTGAGGCAAGAGGTTATGGCTCCTTCCAGAAAGTACAAGAGGTTCACCTTCTCTCTCTCCACACCATCTGCCCTTCAGGCCTATCTCCAGGCCCACCTCTTCCTTGAGGCCCCCCACCTGCTGACTTCCAACTCAAAAGTCTCATGATGGCCTTATATCCTCAGAGCAGAGGTTGCAAAGTGGACTCCTGCTGTTTGAATTTAGTCTGCAGCATGTTTGAGAGTCTGATTTAGTTGCCAACACATAAAATTGGGAGATTGCATATAAAAATTAGAATTTCATATGTCTCTTAAAAAATCAAAGCTGGTACATTGAGGCCTGTGCCCCATTCTGGCAATACCTGTCTGGAGCTGATGAGCAGGACTCCTTCATAGGGGAGGCATGGTCTCCTGTTGCCCAAGCCCCTTCTCTCCCTCCCTCCTTTTTATTTTATTTTTTTAATTTTTAAAGATTTTTTCCTCCCTCTTTCTTTCACCTCTCCTTGTCTCTTATAGAGCTACCTTGTACCAACAGATACTTCTTTAGCGCAGCCCTGATTTAGGGCTTGATAGTGTTCTGTGCTACTGCTTAGAAATTTCTTCCTTCCTTCCTTCCTTCCTTCCTTCCTTCTTTCCTTCCTTCTTTCTTTTCTTTCTTTCTTTCTTTCTTTCTTTCTTTCTTTCTTTCTTTCTTTCTTTCTTCTTTCTTCCTTCCTTCCTTCCTTTCTTTCTTTTCTTTCTTCTTTCTTTCTTTCTTTCTTTCTTTCTTTCTTTCTTTCTTTCTTTCTTTCTTTCTTTTTCTTTCCTATGACATTGGATCCTAGTGTCCCCCACTGAAAATCCAAGTTTCTTCATACTTTTGACCCTCACCACATCTCACAGAGGTCTGGGCACTTCTTAAATGCTGACAATGTGAGGGCTGTGTCTAACAGCTTGGGGTAAAAGGCAACTGGGGCCTAGAAAACTCTGAATTATTTGAATGCTAAAATCCAGAAAAAGAACTCCCAACATTGATATCAGTCAACATTTTTTTTCCAAATGCTTTTCCTTACAAGCTTACAGCTTAGTGTTAAGAACATGAGTTTTTGTATCAGATCTGGATTCTACTCCAGACACATGTGTCAGCTGTGTGTCTTTTGGTAAAGCACTTTAACTCCTCAAGCTTCCTTTCCTCATTTTAAAACGAGGACGACAATAATAATATCTACTAGAGGGGGTTGTTGAGAATTAAAATAACCACTTCAGAGGGTTATTGTCAGGATTAAATGAGATAAGGCATGCACAGTAGTCAGCACGGTGCCTGCCAAGTTGTTAGCATTCAGTAAATGCTTAGCAAAGAGGAGGAGACCACATCATCTTTCCTTTTGGCCTGGAATGGGTCATGGTGGGGCTGGTGGTGGAGGTGATGGTCAGTAAACTAAAAGATAACAGTCACCTAATTTCCTTAATGTCACCTCCTCTATCTCGCTGTTCCTCCTGCCTTAAAAGGATATTATTGAGAACATAAAACTTTTATAAAAACCCATGGCTTCTAGTGGGAAAAGCCCTGGACTAGAAGTTAAAAGATCTGAACTCTGCCATAGAGGTTACAGTAAAAGTTAGTTGTTGGAATCATTATAATTTGGTGTGACTTTGATAAATCCCTTAAATTTCTCCTGTGTCTCAGTGGCCTCTTCTATATCATGAATGCTTATGATCAAGCCCCGTTTAAGTACTTTACACATCTCATCTCGTTTCATCTCTGCATCAGTCCTAGGAGGCTGTTCCTGTTCGTACTGCTATTTTACAGATTAAGCAAAAAGAGTCTGAGAAAGGTGAAGTGTTTTGGCTAAGACACCAGACAGCAAGCAGCTGATCTGGAATTCAAATCAAGAGAAGGCTGATGACAAAGCCACGTTTTTTCCAACTTACCTCTGGGCCTCGAAAGACACACGTACGAAACGTTCAGGAGGCATGAAGGAGAATACAGTAACACATCTGCAGAGGGTGTCAGTGGCCTGAGGGGTGTGTGGGGGGACACTGTGTGTGAGGATTCTTTTGAGGCAATTTTGATACCTCGTCCAGGTAAAACAAACCTCGGGAGCTGGGACGCTGTGTCAAGTTAGGGATATAAAGACTCCATACGCCCCACCCCTCATGTCACCTCACTCCTACCTTTTCGCTGCCATTTCTGGAGTTTTCTGGTTTCACTAGGATGGATGGTGGGGCGGATGCAGGTGGTTTAGGTAGAGGCTCGCTCTTGACGGGGATTTCCTTGCCTTCCATGATGAGGGAACTGGCGGCTGAGCGGGTCCTGGTGTCGCCGCCTCTGCTGACACACGTGAGGGCAGGCTCCCCGGTGGGAGCGGGCTGCGGTCCCAGTTCTGCCGCCACCACCGTGGAGGGGGCAGGGGGGACCCCCTGCGGCTGGTAGAACGGGAACTGCTGAGGCCGTACCACCATGGTGGGGCTGCGTCTGAGGGAGCCCATCACCAGGGCGGGGATCCCTGACTGGACGGGCCTCTGCAAGGATCCATCTGAGGAATTACAGGACACAGATATCAGCACCGGGGGCTGCTGACAGTGGCTTCGCTTGGTCTTGTGTGGGCCGTGTGTCCTGATAGCCCAGAATAGTTAAGTACTTTCCCCATTTGAGTGTGCTCACATTCTCGCAGGGTCTTTCAAAGGTGACCTTATTCTTTTTTTAGTGCTGTTTGCTGATGCTGGCAGGAAATAACTGGCTAGCTGAATGTTTGGCGGGGGGCCGGGGGGGGGGGTAGTGTCAGAAGGTGTATTACTTCCATTTGCCTTCTCTCTCTCTCTCTCTCTCTCTCTCTCTCACACACACACACACACACACACACACACACACACACACACACACCTACTCTCTCACTTCGGGGCCTATAAGTTTTAAAGTGAAGAACACAAACCTGAGGAGACAGCTTCACAGTGAGAAGCAAACAGAGGGGTGCAAACCAAAGAGGAAACAAAAGAAAGAGATGGAAGGAATTGAAAACACAAGAGTCAGTCAACTGGGAGGGATGAGAGGGTGGGAAAGAGGGAAGCAGAGAGGGCAGGAGGGGGCTCTGACCAGCTACTTGAAGACTATTCTAACAGGAGCGGTAGGCATAGGGCGGCAGGATTGCCCTTGCTGGGGGCGGAAGGGCAAATGGAATTAAGGGAGAGAGTGTGCAGGCAAACGTGACACCACACGGAAGCAAATTTGGAAAGACTGTTCCAGAGTGAGGGCTGTGCATGGATGAGCTTTGCAAAGTCCCATGACAGAGGTTCTGGAATCAGACTTCCTCTCAGGGAGCCTGGGACAGATCAGCCACATTCCTTCTCTGCATCTCAGCCCCTCGTGTGTAAACCCAGCACCTGACAGGGCTGCTGGGAGGCCGACATTTTACGATGTGTGCAAAGTGTTAGGACAGTGCCTGGAACATAATAAATGCCCCGTGTTTCTAACTCTCACTGTTTTTGGGTAAAGGACAACAAATCCGAAAAATACAAGGTCCAGGACTATGGTTTTATCCCTTCCTTGGGCTTTTTTTGTTTGTTTTGTTCTGTTTTTGTTGTTAATGGAGATGATCTTCCCTCAGTAAAAGGAAGCCATTCCTCCCCCTCAAATTCTCTGGAAGACAGGACATACGTTGTTTTCATCTCTCGGGCATGTGTCCCGTACGTGATAGGGACTTCAGTGCACTCTGTGGGGAGACAGGAGGCACACCCCTGGGAAGCACCTCAGTCCACTTCTCCGTAAGGGTCTCCCAGCATTTAGGGAGCATCAGTGACGTCCGGTCAGAGTTGTTAGTCCTTTGTGATAGCCTCTGGACACGTGTGTGAATCACAGACATTTGTGTCCAGCACAGAGGGCCCGAGCCAACACCATGTTCTGCGTCACGCCTCGTCTTCAAGCCAGATGTGAACATGAAAAGCAGAAGGCTCACTAAACGCAGTCGGTGTTCTCAGCTGCCGTGAGCAAGCCAGGCGCCATTTACACAAGTCTGCCCTTTCAATGTAGACATTTATTTTTCCACTGACAGCCCTATGGGGTGCACAGTCAATTCTCCTGTCATGTGTCTTTGCTGTGGTGAGATTGATAGCTGGACCAGCCTCACCTTGGGGAAAAGGGGGAGAGAAAGCCTCCAGGACTTGAGAAAGTCAAAGCAGCGCTGTGTAGGCCTGTCCTTAGGCTCCTGGAAACGTGTGAAAAATCGGTTTTATGCCTCATCTGTTTATCTTGTCAGTTCTTATCACCAAGAGATTTAATGCTTTCTTATTTACACGTGCATACAGTGCAGTCACAACTCCAAGTCCGGCAAGATCTTTGCAAAGGTAGAGGCAGTGTGTGAAAGGAAGTGTGAGTGGTTGCCAATGGGGTACAGGCCTCAGCACTCATAAGTGGTGTGGACTGAGTGTGAACGTTTCAACACTGAGTCACTCACACACTGGATGGGCCAAAGAGGACCTGCTTAGTTGTAGTAGCAATGATAGTACTGATAAAATGATCACTCTATAAAAACAGCTATTATTTCTTGAGCCTTATTATGTGCCAGGCATGGTGCCATCAGTCTCACATGGATTCTTTTATTAAATTCACACAATACCCTGATTTTAATGTTTGTTTATTTATTTTGAGAGACGCAGAGAGACAGACAGACAGACAGGCAGAGTGTGAGTAGGGGAGAGGCAGGGAGAGAGGGGGAGAGAAGATCCTAAGTAGCCTCCATTCTGCCAGCGTAGAGCCCGAAGCAGGGGCTCGATCTCACAACTGTGAGATCATGACCTGAGCTGAAGTCAATAGTTGGATGGTTAAATGACTGAGCCACCCAGGTGCCCAGGCAGGTATTATTTTTATTTCCATTTTGCAAATGAGAAAACTGGAGGCTGATGAGGTCCAGTCACTTGCCCCAGGCTTCTGTGGTGGGATTATTTAGGAGGCGTTTGCGTGTGGGCAGGGAGAAGGAGGTGGAAGGTCAGCAGGGAAGAGGGAGGAGGGGCAGCTGGGTAGAGGCAACACAGTGGGAGGTCAAGTACATGGTGGTGGGGCAGGTGGTCAGGTGAGAGCCCCGGGAGAGGGCAGGACTAAGATACCTATTTTAATTTTCTTGGGACCTTTTCCTGTGTGGCATACTGACCCAACCCTCTTGCTTTGAGTGGTCATACTGCATTTTCATATTGAATCATTCTTTAAGATAGACTGTGGAGCCCAGTTTAAATCAGAAAATGTAGAATAAATCAAATTTACTTGGCTTGGCTCGTGGTCTTCTAGAGAGGTATGCAAATATAGAACCTTCGTGTTTTGTAGAACAATGGGTTCCAAACCCTTTTTAAAGTGCCTGAAAATGAGGTCTTATGTAGTGGTTCAATATTTTAGGGGATGAAAGCATTGCCATGTGAGCAGTGTGGATGTTACACAGGTAAAATAACAGCAAGCTGCAGAACAGTGCATGTGGTGGGTATGATTACGAGATACTATTTATATACACAGAAGAGCACTGGGGACAGGGGTTATGGATATGAAGGAGACTTCCTTTTGTACAATAAAAATGCTTTTAACCTCATGTATATATTAGTCAAATAACAAAGCAAGATTTGGGGACTCTCAGCATTGACTCTTCAACCCTCTTTACCCCCCTCTTCCCCGCCCACCTCCCCGATATTTCCTGTGTTTCCCTTTTAGCACCCCTGCGGGGTTCCCTGGAGCAGAGAAGCCCTGATCCACCAAGTACTTTGCTCTTTCTGTCTTAACTACAGCCAGCATCCACCTTGGCTGTGTTCTAATTATATGCTGGCACTCCGGGCTGCTACCATCCCCACCATTCAGTATACATGTGTGGAGTGACCAAGGGCAGTGACCTTAAGTCGGTCTGGCTTCATCCAATAAGACCAGTCACTATTTGGGAATTAAAAGCACTCTTTACAGAGGCTTGTTTTAAAGCCAGTATCCTCCTTTTGCAAAATGTACTCTGTCTACCCCAGAGCCAGATCCCCCCATCACTTAGCTGTAGGCACGTACCTCTCTGCCACCACTTACTCTTTCTCATGCTGCTCCTCCCGGATCTCCGAAGAGAGCCCTGTCCTAAAGTCCCCGGGCTGGTTGTGCTCCTCACGGGGTTGACTATGGCAGTGGGCACAAAGACGGACTTGAAGGGACGGTTCTGCCGGGGATCACCTTCTGAAATGCTGCCTTGGGAGGACACAGAGGAGTTGGATAACGTCCATGTGGCGTAGAGACCAGGACTCCGAGAATCTGGAAAACTAGATGTCTTTCTGGTTGTTGCAAGCGTTTTAAAGAGAAGAAATAAATAAAACGTTCAGTTATGAGTCCTATTTAAAAAAGCTCTCAACCATATACTGAATGTGGTCTCTCTTCACCCCCTTCCTATCATATATGCTCCCTTTATTAACCACACAGGCTTGATCATGTGGGTCTCACAATTTACAGCTGGGCAACTGTGCAGGTGTGCAGAGGGCAGGGAGAGGGGCTCATACTGAGGCCCCATTGGAACGAGAACACTTGACTTAGGTCATCTTTCATTCCAGTTCTAATCACTCCTAACCCCAAGAGTTTGGAGCACAAGGTCTTGTACATGTTCAACTCATTTTGTGGTTCTGATTTCCTATTCATTCTGTGACTTTCCCCTTTGATTCTAAACTCAGGGAAGGCAGAGATATTTTATGCCTTATTTTATATGCTTTGTGTTCTGCATCTGTTGCTTATCAAAAGTTTGTTGAATGATTTCCATGATGCTTTCAGCACTGATGCCAGTTGTTTGGGCTAACACATGTTGAGCACTTACTGTATGCTGGGCATTGGGCAGTGCTTTGCCCCCATTATCTTGTGGGTTCTTCACAACAGCCTTCTGAGGTACGTACTATTAGTGCTACTATTTTTGTTTTAATTTTTAAAAATGTTTTTATTTTTGAGAGAGAGAGAGACAGACAGACACTGAGTATGAGCAGGTGAGGGGCAGAGAGAGAGGGAGACACAGAATCTGAAGCAGGCTCCAGGCTTTGAGCTGTCAGTACAGAGCCTGATGCAGGGCTCAAACTCGTGAACCACGAGATCATGACCTGAGCCGAAGTTGGACGCTCAACCAACTGAGCCACCCAGGCACCTCAAGTGCCACTATTTTATGGATAAGAAAATAGAGGCTTACAGTTACTTGGCCAAGCAGCTATAAGACCTGAGATTTGAACCCAGGTCCAGGCTGGCCCTCTCCTCTACCACTGAAAAGATCACTGTCTTACCACTGAGCACACTCCCTCCTGGCTAGGGAGAGTGTTCATCGTTTAGGTAGCAAGGTAAGCCCTGAATCCTGCTTGAAAGAAACAAACTGAAGCAGTGGGGAGGCCCTACACATGCCTTTGGAAGACCCTCCCTTTTCAGCCTTGGGTTCTGGCTTTTAAGACTAGTATTAAAGTTTTATAAAACACCAATCTCCAGTCACTCGCTTCCAGATTGCTACTCCCTGAACCCTATGGGGAATGGCTGCCATTTTACATGCCCTTCTTGCCCTTTTACCAATCCTACCCCAAAATCACAGCCCCGATTGAGTAGTCCATCGATCAGCTTGTCACTCGGATGATGAAATAACCTCCCTGGGAACAACCAACTCAACCAAGACCCTGGCTCAGAGATGCCCTCCCTGATGGCCTTCCCTTTAATGCCTACAGTCATTTCCCTTTATTTCTTCTCCTCCTTTTCTCTCCTTCTTTGGCTGAAAAAAGTGATATGGAGCTTAACAACGAGCCAGCCAGTGGTACAAAGATAGGTAAGGCGTTATTTAACGTGACCAACTCTGCCCAAGAAGCATATGCAGCCAAATGCCCAGGAATGATGCTTACAGTGATGGGACTTCTATCCACAGCCATCAACCTGCCTCTGGTCCCTAATGATGTCGTCAGTAAAGGGGTGCAGGCTTCCTGCCAGTAAGAGCTCTCACTCCATTCTGGAGCTAAGGGCTGGCAGTGGAGAGAAATCCTTGGCCTTGGCCTCCATGGTCATGTGCTATATCTGCCTGTTTTTTGAATGGGGGGGCCTCAAGGTGTTGGATGCTGTAAAATGGGCTGGCCACAGGAAAGACAGGTTCCATAACCATTCCCAGCAGCAGCAAGCACAGAATACAGTTAATTAGGCCCAAGCCAGCCTTATTCCACAAGTCTCTTCACTGAATGACTGTTGATAGACCGAGCTGCAACCTGATTTTTCTGAGCCCAGCACTAGGTCAGGTTCCAAAAACTCTTAAATCCAAAGTCCTCCTTCCAACAGGAGTCCCTCTCTATCTTTTGGCAAAAAGCTCAGCACTTACCCAGCGCTTTCTTCTAATATCAAAGTACTTTGTGAACATATATTAATTAATCCCCATTACACTCCAGACCTGCAAACATTCTGATCCTTGTTTTCAAGATGGAGAGACTGAAAGAGGGGTTTGGGGAGGAAGGAGTGCTATTGCCTCCAACTTGCTCCATTGTGCTGCTTTGAGTGTGCAGGTCTGTGTCCCCTTTCCTGTCTGTGATAGGAACCCATAAGACCTAGCCCCCTCCCCCCGCCATACGTGAAGGGGCATTTGCAGCTCTACTGTACTCACCACTGGCAGCAGCCTCCTGGTAAGGGAAAGCTTGCACCCTGGCAACTTTATATAGTTCTGTATAGAAAGTTCAAAGAACCGAGTGTTGGCCCCTGTATTGCTTTTTCCATCCATAAGGCACCAGGGGGGCGCATGTGCCTGGTGAAGGTTGTTAAGAAAGAGGAATATCCTGGCTACTGGACAGAAGGGACTGTGTTGGGAGAACATGAGGGGCAGAGAGGCCTTGGAAACAGGAACTGAGGGAGGCTGCTGAGAGTCTGGCAGCAGATATCTGAGATAGGGGGCCAGGGGTCTGATCAGACGTTGCTGATTGTGTTCTTGCCATGAAAGGTCTTCAACTGCAACCACATTCTTTCCTCTCTGGTTCAAGCTTCCAAGCCCTAAGAGAGAGCCTCAGATGGGCTGAGCCTGTTTCTTAGCTGGGGTGATGGGAGGAGGAGGAGAGGGAGGATAGGAGGAAGAGCAGGATAGAGAGGAGGAGGAGGGGGACATGAGAAGGAGGAGCTAGTTTCTTAAGCCTCTGAAAAGAGAGGAAACTTGTGCCTCCCACCAAGACTATGCCTGAAGGAGGAAAAGTATGTTGACGCTAGTCAGAGGGTATTTAGATGGAAACTTGACAAACGTTCTGCACAGTCTGAGCCTGTGGCTGCCTCCAGGGCCTGGGAAAGCATGTCACGATGGCAGAGATTTACTTGTGGTCAACTCGGCTGGACAGGTGGGTGTCACTATCTAGCATTGAGAGAGGGCTGGCGCTCTGGAGGGCACAGCTGCCTTTTATTCTCTTGGGAATTAAAAGGCTCACTTGCTGAATCTTAAAACCCTGGCATTTGGGTCAGCACTAGTCTTTCTAAAGAGTTAGTCCCCAAGCTCTGGCAGGCCCAGTTCATTGGGGCATAATGCTAATAAAGCAAAGGTTCCAGTGGCCAGGGGGGACCTCATACTTTCGAGCCCTGGCTCTTTTATAAAAGGCTGCCTTCTAGCCCAAGGGGGCTGCTGGTGGTGAGAGGCATCGCTGCAAACAGAAAACAGAGATGGGAAGAAAACCTCACACACATGCAGAACCAAAGAGCAGAAAGGGGCCTTGCACATGTAGTCCAACCCACTCAGTCCTAACACAGCCTGCTAAAAGGAGTGGAAACTAAGCTGACAAAGGACCACATCATTCAGCCCCAAGAAGCAAAAGGAGAGGGTGGCAAACAACAAGGATGAGCTGCTCCCAGGTAGATAAATCGGGCATCGTAGACCCATGTCTAAGATTACTGGTGATGGGACCTTCCTTTGCATCAGAGGACCATTAAGAAGAACTTCACACAGAGAGAGCACCAATCCTCTGTCACTTAACAGCAGTCAGGAGAATATACTCTGACAGGGATTTTCTCTTTTTGGAAATGTTGGTTCCCTAGAAGCAAAACCCACATCCACGTAAGTAGCACCTCAGTATACACATATGTTCAGGATTCTATCAACTGGAGGGGAGGGACAGATTCAATGGCAACCTATGGCTGAAACTCCATCCACTGTCTGATGTGGCTGTCTCTGAACAGACGAGTCTAGATGGCTCATGGCTTGCCTAAGGACACAATACATGTACCTAGGAGAAAAGCCAAGGAGAGAAAGGGAAGCTGGAGCCTTGGAATACACTGGAATGGAATCCTCCATGGATTCTAGTAAGGGTAACCATTTGTCCAGATTTTCCTAGGAGAGTCTTAGTTTATACCTGCTCTCCTGGTGTATTAAAAGTGTGTGTGTGTGTGTGTGTGTGTGTGTGTGTGTGTGTGTGTGTCTCCCCTTCTTTTCTTAAAAGTGTCCTAGTTTGGGGGTGACTGGTTGGTTCAATCAGTTAAGCATCTGACTTTGGCTCAGGTCATGATCTCGTGGTTCATGAGTTCAAGCCCCGTGTTGGGCTCTGTGCTGACAGCTCAGAGCCTGGAGCCTGCTTTGGATTCTGTGTCTCCTTCTGTCTCTCTTCCTCTCTCTCTCTCTCTCTCTCTCTCTCTCTCAAAAATAAAAGATTAAAAAAGATTAAAAAAAGTGTCCTAGTTTGGATGATAAATTATATGGTCACACTTATACTAATGATGTTTTCATGGAATAACCAGGACACTGGGCTAAGGCGTGATGCATAAGCAAATGCTTTAGTAGCAGACATGGGCCTTACAGAATTGATGTCAGATCCCATGGAAGAAAGTGTTCCTGAGTTAGGGTAGATATCCTTCTTGCTCTTCATTGGCACCTCTAGACCATTCCCCCACCCTCCTCAATCCTTCCCAGCTTTGACTCATAGTATCAGACTTGACCACCTCTCGCATCACTTTGTCACCATTTCCTCTCTCAGCCTCTCCACTCATTCCATGAAGATTTTAGCCTCTGGCCATGGGGGAAGGGAAGAAAAAAATAGTTACAAACAGAGAGGGAGGCAAAACATAAGAGACTCTTAAATATACAGAGAACAAACTGAGGGTTGATGGGGGTGGGGGGGAGGGGAAAATGGGTGATGGGCATTGAGGAGGGCATTTGTTGGGACCTGGGTGTTATATGTAAGCAATGAACAAGGGAATCTAATCCTGAAGCCAAGAGCATGCTGCATACGCTGTATGTTAGCTAACTTGACAGTAAATTATATACACGCACACACACACACACACACACACACACACACACACACACACACACACACAATTTGGCTTCTGGCTCACTGTCATTCTCTCTAATGCAATTGATCCTACCACAATGGTCTCATCTAGTCCTAGGGTTTTAAATACGTTCTCAAGCCTGGACTTTCTTCCTTAAATGCTGGGCTTGTATACTCAACCATTTGCCAACATCTCTACCAGGATTGCTAACAGGCATCTAAGACTTAATCTGCTGCAAACTGAGCTTTTGCTTCCCCTCACATCTCAGAACCCATTCCTCTTGGTTTCCCCCTCTAGCTCAGTAAAAGGCAACTCCATTTTCCAGTTACTTGGGGCAAAAAACTAGGACTCACCTTACTCCTCTATTCTTTCACACCTGATATTTGATTTGCCAGAAAATCCTGCAGTGTCTACCTTCAGAGTATATCCAGAATCTAACCACCTCTCCCTGCCTCCTTGGCTAATGCCTTGGCTCCATGCACCATCACTTCTGCCCCAGAGTATTACAGTATCTTCTTAATTAGTTTCTCTGCTTCCATATTTCCTTTCTACAGCTTACTCTCAACCCAGCAACTACAGGGATTTTGGTTAAAATGTAAGTTAAATCATGTCACTCTTACACTCAAAACCTTGCCATAGCGTTAAAGCCAATTCCTCATTATGACCTAGGAAATTCTATATGATCTGGCTCACCTGTTACCATTCTGACCTCATTTCCTGCTAACATCCCCCTGACTTGCTCTAAACCAGTCCTACTGGTCTTCATGTCAGGCTCACTCCTACTTCAGGGCAATTGTACTTGCTGTTCCTTGGTCTGGAATACACCTGCCTCATTTCCTTCTTCTCAGTAAGGCCATCCCTGACCAACCTATTAAAATTTTAATCACCACCTCTACTAATTCTATCCTTTTCTTGTTTTTCTTCTTGGCCTTTACCATTAACACACCATTTACATTACTTATATACCTTGTTTATTATCTGTCTGTACCACTAGAATGTAACTTCTGGTGGGCAGAGATTTTGTGTGTTTTGTCCACTGGTGTTTCTCCTGTGTCTAAAAAGGTGCCTGACACATAGTTTATGCTTGATAAATATTTGTTGACTACAGCATCAGTTATAGACACCCTTAGTTTGCCTTTGGAGATTTTGCAACTTTCTAACAAATTCCAAGAACCTTCCACTGAAGGAGATAACTTCCGGTTCAACTTTCTGCCATGTGAAGAAATCTTTTTATCTAAGCCTGGATCTATGGAAACCCAGACTTTGCCTGTACTCTTCCTAGAAAGGGGGTCCTACCACCTCACCAGCCAACCTTATTGGAAAAAAATCTATGCGTTAGAATGTGCAAACTTTTACAGATCCAACTTCTAAGTTGTATCCACTGGTTCACTTTCCCCTCATGGAATAGATTTCCTGTCTCCAAGGCTTGTTATGGTCCCTCTGACCCTGTCTTCTGTAGCTTTATCCTAGTGTTTCTATGACTGTCTACTGTGGTGTAGTGTTCTGTCTCCTCACCATCTTTGTGGCCCTCCTCCGGACACTGTGCCCCACCTTTATGAAGCTCCCCCAAACTGGACATAGGACTTCAGCTCTGACTGCCCCCAGAGAGTACAATGGATTGTCACTTTCCTTGGAGTTATGTCATAGAGACAGTGTTTGATGTGTGGGGATGGCCTCACTGCCCAGGCTGTGCCTGGGTGGATGTGGGGAGGAGGAAGGCGGAGCCATGGGCAGTGCAGGGATCTGTGGTGGTGGTTTAAGTGAAAGGGTCGGGTGTGCTGGAGAATGAAAAAAGTTGGGAACGCTATTAGGGACAGGGACCTACAGGGTAATCAGCCTTTGGCCTGGGGTGTGGATGGACAGGTCGTGGTCTGAGTCATGGAAACTCTGCCTACTGGCCTAGTGTCTTAGGAAGTTTCCTGAGGTGCTCTGAGGGGTCTTCTGATTATCACAGGCTCCCATTATTCGGCTATACAGGAGAGTTGGGGTGCAGGATATGAATGGAATTTTGGGGGTTCATACTATAGAAAACCTGAAACCCAGCTCTTGAGCAGGTTGCTTAACTCTGTACATCACTTTCCTCATCTGTAAAATCACATCTCCCTTAACAGGAGGGACTCTTGAACATATCCAGTGAGTTAAAAGATGTGAAAGTGCTTGTAAAATGTGAAGAACTCTAAAAAAGATAACTTTCTACAATTAAAGAAAAAAGTGTTAGGGGGTTACTAAGGCCATTTCTTGGCCTATGCTCCGAAGGAGCACTGAGTCCTTGAGCAGTGAAACCACACATGGCCCCAGGCCTAGTGGACCCGACCTCTGCTGCCCGAGAATAGAGGGCACGCACCTGAAAATGGGGATGACATAGTTGTTGGGGAAGGTGCCAACCCGCCCAGTGACCAAGGAGACGCCCCTGAGCCAGCCGTCTGGGTACTTGCCCAGGACCCTGATGCCTTCTCCCTTCTGTAGGTCCAGCTCATCGGGTCCATGGGCTGAGTAGGAGTGCAGGGCCACAAACCTGGGGAGACAAGGGAACTGGGTGAAGAAGGGGAACGTGCCTGGAGGAGGGCATGGAGCCAGCAAAGAGTGAAGGGAAATGGAACCACTGACCCAGTGGTTAGAAATAACTAACTTCTTCATGGTGAAATGTCGGTATGGAAGGCAGGTGATAGTGATAGGACCTATAGTGATAGAAGTAGCACTGGACGGGCCAACATCCCTGCTCTTCCACAGAGTGCCACACAGCTTCAGATCACTAATTTAGGCCACCTTGGCGTTTTGACAATGGGGAAACTGGACTAGGATAGAGAAAGGAGTTGGTGACCCAGAATCAGTGGCAGAGCCTGGTCTCAAACCTAGAAGTTATGGCTCTGCCCAGGATGCTTTTTCATACTGCTTAATGTATCACCCCAGAACATGTTTGCAGCCAGCAAGTGAAGGGAAAGGAGAGGTCAGAACAGAAGACTCTCTGATCTGTTCCCTCTGCTGAGAGTGGGGGCATATTTGATTCCCAGGAATGGCCAGAGGAGCTAGCTTAATGTAGGCAGGGAAGCAGACATTGGGGAGGGGAGGTAGGAGTTGATTTTAGTTTGTTAGCAGACAGTGGAATGCTGGCTGCATGGAGGGATGGAGGGCGATGATGGGTTTGTAACATCGCAAAATGTCCTTGGGTTAGAGTCGTGACTTTCCAGTTTGCAGTCTACACAGGCGTCAGGCAGATAACATCTAGTTATAAGCCAGGGGTGAAGACACAGCGAGGGTGTGGAAGTGACTAAAAGCATTAAAAGTAACTCATGTGGGCTTGCCAGATTCAGGTTACCAATGTATGGCCTCAGGCTGGACATCAAGAAGTCCCTCTAGACTCCAAGAACTATGAGACACTGGAAGGTTTTATCAAAGGGGCTGGGGAGGGTGTTCTCTTCTACAGGGTTTCCCTCCACCAAAATGCTATATTTCAACATCTATTTATGACCCAACATTTTGAATCTAGAAGAAGACAACAGAAATTGCTCAGTATCCAATCTCCCAGCAATGTTTTGGTGTCTAG
The DNA here is from genome assembly GCF_024362965.1 of Panthera pardus. Lineage (NCBI taxonomy): Eukaryota > Metazoa > Chordata > Mammalia > Carnivora > Felidae > Panthera > Panthera pardus. The sequence continues at coordinate 117,404,062 of NW_026526765.1, forward strand.
TCTTCCAGTTCCTTTCTACTTTTGTAAAATAATGAGCTAGGATGATGTGGCTTGCCAATCTGTTTTTCAGCATTATTTCCTTTGAAGGATATAAAGGAAGGGATTTGTTGTCTCTCTGTATGGGATGGTCTGGGAGTGGTGATGCTTGAAGGCAGAGGGGTGGCAAAAGCGGCCTCTCTGGCCAGGACCCGGGGGTGGAGAGCTGAGCTTGTTACTCACATGTTTGCTGAGAGGTGTTGCTGGGAGCTGGACAGATTGACGATGGCTGCGGAATGTCCTGGGGAGCCAGGTATGGGATGGTAAGTGCTGACCTACACAGAAAAGACAGTCAAGCAGAACCAGTGAATGCTACACGCCAGGCCCACAGCAGAGCTGCTGCAGAAAGGCCCGATGCAGCTGAAAACCAAGAGCCTTGCCCAGTGCCACGCATCATGCATCTTCTCTGTGGTTTGTGGCTGGAGGCAGTGAGGTGGGGATGGACTGGTTTATGGCCTGCCAGGGTGGCATGCCAGGGCTGCCTTCCCAACAACTGCTCCAACGTGGTAGAAGATGAAGACTCATCCAGTAGCTGGTCAACAGGACACTACTGGGCTCCTTGATCTATTCCCCCAGCCTCTCCCGACCCACCTCCCAGTGCACTTGCTCCCTCTATGGAAACCTACACTCAGAAAATGATATCATGGCTACTAATGAGAACTTGACACTGGCTAGGCACTTTTAAGTGCTTTACAAGTATCAGCTAATTTAATCCTTGCTAAAGGTACTATGGGCATCCCTAATTGCGGATGAGAATTTGCGGATCACCCAATTTGAAAGAAACCAAATTTTAAACCAGGGTAGTCTAGGTCCTGAGCCCACACTCTTAATAATGCTAGTATTAATACACACACACACACACACACACACACACACACACACACACACACACACACCAGTTTATCCAGTGACTTATGGAAGGTGAATCTGAATAGTGTTCACTTCGCCAGGATGAAAGAGCGAGCAACACTGCTAAAAATACTTGGAAACTACTATCCTGGCACCTTGCCTATTTATCATATTACCTTATTTATTTCCTTCTTGACACACACCACAGTTGACTGCCCCACCACTAGACTATAAGTTCCATGAGGGCTGGGACTATGTCTTGTTCATCACTGTGTTTTCTATGTGCCCAATACATACTTGTAGCTTAAAGAACAAATAAATGAATGAAAACATCTTCCTACCCAGTACACCAAGGACTAAGGTAATCTCAATCATCTCCTTGTCATCCAGAGTAAATACACTCAATTTATGTTCAGTTACCACCCCCGTAAGTGATGATAACTATATATGTGTGGCTTTTTTAGGACTCTGCTTTTGTGGGCACAACTGTCATTTGTATATGTGTGTTCAGGCAAGAGTGAATGCGTTATTGAGTGCACGTGTCTCTGGTTCTGTGTGCATGCTTGTTCACAACCCATGACAATCGTATGCACATGTGTGACAGCACTGGTCTACTGTACATCTGATTATATTCCTACATGTGAGTCTATGCACTGACAGGCATGTGCACTGTGACTGTACATGAGCTTGTGATTGTAAATGTCTATGCGGGGTTCTATGTATACATATGTGAACTCTAGAGGTATGTGCTGGTATATGCCGGTATGCATGACTTGGTAGTTTTATGTGTGTTCTCTGGTGATGATTGTCTATATGTGTGCTGTGCATGTATGTTTGATGTTTTGAAGCTATAGTTGCAGGATCAAAAAACCATTCCAAACAGATAACAAGTGTTGGTGAGAGTGTAGAAAACTGAAACTTTGATGCAGTTGCTGGTGGGAAGGTAATAGGGTGCAGCTCCTTTGGAAAATAGTCTGCTGGTTCCTTGAATGATTAACCAGAAGTAGCATATGATGCAGTAAGTCTACTCCTAGTTCATACCCAGGAGAAATGAAAACATACGTCTACGTGAAAACTAGTACACAAATGTTTAGAGCAGCATTATTCATAATAGCCAAAGGGTGGAAATAACCCCAACGCCCATTGACTGACAAATGGACAAACAAAACGTGGTGTATCTGTACAGTGGCATGTTATTCGGCCATAACAGGAATGAAGTATTGAGACGTGCTAGAACATGCATAAACCTGGAAAACATTACACCAAATGAAAGAAGCCAGGTACAAAAGACAGTGTTATATAATTCCAGTTATGTGAAATGTCCAAAATAGACAAATCTGTAAAGATAGAAAGTAGATTAGGGGTTGGGGATGAAAAGGGTTTTGGAGTGCTGGTCACAGAGTACAGGACTTCTTTTGGAGGTGAGGAAATGATATAAAGTTGTGGTAATGGTTGCACATACCTGTGACTATATTTAAAAAAACACGGGGGCGCCTGGGTGGCTCAGTCAGTTGGGTGTCCGACTTTGGCTCAGGTCATGATCTTGAGGTTCCCGGGTTCGGGCCCCGCATTGGGCTCTGTGCTGACAGTTCGGAGCCTGGAGCCTGCCTCGGATCTTGTGTCTCCCTTTCTCTCTGCCCCTCCCCGACTCGCGCACTGTCTCTCTCTCTCTCAAAAATAAATAAAAATATAAAAAAAACCCCACAGAATTATACACTTTTTAAAGTAATCTCCACACCCAATGTGGAGCTCAAACTCATGACCCCGAGACCAAGAGTTGCACACTCTTCTGACTAAGCCAGCCAGGTGCCCCTGAACTGTACACCTTAAAATGAGTGAACTGCAAGGCCTGTGAGGCATATCTCAGCAAGCTCTTAAAAAAAAATTCTACAGTCACCCATCCTGTGTTCTCTATCACTGTGTAAAGTGCTTTGTGCTTTGCAATCAAATATTGTCACACCAGTTCTCTTGAAGAGAGAAGAAAAGTTTGCCAGCTTTGGGCTGGGCTATTCCTTCCCTGTGACTCGACAAAACAAATCCCTGCTGGGCTTGGGACTTGTGCCAAGGGAGAGCCTTGTTATGAGAACAATTAATCTTATGTTTGTGGAGACTGTTGGACCACTGATTAAGCAGGATGCACTTAACACCCATGACTTTCCAGTGTTAGGCTTGAGTAGAATAAGCCCTTCTTTCTATAAACACTATTAATCATTTAGGGAAGAGAAAGATGTCAGAATGCAAAGCCATCCCTCCATTACACTAGGCTATGTCTTTTTACTTCTCTAGGTCTTCATTTGGAGGGTTGGGGGCGGGGAGTCCTTCCTCCTGTTTGGAACACTGAACCTAGCCAGGACTGAAATCAGTGGGCTTGTGTTTAGGGGGTTCTTTCTAATATGGAAGAGGAAGTGAGGCCAGATTCTCAGGTTTTGAGATGTCTTGGAGGTGAAGGGAGAACATCCATGAACAAGGAGGAAAGAGGCCAAGAAGGAGGGAGGAGAGAAGGGGAGATAGTGGACAGCTCTGGGGGTGGGGGAGGTGTCAGAAACTGGGACTGGGACACAGTGGGAGAAAAAAACAGAGCCAGAGGGATAGAATGAGGAAGAAAGAAGAAAAGGCAGATGAAAAAATATCAGAAAACTCTTACAACCCACAGAGAAAACGACAATCCAATAAAAAATGGGTAAAAGATACCACAAAAGGAGATTGAGTGGCCAAGAAGCACATGAAAAGATGCTCAACACCAGTGATTATCAGGAAAATGCAAGTTACAACTACCATGAGATACCACTACACATCTAGGAAAATGGCTAAGGGGCGCCTGGGTGGCTCGGTCGGTTAAGCGGCCAACTTCGGCTCAGGTCATGATCTCGCAGTCCGTGAGTTCGAGCCCCGCGTCGGGCTCTGTGCTGACAGCTCAGAGCCTGGAGCCTGTTTCGGATTCTGTGTCTCCCTCTCTCTCTGCCCCTCCCCTGTTCATGCTCTGTCTCTGTCTGTCTCAAAAATAAATAAACGTTAAAAAAAAATTAAAAAAAAAAGAAAATGGCTAAAATGAAAACGACTGACCATACCAAGTGTTGATGAGAATGTGGAGCAACTATAACTCTTACATGCTGCTGGTGGGAAGGTAAAATGGCGCCACTGCTTTGGAAAACAAGTTGGCTGTTTGTTATAAAGTTAAATATACATTTATGCACTACTCAGCAACCCTACTCACAAGCAGTTATCAAAGTAAAGTGAAAACATACGTCCGTACAAAGACTTGACATGAATGTTCTTAGCGGCTTTCTTCATTTTAGCCCTGAACTGGAAACAACCCAAATGCCAATCAACTGGTGAATGAATAAACAAATTGCGGTAAAACCACAGGGTAATATTCCTCAGCGATGCATGCAATGGCATGGATAAATCTTAACATCATCCTAAGTAAAAGAGGCAGGACACATAAGACTACATATTCTACTTTGCTATTTGTAGGACATTCTTAAAAATACCCAAACTAGTGACAGAAAACAGATGGAGGACTGCTAATGGCCAGGGGTGAGGGGAGAGGATTGACTGATGGCAAAAAACTTTCTGGGGTGATGGAAGTGTTCTATGTCTCAATTTTGGTAGTCATCATATGCATTTATGCATTTGCCAAAAGTCACTGAACTGTGTACTTAAAATTGCTGAACTTTATTGGATGTGACTATGCTCAATAAAGCTGATAAAAAATAGGAATATATTATCTAGTTGGCAGGAAAATCCAAGGAGCCTGAGCTTGACCCAGCCCAAGCTCTGGGATTGGTCAGAGGAGGGCACAGGGATGGTTCAGCTTATTACTGGGCAGCTAGCAAGCAACCCTCATAGCAGAGGGCCACCTGAATAGGAGAGAAATGAAGAATGGAAACCTATGTATCAGACACAAGCTCAATAAATAAGGTGCAAATGAAAATGAACAAGAATGAAGGAAGAATAAAAGAGGTAATAAGGGAAAGAGCAACATAGCTAAGGGCAGAGAAGAGAGAGCCTGGTAGGGAAGGAGGACAGACAGAACAAGACAGAAATGAAGGCCCCACTGGAAAAATGGGGGACAACCAGGTGGATGGCCAACTTCTGAGGAGGCATGTATGTTCCACCAGACTAAGTGAACAGGCCTCTGGCAGGTGGTTCCCTGCGGTCAGTTGTGACCTCAGGTCCCTATATCAACAAGGAACCTAAGGCCAGATGCAAGGCCCTCCAGCAACTGGTGCTTCCTGGCATAGTGTTTGGGGGCTTGAGCAGGGTCAGACAGGATGTGTATTTGAGGGTGGGGGTGGATATTTCTGCTACAATGTGAAAACAGTTTTTCCTCTTTTTTGAAGGAAATGACTCATTTAAAAGAAGTCTTTATCAGTAGCAGAAGAATCCACAGCTGTGTGGCTTCTGGGCGTTTTCAGGTTCTGGGGTATTAAATGGGGGAGGAAACAGGCCTGCAGCCTGCAGAGTTGTGGCAATGTTCTGTTGGCCCTGCACCTTCACCATCAGCCATACAGGGAGTGCGGGATGTGGCGCTATCTCAGAATCTGGAGGGGAAGTCTAGCTTAGTATTCAGCCATGTGGTTCTAGCATTTACTAGGGTTTGTGATTTGGGCAAGTGACTCTCTTCGGAGGGTCCTCCACTTACTCATCTATAAATTTTTTTTTTTTACATTTATTCATTTTTGAGAGACAGAGAGAGACAGAGCACAAGCGGGGGGGGGGGGGGGGCGGGCAGAGACAGAGGGAGACACAGAACCTGAAGCAGGCTCCAGAGCCCAACTCAGGGCTCAAACTCAACAAACCGCAAGATCATGACCTGAGCCAAAGTCAGACACTTAACCGACTGGGTCACCCAGGCGCCCCTCCACTTCCTCATCTATAAAATGAGGTCAATAATGGTATTTCTGTCGGAGTTGTTAGGAGGACTAAGTGAAGTAATCAAGGTAAGTTATTTAGCATACTGTAAGAGCTCAATAAATATTACTTATTTCCATCTGGAAAGAGATTAGCTACTGCACAGGGTGAGGATGGAACATCCATCTCCTTTTATGCAACAGCTCTGCAACATCTGGCCTGAAAGTGGGACCCAAGAATGTGATGGGGGATAGGAAGAAGTAACCCTATTCTTCTGGAGGACAGTGTCCCCAGCTCTCCGAAATGCAAGTTTGCTGTCTCTCTCCAACTAATATGGTGGCACTCAGCTATTTCCTCCCGGGTTCATGCCTTTCAGTAACTTAGTGGGCACAGGGTGACTGTCTTCCTCCAGTGTAAACTACTCTGGAGCCTGTTGTGTTTCTGTATCTCAGTATTCCCAGGAGCTAACAAGGGCCTCGAACCTACAGAGGGTTCACTCAGGGTTAGGAGAAGGGCTGCATTTTCAAGACAGAAAATTAGGTATTATATGATAGTTTTTGTACCCACCACCATGGATAATCCAAAGTTGGACATCAAGCTTCATAAAGTTAAAAACCCATTCCCCTCTACAGATTAAAGGAGTCTTAAGAGTCACATTCAGCACTTGCCTTGTGTGGACCTTATATGGTTCTAGCACTGGGGTTAATGCAGTGAATGAGACACATGGGGCTCCTTCCTCATGTGCAATTCACCATGTATACCAGGGAAGACGGTGAAATCCATAAGTATATAAGCATGACGTGTGCTGGGGTAGGGGAAGTTCAAGGTGCTCTGGGCACTGCCAGGAGAGGCTTGCCTTGATCTCCAAGAGGTATTTCACTCTCACACCCTATGATTCCAATGCTAACTTACATAACATTCTCATTGTCATTATCCCCATTTTTCCCAATGAGGAAACTGAGATAAAAAGATTCCATGATTTTGTGGAGGTGGCCAGCAAATGGGTAGCCAGGAAGAACCCCATGCTCAGAGGGTGTTCTGTAGGACACCAAGGTTAACATTTCTAGATCTCAACATGGCTAATGGGGTCATATGTATGAGGCAGATTTGTATATCCTAGAAAAAAGCCACCCAGTCAAATTCAGTGTTCTGTTTTTATGCTCATAGATCTATTCTATTCATGATGACTTCCATCCATGCCCAAGGCCCCATGTAATGTGGAATAGATCTGACAGCAGGTAGAATAATGGTTGTTTGTTTGTTTTTTTTCTTCCTTCTCTGGCAGAACCAAGGCCCCAACAGAGTCAGGGCTCCTTCTGCCAGACCGCTCTCCCCTTCCTTCCCGTCTTAACCTATCTCAGAGGCAACCCAGCCCAATGAGTAAAGAGTGGCCACCTAGTGCTACTTATCTGTCCTGTGAGTGAAAACACCGTCTGAGAAAGAGAGCTCATTTGTGAGTTGGCAGCAGTCTCTTTAGATCTACCTCAAAAAAAAAAAAATCTTAAGAACATAGGTCAGCAAAGTACCTGTGAAGACCACTAATTTTACATCTTCGAGGTAGTCGTCAAAGCTTAGAATATCCCCTGTGATCTGGCTCCTGCTTTTCTCTCCAGCCTCACCTTCCTACACTCTGCCACTCACTTTTTCACCTCCTTCAGCCTTAGAGTCTTTTCTCTGTTCTCTGAGCAGGTCACGCTTTCTGCTGCCCCTGATTTTTGTGTGCCTCCCCTCCCCCATCTCTGTTATTTCCCTTTGTTATGGAAAATTTAAATTACATTATGCACACAAATAAGTGCATATAATTTTATGTATCATTGAAAGGAGAAGAATAAAACTAACACCTGTATACATACCGCCCAACGTAAGAACCAGAATAAAAATAGAAATTGAATACTGCCTTCTGCATATTCCTCCATAATCAGATCCCCTCCCTCTGGCCCCTGTAACCACAGGGTTGAAATTGGTGCTCATCATCCCAGTGCTTTTCTCTGTAATTTTACCACCTTGGCATACATCCCTAAGCAACATGTTGTTTAGATTTGCCTGTTTTAGAACACAGTATGAATGCATTCACATTGAGCGTATTCTTCTGCGAGTTGCACCTTTGGCTCAATCCTAAGTTTTTGTGGTTGATTTTCACCGCTGTCATGTATTTCATTGTATGCATATGCCACCTTTTAACCATTCTATCATTTATGTGTCATTTGGGTGATTTTCAGTTTGGGGCTGTTATGAACGATGTTGCTATGAACAGTCTTGTATATGTCCCCTGGGCCCCTGTGCAAGAGTTTCTCCACGATATATACCGACAAGTAGAATTGATGGGCCATAGGGTGTGAGCCTGCTAAGTTTTATTAGGTAATAACAAATTGTTTCCCGGTGTGGCTGTAACAATTTACACTTCCACCTGCAGCAAATGGCAATTTCTGTTACCCCATAATCTTGCCAACATGTGGCAGTGCCCAGCTTTTTAATACCTGTCTATGATGGGTGTGAAATATCTCACTGTGGTTTCAAATTAATTTCTCTGAGTACTAAGGAGCTTGAGTTTCTTTTCAAACATTTATGGGCCATTCTTGTGTCTTGTATGAAATTCTTGTTCATATCCTTTGTCTATTTTTTGCCCTCTTTTGGGTTATTTATTATTTTCTTATTAAGTTATAGAGTTCTAATATTTTGGACATGAATCCTTTGTAGCTTGTATTTTTACTCTGTGGTGTCTTTTGATAAACTGAAGTTCTTATTTTTAATATAGTCAAATTTACAATATATTCCTTTATGGTTTATACTTTTAAAAATCTTGAATATGATTTTTTTTGTCCCAAGGTCATAAAGATGTACTTCTCTATAGTCTTCTAAAGGTTTTATAGTTTTGCCTTTCACATTTAAGTCCTTAATCCACCTGGAATTGATTTTTGACAAGGGAGGAATCCAATTTCATCTTTTTCCACATGGATACCCAATTAGCCCAATGCCATAGTTCATCCTTCCCTTCTGATCTGCAAAGCCTGCTCTGCCATAAATCAAGTCTCCGTGCTATGTCTATTTCTGGGCTCTCCAGTATTTTCCATTGGTTTAATAGAATCTCTATGCTAAATCCATGCCATCTTAATTAGTACAGCTTTGAAATAAAATTTGGTAGTTGATAGGGTAGGTCCTCACCACAACCAAATTCCATCTTCTTCTTTAGAAACATCTTGGCTATTGTCTTTCCTTCCATTTGAATTTTAGAATTACCCTTTAAGTTCCAAACAAACAACTCACTGGGACTTGAATTTATAGATAAATCTGAGCAGAACCAACATCCTTAAGATTACTGAGTCGTCTTACTCAAGAACATGGCACAATTCTTCATTTATTTTAGGTCTTCTTTAATGTCTTTCAGTAATGTTCCACAAATTTTTCCCACAAAGGGCTTGCAGGTCTCTTGTTAGATTTATTCCTAGAGATTTAAAAAATTTGGTTGCTGTTTTAAATGGTATCTTTTTAAGAAAACATTTTTCTGTGTGTTTTCTTTTTAGAGTACAGAAATGTAATTAACTTTATTGTATTGATTTGTATCTAGTAACCTTGCTAAACTCGTATTTATTCCTAATATATTTTTCCAGATTCTTCTGTGTTCTCTATATAGATGATATCATTCATAACTAGTGACAGCTACATTTCTTCTTTTCAAACACTTAACCATTTACTTCTTTTTCTTGCTTTTACTATATTGGCCAAGTACGCCAGAAGGGACAGTGTTGAGCAAAAACACAATAGGCATTCATTATGTTCTTTTTCGGAATCTAAAGGGGAATGCCTTTAACACTGCAATATTAAATACGATGTTTGCCGTGTATTTTTATAAATACCATTTATCATGTTAAGGAAGTTCGTTTTTATTTGAGTTTTGCTAAGGTTAAAATATATATATATCTATAGAATGAATGGATATAGAATTTTTTCAAACATTTTTTTTTCTATAGCTATAGAAAAGATCACATGGTTTTTTCCATCTGTTAATGTGATAAATTATATCGATTAATTTTGGAAAGTTAAACCAACCTTTCAATCTTGGGAAAAATCTACATTAATCATGATGTATATTATTTTCATACCTTCCAGGTTTGGTTTGCTAATATACACTTGAGGGTTTTGCATCTATGTTTAAGAGTGAGGTAGAATTCAAATTTTCCTTTCTTACATTGTTTTCTGGTTTTGATATTAAGGCTACTTTAGCCTCATGAAATGAGTTGGGGAATGTCTTCTTTTCTTCCATTCTTTGGGAGAGTTTGTAAAGAGTCAAAGAGCTCACCTGTAAACCTGTCAGAATCTGGGGTTTCTTTGTGGGAAGATTTTAAATTTTTTATGGGTTATAATACTATCCCAAAGGGCTGCCGATGGCTGTTTACCAGATGTCAAATGTTTTTCATAAATCCTGTTTGCTGAAGATAAGTTCCTGATTAACTTATTCCCCTGGAAGACTTCTGTTGGGGAAAAACGGTGGTGCTTGGAATATCTGCATAGAAGCTTGGAAATCCCAGCCACCATGGATCCCCATAATGCCAGTTCAAGTCTAGAGTCTACGGAATCCTGCTCTTTTAGTCAGGAAAAACCCTATGAGACAGTCACTGATTAGAGGGATTTCTGTAATTCCACGAGACACTATGCAGCCATGGCTAAGAGAATGAACTATTGGGCTGTCTGAAGTGAGTTTGAATTCTGGCATTGTAACATACTGGCTGCGCGAAGCTCAGACTTAATTCCTCTGAGCCATAGTATCGTCATCTATGAAAGGGGGCAGTAGTCATAGCTACCTCATAGCATTCTTGTGACCATTCATTCAGAACATGCATGCAAAGTACTTTGCACAACGTCCGGCTGGTAGAAGTACCCAATAGACAGTTGCCATTGTAACTATGATGTGATGGGAAGCAGACAAGACTGATTTGTCAGAGGAGGGCAGCGATAGGACTTTCTTACTGGGACTGGATGTAAGAAGGAAATATTCATTCTCTAGGACACAAGGGCCAGTCACGATAGTGCAGATTCCCTTTGAGGAAGACTAGGTGACTGACTGTGTGTGTGGGACAGGAATTTAAGAGTCTCTTTCCTGACACTGGATTGGGCTAATCACAAGCATCCTAAGGCTTCCAAAGAAAGGTAAGGTCTGGCACCTCTATGTAGCTGTGCTCTGCATCGGTGGCTTCTCCTTCTTCCTCCTCCTCCTCCTCCTCCTCCTCCTCCTCTTCTTCTTCTTCTTCTTCTTCTTCTTCTTCTTCTTCTTCTTCCTCTTCCTCTTCCTCTTCTTCCTCGTCTTCTTCTTCTTCTTCTTCTTCTTCTTCTTCTTCTTCTTCTTCTTCATGTTTATTTATTTTTGAGACAGAGAGAGTGAGCAGGGGAGGGGCAGAGAGGGAGGGAGACACAGAATCCGACGCAGGCTCCAGGCTCTGAGCTGTCAGCACAGAGCCTGATGCAGGGCTTGAACCCACAAACTGTGAGATCATGGTCTGAGCCGAAGCCAGATGATCAACCCACTGAGCCACCCAGGCACCCCTGCATTGGCTTCTTGGGACAAAGATGAAAATGCGACCCACACTTAAACCACAAAGACAAAATACTCTTTTTCTTTGTTTGTTTAAGTTTAACTATTTTTGAGAGACAGAGTGTGTGAGCAGGGGAGGGACAGAGAGACAGGCAGAAAAACAAATCCCAAGCAGGCTCTGCACTGTCAACATGGAGCCCAACGCAGGGCTTGAATCCATGAACCATGAGATCATGAACTGAACCAAAACCAAGAGTTGGACACTTAACTGACTGAGCCACCCAGGTACCCCCCAAAATCTTCTTCTTTAAGCTGGGTCTTTTGGTTGGGCACAGTGATCCTGGCCCCACCACTCCCCTTTCCATTTTTCTATGTCATGCTTTCCTGAGCTTAGAAGCCTGCTGGTAGGTTTTAGTACCAAAGCAGAATCTGAAAGGGTACATACTATTAGGGCTTGTTCAAATGCTAGGGTATATCCAAACCTTAATTATGACCCTTGCCCTCCTAGTCATAACAGTCCACTTGAGAAGGAACTGCATAGCAATAATTATAATTAAATCTTCTCATTGGGCTTCATTAAAGGTCATAAAAATTTAAAGAAGCAAAGTTCCTCTTAAATTTGGTGTGGGTCCTTTCATGGCATTTATTTGCAGAAGATGCTTGTTACGTAGCTACTAAGTACCGAGTGCCGTGCTTACCAGGAGAGTGCAGACTGTGCAAGAAATCTTCTATCTGTCCTACACCAAGGTCCTGCCCTCACATTTGCCAGATAAGAGCATCCCAAAGAAGAGCAGTCTCTGAATATTTAGAAATTTAGAAATACTCTACTCGCTTCTGATAGGCTGCACATAGTCTTTAGAAAGTAGCTTTTCACAGTGGAGAGAGTGGGGCTGACAATTCTTTCCTGGGCTAAGGAAAATGGACCCACAGGGAGAGCTGGATAGGGACAGTAGTGGACCAAAATCAGCCAGGAGACAATATAGCATAATTGTAAGGAACTGGGGTGCTGCATTCAGACTTCCCTGGGTCTGGCTCCCACTTTGTTACTCTTTTGCTGAGCAACCCTGGGCAAGCCTTCGAACCTGCCCATGCCTAAATTCCTTCATCTGGTTTAGGCTAAGTTTGCTAGGTTTTCCTTCAAGGACTTGTCAATTTTTACGGGACTTTGGGGGAGATAGTTAGACAGGCCAACTGAAGTAGGACTAAGAATTAATTTTAAAAATCGCTTCCAAAGAATTGAGGAAGGTTGGAAATCATTTGACAATGTCAAATTCACTTGGTATCTTCAGAAAGTTAACTTCTTGCCATGTGTTTGCTGTCTCTTAATATTTTTTAAACTTTCTCAATGGATATCACCACAACCACAATGGACATTTTTATTTAAAAAAAATTTTTTTAATGTTTATTTTTGAGAGACAGAGAGACATTGTGTGAGTGAGGGAGGGCAGAGAGAGAGGGAGACACAGAATCCTAAGCAGGCTCCAGGCTCTGAGCTGTCAGCACAGAGCTCTATGCGGGGCTTGAACCCACGAACCGCGAGATTATGACCTGAGTCAAAGTCAGACGCTTAACTGACTGAGCCACCCAGTCACCCCACCATGGACATTTTTAAAAAGAGAAAAAAGAGAATTGCTCACTGGCCCACCACATTATCAAAGCAGTTGTCCTTGCTCCCTTTGAGTAAGTAAGTCCCTTCAATAAATGAAGGATTTATGATCTTAGAGACTACAGAATCTGGAGCTCTCTTGGGCTGATATCCTTTTGTTGGCAAGTCTGCCTTTCTTCTGCCTCGCTATCATAGGTGACACTTGGGAAAGCACCCCATACAGAAGCTAAGGCCTCTGATGTGGTTGGTCATGTGACAATTTTTCCTTCTCATGGGATTGATAGAATGTGGCTACAAAGTCCTTTCTAAAGACAAGCTCAGGGATCTACAATGAGTGAAAAGGACATGTGACATTTTCCAAGCCAGTGCTTTAAAGCCCCCTCTGGATAGTGTGCTTGTTGTCTTTGTGATTCTGCTGTCATCAGGAGAAGCTGGTCCTCTCATGTATCAAATTCGATTTAAAAAGTTTTGATTGGCTGCCACTGCAGACCACCACCCCTCCCCAGGGGGCCCAGCCTGTGGTACTGAAGAGGCTGACTACCCTTCGGGTGAGCATTCTGCTGTCTTCTCCCTTCCTGAGTGAACCACACAAGCCCAGGGCCCCAGGCTGTTTGTATAATTGATGCATCTCACCTTCCAGGGCACTGCATCTGACAGGAAATACAGAGAGAGTAAAACCTTTCCAGGTGTCACGATACATGCTAAAAAGGGATGAAGACACGGACCTGGATTCAGAACGGGATCCCTAATTTTGTCCTGTCCTGTCTTCGTCCTTAGAGCAACACTAGAAGTATTTGTATCCCCAGTCTTTCAAACAGTACCTCAGCACTCAATAAAGAAGATCAGTGTCTAAACCCTCTGGGGCAGATGTGAGGAGACCTATCCCTTCTCCCAATTCTCTCTTCTGCTGGTGGTAAGAATTTGCTAACATCAAACAATCAAGGTGTATTTTTTGGGAGAAGTTTTACTCCTTGTTCTTTACTTTCCCTAGATGTTTCCTAACTCACCTTCTCCCAACAACGGTTTTCCACAAAATGTGGATGTCATTTGTTTCAAAAGAAGGCTGTGTGCCATTGCTGTCGAGTTTGACTCACAGACCTCCATCAACATTTGGAGAGCAGCGATTTGCGAATGTCTGATGCCCTCCACTCAAGAAGCATCCTGAGTGTTCTGATCCCAAGATGAGGCAAGGTGAGCATGAGGTCAAGGTTGAAAAGAAGGCATAGTTGCTGCCCTTAAGAGGTATATAATCTCACTGAGATAAAGTGGGAACACCCAAACAGATTTTGGAAATCACACAACCTCAAAGTCTAAAACATACTCAAGTAATTTTCCCAAGGCCATAGAGCCAGCAAAGTAGGCTGAGCTGGGAGTCAAACCTAAAAATCCTGAGTTGAGAGCCAGACCTCTTAGGGGTCCCTTCAGTATGCAAAGCAGTGTGTGTACTTTGGAGGTTGGACCAAGTGGCTCTGACTGCGAGGGCAGGAGGGTTCTCAGGGTTCAGGAGACATTGAGGGCTGAAACCCCCAGATGAGCCCTCTTTAGCTCCCTGTACCTCATTTGCTGGGCTGAGTCAAGAAGAGTGTGTACGGTTTCTGGAAACTCTACAAAAATGTCTGAGAAGAGATTTCCCAGCCATGGTGTCTTGTCTTGTCTTTTCTTTTCTTTTCTTTTCTTTTCTTTTCTTTTCTTTTCTTTTCTTTTCTTTTCTTTTCTTTTCCTTTCCTTTCCTTTCCTTTTCTTTTTTCTTTTCATTTCTTTTATTTTCTTTTCTCTTTTCTTCTTTCTTTCTTTTTTATTTATATTCATGTTAGTTAACATGCAGTGTAGTCTGGCTTCAGGAGTAGAACCCATTGATTCATCACTTACGTATGACACCCAGTGCTCATCCCAAAAAGTGCCCTCCTTAATGCCCATCATCCATTTAACCCATCTTCCCATAGACCCCGCCTTCCAGCAACCTTCAGTTTGTTCTCTATATTTAAGAGTTTCTTATGGTATGTCTCTCTCTGTTTTTATCTTATTTTTCCTTCCCTTCCCCTATGTTCATCTGTTGAGTTTCTCAAATTCCATGTATGAGTGAAATCATATATCTGTCTTTCTCTGGCTGACTTACTTTGCTTAGCATAATACCCTCTAGTTCCATCCATGTTGTTGTAAATCAGCCATGGAGGTTTTATGGCATCCTTTTACAGCTTTCTAGAGGCATGGGCAGCAGGATCTCAGGGTGGGCTTTGGCCCTGTGCAGAGGCTAGGCAAAGCCTTAGAGAGAGGACTGACTACCTTTGGATAGTCACACATGATGCTCAGATGGCCACTGGCCAAAACAGAGATGTCACCACACCCAGGGTCACTTTACCCCATCACAGGCTGGCTGTCCCTTTAATAAGCAAACTTTTTTTTCTTAAGTGCTGAGGCCAGGGCACTCAGGTTCGTACTAACCATGTGAATCTTAAAAAATCCAAAGGCCCCTCCCTTGGCTTTAGAACCCTAGTATGTGGGAGCTGAAAGTGACCCTGAAGATAATCTCATTTGGTCCCCTGAGCCTCAGAGAGGGCAAATGGAGTGCTGAAGGTCACACGTACCAGGTGGTGGTAGAGTTAGGTCAGGCCCATCACTGGGCGAGGGAGTCATGTTTGGGTAGCTGGTTCAAGGGGTTGGTTTACTTGTTTTCCAGACAATTTTTCACTCACCTTCCCCAAATATTTATTGAGATTTCCATGTACCTGTCTCTGTCCTCATGGAGCTTACATGGTAGCGAGGGAGCAGGCAACACAACAAAAACACACAAAACAAAAAGCAAGAAAACAGACAAAGTACGCACTCTAGAGGCCACAGAGTTAACTGTAGGGACCTGCTTTAGATAGGGTGTTTTTGAATCCACATTTTCCCACCTTGTTAGGATGACCTTGGCCATGAACTTCACCCAAAATCAACATGTTGCCCATCTCTTGTACCTAGAAAGTGTGCCTTTGTGGGGCACTCAGCTTTTGGGGTAGGTCCTGTTCACCCTGCAGCACATGGCAGAGAGGGGCCTGAGGATGCATCAGCTAAAGGCTTATTTTTTCCACATATGGGAGGGAGACTGTAGTCTCAAAGGCAGGGCTGTCTGACTTCCAGCCCATGGGTGCGGGTGTTTTTGTCCTTCTGACAAAAGCCCCAGACACTGAAGCTGTAAAGTATGGGCACACCCTCAGCAAGGGAGAGCATTGATTAAGTTCAAAACCCCATGGCTGGCAGGGTATGAACAAGCCAGGCAGAATGACAGCAGAACTTGGCAGTGACACCCCGCATCCTTGTTATGTGACATCTGTAGAGACCCAGTAGCCTGCGCTCACTTGCTCACCCATCTGTCCCACAGATCTCTCCTTCCTACATTCACTTACATACCTATTTCTTTGTTCAACTTCTCACTTTTACGAGAATCCCCTCACTCATACACTCATTTCTGTCTTCTTTCATCCAGTCCCTTAGTCACTTAATCATTCGTTAATTCACACATGTATTGAGTTTCCTGTTTATGTTTATGGACTCACATACATTGGTACATATACATTCACTGGGTTTTGCTCTCTTCCTCACTCAAACATTCTCCTGACATTTACTAAACATCTCTCGTGTCAAGCTCAACTGGGCTTAACCCCGGAGGGGCCAGGAGGCACCACTTATGCTGTCCTTACGGAGTTCTTGGCAATAAAGCAGCATTTAGATAAATGCCAAAATGAGGTGTGAAATGACAGATGTGCATCTGGAGGCAAAGACCACTTATTGTGGGGGTTTGGGTGGTGCCCTCTCAGGTGATTCTTCTTCCCTGCAATGCCAGAAATGACCAGATACACGTGGTATCACAAAGGCATTAAGGGCTTCAAAAGTTGCTAGACCAGTGGGTATTTGCATTTTAGAGGAGGAAAGAGGGGGCAATGTTTCAGCCCAGGGGTCGGTATGCTCTCTCTGTAGAGGGTCAGATACTAAATACTTTCAGCTGTGTGGGTCTCTGTCACAACTACTCAGTGTTGCCACTGTAGTACCAAAGCAGCCACAGACAAGTCATAAAGAATGAACATGGCTGTGGGCCAACGAAAGTTCATTTTTGGACATGGAAAATGGAATTACATACAATTTTTGCATGTCATGGAGAATTATTCTTCTTTTCATTTCCCCCTATATAAAACTGTAAATACCAGGGCACCTGGCTGGCTCAGTCGGTGGAGTGTGCGACTCTTGATCTTGGGGCTGTGCGTCCGAGCCCCATGTTGTGTGTAGAGATGACTTAAAAAATAAAATCTTAAAAAAAAAAAAAAGTAAAACGTTCTTAGATGGTGGGCCATACAAAACCAGGCTATGGACTGCACTTGGCCTATGGGCTGTAGTTTGCCGATCTCCTGTTAGCTTAAAGAAATGAATGTACAAGGATAATTTTCAGGTGCCACTGGTGCAAACAGTTTGGGATGGGTAGTCCTTCTCCTGGTGGCCACCTTGTCTGCTTATGTAGAGAGATGAGAGCCTAGCGAGCCCTTGATTCCAGGCATAGGGAACGTGGCTTTGAAAATAATGGGATAGGTATTCTCCAACCTCATTAATGGCCGGCCCACTTGAAAGTGACCCAGGAGAATGACTGAAATAATGAACTCTCTCCATGACCCAGTGCATGCTGGTTCACATGTTTAGGGTTTGTCTCCTACTGCTTGCCTAGAACTTGGCACATAATAGGGACTCAGTAAATCTTGAATGCCTGGCATGTGGCAGTTACACTATGCTTATGAATGGGACCACAAGGGAGGTGAGACTTCTGTAATCTGTGTCAGCTCAGGTCAAGGCTGAGGTGGCAGAGAAAGGCCTAAGAGCTCAGTTAGGTAGACTGAGCTGAGCCCAGCGAGTGGGGATGATTTATTCACATTTCTGACTCTGCCCTCTGTGTCCTCAGGGTGGCCCCAGACGCGGCTGTGAGAAAGCACACCTTCCCTAGCCCAAGTGTCTGCAGACAGAATGGTGTTTGCAATAGTCTCTGCATATGTAAGCAGGTTTTATTATGTATCTAGTTGTGCAATTTTCCACCAGGGCTTGATTGTTTTGGAGTGGGAAGAGAGGATGAAGGATGGATATTATATGCCCCAAAGCTTATGCTTTGAAATATAATAAACACTTTTTTCTCTGAAAGAAAATGGACCATTTCCTTGGAAGTTTCCTTTTTCTTTTCTTTTTTGAAAACACTGTTCCTCATCAAAAACAAAATTCATGAAGCATTAACAAAAGGTTGTGATAGGAGCTCCTAACTTGCTTTTGCATGGAAATTATCTAAGAACATGGCCCTTTTGTGCCTTCTGTAGAAATCCTCACCTGTGAAAAAGACCTGTTTTTCAGCTTATGCCTTGAGAAAGTATATATAGCAAAGTAGCTTTTTTGCTGAATAAACCCAGGGATGCGCCCTTAGCTCAGTGTAGTCCCCAGATAACGCCAGAGAGGAAGGTATAGAATCACTGAATTATGGATTATGGGCCTGTACATGGATGGCAAACTCATGGCACATGTACCTCCATTTCCTCTTCCTGGGCCCATAACAGACACTGCTACTCAATCCCATCATTCTTCCTAGTAAGCCTGGTTCCTGTCCCAGAACTGCTCCTAAGTTAAGTCAGAATGTGAGAAGCCCCACTCTAGCCGCTTGAGTGGGGAAAGAGCATGGGCTTGGAGGACAGTCAGGCCCAGGTTCTGACCCAATCCTAAAATGTAACTTCTGAGTAACTGTGAGTTAGTTACTTAGCCTCTCTGAGTCTTTGTTCTTCCATCTAAAATGGAAATAATAACATCTATTCATAATACTCGGACGCCAAGATGTACGTAAGACCCTGGCACTGGGTCTGGTACGTGCTACCCATGATGTAAAATTAGCTCCTTGAGCAGAGTGGAAAGTGGGCTTGTTCCAACAACCTACTCAATATATAGCTCCCTCCAACTTCTCCAGCCAGGGACACATTAATCTCTGCACATTTCAATGACAGCACTGGCAAATCTACCCATCCCACCTTTGGAAAGTTCCAGCTTTCTCCAAGGCCTTTATAATCTTGGCTTGTGTTTGGAAAGAAGGGTCTGATGTGGCTACCCAGAAAGGGCATTTCCCTTGCACAAGCCTGATGTTAGCTGCCATCCGTTCTGCATTTACTATATGCCAGGCCCTGCCCTATGTCCATTACGTCAGTGGTTCCCAACTGTGGCTGGTTTTGACCCTGGGGAATATTTGACAATGTCTGGAGACATTTTTTTATTGCCACAACTGAGTGGTGGGTGCTATTGGCATCTAGTGGGTGGAGACCAGGGCTGCTGCTAAACACCTGACCAAGCACAGGTCACTCCCGCCATGCAGAATTATGTGGCCCAAAGTATCAACATTGCAGAGGCTGAGAAATCTCGTATGTGAGTATCTCACTCAATTCTCTAATAGGTCTATGTGAAAGATGCTAGTAGTTTTACCAGCTTAAGATGAAGAAACCGAGGCTTTGCAGTGTCGAGCCACACGGCCAAGGTCATTGTGCCATTAAAGGATAACACTGCCCCATGTGTTCCTGTATACTGTCCTCCTTGTCTCCTGACTATTGCCCTGTACAGCCCTCTTTTTCTTGCCCTTTTAGTTTTCTGATTTTGGGAAGGGGAGGGGGAGAGCGAGCAAGGGGGTGTGCATGCACATGTGTTGAAGCCCCAGTGGCCTTGGATATCAATTACCCCTGCTTCTGGCTCCCAGAGCTGAAGAGTCTATGCTAAAATTCCTGAGGTACAAGCTTGGCCGCTCTGTCTTTCACCTGGGCAGGGGCGGGTCTCCTGAGTGGCTCACCTGCTGGGATTAATTAGGAAAGTGATGATGTAAAGTTCAACTTCTCATTGGAGACATGCTGAATCAAGGAAGCAAGCTGAGCAGCAAGGTTAATTAGTGAACCTGCTTTGGTCACCAGAAACCAGAGAAGCTTCTCCCCAGAGGACCTGAGGGAGCTTGGGCGGGGTTGGGATCCAAGTGCAGGTGTGGCAGGTGGACCGGGAGTGTTGGCATTTGCCGGCAAGACTTCAGGATAAAGGCAACTGGACTGCCGGAGCTGAGGGGAGGTACTCGTGAGGCCTTGCTTCACCTGTGTTTCTGCTTGTTTGTTTTAGTGAGTTTCGTGCCCATTGTGGGGCTCGAACTCATGATCCCAAGATCAAGAGTCACATGCTCTACTGACAGAGCCAGCCAGGTGCCCCGCTTCACCTGTTTTTGTTTGTTTTTTGTTCTTTAAACCTAGCTGCCTTCTGTCATCCTTCAGTCTCTACCTGGAGATCCTTTTGTCAGGCGGGTTTCTCCCACCTCCCAGATGAGGTGGGCCCTCTCTAACAAACTCCTTTCGTTCCTCATCCTTAGCTCACAGCATTTCACACATTCACAGTCTTGGAATCATGTACGTACAATACTTTGTTTCCTATTGCTCTTCCCTGTGAGCCTGCAGGCTCATAAGTACAGGGACCACGTCTGTCTTGTCCACTGCCTCACGCGTGCCTAGTGCATGGGGGGCACCCAGAAATTTCTTTGTTGGCTGCTTCACTGATGGGCTGTGAGGAGCTTGGGCAACCACACAGGGGAGGACGGGGCCCACACAGAAAGCTGAAAGGTATATGCAGAAAATGGTGGACAGGTGGCCCTGCCTCAATCTTCACCTGGTCTCTCATCCAAAGCCATTCTTCCTGGAGTCATTCTTGGCTTCCTTCCCGTGGGTTCCCCCTTGGGATTACAGCTGAGGGTCTGAGCCTAGCAAGGAAAACTGCCCCAGGAGTCCCCTAGATAGAAGCCAAAAGTCATGCCCTTCCCCACTTCGAAATTGTCACTGCTTATCAAGGGAGCATAGGGGCTTTTGGAAGTGTCTGCACTGTGAGGCAGATCATCCTTCTGAAGTATGTGGCTCGTGAATGTTATTCTCAGCAAGGCCTCGGGATGGGGGATGGTGATAGCTTCCTGACTTGACCTAACATTAATAGCAGAGTGAACATTTGTTGAGCTATTTACCACTGCCAAACCCGAGCCATTATCTCATGTACATGTATTGCCTTGTTTTATCCTCATAGCAATCTTATGAGGTTAAAAAAAAAAATTACCATCAGCTCCATTTCACAGATGTAAAAATGGAGGCCCAGAGAGATTATATAACTTGCCCCAAATTATACTGCTCAGTAAGAAGCAGAGTGAGAGTTTCATCCCAGATTTGGGGGCTCCCCAATCCCATGATTTCTCACTATACTGCCTGTGCTGAGAAACATTGCTAAAAAAGCTCTTTGCCTCAAAGAACTCTACCTGATACCTGATGGGGCTGAGAAAACTTTGCAGTAGCCAGAGAGAAAGCAGGTCTCTTATGTGATGGTGTGCCTGAGCGCAAGGAGGGACTGCAGCAATGACTGTCATTAACTAATAACAGGAACAGGTTTTCACTGTGTTACCTAGCTTTAGAATGCACTGTTAACTAATTAAGCAACATAATTCTCTATCAGATGAGTTGTATCATTCCATCTCAATAACAAGAAAACTAGGATCTGGAGAGGCCGTGCAGCTAATGGGTGGGAGTACTCAGATCAGATTCTCTTTGGCCTCCCTGGTGACATAATGGCATGTCAGATGATGATGGCACCTGCCTTGTGCTAATAATGGCTACTGCAACCTGGGACTATATGACTCAAGGATGAGACATTAAATGATATGTCATAAGGACTCCTAATTCTGTCTTAAATTGTAATTGCTTTTTTTGGAAGACCTTGAATCTGTCATAGAAATACCTTTCTCTGCCAGTTTTCTTTTGTATAAAATGAGACAAGAACCTCTCTCATCCCCCCGTATCTGCTAGTAGTTGCAAATGTACTTTAGGAAAGTCAAGTGGAAAAGGACACCTACGTTCTTGAAGATGTTTGGCTCGTTGCCTGCTTTAAGTCAGGGGTTCTGCTCAGTCACACAAATGATGATATATTCTAAAAACTCTGCTTGGAGGAAAGTAGGTAGTAGCAATGGCTATAGGTAGTAGCAGTAACCCTGTATGGAAGGACCTACCCCTTTTGCAGATGAGGACACCTAGGATCAGTGGGGTAAGGTACTCAGTTCGTGGTTACTTCGGTACTAGATGGCAAAGCTGTGGCATGCAGCTTTGCCTGACTCAGAGCCTTCTTATTTGTACTAAGCTTCCTTCCTCTGTAGGGACAAATAAAAACCAAACCAAAACCCAGCAGTATTAGGTTCCATAAGCTCCTTCAGCATTTTCACCATTTACTTTCTCACAATCTGTGTGGTAGGAAAAGTTTTTCCTTGGAACTCGTGAAGTCCTTCATGTTCTGATTTATGTTCTGTTCCTCTTCTGGACCCCAGGAGTTTAAAACCAGTACATAAACCTAAGTTTGGAAAAA
This sequence comes from Panthera pardus, assembly GCF_024362965.1. Lineage (NCBI taxonomy): Eukaryota > Metazoa > Chordata > Mammalia > Carnivora > Felidae > Panthera > Panthera pardus. The sequence continues at coordinate 117,426,336 of NW_026526765.1, forward strand.
CAAAATCAACACTCATTCCCACATGAGTCCTGAAGCCCTTTCTTCTTCAGGCTGGAGAAGCCTAGTCCTTTTCTCCTGGCCTTAGCCCAGGGGTGGGATCCAGATATCAGGAGGGGCAGAAGGGTGACCATGTGGCTGAGGAGGCCAGGATGCTGAGGCTGGCCTGAGGGCAGTGATAAGGATGTAAACAAGAAGACTGGCACAGGCAGGCAGCGGGAGATTAGCTCCGCTGGCAGCGGTCAGTGGAAAAAGGGGAGCAGTTTAGGGATGGTAAACACTCCAAGCCAGAAGGTGGTGAGAAGTGAGTCCTGTCTTTGAGCTAGGGAAACGCCCAGGAACAAACAAACAAGAAAGACAGAGAGAGAGAAACAAAGAGAGACAGAGATAGAGGGGATATAGTGGTTGAGGCATGAACTTTGGCTTCCTCAGTATATGCTGAGCACCTATGATATATAGGTTTGGAAATCACTGTGAAATAATTTAGGTACAACTCACAGTATAACATCTTGCACATATTAGCTCTTAGAAAGTAGTCGTCAATCTTGTAGAAGAATTGTAGCTTAAAAAAATTTAGGAGGAATGATAGATTTGGAATGTCACCATTTGCAACCCCAAATGAATGTTCATGAATGGCACCTCAAACCATTAGATGAAAGGCTGATGGGGAACCTTATAATGGGTGGAGAAGGCTGACAACACCTGAATCTAAATAAACTTTAATGCAAAATGAGAGACATTCTTTTTACATGTAAAAGAATGAATTTGGACCCCTACCTCACAACACATACAAAAATTAACTCCAAATGTATCATACCCAAATGTAAAACTATAAAATTCTTAGATGAAAACATAGGGGTAAATCTTGTGGACATGGATTAAGCAATGGATTCTAAGATATGACACCAAAAGTACAAGCAACAAAGGAAAGAATAGATAGAGTGGCTAACATCTAATTAAAACTTTTGTGCCTCAAAGGATACCACCAAGAACATGAAAAGGCAACCAGAGAACAGGAGAACATTTTTGTAAGTCATATATTTGATAAGGGACATGCACCTAGCATATATGTACATAGATACAGAATTATTTTTTGGGGGGGGAGGGTTATTTATTTATTTTGAGACAGAGGGCAGAGAGAGAGGGAGAGAGAGAATTCCAAGCAGTCTCAGGATTGTCAGTGCAGAGTCTGTTGTGGGGCTCTACCTCACAAATCGTGAGATCATGACCTGAGCTGAAATCGGACACTTAACTAACTCAGCCACCCAGGTGCCCCCATAGGTACAGCATTCTTAAACTCAGTTATAAGGTAAATGACCCATTAAAAATATAGCAAAGGATACAAATAGACAGTCCTCTAAAGAATGCATATCCAATAAACACATGAACAGATGCTTAGCCATCAAGGAAATGCAAACCAAAACCACAATGGATACCACTTCATACCCATTAAGATGGCTATAATAGAAAAGGAAGATAATAAAACAAGTGTTGGTGAAGATGTGGAGAAATTGGAACTCTCATAAACCATTGGTAAGGATGTAAAATAGTGTAATCACTTTGGAAAACAGTTGGCAGTTCTTCAAACAGTTAATAAAGTTACCATATGATCGAGTAATTCCACTCCTAGTTGTATAACCATATGAAAACACGTGCCCACAAAAAACCTGTACATGACTGTTCACAGCAGGATTATTTATAATACTAAAAGGCAAAAAAACTCCAGATGTCCATCAACTGATGAGTAGGTAAACAAAATGTGGTATATCCACACAATAGTCTATACAAGGGAATGTTATCAATCGTAAAAAGGAATGAGGTACTGAAACCTGCTCTAACAGATGCACTTGGAAACATAATGCTAAGTGAAAGAAGCCAGCCACAAAGGACCAAAAACTGTGTGACTCCACTGAAATCAAATGAACAGGCAAATCTATAGAGACAGAAAGTAAATTGGTGTTTCCTGGGGCTGAGGTGGGGGTGGCGGGAAATGGGGAACTTGGGGTGATGGTTAAGAGGTGTGAGGTTTCTTTTTGGAATAATGCAAATGTTTTACATTATGGTAATGGATGCATAACGTCTGGATATATTAAAAGTCAGCGAATTGTGCCCTTAAACAAAACAAGACAAAAACCACAAAAGAAGTACTTAGCACTATCCATGAGGTATTCTTGCCAAAAACCAAGTCTGAAGCTGATTAAGCCCCTAGGTGTAGCTACCAGTTTACAGAAAGCACAGGGGAGAGAGGCATGTGTTAAAAAATGCTGCAAAGAGGCAACTAGCAATACCCAGAATGCAAAAATCCAACAAGACACACAACTTGGCTTCTGTAACACATGCATGGCCAAGGACAAGACAAGGAGAGAGAGGGAGCTTGTGGAATAAAAGAAATCTAAGAGACATATCAACCCAATTCAAAGTGTTTACCTCATTTGGATGTCATTTAAACAAACCAACTGTAAAAAAAATTATAAGGCAAATATGGACATGTGAACACTGGCTAAATAAAGAAATTGGGGCAAGTGCTCTCAAAAATAAGTAAATAAACATTAAAAAGAAACCCAAAAGAAATCATTGCCCATTTTCTAATGTGTGATAATGGGATCATGGTTATGTTAAATTCTTAGAAATAAATACTGACTAAAATGTGTAAAGAGATGCTGAGATATGTGTGGATGAAGTGATAGGATGTCTGAGCTATGCTTCAAAATAACCCAGTTGGGGAGCAGGTTCGTGAGTGGGGATATAACTTAAAATAAGACTGGCCCATGAGTGGATAATTGTTGAGACTTGGTGTTATGTATATGAGGCTTCATTATACTCTTCCTTCTTCTTTTACAATGTTTAAAATTTTCCATTACAAAAAAGTTAAAAAAAAAATGTACAGCATAGTGATTGAAGAGAAATCTAAAACTTGACCTCTAAGAAATTTTGACTGCTAAAATTTTTAGTAATAATCACAACAATCCAAATGCTAACCAAGCACTTTACATCCACTTTGCATCTTCTGATTTTCCCAACAACCTTTCAAGGTAGGAAACCCTTTCTGGGTTCAAGGCCAGAGGAGGTTCTCCAGCACAAAACACTCCTTGCCTAGGTGGCTCCTGATGGTTCTTTCCCGGGGAGGGGGGCTGGGATCTGGCAGAGTAGAGGGCAGTAGATGCCCTGTGGTCCCAACCTGTGTCCGTTTTTGCTTTCAGATGTCCACCAGGGAACTCCTGCTAAGGCATTACTGATAATTTATGAGAACAGTTTAAGGGGCTGTCTCCAGCCAGGGATATACTCTTGAAATTTTAACAAATTTCAAGCACCTGTTAGACTCCACACAAGGCACTTTGGGGCAGATAAAGATGATGTGGAACAAAACGGTTTGAGGGGACAGTTATCAATAAAATGGAGCCTTCCCAATTTTTACCCACGACCCTTGGGGACCATTCCATCAGTTCAAGAGTGCTAGGATAACTTAATTTATAAATAGGGGTTTACTGAGTGAAAATTGTGAAGATGGAACATTTATATTGGGAGATATTAACATAAGACTAGAAGCATAGGATCAATCTGTTTCTGTAAACTACCTTAGAAGGAGGGTTAGTTAGAATCTTAAGCATAAATTTGCATTGAGACGGTGTCCAAAGGAAAGAAATTATCTTAATACTAAGTCAAAACCATCTCTCATGGTAGTCCTGAGTACCACGAATTTGGGCTGAGAAACTCCCATCAAAGAGAGAAAAGGTGAGGGTCCAGACTTATAGTTCAAGATGTTGAAAGTTACTTTATCCAGAATATTTCAAATATGGTATTGAATGGAAAGCTAGCTTTACAGACTTCAGAATTCCCCAAGATGTGTCACAGCTCATCTCCCCAGGAGGCCAGGAAAGATGCTTGGACTTGTCATTATCAATGGGATGGAAGAGGTGTGGGGAATGGAATTACACTTCACTGATCTGCCTTTGTCCTTTCTTTAATCAGAAGAAGGGATGGGGATTGGTAATTATTTAAAGATTTGTTTTTAATGTTTATTTCTTTTTGACAGAGAGAGAGAGAGAGACAGAGCATGAGCAGGGGAGGGGCAGAAAGAGAGAGGGAGACACAGAATCCGAAGCAGGCTCCAGGTTCTGAGCTGTCAGCACAGAGCCTGACACGGGGCTCGAGCTCACAGTCTGCGAGATCATGACCTGAGCCGAAGTCAGATGCTCAACCGACTGAGCCACCCAGGCACCTTCTGTTTTTTAAAAAAAATTTTTTAATGTGGTAATTATTTTAAAAAGTCAGAGGTCTCTGACTTTGTTTTTAATTCTTGAGGCAAAACATGTTATTAGAAACCTTTGATGGGGTTTTGGAAAGTGAACAGTAACATAAATGAATAAAACACCATCTCCTCCCTTAGGAAGTATTCAATATTCGTGAGCTTGGTGAGAAGATATATGTGGGGTATTGACAATACAAAGAAGAATGTGTTATAACTTGAGTAAAAACAATGTGCTGTGAACACAAGGGGAGATATTAATTTTGCAGGGGAGAACTGGCAAAAGGTTCCTTGCAGAAATGATATGCATATAGGGCTTGGGGTGTGGATATGATTGTGACAGGTGAATGCACCAAAAATAAATTCCAAGAGAAACAGCCTTTTGTTCATTGCTCATAATAATGCAGGCACCATGCTGGGTACAAGGACAAAAAGCAGAGAGGTGGCCTAGAATAGATGTACTGTGCTTAAAAATGTCAAGTAGATCAGGCCGCCTGGGTCGGTTGAGTGTCTGGATCAGGTCATGATCTCACAGTGTATGAGTTCGAGCCCTTCATTGGACTCTGTGCTGACAGTACAGAGCCTGCTTGGGATTATTCTCTCTGTCCCCTCCTCTGCTCATGCTCTCTTTCTCTGTCTCTCAAAGTAAATAAATAAACTTTAGTCTGTCCTCAAATCCTGACTCTGTTTCTAACTTTGAGACTTTGGACAAGTTACCTAATCTTTCTGTCCCCGAGTTTTCCTATTTGGTAAAATGGGCATACCAGTGCCTACTATGAACAGTTGTGAGGCTAGTCATAATGTCTGTAAGTTATCAGTATAGATGCTGGCATTTAGTGGCCATTCAATAAACGGCAGGTATCACTTCTTCTGTGGACTATAGGGAACCACTGGCAGTTTGGGCAAGAGAAGCAGCTTCATGGATTTGGGCTTTCAAGACATTGTGATAGAGGCCATGGCTGGAAGAATGCATGGGGGTGAAGGGGTGGGTGGGGTGAGGTGTAGTGATTGAGCATGAGCTCTGTGAGACCAAGAAGGAGGCTGAAGCAACAGTCTCGGCAAGAGATGAGGACCAAAAGTAAGGTACTGGGATGGAATGGACAGAACCCATGACAATTCAGGTGGGAAAATGAGCTTGCTGACTAACTGATGTAAGAGGTGAGGGAAAGACAAAACTCTGGAATGATGACAGGCTTTCTAGTTGTTTAGCAGTTCCACTAACCTGCATCTGTGATACAAGAGGAGGGGCAGGCTGAAGGTGGGGGTTTAGGGGATTAGTAGGGGGGTGGCAGGTGAGGGTAGGAGATAGGGGGTATACTGAGGGAGCAGAACCTCTTAGGAAGCCCAGCATTAGAGAAAACAAGAATGCCTCATTGTTCTGTGAGTGTGGGAGACAGTGGGCAGGCAGCCTCCACATCGTGAACAAGTGAATTTTAGAATCTCTAGGGTGGGCCTGGCAGTTGTGACTTCAACTGCTCAAGGACATCTTTCTAATGCGTGCCCCATGCACTTGACTTACTCCTTCTAAGGCGTCCCTTCTCAGTGTAGACCTCGAGAGATCATCTTCAGGACTCTCCCACAGGCCACCTACATGAGTTCCAATCCTCCTACTTAACCTTCTCACCACAATTTCCCAGGGAATCTACTCAGCCTCTTCAGGTCTAATCCTGAATTATTTACGAGTACAGTTGTATTTAGTGCAAAGTTCATCTTTGAGGCCATTTCCTGATGTTCTAGCCAAATGTGTCAGGTGGTTTCCCACAGGTGAGAAGACACAAAGACAACAGGAAAACAAAATTCCTTACTCTGGCTTCCCTTTTCATATACCGCTGTGAACATAAAACTGATACCACTTATATGGAAGATAACCATCAGACCACATAATAAAAACATACAGTGTTGTTCAGTTCAGAGATGGGCAAGAACTTGCCAGAAGCCCTGGGCCCCAGGCCTTGCTCTCTCTTCCTTACCAAGGCAGACTGTCAAGTGTCAGTACCAAATTGGGACCTTCTCGATATCATCAATGGGCTTGGGGAAAATTGGAAAGGAAATGACTTTCTCAGTCTACAGTTCTGTGTGGTTAAATTCTGAGTCTCTGTACTGCTTAAGTCAGTGCGGGTGCCAGCAGGTCCTCAACCCATGTTAGGAAGCCCTCACTCCACTATAGGCAATCATTTATTTTTTTGTGTCCCTGCCAGAGGGCGTTCCTTGATGGTGAGAGTTTACTCTTGGTACCTCATCAGCATACACAATGGCTGGACACAGTTGGTAGTTCATAAAGGAACAAAATGATAGTAAACAAAAACGTTTAGATGTAAAAGACTTAGGGCAAATTCTTTTTTTTTTTTTTTTTTTAAATTTTTTTAATGTTTATTTATTTTTGACACAGAGAGAGAGAGAGACAGAGCCTGAGCAGGGGAGGGGCAGAGTGAGAGAGGGACACAGAATCTGAAGCAGGCTCCAGGCTCTGAGCTGCCAGCACAGAGCCTGACGCGGGGCTCGAACTCACAAACTGTGAGATCATG